>NC_142148.1:19132250-20382250 GCF_024610735.1 Ursus americanus
TTCTTTCTTCTTGCCAAGTAAACCCATCTCTCATTTCCCGGTATGAACTACATGTAAAAGGTTTTTAATGTGTCTTTTTTGTGGAAACGCTCTCTCTCTCTCTCTGTGTGTATGTATCCATGCACATGTATATTTATGTAGCGTACATATGTTACATATTATCTCTCTGTAAATATTCTACAACTTTGTTTTCAAAAATATATGCAAGCATCTACCTCGTTTTTTATGATAGTTACATAGTATTCCATAGAAAAGATACACATAGGGGCGCCTGGGTGGCACAGCGGTTAAGTGTCTGCCTTCAGCTCAGGGCGTGATCCCGGCGTTATGGGATCGAGCCCCACATCAGGCTCCTCTGCTAGGAGCCTGCTTCTTCCTCTCCCACTCCCCCTGCTGTGTTCCCTCTCTCGCTAGCTGTCTCTATCTCTGTCAAATAAATAAATAAAATCTTTAAAAAAAAAGAAAAGATACACATAATTTTTTGCGGTCTATTTTAATAAACTGGAATGAAACTAATTCATAAAATGTACAATAAAATGTAATTTAACATGTTTATCTTTACAGATTTTTCAACTACATGGCAGTTCGGAGCATAGTTACTGCTGTTAGCTAGATTGGATTGCTCTCATCCGTTTGCTACTTACATGCTGTGTGACCCGGGATCGGTCACAAAGTTCTCTAAGCTTTATTCTTATCTGGGGAACGCAAATACACGGAGTACCTACCTAGAAAATTTGTGGAGAGGATAAAATTAGATCATTTGTGGAAAAAAAGAAAAAAGCTCAGCATATCAGAAATGTTCAATAAACATTAGCTGTTAGTATTCTATTCCCCAAACGGGGGGAAAATATCCTTTGTCAGGCTCTGTGTGTTAAAGAAAATAGGAGAAGGGGTCATTCATCATAACCACAGAGACAGTGCTCGAGCTGGAAGAAGTATTTAATGCGGTGGTCCAGTTTTCCCAGCACATTTACTGAAGAGCCTGTCTTTTTCCCCTTCTATATTCTTGCCTCGTATGTCAACTATACTTCAATTAGAAAAATTAAATAAATAAATAAATAAATAAATAAAATTCCCAACAAGAAAAAAGAAACTTCTGAGGACAGAATAATGAACAAGGTACACCTAAAGACGCAGAACTGTCAGGTAGATGAAGGTTAATAAACAATTTATTTTACTGAAGAAAGAGACGCATTCGCATGATCTTTACATTATTTAAGCACTGATTA
This sequence comes from Ursus americanus, assembly GCF_024610735.1. NCBI lineage: Eukaryota > Metazoa > Chordata > Mammalia > Carnivora > Ursidae > Ursus > Ursus americanus. The sequence continues at coordinate 19,133,480 of NC_142148.1, forward strand.
ATATGCTAGCGACGGTACCAGGTGCTTTCAGAGGCTTTATGTCGGTTAATTCATCCAGAAGGTGACAGCTGCCTTCAGTTCCTTCTCTTTGCAGTTGTGGTGCTCCCTGCACTGAGGGGTGGGTCTATTTCCCATTCTCTTGTGTCTGGCTGGACTGGCCCCAGCGATCTGGGCGACCCATAGCATGTAGCAGAAACAACTTTCTGGGACTTCGGGGACCCTGTTATGAGAAACCTCAGAGTTTCCACTTGAGTCCTTTGGAATACTCACGCTGGGGGAAGCCAGCCATCACGTGAGAAGTCCGACTCTTCTGGGCCCCTGTGCATAAGGGAGCCACGCGAGTCATGGAGCGGAGCCATGTAGAGAGAGATTCTTGACCTGCCCCCAGTCATTTCAGCCACCCCAGCGATCCTAGACCCAGAATCACACATTGGAATAGGGAAGCATTCAGATGTCTCCAGCTCCAGCTGCCTTTGACTGCACCTGCCCCGGAGTCCCTCAGTAAGAACCCGCTCAGCTGAGCTCACACACCAGAACCATGTGCAAGATAACCACAGAGTCTGGGAGTGGTTTGTTACAAAGCAATGGATCCCAGGAATGGACACAGACATCGACATGCAAAAGAACAGGCATTCCAGGCCTTTGCTTTCCGCAGGCTCCTAGTCATTTCTTCAGTCCCAGTTCATTCACCAACTGTGCGGCAGGGTTCGAGGCAAACTACAGAATATCCGTCTTCCCTGATGCCAACTCATAGCTTTACAAGTTCATCGAATTGTGCTGCCCCCATCTGTTAACGCAAATGCTTCAAATCCTACCATGGAAGAATTTTGTTTAGAAAAATCTTGTACAGGTTAAGCAACTCTGTGATGTACGCAAAGGATGTAGCTGTGAGAGGTCTTACAATTAATGCATTTGTATTGTTTTAGCGACTAAATCGTATAACAAAGGAGATGTTTATAAACATCTGTTTTCAAAACACTCCCCATAGCCTGTTTCATTCGCTTAACACATACTCTGTTCCTCATTTTAAAGCCATCGCCTTAACTTTGAAGTCAGAAATTGTATTTATCAGTGTTACTGGCATCATGGTTATTATGATTTAATTATCTTGTAAGTGACATTATAACGAGAGGTTTAGCCCTGGTAGGAAAAAAAATGTTCCGTAAACCTGGAGCCCTTGTCATTTAAAAAAGAAAGATAGATAAACTAAAACTTAGCATCTTTTTTAAGTTCTTTGCTACATTATAAAAATTACTTTTTATTGACTGTCTTTATCTCATTATAAAAGTAAGCATTATTTTGTATTTTAAAGATCTTTCTATGAAATTAAGTGTGCCGATGACAAACTGTGAACACTTTGACACCTAGGACTTCAAGTTTTGTTTGTTTTGCTAGTGTCATAATCTCCTCTATGAATTTCACGTCCAGGGCTATCTTTGTAATTTTACTTGAAATAAAAAAAAAAAAAACTCATTCCAATCAATCAGTCACTCTACTAGTAACTTACAGTTATTCCACAAAATATTGGTTTTATAACAGTCATTTATTCCTGAAACATTTTTTCTCTCTTATGTACATTCTTTAGTGTTTAAAAAAATTCATTCTGTATTTCATGTGGCAAATTCCATAAGGAAAAAACGTTAGAAGCATCTGTACTTTTACCCAACTGCATAGCAAACCTTACACACCAAGTAATTTCTTTTAACACTTGACTTTTCAAATCTTCAGCAAGGTTTTCTCTGCATCTTCCAGTAGAATCTGCTGACAAAGGAATACGTTTTTATTTGTCGCCATATTGTTTTCTGTGTATTATTTCAGCTGTTTTTCTTGCGTTGGGAAGATTGAGTATTTTCCCCAATGACTTTTCTTTTGGGCTTTGCTAATAAGCAGTAAAACTCAAAATAGGCTTCTAAACATTTAACGAGAAGTTTAGTGAAATTTTGTCAAGTATCTCATTGGGTATTGCATGACTTTAAACATGGCTGAAAATATATAGTCTTGTTTCCACGTTCTGGATGTTTAGTTTCCAAATGTCTTGAAAATTGTGCCTAATGGTGCCAGCTTTTATTGGCTATCTTGAGGTGATAGATTAAAAGGGAAAAAAACCCCAAGGTTTAGGGAAGCGAGGGGAGGGACAATTATACTAAGCAAAGCTGATAAAATTAAAATTTTATCAGCGAGAATTTCTGGAATAAAATCTCTGATAGTTCCAGATATTGTCCTGTAAAATATACTTGATGATAATAATATTCATGTCATCCTGAAAAAAGCATTTTGAGATTACAAGAAGCGGGTAAAAGTAATTCAAATCTTTACTCACTTTAGGATTATAAAGAAGAGAACAAACAGGCGCGGGATATTAATTTCTTTACCGAAGACTCTACAGAGGCCGACAAAGTGAGGCAGGCTGCAGAATATCTTGGCAAAGGCTTTAGAACTCTGTTCCCTTTTATCTAACATTTTCAGTAGTTCCCATATCTATGGCAGTTTCTCTTTTCAAATTATTCCTCTTTCAGAACTCCTCCAAAAAGCAAACATTTAACCTCTATGGCCTGTCACGCAGAAATGTCTTCCTACGCCTTGCTCCTCCGCCCACGGTCGTCTCTTCTCTGAATTCCCCTTCTCACTTCAGTGTATGTCCTGCCATCCCTCGAAGAACATTCTCTTCCTCTGACCTTCAAAGAAGGACCCAGAAGGACAGGGCGGAGAGTTGGGGAGCAGTGAAGAGAAGAGACAATGCAGGACTCTCCTTTGGGGCAAGAACCGGAGGCTGGGGACCCGCTTATCACTTTCCTCTGCCTTTGCCTCGTACTGAACAACACACACACGTGGAGGTCATAACCTTGATCCTTCTCAGAGAAGGAGCCTGCAATTTAAGTGGCTGTGGGAGGACGAGGTGTGAGCATCAAGGGGGGCATGGGGAACAGCAACCTAGGACGTAGGGCCAGAGCAAGTGAGCTCCCCCTAAGAATTTCATCAGTGAGATCTTTAGGGGGGGGTTGAAAATAATGATCGGCATATGAATGTAACCAAAACTCTTCTTGTTCTCTCTCTCTCTCTCCAAACTTCCTCCCTCCCTCTGTCTCTCTGCCTCTCTCTCTCTCTTCCTCCAGGAAGAAGAGAATCATAATGGCCACGGAGGCAGCGAGGGTATAGAGAGCTCCAAAGCAATGCAGGTGGGTACCGTGAGGTGTTGATGTGTCTGACTCCCATTCCGGGCCATCAGCTCTCTGTGGACAGAGACGGGCTTTGCTCATCTTTCCATTCCTCGTGCTCTGCAGGAGTGATGCTTAGAAATGTAGATTCTTTGTTCACACGTGACTTCACTTAAAGAATTTTCCGTTCTATAAATATAGACATTTATCAATGTACAGAATCTTCCGTTATCTGTAAGCGCATGCATGAATGAATGCGTGCATGCGTGAATGACCGAATGCATGAATGGGAGGCATCCGAGTGGTCTCTTCAGATGCAAGCAGGTACCATCCACCCAGGTTTGCTAGGCTTCCTATTCCTTCCCCGCGCCTCTTCGTGACTTTGGCAGAATCCATGTTGCGCAGGTCCGTGGCAGCTCCGTGCCACTGGCTCCCAGCCAGAAGGAAGAGTTCATTCCTCCAGGACCGCAGCCCCCTTCCTGCATACCTCTCTCGCAGCCAGCCCACCTTCATCCAGTTCCAGCCACGCATCATCCAGCCTCACTTTTTCCTCCCTAATGAACACGTCCATCTATTAGGTAGATTCAGTCTTGCCCAGCTTGCTTCTTATTTCTAACCCACGTTCCCTCCCTTCCTTCCTCCATTTCTTTTCAGGTTAATTTATCTGATTATATGCAATGCACTGCAGCCATGTTAAGACACCAACTGAGTTTGCACTTGGAGGCTTGGAGGAAAGATTACCATTAAAACGTGACTTCCATCCACTCAGCTGAAATTACTATTGATTGCCAAAGAAAAATATTTGTGCTGTGAAGCTGGGAGCTATGATGTTGAACCATATTAACATAATGTTAGCATAGCTACGGGTGTTTAGTAGCACGCAATCAGATTTGAAATGAACGTTGATTATAGATGGAGATTAATGTTCACATATTCATAGGAACACAATGAGAAGAGCAATTTCCTTTCTACTACAGATCAATGGTTTCCCCATTCAATTATACAGCTGTAATAATTGCATTATGCTGAAATATTTCTTAATGGCTAATTTCTTTCCTTTTGTGTGTGTGTGTATGAGATCTTTTGTCAGTGACGGCTTCTGCAGCCCAAGGACAGCATAAGATGTTTTAATCACTGGTGTCGTTTTGCAAGCTTTGACCGAGCCAGTAATTTCCCCCTGTCCCCCTTCTTACCTATCCTCTCTTATTATCACCCAGAATCACTTCCTGGATGATTGAAACATAGGGAGTTGCCTCAAGTCTTGTTTTGTTTTTTTTTTTTCCTTTTCTTTTCTTTTCTTGTTTGGAGACTGAAGACAAAACCCAGAAACCTACAGGGTCATGGATTGCTCGATCCTTTCTGCACATTTGCTGGGGGAGAAATCGATGAGCATGCACAAACATTACGCATAGGCTGCCCCTCACCCAAAGACTCTTGTCTCGATATAGAAACATCATTTTGGAGCCATTCAGTGATTAAACAGCAAATGAAAAAACTAGGGTTTTCTTCAATAGTCATAGCTAATCTTCGAGGACCGATGCAGCATCGATGTTTATATTGTAAAGATAAAGTATCCATAAGGCTATGAGCTTGCCTTTTCCAGTGATAATGATGTCTTCCTGCTTACCCGGATGGATACAGCTCAGAGGAAGGCTGGCCGGCACTTTCTTCCCCAGGTGAGCACTGTCTTATGGTAGAGTCGTCTCATGTCCCTCTCTCATGCCCTTCTCTGCTGTCCTGATGGTGACGGCTGGGCTTTGTCTGATCCGGTTTCTTGCATCCTTGTGCATGAAGCTTTGTTCAAACTTGGTTGAACAGAGTGCGGCATAGCAGAGAGAAGGTCAAATGTAAAGAGCTGCCTATAAATGGAAGCCTGAAGGGCACCGTCTGTTTGTACGCCCTTTGGCAAGTCATTGACGATTCATCACCTCGATCTTTCCACTGGAAAGTAGAAAACTTAACACCTAACTCACAAGGTCATGGTGAAGAAGACATGAAATTGAACTGGACTGTAGTGAGTGTAGCAGAGTTTCAGGCGGTCAGCGCCACATCCCTCAGCCCACCTTCAATTTCAGTTATGGTTGTGGAGCCCAGGTCATGAGACCCATGCTGCCAGCACCTCTCCTAAGTGCTTGCTGACCTTCTTTCTGCTTTTCTGACTCAAGATTATGTCAAAGCCTCTGGAGTCTGTTCAGCCCTCCTGAGACACATCCTGAAAGGATAAGATGGTTAACTCTCTCAGGAGTCATCCTTTACTACTGGGGACTGAAGCAGGTGGATAAATGCCCCCTGACCCCCGAGGTCCTGGGAGTTAGGACATGACACTCTAGCAAGCACCCTTGTATTGGCATTCCCTCTCTTCCTGACTTGCTCTTTCAGCAACCCCACACCTGCTTCTAGAGATCGCTCCCCAAATAAACCACCTGCACCCAAATTCTTTCTCTGCTTTCCACCGGGGAACCCAAACTAAGGCAGTAAGTTTAAAGACTTAACTAAGGCTTTGGAGATAGACCCACCAGGCTTAGTCCTATTATTCACTGACCTTGTGATCTGAGGCAAATGACTTCCCATTCCCAAGCTTCTGTTTTCTCATCTGTAAAATGGGTATGATAATAGGATCTGTATCAAAGCATTATAAAGATTAAGTAAGATCTTGCAAGACAAGTACTTAAATAATTTTATTTTCTATCATTAGTATTTTTATTAAAAGTGTCAAGACAACATGGAATACAGCTTCATTTCTGCCTTTTATGCTTGAAAAAAAAATGGATCCAAGAGTAATAAATATAGTCAATATATTTTTTTTTTCCTGTATGTGATGCCATTTTTGCTGGCCTGCTATCCATGAAGAAGCAATATGAGGATACAGTTTTCATCGTCAGGGATGTTTCAAAGTCTTGGCCATCAAGTCCATTTTCTAAAGCCTTTATAAAACATATCCCCAGGGAAAGAGAAGATTTTTTTGCTCCCTGTGCCCTCCCAATGGGGGACAAGCTGGACAGGAGAAAAATGCTTCTGCTATGCAGTGATGAACAGGATATAAGAATAATAGCTAGTCGGTATATCTTAAAATCATTTATTGGCAGGGACAGCATGCAAACCTGGGAAACTGGTCCAGGGCAGGCAAAATGGGCTGGATAGACAGTCTGGGGTTTGACGTGCTGTAGTAAGCAGTGGCAGGTGGTCCCCAGGAAAGACGTTTCTTTTCTGCAGCCCTGCCAAAAGCCAATATCACCTGTTCAGCTTCTCATCCCATCACCCGGAAAGAATTTATCTAAATTCCAGTGCTGACTGTGTGCAAAGCAATGTGCTCAGTGTTGCAGACCGAATCTTGAACAAATAGATACACTTTCTATTCTATGGTTCTTGTGATCCAGAGAAGAACGATTGAAACAATCACATAAGTCAATATGAAATCGCAACTCTGATCCTAAGAAGTTTGTAGGAGAGGAGGGGGAGGTTCAGAAGTCTGGAAGACACCAAAGGAGCGTGATATGTAATTTCAGATTGGAAGAAGAACAGGAGATAACTTTGCCGGGTGGGTGGCAGCGTGAGGGGATGCAGCGGTCTCTCCAGTTAGAAGGAAGGATGAGCAACCTTTATTATATTCTAGCTCCTGGTCTCCTTTGGCTTTTCCTTATGGCACTGTTTGCTGCCTTATAAGTCATGTCTATGCATTATTTGTCTTTCTTGCCCCACCTCCACAAGCATTTAAAGTCCTTGAAGGTAGGGACTTGGTCCACATGGACCACCTCTCTAACTCCAGTGTAGGAACAAATGCGTGAAGGGCCCAGGCATTGAGGGGACATGGAACACAGCACTCTCCTGAGCCTGACATCCTTTCCCACTGGGCCTCTGCTTTTAGGTGGTTGGACATTGGGTCACTGTCACCAACAATCAATGTGGTCTATGGGTTCATGCAGTGAGCTGAAGTGCCTTCTTTGGCGTGGGGCCCACATGTGTTACAGTGTACCACGAATATGTCAATTATCACAGAAGGGTCACATGCTTTACTCTCTGGGATGGATTCCAAGACTCTTGATCTCCAAGAGTCCGTTCAAACCATGGAGGTCCCTTCGTCTTCACAGGGACGGGTGCACAAGTAGTTCTGTGATGGGTTTTTGCTGACACAAAGAGAAAACTGATCGGGGATTCTAGAAAGGCTTCCAACCCTTAAGAAGAACGCATCAGAATAGATGGTCTTCCTCATCCTCTGCGTGTTTTCATGGCTGGGTGTATATTCTCAAACCCCCTGGCTTTGAGAGGACCATCTTGGGGACAAAGGCCATAAGCTGAAGGGAGCAGAGCAGAGAAATGGAAAGCACTTGGGCCTTCGGTGAAGTGTTTTAACCTCTGAATTAACTAAATGTAGGGTCTTCTACCTTTGGCTTATTTATTTAGCCCCATCAGGTTTTCTCTAGCAGCTGAAGGTGTCCTGAAAACTCACCGCACCTGCTACTGACATTGGATACCCCTCGACATTTCCCCTTCTGTTGCTTCCTCTCCTCCTTCCTTCCCTTCCGTCCTTTCTCTCTCGTTTCGATCCAGGTGGATGGAGCACGCATTTACACTATCGCTGTTGCTTGCTCCCAGAAGTGCTCCTACATGGTCCTTGTAGCAGCTACACACACACACACGTACACACACACGCACATGCATGCACGAGCGTGTGTGCACATGCACACAGATACTACTGTTGGTCAGGCTGACACTCCAGTTAGTGTACATTTACACTTCAGAGAATCTCTGTTCTATCAGCTTAGGACCTTAAGACCACCTTCCAGGTTCATCAATAAGCCAGGAGTCACTGCTTCAATCTGCCAGAGGTGAGCAGCTGTGGCTTGGGGCAAGTTACGGAGCCTTTCCTAGCTTCCATTTTCTCATCTGGGAAAAGGGGGTAACAACAGTACCTAACTCAAAGGGTTGAAGTGACCTGTTAATCTATGTAAAGAATTTAACACAGAGCCAAACACAGAATTAAAGAATAAATGAAGCTCTTCTAGGGAAACTCAAGCAGAAGTATTCTCATTTTGCCTCGTGCCTAGGCTCTTTGAATGGGTTCAAATGAATCTATAGAGGTTGTAATTCATGCTTTCATCCTTCCCTATCAGAAGCAAAATGAGATTTATATATGTGTAAATTAACAATTAAATTGTTTCCCCTCAATATTATCTAATAGCAAAATCTTTGTGATAGGGTTCCATTCTTCAATAAGTAAGAATAAGAGAATAGTACATTTCCATACCGACTTGTGGACTGAACCACAAGATTCCTCCAACACATATATGTATATTGTATGTACATGTATGTATGTGTATAAATGTACATATGTGTATATGTGTGTATATATGTGTATGTGTCTATATCGTGTGTATATACAGAATGTGTGTGTATATATTATGTATATTATCTAGTGTGTTTTTCTTAGGTTTCTAGTAGAGATTCTGTTAACAATAATTGCGTAGATTTTTTCTTGATGAAAAATCCATCAAACAATGGCTGATATTCTGCAAAGGGCATTGCAAGAAATTGCTCAGGGGAAGGAGTGAGCAGATAAAAGATGAGGAACAGCAAATGAACAGGGCAAATACACCAGATTAGCAAAACAGACCTAATGACAAGTACCTCATTAAAAATCAAAAAATCAAAAAGAAATCTCCACAATTCCTCAGATTTGTTTGTCTGTTACTGGTGGTTGAGAAAGATGCAAACTGAATCTAAACCAGCCTCGGCCCTTGACTCTACCTGCTTTTATATTTCAGGCCATGGATGGCGATTTCCAGGAGAAAAGCTCCAGAAGATGTATAGAGTGGTACTGGAGAATGGAAACATTTAAATTTAAAAATTGACTTCGGAACTGGGCAGACTGAGGTTTGCTTTTGGATGCTGCCATTTCCACATTCTTATCCTTGACAAGTTACTCAAGCTTTCTGAGCCTCAGTTTCCACATCTGTACAACAGGGATGCTCATCGCTCCTACCTTGTTTCTTCTCTTTGTGAAAAGTGGGTGAGAGGGACCCCCACCTCCGTGTGTAGCGTATGGCAAACACCAGATAATACCAGTTAGCGCCCTGCACGATCGTCTGGTAGGGGCACTTCTACTATTTCTGCTTTACAAAAGAGGAACCTGAGGCACAGAGAAGTCAAGCCAAGCTGTCCAAAGTTGTATGTGATGAGAGATGGACCCTGGATTTGGAACCAGGCAGTCTGGCTCGAAGTTCATCTTCCTAATGACCAGGTTGTGCCTCTGCATTAAAGTATTAAAATAAGAGGGTGGGATTTTTTCTTGTTTTTTTTTTTTTTCTTTTTACCTTAAAGTTTAAAGATGAAATACATATCATGTAAGCCAGCCAGAAATTTTAGGCATACTTTGGTCTGGCATTTTAAGCTTGTAGCAATGACATCTCGTTCTGTTTGGTCAATCTTATCCCCACTAAGATCCCTAATTGTATCTTTCAAACACATACAATCTAGCCTTTCTGAAGTCAGGAGTGAGGCAGTGACTTCAACAGATTATGTTTTGTTCACCAAAGGTTGTAACCTCCATATTTCCATGTCAAGTCTCTGTCCTGTTGGCACAGCTTTTTTCCTATGTATATACAGCCCCATCTCTCCTTAGCTGTCCTGGACACCCTCTGGCCCCACAATGGCTCTGCATTGCTCACCCCACACCCACTGGAGTCAGAGCCATAATGGAGACAGGCTGGGTCAGATGAAGCCCTGCTGGAGGTCTTCCATATGGACAATCCCAGAGGTAAGATCATCAAGGTCAAAGCAGAGAGCACAGGATCAGTCAAATACCAAATGGCAAGGATGCAGTTACACATGGGAGGAAGTGCTAAGGAAGACCAGAGGCACAGCCCATCGAGACAGAGAAGAAATGGAAGGCTGGCCCCATAGCCCATAGGGAAGCCTCGGGGGTGGCAAAGGTGTAGGCACAGAGTGGACCCACCCATTCATGCTGCACACGCTGGGTTTGTTCCTAATCCTGGGCAACATCACACCAAACCCGGCTTATTGACGACACGAACATGTTGCCAAAGAGAAACACCTGGTCCATCTCAGGGTATTAGGATTTGTGGCTCTAGGGCCACAGGGGGTGGGAAGAGGTAGGCATGACATGGGTGAGGACGTTTGGAGGGGGATGAAGGTTTAGTGCCTGGAGTTTGCTGGCGGGAGGGATGTATACACCAAGTAGTGTATACTGGTCATAACCCAAAAGGTGTGATTTCATCTACAAAAGCGTTTGAGAAGTTAAAGGATCCGTAAAGCATCACGAGAGCTATCACACGTTTGAGAACACAGCGCTAACCTTTTCCGGGACAACTAGATGCGAGATGGATTCTAAGTTTGCACTTGATCAAACAATCAGTGTGCAGGAAGGTGATCTTAATTTTAGCCACCACCCTGCCAAACTTCTTATTTCATTAGGAGGAAACGGAGTTTCAACGGTGTAGCTCCTGTGTTATTTTACGGCAGGCAGTGACGAAGATTTCTAAAAAAGCTAGATCGTAAATATTTCAGGCTCAATGGACCCTACCGTCTCTATCTCTATCGAAACGGCTTAGCTCTGTTGTTGTCGTGCAAAAGCAGCCACCGACAATATGTAAATGATGAGTGTGGCCGTGTCCCATTAAAACTTTATTTACAAACACAAGCGGTGGGCTGGCTTTGGCTCAAAGAACATAGTTTGCCAATCCCTTTCCGAAAGCCTAGCAATCTTTAAAACACCACTTTATAACATAATATAATTTTAATAATACAAGATAGTATAACTTATATACTTTAATATATCACAGGTTACATATTACGTGATATATTTTAGTAACACAATACGGTAAGAAAGGTTAGACCTCACTAAATAGGATCCAGGCAATTACTGAAAACACTCATTTCTGTTCTACATCTGATAGGAAGTATCAGTCATTTAAGAGTTAAAACATTAATCCCCGGTTATTTAGGAAGGTAATTTTCTATAGATTTGCACTGAGGTATGGAATTTGACCTAAGGCTTCATTTTCTGAATGCGGAAGCATATGGCGTGACCATCAACTTGAAGGGACCGACGAACAGTCAGCTTGACAACTCGAGGTCAGAGGTCATATCTGGAAAGGCACAGGTAAAATTTAAGACTTTATTACAATTGAAGGGCAAATTACCATTCTAATGATGTGCCTTCCTCCTGCAGACGGAGAGGAATTCGTGAAGATTTCTCCCAAGATAGAGGAAGTTTTTAAAAAAGAAAGTCTTTTAAGGCTAGTTTTAGTGAAACATTACATTAGGAAATAGGTGTGTTTTTTGGTCTCGTATTTCCTTTTGTTTTCTTCACATCCAGCTATCTCTGTGTTGATCGAGGCCCACATCTCATTTGCCAGGCTGACATCGCAATGAGCAAAGCTTAGCCCTGGGAGCTTCCCAGCTGAAAGAACACAGCCCCATAGATACATGGCAGCCAGCGCTCTGCTTCCAGGAGTGCTCAGAATATTGGAGAATGCTCTTCACTTCTTCCTAATCATTGAACTATCAATATAACACAGGAAGGAATCTGTCTCTCCCCCTCTGCAGAGACAGCCTGGCATCCACACTGAGACAATGGATTTCACATGGAGTTGTCTGGGCTGTGGGCAGGGGAAGGCTGGGGTTTAGGGTAAAGATCCTATCTTGGGTTTTGGAGTGGAAGTGCTTGGTTCTGTGCCCCAATGCTAGGACTAGCTGATGAGGGGAGCCCCTTGGGTCTGCCAATAGAGCCCCTAGTGTTATTAGCATTAAATGAGATAATAAATGTAAAGCACGTAATCTGGTTCCCGACACCTAAGGGTACGGAGTAAACTACAGCTAGAGGTAATTTTATCATAGTTTTCATTGCCATTATTTTGTTTAAAAAGTTTTGCTCCTGTCCGTTTCCTGATCTTCATACATTGGTTCAAGAAAATTCCTCCAGGTTCCATCACCCACAATTCCACCCTGAGGTTAATTCTTGGTGGAGTGCTTCCCCTCTGTCTTCCTTCTTTGAATCCGTGAATTTCATCTGCCTCATTTCTTTTTGGAGTACATCGCAGTCCCCCAAATCTCACAGAAGACTTTCTTTTTCTCTTAATCCAAAAGCCTTTTCCTTCTGGATGTGAGAAATTTAGTCTTGGCTCATTTTCCCAGAGCCTTTCTGAAGAGCTGTGGGGATGCCCTGGAATGTGGGTGCTAGAGTTCTAGCCCTGTGCTATTGGGGAAAACATTTCTGCCTAAGATCACATTGGATCTGAGGGACACCCTCCCCCGCCCCCGTTTGGAATTTAGAGCTGTTGCTCTTACTACCAGCAGACAAAACTAGAAAGAGCAGCTCGAAGAGTACAAAGCATTCACTCTGGGCCACTTCATCCAGACAGCTCCTTGGACTAAATATGGGAAATGGACAAACGGTAGTTCGGACAGAAATCTCCCCCAGTCCTTCTCTTCAGTGCCTAGTGCATCAGAAAGGCCCACGTTCCCTAGTGGAGCTCGTCGTGTGAAATGTTCTCAATATTCTGAGTTATGCATCCACATTTTAAACCTCAAGGCTTGAGACATGAAAACCGACATGAGCCAGGCCTTTGTCTGTACCCTAAGCTGTGTGCGTCGCGTGTACAAAGTATGGTGCCTGATTTGAGTGATTTCCGAGGGTGCCTTTGTCTGCAAGATTTAAACCGTAGCTTAAAACCCAACTTCAGTTACCAGGCAGATCCACTGTCTTGAGTGACGGGCTCTGCACCAGGCCCAAGCAGCGAACTGTGGAGGGTACAGATCTCTCATTCCCCAAAGTGCCCTCCAGTGCTCAGAATATAGCAGGAGGGGAAACGCACTGGGTTTCGTGGATTCCTTAGGTTTCAAGGGGCAGAGTCATTGCAGTTCCTTGACGGAAAGAATTGACTCGAAGGCAAGGTTTCCCAGCACCAGCACTTCTGACACCTGGGGCTGCATAGCTCTTTGCTACGGGGAGCCCGCCCTGTGCGTTGCGGGATGACAGCAGCCTCCGTGGCCTCTCTTCACTGGATGCTGGGAGCAGGCTCTCCACCCTAGTTCCTCTAACCAAACTGTCTCCCCACACGCCTCATGGCTCCTGGGAGCAAAAGTGTCCCTGGTCGAGGACGCTGCTCTCTGGTTACCCATGGGGGAGCCTCACGGACTCCAGGGCAGTGCAGGGCCAGGCCAGGCCTCGGGAAGGGCAGGAACCATGGTGGAACAGGGCCTCCAGCACTTTCTCTGAACTCACTCACCACAGAGGCTGCCTTCTGCTCTCCCACCTCCCCATAGGCTACCTTGCTCCCTTCTCTTCATCTCCCTAACTCGTGGCTTTGAACTACACATTCTTTCACCTTTGCTTCAGCTCCTGATTCCCTGTGGCTCATACAATTTCTGATTCCAGCTTCATAATAGGAAGAATCCTATGGGCCTGTCTCTTCCCCTGTGGGATTTCTTGCGCTCCCACCTCTCAGAGGCCCTGAGTCAGAGCCAGGGCCGGCTCCCCTCCGGGCAGGTGCACTCTGCTGGTTCCGTGGGGGCAGGATGGGGCAGAGTCACGTGACCCAGCTCCCTGGAGGTTGTCCGTGTGCACGGGATCGCCGGCAAGCTCAGCACATGCTGAATGTCTGGCACCATCGTGGGCACGGATAAGGTACACCGTGGCCGGCTGTAGGCTCTCCTCGTGTCATGTCCCCTACTTGTCCGGCACCCATACAGGGTAGACATGGCCACGCTGCCCTGCACGGGCCAGGAATGAGGTGGAGGGTTCCAGTGAGGAGCCCAAATCCACACGCCTGGAAAAAGGTGCCCTAGAATTGACGCCCGTGCTCTCTCTGCCTCAGAGCTCAGTCCAGGGGGCTTTCCACTGGCTTCCCTAATGTAACCCCCTGAAGGAAACCTACATGTAAAAACTAGCCCGACACAGTATCAGCAACGGGAAGAGGGGCCAGCTAAGGGCAATTAGTAAAGCTTGACTAAAGGAGAACACTAGCGAATCAGAAGCAAATTTCTTTCCCCTGCGATCTCAGTGGCCTTCCACACCTCAGCTCCCTCTCCCCCATCACCTGTGTACAGACATCATGATTTCAGTCTCTCCAGTAGAGAATCTGTCTCACTGCTATGTTGAGCAGCAAGGCTCCCCACTCTGGTATCAGACGAACAGAAACACAACTGAGTCTTCTATGACCTTAGAGCTTACACGGGCAAAATACCGGACACGTAGTAGGTGCTCGATAAATGGTATCTCTCTCTCTCTCTCTCTCTCTCTCCAGGCTGTGTGGTTCTTAAAGACTAGGCTTCTCCGGTTCTTAATCCCCAGAGCCTGGTGCAGAGTAGGGAATGATGATGGCTAGGACTGAGCAAACATTGATCATAGGCCATGTGTTGGTCTCAGAGCCTTGTGTCTGCTGACTTCCTCAGTCCTTCTAACAACCTCATACTGGACGCTCTTTCCCCTTCCACGTAGCGATGGGGGAACTGAGGGGCAGCGAGGTTAAGCAACTGGCTCTATATCAGAGTTAGGAGGTGGCAGAGCCAGGATTTGAACTCGGGCTGAACGGCTCCAAAGCTGGTCTTATTTACCTGTCTACGGCGCTGTTTCAGCAACAACGGAAAGTCTCACAGGTTTGCAAGGAGCCTATGCCTTTGCCATCTTTTGAAAAATACATTCTCAAGAACCCTAACTCTGTCTCCTCGGCCTCCTCTAATGGAGACAGGCTGCTGGGGCCGGTTCTGCTGTCCGGCTGAGTCACGGCCCCGATCACATCTCTCTGGCCCTGCTGGCTGCTGCCTCCTGGCTTGGAAGGGCTGCGGGGGCACGGCCCATTGAGTTGTGCAAACAGCTCTCCTGGGCCCTCGGGAGCAGCAGCATCCATCACGACTCCTGCTTCACCAGGGGGCACCTGACACAGAGCCGTCACAGTCCGGCCCCGTGGAGGTGACTGCCACAGGTTCCCAGGAGCAGGGAGAGGCTTAGCCACACTTGCGGGGGGGGGGGGATGGGGGGCTCTCCCTACTGCCCGGGGAGGCAGAGAGCCTGGGGGAAAGGGCTGCAAGGGAGGTGGACTGTGCTTGGAAGAAGAGCACCTTGAATGCTGATGTAAGCACACAGCCAGAGGAACCCTTTGATGTTGTGATCTCCTGCACTTGAACTCTCTTCCGCAAGCTGCCTTCTGGCCCTGTTGAATCAGGATCTGCTGGGACCCCTTTTTACAGAGTGCTGCATTCAGCATAAACCCACCTCCGGGCTCACCATGCCCTCCGGCTGTGGGCCGGCTTCTTTCTCTAGCCTGTCCCCAGGCGTTCCTAAGCTCTGCTCCTGCCCTCCCGGACGGTTGTCCCTTGCCCCAGCGAGACACCTCCTGTGTCCCCCTCTGGATTTGGGAAATAACATTTCCTTGACACAAACCCTCTTTGCTCTGAATCCCTCTGCTCATGCAGGTGACTTCTGTTAACCGTCATCTCAACTGGGACGTCAGTTCTTCCCGAAAGCCTTGTTCTGGCTCTGTCTTCAGTAGCCCTTGAATCCCCCCAAGGGAGGCAACCAATGGGCTTTAATGAATTACCCACTGGTGGAGCTGTAAACCCCACAAGAAGTCTAGCTACACGAGGGCAAGACTTTGTTGATGTTATTCACCACTAGGTGCGTGGCCCGTAGAAAATGCACATTTCTGCCTCTAAGTAAATGAATGAAGGATGGGCCTTAGAATGACGTGCCTCTTACTTGACCACCTGGAAGAGCAGCCGCATGGCATCCTGGGTGATCTCTTGCTAATGTCAACAGAGTCACATCACACTCTTATTTAGATCTTGTGATGATCTTTGTAAGCTCCTTAGCATGGCCTTCAAGTCCCTGAGTGGGTCCTGCTGCCATGTTTCAAAGCCATGCAGAGCTCAGGCGGAGCGCCGGGCTCCCTAGCGGACGTCAGGCTACGTCCCAGAGAGCTTCTCAGAGCAGACACAGTGCCAGCGACTCCTGACTGGCTCCCTCTGCAAATACATAGCTTCTGCATCGTAAGAGGCCCTCCCCTCGTGCTAAAGCCGCACTAGCAAACCTTCAGTGAGCCTCCGCTATCCGCCGTTACCATGCCGGGCACTGGGTCTGTGTTAGTCCATGTACATTCTGGCACCCAACCTCCGGCACAGCGATTGTCAATCTTATTGTACTGTGGGTAAATTCAATTTAAATATATTACGTCCTGGAGCTCATGCTATGCACCAGGCATCACGTGAAGCCTGCACCCATGATGGGACTAAAACACAATAATTCAACATGGATCTGTGGGGACCTGCCGTAGGTCAGACATTCTTCTCGGGGTGGGGATACATAGGGGCAGATAAATCGCCTGCTTTTTAGATGTCTTGGTTCAAAGGGAATCGCAGCCTCGTGAAGGAGGGAACAGGCCACGGATCATACCCACATAGGACAGTGATTTCATGACTGCGCTGACATTTCTTTTTAAAGTATGTTCATTAATCTCCATTTGGATTTATGTTAGTTTAAACAAGAATCTACGCAAATCGTTTTCTTTTTAAATAGTAACTCGGCTTCGGAAACTCCTCTGGAGGGTCTCACATCTTTAAGGCACACCTTGCATAGCTCCTGGCTCGCGTGCACACTTAATAAATATCAGGTTCCGGGGCGCCTGGGTGGCACAGCGGATAAGCGTCTGCCTTCGGCTCAGGGCGTGATCCCGGCGTTCTGGGATCGAGCCCCACATCAGGCTCCTCCGCTATGAGCCTGCTTCTTCCTCTCGCACTCCCCCTGCCTGCGTTCCCTCTCTCGCTGGCTGTCTCTATCTCTGTCGAATAAATAAATAAAATCTTAAAAAAAAAAAAATAAATAAATAAATATCAGGTTCCCCCCGTGTGTTTCGGATGGAGATCCGATGCTCACCTGCCCTGCCCTGTGGAACTCAGGCCGTCTCGGGGCCTCTCAGGACCACGTTGTGGCTTTGGTCGACCCAAGGCAAGTCAAGGGAGTACTGAGGGGGGGGGGGCTGCCAAATTGTAACCAAGAGCCTCTGAAATCAGAGAGTCATGTAATTTTACTTTACTAGCTTTTCCCTCTTATTGAATTTGATGCCTTCCAGCCTGGTATTTTCCAAAAACAGCAAGCCTGCCCCAATTTCAAGGAAGTGCTTATATAGTCTCTTCCCTCACTAATGACTTTCTCAGATGGATGGAGCCATGTTCTGTGGGCATGAAAGGTAAAGAAAACGAAACAATGAATGGGCCCTTAACCTTGTTCCTTGTACTTTTGAATGTTTTGATTTCCACCTTGGCAGCCACTGGGGAAATCCTATCCTTGGATGAGAGATGGTGCGCGTGGTGAACTTGGAGGAGGAAAATCTTTCAACTAAAGCGAAGGTAAGTAAAATCTTAGCAATTCGTTTCTCTGCTTTTCTCACAGGGGAAGGAGTTTGTGGGGACAAGCTCCATCGTGGATCATGGAGACAGCATTAGCTCAGCCTCTGACTTCCACTCCTTCCTCGGAAGATGAAATCATAAAAACCAACTCAAGTAACCCTGGAAACAATGACAATCCGGACAATCCCAAAGTCCTGTGCATTTTGAATTTCGGAAAAAAAATATTTTTAATGTGAAAAATGGAATTAACCAAGAATTACATACAATGTTTACAAATAATTCTCTAATGATTTATTAGGTAAAATTTGTTTCCATTCAATGCCACTGATTTAAATTCTAGCTGAATTTCCTCACACAGTAAAAAGTCATTTATGACTCCCACACCCCATCCCCACCCCTTGACCCCCGCCCCCACGTAACCCCGCAGGTTTGTTCAGACCAGGCTTTGTCAACCTCAGCACCAGTGATATTTGGGGTTGGATCATTCTTTGCTGTGAGGAGTTGTCCTGGGCATTGTAGGAAGTTTAGCAGCACCCCTGGTCTTTACCCCCGGATGTCAGAGGACACTTCCCTCACCCTAGTTGTGACAACCAAAATACCTCCAGACATTGTCAAATGTCCTGTGGGGGGTTAAAATCACCCCAGTTCTAGAACCACTGAGCATTTGATTTGGTATCATTCAAAATGTTCAAATTATAAAAAAAAAAATGTTCAAGTTACAGCATTTTTTCCCATTCCCTTGAGAGACACAGAATAAAACCATTATTTCATTTACTGTAAAACCTATAACATGTTAACGCAGTGCCCACTATTAAAATCTAATTTATTGTAGTCTTTACAAAGTGTCTTCTAAATAAATTCATTATTTACTATCGGGGGAGCCCATTTTAAGTAAGCCGTTGCTGACTGAAGGAACAGTGAGGCATTGTTCAAAAGAAAACCACACGCTCAAGATGGAGTCAGTTATGTTAAGTCTCCACGTCAGCAAACCAAGACTTAATACCTAACCTAACCACAGTTTCAACCCCCCTCCAAAATGTGACCTTTAACCAGCCAACCTGGAGTTTCCTGGTCAACACTAGGAGGTAATGCACTGATAGACCTTTTTCCGTTCCACATAGGAGGGCAACCTTCCCTAAAACAATGCATTCCTTGGTAATAATTTCCTTTTTTCCATTCTCTCTCTGCCTTTAAAAAACTTTCCTTTCCTGCAGCTCCATGGAGCTCCCTTCTATTTGCCAGAAGGGACGCTGCCTGATTCATGAATTGTTGAATAAAGCCAATCTTAGCTTTAAATTCACTCATATGAATTTTGCTTTTTATCAGTATCGACAATGAACAATTGCTTTTGATGGACCACCATTGTTTTGTGCTATGGATCCACTGGTAGTTAGAAGCTGGTTATAGAAATCTGAAAAGTAGAGCCTACCTCATGCCAAAGACGATGTCGCAGATTTGGTCCTGCCTCAGACCTCTCTCTGTCCCTTGTGTTCATGGATGACCTCATGACAGCAGCTGGTATCAGGCACGGCTCATTCGGTTCCAGGCGCTGTGCAAAGAGCCTTCAGAGTGTCCTCTCATGGCATCCTTCCTACAACCCTATGAGGTAACTGCGATTAACCCCACTTTACAAGGATGGGTCTATAGCTCAAAAGGTGACATGACTTGCTGAAGGTCATTTAGGTAGTAAGAGCGTGAGCGTAGATTCAAATCTGGGTCTGACTCTTACCCCCTCCATTAGCACACTTCCCAGCACCCTTTGCCATACACATTAGCTGCCCTTCAACGCTAGTCCACAATCTCTGATCTACTGGATAGGTTTCTAGCATATGCTGAAAATTCCACCAGCGCGCTCTTACCAAATGGCAGTGCAGTGAGTCCTGAGAAAAAGGATCTTCTAAACATTGGGAGTAGTCTCTCCTTGCTCTGTCCAGGAGTGAAACCGTTAGCCAGTCATACAATGGGGGCTTTGCCATCAGAGCAAACAATGACATCTATTAATCACGTGAAGAGCGGGACCGAAAAACAGTTCTTTTCCCTGTGAGTCGAGGCTGAAAGGTTTCACAATTTGGATCGCAGGGCTGCTGGGGTTTATGCCTCGGGGCTGAGCTGCCAGGGTTTGGACCATTTGCAGCAGTGAGGGTCTGGGGCTGGAGATACTGCATCCTTAATCACTGGAACCGAGGCAGAGAGCGAGGGGCCGAGGGGAGAAAGCAGTCGTGGGCGGAGGAGTGAACGGGTCGTAGGTAGATGGAGTCCTGGGGGGCAGAACTGCAGACCGTACCCCTAGGACCAGCTCCAGGCTTGGGGTCTAGCAATCTGGGGAGCCATGCTGAGGGGTCTGGCCCGGCCTTTATCAGAAGGAGCCCTTCAGGTTAACCTCCCAGCTTCCTCATCAGGGTTGTGTGGGCACAACATTTACTATGTCTGAGGATGGGCAGGGCAGGGGGTCCGAGCTCTGCGAAAGGGAACTGGGTGGAGGAGGTGGGAAGCCGCTTCTATCCTCGCCTGCAAAGCATCACTCTTCCTTCAGTCCAGTGAGTATAAATAAGAAAGAATAAGGAAAAGAAAAAACAAAACAAAACAGAACAACAACTTCTGGGTCCTTCCAGTGTCTGCAGCTTCTGTTGCATTGGGACGCTGTGAGTAGGGAAATATCCCACTCATTCCAATGTGGGAATCATTAAAGCGGCTGACGGGGTTCAGGGGCCTCCCCTGCGGCCTTCGAGGCAGGACCAGGAGCTCCCCATTTTCCCTATCTTCTTATTAAATGGAGTCGTAATCACAGGACCTCCTTCTGAGTTCTCTTCTCTTTCGCCCTCTCTAACAACCTGAATTTGGCACGCTTCCCTTCCCCTTTAACCCTCGCAAACTAAAAATAATATCCTCTTGGAACCAGCCAAAAAGTGTCATTTGGAGGAGTTTAATTAGCAGGAGTGGGCAAGAGACAGCTCTGGCCTTCCTGGTTTGCTGCCTTCTCTCCAGGGAGCTGGACACAAGCACAGTGGAAAATCCAGGTTCGTGTGCGCACCAGACATGGGCTTTCTAACTGGCAGGGAGAGTCTGCCTGGCAACCAAGCTGCGTTTCATCTCTGCCATACCGAGCAGGAGCAGGGACCCTGGGGAGGTGAGGGAGGGCCCATCTACGTGTGAGAGGGTGGAATTTGAAAGTATGAGCTGCTGGACTAGATTTTGGGGGTTTGCATCCTGCCTGCCATTTACTGGCTCTGTGACTTCGGATGAGCTACCAGACCTCTGGATGCCTTGGCTTCCGTATCTGCGAAATGGGGATAAGCACAGCATTCACTTTATAAGTCTGTTACGAGAACTGGTGAGTGAGTAGGGAGTTTAGCATACTGCGTGGCAAAGAGTGAGTGAATTGCAGGACATTTATTTGTTCATATTATTATTTACCTGCTGTTTTTGGCTTTGGTGAAAAAAGTCTAGACTGCCCCCAACAGACAAAATGCTGACTTCTTCCTCTTTTTTGTTGATACCACCTAGGTTCAACAGCCACTCAAGAGAAGTTTAAATCAAATAATATTGAAATGAATGTAGAAAACAGAAATTTACCTGATTTGCATATATGTCTCGTTTATTTACTCTTTAATGGAATTCAGTGTATCTACAGAATTCTGAATTATTGGTCTGGAAGGCTCTTTGAGGGCCAGTCTCCTTCTCGAGACTGCCCCTGACACAGCAGCGGTCTTAGCAGGAGGGGCTGGGTCGTCATGAGATCATGATGGCGAGAACCCTGAGACCTTGCAGGGTACTTTACAGTTTATAAGTGGTTGGTTTTTTTTCAACCAAAAATGTCCCTGTCTTAACTCTTGGGTACCTCCTCACGAGATAGGCTAGGACCCCCTTGGCTGTGGGAAGAGACTCAACGGTCTGTGGTCACTGGCAGAGGTGGGGCCATGGGGGTGGGGGTGGGGGTCCCAGGGACAGACTGGGTGTAAGTAAGGCTGGACTCCAAAGCACACAGGGACCCACTCCAATCACTGTGGTCATTGCAGGGTCATGAACACAATTCAGGCCCAGCTTTGGTGTTCAAAGGGCTCAACCGAATCAAGAGCAGAGTCTAGGTTCGGAGCTCCTTGGTGCTGGTATCCAGTCGAGGGAAGGCTGTCTAGATCGAAGTGAGAATAAAGACAGCATCTGCGTGTGGAATGAAGCCCATCTCAGAGACTGCTTGTAGGAAGCGGATTAGCCAGCAGAGTCCCCACCAAAGACAATGAGCTTAAGGCAAGGTCCTGCCTCAGCTGGTCGGGGATGGGGAGGCAGGTCCTGGGAGCAGAGGGGTGGTACAGTATGGGGTAGTCTGCACCCCCACGGGCACGGGGGCATCTGGGGTCCCACCGGAGACGCGTCAGCCCAGGTCTGAGCAGTAACTGCATCTCAGGTTCCCCTGCCTCACTGGGATTCATGGAACCGCAATCTCGGCCATATCACCGTACTTAGAGAGAAAACATGATCTCTGTACATAGAACTAGTTAAGTAAACTAGCGTTTGAAATTCTAGTTCTAAACTCCTGTGTGTGTGTGTGTGTGTGTGTGTGTGTGTGTGTGTGTGTTTCCCCTAGGACATCACTCAACCCACGACAAGGGTTTCATTCATTCTTTTGGAAAGCTCAATTTTTAGCAAGTCTAGCCTCAACAAACCTAGACTTCTTTTTGTAGAACTCATTTGTTAGTTTCTTCTTTTTTTTTTTCCTGGAGCTTAACATTGAATCTTTGTCCACTTCGATGTAGCAGATCTTCCAGTCTTTGTCTCTGCCTTTCCTTCCCCTTAATGTTTAACCTTCCCGCCTCAACCCCAAAACTTGGTGGCTTGAAACAACACCGTTTCTTATTGCTTTTGAGTATAAGGACTAGCTGGAGAGTCTGGTTCTGTGGGCCGGACTTGGGTGACATCAGCTGGGCCTTGCCCTTGTGTCTGAGGTCAGCCGGCAGGTTGGCAGAGGGCTGGCTGCTCTAGGATGACCTGCCTGGGAGGGACAGGATGACTTGGGCCTCTGACCGTGGTCTCTCATCCCCCATTGGGCTTGCCTTGACTGGTCCACATGGTGGCCACAGGGGTCTAAAAGAGGAAACTGTAGTCCCCAGGACTTTTGGAAGCACAGGTGTGGAACCAGCAGATCATTTCTTCTGCTGCATTCTCCTGAGCAAAGGAAATCCCAAAGGCAGCCTGGGTTCAAGGGTTTTGGAATGAGAGTCTGCCTCTTTATGGGAGGACGGCAAAATCATATTGCAAGGGACATGGATGCAGGGAGGAGAATAATTGCAGCCATTTTTTTTCCAAATCATCTACCATTCCTTCCCTCTTCTCTCCCTTCTCTCTTCTTCCCTTTTCTATCTTCCCCCTTTGTCTCTTAATAAAAAATTATTAAAGTAATTATTGTTATTTATTATTTAATTAATTATTTTAATAAAGTAAAAACACTGAGTTAGACACTGAGGAATCAATGCTAGAAAAGAGAATGCATGGCTCTTGCCCTCTTGCAGTTTACATTCTAGTGGGCAAGAGAAAGATTAATGAAACAAATACATGTGAATTTGAACGTAGGCATAGTGCTGCCAGGAAGAGGTAGAAAGTGCTAGAAGAGATTGTATAAGGGAGGCTGCTTGCTTAGTCTTGGGAGGTGGGGAGATCAAGGGAGGATTTCTCTCAAGAAATCATGATTGAGGTGAGACTTAGAAGACTGGGAGACAACTAGGCAAAACTTGGGGTGGGGAGTTCTAGGCAAGGGAACAGCATGAGTGAACACCCCTGGTCAAGTTCTCGACAGGAAAGAAGGCCAGTGTGGCTAAGGTACAGGGAAGAAGGGAGAATAGGATCCTCAATGTTGCTGAGGGGTAGCTATGGACAGACCTTGTTGGCCATCATGAGAAATTGGCTCATCATGCTAAAAACAATGGGAAATCATGGAATGGTTTTGTGTAGGGTGGCTGGGTGGGAAGGGGCAATGGGACTCTATGAAGCCACAGCAGAGAGCTATGGATAGAGAACAAATTTGAGACTGAACAGTTGCTGGAGAAGAAAGATATATTTGCCAGTTGGTGAAATGTTTTGGAGACGTGGACAATAGGTTAGAAGTTGCTTATGACAGGAACATGAATCTGCAGCTAAGACATGGCGCCCTGGACATCTTTATCAACCCCACATCATCATTTTGTACTAAAAATACTTGCTGCATTTGTTTTGCTAATATTTTATTTAAAAATTTCGAATCTGTGGTTAAGAGCAGAGGATCTGAAACTAGTCTGTCTGGACTCACTTTGGGGACGGTGCACATTCTGTCTGTAGGACTTTGGAGGTTGGTCACCATTACTCTGCTAGAAGTTTCCTTATTTGTAACCCGGGGGCAATCATACTCCTGATGTCACAGGCTCGTTAAGAGGAGAATTTATACATGTACATCACTTTTAAAAGGCTGATTAAAAATTTTAAGTTATGATTGTCATTAATATTTTATTATGACTCATATGTTTCCCTTGTCCTTTTTTTTAATTTTGAAGTTATCCATCTTATAAAAGGATTTTATAAAGCGTTCCCTCATTTTTTTGAGAAAGAAACATTTTCTGTGATTGAAACAGTTTTTATAACATATGGATGAGCTATTCTCTTTTTAAATTTATTTTTATCTCTTTTTCAAAAATTTTTAATTCCAGTACAGTTAACACACAGTGTTATATTAGTTGCTGGTGTACAATATAGTTGATTTGACCAATCTGTACATTACTCAGTGCTCATCACAATAAGGGTACTCGAAATCCCCTTTTCTGATTTCACCCATCCCCCACCCCCACCTCCCCTCCGGCAAACCATCCATTTGTCCTCTGTAGTTAAGAGTCTGTTTTTTCGTTTGTACCTCTTTTTCTTTGTTTGTTTGGATTAGCTAGTCTTTAAAGGATAGTCATCTCTAAACTAACTGAAATGCATATTTCTTTTAATTATATTTGAAAAGAAGTTGTCTATTTCGTATTACTTTTCAAGATCATTGGAATAAGATTGTTCACGATGTTCTTTTAAAATGCCTGCCTTGCATGTATTTATATCTCTTTTTGTTTTTGACATGTTCATTTGCGCCTTAATATTTTTTGTACTTCATTGGTCTTGACAGACCTGTGCCTATTTTATTGATCATTCAGAAAATGTGCCTTTCATTCCATTGATCTTGTTCTGTTTTCTATTTCGATTAACTCCTCTCATCTTTTTTCATTCCCACTTTCTAATTTCTTTAGTTTTAATACACTCTCATCTAATTTATTAAACATTGAACATTTAGCCCATTGATTGCCCACCTTCCTTTCTTTTTACTCTTTGTGTTCAAAGCTCCCGTTTTCCTCTAACACCTGTTCCAGCCACTTCTCAGAGATCTCCTTGGTGCTCCTTCATTTTCATTCAAGTCCAACTCTTTCACCATTTCTGTTTTTACTCTTCTTTGACTCTTTCAATCAGACTTTATAAAAAATGTACAGACATAGGTGGAATAGTTTAGTTTTTATTTGATCATTTATTTGCTTTTAATTATATTGTTATCAGATAAAGCGAATTTATGGTACTGATGATTTTGGTGTTTGTTGTAAAAAATATATATATATTTGTAGATGTCTGCTGTGTTTTTGGAAATGATTTCTATTCTCCACCTTCCACCTTATCAGTTCCCTCTTCAGCTGCATCTAACACCCTAGTTAATTCATTTACTGAGTTTTTTTAAACCTCTAATGAACTGTTTATCATTATTTCCAGCAATTTTAGCTGGTTCTCTCTCAAATTCATCTGTTTTTAAATAGGGTTCTGTTATTTTAAAACTATATGTAGTACTTTTATTCATTTTTGATATTTAAATATTTCCATAAGAAAATAAATATTTCCACATTATTACTTCTAGTTCTTGGGTTGCTAAGTTTTATTTTTGCTGGTTCATCAAGACTGTTCGATCTCATATTTTTCTTTTCTTTTTTTTTTAAAGATTTTATTTATTTATTTAACAGAGATAGAGACAGCCAGCGAAAGAGGAAACACAAGCAGGGGGAGTGGGAGAGGAAGAAGCAGGCTCATAGTGGAGGAGCCTGATGTGGGGTTCGATCCCATAATGCTGGGATCATGCCCTGAGCTGAAGGCAGGCACTTAACGACTGCGCCACCCAGGCGCCCTGATCTCATATTTTCTTATTTGTTCTTTTTGACATTGAGTTTGTCTTCAGATTAGGTTAATTATTCCATGGAAGTTCTGCATGTCTTGCCTTGTGAAACCGTTGCTAACATATAATTTTAAGATTGTTTATGATAAGGGTGCCCAGTGGAGACCTCAGGGGTCTTAATAACCCAGAGTCAGTTTTCAGGTTAATTTCTGGGTTTGCTGTTACTACACCATTCATCCACTTTAAAATTGGACCACATATTTATTCCTGGTATGATCCTGGAGTTTGTTTCCTTCCTTCCTTCCTTCCTTCCTTCCTTCCTTCCTTCCTTCCTTCCTTCCTTCCTTCCTTCCCGACAACAACTTTTCTTTCTCTTGAATCAAAGCCCCAGACATAAGATTAATTTTGTTTTGGGCTGATAGACAGAGCTTTTATAATCCATGAGGATAAGGTGGGATTTGAATTCCAGCTGCCCCACTTTGTCTTGGCTTTCAATGGGTATTAGAGCCCCATCATCTAGCTCCTAGGATCTTCTAATACCTGAGTGTTGTCACTGAATCACCTTCAGATTATTGCTCTGGCATTGATTTCCTTTTTCCTTTCTTGCACATGGAGAACTCTCTTGTCTTATTTTCATTTAATTTTTACCACTTTATCCAGAATGTTTCTGGGCTTATAGTATGAGGTGGGACAAAGTGCATCAGTTCAGCTGTCATGTTGCAAAAAGTCAGCTTCAGATATTTCCATGGTAATATTTAGTGTAGGAAAACAAATATTGTCACCAGAGTGCTAAAATAACTCAAGCATGACTGATGCATTGGACCCAGCTTGTACTGACTTTCCAAGAGCAGATTGTCAAAATTTTAGGAATATGACCAGAAAGTTGTTAAACAGATATTATTTTAAACTAAATTGCAGGGGTGCCTGAGTGCTCAGTTGGTTAAGCGTCTGCCTTTGGCTCAAGTCATGATCCCAGGGTCCTGGGACTGAGCCCAGCATTAGGCTCCCTGCTCAGTGGGGAGCTTGCTTCTCCCTCTCTCTCTGCAGCTCTCCCTGCTTGTGCACACACTCTCTCTCTGTGTCAAGTAAATACATAAAATCTTAAAAAAAAAAAGTGAATTAAATTACACAAAATTGTAAATAAATAATTTTATTTAAAAAATAGAAAATTACAAATGAAATAAAGGATGATGAGTACAAAATAAAGTTAAGCTTAGGACTAGAGCAAAACCATTGTAATGATTAGGGTTATGGCACATAATTTAATGGTATAAACATTGGCATCATTTGAAGAATGATAAATATAACAAAAATAGGAGATTGGAGAAATGAGATGGCAGAAGTATTTCCTTATTTTTGAAATTCATCTTTTAGAGCAAAAAATAATTTGATATTATTTGATGAAAATATCATTTAAGGGGTGCCTGGGGGCTCAGCTGGTTGAGCATCTGACTCCAGATTTCAACTCAGGTCATGATCTCAGTGTCATGAGATCAAGCCCCGTGTCAGGCTCTGTGCTCAGTGCAGAGTCTGCTTGTCCCTCTCCCTCTGCTCCTCCCCCTCACTCTCTCTTTCTCACTCTTTCTCTAAAATAAATAAATGAGATCTTTAAAAGAAAAAAAGAAAAAGTACTGCCTCACCAAAAAGTTTATAATGGTAACACATTAAAAGTTCTCCACTTAAGACTGAGCTAATGACAATGATGACTGTTTATGTACTTTTATTTAACTTCAGTAATGTAGCTCCTATCCTATGTGGCAACATGAGAAAAGAAGAATTAAAACTGCCATTATTTGTGGACAATGTGAATATCCGTGTATTGTTGCTCTGATTCATTTCTAGGTTTCTTCAGTGGACAGAACTATGATACACTAACATTTTATATGTATTTTATAAAATTAATATTTTATCTTATAACTTTTTTTGTTAAAATGCTTCACGAGTTCATATTGTTAATCACAATTCACATGCAGGATATGATTTCTTTGACTTCTCTGGTTACTTCCATATGTCATTTATTCCACACCGATGATTCTAGTTCTCAAGGAGAGATGCTAACATTTGAATATCCAACAATTACTCATTTACTTTATCCCACGTGGTACTCATAACAGTCTCAGAATACCCATCATCAACACTACTTTACCTATGATCACTGCAAACCACTGAAAATGTTACTAGTGCTTCCTCAAGTTCTTTCTTCTTTTTTGAAAATAGTGGTACTTTGTCTACATTGTCAGTATTTATAACCACGATATATCATCCCCTCCTCCAACTCTATCAAAATTTTAGTTGTAAATGTAACTATATATTGCTCACCATCAATTATTATGTCAACATGTTTATAATAATTTCATATATTTGAAGTTTGTTTTTGAGTAGATTTCTTGGAAAGAGTGCTTGGGAACAGCATTACCTGAGTTCTTAAATATGATAGCAGCTTGTCCCCAGCTTTTACATGTAGAGTAGTCTGGATGGATAAATATCCTTAGCTTATTTTTTTTCCCCTTGAGTATCTTAAATATGTGTTACTCCATGCACTTTTTCCTGGCATAAAGCAGTGTTGTCGAAAAGTCTAGTAATATTTTTGTTATACGATTTTTACATTTTTGTCTAGAGGCTGAAAAGATTGTTTATTTTTCTTTTAAGTCCAGCCATTTTACTAGAATATGTTTCACTGTTGACTTTTCTGAGTCAATTTTCTCAGGTATGTGCTGTGCCTTTTCAGTATGCAGTTTTAATTTTATAGCGTATATTTTATTGTAAAATATATGTTTTAATTTTCTCAATTATTGTCCTTATTTTTCTTCTGTTCCTTTGCTTTGTTTTTCCTCTTCAAGGATTGTTATTATACATTTGTTGTGTCTTCTTTGCCTATATTTAGTATTTGTTACTTTTTCTTAGATCATTTTATGTCTTCTTATTTTTTTTTTTGTTAAAAAAAATCTGTCATCTCACTTTGTATTCCTCTTAAACCCTTATCTGTTATATTTATTCTCAATTGTATGCTGTCTGTTTTAGTCTTCAATTTGGAGATGATTTTTCTTTTATTTATAATTCTTTTGAGTTCTTTCCCACCTCACTTCTTTCTTTCTTTCTTTTTTTTTTTAAAGATTTTATTTATTTATTTGACAGAGACAGAGACAGCCAGCGAGAGAGGGAACACAGCAGGGGGAGTGGGAGAGGAAGAAGCAGGCTCATAGCGGAGGAGCCTGATGTGGGGCTCCATCCCAGAATGCTGGGATCACGCCCTGAGCCAAAGGCAGACACTTAACAACTGAGCCACCCAGGTGCCCCTCCTACCTCATTTCTGACCTTTTTTTTTTCTTCCTAATTGTGATATATTGCTGGTCTTTCATTTTCTATGTCATGCTCTTAATATCTTTGAGCTCATTGAGGAATACTTTGTCTTTGTTGTGGGCCTGTCCTTTTCGTGTCCTCTGTGTGCATTTGTTGTCTTTAGGGAGTTACTTTCTTATGCTTTTTAAATCCTTGCCCATTTTTTACACGAAACTAGTTTTCTTGAACTTTTAGAGGCAGTCATTGTTCATAGTAGTTTTTCTAATTTCACAAAGCTCCATTTCTGTTATTACAAGATACACCAGCGTGATCTCTAATATCTATCCCTTGGCTCTGTTTGTCTTCTCTACTTTTATCTGACACTAACATATTCTTTATCCTAATAGTCTCTGTTCTGCTCAATGAGGATTGCATGCCAGAAATTCTGTGCGTGTTTGTCTTCAAGGGGAGCTTGGCTAGTTTTACGAGTTCATAATGCCCAGAATTCTTCAGACCTTACTTGCAGACATGTCTTTGTGCTTCTTGCACTCACCCACTATTGGAATTAGCAAACCCCACAGCTCACTGTACTTCACAGTGAGTCCCTGGTGGCTATTTTTGGGTTCTTCCCTTCTCCGGTTTGCCAAATGTTCTCTCTTTCTTCTCTCATTTTCTTCCCACACTGATGTTGATACCACTCAATAGTTGTAGCCCAATCTATTTTTATTTTCTGTTTCATGGGTTTACTTGGCCACCTGGTTTGGTTATGTATTGGGGGCTTATGTTTTTGTTATATTGCTTCAGGGATTCAGGTAGGATTTCAAAAAAGATGCCACTGTCATAATTATGCCACCAACTTTCCAGAGTCCACTAGGACATTAGTTAATGCTTAATTGAGCATTACTTAAGCATTACTACTTAATTAAGCATTAACTAAGCATTAAGTATTAATTAACATGTCATAATCCCAATATAAAATAACATTTAAATATAATTAAATAACATTTAAATAATTTGAAAACATCAATAAAATTTAAAAAGACATTTTAAAATGTATTCAATTTTCTTAGAAAACTTAAAGGGCAATTTTCAACATTATTTAAGAAATCTACCTTAAAATAGGAGCCATCATGAATTAATAGTGAAATATCAAAATCACTTTCATACAATCAGAAGCATTATAGCTATTTCTGTTGTTGAAATAATTGGTAGTAATCTTAGCAGATATATTAATCTCACCTTTCATGAACACAGGAGTAGGTTCTAAGATTACAAGATTAATTACAAGTTAAATCCAGAACCCACCTAATAGTGGGCAAGTGTAATCGGTCTATTTCTTGTCCTCATCTGGTTTGTCTCAGGCTAAACAAGTCAGAGAAGTCAGGTGGAGGTGTGCCATGATAATTACAGCTATTAGAGGCTGAAAAATGGCAGGCCTTCGGCTCTTGAGCTTTATTCCACAAATTCAATAAAAAAAAAAATTAACTTGTGCCTGATCTGAAGCCCATGTTGATGTCTGTTTTTTTCCTGGTTTCCACAGTTTCAGAAAATAGAGACATTTGTTAAGAGTAGTTGTTTATTTTTATTTCAGGAAATATAAATAAATAAAAAGACCATGAGGATTTAAAGCACATTTGCAGAGTTGTTTTAGGTACTAAAATATTTCCAAATGCAACTTAAGGAAAGATTCATTAAGAGCTTAAATATAAAACTTTTAATAATTCTAACAAGTGACCAAAAACATCAGTTCCATATGAGAATCCATGAAGGGAAAACATTTCTTAATTAATATGGGCAAGAATATTCTGGCCAGTTCTGCTTGCTTCCTCTCCCTGGCAGGAGGCTGGGAATGTCGCCTGCTGACCTGCCAGTCCAAGTGTGCACTCTGATCTGGTGTCAGAATGTTGGCTGGGAGGTCAGAGAGAGAGTTGCCATTTACCGAAGTGTACACCAAGTACTTATTCACACAATTTTTTCCACCCCTGCTTCTTCCTGCCAAAATGTCATATCAGAAATAGTTGAAAGAATGGAAAGTGTTCAACCTGGGGAACAGAAAACACAAGAAAAGACTAAGAGGGCATGAGCTCTGTATTCAGTTAATCGAAAGGCTGTTATGGGGAAAGGAAGTTGTTTGGCATTATTCCCGAGTGAACAACTACACTGAATCAATGTTGTATCAGAGTGAATTTCAGCTCCAAGATTGAGAAAGCCAGTCTCACTACTTCACAAGCCCTGCGTGTATCCCCCCTCCTTCCCACCCAGATTTATTCCCAGAATCGGGTGCTGATTCCAAGAAAGAAGTCTCCCACAAGTTCATATTCTCCTTCCCCTGAAGTTTCCCTTCAAGCAATGGAGGTTTTTGTTTGCAGTAAAGGGATAAATCCATGTTTCAGTTTAAAATTTGGATGGTTTTATATCAAAGAGAGTATCAAATGTGATGAAGTCACCTTCACGTTGGAATGCTTACATGGAGATGTAATTACATTGCGCTTGGCCTTGCTGTGAATTAATGAAAGAAAGATGACCAAAGGACAGAGCTTCTTCTTCAAAACAAATAAAAACACCTCAGTGCTAAGACTCAACCAGACTAATTATATATAACTCCAAATAGCTTGCCTTCAAGGGTACCCTCACCAACTGGACACTGCCAGTGAGGAGGCATAAGGGGGATGGGAGGCCAGGGGCAGATACTGTTTCAACTGGTTCCATCCAGGCATCTGAAAATATGCAGGGCTTGCTTAGTCATCTGATCAGTTTGGCTCTAACCTGTTTTCAGAATTAAAAAAAAAAAAAAGTGCATACATTTTTAAAGACTTGGATGGATCTCTTCCTTGGGTCAAATGTTCTGGCTCTCCACTGCTAGGTATGTTCAAGGGCAGATTCCTCTCACTGGCACGGCTTCCACCCAGCTGTCTTGTCTTAATGCAGTTGGGGTCGTGGCCAAGGGACATAGAGAGGTGAAAGGTTCTGGTGGAATGGGGTCTCAGAAACTAGGTCAATTCAGCCCAAAGGGATGTTGTCACTCAAAGGTAATGAGGAATCACGGAGCCATTGCCAAAACTCTACTTTTGCGATATGGCATGGACACCTCTTTAGAAAAATCTGAGCACTATAGGCTGACTTGAGCATTGACAGAATGCCTCATCCATGATTTAGGCCCCTTTTCTTCTTCGTTCGTCTCCTATGGATCTGTACCTTTGCCCCAAGGCAATAAACTTGGAAACACAGCCTCCGCCTGTGACTGCTCACCTGTATGGTCCAGATGAACAGGAATTATACCATTTTGCCCACCATTGTGTATCCAGTGTTTAGCAATGCCCTTAGCACACGACACTTGTTAAGCCAATATTTGTTAAGTAGAGAGAGAAAGAGAGAGAGGGAGAAAGAGAGAGAGAGAGACCATTCTAATTACTTAATGATCTCTAGGGCTGAATTTTGTCATCCAATGAATTCTTCATATTCATTCCCACTGTGGGAAAGAACAATCAGGAGGAGGGTATGGGGATCAGAGCTGAAATTAGTTAGATGGACTGATCACTATTGGTGTGACAAGGAGGGTCCATATTGTCAAGGCAGATTAGAGAGGGATTAAAAGGTCAAGTTCAACAACCAAGGTTTTCATTTGAATCAAAGAGCTCAGATTGGTTTCCAGAGTTCAAGGATTAGAAGACTGTGAGGGATCAAAAGATTTAGGTCAGATAGGCCTAGTGAGAAGAGAACCAAACCTAGGCTGGAACCAGGAGGTCCCGAGCTCAAAACTGACTCTGGTGTTTGTGATCGGCATACATTTTGAACAAGTTATTTTTAATGTCGGTCCTCAATATAAAATAGAGATAAGAATAACTCCACCACGAGGTCCTTGCCTTTTTTCCTTTCATCCTTTTCTTTGCTTGCCTTCCTCCTTTCCTTCCATCTTTTCTTGCCTTTTCCTGCCCAGAAACTCTTGTTCATCTTCCTGTTTGATATTATCCCACTTATCAGATATCCTTGCATCTAAAAACTCCATTGTAAGCATGTCTTTCCAGAGTCCTCAAGAATATTAAACATTGACCTCTGCCTTTGCTGGGGTACAACATACAGGAGAAACAACTAGACAGCTAAACAGAGATTTTTTTTTTTTTTTGAAGAATTATGGTGCTAAGAATCCGGAGAAGAAATAAACTCGGAGAAGTACTTGAGCTCTCTGAGCTACCTGAATAGGTAGCTGGGAGGCTGGAAAGCTGAGCTGATCTTTTTACAACCTCATGGTGCTGTAGGAACACAATTTGGAGTCCAGGGCCTGTCAACAACGGGGAGCTCCTGTAACACCTCACCATGGTCTGGTTTGGCATCTGGAGGGGCTACACTCCAGGAGTAGTGGTAAACCAGGAAAAGAAGCTTAAGTCCTTGTACAGATTGAAGTCTAGTTTTAAATGGTCTCAATGCCTTGAACTAGACGAAGGTAACTTCAGCAGCAACCCCCTTAGTTTCATTGTCCAGAACTGGGACACATGCTGGGCCAATCTCAGACAAAGGGGAATAGGATTTCCATGTTTGATATTGAAACTATGATTCTTATGGCAAGAAAGAGGAATGAATGGTTAATGGGAAACAACCCATAGATTATGTCACCACCACCATCGTCATCATTATAGTGGGTATTATTTACAGGTCTTTACTATGTGCCAGCCACTTCCAGAAGCACTCAACTTGCACAGCCATTTAGCTGTCATAAGCACACTACAAGATGGGTCTCTATTTAATGGAAAAGAAAAGATTAAGGATCAGAGAGGCTAATGCACGGGAGGCAAGATTTGAACCCAACTCCTTGCCCTGATTTATTAAATACTCACTATGCACTATTAAGTATTAGGGACACTGGTGGTGTATAATCTCCCTCTAGCAGCTCAGAGTTCAATTGTCCAGAGAGAATCAAAAGCAGATGAGCCAATTTACTTTTTGATGGGTCTTCCCTCATGGTGATGGCCCTGCTTCGAAAAAGTGAGCGTGCTGTGGTACATATGTTAAAAGCATCTCTTGGCCTCATGGAAATATTTCCTGATGATTCCCATTGTCCTAACTCCATCTCGGTCAATTTCCACTATAGAATCCCCATGTCTAAATACTCTCAGGTGGGGGTACCCAAGGGTTCTAGGGTGGGGAGAGCCTTCCCATGAAAAGGATGCTAATCCTTGTGCTTAGAGTTTCTGGCCACCTCTTTGGAATTACTGACAACAGTATTGGGATAACTTTAGGAAATACAAACATATTTTTTCTTCCTTACAGAGTTGCCCTGGACCCAGATCATTGCAGGCTCACATCATTTTTTTTTTTTAAGTTTTAGCACTCACAAAATTTTTTTTGAGGACTCCTTTTGTTCTTAATAACTCATTGCACATTCTGTAAAGGTAATTTTATTTAACGGATTGTGGGAAGTACATATTATGTGCTCCATTGCACAGATGTAAAAAAAAAAAACCCAATAACTTCAGAATACATTTTATAGAGTCTCAGTTTATCCCATTATGAGTAGATTAATAAATTATCTAGGTTAGGGAAACAAAGGGGAGGCAGGGTCTTGAAATGTTAGCATGTACGCTGAAGCAGACTAGTAAAACTAAGTTCATGTTAACACCTAGCGACTGAAGACCAGTCTCCCCCAGAAGCCCTGGGGTAGAGCTTGCCATCTCTAGCTCGGGGAACCCAACAAAGAGCTCATGGGCTTTAACTGTGGTGTAGCTGAGATCTTTTTTAATGCCACGCTGGAGAATGGGGCGTGAGTTCAAACCATTTCTTCGGAGTGGTTATGCACGCTGATTCACATTTTCACTTTCAGCTGCCCTCCACGGAAGACCCCGCAGAGCTGGGTTCGGCCTTAGACAGAT
The DNA here is from genome assembly GCF_024610735.1 of Ursus americanus. Classification (NCBI taxonomy): domain Eukaryota; kingdom Metazoa; phylum Chordata; class Mammalia; order Carnivora; family Ursidae; genus Ursus; species Ursus americanus. Next base: position 19,168,285 of record NC_142148.1, read on the forward strand.
GTGCCGAGAAATAGCTCTTCGCTTGGCACATGTGTTCTCTACCTCATGGTTTATTTAACGGTGGCTACTCTTTTCATTAATAGCTGCTTACCCTTCACGGTGATACTTGTTGGGCTTGGCAAAAGCCATCAGCTCTTCTCAGTTTTAGTCTCTGACCCCAAGGCAAATCGTCGTATTTGACAATATTTTTTTGCTGTGTAATAGCGACTCATGAAAAAACAGCTAATTAAATAGGCTAAGCTGTTCTATTAAGAACAGACATAAAAATATTGGCACATTGCGAACCTGTTGCTTCTGGAAGAACAGTATCAAGTCAACCCGGATGCAGATAAATATAGAAGGAAAGTGAGAAACCCGGGAAATGTAGATTCTCCCATGGCTCTTTTCATCTCCGAAGAAATATTTTCGTAAGAGAAAGAAACCACGAGGTGGAATACCCCACCTTCCTTTGCTTAGGTGTGCGAGCACCTTGCGGGCACCTCCAGCACTCCCCCGCCCCAGGGAGGCGCGCCACATCCAGCCCGGGATTCACTTTGTCCTCATCGTGCGGAGCAACTAGTCCCAGGGGAAGGGCCAGCCCCTGGGAGGGCAGCTCAGGGAAGCCTCGCGCCCTCCAAGCACAGCCAGAATCACACATTTGCAAGCCTTCAAAACACCACTTAATAGGACCTTCGGGTCCCTTCGAGCCAGCCGAAGGGAAAGTGCAGCTGAGATGCTCGGCTGGCAGAGCGCGGTTTACACAGATGGAAGCGTTAGCAGAAACCACAGCAAAAATACCAGCAACCGACCCATTTCACACTTCTGAAAAAAGAGAAAGGAATGGCAGAGGCAGGCCAAAGCAAACAGGCTTCGGAAAACTTGAAGCCATGGGCTGGAATTTTCAGCTCTTCTTACCCTGCACACTCATTTTGGGGAGCTCGCTCCGCTCAGAAAAGCACGAACTTTCTACATGGACGCTGCTGGGGTCCCGCCTCCTACAGAAAACGGCCAGTTCACCCCCCCCCCCGCCCCCGTCACAAAACAGGCATTGTTTCCAATACCACCAGTACTGTTTCCTTGGACTGTGGGCTTTTTTTTTTTTTTTTGGTGGGGGGATAGGGGAGGTGTCAATTTTTCCAGAAAAGTCCACGCTATTGGGGTTCCCTCAGCCTGTCTTTCTGTGCATGCATTTAATCTTAGTATTTATTGTCTTTCTCTCTCTCTCTTTTTTGTCTCTTCTTTTCTTCCAGGAAAGAAAGTCATTTTCCTCCTTTTTCCCGGGAGTATGCTGAAACATAAAACTTCCCCGCAAGCTGCTACCTCACACAAATCCCATGCAGTTTCAGCTAACGCACTTGGGTGCTTATCAAAATGTATTCTAAGTAAACACGGATATTGTTGCTGCCTCGGGGATGTGTGATGTTTCGCGTTCCAACCCCAGAAAGACAGAGGACGATATCTGGAGACCAGAATGAAAGAGGGGGTTAGCGTGAGTGGCTGTGAAATGGTGAGCTGCCATCCCAGTGTGGCCGCACAGAATTTATGGAGAGCGGTTGGAAGAAACTTTCCTGTGGTCTGGCGTTAGGGAAGCCAGCGGAATGGCTTCAGCGAGGATGCTCTGTTAGAGAAAGAAAGAAAACGATGTGCCCCTGGGACAGACCAGACTGTAATCATCTCAGCTCTGGATGGGTTGGAAAATGGCTGTCAGGAAACCTTTTGACGAATCACCCAGGTCACCCCACTCGTTTACCAGAATGTGTGGATATGTGTCTGTGAGGAAAAACTCTGCAACTGTGTTTAAAAACAGTTCCATCTGTTCGTATGTATTTAAAATGCTTAGATGGAAAAAAAAAAAAAGGAGTAAGAGTAAAAACAAGAATCAGACCCTGTAGGAAGTTGACGGTCTCGATTCAAGTTGGTAACAAACACAGGTCAGGAAACAGACGGCCAATGGAAATTAGGTACCATTCTAGAAGAGACAGGAAAGCAACATGGGGAATGTCAACAGATGTTTGCCACCAGGACCCTGTCCCGGCAAGGTGAGACCTCCGAAGACCAGCGCACTGAAATGAGTGCGTGGCTCTCTGTTTAGGAGAAATGGGGTTGCGCCAAAGAAAAGCTCATTTGGGAAAGTCCTGGCATCTGGAGAACTTTGAATACAAAGAAGGGAAAGTCCTCCCTGCAGTTGGCAGAGTAAAAAGATAATAAAAGTCATCTTGCTGGATGGAACCCTGGTGAAGAAGGAGTTCAAAGCAGTCAACTTGAATGGACACTTTGCTTTCAAAGGGTTTGGCAGCCCTTTGGGGGAGCAAACAAACAAAATAATAATATGCACCCTGACTTTAATGGACCAGAGCTGAGAGCAGAGGGTGTGCCTCAAGGTAGGATACCCGTAAACAATGACATTTCCCCGGAGTTAAGTCCCTATTGGTTGTCTCTTATGGCGCATGCGCGTGTTCCATCACCAAATAGGGAATTGCCGTATAATCAGGCAGGTGCTTCTTGGCTGGGGGTGCGCTCTTCTACCTACTAAGCGAAACCTAGCCAGGAAAATTTCTATCCACAGTGTAGAAATAGTGTAGAAAGTGTGTTATTCTGTAATTGACCAACATCAGGAAAACTCGGCAGGATTGGTAATAATATGCTCAGCTTTTCTTCAGTATGTGATTTCGATCAGGTCAGCTAATCTGATAAATCCCAGTTTCTCTGTCTGAAAGCTGAAGGTGCTGGAGCGCTTTGACCAAGTTATCCCGCAAGTAGAGCAGACGTTAAGGGGCGAGGTCCTGGCTGGATGGGAAGTTCGACGATTCCAAGGCTCTTCAGAGCGCTGCCTGTCTTTGATGTCAACTTATCAGATTTAAACCAAAAAGAAGCGAATGTGTTTTTTTTTATAAATTAAATCACCTAAAAGACCTGAATCCAGTCTTGGATCTTACAGTCTTTGGGTAGCTCTCACTTCATCTCGATCTTTCCTCTCTCCCTGGTGAGGGGGCTGAGACAGTGGGTGGACCGCTGCCTCATTTCCCACTGGTTGGTGTGGCATTTCCTCCTGCAGTCATCATTATGGAATGCATCATATCAAGAAAATGCAGAATTTGGGATAGTATAATATCAACACAATAGAAAGATACAACAGGAGGCGTTTCTTCATGTCTTCCTCCCTCACTGGAATGGCACCTCCACGAGAACGGCGCCTTCTGTCCATTTTGCCAGCGTCTGCACCTCCTGTTCTCAGAGCGAGGTCTGCACATAGCGGGCGCTGCTTCAGCAGCTGTGGAGCGCACGCGTAGCTATCCGATTCTGGTCTTCAGAAAGCCCTCCACTGATCTTTGCTTTTCCACCTTACAAGGTAGGACTCAAAGCTAAATCTTGCTCACACGGTGTTCCATTTGCTCTCTCTTCACACCTCTGCTTCTAGTTAGTATGGCTCAGACCCCTGGCTGTTCCTGGTCAGATTGAGTCTGGGCTCCCGTTAAAGTCACGTGATCTGGTTCATGTGAATTACACCCAGATCCCGGACTCAGGCCTCCCCCAAAAGAGGGACTCAGATCTGTTGGCGAGTTCCTGCTTTCCCTCCGTCCTGGGCTGTGCCACGCCCTTCTTCCCCTCTGCCTTCAGTCAACCTCCCTTTGGCTGTTATCTGTACTTACAGCTGATGCCATTCTGGAAGATCTCTAGCCTTCTCTGCGATAGTCCACACTTGGGGGGCCTCTACTCTCCACCATCACTGTATCAGGTGTTATATATGCAACAGATGGATCAAACAGTCCCTGAATTCAAGGAGTGTAGACTCTAGAGCAGTAGGGCTCCAGCTTGTCTGACCATGGCCCACAGTAAAGACACAGAGATGATCCATTCTACGTAAACAAAAGTTTTCCAAACTCATCTGAGTGACACTGTCCATTCTGTTCTCGAGTGGATTCATCTATTTTATTTCATTCAAAAATCAAGTTATGGCTTGCTAAATTGATTCCACTATCCAGTTATGAGTTGCAATGAACACAGCTAATTACAAGCAGGCCATTTGGAAAAGATTGGAAGAGTTTCCCAAAGTCAGTATAATAGAACAAGAAGCGTGCCCAAGGACATGGAAGGCAGGCATGAGTTGCTGCTTGCCATTGCTGCCAGGAAGTTGCCGTCTAGGACTGCACTTCTCAGACTCGAAGGTGACCATGACGTACCCAGGGACTTATTTAAAATGTAGACTCTGATTCGGGAGGTTGGGGTGAGGCCTGAGATTATGGGTTTCTAACACACTTCCAGGTGCTGCTGGTGCTGCTGGCCCAAGGACTACACTTTGAAAAGCAAGGGGCTAAGAGGTGACGTCGAAAGGGAGACCAGGAATTACCCAGGGTTAAAGGGGCTTCCTAGTAGAGGAAAGGACATTCGCAATGTTGCCTATGTAAGAAACCGCATGGGTGACATAAGGAACTGCAAGCATCCACATTTGTCTTAAAATCACCTATGTGCATGTTATAGTTAAATACAGGGATATGTAACCCCTAGCAGTGGGGGGTAATGAGGGCAAGGATGAACCACATTTTTTTACATAAGGGCAAAATCAGGAAAAGAAAGCAAAATTTACAGATCACGTGCTTGAAAGAAGCTGTGTTTTTTGTTAGTGTGACACAATATTGCCTACCACAATTGAGAATTCTTGTACTTCTCTCTTCATTTGAGGGTTGGGTAGAGATGAGTAGACCCATAACCTTACCTGCAGGCATAACACTGACCAGAGAAGCCGGACTGGAAACACTTTCATGTGAGTTGAAATGAGTGAGTTTGGAGGGAGCTGTGGGTTGAGAAATCTGAGGGTGGGGTGGCCCATTTCATGTCCAGACCACAAACTAGCCTCCCATGAGGTGATTCGTGGGTGCTTGGGAACAGATTTTGAAAAGAGGGGGGTTTCTGACTGAGTCACAAAGAAAGAGGTGGGGACAGAGAAGTGGAGGTAAAATCCTAAAAGGAAGGGGACGGATTTCCTACTTCACCCTACCTGTGGGGGAAGGGAGGACTGGGCCCCTCAGGTTGTTTTTTTCTAATCAGTATTTCTCTTTCTCAACCCCTCCCTCCAACCCCCCCCCACAACCCTGAAAAAAAAAAAAAAACAACCAAAAACCTCTTTTATAAACGGGGTGAGCACAGTCTAAAATGCCACATCCCAGTGGCAGCCTCAGTTTGTGACTCAGTTCCGTGGTGAGGACAGAATCCTAATTCCCTGTTTGGAATCAAGGATGGGGAATTGATTGGAGTTTTGTGGCTCTGGGTGGCTTTCACAGTGCACCAACTTAAATACATGGAACCCACTGACTGAATATTCCTATATTTTTCATTAGTCAGTGCTCTTTACTAACTACGTTCACTGGAGGTACAATTATGATTTAAATGCTGAGTAGATGATTGTACCTCAAACTAACCTGGTTCCTGACATCAAAGAGCTTATAGTTATGGTTTCATATATATGGTGGACTGAATCATGAAACAGCTCCATTTACTCTAACTGGGTTGGGAAGTTCATTGTCCAAACACCTTATTCTCACTTTGGTCATAAGGAAGGAATGCGGAAGTTGAGCTTGTATGGAGAGAATGGGTTCCTCATTAAGACGATGAGGGCATGTTGCCCATTCCGAGCCAGATCCTGGGGCCCAGCCAGCATTTGTCTGTGCTGACACTGACTCGACATTGACCACCTTCTCCTGGGCTCCCCGGGCAAACCATCTTCTTCTGGGAGATGATCGATGGACAACCCCATCCATTATTTCAGCTCTCTGTGGTGCCATAAAGAGAGCCCAAAACATGGAGTTTGAAGCATTTTCCTTTCTCAAAATATGGTCTGTAATGTACTGCAACAGACTTATCTCAAATGGGGGTCCTACTCTCTCATATAAATGAGCCAAAGATGGCGTCTCTACATTGGCCATCACTTCGGACTCATTAGCTCAGAAGCCTGCCAGGGCCAAATCCAAAGTTTTAGACACCAAATTGTTTTTTAAATGGTCCAAAGGAGCAGATTTTTCACCATTCAGAATCTGCCTGCTTTGCATACCCCTGGAAACCTCACCGGACAGCTGATATTCATTGATAAGGTAGGACCTTATAGTTATAAGGCTCCAAGTCACTGCTGGCCTCTGGGAAGCTCTGACCCAGGGTCCCTCTGCCTTGCTGCTGAGACAGACACCACCTAGACTGTCAAGCCCCTTCTCAGATCCCTCTCCCCTGAGGGGTTCCTTTGCCCTCCTCCCCTTCTACATGGTGGCTCTTTGAAGCCTCTGGATGGTGTCATGTTGTGTGGGTCTTTGCCTCACAGGCAACTCTATGCCAGTGCTGCCCAGTAAAGTATGTTTTGTGTTACTGACTCTTATGGTTGTACCTTTTCCCTCAATCAGCTCCAAATCCCTCAGACCCCTACATACTCCTACTCCAGAAGTAGATGGGAGGTGATGGCTGGAAATGTAATTTTTATAAGCTTCCCCATGTGATTATGATGATGATGATGATAAGTATGACAACACACACACACACACACACACACACACACACACAGAGGCATTAAAGTTAAAGAACCACAGGTCAGAAAATTTGACTTGAATCCTGCCTCTGATTTTGAGATATTCCCTTTCATTCCTCAAGCGTCAGTTTTCCCCCTTATAAGGTAAGAGTATGATGTTGATATCAGATGGATCTGTGGAGATAAAATGAAATAGAGCGTGCGGAAGTGATTGGAGCAATGGTGGACACAGGGTAAGTTCCCCACACGTAGCTGTGGGGTCTGCAGCTTTCTTCTCGTTTCTTTCTGATGCTCTTTGGACCTAGACTTTGTCGTTCTAAAGTATTCTCTTTTCAACCTGCCCTTCGGAAACTGTGGGCCTTGTCAGTTTATGGATTAGTGTGTAGATCTCATTTGACATACTGCTGTGCCTACCTGACTTTAAGTCTTTTAATTTCCTGTCCCTCTGCTATGAGATCTCTCTGTAACTGCATTATCTAATGCCATAAAGTGTCTGGGAGCGAGAGTTCGATGACAAATGCTACACAAGGTACATTTGTACTGTATTGTTACAGTCCTTATTGCTAAATTCAGATGGGACCCAAATGCTATTTTTGTATAAGATTTTGTTCAGTTCCACTCCACTGTCTGTTGGATAGTCTAGTTTTGTTAGATACATTTTTCTCCCTTTTTGCTTAGAATCATCTACCGAAATACAATTATTTTTAGCAACTTTGCTGAGTTGTTTGCAGTTTTGCATGTTAAGTCTTTGCTCTCTGGGGACATAGTCAATGCACAGCCCAAGGTCCAAGGGAATGGTGAGAAGGATGTGTGAAACAAGGGTGTGATTTCCCAATGATGGTTGCTCAATGAGATCATTTAGCAAAGGTGTCTCGTGCCCTGTGGAAATCTTTAACCCCTACTTCATGGATCTGGCTTTCTTTGACATTGAATGCTCTTGCTGGAAAAAGAAGTCTCAGATGGATGGATAGATGTCCTCTATCTCCTCTCCACTGTTCACTGCCAAGTTTTAAAAGAAGCCACAGCATGTGCTAAATAAATGCAGAGAATCAAGAATAATTATTTTTTCTTCTAAGATCAATGCCAGGGACTGATGCAATGAAAGCACATAAACAAAGTCATATGTGAATTTGACTTTCATTCCCTGTGCCTTGAATGGGGAAAATGATAATACAACCCTGGTTTTCATATGTTAACATTGTGAGTGGCAACTGAGAGGAGACTCAAATGAGTCTGTTAGAAGAATGCCATTTGTGTGTTTCAGGGGGATGGGTAAGGGAAAATATAGTTTGAACAATCATACAGCTGTTTAGTGTGGATAAATGGACAAAATACAAATATGGGGACCTCAGTTAGAGAAACTGCTTGGGTGGACACTGTAGGAAGTAAAGAAGAATTTTACAAGGGATTATTCTTGAAACTTGACTGGCAGAGGAGAAACACTCCCCCTTGACATTTTAAATGGAGACCAGATAGTCTAGTTAGCTTCCAGAAAAGCTGCCTAGTTCACATTTCCAGTATAAAGTCTCAGGAATCTAGAGAGGAAAAAACCAACTTCTTAACGTCAAGAAGGACAAAGAAAAAGAAAGAATCTCATTTGGATTAGGTTCAGAGCAAAAATCTTATTGAATACATGCTAGACTTAACATTAAGGGCAATTCATACGTGGAAAAATAATATTTGCCACTATGCCGAGGGCTTTGAAAGGAAGATTTCATTTGAACTTCAGAAAGAAAACCTATTTGGCCAATGAATGACAAAGCCAGTGTTAGAACTAGCTCAGGATAACAAAAAAAGGAAGTTAGCTGTAAGGTGCATATTATGAAAAAGTAAGTAAATCACAGGAGCATGGTACCAGGTACACGCAACGTGCCTGGGGCATCTACAGCACGGCACTTAATTAAACATTAGCTACAGGTTCCTCTTATGTTTCTAATTGTGGGGAATCCAAAGTCAGATAGCCTGGATTTGAATCCTGGCTCAACCACTTACTAGTTCTCTGAACTTGAGCACTTTAACTTACCTTTCTAAGCTTCAACCCACCTGTCTGTAAAATGAAGATAATGATAGCACCTGCTAAACAGCATCTTTAGAAACTGAAAGAAAAAAAAAGTCAATCTAAAATTTTATACTCAGTGAAAGCAATCTTTTAAAAACGATGGCAAAATAGTCATTTTCAAATGAACAAATGTGAAAATAATTCATCACCAGCAGATTTTCACTGCAAGAAAGGTTCAAGGAAGTCCTTCAGGCCAAAGGAGAATGATACCAGATGGAAATATGCATCTACACAAACAATGAAGGTTGTTGGAAAGAGCAACCACAGGGGTAAATATGTAGGAGATTTTTCTTATATCTTAAATCTCTTAAAAGATCATTGACCCTGTGAACACAAATAATAACAATGTAATGTTATGTTTATTACAAATACAATAGTAAAATGTATGATAACAATATTCCAAAGAATGAGAGGGGAGAAATTTAAGAATATTCTTATAAGACTCATGAACTATACATGCAGTGGTAAGATACCGTTTGAAGGTAGACTGTGACAGGTTAACAATGTATACCATACACCCTAAAGTAACCACTGAATAACAAAGCAAAAAGCTATACTTAACAGGAATCCAAAGAAGGAGAGAACGAGAGAACGTGGATTCATTAAAAATTATAGTCAATTAATTCAAAGAAAACAGAAAAAGAAGACAAAGGGAAGAAATTTAACCCTATCAATAATACAATTAAATGTCAATGGTTTAAATACCTCAATTAAAAGGTGGAGATTGTCAGATTGGATTAAAAAATAAGACTCCGCTCTATCCTGCCTATAAGAAAATACACTTCAAATGGAAAGACACAAATAAGTTAAACACAAAAGGACAGAAAAAGATGTAACACATTAACATTAGCCAAAAGAAATTTCGAGCGGCTTAGTATTAGACAAAATTGATTTCAAAGTTAATAGTAACAGAGCACAAGTTTTCATTTTATATTGGTAGAGTGGCTGATTCATCAAAAGGATATAGCAATTCTAAATGTCTATGTATTGACCATAGCTTCAAAACACATGGAGAAAAAACTAGCCAAGGACACCAGGGAGAAATAGACGAATCCACAATTGTGGTTGAGGATGTCAATACTCCTCTCTTAGAAACTGGCAGCACAAAATAGATAGGAAATCAGTAAATATATAGGAGATTTGAATAACACTGTCAAGCAAATTGACCTAATCAACGTGTATAGAACACTCTACTTAATAGCTGTGTAATACACATTATTTTTAAATACATTCAGAATATTTACTAGGATAGACCTATCCTGGGCAAAAAACAAGTCTTAATAATTTAAAAATATTTAGATCATACAGAGTAGACCAAAATGGAATTAAGTAAAAATATGATGATAAAGATCATTGTAGAGTCCCCAAATATTTGTAAACAAGAAAATTCTAAAAAAATCCAAGAACAAATGACAAAAATAAAAAAAGAAATTAGATTATATTTCAAACAATGACAATGAAAACACAACATAACAAAATTTTTGGAATACCACTAAGACAGCATTGAGGGGGCAATTTATAGGATAAAATGCCTTTATTAGAAAATAAGAAAGATCTGCAATCATTACCTCAGTGTTCAACTTAAGAAAATGGAAAGAGAAGAGCAAATTGAACTTACTGTAAGTAGAAAAAAAAAGGAATAAAGATTATAGCAGAAATAAACAAAATAGAACATAGGAAAATAATAGAAATCATTAAAGCCAAACCTTAGTTCTTAGGCAAGATCAATAAAATTGATAAACCTCTAGCTGGAATAGTCAGAAAAAAAGGTCAATGACTCCTATTAATGATATTAAAAAAACTACAGAGGTGATACAGAGGAATCTACTGATATTAAAAGGATGATAAAGAAATATAAGTAACTCTATATGAGTAAATGTGACAGCTTAGATGAAATATACAGATTCTTTGGAAGACATATAACAAAGCTCATTCTTGAGGAAATAGATACCCTAAATAACCCCACATCTAGTAAATTTATTGAATTTGTAGATAAAAGCCTTCTTACAAGGAAACTCCAGGGCACATTGTTTTACTTGTAAATATCTTCAAATATTTGAGAAAGAAATAATAGCAGTTCTATGCAAACTCTTCTATAAAATTTAAAAGAAGGGAATATTTCTGAACTTATTCTGTGAGCCAGTATTACCCTGGTACCAGAAAACTATGATAAGTGAAAACTATAGACTGATAACCTCTCATGAACTTGAATACAAAAACTCCAAACAGAAAAACATTTGAAAAGAAGAAGGAAAATTTGTTTTATTTATAACCAACATGACTGTCTATGTCAAACACCCAATGAATCTACAAAAGACTGCTAGAACCAATAAGTGAGTTTAGCAAGGTTGTAGGAAACAAGTACAGTATGCCAAAATCAACTATATCCCCACATACTAGGAACAAACAGTCAGAAATGAAAATTAAATGAAACAACATAATTCATAATAGCATCATATGTATATACATATATACATACACATGTATATATATACACACCATTTATATATTAGCAGGTGACTATGGTACCCAACCAGGTTTGGGGACCTCTATTTAATGGCACTGTGTTCCTTTCATTCCCTCAGTATCTATCTTTTAGAGACTGGAGTCATTTAATCTTCCCCAAACTAAGTACATGGGGATTGGAATGAATCTCTCTCCTTGTCATCTATTTAAAGGAGGGGCTTAAGCAAGAACTTAATGATTCTGACTCTTACAGGCTCAGGGATACCAGTCCAATCAGGTATTCCTAGGGCATCCCAAGTCACCAGGGTAGGCTGACTAGGGAATCCTTCCCTCCTGAGAGTTCCTGTATAGCTCTGCTCTATATTTTATCTTTCTAAAAAAACTACTTATAACATTCTTAATTCCTTACAGGTGCTCAGTCACTTTCATCTTGACACTAAATTGTGATTAAAATTCAACAGAATTTAACTTGGAAAGTTCAATTAGAAATAAATAATTCTATTTGCTATTTCTCGAAGCAAATTGAAATCAACAAGACTGTCTGGTAACTCTAACCTTGTCTCACTGCTGCTTGGCAGGTCTTAAAATTCTTTGAATTGGATATATATCCAATCTTAGTTATTCATGCTAGACCATTTCTAGAGAGAAAATACAGACCTACCCTCAACTCAGTGCTTAGAGTTTCTGGATTTGCAAAAAACTGTAGGTACTTTCAGAAAATTTAGTTTGCATTTGGATAGAACTATTTCCGGCACAAGAATACAACTGGACCAGATTGCCAACTCCTCCTTATTTAAGGAGTAACTGAGAAACTATGATGTTTTCACGACGACTTCCTGTTCTGCCTCCAAGCCCTGCTGGACAAGACAGAGACACCTCTCAGGCTGCTGGAAGTCGCCAGCCTAACGAATACTCCCCTGACTCTGTGCAGGGTATCCACCTGCTGTCAGGTACTTCCTGCGGGCATCAAAGTTCCTATTTCAGATTGGGAGAAAAAAAAAAGAATTAAAAACCCTGCCTCTCATTTCCTGCTGGTTGTTAGTCCACATTCAGAATCATGAGCTGCCAGGTAGGGTTACATCTGTGAAAACCTAAAGAAGTAAGAAACATGATCTGGAGAACAAAATAAAGAAAACTATAACATGACTGTATTTACACAGTAGTAATGGCAGGCCTTTACCATTAGAGCATTTGCTTGGTATGTTCACTTCCTCTGTTAATCGCAGAATCCTGGTCAACCCATGTCACCACATCTGTCCCCCGAGCTACGGAAGTTAACCCCTAGTTAGTGTTGGAAGGAAGGGAAAGCTTGTGCCTGAGAAAAACCCAGATGTCACAGCTAGATGGTGTTGGCGGAAGCCCAGGTTAGCCATCAGAAGCTGAGTAGGTACCAAAATCCCTGTCATTTATCACAATGGAAGGATCGCACCATTTGCCCATACAGACGTGTACGCCCCCCCCCCCATTTATAGGATACTCACCATGTACTGGGTTAGAGACGTGGGACACTGAGTATCTGCATTTGGTAACTGAAGGGGATTCCCTTCGGGAAAGGAGATGAGCCTCACTTCATTCTTGGCCTGTTGTTTTTGCAACGTCAAACAGATTTAGCCAAATTGTAGCTGAGGAAATTATATTCTGTCAGCAAAAATAAGTAGGTATAGAAAAACAGCATGCCTTTGTCATTTTAGCAGCAACAATAATACTCATAGCATCTAATAGTTATTGAGCACTGATCATAATCGGGGAACTGTGCTGCTTTACTGTCTCGGGTCATCCTCAGTACTTACTCTGTGAGAAGAAAGGACTATTGTTATACCCATTTTCCAGATGAAGAAGCAGAGGCTCAGAGCAGCTGAGTGACGTGCCCCAGGTTACAGAGCTAATAAGGGAAAATGTGGATCCAGGCTACAACTTATCCTGTAGCAAAGTCCCAAATCTAATTTACCCTGAATCATGGTAACAACTGATTCCACGGTGAGGGGCTGGAGAAAGGCTTAATTTCATCCTTTTAAAGAGTGTGCTGTTTGTGACAAAACCAGGTGAGGTCTGAACATTTGGGAATGTCATATGAGTATAGCTTTATCATTGCCTCCCAGAGAATCCCATGGGTTAATACTCTTCTATTTGTGGCACTTTGGAACATTTGGGGAGCAAGTCACTCTGTGAACATAAAACTAATCATTGCATATCTGAAAGCTCTCTGGAAAAAGTTAAACATTTCAACAAACCCCCTTCACTTTAAGTGCATTCAGCATTTTCCCTCCTCAGAAATGACTTGTAAGTTTGTGCTTTTAATTATTATCATTCTCCCCTAAAATTACAGGCAAAGCACTCAGTGATATTTGAAACATCAATTACTGGCCTGCAGCCCTCTGCTACTGTTTCTCTGCCTGCTGCCAGGGCTGCAAATCCATTTTCTGCATTTCTTTCAGATTTTCTGAACAAAATTATGGAAAATCGCTGTTGGCACATGGCATTTTTCCACAATGGTCAGAGTTATTGAATTGTGCCGTTACGTGCTACTTCAAGACGGCATTCCAACTTAAAATGCCAGCCTTAAAACTATCAGAACACTTTCTCCAATCTGGGCTTCACAAATTTTCCACAGGAAGAGGCAACGAAATCTGCCCTGGCTTTGCCTGAGTTCCTACTGAGTTGTAACTACACGCTAGTAATGGTCAGGTTGCTGATTTTAGGTCCGCTGTTCTTCGGGCTCTCTGATGCGGATTTTCTTTCTGTCTTCCCATCACAGTTGTTCATACTGTGTGACCTTGAGGCAGGGGGCTACCTTTAATCAGGGGCGGCCGTCACTACCACCAGGACTCTCTGGGGCTCCATGAAAGAGAGCGACCGCTTGGCAGCCATTTTGAATGCGTCTTCTCCCTCCCTCCCTCTCAGGGCCCCGGTCTGTGCGGTAACGTTCCAAAGGCACCTCAGACTCAAAACTCCCGACTCTACTCCTCCTTCTGTATTCCCCATTGTGGCCTCAGACACATACAGGAGATCTAGAAATTATTCTCAACTACTTTCTCTGAGACCATAAGGTCATTCTGTCGCTAAGGTCTGTCGATTTTACTTCCAATGTCTCTCTCACATCAACTTCTTTACTATTGCTCATCTTTCTTTGCTATTTTTTCCAACTAGCTCCTAGCTGGTATTTTGCAAGCTAGTCTGTTCCTTCTCCGGTGTATCTTCCCTATTGCTGTCCCATGGGCTATTTTAAGAATAGGTGTTTATTAGTTTATGCAACAATTCTTAAGCCCCAACCTTGTACCACACACTCTAGCAGGCACTAGGCAAATAGATGAAGTGAGAATATGACTCCAGACCCTAAATGTTATTGACCACTGTTATTCTACTGTTTAGAAAGGGTCAGTGGACCTCCCCTAAGGAATAGTCCCAAGGCTTTAATATAACTGGTCCTCAGGAACAATGATGGTCTGGTTCCAGTATATCTCTTTGTTCACAACTCCCCATTTCTTTCAATGCACCCTATCTTCCTGCTGTACTAATCTCTCTATTCTCTAAAAAGGCTGAACATTTCCAGACTCCAAACCTTTACCAAACTGACCCATTGCCACTCAGCACCCACATTTCACAGCTTAGCAAACGACGGCTCAGTTTTTAAGGCCTGACTCAAATCCCACCCTTCTACAAAGCCTTTCCATTCTCCTTCTAGCTCCCAGGTCATCTGCACTCTCATCGCACTGCCTCCATATCTCTGAAACTTTAACCGTGGGTAGAAAATGTGGGTAATATAGGATGGCAACAAGGAGCATGAGCTTTGGTGTCAGATGGGTCTAAGTTCTGACTTTTTCAGAACTTACCCTATTTTTCAAGCTGCTTACCCTATTCAAGCTTCAGTTTCTCCATCTGTAAATTGGGGATATGTTTTTGTACCTTCTAGGGTTGTTAACAGTATTTAATGAGTTCATTTCTATAAAGTGTCTATCTTAGAGTACGTGCTAAATAACTTATAGCCATTATTATTAATATTAGTGCCATTGTCATTGTTATTACTGTAGCAGAGCTTACAGCATGTTATTACAATTATTTGTGTGTCTCTTTCTCCTAGCAGACTGCACACTCTTATCCTACAGGGACCACATCTTTTTCACCTCTGTCCATCTGGTGCCTGGGATAAGCCCTGACTACATCAGGTGCTCAATGAATGTTTGCAAAAAGAACAAATGAATCTGTATCTGGAAATCCACACAGACTTCAAACACAACATATAAGGAAGACAAAACCTTTAGTTTCCATTAAAACACTCAACGTGTCTAGAATAGTGCCCAGCAAGGACAATTGCTAAAATAATGAGTATATTATATTACAGTTTACGTTAATTCAGCCAAACACATTGATGAATCCCTCTTTCAAGTATGTGTAAGGATTATAAATATGAATTTCTGTGGGGTTGAGACATTTGATTAAATTGTTTAAGTCAGAGATTCCCTGAGTAGCCATAAAAAAGGCCTCGCATTGAGCACACTTTTTTCCAGGTTTTGTCTCCAGGAAACTGGACTATAGGCCACTCATATTAATTAAACTTATCTCTTGGTACCTGCTGGTTGGATAGGAGGAGCATAGAGAGGTTGTGTGTTCTACCGCATTCCAGAAAGGCCTATGGTTGATCTAGGTGTGTTTTGAGATCCAGAGTAAAATATAATTCCCACATTCAGTAAAAAATGACTCCAATCATATGCTCTATACCCTCTTCATCTTACCTCATCAAAGGTTAGCCCCAAACCCTGCATTCTTAATCACAGGCTGGTGGTACACCCAAGTACCTCTTCATTTCTCTGATTGGCCTGCACATGCGATGCTATTATTTTCGGAACCCGGTGTGTACTGATTATGCCTTCTTACAATGCTCTGCTGTAGGCATGCATCATCTTCCACTGACGGTGTGGGCTCAGGACGAGGCCCATCCTTGACTCATTCTCCCAATGTTCTAGAAAGAAACTGTTCGGTGTTGTAAGCAGCTGAAATAAAAGGTTTTTTCAGAATAAAAAAAAAAAAAAAGGAAAGATGTGTCCATTTGGTCCCTGATATATGTAGAGGGAAGACAAAATGACTAGATTCTCTTAAAGTACATATAGTGCTTAGAACGGTTTTGAACAGATAGAAGCTACCAGAGTGAGCCTGCCTTTGGCCATGAGAGGGCATTGAGAACACCACAATCTCGTCCACTTCCGGGCCGCCGTGGATGCTGCCTTCTGTACCTGGTGTCAAGAGCCCTGACTTGGGCACCTGTTCCTATTGCCATACATATAGCTTTGCTTGAGATTTTCAACCTGTCCAAACTTGAATTTTTCCCCTTCTTCTTCTTCCTCTTCCTCTTCTTCTTCTTTTTAATTTCTGAATAGAGATAACATTTAAACATTGCAGTGGTAGGTGGGAGACTGAAAGGAGTTTTTTTTTTTTTTTATAAAAATAGCCTTGCATGCCACTATTTTACTCATTTATGATCATAAAAGTAATTCTTGACTCTTCTATGGATCGAGCCATTTGTTAGATATCAGTGACAGTCTACAGACTTAGACACAGTTCTTTATTATATTCTAGAACAGGGGTTGGCAAATTTTTTCTGCGAAGGACTGTAGAGTAAATACGTCAGGCTTTGCAGGCCATGAGGTCTTTGCTACAGCTACTCACCTCTGCTGTTGGAATGCAGATGCAGGCACAGCACGTTAACGAGTGAGCATGGCTGGGTTGCAATAAAACTTTATTGACAAAACAAGTGGAGGGCTAGAATTGGTCTGTAGGCCATAGCTTGCCAAGCCCTGTTCTTGTGGAATAAACCAAAGACAACTAAGCAAACATACTCATAAATGAAAGGCACCTGGTGATTGTATAACTAAGGGTGTGCACACGGGTTGAGATCTGAAAGCCTTGTGGGGCTTGGAAGAAGAGAGAGAGAGAGAGGAATATGACAGGCCATGGAGGTGGAGGTGTTGGCAGGGAGCAGGACATGCAGGAGCCCAAGGCTATGGAAAACCTCTGGTAGCTGTTCACGCCCTTCCTTCGCCCTCTCCCTCCATCTGCAGAAGGATGTGGATCTGCTCTCAGAAACTCATAGAAGGGAAATGTTCATAATCCTCTACCATGGCCTCAGGAAAGTCCGGAGAGCAGCCCAGCGGGGTTACACCTTTTCCTGCCCCTCAGGACTGCTAAGAGGAAAATCAAGTTTTAGAGAAAGCCAAATTTGTTTTCAGTGCTTCCCTCTGGAGTCTTGGGCCTTAGGAGCCCCACTGCCCTTCCCTGGGGTCCCTTCTTGGCTCCTGGCTATAAACTTAGGGCATCTACCTCCTGTAATGGAGGAGCTAGAGGTGTATGTGTGTGTGTGTGTGTGTGTGTGAGAGAGAGAGAGAGAGAGAGAGAGTCATTAGGGTAGGAATGGGGAGGGGGCATCTGAGCCTAAAAGAGTTTTTAGTCTCAACAACATTGGTTAGTTTGTATGATTAACTCCATCAGACGAAGATGAATACACCGAGGAAAGCCAGTAGGCTACACACCTTTGTTGAGAGAGTAACTTTGCATTTAGACGGACCTCGCACACAATGCGTGGACAGAGGTTGATGCTGGGTAAAACACGCACGTGCTAAGCCACCTGTACTGTCTTCTGATTAAAAGCATGGGTTCAGGAGCCAAATTGCTTGGGTTCCTATCCTACCTGTCCCACTGTGTTAGGAAGTATAATGACCCCTCAAAGATGCCCACATTCTCATTGGAACCTATGACCGTGTTTGGTTTCACGGCAAAGGGGAATTAAAGTTGCAGATGAATGTTAAGTTGCTAGAAACAGCTGATCTTGAGCAGCCCTGGGTTATCCAGGTGGGTCCAAGGTAATCATGAGGGCTCTTAAAGTGGAAGAGGGAAGCTGAGGAGGTCAAAGTCAGAGAAGCAGACGTGATGGTGGAAGCAGGGTCAGAGATGTTACATTGCGGGTGTTGAAGATGGAAGAAAGAAGCCCGTAAGCCCATAAACGATGTAGCCTCTGGAAGCTAGAAAAGGCAAGCAAATGGATCGTCCTCCTTGAGCCAACACCACCCTGCTGACACCTTGATTTGAGCCCACAGAGAGCCACATGAGACTTCCGACCTACAGAACTGTAAGGCAGTGAATCTGCGTTGTTTTAAGCTTGTGATAATTCGTTACAGCAGCCCTAGAAAATGAGTGCACCCACCTACTAGTATCCATGGGAAAGGCGCTTCACTCCTCTGGGCCTCAGGCTGCACGTGTGCTCGTGGACATCATTATAATATCTACTGGACAGAGATGAGATTTAAGTGGGGCAATAGGGATAAGACGCTTAGCACAGAGCCCGGCATGTGGTAGATATTTAGGAAAATCAGTTCTGTTCCTTTCTCACCATGCCCTGTCTCAGTGCAAGAAATGAGGCTGCTTGTCTCAAAGGCCAGTGGTAGATGCTTAGCCATGACTTACTGGCTCCAGTCAGTGGACTGGAGTTGCCTGAGCCACCTGGAGACCTGGGTCAGTGTCGTCCTGGTGGTCCCAGCAGCCCCAGAGCATTGGGCAGAAATTCGACATGTCTCTAGTTATCCACCTAGACTAAAGCTGACTACCATGGAAGTGAAAAGTGTGGGCCAGAGCGACCTGCTCTATCACCCTTCAGTGCGTTGCTCCTGTTCCGAGAAGTGAAATAAGGTAAAACTCCCAAATGAATACATGTACAGCTTTCAGAGGAGGGGATCAGTATGCTTTCCAGCATGCTGCGGTTCATAACATTCAAATTATTCGCAAATAAGGGTTATTATAAATTATTAACTGTTTGCGAGTAGAATGATTTGCATATTTTAAGATCATCCCTTCCAAGTCAATCTTCAAAACACCTTTTCTCCTTGCGAATCATGCAAGATTACTGGGATGACCGGCTTTGGCCTGGCTTTGGGATGCAAGTTTGGAGGGAGGGAGCAGTTGTCTGAGCTTGCATTGGGAGGCTGGCTCCCTGCCCCAGAGTCCTCTCTTCCATGCACATTGGTCTACATGCTCGAACCTGTGGCCTCAGACCTGCCCAGGCACACATCCCGGCTCTGGCCCTGCGCTGGATGTCTGGAAGGCGTCGGTTCATTCACAATCACAAGAGCTGTGTTTCTCCCTGGGTCCGTTGTGGTTCACCTCTCTCCTGGGACCAGAGGGCTCTGCCCCAGTTATAGTTTTACTCTGTTTCCTCCAGCTGCAGTTCTGTGTTGGGCACCCAGTTTCCTGTGTGTCCATCTTCAAATCTAAACTTCACACTGTTCTTAGGTTACCTACCCTAGGAATCAGCTCCTAGATCCCTAGTCCCATGCCTGTGCAACCGGGTTCTTATATTCCTAGCCTCTGACTCTTTATTCAGCTTCAGAGTCCCTGAAACGTGATCCTTCCAAGTCTGTCTCTTCCTGCCTGAACTTTCCATTAAGGTCAAATGAGAGAAGAGTGAAGTTGGTTCACCAAGACATTTCCCGCAAAGTGACCCTGCACAAGTAGCTATTGGGGCGGTGGTGTGGGGGGTAAGTCATCAGGCCAGGCACTGGCTTCATTGCATGGCATCCTCTCTTTAAAAGGATGAATGTTTGGGTTGATACTTGACCAACAACATAAAGAACAAGGTCACGGCTCATATTTTTACCCCTAAAAAGGAATTGCTCTTCCAAAATCCCTGAGGAAAGTGGAGTCTGGCTTTTTGATTATACGTTTCATTGCAATGCAGTGATGTAATGTCATACATGATAAAACTAGGGAGCTGGGCTTGAATTGAAGTCAATTGAAGCTTACAGGCTTAATCCAGGTTTGGGTATTTCAAATTTGTCCAGCCATGATTTCTAGGGCAACTATTTGAGGTTAGAATAGCTTCTGAGTGACATGGACCACTGGTTGGTTTCGTTTGCAATTCAATGGGCCACTGCAAAGGAAACTTTGCTCATATGGTTTGGAAAATGTCATTTTGAAGGGAAAACTGAGCTAATCTCTGCATCCTGAGAATGTTAAAAAGGGGGCATTCACTGCTATCTTATCGGAGCCTCAATGGCTATGAACAGGTAGAGACGGTCTCAAGGATTATCAAGGGCCTGGCAGGTTTGGTTTCGTGTGAGTTTAGGGGTAATCCCTGGTTTGTTTAACTGGGTGATTCTGGGTCAGGGAGCAGTTGATACAAGTCCATAGAGACAAGTTTACAAAGGAAGGCCCTGCACTTTGGCTTTGACTGCAGGCAGAGGGCTCTGTGTTTTCACCACTGTCCACCACGCTCTGGCTCCTTCCTGAAGATGTTGTTTTTGAAAGGCACAGGCCCCTTACAAAGGCAATTTAAGTTCTTCAAAACCAGACTAGTATTGGAGGATAAGGAAACCTCTTTGGCTAAAGTGAGAACTGAATTTTGTTCCCTGATCCAAGCCAAAATCTTTGTGGGGTCTCACAAACATACATGAAAATGACTCTTTTTTAAAAATGAGATTTTGTGTCCTGCCATGTCAGTGAGTCTGGCTTGCACCAAACAGGATGGCAGAGTCCATCCCCACGTTGCGTAGATTTGCTCTCAGCAGAGCAGAGACAATGAGAAGTCTAACCTGAGGGCTCGGGTTCTGCCCCCACCACGCTCGCAGTCTGGTGGGGAGCTACCTATGAATTAAATCCTCACAGACCTTAAAGCAAAGTCAGGTCTATGTTTAGTGCCATGGAGGAAAACTGTAGGGGGTACAACGGAAGTCATACAACAGGAGGACTTGACCAGGCTTAGGTTCACGCACTGCTTCCCTAGGAAACTAGTGTCCCAACTATGTGTTCCCTGGGAAGGAGATAGAGGGAGAAACAGTTCTGGCTAAGGGAACAGCATGTGCAAGGAGCCCAGCGTTGGAGGGAACGTGGTGCGGTCAGGCCCTTTAAGGAAGCATGGCTGTAGCAGAGAGTTGAAGGGAAGTTGGGGCCCAAGAAGCGAGCAGGGGTCAGATGACAGAAGTCCAGGACTTCCTCCTTTGCCGTTCTCCTCCCCACCCCCAACCTTTCCATCGTTGATGAGTTCATATTTCAGGTGAACTGTCTTAGAAATTAGACTCTGCCCATTTCCTGGCTCCATAGAGCTTCCTGTTGTATAGGGGGCTTCTTATCCTAGGACTACTTCTAGCTCTGAAAACAGTTCCTCCCTCCCGAATCTCCTCGAACATGAGAAGCCCTGGCTCTATCACTTGTCCTTCTAATGCTATCCACAGGACAGTTCTTGAGCATCTGACCTCAGACTATGTCATAATATCTGAATCCATTTCTTTTTGCTCTTCTAAATTTCAAGCATTTCTGTATACATAAGGGCCCGGCTGGCTTAGGAGGGGTGTCAGGGAGTAACTGTGGAGATTGACCAGGGCTGATCCCTGAGGAGAGCCACTGTCTCTCTGGGGAAGACCTGGAACATTCCTCCCTTCAGCTAGCTGCCCTGCCCTAACCCCCACTGGTCCCCCTCTGGCTCTTTCTTCCCCTAATTATAACCTGAGTTGAGTCATCTCGTCGAGCTGGTGGTGGTTAGGGTTTAATGTCTGCTCTAATAGTTACTTAGTCTTCAGGATAAGTAAGGAAAGTGGTGGGTTTGAAGCAGCCCAATTTTCCTGAGGACTGAGGTCATTCATAGAGGTTCATTAAGAAGACACAGAATATCTTTAAAAGCCACTAAAGGAAACAGAATGCTCATAGTTTCCATTTAGCCATCCCCCAAATATCTGTCTAATTTTGTTCAGATAAGTAATCAGAGCACAATACAACCATTGCCTATGCTGCTTACACTATTAGAGGGGATTTATCTTTAATTCCTCCATGTAATCTTCATATATCCTTCCAGGAAAAAAAAAAAAGTCTAAATCCAAACTTCCAAACTTCCATGCATCCAAGATATATTTGGGTTAACTTATAAAACTGCAGATTCCTGGACCATGCCCCCAGATGACTCTGATTCATCTGGTTTGATGACTGGGCTTAGGAAGCTACCTTTTTAATAATCACCCCAAAATGATTCTGGTGCATATGGTTCCTGACTACACTTTGGGAACTGGGGCAGCAGCCCTCTGGCCCTTTCTAAGGCAGTTTAGCAGCATCCTGGTTGGCTGCAGGGAGAAGATAAGAGGGCTGGAGAATTTTCTTAAGAACAGCAGCTCTGCTAAACCTCACCCATGATCTATTCAGTCCCGTGTTCTCCTGCTAAAACACTCCCCAAGAGAATCACTCTAAAGTTTCCGGTGATCCTTCCATAATACCAACCTTAAAAGATGGGATCTGGTCACCAGTTCTTACCCAACCCTGAGTGTAGTTGAGAAGCTAGAACTTCTTTATAATCTACTGCAGGAGACAGAATGTGACACACTGGAGGAGAAGGAGGTACGAAGTTGCAGTATTTCTAAAGACAGATAAGGAAGTAGCTGAGTCTGAGGGTTAAAAGTCCGAGGAACAAATACTAAGTAAAGTCCGTTATCTAAATAAAACCTGATCCAAATAAATAAGTATTTGGAGGGGTAAAAACGATTCCCGCATGATTTATTACAGAAAACAAACAAAAAGTGGCCTATAAAGCGTTTCACAGAATTCAAAATTCTCCAGAGTATTACCCATGAGAAAGCACAAGAGAATCTTCTACAGTTTCGAGGAGAAAGGATTGTGATCAAGGAACCGAATCAGATGTTCCTCTGAGCCCCCGTTCATATTCAGCAATGGCTGAAAGACACACTTCAATACATAACTTTCAGAAAATAAACTATTCATATAACCTTCCTTTAAACAGTATCCTGGCAATCAGAGACCAGTTAAATGAAGGACTTTTCACCAACACCCACCATCATAGATAAACAAAAAGATAAGGAAACAATAAAAAACAAAAATGTAGCATAATTACCTGGTCCAAAATTCCGTAATTTCTAGGAACATCCCGGAACTTGGTTGGGTAAAGTCATGGGGACAAGGAGGTGGATTAATTTTTCTGTCCTAAAAGGAGAATTGACAGTTACTTATTAGTTTATTACACCTAGAAATCAGGAAACCGAAGATCAGTTGGGTGTGTAAATACTTGAAATAATATGTCTTCTGAACTACTAGGGGATAAAAAGATTTAGTGTTTAGTTAGCAAATGACAGAAACCACAAATGAAAGGAAACAAAATAGACAAAAACAAAACTACACTGAACCAAAAAACAGTAACAGCAAAAGTGAAAAATCTGGTTAGAACAATGTATACAAAGCAAATTACTCCTTTTTAAAAAAAGATTTTCCACTTGGGTCAATATAAAACTGTAGGTATTTGCTACTTAAAAGAAACAACTAAAATGATATTTTGGTAGAGTAATTTATCCGTGTTTCATATTTGTTAACTCGGTATTTTTCCCATTTTAGACCTTTCTTCCACGAGATCATGTATGTGCCCAGACATGAGCATCTGAGAATACTCATTGTAGCATTATGTTTGTTTGTTTATTTATTTATTTCAAAGATTCATTTATTTTTAGAGAGAGAGAGAGAGCATGCACGCAAGTAGGGGAGGGGCAGAGGGAGAGAAAGAGAGAGAGAATCACAAGCAGACTTCCCACTGAGCATGGAGCCCCATGCAGGGCTCAATTTCATGACCCTGAGATCACAACCTGAGCCAAAACCCAGAGTCGGATGCTCAATTGGCAGCCACCCAGGTTCCCCCATTGTAGCATTGTTTAAAATATCAGACATTTAAAACAATACTATGATATATGGGAGGTTTAAACGTAAACATCTGTTGTGTGAAATGCTCTGAAGTCACTAAAATTGTGATAAGAAATTGAGTATCCTGGGGGCGCCTGGGTGGCATAGCGGTTAAGCGTCTGCCTTTAGCTCAGGGCGTGATCCCGGCGTTGTGGGATCGAGCCCCACATCAGGCTCCTCTGCTAGGAGCCTGCTTCTTCCTCTCCCACTCCCCCTGCTTGTGTTCCCTCTCTCGCTGGCTGTCTCTATCTCTGTCAAATAAATAAATAAAATTTAAAAAAAAAGAAATTTAATATCCTAATAGTATAATAATAAAGTAAATTTAAGAAATTTATTTAATATAACATAATGACTTGTTCACGATACACTGTTAAGTGAAAAGAAGGGAACCAGGTTATTATATAGAGTTTATCCAAGTATCAGTGGGTTGGAATCATGATGTTTAAAAATTTCTTGTCTCTGTTTTTCTGTGTGTGTTTCTAAACTTTTTTATATTGAGCTTGCATAAATTTTGAAAAGAAAGAAAAATAATTATTTTTTATTTTATTTTTTCATCATGATATGTACTCTTTAATCCCCCAAAATAATTATTTTTAAAATAATAAAGAATAAAATGTTTTATTTTAACATGCTAGGCAAATACAAATTTAGACAAAAGAAAGCAAATATTTCCACAACAGAAACAAAGTTATTTTTGTTGAAAAAAGGAGGATTGTTTTATATTTTTGCAGCTTAAGAATTTAGCAAAACTCTTTTCACTAATAAAATTCACAACAACTAAAAGCACGTACAATCTCAACATTATATGGGCTGACATCCATATATTCATTTGTAAGTTGATACATATGTATTATGTGTATATATCCTGTACTGTGAAAATAAAGATCTTATTTTTCATTGCTCAAAGGACTTTTTAAATGATCTATCACAGCACTTTCCATAAGCAGAAATTCATAATAGAACTTACTGAAACTTTTGGATATCTGTCATAGCTATTCTCTGAAGAAAATTCATACAATCAAGTATTTAAGATTAAATAATAGGGGGCGTCTGGGTGGCGCAGCGGTTGAGCTTCTGCCTTTGGCTCAGGGCATGATCCCGGCGTAATGGGATCGAGCTCCATGTCAGGCTCCTCCGCTATGAGCCTGCTTCTTCCTCTCCCACTCCCCCTGCTTGTGTTCCCTCTCTCGCTGGCTGTCTCTATCTCTGTCAAATAAATAAATAAAAATCTTTTAAAAAAAAAGATTAAATAATAAAGAACATACATTCACGTATTGAACATTCAGTTCTAGGGTTTAGCAAAAACATAGATACAAGAATTGAAAGAATTAAAAACATGATATTTTTATGTAGGCCAATATTTCTGAAAGCAATATTTCAAGGTGGATGATTTTCTAGGTGAAATAAGTGGTAAGAAAAACAGAATATAATTTTTATGAACCAAAAGCTATTTTTTTTAGAAAAGGTGTAATAGATTTGCTTCCAAGAGTGGTTGACAGAGCCATGTGTTTTTCACCAGTGAATTCAAAATTTCCAGGGAAGTGATAACTTCAGTGTTATGTAAACTGGTCTAAAACATAAAATAAGAAGGGCTTCTCAGCGAATTTTACTGAGTTAGGATATCACTGATATTAAGACCTGGGAATACTTGCACAAAATAAAAACTAGAGGTCAGATTCAATTTTAAATATTGATGCAAACATCCTAACTAAAATCCTCACAAATAGAATCTTACAGTATGTTAAAACAAAAACATCCCATAAAAAATGGCTCATTCTAGCGTTGCTAGAAAGCAAATCAATACATATCAGCTCATTATTAGAGCAACAAGGAAATACCATGTTGGTGTCTTCAAAGTGTGATCTTTAGCATGCATGGGAGAGCTTGACAAAATAGTCATTCCTGGGCCTCAACCAAAGGATTCTAATTATATTAGTTGGGAGGGGGAGACTGCTGAGAACTTGCATGTCTAGCAAGTTCCTGGGTCGTAATGATTCTGTCAGTTTCCCCAGAACCATGTTGAGTCCACACTGCATGGAACATTGGTACTCAATCCTGGCTGCACTTTGAAATCACCTGGGGAGCTTTCAAAAATACTGATGTCTGAGTTCCAACACCAGAGATTAGGATTTAATAGCCTGGAGTATAATTTGGGTATTGGAGGAAGGGGTGGTTAAAATCTCTGCAGATAATTTTGATGTGCACCTAAGGTCAGATCTGCTGCTCTAAAAGGATTGGCCAAACCACTGGCCCTCACATTATCCTTATTATAAATGTGTACTGATGATTAAACATGGTGTTTCCCTTCTCCACACAATCCATCTTAAACGACTTCATGGTCACCGTTTTTGAAGCAATTGCTCTATGCAAGGCGGTTTACATATACTCCCTCAAATGCATGAAGAGAGTCTTCAAGGTCAGCTTGGTTTTCCTTACCCCTGTTTAAAAAATGAAGGCTGTCTGGTGGGGAGGGGGCAACTATCCTGGTTTTCCCTGGACTGAAGGATATCCTGGGATGTGGAATTTCAGTGCTGAAACTGCTAAAATGCTGGGAAAACACAGAGGAGTTGATCCCCCTAAGGCTCCCAGTGTGCTTGTAGTCACCTGCCACTAAGGGGCAGAGCCAGGAATTGAAAGCAGATTTGTCTCGTCCTCTCTCCACTCTACCATTTTGCCCTGGAAAGCCTTGGGGGAGGGATCGTAAGAAACTACTCAAGCTGGAGCCATGGAGAATCTCCATTATAGTGCAAGGTTGATTAACTGGAAAGGAGAAGAAGGTACAGCACTTAGGTGTGGATTTCAGATATTTTTCAGTATAGAAATACAAAGTTCCCTGAACTACATAAATGATCATATCAATGGCCGTGGTTCTCAAAGTGGGTTGCGGGACACGTGGCAGTAGCACCGCAGGGGAATGTGTTAAAAATGCAAGCTCCTGACCCCTGCCCTAGACCTACTGACTCAGCAACTCGGGGTGGGACAAGAAGTCTGTGCTTTAAGAAGCCCTCCAGGTGATTCTGATATATGCCAAAGTTTAAGAACCACTGATTCAGGGGGAAGAGGGTGCAGAATTGGGATGTTTTCAAAGTTTCCCAGATTCTAGTGTGCCGCCAGGGATGAGAAACACAGCTATAGACCTAAGAGCAGCAGTTCTCAACCTTAGCTGCACATTCAAAACACCTGGAGAGCTTTTAAAAGTCCAGATGCCCAGGTTGCTGGACTGATCACAGGAATCTCTGGAGTGGTGTCCACAGTTTTCAAATCTCCCAAGATGACACCAATGTCGATGTCAAGCCAAGCTTGAGAACCACCGCCTTCAGGTCTTCAAGGCTATAGAATTCCACAGTGAGCATAAGTATGTTTTCTCCTTGTCAAATGGCAGAAATTTTTCCATGACTATGGGCCCCTAGACTTGGAAATAAAAAATGCTAATTTAGCGATATTCTGTGCCTGTTGGTTACCAGATCTGCCTGGGGTCTATCTGTTAAGACTGAGTCTTTGGAATTTTCTGGAAAGTCAGGTGGGAATATATGCATTGGGGCCACCAGACTCCTTTGGAAGACTTGGACGTCTTTTGGGGGAAAGAAAAATCAATAGGTGTATCATGACAGGTGAAAGTGAGTTTTCAATGAAAAGACAAGTTTTGTTATGAGGGTGTGGCCCATACCTGCCCTTTGCTGAGAATATTCCAGGGCTTCGATTGCTGATTTGAACAGAGACACAGGCTTCACCTGGAGTCAGTCTTATTGCACAGCGGACATTGACTTCACGGGCCCAAATCTCCTATTTGGATTTAATGTTTCCCCCAAACCGGTAAACAGGAACAATAGGAAGAAATAATCTTCACATTTTTCTTTTTTTGGGTCACAAAAACTGGAAAAGGAGAACTGTCTGCAAATGAATTCTGCATTCGGCAATGTTGTGGCAGAGCATGGAAAGTACTGGAACTCAAACTCTTTCATTTCTTTTACTATCCAAACTGTGAATTTCAAAAATAACAAGTCATTATAAAAGTGAAACATGAGATTCTTCACACCCACTGTTTTAATCATTTTAAAACCTTCCATAACTTGAAGTAACTAAAACATTTCTTTTTTAGTAGTTAATGCTCACTGCATTTTTAGTACTTTCTGAACATAAAATAAGATAGCATTAATATTACATTCTAGGTTCCGTGAGAGGCATTTTGCATTTATTCCCTCAACACAGACCGCGTGCTAGGGACTGGGATGGTGGCTGAGTTTCTGAGGATTACCGGCACCTTATCCCTGCTTTCAAAGAGCTCGGTCTGATGAGATAATTAAAGCATGACGTAGTTTATTTAGTGAGGCAGGAAGTCCACTGAAAAGGATGTCAAGCCCAGTTTGGCAAAGCCCAGGAGTGGGCAGGAACCACAAGAAGCTGCTAGATGAGGCGATACTTGACCGGAATCACAAAGAGCAGTAAGAATCAGCAATCCAAAGTTCATTGAAATACATGGTGTCATTTTATCTTCACAACAACTCAATGAAGTAGTTACTATTGGTCACATCTCACATTCTAAGTAAACATTTTAAATGAAACAACCAAGTGTCAGTATCATGGGACAAGTGTTGTGGGAGGGCATCACACCGGCTAGCCTACACAGAGTTGTTTTAATTAGGCATACTTATTTATACGATAATATATATAAGTTATTTATATTATAATATATGTATACTCTAAATTATAATAAATGTTCTTTTCATATATAATATATACAATTAACTGACCTTCATATAGGCTAACTGGTGTATGTAATTAAATAACAATATATATATATATATATACACACACTAATAACACGCTCGTATATATAACTAATATATATAGTAATATATAGATGCACATATTTGTCATTAGCTATATGTCGGACAGCGTGTTGCTGGTGTCTGATTCTGGGCTCTACATTTCCCTCTACAGATGGACTCTCCCTATTTTTATCAGCACCTACAAAGATGGACCCCAGCTCCGGACTGAAATCATCTCTTATTTATTCTCCACATCAACTAAGTTGAGCATCACCTATGTTTAATTGAAACATATCAGTTCCGATGCTGGAGATGGAGCATCTGGGGATACTGGCGAAGCCATGGGCTCTGTGTGCAAGAGCCACACAGAGATCTGAGCGTTGGAGCAGTTCAACCAGGAGCTGAACACCAGACCCTGGTAAAGGTAACCCTGTGCTTCCTCCGAAGTCAGGATCACCGTCTTCCTGCCCACCCTGGAAATGCTTCTGATCCAAGTGGAATATTTCAGTGTAACAAGTGCAGCAGCCTCGTAAAATCTCCATGTGCTTTTATGGATTTTAACCTTACATCTCTTACTAGAATAGGGTAAATATATCCTTATTGGAGGTGGTAAAAACTGATGTCTTAAAGACCTTCTAATAAGGTGTCTTGCAAAAGTCACGTAAGCCTTCTGAACCTCAGTTTCTTTATTTGTTAAGAGGGTTACTATGACCTATCTCAAAGCATGGCCACGAGGGTCACATAAATGATGAGGGCATTTCGAGATCGTAACCCCCTCAGGCTTAATCTTTCTGATGCCTTCTTATGTTTATTCTGCACTTTTTTTACTTCACCTAAAAAAATGTATCCTCCTTTATTTCGGAGATTTGTATTTGGTCCTTGGAGAAGCTGAATGTTCTGGCTAACATAGTAAATGGGCCGGGTGGTGATTAAGCTTTCAGCCTTATTACAGAAATCAGTGAATTATTGACTTATTTGCGAAACCGGTGACAACGTCCCGAAGGGAGAAGCCTTTCTCACATGCTCAAATATAAATTTGGCATTGAAACAAGATGGGAAGCTTTTAAAGCAAAATGAGTCTTTATAAAATGTGGTCCATCATGCCTCTTCCCAGAACCATGTAGAAGACCACAGTGTATGATAGAAAAATTGGGGGGGGGGGAACTATCGTTGGCCTTTTTCAGAATTCTAAAGATGTAATTTGAGTTACTCTAATAATTCAGAATTTCGAAGGTCCACTCTGTTTCAAAGAAAATCTCTTAGGCTAATTTGAGGTGGGTGAAGAGGGCCGCTCTCTCTGGCCAGGAATCCCAAAGCATGATTTATTCTCGTAGCATTTCTGTGAGATGTTTTTTCCTCTTTTCCAAATTTTGTAGAAATGCCAAGTCTCTTTCTTCAAAATTCAATACACTTTGGCTCAGAGATACAAGGCAGGGGGAATAGGATACCAGTTATTTAACCCTATACAGCTTCTCACACCCCTGACTAACCTTTCATTTAGAAGATTTAAAAATAACTTTCCATATAGAAATGTTTTACCTTTTCGTTTTTTTTGGATATTCTTTAAAACCTCCTCTCTAGCACTGAAATGTAATATAGTATTCACAGGTGAAAACTACTTACTCTTTGAAAACAGCCTTTCTTTTGGCTCAGCCCAAAATACAGGAATGTTTTCACTTACTTCCCACTAAAGAGAAAAACGATTTCACGAACTAAGTCTCAGCTTTGAGGAATGACATCAAACAAATGTCAGCCTTTAGCTCTGAGAAGTCACCAACGGCAAGATCATATTTGTGCCCAGCCCCGGCTCCGAATCATAAAACCTGGCTAAACACATCTGCCATCTGATACTCGTGGTAAACCCGGCGGCGTGGTGCCCCAGAAGGAGCTTGGATTTTGATTCCTTTGGGATAGCTGGGTGTCTCAGAAATGCCATGCAAACTCCTGGTCTCCGTATCTCGGGAATGGGACACCTCTCCCTCTTTTCCCTTGGATTCGATGATGACAAAGGAGGAAGTCTGGCCAAAAGCAAGCTCTCCGCCAATGGTGAGGGCCCTCACCCTCCCTGCTCTCCTTGATTTCCTAGGCCTAGCTCCAGCTCCTAATTTAAGCTTACCATCTGTGGCAGAAAGAATAATGGCCTCTCGATGATGTCTTCATTCTGGAAGGCTGTAAATATATCACCTGACATGGCAAGGGAGACTTTGTAAATGTGGCGAAGTTCAGGATCTTCAGATGGAAGATTCCCCGGGACTATTGGGGTTGGGCCCAATGTCATCACGCGAAGGTCCTTGTAAGTGAAAGGAGGAGGTGGGACAGAGAGATTTGAAGCTGCTATGTCATTGGCACTGAAGATGAGGAAGGGGTCACAAACCAAGGAATGCGGGGGTCCTCTAGAAGCTGGAAAAAGCAAGGAAATGGATCCTCAGCTCAAGCCTCTGGAAAGCATGCAGCACTATCAACGTATTGACTTTGGCCCTGGGAGACCCATTTCAGACTTGTGACCTTCAGAACCGTAAGCGGATACATTTACGTTGCTTGAAACCACGAGTTTGCATTTATCTGCTGCAGCATGAATGGGAGACACCCCAGGATCTCTGTCGAGCCATGCCCTGCTGCTGGGCGGAAAGTGTGTGGAGCAGCTGGCGAGAGTGGTTCTAACCATCGGCTGCCTCTCTCCTTACAGAGCTCAGAAGAGGCTGAAGGAGGAGTGATTGCCATGGATTGTTTCTCTTTGGTAGCAAGATGGCTGAGGCTTCGAAAGTGGAACAAACAAGTGGATGCAGACCAGACAGAAGCATTTACCTTTTCCTCTCCACTCATTTCATAAAAGGGCCTTTTGTGTTTTCAAGGAATCAAGTAAATACAAGTTCTTTCTGGGCAGATGATCTTACCGAGAGCCATGGTACCCATCTTCCTGAAGTCCTGAGGCAACTTTCTGCCCCAAGTTCCTGGAAATGTTTAAGCTCATGATTTGGTGTCCTCTTTTATAACAAATCCTGACTTAACCTGAAGCAAAGCCACAAAAAATGACCCTGGAATTTCATACGTCTCCGGGGAGGTGTTCAGTCCAAAACAAATTCAAGGGAACCTCTCTGGACTTGACCTTTAAACCCTGAACCATGACTATTTCAAGTGGTGGTTTCAAGATTCTGAGATCTAGCAAAACCTGCCTGTGTTCCCAGAGAGAGAGAGAGAGAGACCAGTCTGGGACTGGAAGGGGGAAAAAAACAATAAAAAACCAAAAAAGAAAAAAAAAGTGGCTATTTTGTTGGAGGTGTTTCCCCAGAACCAGCCAGAGCGAACATCTGCTATATGCTTGTTTGGACACTCTATCACTTGGGCTTGAAACGTTTTTATGAAACGCTACAGAAAGTGTTAGAATATCCAATTAGTGATGATATGGTGGGGCTGGGAAAGTGTCATTTGCCTGGGTGGTCCCCAAACTTTTCTTGCCTCTTAGCCAATGACATTTATTTTAATAATAGCTCAGAGACCGAGAGGCCTCTGCTCTTCCCTCTTCCTGAACGAATCACGAGGAACCCCCCTGTTGCTTACTCACATCTCTGGAATCTGTGTGTGGTGGTTGCAAAGGAGTGTTTCCTATCAAGGGTGGATTTGAAAATCTGAGAGTTGCCTGTCGATCTCTGAAGCAATCTCATGCAGGAAAACAATCAGACCTTTTAAGTCTGGCTCTTGGGGCCACAAAAATGAAGCAGAGAGAGGAAGGGGGCTTGATGGCTCCGTGGAAAACAGACTTCTCTAACATTTGGCATTTGGAAGAGAATTCTGATTTGTCCATAATCCAGCTGGAGTTGAGGACCGTGAGCCCATCTCCGTGTCCTGATCCACGCATGAAGGCTGCCATGGGTGTGCTGTTAGAAAGCAGTTTCACAAGTCACCTATCAGCTAAACTACTATATGCAATTAAGGTAGTTTCAAGTTTCTGGAGACTGGAGGTGTCCAAACATGGGTCTGATGACCACTTGCCAAGTTCTAGAGAGCCTTCAAAACACCGGCCGGGTGATTGGACATAATCATTTACTCCACCTGTCAGCAAATGTTCATCATATCTACTACATTCCCTGCTCTGTGCTGGCTCTTGCCTTGGTTTTAAAGGTTCACCTTAAATGTTTATAATTTTATTATTCTAATAATTTTAGTATAGATGGCAAAAAGGCATGATCAAACAAAGAGTCGCATTCTTCGTGATGCTGAAAATATACAAAGCAAAAGCTCATAAAGTGAGTTTTTTTAAACTCCAAAAGAACAGTAATAGTAATATAATAAACTATCAGAGCCAGGTATAGACATAGAGCCTATAATTTCATTTTTCAACAAAACCTTACAGAAAATATGATTATCCTTCTTCCTCAGACATGTAAACTGAGGCTCAGAGATCTTAGATAAGCTGCCCACAACCAGAGCCGAAACCAAGAGTCAGACGTTTAACCGACTGTGCCACCCAGGTGCCCCTTAACACTGACTTTTTATGGGTGATTTGAGAAGGTCTCGAATAGCTAGAGTTAGGATTATTTCTGAAATTCCAGTACCTTAAGGATTCTTGGAAGACGCGGCAGCAAGGGAAAACAGACCCCCAGAACCTCCATCGACCACTGCCCCAGACACTTCCATGCACACCGGCTTACTTAATTTCCTCCCTGACCTCGGAGGGTCAATGCTACCAACCCCATTTTTGCAGAAAAGAACATTGAAATTCAAGATTTTGTTCTCGATCATGCTGATTATTAGACCATAGAAGCTGGCTATTCAGTCCAAGGCTTGGAGTTTACACACGGCTATGCATGTGTATAACAGGGTAACTCACAGTGCTTTTCTGGGCTACACTGTGGTTCTAACCATCCCTTTGTAATGGCGTTTGTATGTGGAGAGATACTCTGAATTCCAAACAAAAGATGTTCAAAGATGGAGGCTTCTTGTGTACCGGCTAGAACCAACTTTCTTTTTTTGGACCAATTGGATCCAGATGCCATCCCCAGGGTGAGGGAGATCAGGCCTCAGTCACTCTACACTGAGCCATATGTCAATGAATCTATGGTAACCAATGAGCAGTGATTTACACACCAGGACACGGGAGCCAGCTAATCTAATCTGAGTTCCATCCCTCCAGACTCTGTCCCAAGGTTGGGTAGGAAAGGGATCTATCTGTAGGCAATGAGGGAACGAAAGCTTAGATTAGCCGTGGTTCCATATCATGTTCTTCTCCAGGTGGAGGTGGGGCGGCATTGAGGACCAACTGCTGGGCCCCACGTGCCAGGAAAGGAACTGACAGGAAGATGTGATTTTTTTGCTCCAACTGCCTTCACAAAGCATCCCTGGTTGGTATACCAGAAGCTTTTCACATTCCCACTCTCTTCTAATAACTGAGTTCTCCTGGAGGAATAGGATTTGGTTCCTCAATGGAGTGAATACTCCCTTAGAAAGCCTGAGAAGCCACAGTGGTTCCATGAAGCTACACATGGAAAAGAGATTAGGCCAGGCACTGCTTTAGGACAAGGCCACATCAGGACTCTGGCCTTGACTATAAATGACTCTGCACTTGTCCCTCTGCCTCTGGCTTCCACAGCCTGTCCTCTCTCCCCATCCTCCCCATACAGAAGCAATAATTTAAAACTGCAAAATCGATGGACTTTGAAATCCCCTGGAGAGCAGAAGTAAACCGGGGCTCACAATCTAAGGATAAAGGGATATTTGAGAAGAGCAGATTTTGAAGCTCAAAGCCTGCTAATTTAGTCACAGTTTATTGGGAAGCCAATTTGAAACCACAAGTGGGGACTAACCCTGTCCTATTTTAAATAGACTTTCCATTTCCTTTGTCTTGGTCGAAATGCGACTTGGTTAAAATGGAATTGTTTGTGAAATTTCTCCTATCCTAATTTTTTAAAAAAAGTTAAGTATCGTGTGCAGTGTTCTTTAAATATTGAACTTTGAATCTGTATTTTTATTTTGGTTCTTTTCCTTTACCATTTATTGTTGCTTTACTATTACATTTTTCATTGTCCTTACAATTTGTACTGCTATTGCATTTATGATTACATTATTAATAATAGCATCCATGATGGCAGTAATAACAGTAGCAGTGGTGGTTTGTTTGTGTGTTCTAGCTTTGGACCCAAATCTCTCCCTGGTTTCTTACTGTAATGAGCTGGACTAGACTAGATTTGGGAGATGTGAGAGTTCCTTAGTACAGATACATAGCAGAGTTATAGAATTGGTTGATTCGAAATCCTCCGTCCCAACCTCTTATTATTAGATCCTTCCCTAATTCCACTTTAAAAAGATAGATCAAAAACTAATATGTGCAGATGGCAAATAAATAATATAAAATATGGAGTAAAATGTAAAAGTTTTTGTCCTTCCTTCAATGTCTATTCCCCCTAGATAACTATTATGATCAGTTTCTTACATACTCAATGCTTATTCATTCCAGCATATACAGACAGATGTTTCTTATGATCAGCTGGATAATTTATACATACGCATGCTTTCTTGTGTCTTGATCCCCCCCATTAAATATTATATTTTGGAACATTTTATCAACCGATAGGCATGTTTTGTTTTTAAAATAGCCTCCTAGTATTTAATATGAAGATGTACCCTAATTTAACTGGTATTCTATTGATGGAAACTCAGATTTTTTTCCCTCTTTAATTAGAAATTATGGTTGTGTATAACACCCAATGCTCATCACATGTGCCCTCCTCAATACCTATCACCCGGCTACCCCATCTCCCACCCACCCCTGAAACCCTGTTTATTTCCTGGAGTCCATAGTCTCTCATGGTTCATCTCCCTCTCTGCTTTCTCTCCCTTCAGTTTTCCCTCCCTTCCCCTATGGTCCTCCATGCTATTCTTTTTGTTCCATATATGAGTGAAACCACATGATAATTATCTTTCTCTGCTTGACTTATTGCACTTAGCATAATCCCCTCCAGTCCCATTCATGTCAATGCAAATGGTGGGTCTTCATTTCTTTCTGATGGCTGAGTAATATTCCATTGTAATGATGTACTATACAGTGGCTAACTGAACATAATAGAAAAAAAAAGAAATTATAGGACCACAAATGTACATCTTTCTTGCTTGTACAAATACATCTATCGGGTAATTTCTGCTTTTTTTTTTTTTTAAATATAGGGGCTATGGATGGCACTTGCTTCCCGAGTGACGGACATTCTAGACCTCTCTCAATGCTGTGGCCAAGGTAGAGAAGCCAGGAAAGATATACGTGCCCAGAAGAGAAAAAAGCCAAGAGAGCAAATGATTCCACAAGTGGAACCAAGAACCGTGGACAGAAAAAAGCAAGAGAAAAAAGCCCGGGGAAAGTTTGCTCCAATTCAGTTCTATTCATAATCCCATTAAATCAGGCACCAGAAGCCCCACCCTTCACACCTCATCTGGCCTCTGGCTCTTCCCGCAGAACTTCTCTATCTTCCCAGGGCGGATAGAGGAGGCGGGTAGGGGAAGACTCGAGCTCCCCCTAGAGGCTGGAGAGCATAGGGTGGGCTCACAAATCCACATCCCATCAAATTGAAGGACATTTATAAACGAAAAATATACCAGTTAAAACAGCTGGTCACATGCATGCCTCTTCCCCTGGTGTCTTGATTCATGTGCACACAGTTTTGCATAATTGCAGTGATGGCCTTGATTCAATTTTGTATTCTGCTTTTTTTCCCCACTTAATATTATATAGTAAATGTTTTTCCATGTGGCTACATAATCTTTCTAATTACCATTTTAATGACTTCATAATACTCCTTCCAGTTCACATATTGTAATTTATTTAACCACTCCCTATTGTTGGACATTTTTTTATTGTTTCCAGACTTTTACTAATATAGAAAATGGTGCATACAATATCTGTTGTTTTCTTCTTTTTGAATGAGTTTTTTAGATGATGGGGTGAGTCAAAGAGTGGGGTTGATTTCACAGCTCTCCATAAACGTTGTTCGGCCGATCCCATAAGCAGCAACGCCACTGGCAGGTATCAAGATATTCATTCAGGCACTTTTTGTTTGTTTTGACTTCTGCGAAGGTAATCGTGTAATCTCCCACGTTTTTCACTTTCTACTAATTCTCTTCTCTTTTCACAAAGCCAACTCAGTCATTTAGCCTTTGGTTGACCCTTTATTCACCTGATGTCTTTGAGAATCGAATATTTACCAGGGATTTGCTCTAGAGTTGTTTCTTTGATAACATTGCAATTCTTACAGGAAATAGAAACAAAAGATGAGATGCATTGTCTTAGTGAACTCATTATGTAAAACTTTAAAAAGAAATCATACTTTGTGAAACCCTAGTTATCAGACTTAAGGAAAATATGGGTTGGAGAAAATCTGCAGGCACATCCCAGCTCCATGAAATGGATAAGTGTTTCATAAAAAGAGAGTTGAGACTAAGAGAGTACAGAGCTGGCCAAAGCCAAGCATTGTCAGATGAGTAGGAATTCACCAGTAGAAAAAGATGACAAGGGGGGTCCTAGAATCAGACCATTGGTGTTGAAATCCTAGCTCTGCCCTTCACAAGCTGTGAGGACTTAATTTGCCTCCCCACAACCATCCCAGTGTGTGTGTCTGTCTTTTCCTTAGTATTTTTTTTTTTTTTTTAGGTTCCTATTCAATCTTAAAACTCAGGCAAAATAGCACCTATGTCTTTTATTTTCCGCAGCTTCTTTTCCACAAAAGTCCTCCTTCACCTGGTGCTCCCGACCCACAGTGACGTGCTTCTCTGCTCTCTTATAGCACCCATCACCTGATGTTGTCTGTGTTAGAATGTGACGTCTTTGGGGCCACAGGCCATATTTCCCTCCTCTTGGGGTCTCCAGCCTGTAGCACGGTACCTGACACATGTTGGGTACTTGGCAAATGTTTGTTACATTTAATGACTTGAATTGAATGTTTAAGTAATTATGGCACATCAACAGGAAGAAATATACAGCAATTAAAAAGATAATTAGGAAGACAGCGTAGCTTCGTGGAAATATGTTTATGATATGTTTAATGCGAACACGCAAAGTGATGTGTGCATTATGATTCTCCCTGCCTGAAAATTCTCAGGCTAGGTGCTAAAGAGACAAAGAAGAATAAGAAAAGAGGTTTATCTCTAAGAAGCTCATAGCTCATGTTCTACTGAGGGAGGAAGGTGTGCGTAAGAGTTCCCATGGTGGGAGAGCAATGCTAGCAGTGTGAAATGCTGTGTGGGGGGCTGGATTTATCTGGGGCAGTTGGGTGAGATAGGCATGACATTTTGTGTGGGGTTCAAGGTTAACTGGGAGTCAAAAGGCAAGATATTGGAGAAGGAATATTCTTAAATGGGAAAGGCATTGCATTTTAGAGAAATCGTTAGACATTTCTGTGATGGTAGATGGGAAGTGAGAGGAGAATCGAAGTATAATGTTGAGTTATATCGCAGATGCCTTGGTAAGGTGTTTGATCCTTAACATGTAGACAGTGGGAGGCCACTGAAGGTTCCTGAGCAGGGGAGGGGCATGATTACATTTGTTTTTATGACAGTAACCCTGGCAAAGCAAAAAGGTTGGACTAAAGGGGCAAATCCCCTGGGCAAGTACACCAGGGAGGTAGCTATAGTTATCTGCGTCAGGTGAGAGGTGATGGGCTTGACGGTGGGCCTGGAGCAGGGGCAAATTTGACACACCTTCAAAGGGAGAGTGGACAAGACTTGCTGAGGAATGGAATGTTGGGACGTGAGTGAAGGGAGGATTTTAGGGTAACTCACAGTGACAGATAATTTGTAAGAAATGTAGAAAAGAGTGGGTCTAGGTAGGAGGGTGGGTGGAATGGGCAAGTGGGGCTTCATTTTAGACATGTTGACTCCTTGGTGCCAGTGGGCCTCACATCAGCAGAAGGCTGGTATGCAGTCAGACAAATGCTTCTAGATTCTTAGGAGATAAATTCCGGCAAGAAAGATGTCCACAAACTGGGTCTAACAAATAATCCCACAACTTCTATCTCCATGAAAAACAGGAAGCAGGCTACAAAAGGACATGATTCTGGCAGCCTGACTTCAAATCTAGGTTCTTCCTCATCAGTTATAAGCAAATTACTTAACCTTGTTAAACCTCAAATTCCTCATCTGCAAATTAGAACGTAACTCTTGCCTCATGGGGTAGTGTGGGAATGAGAGGAGATAAAGCAAAGCAAAACAAAACAAAACAAAAAAACATCTGCAGGAGGGACCCAGTAAGTGTCCATTTCACCTCCACCCACACTCCACCCTTTTTCCCACAGATTATCTCAGAGCAAGAGTAAAGGGCTCAAAGAAACCAACACAATTGTCCTTAAAACAAGTATCAAAGAGATCTCTGTCCACCGATGGCTGATTTCTCTAGGGCTCATCCAGTTCTTTTTGGAGTCAAGTGTTGGTAAGATTCAGGGACCAGATCTTTTCTTGAGTTGCAGTCAGTCTGTTTTCCAAATAAGGATTTCTCCGGGGGTGAAATATGGACTTTCTCAGTATGAGCATCAGCAAAATCCAGTCTGTATGAATCAACAGCTCAATATGGTGGCTTCATTTATCTTACTTCCTCTCTGATAAGAGAAGAAGACCTTCAATTTCTTTGGCTGATTTGAATTGAGATATATATATATATATATATCTCCAATATTGCTGTGATACTGATGAGATGGTAATAATAATTCCCATTTTTGAGGACTTGCTTTAGGTTAGTACTTTAGGTACATCACTTCTTTTAATCCTTGCAACACACCTACATGATTTTATATTCTGCCCATAGTACGTATGACCAGACTGGTACAGAGAGGTGAAGGGACTTGTCCAAAACTGCACAGAAAGTAATAAGGGACCTAGGATTTGAAAGCAAACCATTTAAATCCAGAGCCTTTATTTATAACCATGACCTCTCAACCAAGATAGCATTCACTCTGCCACTCACCACTCAGGGGGAGAGGAGGAGAGATGGAAAGAGAACTTGAGAGAGACGGAGATACACGAAGCAAGGAAGTGTTGTGTGTATGTTTTTTTTTTTTAAAGATTTTATTTATTTATTTGACAGAGAGACAGCCAGCGAGAGAGGGAACACAAGCAGGGGGAGTGGGAGAGGAAGAAGCAGGCTCATAGCAGAGGAGCCTGATGCGGGGCTCGATCCCATAACGCCAGGATCACGCCCTGAGCCGAAGGCAGACGCTTAACGACTGAGCCACCCAGGCACCCCTGTGTGTATATGTTTTAATTGCTGTTACACATGAACCATAAGTCACTCTTATTTCCCCATCAAGGGAGGCACAAGGACAAGCAAACAGAATGGCATTTATCTATGATTAAAAAATTATGACCATTTATATGCAAATGAGGGCTGGTCCAAAGCTTCTGGAAGACTGAAGAGGATTACACAGAGTCATAAATTTGGGGTGTTTCTTCTTTTCTATACACTCCCAGGCCAAGTGTGGAGTTTCGGCGGCATCACCAGGGCGGATGGGAGTGAGGCTGACCACCCTGGGTTGTTTCTTCTGATGCTGTCACAAGGACACACTCTTTCCTCTGCCTAGTATGCTCGTTAGCTGGAAAACTCTCAGCCCCCCAGATCCAATACTGTCTGCTCAGAGAAGCTTTCCACCCTAATGTATTAATTTCAGCAGTTAGTCTTTGTAATGGCGTAGTTCCTGTTAGTTCATTCATTCATTTATTCATTCACTTATTTTCATTCAACACATGCTCACTGAGCCCTTCCTGGGTGCCAGGCACTTTCCTAGACACAGAAGATAAGGTTTGTACTTGATTCCAGAGCAAATGAGTAAAATCAGGTCATTATCTCTTGTGGAGTTAACGTTGACTGGAGGAGACAGGCAAATAATAAATAAGTAAGGGGGAAAAAAACCCATAATGGTATAATTTCAGGTAACAATATTTACAGGGAGGAAGATAAAGCTAGTTGGTGAGTGCGGAGGGGAGGGAAACCCTCTGAGGGTTTTATGAACAATGACCTCAACGACCTGAGTAGAGTTAAGATCCAGGTCTTAAAAAATCCAGGGTCAAAAACTGGCAGTTCAATAGGGGGAAGAAACTACAGTCAGAAATAACAGAAATGATGATGATGATGGTTGTGGTGGTGGTACTGACTATTACTCAAGCATCTCTTGGGGTCTCACTACCATTGTAAATATTTACATTCATTATTTTTCGCAATAGCCCCGTGAGGTAGGTCTTATTGTATCTGATTTGTGTATAAGCAAAAACCCTTAGAAAAATAAAATGACTCGCTCAAGGTCATACAACCAATAAAGGGTACCAGCTGAAACCCAAACTTTCACCTGTCTCAAAAACCTATAACCCTCAATGGCCCCTTGTCTTTGCATCCCCAGCATCTAACGTGATGGGGGAGCCCTACAGACACTTAACACTATGATGAATGG
Source organism: Ursus americanus (assembly GCF_024610735.1). NCBI lineage: Eukaryota > Metazoa > Chordata > Mammalia > Carnivora > Ursidae > Ursus > Ursus americanus. Next base: position 19,209,184 of record NC_142148.1, read on the forward strand.
ATGAAGGAATGAATTCATTACCCTCAATGCCCCAGAAATGACATCTAAAGTGACTGTATACATTTCTGGCAAGTCTGAGACTGGCATGGATTTAGGCATTTGGTGAGTACTGTATTTCTGGAGGGTGGTGGGAGAGAGCAAGAGGCCCCCAAAGGTGAAGAGCCTCACTGTGGAAGGTCACATATGGATAGGAAATAAAGCATGGTGGTTCTGTTTTTCCCTTTTCCTTTACACACACATCTCTTCAGCGAGGAGAATTTTCCTGCTACAAATCACTACACACATGCACACACCTCTCCCAGTTTATACACACACACACACACACACACACACACCCCAACACATACACACAGGGGCCGGAGACACAGATGCGTTCCCATGAACAAACAGGGACAAACATTTGTAGTGTGTAACAAGCAGATAGACACAGTTGCACGCAAAGATGCACACTGACAAAGGACACGCATGCTCACGCATGACCTCAGCCGTGGAGAAGCACCCAGGGGACACTCCCATACATCCCAGCAGAGACGGGGCTCCACCAGCATGAAGGAAGTCTGCATCCCAACCAGCGTGGTGACAAATGCCAGTGTTCAGTTCACAGCAGCAAGGGGAAATCTGTTGCTTCTCTCTCTCTCTTTGCTGCAGAAACAGCCAAGTTCCCTGATGCTATCCTCCCAGGGTCGTCCTCCTCCAAATGCTGCTTCTCCTTCCTCAACTTCTTCTAGAGGGATGACTGTCGGAACTTCTTCCAGTATCTCTGACGGGGTCAGGAGGAGGACTGTCAATGGCACAACTCCTTGGTACTCCTGTTCTCATCTTAGGGCCTTGGTGATGGATCGCCTCCATGCCCAGGGCAGTCTCGCCGAGCTCCCATGGCTCACTCCCTCATCTCCTTCTAGTTTTTGTTCAGATGTCCCCTTCTCAATAAGGTCTGACCCAATCTACCAATCCTGCAACATTGTGATGATATCAACTATTACTCTTGAGCATCTATCAAGGTCTAGGTACAATTCTAGAAGATTCATATTCATTTATTCTGCACAATGGCCCTGTGAGGTAGGTATCATTGTATCTGATTTACAGATGAAGCCAAAGGCTTAGAAAAGTAGAAGGACTTGTTCAAGGTCACTCCCTTTTCTTTCCCTGCTCTGCTTTTTCTTTTTTTCATAGAACTCACCATTTTCTAACAAATTAGGTAATCTATTTATTATTTTTTATGAATATTGCCTGCATTCCCATCCCCCACCCATACACACACTAGGATATAAGTCCCACACAGATGGGGATCTTTCTGTTTTGTTCCCAAGCACTAAGCAATGTTTCGTACATAGTAGGCAATTAATAAATGGGTGTTGAATAAATAACTCAATTGTTAATTACCAAGCATCTAATTTTTGCCGGACACTACATTTTATTCAGAGAAACAAAGATCACTATCACGGTCTCATTTCGCTGATTAAAAACAAAACAAAACAAAACAAATAAAATCACCTGAGGCTCACAGAGGAGAAGTATTGCTTAAGGTCTCAGAGCTGGTCCGAAATTATATCCTGCTTACTCCAGCTTACCATATGACTTCCTTTCTTTCTACCCAAGTAGTCTAGGACAAGGAGACAGTAGCCCAATGTGATCAGTACAGTGATTCTGAGAGCCTTTAGGAGACCCTAGAGGGAGGTGTCCTCCCTTGCTATGCCCACGTCCTTGGGATTATGAGTTAACTAGAAGGTGATGAATGTTCCCTCTCCCCATTCTTGTCACCCCTGGCCAATTTCTGGGTTTGACTCTTAGCATGGACCATGTCCCATTGCCAGGGAAAGAACCCCTGACATCCCACAGGGCTTCTCAGGAGCCATTTCTTGGACATTTCCTTGTGAGTTCTGGAAGCCTTGGGACTTCTGTGCTCTCAGTCGACTGATCACATGCCAAGGCCTGATAGAGGGACTTCTAGACCAGGAAATTCTGAAAGTCCCTGAGACCCCGTGCAGAATTTCCTTCTTTCACTGACACTTCTCCTTCTGCGCAATCCCATCACCCTTTGGGGCCACAGCTGGAGCCTCCCAGCTGCAGCTGTCTCTAATTCAGCATCGTTAGTTATGCAAGCATCAGTGCCCAGAGCCTCTCAGCACCTTCCAGACATCTGCTCCTCTCAGTACCTGAGAGGGTTACTCCCTATGTTCTCATCCCATTCTAACCCCACATACCTTATGGTACCTTGTGTGTAGCTCCAGTTTAGTCCTCATGGGGCCACGTGGCCCTGGCCATATTGGGTCTCATCTCAGCCAGGAACAGTCAAAGACAAGGGAGGCATAGGGCAAGGTACAGGGAGAGGGGCATGGAGTCTCCATGTCCTCTCTGTGAGCACCACCATCCCAGCACCTCCATGTGCTCACCACCCTGGAAGCTCTCCAAACCCCACTGTTCAGGGTGTCTCTGGAGGTTCCATTACTACAGAGACATCATGGATTGAATCATTGGCCATTGGTGATGAACTCGATCTTCAGCCCTTCTTCCCTCCCCAAAGGTCAGAGGGTGGTCAGAGGGTGCATGTCCCAAGATTCTAATCGTGCCTTAGTCTTTCTAGTGACAGGCATCATCCCAAAGCTTAAGGGCCTTCCAGCCAGTTGTTGTCTCCTTAGAACACACAAAAAATACTCTTACCGCCCTGAAGATTCCAGGGTTTAGAAGCTCTTGTGTCAGGAACCAGGGACTAAAACCAAATACTAGAGCAAAAGATGTCCCTTTCCTCCCTATTATTCAGTAAAGGACAAGGGTTTTAGAAGTTCTGTGCTAGGGGATGAAGACCAACTATATATTTCTTGTTACAGCACAATATCACAGATGTGGATATAACCTCCCCTGTGGGGCTTGGGCCATATTTTCTTGCTTTCCTCCCCCACGCATATGAAACCGTAGATTCAGAGTGGGAAGAAGGTAGGTGTTTCATGACTTCATTTCAGGAGGGAGCCTAGATGCTAACTCAAGAGTGCCTTCTTTGCAAGGGAACAGACCAGGAAAGGAGGTCCAGTCTTCTGTGGAAGAGCAGAAGTTGAGTCCTTCCCTGGACACCCAGGTTTACTGGGCTCTTTGCCCGCATTTACAGGATATGAGAAGCGAAATTCCTGAGGGAGAGTGTCAGTTTCACTCTAACCAGAGGGGGAAAGAAAATATAAAAGTTGTCTCATCCCGTCTTTCTCCTCGGGCTGGCATTGTGTCCTCCCTCCTTCTCTTCCCCAGTGTGGTTCATGTCCCTCAAGGTTTGTGACTTTTGAACCCATTTGGCTCTTCTCGCCCAACATCCCCCACCGCCATCTCTCCCAGGTCTGGTCATTCAGGGACGGTCCTGCTGCTTGATCCAACTCTGACATCTGTGTAGCCTTCTCCAGATGCAGCTGAGAGACTGCTCCATAACCAGGGAGGGTCCTGCCCTGCTTAATCACCTGACCTTAGTCATGGACCCAATATTCATGAAGTCTCATCAGAAGCCAAGCCTTTTCATAAGACAGACTAAAAAAACCTGCCCCCAAAGATGCTTCTTTGCTCATGATTGGAATTAAAACCTCTCATCTTGACTCAGGAGTTGTTTTAGGAAGATCAGAAGTTATGTTCGAGGATTTATGAAGTCATTTCTGGGCTGTACCTGGCAATAAAATAAGGAATATGAGAAAGGAGGAATATTAAAGTAGAAAGACCTGATTCCCTGAAGTCATGCAGTGAGTTAGGGGGAGGAAGGATTGGGGCCTGGGGCTGGCCTCTGACCACCGGGCCGTCACTCCGGGCAGGTGCAGCACAGGAATGCAAGGAAGGGGACAGACAGCCTGGGTGCCCAAGGAGTGAAGTGTCACAGAAGGGCATCAACTGACCTACATCGGACTTACCCTGGTAAAGCATTTCCTACCTCCCAGGAGCAGACATTGTGCTTTTAATGCCCTAATTCAGCTACTCTTCAAAACAGTCCTTTGAAATGGGAAGAAGTACAGTAGGACTTGAACTTGGAACTTTCTGACCCCTGCGTTAGAGCACTTTACTGCATCACCCTCCCTTTTGGTTACAGGCATTTAAACTCAAGTATGTGGGGTTTCACTAACTCAGTGGTCTCTTTTCTATTTTTGGTGTGTGTGATAAATGCTACAAATATCAATTCTCATGATAGGGAGAAATCTGCTTTCGTTCTATTAATGGCATCACTAACCACTTATTGATTTTTTTAAAGGGAAATTAGAAAAATAAAAGATGTTGCAAATTATTGCTATTAGGTCTCACTGAAGGGTTGATAGACTCACTCCTGTGTTGGTGTGAGTGAGTGGAGATCTGAGTCACACACAGAATAAGAGATCTTGGTGTTTGCAGTAAGGGTCACGGTGAGTGCCGCAGCAGATCAAGGCTGTGCTTAACCTTTAAGCAGCCTCTTCTCTCCTATGTACCTGGATGAAGTAGCATGATAAAGTAGAAAGAGCGAAGATTGCTAAGGGCATGTGTGACTTTAGCCCACACTTGCTCAACCCCTGTGACCCTTGGTTTTTTTCACCTGTACTCTTTGGATGATAGTATCGACCTCAAGGAGTTTTCTTGAAGACAGAATGATCATACAGACCATAGCACAGTGCCTGTGACACACAGTGAGTAGTCAACACCTCTTGGATTTTTCTCATTCTCTCTGACCCCTTCTCTCCATTTGGCAGAAGCCATGTGCTTGCTTTCTCATGGACGGCACAGAGATCCAGAGACAAGGCCCCTTCCCTTGGTCTTTAATGCATGTTACATACCCTGCAAAATATATCCTTCTAGAGCCTAGCTTCTATTATGTGAGGAGGGGAGTGAAACACCTGTCATCACCCAGTTGGTCCCTGGGTCTCCTGTTGAAGGGGCATGGGGGCATTAAGGACAGATTGACCGGTCTTGGTTTAGATGTGGAAGGGCAGCCCCCAGGCAAGATGTTGAGAGGAGACTGTGATAGACAAAAAGAGTTAAGATTCTCTTGATAAGAAATTAACAAGCTTTTGGGAATCTCTGAGGCTGGGAAAAGGAGAGAGGCAAATGTAAGAGGAGAAAGAAGATCTGGGAAAAATGCCAGGCATGTGACATGCTAAGTTCCTCTTGAGAAACGTGACCGAATTGTCTAATACTCAATTTTAAGTGATTTCTTGAGGCTATTTAGGTAAACACGACAAACATCAGTTTGTTGAAAGTGATTTAATATATAACAACTCTCGGCATGTACCATTACTGTTGTTATCGTAAATATTGTTATCGTATTGTCCTTATGATGCAGCCTTCTATTGGGCATGTGGTATTTTGGGGAGTAAAAGAATTGGGGGACTGGCAATGTCTGAAGTGGAGTGCTGCCGTGCAAGAAAAAAAAATGGACTAAACATGTAGGGTATGAGATGCCATGCAAATTCAGCTCATTCAGTGGAAGGAGAAATTGAGTGTCCCGACTGCTTGGAAAAGTCAATATTCCCTATCCCCAACTCCGGGGTGTCTGAGGGATTGGAAGGGACACTGACTTCCCACCAAATGTTGGATGGAAGTTTGAACCACTTTGTCTTTGACCCTCGAAGGGGAGGGTTACCAAAGCTAAAATGGGGTCACATCGAATTCATAGGTCATGAAATCTTCCAGGACATTCTGTTACTCTCAAGGCCAAAAGGCAAAGGCCTAATGCTATGTGTGCCCTTTGCTTTCCCTCTCCCCCGCCCCCCAGCTGGCTGTACTGTTTGTGGTCTTCTCATCATCGTGTCCCAGACACATCCTGTTGTTTCTTCAGTCCTGTTCAGAGAGCTGCTGCCTCTGCCTGTTGACCTAGGCCGTCACCAACCCAACCTGAAGCGCCAGCCCTGCTTCTCCCTAACCATCCAAACCTGATACTTTGCCAGCCTCGCCCAAGCTCCAGCTCCGTTGCTCCAGCTCCCCAGGAGGCCTGTGCTACCCTTCCAGCCCAAGCCTGGTTTCCCCTTATGAGCAGTTCCTGGGATCTCTGATTCTCCTCCTCCACCCTTAGCTGGATGGCGGTACTCCCCCCCACCCCCGTGCACACACGTGGGAATGTCAAGGGCCTCATCCTGGCGAGCTGTACTTTAGTCTTAATCCTCTGGCAGGAGGAAATTATGGGAGTTCTGTCAAAGCGTCCATGACATGATTCTATCTGCTTCAGAACACGGCTTGGCAAACTTTTCCTACACAGGACCGGATGTTACATATTTCAGGGTTTGAATGCCACATATGGTCTCTGTTGTGACTCCTGACTCCACCCTGGTCCTGTGGATGTAGCCATGGTCAGGAGGTAAACAAATGAGCATGCCTGGGTTGTGATAAAACATTACTTACTGAGGTAGGCTGCTGGGCCTGCAATGTGCCAACCCCTGTTTCAGAAGATGACTCTATCTAAAGGGAGAGACGTCCCTTCATTTTCACCACAAACACTATCCTCAATCTGACCTGCTTGCGATTTTTCCCGATTTCATCCCAAAAGAAAATAGACTTTGAAGAAATAGTTTGATCCCAGTTATCAGGATGGCTACAAACAAAAAAAGAAAGAAACAGAAACTAATAAGTGTTGGTATCAGGTAGAGAAATTAGGACCCTTGTGCACTGTTGGTAGGAAGGGACACTGGTGCAGCCACTATGGAAAGCCATATGGCAGCGCCTTAAAAAATTAAAAACAGAATTACCATATGATCCAGCAATTCCACTTCTGATGATACATCGGAAGGAATTGAAAGAAGGGTCCCAAAGACAGATTTGTGTACGCCTGTGTTCACAGCAACTGAATAATGTCACACTAGCCAAACGGTGGAGGCAACTCAAGTGTCTGCGTGTGCATGGATAAGCATGGAATGGAAAGAGGAAGGAAATTCTGACTCATGCTCCAACAGGGATGGGTCTTGAAGACATGATGCTAAGGGAAATAAGCTATTTACAAAAAGACAAATACTGTTTGATTCCACTTACACGAGACCTAGAGCGGTCAAATTCACAGAAACAGAAATTAGAATGGTGGTTCCCAGGGGTTGGAAGGAATAGAAATAGGGAGTTGTTATTTAAAGGGTATAGAGTTTCAGTTTTGCAAGATGAGATGTTCTGAGGATTGGTTGTCCAACAGTATGGAGTTATTTACTGAATACGTTACTGAATAATATACCTAAAAATGGTTAAGATGGTAAATTTTATTTGATGTATATTTTACCACAATTTCTTTAAAAAGTAAAGTTGGGGGATGCCTGGGTGGCTCAGTCCATGAAGCGTCTGCCTTCTGCTCGGGTCATTGTCCCAGGGCCCTGGGATGGAGTCCTGTATGCAGGCTCCCAGCTCAGTGGGGAGCCTGCTTCGCCCTCTCCCCCCTGCTCATCCTCTCTCTCACTCTCTCTTTCTCAAATAAATAAGTAAAATCTTTTTTTTTTTTTTAAGTAAAGTTGGCTGCATTAAATATCTTACAGGAAAAAAATAATAGCTTGATTCAGCTCCTTTTACCTCTCCCTGCTTTGCTCTGCTCCCTCTGCTCGCTCGGATGTAGGAGCAGAGGGCGGCACAGAAGAGGTGGTCACTTGGGGTGGTCTCTGGCATTGGAGAAACCAGACAGGAATGTCTTTTCCCATCAGCTTTTCTATAGGAAGACAGACTGTTCTTTCAGCCTGGTACTATGGTAATTGCTTTCACTCAGTTAGGGGGGGCTCGCCCAGGAGCTCTGCTGAGGCGTCATTTTGGGATCTGTCATGTCCTATAGCGCGGTGCTGGGGCCACACGAGTGTCCTCTCCTGCTTAAGCTATTTATATAGATGGTTGAAAACACTTTGCTTGTACAAACTAGAAACTATTAGATTAGGCCAGCAGAGACAGCCAGAGGCAATCTTTTAACAAAGTGAGTGGGATTCAAAGTAGGCATGGAAAGCAAATATTATTTCACTGAGAGTTGATTAGAGAGCTCCGTGGATGAACGGTGACTGTTTTGTTAACTTAGCTGGGTGAAGCGAGCTGGACCAGGTAGGCACCAGCTGGGTCTGCAGGGGAGCAGCCCGGGATGAAATGGTAATTCAGCGGGTAGGAGGATGCATCAAGCACCCCTCCACACACACTCCCTCCCTTTCTTTATTTAAAGTACATGATGGAGCTTAGCAGCTGAGAAGCCTCGGTTTGCTCTAAAATTTCTCATTTTATTTCAGGCAAACACTCTATAAATCCAATGTATTGGAAAGCAAATATTGAGGCTGAGTAGGAAGGTCCATTAGATGGAGTGCTTAAGTTCTAGGGCCTGAGCACGTTGGAGGGGTGGGCAGAGAAGCCCAGAAAGGGAGGCTAGCTGGAGTAAGAGTGTGTAATATGCATGCTAGGGAAAGGGCATCTGAGCAAGGTGAGCCCTAGGAAGGAGTTGGGGGCAGAAGTGGGGGGCAGGGGAGGACTGGGGGCTTGCAGGGGTAGGTCGGTTTGGGAGAGGCTGGGTGAGAAAGAGACTTTTGGAGCTTCCGGGGAAAGACAATTGGAAAGGAGGCCTCAGGTGAAATTGATAATGAGGCGTGGGGAGGGAGGGTCTCTGAAAGAATAGTGCGGGTGCCAGAAGGAGACTCAATAATTTGCAAATCTGGGTATGTAGTGACTTTCTTCTCATAAGCAAATTCCAAGAGGAATGAAGGCCAGGGGTAGGCTGAAGAGTTTGCAGGACCATTTATGTTATCATTTGCATTGTTTTGCAGCAGAGCTGTTGGGTTTTTGTGAAAAGTCTCATACTGGCCCAGGTGGGTCTGAATCTCCTCCAAGACCCTGAGCGTCCGGGGTCCAGGGAACTGGTCCTCAGGAGCTCCTGGATGTGCTTTCTAGAGATGCCTATAGGAAGGAAGGGGGGTTTTCCCATTGGAGGTGTCTGCTCAGGTTAAGGGCATGGGCTCTGGACTCAGGAAGACATGGATTTAAATCCCATCTTGATCATGTGCTAGCTGAATGGCCATGGAAGGCTCCCTTACACTCTTTGAGTCTGTTTGCTCATCTGAAGAATGGGGATGATTATACTTTCTTGGAAATAATTATACTACTTCCTTCCTGTAGAGACAAAATATGACGATGCAGTTGTGCTCCGCATAAGGACTGGCACAGAGAGAGTGGTCTATTAAACTTGGCTTTCTTTTTCTTTGATTGATGTTGTTATGAGACTAATTCTCAAAAATAACACCCAAATGCCTCCAGAGACTCTCCATATCTGTGAGCAAAAGTCTTAAAGGAGCATGAGCATTACCCACACAATGGCTGGGTTGGAATTGACCGCCATGGTTTTTCTCCTTTTCCACAGCAGCTTGGGGAATCTTCGACTCTAGATTCTCTATAGTCATTTGTTGTGCAATGTTCTCCAGGAAGTTTTTACGGAAAGTGAAGTAGCCAGATATAATGATCTACCACTGGAGTCTCTCTTGGATCAAACTAATGTCAGCACTTTTGCCTTTCCATAAAAATTAGGATTAGCTAAGGCAATCCTCTGCATCTTCCCTCCCCAACATAAGGTTTTAGGAAGAGATACTAGAACTGTCTTAGATCATTAGCACACAAGAATAAGAAACATAGCTGATTATGATAATAACCACCATTTACTCAGCTCTTTTCATGTGCCAGGTTCAGAACTAATTCTTTAATGGAATTTTCCTCGTTTAGTGATTGTTATAGACCCTAGGACAGGGATTATTTTTGTTAACATACTACAGAAAAGGAAACTGAGCCCAATAGTAGGTAGTATTTTGCTCAGAATTATACATTTGCTAAGTGGCAGGCCTGGGGCTTGAACAAGTTCAGCCAAATCTGAAGTCAGATTTGAAACTGAAGATTGCCATCTTCAAACTAGGCTCCACGCTGGGAGCCAAAATGGGGACAAATCACAAAAAGCCTTTACTCCCAGGTGAGACTCTTGGTTATTAGGAAAAGATGATAATTAATCTCCTGGGATAAGGGAAGGGCAGATTTAATTTTTGCCCAAAATGAATTTGTCCTAATTGTTACTGATATCCAGCGCTTTGGACTCTTAATCAATGATGTTAGCAGTGTTAATTTAATTAGTACAAGAGACCCCGCTGGTAGAAATATTGGATAATTAGTGTTTTATGTAATGGCTTATGAAGTACCCTGTAAAAAACTTCGATAATCACAGATTCTCAGCTTTTATCAAAGCACAATATTTAAGTGGATAAATCCTTGCTTGGAGGCTGGTCTGATAAAACATCAGTTGGGGCATCAAATTCCCATTCCTATGGCATTGTTCTGGTTTCCAAAAGATAAGGATGAGTCATATCTGGTCTTGCCAGAAAAACATTTCCAGGGGTGACTTTAGACACACAGAGATTTTCCCAGAGCATTTCCCAGGTAATGCTTCAAAGACAGTGAAGATCTGAGGGCTCTGCACTTGGATTCCTGCTCCTGAAGAAAGACAGAAAGGCGCATTTTTCTAAGTCTTGGATAACTCAATAGGAAGAAATTGTGGGTGGAGGAAGGATTTCAGATAGTCTAATAAGCATATAGACACTCTAACAAAGACGGTTTGGGGTAACTCCCAATGTGCACATGAGTGTGTGTGTGGGGGGGATGTACTCATAGATGGATTGGATATATTCTTTTTTTAAAAATATTTTATTTTATTTATTTGACAGATACAGCCAGCGAGAGAGGGAACACAAGAAGGGGGAGTGGGAGAGGAAGAAGCAAGCTCCCAGCAGAGGAGCCTGATGTGGGGCTCGATCCCAGAACGCTGGGATCACACCCTGAGCCGAAGGCAGCTGCTTAACGACTGAGCCACCCAGGCACCCTGGATTGAATATATTCTATGTCTCAGAGAAAATGGCATGAGTTGTTCTGGTGCCCAGGGACTAGGGGCACTTAGGGGATATAAAAGCAGACATTTAAAATAGTTCCCTGATACTGCCCACACAACATTCCCAAGCAGGTGGGTGAAGACTCCTCTCGAAGCCTGATTACAACAGTTGAAGGTAAAGTTTCTGCCTGTACAACCACCTGATAGGGTATGCACCGTCTGAGACCCCAGGGCATATAATGGAAATAATCTTAAGCTGGACTAACTTTAATTCTCAAAGAAAAGAGACGATGACAGAAAAAGTACTATGTCTGTGTTGACCAACAAAATACCTCCCTCCTTGCCCTGTTGGTTTTATGAGTTTAGAGAGCCTAAACCTTGGCTTCTGCCACCCTAAGGTCTGTCATGAGGAATATTCTACCAAGAATTTACAACTTCAATATTCTCTTACAGTCATATGCCGTAGTCGTGTCTGGGATTGGCTCATGTGATATGGTTTCTTACACCAGAAAATGAAAGTCTTAGAGACCAGAATTTTAGATTCAAGAATTTCAACTTTAATATCCTCTGGTGGATACAATCCAAGATGTTCCAAGCTCAACTCTACTCCTTTATTTTAAAGCTGCATTTCTTCCTCAACTCTCTTGGTTGGTGAGTTAGTGCTGCACCATCTACCCGATACCAGACCTAGAAATCAGTGGGTTACTCTTCACCCCTTCTCCCTTTTACTTACCACTTATATGGTTTAGCAGTCAAGTCTACAGGGTTTCTTAGACTTTTTAAATCTGTATTCTCCTTGTCTGTCAATATCACTGATTCACTGAAAGCCTTCATCAGCTCTTGCCTGGACTATAAAATGGTTTCGGAGCCAGATGGGACACCAGTCTTGCCTCCCCACCCCCCATGTGGCCTCTTCCCACTCGCTGGAGTCAGCCATCTGAAACACAAATATGACCTTGTCATTACCATTTCACTTCTGTAATGAGCCTTCATGACCCATGAGATAAAGTCTAAACACTTTGGCACAGCATCGCTGACCCTTGGTGACCTGGTTTATGCTTAAACCTCCAACCTCGTCTCTAACAGCTTCCTGCCTCAAACTTACACCCCTACGTTCATGTTATTAATTAACTATACACATCTTTCTAATTTTCGTTGCCGTGCCTTTTCTCTCTTTTTTTCCTTTTTTCTTCTCTTGTTTCTCCCTCTTCTACAAATGACTTTCCACCCTTACTCATATAAGGAAGCCAACTCTCACCAACCCTCTCCACCCCAAACCCAGATAGATGTCCCCATCGATCTTTTCACACGGTACTATAAATAGGTCTTCCTATTTTTCCATGTACAAAATAATCTTTTATCTACCTGATTAATGTGATTGAATCTCCTCATAGACTGAGCTCACTGTAGCCAGAAACCATGCTTTCTGTTTTTAATCATTAACACCTAGGACAGAGCCAAGCAATTAGCAGATAGACACCATATGTTTATTTCACACATAAATTAATGAATATTACTGAATAATTTATCCAAGGCCAAAAAAAGAACTTAAACCTAACCCCAGTCTTCTTATTTAAAATTGCATTATTTTTATTGTACCTTATTCTCTTGTTTAAATATCAAGCTCTGCCTTGATTTTTGCCTTTAGAATTTGATCATGTGTTTGCATTTCCCTCAGCCTACTGATGAATACAAAATAAAGGCGCTTTTAAGAAGACACACACACACACACACACACACACACACACACACACATTCACAGACAAGTGAGGAAGTTTACCACTTAGACTATGAATAAGGGAATCGATAAAGAATACACTTTAGGGGAAAAAATGTTTCAGAGGACTGTCTTCTGAGTAAGATGTAATAGTGAAAAAATGAAATGACAAATATGCACATATATATATATGATTATCTCCATGCAATAATAATAAAATAATGTTTAATTTGTGAGTTTAAGAGGGCAAATTTTAAATAGTGAACAACAGTATTTAAGTTGAGAGGGCAATAGCTGAACTATGAGTTTTAAGATCCTTTTATTACAAGATTTAACGTATTGGTTATCTTTAACGTTCATATAGCTAAATATATGCTAAAATTCTAAGGGTAACCATTAAAATCCTAGAAATAAAGTGTAGAAATTCTAAACCAGTAGAGGAAAAAAAAAATAGTACAAAGTAAAAATGCATGAAAAAAGCAAAAATGCTGGTAAATTCTGAAGTATGTACCTTAAAAATAATCTTGTACATTTGAACCATGAAAAAATGTTTGAGAATTTTCATAGCAGGGCTTTTGGTTTCCCGAACCCAATTCCACTGTGTGTGGGTGGGAAGTTCCCTCACACCACCAAGTATTTCTCTGGGCACCAGCTAGAAGACAACTCCGTTCTGACCCTATGTGCCCGGATACAGCATCAGATCCTACAGGTTGAGGGTCAGTCCTACAAGTCTCTCCCTCTTCTTAACTTCAGGTGCCAGTTCCAAGCCTATGTTGCCACCTGTGCTTCTGACCAACATGCTATAAATTGAACGGTTCCAAGGATCCCCTCCTTGGGTTTGATTAATTTGCAAGAGCAGCTCATAGAACCCAGAGTAACATTTTATTCACTAGATTCCCAGTTTATTATAAAAGGATACAACTCAGGACAGCCAGATGGCAGAGCTAGACCTGGCAAGGTACAAGGAAGGGCGCGAAGCTTCCAAGTCCTCCCTAGGGCACCCCTCTCCCAGCTCCCCCTCCATGTGCTCAACCACCCAGAAGCTCTCCAAACCTCATTCTTTTGGGTTTTTATGGAGACTTCATTACATACACACTGTGGATTAAATTGTTGGCCATCAACTTTTGGTTCAACCCACAGCGCCTCTCCAGTCTGAGTTGAGGTGAGGAGGGAAAGTTCCAGGCCTCTAATTGCATGGTCTGTTATCCTCCTGGCAACCAGCTCTCAACCTTAGGTGAGGTTCAAAAGTCACCTCATTAACATAACAAAGGACAACTTTATTGCTCTCCTCACTTGGGAAATTCCTAGGGTTTTGGGAGCTATGAGCCAGGAACCACAGATCCATTTCTTATTATAAATCGCAATATCACAGCAGGTCTGATTGCAAAGGCCTAATGGCATTAATAGTACCCGGAAAAAAAAAAAAATTGAGTTACATTTACATAATGGAATAGTTCACATCTGTGAAAATATATGAACCATTGCTATACCCAAAACCATGTGTATTATTCCTAAAAGTTCAGAAACAGAGCAAACCTAAAGTAAATATTCCTTAAGACCATATACTTTGGCGATAAAATTGTTTACAGGTACCTCCCCGCTTTTCGAAAGTTTGCGTTACGCCACTTTACGACAGACCTACTTTAATACGGTAACTGTTTCGGCTGCCGCCCAGAAATCCAAGCAGGATTTTTGTTTTTATGAAAAAGCGGGACAAGTGGAAATGGGTTTGGCGTTGGTTTGGCAGTGAGCCTCTATAGAGGCAGCAGCACCCTCTCCTCCGGGGCCCAGCAGAGCAGCCCGAGTGGCGCCGCCCAGCGCCTTCCCCCGGAACCGCATGCAGCTTCTCAGCCTCCACCGCCCAGCTCTGAGCTTGTCTGTGAGCATCTGTGCTTTATTTCGATTTATTTTGTGCCTTCAGCAGCAAGATGTGGCCAAAAGGTATCAGAAAAGCCTAAGAGAGGGTATTGTGGGGTCTGGGACGCTCAGAAAATTTTCCATATAAATTACGGCAACTGCTTCTTCGCTGTGTGCCATTTCCGCTTACAAGTTTTCGTAGGAATGTTCTAGTTATGGAGAGCCGGGAAACCTGTATACATACAGTAAATATAAAATGCACTGAACAGCAAGAGTATGATAAACACAAAATTCAGGATAACCATTAATTCAGAGATGGAGGCAGTGTATGGAATAGGGGGAAAACCTTTGCTAGGAATCACTGCTCATATTCAGTTCTTATTTTAGGTTAGTAAGTTAATGGATATTCATTTCATGATTATGCTTCATGACTTATAAAGCTGCTAGAATTTTTTTAAAAAAGATTTTATTTATTTATTTGACAGAGAGAGAGCACACAAGCAGGGGGAGGTACAGCCAGAGGGAGAAGGAGAAGCAGGCTCCTCATGGAGCAGGGAGCCCGATGTGGAGCTCAATCCTAGGATCCTGGGATCATGACCTTAGCTGAAGGCAGATGCTTAACTGACTGAACTTCCCAGGCACACCAAACTGCTAGAATTTTGTATTACCTGTGACATTAAAAGATAGCACACACTATAGTAAAAAGATATGAAAAATAATCCAGTTTAAACTTAAAATCAAGAAAGGGACTGGGCTGTGAGCTGGGTGAGCAGCCACATATGAGGGTCCAGGTAAGAGGTGGCAGGGAAGGTTCATGTTTCCTTTGGAGACGAATTCTGGGTCTGAGGTTGTTTCAGGGGGAAAGTACAACACTCCATTAGTGATGCCTGCACGGGTGTGGCGATGGGTGACAAAACGTGTGGTAGATTTATCATGCCTGCTCTAAGTGATTTACCCCTATAGAAGGGAGTTTTGCCTGTATGGAGGGGCTGGGAAGGGCTTGAGCCAGTTTAAAGACACAGAGCTGTATTTGTTACCTCCCTTCCTAATCAGGGACCTGCCAGAGAGAGGGATGGACATCTCCATGATGGAGGCCTGCAGGTTGTCCATGGTTCATCTGACCGGTGAGTCGAATTCACACATTACATCACAGGCCGGCACCTCCCTTGAGAAATAGAAAATCTTGATCATGAACTCGTCTTCATTTGGGCTTTTTGTTGTGAGAGCCCGGGGCTCACTGACTTCTGTACCCTGGCCTCAAATCTCTAGGTTTGCAAATTCCCTGGTTAACTCATCTAGGGAAATGAAAAGAAGGGAAACTTTGGGAGAGGGAAGACAACAAGAAGGGTGGACACAGGGCAAAGGGATCAGATACTGTGAGAGAAAAAAAGTGGCCGGGCTTGCAATAAAGACTGACCTGGGAGAAGGGTAAAGGGCGGTGGAGAGTGCAGAGGAATTATCGATCGGATTCCTTGGGGTGACATACATCAGCCCTTGATTAGGTGTGAAAAGTTGACAGGTCTGAATTGCTTACAACTAATTAATGGCTGTGAGTGGCTTTGAAATCCAGGGATGAAAGCAAAAGGCACTGCCTACAAAAACCAAATGGCATCCATGATTTAAACTGGTCACTGTTCCTATGGATTCTTAAGCTCATAAGAGGCTGCTCTGTCCTTGTCGCGTGACACTGTGTAGTTCACTGCTGAGGATGGCAAGTGCATTCCTCTTCTGTCCTCCTGTCTCTCCACCTCTCTCTGTCCATGGAGAGAGCTCGGCTTTGCCTACTTCACTGAAGGAGCCAAGCGTCCTCCTAGGGGCAGGGGAGTTGTGCTCTAACATTAGATCCCAATCTACTGAGGATTTACCCATTCATCTGATTCTCATGTATTAATTTTAGTTGTTCTTTTCCCCTAATCCTAGATTCTCCCCTGCTCCACTTAGAAGACAATCTGTTTCAGCCACTGGCAAACCGTGTGGTTCTTAATGAAGCTCTGGCCCTCTAGGCCAGAGGGGTGGAGAGAGTGCTGCCAATCTCTTGCCAGATTAGTGGCCTGTGATCTTCTTTAAAGAAAATTTTCCCCATCAGTGGCTAATCCCCCCTAGTTTAGTGGCAGTATGAGCAGTCCTGCTTTTTCTACAAGCCAGTAAATAGAAGCATCGCAGACCCAGTCAGGACTTTTAATTTTTCACTGGCTATAGGTTGAGACCAGCCCAAACAGGTGCAGGACAGTGCGGTTAGGGAAGGATTTTTCTTTATTTCAGAGCCTCCCTTTTTGCTTTTGCACACACCAATCTGGAAACAGTATCCTCAGGGAAATTCAGTGATGAATTTGTCTGTAGTGGAGACAGGGCAAGGCAGGGTTGGTTCCCTTTAACTTTCTGGAGGACATTAGTGAGAATGATAGCTGTTTGCAGGAGGAGAGGACACACACCAGGCAGAGAAATTCGTGTGTAGGCCACAGAGCAAGGGCAAATGGGAACCCTCGCTCATGGGTGTGTGAATCCAAGTGTGTGAACTTATGATGAGAAAAGGCGAGGCCAGCTGGGGACTTGCCCACACCTGGAGAAAGCTGAGCACACCTGCAGGACTTTGTAGACAACCGGGGAAGTTTACACATCTCTGTAACATCCCATGGACCTGCACCAGCTTTGCCATAGGTGGGGAAACGTTTATACATCTGAAGAACTGTGAAGGAAGTCGGCCATCTTTATAGCCAAGAGCAGAATGTCAGGCTACTCAGCAAAGGTAACCCTGGTTCTGCCTGGCAGAAGTAAAGGGTGCTTCCTCACAGATCTTTATTTCTCTGGGTGCACCTTGTAAAAGAGCCTGCTACATCTGCATTGCGCACAACAGGGGAGGGGTACTCACGCTTCCCTATGCATCCTTACCACCTGGAAAGGATGTTAAAATACAGGTGCTGGGGTACCACCACCAGCTGCTGAATCAGATCTTCAGCACTGGGGCACAGAGAAGTGTGTTTATAACACAAGTCCTTAAGAGAAGCAAATGCACAACAAAATTGAAAAAGCTATTCTTCAGGGAATGGTGTCTGTTTTGTGGGAAATACCGACTTCTCTTTTCTCCAAGTGATTCTTAATTTTCTAAAAGGATCATGTTGCTAGCATCAGAGAGAAATTGGTGTATAGATGCTCTTCCTGATGATAGTTTGTTGTAGAGGAATCAGATTCCCTGGTCTCTCTGCTGGTTCCCTTCCCTCTCCCTGGGAAAGCATCTCCCAGGGCATATAACAAATGAAACCTCAAATCAAATCACGAAAGGAATAGAAGTGGGGAGAGTGCTTGCAAACATCACGACAATTAAGTAAAGCATAGGGAACCTGTTGTCTATGCCTCACACTCCCAGGTTCAACCATTTGAAATGTGGCTTTGGCCTCCACCAAATCTAGCAGCGGCAGTCTTGTGCCAAAGCAGATCTTCCTTTTCTTGATCTTTCAAAAATATTTGTTAATGTCGACCCTCTTTACAGCAATTTGAATTCTGGGCTTTCGTACGATACAGATTTGGGGCTTCCCCAGCATCTGAACCCCATTCTGTGCTTCTCAGCCTACGTTTCAGGATTTCCCAGTAATTCCCTAAGTTATCCAGTGGTTTTTCAATAAGTTCTTTTGTTTTGTTTTGTTTTTTCAACTAGAGTTGGATTCCGTTGCTTGCAAGTAGAACTAGTGAGTAAAAAGCTCCCAAAGCCCCCACACCCAGATTTTTCTCATATTCTTCTGTCCACTCCTTCACAGCCTCATTTGGATGTTCCTTTATCATGAAGTGCCTTGAATGTTCGTATGTTTCAGAGACATAGCCAATTTTCTCTCTTTACGGTTCTCCTTGGCTCTACTAATCTCCTCTTCAGCTCATATACCAGACGTTTTCTATTGTTCGCCCTTAAAGTGTCACAGCAAAAATTGTCACCTTTCACCCAGTTGCCCAACTGAGAAACCCAAGTATCGCCACTGACAGCTTCTTCCCACATAGGTGACATCCAGTTGTCAAATCCTGTTGATTTGGCTTTATTATCACACAAATCTATTGCTTCTTGCCAGTGCTATTGTCATTGACTTAATTTAACCAGCACCGCTTTGCACCTGGATTCATGCCATGGCCTCCTCCCTGCTCTCCCTGCCTCTAGCCTCGACCCTCCAGGGCAGCCAACGTGACCTTCTAAAGAGAACATCTAATCGTGTCGTTTCATATATACAATTGTGCAGTACCTCCCATGTAGATAAATCCAAAAGCCTCATTCTAATGACAATTCATAATTATAATGCATGATCTCCCTAGCTCTGCAGCCTCACTTTTAGTACCTTCCCCAAATCACCTAACCCATCCACACCTAACTTATTCCTTCCATCCTCCGTCTTACATGAAGATCTCGGGTTTTCCGAAAGCACCTTGCCTTCTTGTGTCTGGTCCCTGGACACCCATATGATCCCTGTGCCTGGAATTCAAACCTCCCTGAACCCTGTCTCCTCTGGGCAACTCAGACACAACGTTTAGGAATCCGTTTGGAGACCTCACGTGGGATCGAGGTGTCTTGCCTATGTGTTCCCTTGGTGCTTAATATTTTTCTGATCCCAGTAATCAAGTATTTATGAAAGCAGATCGTAATTGTTGCTTTACTCACTCGTTTCCCCCCAGGTATTGCATTCGTTGTGGTGCTGGCTGGAGGAATTGTGTAACCTGTGCTCCCTTCACCCCGTCTCCACTGTGCTTAGCAAATACTTTGTTCGTTTGAGTAATCTGATTAGAGAGGTCAAAACAAGAGTAAAGAAGATAATGTCCATGGAGCACCCCTGTGCAGGCCCCATACTGCCCTGCTTTACAGAAATGACTTCATTTTGCTCTTACACCATCGTTTGATTATAATTCCTATTTTATACTAAAGAAAGTTTACCTCTAGAGTGGTTAGTCAGTGTTCCCGTTATCATTCAAGAAGTAGTCCTGTGGTTTGATCTCAGGTCAGCCTGATGTCAAAACCCACAACGGCCCAGCACGGGCTCTTCAACAGTGACCGACTCTTCAAAGACAAGAAAGAAACACTCACAACTCACTGCTGTTTGTCTCCTTATCGTCTAGGGAGGCAGAAAGGAAAGCCAGTTCCGTTCCACCTTTCCCTAAAGCTTTCCGTGCAGCATTCCAGGTGCGAACCTCAGATATCACAGGGGGAAGAACCCGGTTGACAAAAATGAAAATTTAGATTCCTTCCCAACAGGTCGTATCATTGCATACTACACTCCACTAACAGGGCACTTCTCTTCTGGGAAGAAAAAATTTACAAGGATGAATAGATAATTATAAAGTTGAATTTACAGTAACAGCTAGCATTTGTTACCTTCCCAAAGCACTTTTGCATATAGACTCTCATTCAGAGGATCCACTAAGAGGATTCGGATAGTTCAGTTTGCAAATGCAAAGGCCAAGAAGTGATTCTGTAAGTATTCAAATACACTCAAGCTCCTGACAAAAGAGTGACACGCTTACTCCTTGACTTGGAATTCCATCAGCAGAAGCCTCCCACGTGTGGGCCCCACAATTTCCATGACGTATCCCACTTCGTTTTGCAACAACTTGGTGACACGGGTATCATTATCTAACCTCAGGTCACCATAATGGCGAGGTGTCGAACTCGACTTAGAGCTTTTTCAGAGCTTCTAGGGAAATAGCTGCAGTAAACAAGCTGCGATCCCCGTTGCTCACCGTTAGCATCAACTCCAGCCTGGCAAACACACTTAAGACTACGGTGTAAAGCAAGACGTAAAGAAGATAGAACAGATTTTAAATTCAGAGTCTTGTAAAATGTCTGTTTTCCCTAGCGGGATGGGTATCTTCACAGGACTCACAATCAAGGCAATGGAAAGGAATGCCCCAAGGTTCTCCTGTTCTGGGAGGGAGAACATGGCTCAGACTGGTTAGTGAAGTCACCAAGGATCACGTGGGGAGAAGGTGGAAAGTTGGAGACTGAACCTTTGAGTTTCTCACTGATGCCACAGCGTTGTCCCTTAAACCAGGGCTGCCTCTTGGCAATAGATTTTTAAAGGGTGCTCACCGATGAAACTGGAATTCGGGCAAACCCATCTCAGAGGAGGACTCTTACAAATCATGTCAAGAGGGTGGGTGCAAGGGAGTAAGCCCAGCTCCCACCTTGTGCGACTCAAAGAGAAAAGAGAATTATTAGAAGGCACAGATCGATAAACAAGGGACAAGGCACCAGGAGGAAACAGAAAACAGATATTGGCATTGTATTTGTTTTCTATCACCGCCATAACTGATTGCCATGAAGTTGGCTACTTTAAAAAACATAAATTTATTATTTTATAGCTCTGGAGGTCAGAGGTCTAACATTAATATATTAGCAGGGCTGTGGTCCTTCTGAGGCTTCAGAAGGGAACCCAGTCTCCAGCTTCTAATGGCTTGCCCTCCTTTCTTGGCTTGTGCCCATGTCCTCCATCTTCAAAGCCAACAAGGGTACATCTCTTTTTGATCTCAGCCAGGAAAATTTTCTTCTTAAAGGACTCATGTGATGAGATTGGGTCCTCTTGGGTAATCCAGGATAGTCTTACATCTCAAGGTCCCTCTCAAGGTCCAAGATCTAATGCATGTGTACAAAGCCCCTTGCTACACATGGTGACATATTCACAGTTTCCAAGGATTAGACCATGGACATCTCTGAGAGGCCATTATTCTGCCTGCCACATACATAAGCAGGTCCTAGGAAAGATGGAAAATGGGAAGAGCAGGTACTATTTGACCATGTAGAAGAGCAAGGAAGGATACTGGGAGAAGATGGAAAGGAATATGTGAGGACAGGATAGATAAACACATTTGTTGAGCGCTAAAATGGGCCAGAGTTGGGATAGGTCCATGTTTTGTGGGACCTGAGCTTAAGTAAATTTTTTAAGCCCTTGAAGAAGGAGAATAAAATTATTAATGAAACTTCCTTCCTAAGGCCTCTTCCAGGGTCTTGGAAGGGGCTGATGCCCATGAAGGTCCTGGAAACTCAAGCTCTGTGAGCATTACAGCAACATCACCTCTGAGCCAGGGACTGCGGAGCGTACTCTAGATATTATCTTTACTCACCCTCTGCACACATCTAGGAGAGCTTGATGTGGAAAATCTGGTAAGTGATGGAACAGGAATCCAGAGCCAGGCTGGGAGATTCGGCAGCACACCCCCGGTGCCATGCTCCCCCTACTGAGAATGGAACAGAGATCTGTAGCCCAGCACTGAGCTTAGCTGCTTGTGTGATGTTCATGCCAAGTAATAATTTGCACTGGCGTTTCTGAGTTTTGCAATTGTCTTGGAACAAATACCCAAGCAGCATTCTCCATCGCAGAGGTGGAGATGAGGCAGAGGCCAAGAACTTGGCTGGGGGATGGGAAGAGGAAACTCCAACAAGGAATTCAAGGCCAAAGGCAGTGGGAGCTAACAGGAGGCCTGTTTGGCAATGCAACCTGAACAGTCCAAACCATCCCTATTGACCTTTTCTTTTTGCCATGGGGCCTTTCTTAAAGATTTCTCCCCTTGTCTCCACCTCCTCCTATTAGTCATACTACCCTGAGCACATGGTGTTTGTATATTCCCATTTTGAAGCGGGGCAATTTGGATAGAACCTGATACATTATTACCATTTGAAAAAAGCAAACCTGACTACAATGCTGAATTTTACCTGTTGCCAAGTTTTACCCCAATTCTGGCCTTTATTTCTTATTTTGAGTGTTGCTCTTGCTTCCGAAACCAAATAGACTCTAGGCTCAGACAGAAGGAAGGCATGGGATAATGTTTACAGATGAATTTTTTTATTGTGTTTTAGTCTTTTCTAAAGATTTTATTTATGTATTTGAGATCGAGAGAGAGCATGGGGGGCAGGGGCAGAGGGAGGAGGAGAAGCAGACTCCCCACTGAGCAAGGAACCCGAAGTGGGGTTCGATTCCAGGACTCTGAGATCATGACCTGAGCCGAAACAGATGCTTAACCAACTGAGCCACCCAGGTGCCGCCCCGTTTTTTAAATAAGATATTTATTTAACCCAGTATTCCCCAAATGTTATCATTTCAACATATACTCAATATAATTATTGAGATAGTTTACATTTTGTTTTTTGTACTAAATCTTACAGATTTAGTGTGTGTATTTTACGCTTAGAATTCATCTCAATTAGGAGTAGCCACCTGTGGCTGGTGGCGTCCGCACTGAAGAGCACAGACCTGGACACTTGACCAGATTCAGGCTTGTTGGTTGTTTTCGTTTTTGTTTTGCTGGGAAGGAAGGAATGATGTTGGCAGCCGTTCACGGTCATGGTTTGGATCTTCTAATTCATTAGGGCTTACAAAGCGGTGCTATTTTGTCACTCTACCTGCATTTATTTGCGATACTTCTCCATAGGCATACAGCCCATCCTCAGCTATTTGGTTACCAGAAGGAGCAGTTTATATAGAAAAAGTAGAATAAATAATGCTTGATTCTTTCCCTTTATCTACCATTTTCAAAATGCAAATGCAGGGTTTTTTTGCAATTCTTTAATTTGTGGGGTGCAGGAGGCTTAGTAGTGATGGGATGGGGTAGCATGGAAGGGAGAGAGTCAGGTTCAGCGAGGGGCTGAGGGGTATGGTATGGCTCCAGGAGGACTGTCCCACATTCCCCCGTCTTAGAGACAAGGAAAAAATACTGTACGTTCACCGTGGTTGAGTGAATCAGGTATTTTCTTCAGGAAGGAGGGATCTCATCCCCCACTCCCAAATCCACCCTAGCAGGAAGGAAGTAAATAGTCTTTGTGTTTCAGGCTCCCTCAGGGAGTTTGTTCTGGATTGACACACAGGGTGAGACTCTAGAGGCTGGTGCTTTGAGTCAAGGATGGGAGTAGCCTTAGCATCAGTTTGCAAATGAGGGAAAAGTTGGTCACTGGGAATTTTCATGAGCGCTGAAGACCCACGCCCTAATTATCCATGGTGCCCTGGACTGGGAGTCTCAGTGGGAGACAGGGGAAGCTGGACACCAAGACCCACAGCCTTTCACCAAGACTCTGGCTGAGCCTGTGGTCAGGGGGAGGACCCCATGAGGGGCTAGAGGTCAGAAGCTACCCCATGGAACAGGAGAGTAAGGCTGATAATGGGTGACACCTTGGATTAAGGGTAAAGCCCTTCTTCCTTTTCCCAGATAATCTTTAAGGGCTAGGGTTTTTGTTCTCCATGGTTGGTAAGAGCAGATTCTAGAACAAGCGTCTCATGCCATCTTTGCCATTTACTTTGTGGGCTTGGGCTGAAAGTCTTTTGTGCCTCAATATCTGTAAAATGGATAAAAATTCTGGTACTTAACCTTCATCAAGTTGTTGTGATAAGTGAGACAAAGCACTTAGGATAGTGCCTGAAACTTAGGGAGTGTCATGTGTTTACTGTATTTCATTAATTGCAATAAAAATTACTATTATTACCATTACTTCATGACCTTGGGGAGGTGGGAGGGTCACTAAATATAACAGAGATTGATTTTTCTTTTAAACATATTGAAGCTAGGTTTAATTTAATTGGGGGTAAAATAAATGTAATTATCTATTGTACCTGGCTACTGTGGATTAAATTCATGGCGTTACAACACATTACTTAGCTGTATAATACCATTTTATAGATTTTGCTTCCACATCAAAACTGCTGAATTAAAACTGCTCCTTCAAAATGTTCTGATCTGCGAACCAGAATATCTCAGTGAATCTTAAAGGGGCCACTCATTGGAGTCCTAAGGCAGGATGCACACCTGATGTTCCAAAAATGTATAAAACAGTATTTGTGTGTTTTGGGGGGGTGAGGTTGGTGGTGGGGGAACTTTGGGAGGATATTATGCTTAAAAAATGGAAAGAGTGAGTTTGAAGCTTATAGAAGGTTGGGGGGAAAATAGTGGAATTCTAAGAATGGCTTCAAGCCCAGGAAGGGTGCAGTAGAGGGAATGGGAGGGGGGCTACTTCTAGGTTTTCCATCATAGGGTCAGAAAGGAAAAGTGTGAGCTGCAGAAATCACAGCTTAGGAAGTGGCTCACCCCTATCATGGCGCTGTGCTCCTGTACGGCTGGCCTCACAGCTGACTTTTACAAGGTCTTTGGAGAATTCCATTTTTGACACTAGTTTTTAATAATATCTGGATGAAAGGGTAAAGGACCAAGACAGTGCCACAAGGGGGTATTAACAGTGATATTTAAAAAGGACAGAAGGAAGGTCTTAACAAATGGAGGCAGTAGGCCCTGATTCACAGAGATGATTGTCCTCCCTGGGGCTCCTGCGGGAAGACAGGCTGGCGAGGGGGCAGAGGGACGGGCACCACGTCAGCCTCGTTTTCCCAGCTCTTTCATCCGCCACCTCGCCTTGCCACAGCTGGAGCCAGATTTGCTTAGAGCTGGGTGTCTAACCCAGTCTGAGTTTGCTTGTATTTGGTACTTAGAACCAAGAGATGATAATGGATCCAGTTTGGGGATGTTTCTTACGCATTCCTGTTACACACCCCTGTCCTGCTGGCTAAATCCATAGCGTTGGGACTCTGTCCAGTGTCCTTATCTGGGACTCTAGTCTTTTGTCTTCTTCGAATTTTGCAGGGATCCAAACTCCTGACCAATCCTTGCCTGCTTTCCCTCTCAGCAATAGCTGCAGTCCCCAGGATTCTTGGCCACTAACTTTAATTCTGCTAGGAATACAGTATTCATCTGGAGCCAAATGACACTGCCTGGTGGGGCTTGATCTCATGCATTTGTTTAGAGGAACCTGCCAAGCCCTCAAAGAGATACTTTTCTGACCACTGACTTGGCTAAAGGGGCATGAGACTCTGTCCAGCTGAATAGTCCTGCACCTAGCATTCTTGACCCTGCCTTTCTGTACCTACCTCACCCTCCCCTTCAGAGGGCTCTTATTTGTTACCTGTTGCTCTGACCTTGAACAACTTGATCTTTACCTGCTTTCCAGTCTCTTGGAAACTTAGGATGCAAATGTGGTTTTTCCTTCATCCATGTGCCCCTGTCAAAGTGGAGACCATTCTCCTCCTTGCTGCTAGAAAAGGATGTGGCATCCAGTGAGTGCTTGCTGAGTGAATATATCATTATTGAATGAATGAATAGGTTAGGGGAGTTGATGAAAAATCCCTTTGATTAATAGACCTCTCCCCTCCAAAAAAAAAAAAAAAAAAGATGAAGAAAGATATTCTGAAAACTTAAAAATAAAAAATCTAAAAAAATGGACAAAAATGCCATGATTTTATTTTTTTATTTTTTATTTATTTATTTATTTATTTATTTATTTATTTATTTATTTATTTATTTATGGGTCATGTGGTAGTTGTATTTATTTTTTCAGGAACCTTCATACCGTTTGTCACAGTGGCTGCACCAATTTCCATTCCCACCAACAGCGCACAGTGTCTCCTCATCTGCACACCCTTGACCCCACCTGGTGTCTGTCTCTGGGACAATTGCTGTTGCAACAGTTGTGAGGGGATAGCCGATTGTGGGTTTGACTGATGTTTCCCTGACGATGATTAGTGATGTCGAACAACTTTTTCTGTCTGTTGGCACCTGTGTGCCATCTTTGGACAGTATTCACATATTCACCCCATTTTTTATACAGTTTTTTTTGTTTTGATTTGTATGAGTGTTGTGTGCATTTTGGATATTAGCCTCTTCTCACACTATATGATTCGCAGATATTTTTTTCTTATTGGGTCAGTGGCCTTTTAAGTTTTTGATGGTTTCTTTTGCCGTGTGGAAGATTTCAGTTTGATGTTGTTCCACTTGTTTATTTTTGCTTTTGTTGCCTTTGCATTTGGTGTCCGATCTGAAGACTCTTTGCCAAAACCAATGTCGAGAGACTTAGTACCTGTGTCTTCTTGGAGGTTTATGGATTCAGGTCTTATGTTCAAATCATTCATCCATTAAAAATTTTGTGTGTGGTGTAAGAAAGTGACCCAGTTATATTCTTCTTTTTTTTTTTATTATTTTTTTTTAATAATGATTTTTTATTATATTATGTTAGTCACCATACAGTACATCCCCGGTTTTCGATGTAAGGCTCGATGATTCATTAGTTGTGTATAACACCCAGTGCACCATGCAATATGTGCCCTCCTTACTACCCATTACCGGTCTATCCCATTCCCCCACCCCCCTCCCCTCTGTAGCCCTCAGTTTATTTATTTTTTATTTTTTTTAATTTTTTTTAAAGATTTTATTTATTTATTCGACAGAGATAGAGACAGCCAGCGAGAGAGGGAACACAAGCAGGGGGAGTGGGAGAGGAAGAAGCAGGCTCATAGCAGAAGAGCCTGATGTGGGGCTCGATCCCAGAATGCTGGGATCACGCCCTGAGCCGAAGGCAGACACCTAACCGCTGTGCCACCCAGGCGCCCCAAATGCCATGATTTTAATCCCTTCCACTTTGAATTGAGCACATGCCGCGGCCTTCCTCTGCTATATCAAACCCCTAGAAATTATGGAAAATATATATAACAATGATTGAAAGACCTCTTTAGCATCTTCCATGGAACCCGGAGCACCCAGAGCCAAAAACACAGCCTCTAGAGTCTTGAATCCAGTGACCCTCATCCTCCTACTCTTTCCCCAAACTTATGGTCTGGAACTCATTGTATCCTCTTGGAGAATCTGTTTCTCTCCCATATCCCAAGCCTCTGTGGGTGGATAAGAGCTTTGAAGAAAACTGCAGCGAGCTTTACGAGGACACTTAGGGAATCTTGGCATTGTCTAGGAAGAAAATTGGTGAAGTGGGAGTAGCCATGGAGAGAAAGTATCCCTAAGCATTTCAGGCAGGTGAGGAAAGGAGGAGCAAGGGCCCTGTGGCAGGAAGGAACATGACAGTGGCTCTGAGTACAGAGAGAGCAGGAAGGGTAGTGTGGGAAGAATACCCAGGAGTTGTTTCTTGCAGGACCTGTTAACCTCTATCCGTTGATTTTAAGCAAGGAGGAGAATTGGCAGATGTTTCCATGATTAAATTGGGTGTGTGAAAGCTCTCTCACTATTTAGGAAATGGATTGGTTGGGCGATGTGCAATTAGAGAGAAGGATGTGGTCGTCCAGGCCAGAGGAAGTGAGCCTGGTAACTGTGGAGAGGCAGGGAAATGAATGAATTAGGAGGCATGTAGGAGGTAGGATCGGCTGGAAGGTGGGAAGGAAGGAAAGAATGTTTGGCAACTGTGGACAGAGAGGTCTGAGAGATGAATGGGAGAAGGCAGGGTGAGATCACAGAGTGCTTGCATGTCATGCTAAGAAGTTTGAACTTTATCCTATAGGCCACAGGGAGCCGTTAGAAGGTTTTTAGCCTGGGTGTGATTTGCATATTGGAAAGGTCACTCTGACAGGGTATAGAGGATAGAGAGGGAGAAAGGAGAGCCAGGGAGACCTGCTAGGAAAGTATTGTAATTGTCCAAGTGTGGAATGACAAGTGTCTGAATTAAGGCCATAGCGTAGGGGATGGAGAAAAGGGACTGGTGACATCAGCGTTATGAAGATGGGATTGCAGTGACGGGGAGAGAATTAAATGTGAGGGCAGCACCATGATGTTTGATGGGAACCTGGAGAAGGGGGTCTGAGGAGAAAGAAGGTTCATTCATTCGAAAAGTGATGGGTGAGACCCTGTGCTAGGTGCTAAGAATGTGCATTGAATAAGAAAGGTGCTGCTTACACCCTGGAACTCATGGTCTGGTGGAGGAAACAGACTTTGATTAAAGAAACAAATACATTTGTTAATCAAGAATTGGAAGAAATTCTATGAAAGAAAGTAATGGGTACTATAATAAAGGATAGTCAGGTGTGGAGGTCAGTGGCCTGTTCTGGATAAGGTGGTTGGAGAAAGCTCTCTGAAGCAATGACATGTAGGTAGAAATCTGAAACATGAGAAGCATCCAGGGGAAGGACATTGCAGGTAGACAGAAGACCAAACACAGAGGCATGGAAGCTGGCAAATGCTTGGCTGGTTTGAGAAACTAGAAGAAGGTCATTATGGCTGCACAGGAGCAAGTGAAGGGGGCAGGGAGGGACAGGAGAGGGAGGCAAGTACTGGGTTACTCAAGACTGTATAGACCATTGCACCGATTTTGGATTTTGCTTTAAGTGCTACTAGATGCTATCAAACTGAATGAAGCAGCAAAGTTATATAAATTGCTATAGCTTTTAAGTTGTTCCCTCTGTCTGCTCACTTGGTGGAGAAAGGAGTTGAGCAGGACAGGAGAGGAAGCCAACATTTCAGAATGTATTTTATTGCAGTAGTGAGAGATATTGTGGCTTGCCCTTGGGTGGTCCCTGCAGGGCTGGAGAAAAGGATATGGACTTAGGAGAGATCTAAACATTATAACTAAAAGATCTTGGGATGGATAAATGGATGGATAGATGTGGATAATGGAGGAGAAGGAGCAATCAAGGATGATACCCTGTGTCTGGCCTGAGCAACTAAGTGAACGTAGTCCTTAGGGAAATAGAGATGCTACAGGGAAGAACGTTAAAAGTTAAACATCTATTGAGTCTGATGGAGAATTTTCATGGGAGGGGTGGCGTGGGAATCCTATGGAGGGGAGCTTAGTTAAGAGAACTCTACCGGAGGACCTAAGTTGATTATGAAGTAATATTTGTTAAAGAAATGAAACAATGAATGAATAAATCATTGGACAATAGTTATTAGTAAACTTGAAAATAGGAAATCATGCTCAGGGAATGGGCCTCAGCTATATTCTATCTATGGGGGGAAGAAAAAGTGAGCTACAGAGAACAACTTCAGGAGGCATTTATTGCCGAGGGATTACCATATGGGTGAGAAGACAAGGGGACCTGACTCCAACTTATCAGCAAAGATGTAGCAAACACAAATGTTGCCTTCTGAGTTGTAATCTGGACCAGTTTTTGACAATTTTCGTCTTTTGGGCCAGTCCTTCTTGGTCACTAGGCAACCGCAGCCATTTCTGGAAACTTTCCATTATAGATTCAATGTCTTCCTGTCACAGTACAGGGAACAAGGCCTGGAGTTGGTATTCCAAGAGTATGCACATAGGGCGTATTCAAAGAACATCCGCCATTAAAAGACCAGTTCATCTAGAAGGTAAAGGGGAGACGTGGAATCCTCAGTAAAGGATTGAGTCTGTCTATTAGTAGCCATTTGACAAACCTCAAAGCAAGGGATAAAACCAATGGTGGCGCATGTGATGTATTTGGTTTCACTCATACGGTGTTCTGTCAGGCAACGCAGACAGGATGTTGCTATGCTTAATTGCAAAAGTGTATTGTCTTGTACATGACCACCTTGAACTGCTAAGTTCACTGGACAGTTTTCAACAGGCATTTGTTTGAGACCCAATAAAAGATAATGACCATCATTAGCACCATCTTAGAGTTGATATTGACAAATCCATTCTGAGACAACCTGAATTTAGAAGCCATGGATGCAGTAGGGCAGAGTCCCTGGAAACCTGGCAGAAAAGCTGGCTTTCACTTTCTGGGATAGAAGCCTGCCCCCAAGGGTCTGGGGCAGTGGAACTGGGGTAGCACCGGAGGCAGCTGGATGTGATAAGGATTCGCCTACGCGCTGTTTGTATATTCCTTGTCAGGCCTGCTCAGTACTAAAGTCTAGGCTGGATCTGGGTAAAGAGAAAGAGGTTGAATAGTTGTGTGGATGTCAGCCATTGGGTCACCGAGAAGCGGACCTAGAGATAGAAGCTGAGATGCAAGATGTTTAGTAGAGAGTAACACCTGTGAAAGAAGAGACGGAAAGCAGGATTGGGCAGAGGTAGAAATCAAACTGCCATGTAGACTTGCCATAGCCTTGGCAAAGCTGGCAGAGAGCTCTGGAGTGAGTATCATCCATCAGTGTGTTAGGTGTTGGGCCAAAGTGGCCAAGTCTTTATTTTCTGACCTTGCCCAGTCCCCTGGATTCACGATGCCGTGGGAAAGGGGATTGTAGGACAAGGCAGCTTCCTGCAGCAGAGCAGATGCTGAAGAAGGTAACAGCAGGAAGCTCTCTGTTGACTGCAGTCTATGCAGCTGGACAGCTAGTCTTTCCTTGAAGAGGGATCCGGGTGGAGCACCTTCATGTTTATAGTAAACGTCAAACAAGTAGATGATTAAAGACTTCATATAAGCCCTAGTAAGATCTCCAAGGCAACGTCTTCATTTCTACAATGGGGTGTTGTGAAAATTATTTTTATAAATGTCTGTGAAAAATCACTGGCTGGTACTTGGTCCTGTTAGAGAAGTAACAGGTTCCGATTATTGAAATCCCCTTGCAGCCAGTGTCATGAAATGTAAAAATGAGCCCCAGTGCGAAGTCTAATATCAATCCTCCCCAATTCCTACCCAAACACCACAAAGCACTTCTCTTGTACGGAGAGTGCAACTAAATAAGGACGAGGATTTTGAGCTTCAGGAAGTTCTTGGGTACATGAAGGAGATGGAGAAAAGAGGGAAAGGGTGTGAGCCCTTCTTTTGTAGGTGGGTAAAATGCCGACCAAGAAAATGACTTAGTAGTCAGATAGTTTTTACCGCTGTGAGTGCTATGGTAGGTGACAGGGTCCTCCAGCACAAGTTTTGAGCTTATTCTTCTAGATGGCTAGAAGTCAGCTTTCTCCAGCTGGGGCAAAGGCTCAATAAAAGCCATCAGCCCCTTAGCTGTTTTCTTTGTACTCCTTGGTAATTTCTTCTCAAGGACCTTGTAGTTTGTATGGGCGAAGCCTATGTGGGGAGAAAGTTACCGGGAATACATCTCACATTTCATGTGGTCATGGTGAGTTACCCCATGTGACCCACTGGCCTTGATGCAGGTCGGATCTCGTACAGAATTGGCTTTGCAGCTGCTTCAAGCACTGTTGATTCAGCCTGATCCTTCTGCAAGGATGGGTGTCTGGCATGAGGAGAGTTGGTGAAATGAGCAATGAGTGGGATTGTGTGGGTATGCTTATGGTGTTGATGGGAGGGAATGATTACTAGGAATGTGGGTGTTGTGTAATTGGAAACATTGCGGAGGAATAGTCACTAGTGTTTCTGGAGAAATGGACGAGCAGAAGATGGTCTTTGGAAATGCTGGGCACTTCCAGACTCTTATTGAAATAATCTATTTTTTTCCCCCGCCTTACATCCTTCAAGTACAGGGCACACTATTGCAATTATTTCTACTCTCCTGCTGTTGCAGAAAAATGATTGACATGAATGACATCTGAACAATGATTTTTTCTTAAAATTTTTTCCCAGTAAACATATTCAGAGCACTTATGAGCAAACTTCTCAAGCTGAAAAAAAATGTTTTTTTTGAGTTCAAGAATACTTGTGGGTTAGAGCAAACACAAACTTGAAAGCAAGGAGACAACAGAAGCAGAAGTGAGCCAAATGGTTTCTTTGGATATTGTTGTCACTGTTTGTGTAAATTCAATATTTATCCAATATTATAAGGACAGAAGTAAAACAAAATAGAAAATAATAGTTTCTACAAATGAGTGCAGTGTTAAAAAAAAATGGCAAAACAAAAGAACTTAAAAAATGTTTGGATGCAGTGTTCTCAAAGTGCGCAGTCTAATCCGTGCATGCCATAGCAGGGGGATGCCATGAAAAACCCATGGCATGGGCTGCAAGTTTCCCTCAGTTGTGGTCTTGACACTTCCCTTTGGACCCAGTAAGAACACTCTAGAGTGGAAGTGAAGGGGTTAGGCTTGGTTTCTTGCCCAGCGTCGGGCCTTGCTCAGTATGCATGAGGCTCATAAGATTTCCTTGGCCTCCCATCTGTAAAGTGGGAGGGTTGGGCTGTAGAGATCATACATTTCTTTCAGAGATATCATATGTGATTCTGCAAGGCAGGGTGAGTCTTTGGGGATGTTTTGGAAAGAGACCAACAGAGGAGAAGGAAAGGGTTTTGGAACAGTGAAAACAGAACTTGGTGAGAACTTTATCTGTTTCTCATTCACTGAGTAACCAGTGTTCACTTCTCAGATCAAGTCCCTCATCTTTGAAATAAAACCACAACTACTTGAGGGGGTTGTTCATGTGATGCTACATAGAAAGCAGATGGCACAGTGCCTGGCACCAAACAGCCATTCTGGAAAGGACAGAGGCTGTACTGTTTTTCCACTGTTCCTGCAGCTTCACATGCCCCAAATAACATAGGCCTCTCTCTCCCCCCTCGCTTCCTCCCCTTCTTCCTGTCCCTCTGTCTCTCTCTCTCCCCTCTCTCATTCTAGATTCTCGTGCTTTCTAACTGATTCCTCTTCCATTTTAAAAACCTACCTGTCCGTTTCTTCTCATGTGATAAATTGTTTTTGTGGAAGCTGAGAATCATATATGTTGGCAAAAGGGGTCGTCCTTCTCAGACATTATCTCAAGTTAAGATGGATCTGATAGGAAGAGAGGTGGGCAGAGTAACAGCTATGTAAGAGATAGATGAGATCTTTGGAAATTGACAATAACCCAAAGAGAGAACGACATTCCAGACACTAGCATATCTGTGGCAGGAATCTGAAGGAAGAGGAAGTCTCCCTTCCTTCTTCAGACACAGAGCATTGGCGATCCCCCATTCTGCTTTTGCATCGTATGGTCTTCCTCCAATACACCAGAGATCAGCCAAGGACAAAAAGGCAGAGGGGTGCATTCCAGAAGGTACATATATATTTAGGATAACTTAATTCAGGATAGTCTAACAACCTATTTCTTACTTGGGACAGCTAAAGCCTTTTACTACAACCTCAGGTCAACAGGGTGCTTACCTTTGCAGGGGCACCTAGAGGTTTAGAGTGAGTCTGTCTGCCACTGGCCTGGAAGCAGATGTGTGGGCTTATCTCAGTCTTTTTCTAAAGTTTTCCTTTTTTTTTTTTCCGGCCAAACCCTGCAGTTGGACTTCTGAATGTGTTCCCTGGTCAGCATTCCATTTCCCTTCTGAATTTCTTGACACCAAGCCCACTTAACCATCCCCTGACCCTCTGCCTGGTTCTTTACAACCTCCTTCTTAGACAATCTATCTATACAAGTTTGTTTCTACCTGATACCAGCAAAGAAGACCCTGGCGTCATGGATCTGTCTCTGGGTCTCCTGAGCTGTTTCCCAGCTAACATTAGTGATGTTCATCCACCTAGGTCCATACCATTTTTCCTCCTTTTTAGATTTGCCTTTTCTTTTGGTTTACACCAGTCTGAACAAAGCCTGAGTTTGTTATGCTTTTTTACTTAATACATAGTAAACTATTGGCTTCGTCCCTCTGCAAAAGAAGGTTCTTCAGTATTACAGAGACGCAGTCTGTTGTGACGGAGATGATGCGGGACTAAGAAGTCTGGATTTCAATCCTAATATCAATATTTATAAAGAATATGATTTATATCCCTTCATATAACACAGGTACATATAAGGTTAGCCACATCCTTACCTATGCTGTATATTAATAATTTCACTTTTTCTAGTTTCATGTTTCCTCGTTGAAGGCCATCAAAGCTGAGTATTTTTAATATTTCTCTTAAAATAGCATGACTTATTAGAGTGATTTCTCTGTTCAAACTCTTTCTTTTACCTGGTGGGTCTAACATTGAGATTGAGATCAGCTTCTCATGATGGAGTCATTGTACCTGGTGTTTAAAATGGGAGCCATTGTACCTAAAGCTTATTTCGAGTTCTGAGAACTTATGATCAGAACAAGGTTAAATGAACACACTATGAAAGTGTTTCCTTCCTCATGAACTTTGACCTTATGTCAGGGAGGAGAGTACAACATATATGGAGGTGTTTTTTTCTCTTAAATAGAAAAATTTGTCACCAACCTGAAAAGCATGACCTTCCACCCCTCACTCACACAGGTTAAACAATTTCAGGACTTTCCATAACAAGCGGGGCTCATGTATCACACAATGTCAAGATCCTGAGGTCCCCTGATCACTTTCTTTTACATCATCATCAATCATTTTATGTTTTAATGCATTTGCTGATGAAATAAGTGATTACTTGGCTCAATATTTCTTTTGACTTATATAAACATTTCATTACTTGCTCTTAGTTTGTGGGTTTCACAATTTAGTTTGTGTGTTTGTGTGTGGGATGATTCTTGGCGTAGATTGATTGAGGGATAATTCAATACTTTGTATTAAGAATATATAATAAAGAACATAGTGTTTGGAGTTCAAACCCCATATTTGTATTTTACCAGTTGTGCAACTTGGAGCAAGTAGAAAACTCTTCTGGTCAATTTTTTCATCTGTAATTTACAGAGATTGATATCTGCCTCACAAATTCCTTGTGAGGATCGAATGAGCTAATACATACAAAATGCCTAGCACAATGTCTAGCATGTGTTCAATAAATATGCTATTTTCTTATTTCCTTTTTTTTTTTTGAGTAAGTGCATTTTGAGTGAATTTTTGTGAGTGGTTTACTCCAATTGTGTTGCTCCAAAATTCATTTCAGAAGAGGTTACTACTCTCAAACCAGGTAGAAGACTCATCAGACCATGGACTCACATGTAGGGCTGTTTATAGGAAGACCACTGTATTGGCTAATTGGATGTCTTCTGGGTATTTAACCACGTGTAATGTACACATTGTTTTGTTTTGTTCTCATACCATTGACCTATGGAGTTCTTAAACCTGAGAACAGACTATATTCTATAGGTGAATAATAGAATAGCCTTTATTTAAAAACAGTTTTTCTTGTTTTTAAACTAGGCAATTTTTATTTTTAAAGAATAATTCTTATTTAGTGTAAATACCCTTTTTAGAGTTATTTAGGTATAGATCTTTGCCATAGTCATGCCTGTGCGCAAATAAAAAGGGAAATAGTTGCCCAATAAATTGTTTAAGGTGTTCTTAAAACATTTTATACTTGAGTCTGAGTCTTGTGAATCACTCTCTGGCTCATACTCTGTTGCTCAGGTTTTTCTCACACAATATTGTCTTCTAGGCTTTCAAGTATATCGGTTATATTGGTGAAGAAACATTTCTTAAAGAGGGATCAACTCTTGTCCTGGGGATTTTCCCTCAGGCCACGGACACACATTCTGAACATGTGGATGGTCATGTGTGGGTGATAGAAGTGCGTATGTCCATCAGCTGCCTGGCTTCTCTGCACCCTTGAGTTCAGAGGGTTGAAATATGAAATAAACACAGCCACAGTTGGTCTTAGGGCCCATCCGATGCAGTCATGATCAGTAACGGTGTGTTGGTGGAAGGCTGATGAGGCTTCCGTGTTGAAGCCCACACTGCAGATTCCCCCATAGGACATCAGAATCAGGGCGCTGATTGAATGCATTCACAGCATCCTAGGTGTACCTTAGTGATGGGAAAGCTCGGGGAGATCCTGGGCTTGTGCTTCTTTGCGGATCTTGCATGGACTCCAGCCCCTGCTGGGGCAGTCCCCAGCACCGGCAAACTCTATTCTCACACAGACTGCGCTCTGACGCCTCCTGGTTGCTAGCTTGGAACACTTGGCCTCTGGAGAGGGTGAGGGAGAACAAAATACTTATTTTAATAGCTACTTTCTAGAGTGCAGGCCCAAGGCGCATGGGGGATATTTACCAATGAAGCTGGACCTTCCACTGAGGACTCTTTTGACATGGGAAAATCCCCTGGAAGAGACATCAAATGAAGCCTGCAAATGTCCCTTAGCTTTGGTCCAATGGACCTCCAGCATAGCAGGCACCACAGATGTCAGTGAACACAGAAAACGCCTTCAGATATTTTTAACAAAAGTAATGGCAAAGGTGGGCATCTCCTGCATATTTTCTCCTTTTTTAGTACATTCACAGTGCCATTCAGTAAGGCACTTAGTATGTATTACCTATATCCTGTCACACATGCAGCAACAGGACCGATCAAGTTTGTCAGAATTCACTGGGGTAGGCTTATGCTAACTAGGGTGGGATTTTCCTAATGAAAGGGGGAGATCCTAGCTGTGAAGCCAACTACCCCTGGGGACACCAGATCCTGTAGAGAAGCTTAATGGGTATGTCCCCTTGGGCTCTACCAATAATAATGACAATAAAAACAAGGTGGCCCACTCAGTGCCAAGCAATGCTAATTGCTGTGTATTGTTAACTTACTTACTCTTCTTAACAAATTTTGGGGGATGGGAATGGCTGAAGATCACACCCAGCTCCCTCTCAACCAATCTACTGAAGATAACTCAGTTCTATACCACGGATGGTTTTTCGATCCACTTTTAAAAATGTAAAATCAATAAAACAGCAATGCATAATGACAGTAGATAAAACATTTCCTCATAATGTCTTAAATGTCTTAGCCCTAAATTAACTGTCTTCATCTTTGCAAATTCTTTCCTGGTGCTATCTACTTGCCTCTCTATTTGAAATCAGGAGATAGATATTCTGCCTTTTTTCCCCCTTTTAACATCATATTGTAAGCATGCTTTCATATTTCTTGTTTTCAATGAAAATTTTGGATCAAAAGTCCCCAGATGCTTTCTAAACATTGAGTTGGTCTCTAATTCTCCTTGTTATATTCGTTTCCAGACTCTGGAATCACAGGGGGCACATTCTTCAAAGGTGGTCCTGATAGGAAGTCCAGAGAAGCCAGACCTGCCTCCCTGAGCCCCACCCTAGCCTCGGGGTCTCTTGCCCTGAATAGGACCAACTCTAATGACAGAGGGGGCCCTGAAGGGAGAGTTTGAAGGTTATGTTTAATTTTAGTCTTCAAAGTGGTGACTTACCAAAAGACCTTCATTGGTCTTGCTTGAGAAGAGGATACCTGATATAAATTCAAATGTTTCTTGCCCAAGCTTGTGATTGTTTTCTGAATTATTATTGAACATTTTCACTAAGAACATTGAATCATGAAATTTCAAGTTGCACAGCCCGTTGCATCTCTAATTATAAATAAATGATTTCAGCTTCTGCCCCTCTTGGGACGGTGGTTCTATAGATTAGTCTGCACCCTGATGAGCACCCTGATCCAGGCTCCCATGTTTGCTTGTCTTAGAGAAACCACTGGACTTCATACTTCAGGAAAAGGCATCAGTCTCCATGGGGACAAGCCCCTCCCCCCATTTTATGTCCTTTGCCACCTCATCCCATAGCCTCGCAAGTAGCCTGAGCAGAAAGGGAGTGTTCCCACAGCTTAGTGGAAATCTTCTCTGGAACTCTCTCCATCAGATAACAAATGCTAAGCCATCTCAATCATTAGCAGCTCCTGGCAAAATTCCATCTTCTGTTGGTGAAATTTTGAGCATGTTTCACTCTGTCTCAACAGAGTCCCTTACCCCATACTGATTCCTCAGACATAACACAAGATCAAAGGGAACTAATATTTTGCTTTGATAAATATTTTTTCTTTCTTTTAAAAAATTCTAGAGTGGTATTACGTACTTTAGTAGTTAAAATCTGTGGAAGGAGCCACTCTGAGGCATTGGTTTAAAGGCCAACAACTGAAAACAACAACAACAACAACGTTTTCCTGGAAATGTGTTGTGTGGAGGATGTTTCAGGACAGGTCACTCAGGTCATGTACCAATACATCTTCTTTGTTTTTCTCTCTCGTCCTTTCATGACTGAGAACATGTGACTCTTCCTCCACCCGCTGTAGAGAAGTCACTTCTTGATAATGACCGGCCCTCAGCAGGTTTAGGACCACACTGGTAACATCCAAGAACAGATGTGGGAAGTCAAATTAACACACAGGGTCTGGGGCATCCAGAAAGGCAGCCAGGCTACTGGCAGAGGTATAATAAGTACAGCAGAGTGTACCTGGAATCCCAAACTGTCCATCAGGATTAGAGGCCAGGCAGTAGGTGACCACCATCTCTCAGGAGGCTGATGTCAAGGTCAGAGCAGGAAGAGAGAGGTTCAAGAGGGACTTGACCTGGAATCAAGTTCAAATGGTAACCCATGGTCTCAATAGCTTTGGAATTTGATTTGTCCCAGACTTAGAGGCAAAAATGAACCATATGCTACAACTGGATATCCCACTCCCAGGGTTAGAAGATGTTGGCCCACAAACCTGGGGACTACACCTCTGGATTCGCACAGGCCATGTGCCCCAGCCAGTCCCTGTCCAGATGGGTTCCATTTATGATCAAGAGTCAGTGTGTGTGTATGCATGTGTATGGCAGGGGGTCTGCTTTAACTTGTCCTAGTGCTTGTTAAGCCATATGGGTGCTTGTAAGTTGAACAGCCATAGATGAGGGACAACTGGATCTTTTGTGACAGAAACTGGCATTCTTGGAAGCAAGAAGCAGATCTTAGTTAAGGCCAGATCAGACAGCCAAAATGGCAATTGAAAGGTGGTCATATTGAGATGAAGGGCAGAGAATTAAGTTGTGAGCCACCAGCCTGGAATTGTGGCTTTGGGTTCTGAGATCCAGAGACGAAGGCCAAGTCAAGAGAAGAGCTGATGGGAAATAAGTGAATTCAGAGCTGAGCAGGAGCACAGAATTGTTTAAGGGCCCAAATGGAGAAGAGAAAAGGCAGCAAGGAGAATGCTCGGGCCCAGGTTTAGCCATTCCTACTGTTGCAGCCTGATGGACCATGGTTCCTGCCCCAGCACATCTGGTGGAATTCAAAGAACTATTACGCGTTTACCCCAAGAACAAAGACCACTTTAGCCTTATCAAATGATCACCCTCCATCCCACAGCCATAAACAGGGCTAAGTTACAGATGAGCCAACTGGTCTTGGTTCCTACCTGCTTCTCCTGGTCATTTAGTGACGACACGTACTTATACACCAACACAGATATAGATAAACCCCCAAGAGATTAATGTCTTCACCACCTGCCTTGTTCAGCCAGGGCTTGTGTTTGGGAGATTCTGCTTGGTAACCATCTCAGTCCTTTGGCCAATTATGAAATTGTCACATTTATTCCCATGACATTTTTGTTTTTGACTTAACATTGAGCTTTAATGTCGAAAATCCCTGGGACATAAGCATACCTCTACACACACACACACACACACACACACACACACACACACGTGCAGCTGCACCTGTGGTTTGGATGGACCTGCATTAGAACTGAAGACAGAGGATGATGGAAGGGGAGGAAGTGATAGCAAGGTTAACACACGAGAAAACCAGAGCTCACTCATGCTGTGAGCCCGGGCACTTATTTTAGAAACTGTGAAAGATTTTCTAGAGATTTACCGCAAGAAATCGGTCCTGAGGCAGAGAGAGTTCAGAAATGCTTTCTATCATGCCTTATGTAACTCCGGAAAAAAAAAATATTATTCCCCTGAATTGGGGGTGAGACAAGAGATGGATTTGTATGGTGACTAACTGCCTAAAGACTTCAAGCATTGCTGCCTGTCCCTCTCTTTGAAGAACAGGAAATAATAAATCAGAAGATTGGGGATTTACTTCCATTTCAAGGTGCCAATAGCCAAGCAAGTGAGCTGGCTCCATGCCTAAGCTTTTTCATGTGGGAGGCAGAGCCAGAGAGAGAGAGAGAGAGAGGGGCCTCCGTGCTTCGTGTAGCGTTGAGAGCTATGAAGTCTGGTGATGCAAAATAAAAGGAGATATTCCTCACTGAAGTCACTTGTTTTGTGAAGGTCAGTGGACTGGTGAGAAAAGCAGAAAATTAGAGCCTCACATCTCCAGGCCTATTAGGTGATTCCCTCTTGAAATCAGAATGACATGTTTTTTAGATTACCTGGGTATCTGGGGAAACATCTCTCGTGTTAACCTGGATATTACCACAACAGGCAGTAATGTGAGGACACTCGGGAGGGGCTCCTTGGGGTGTTCTCTGGTATGGAATTCCAACAGCTTTTGCATTCCATTAGTTTGTAAGTGAAATCCCATATTTCCTCCATTCGAAATCCATCCCCAGCCCTCCCTCCCCACCTGCAACCCCTTGCTGGGTCTGTCCCTTGTACTCAGAGCAATAACTTTGGCCCCTCTTAAGACAAGTGCTATTGGTTGAACACCAATGGATAATTAAGACGTGTAGGTCAGGAGCCTCAATTAGTGAAATGCCCTGACCAAGCTCTCAGAGGCTTAGCAGAAAGGAATCTTTCTGTGTTTATAGGCCAAAGTCCACCCTCTCCCCAGGGGGCTATCAACACACCCTGTCCCATTCCCAGGGTCACATATTTGTGGGGGCAGGGGTGTGGGCAGAATCATGTAAGTGAATAAGGCAGTCACCCTTCCTCTGGAGGCAGGAAAGTGTGGTGTGGCTGTTAAATTGAAAGGCCTGGTTTTATGACTGCCAATCTGGAGTGATTTTGAGCCAAAGCTCTCTGGTCTAAGACGCCCAACTACTACATCCTTGGGCCCTTTCATGGAGCTGCTTGCTCCTCTGCACATCATTTTTCTTGGGGTTTCTAGAAGCCCTTGCTTAACTCTGGGATGTGTCCAGTCCTGACTCCCATTTGCGTCCTCAGCTGCTGTTCTGTTCCCCACAATTGCCTTTCAGTCTTGATGTTTCACAACTGGCTTTCTCCAGGCCAGCTGGATTTTCCTCTTCAGTGGGTGGGACTCGGCTGTGGCCACTTTTCTCTTAGCTTTGCACATCTGCTCTGTCTTAACCCACTTGCAGATCTGGGCAAGAGAAGCTTCCCCTGACAGCTCCTGCCCAGGACCCACATCAGCAGGGCTAGACACTTGACCTTTCCTCTTGGAAAACAGTGGTTAAAAAGTTCAAGCTGGAAAGTCAAATCTCTTAGGCCAAATTCACCACTTACTGACTTGTGAGCTTTGGAAAGTCTTCTAACCAGTGCCCTGAACCAGCATTGCCTCACACCAGACTGGAGCCTGGAAAATCAATACTGATCCTGTCTTTTTAAAAATGGTGAGGTTTTGCTCATTGTGAATTTTTTTGCATTATTTCTGATTTTTAAAAATCCTGACAACTTAGGGTTTTTTTGGGGGGGTCCCCTTTAATTTCACACCCAAGGCAAGTGCCTCAGTAGCTCCACCTCGTTCTGGCGCTGCACTGAATATCGGTTTCTTCGTCTATCAAGTGGGATCTTTATAGTGTCTACCTGGTTTTTAAATATTTTTTAGTAATTGCGGCTTTTGCAAAAGTAATTACAGTTGACCCTTGAGCAACATAGGTTTGAACTGTGTGGACACCCTTACATGTGGATTTTTTTTTCAATAAACACAGTATAGTCCTTTACATGGATTTTCCTTATGATTTCTTAAATAACATTTTCTTCTCTCCAGCTCGCTTTACTGTAAGAATACAGTATATAATACATAGAACACACAATATATGTGTTAACTGACTGTGTCATTGGGAGGCTTGTGGGCAATAGCAGGCCATTAGTGGTTAAGTTTTGGGGGGAGTCAGAAGTTAATATGTGGATTTTTGACTGCACTGGCGGGGGTTGGTGCTTCTCACCCCCGTGTTGTTCAAGGGTCAACTGTAATGGAAATTGTATGCACGAAGTGTTAGCAAAGTACTTGACCCATGGTAAGTGCTCAAAAAAGAAAAAAAGTGATTGTCACGATTGTGTAGTACCTTGGTTTATAATTATTTGTTAATACGTTATAGTTTCTCAGAATGTTACTCAAAAAGGTTACCGTCAATTCCTTGAGGGAAGATTTGTGGTTGCTACCTTTGCATTTTTCTGCAGTGATGTAGTGTTTTACCCCCTCGAGTTTCTCCACCAAAGCTGTCGTCTGTTAATTAGGGAATTTTGGAGCAGATTATACATCATATGTATTCTTTCCACTGGTCCCTAGAAATCCATCTGTGATCTTCAGCATCTCAGGCTGACAACAACTTATGTGTATATCATTGTTCCCTGTTCTAGAACTTTTCCTTGCATGAGACCTACTGTCAGTAGCCTCTGTTTCTTCTCCCTGACTCTCTGTTTCATCACCACCACACGTACATGGTGACCTCTGCGTCTGGGAAGGAGTTCCAGCTCCAAGATTCTGCAACCCACTGTGCTGGCAGCATTCCACAGGCTCGTCTTGGGAAACGATAATTGATTACTCAGGAGGGAAAACTCCATCTCCACACCAGCTGGCAGGCAGACCCTGCTATAGAGCCCCCGAATTAGTCTCCGGCAAGATCCTCAGCAGAGACAGCATAAGTGTGAACAAGGCTGACATTATCTTAAAGTCCAAAATGTCCCTATATATGTGTTCTTCCTTAAATGCCCTCAAGTTTGGTATTAATAGAGTCTCAGGATAGTGCATTTTCCAGTGGCTACCCCAGGGTGCCCCAACAGTATATATTTTTTGAATAGCCAGCGTGTTTTTTCCTTCCAAAACCACTTGAACAAATAAGCCAGGTAGCAACAACCCAGGAATGCGGCAACCTCAGGCTGATAGCAGAAAAGAAAGAAGAGTCAGCTTCGAGAAGCAGTGAGGTGGACGTGAACATTAGTATCCTGGGATATACGGACACCTTTGTCCTCCGAGCTGGGTGGACTGTTACCTGATGGGTCCCTTAAGGTTGCCATCCCAATTTCCCGGATATGAAAAGTAAAACAAAAATGTCGATTATTTGTCTGAACCCTTCAAGTGAAAATAAGTATGAAATTTTAAACATGAATGTGAATTCTGTTTCAAGAAGTGCTTTCTGGATGCCAAAAACACACGTTGGTGCTTTCGTTGGATAAAATTCTTGAGAGTCCTTCTTCCATCTA
The DNA here is from genome assembly GCF_024610735.1 of Ursus americanus. Classification (NCBI taxonomy): domain Eukaryota; kingdom Metazoa; phylum Chordata; class Mammalia; order Carnivora; family Ursidae; genus Ursus; species Ursus americanus. The sequence continues at coordinate 19,252,085 of NC_142148.1, forward strand.
TCTGTGCTGCACACTCACCCCTATGAACTCATGTCTGGATACTGTCACATACAGAAAGTCGTGAGATGCTAAGGGCTCACCCTGCAGGTGACATTAACAGTAGAAAATGAAGGATAAGACAAAGAACGAAATAAGAGGCTTCTCAACAAAGCTCTCATTTATGAATACCATGAATTCTTTAAAACTCAAAGTAATAAACTTTACCCAGAGTATATAATGTTTTGGTATTTATTATATATTTGTGATTGTGTCCATTTTTAATAAAGTCACACCGTCAATAAAGCTGATATTCCCAGCTTTGTTGACCTTATCTTCAAAGCAGTAGCACAAAGAAGAATTCACCTTCAGGTGCCTTATAAATAGATGTGCGTTCTCTCTCCTTGGTCATGATTACTGTCAAGGTTGCGTGTGGTTTCTATTTTGGGCCCTAATGGCAGAAAAGCCGCTTCTGCAGCCAAGAAGCAGCGTTGTAGGATGCCAATAAATTCTGGGGAAAATTACATTTTAAAAAGGAAAACTTTGACATACATCTGGCAATAGAATGATCCTGAACATATGGCAACCTGGTAGGTAGGAAGCTGTTGGAACATGGTAAGGAGAGCTGAGCACTGCCCCCATCCTGTTCTGGGGTGCATTTGGGAAAGGTCCTGTGGTGAGGACCACATCTCTTCCAACCTGATGTGGCACATTCACTGGGGAGGGGAGCTGGATGTAAACTCGCATTTGCCCGTATGACCTTCTCCTGGCAATCTCTGATCGACTCCTAAGAGCTATTCTTAGTGGTGCCAGTGGGCAAGAACTAGACTCTGCATGTCGTCATGCCTCGGCTGATAAATAAGACACTGGGAGACTACAGAATCCCAGGGTCTCAACACCGTGGGATCCTTGTGTGGGGAGATGACAGGTGCCCAAAGTCCAAGTTCTGCTGGTGGAGGAGGCATGCGTCTGTGCTGTCCAGTTTCTTCTCAAACCTTAACAGGGAGCACAGCATCCCTTAAGGAAGTCCATCATTTGATGCATCACTCTTGTAAGGGACAGGGAAAAGCCAGGCTTTCATCAGAGGAAGGAAGAAAGATGCAGCCACCTTCACTGCGAATTCCTGAGTTTGTGCCCAGGACCCTCAGAGCCGTCCTCCCCTGCTGGATCTCACCCCTCCAGCCGAGCGGCTTTGCCCTCCTTTGGGTCTTCTGAATCCAGCCATCAGGGCCGCATCACACACTGCAACGCCAGAACTACAGTGCCCCCAGCCCCTTTCTACCGAAGGGAACATGAAGGCTCCAAGAGCACGCAGGTGGTAAGCATTACGTCCAAACACAAGATGCACGTGCCTCCAAAACTGCTGTTGCTGCTATATAGCACACCGATAGTCTCAAAAATGCTCCCTTCTTTTCTACCCTGTGGATCACAGGTGAAATTGTAAAGACGGGTTACTTCATACCTCTCATCCTCAAACTAGCTCTGGGTGGAGCAGAAACTCAGGGTATGGTCCTTTGTTCTCATCTGATTAGGTAATCGGGCACAATGTGTAACTGTGCTCACGGCCGAGCATCCCCTCTTACCGCATGTACTCACAGATGCTCATGACTGGACTCTCACTGCATGTCCTCGTGGCCTTAGAGCGCACACACATTCCTCCCCCACCTCCGTCGATGGGCACTCACTCTCCTACTTAGAGCCAGATTCTACTCACACATCTCCTGTAGAGCAGTGGTTGCTAACCTTCCTGTTCGTAACTGTGACCAAGGGACTTGTTAAAATATAGATTTAGCAAATCAAGGGTAGTTCCAGAAATCTGTATTTTTAACACAAGCATTCGGACAACTCTGATTTAAGGTATCTGTGCACCATTCCTTGGGAAACGGCATCTTGGAGGTGAGATTCTTTGAGTTAAGAGATGTCTCACACATTTTTATCTGCCCGGCACAAGTCACAAGGCTGGGTCCAAGGTAGATAGTATGTGGAGTGCATTGAATGAATGACTCCATCACTCACCTTCTCATTCACTCAGAGACATTATTTCAAGAGAGGCAAGAGGTCAAATTTTTTGGAGGTACTAAAGTCCCACTTGACTCTCTGGGGTCCAGTTGTGTGGACTACTCTTTGTGAAGGCATTTTGAAAATCCATGAGAATCCTTTTTTTAAAAATCTGTCCCCTCTTTTGAGCAGCTCCTATTCCTAAAGAGCCTGCCTCGTGTTACTTCTACAGTATCTGGAGGTTTTCCTTTCTTCTCTATGACGCTCACACCGGGTTAAGGACACGAGGAGATCAAAGACACTGAGGGAAATTGTTTCTGCCACACCACCTCCTGAAGCAGAAGGGCTCTCTGCTGTTCTTTCCTTTTCCCCCAAGTCTCCATGTCTTTCCATCACTGACAATGACCCGTGCTTATTTTTGCTGGTTTATATCAGTTCCAACACACGTTTTGTAATCAGCAGTGCGTTGCTCCAGCCGACCTCAGATGCTGTTTTGTTCCCACCTAGGAGTGGAATCCTCAGTAGCCTTCTCCTTGAGGCTGTGTCATCCACGTGGCCCCAGAAGCATCTCAGAAAATCTTGAGGTGCACCACTAATGACCTATGGCCAGTCAGACATTCTGAGAACAAGCGAAGCTAAATGAAATGCCATCGTGTACTTATAAAGGATTTTGTAAAACCCTTTGCTGAACTTCTGATCCCCTATGTTTGTGGCATTTTCCTGGTCTGCCATCTGGCAGCAGCACCAAAAAAAGGAATGTGGTTATTGGGGTATCAAAGGATGGCATCGTCGCAGTGACTTCATGCTGGTTCCTCCTTTACTAAGTGCTTACAAGGTTTCCTCTAGCTTGCCCCCTGTCAAGTTTTTTCTGATAAGCTATAGTAGGCATCTGGTCCATGGGTGAGTGTCCGCTTTTTCTCTTTTCTTTTCTTTTCTTTTCTTTTCTTTTCTTTTCTTTTTTCTTTTTTTTTTAGTAAATTCAGATTCCATTTGCTTGTCCTCAGCCCTCTGAAGTCCTCCTGTTCTCCACTGGAGATGATCACCTTACTGACTCCCCGAATGAATGGTGGCATTTAGGATGGAGTATATTTTGTGAGCAAATCAATATTTTGCTACCCTGCATAGATTTTCAAATCTCATTATGAACAGCCACATGTGAGCTGGGAAGCCCCCAGGTGACAAGGTGCCTGGGTGTATCTCTGAGCCAGCACACTGTCTCTTCTTGGTCGATAGCCACATCACCTATTCTGGAAGCTGTCCCTAGAACAAGAGGGAAACAGCAGTGGGAAACAGTATGGTGTTTGCTGATAAAGCCCAGGGAAACATCAGACTGATTTAGAGAGTGGGCAGAGAGCTTTGCCTATGCATTTTGTTGTGTTTTAAGAAATATATCTCTATCTATAGGCATTCATCCTTTCTTGGATGATAATAAGACCTCCATTAGTCTAATTTCTAAGCAATATAGGGAATTACCCTAACAGAACGGAAGGAGAAGGAAATGGGCATATTGGAAAGGATAAAAGTGATAGAAGTGGATATTTGGAATTAAAAGTGGACATTTGGCCTGGAATATAATTTAAGTCAAAAGAGCTAGTAGCCTAGCGTAAATATTGTATGACTCTATTAGTGCAAGCAAAATGTGTTTCTAGCAAACACATCCAGCAAGTTTCTGTGCATACGCTTAAGACATTTCTAGAAGGACACAGAAGAAAATAATAATTAGGGTTATTTTTGGTGAGAGAGACCGAGGATAGAAGAGGGCTTTTAAATTTTATTTTATACAAATTGCTGCCTTTTGAAGTTTTTACCTTAGAAAAACAGAAACTAGTCATCTACCCCCACATGTTTACTTTATGGACTAAATTGAAAAACAAATGACAACTGTTGCACTTAAGAAAAGTAAAACCCTCAGGGAAATTTCCCTGAGCAGATGCTTCCTGGGGTATACTTGCTTTTCACTGTGAAGGTTCTGGAAGTCCAGAGGGGCTTGTGTGTCTCCCAAACCTACTGTTCTGGAAGGAGGCCTGGGCCACTCTAGGGTTGGCCTTCTTATGCTGACTTCCAAATCCACAAGGTTCAACCAAGTTCGTTTTCTACATGGAGTTAGCATGCAGGTCCAACCACAGTCTGGACAGAGGGATGGTGCTTGGTTTTCCCAAACATGAGTTACTTTCCCTCCTGGGCATGGAGGAAATTGGGAAGTACGTATTCAACCACAGGGTTTTGAGCCTCAGGCAAGGCTTCCAATGGATTAGAGTTAAGGTTAACTCAGTGGTTGGTATTCCTCCTTTCCATTCATCTTCCAGCCTGGCATCTTGATCAGAAGGAAGATGTGGGAAACTCTGAGGGCAGTGAACCCTAAACTTTACTTTAGGAGGAGAACAACTACCAATGAAGCATATTAAATGCTCATTCCCAGGACCCACCTCCAGAAGGCATGGTTCAGCAAGTCTGGGGCAAGGCCCAGGAATCTGCATTTGTAACAAGCTTCCCAGGTGGTTTGAATGCAAGAGAATAACGGAGGCACGTATAGATAGACCCACTTACAGGACTACGGAGAAACAGAATGCTCCAAAGTGAGGAATGACTGATGCTAGATGCGTTTGCAAAACTAGGAGAAACAGGAAAAACTGGAGGATGATAGTAACAATAACAGGAAACATTTAGCACTTACTGCGTGGAAAACACTGTTCTAAGTGCTACACATGTGTTTAGTCATTAAACCCCCAGCATCCCCAGGAAGCCTTTATTCCCTTTCTGCAGATGGAGAAACAAAGGCACCGAGAGTTGAAATAACTTGTCCAGGGTCACCTGGCTATAAACTAACAAATGTAGACCACATACCTGGGTGGTCTGTCTCCAGAATGCATGCTCCCACCCAGCACTCGGAGAGGGGGGTTGGCAAACTACATCCACCCACTCAGTCCAGCCTCCTGCCTCCTTTTGTTAGGCTGGGTGGTGGCCCTTTGGTAAGAACAGCTATTCCAAGAATTGAAGACATTCACTCTTGGTCCACAAAGCCTAAAACATGTGTTATCTGGCCCTTTACAGAGAAAGTTTGCAGAGAGAATAAATGTAAGGCTCTTGTTTCTCTGAGAAGTATCATAGACTAAATCCCAAATTGCTTCACTTGTGGGGCTGTGCCAGAATGCATGGACCCAAAAGGCAGTTCTTCTCCATCACCACCCCCTGGCACTCCCACCGCATAACCGAGGCTGCCAAATGTGATGCAGGAGCCTTGGATGACCTCATATTTGTCATTTAGGACCACTAATAACTAACTAATGTAACTAACGATGTACTTTGGCTGGTGAAATTAAATTCCTTGAGACTGATAACATGCAACTGGGGCATAGTGAAGAATTCCTCACATAAGGAAACGAGGCAAAATAGGTTCCTGACCCTCATTTCAATCCTATGTATTCTGTTGAAGTTATTGCAACAATGCCATTGATTCTCTAGTATCAGTAAGAGTCATTGACCTGCCAAAGGAACGGAGGCTAAGAAAGATCTATTAACTTCTTAAGAGTCACACAGCTACCTGCTAACGTGTGGTCCAGGGTGAGCGTCAGGCAGTTAGATTCCAGAAGCTGATGGCTTCAACTGCAATACAGTATAGCCTCCCCTAAAAGTCCCTGAGAGCTGGTTACCATTCCTTTCTCCATCAAGAAACTGGTGGTCAGAACACCTGAAACAGTTGAGCAAGTTCATGTACCTTGTTAGCCCATTGGAGTGCAGATTTGACCAAGTCAAAATTTCAGGCACTTTCCAATGTGTCACTGGGTCATGAGATGACCCTCCACGAGCAGCTCTGGTGTAGTGACCAAAACCAAGCTCCGATGTCTGAGATGTGCTGCATGCCCTTAGGTGGGGGTGGGTGGATCGCAGAACATCGTAAGGAGGTCCTTCGGGCTCCATTCTTAACAGAGGAGCTTTGGGCATCCTCACTGCTCTGCCTTTCCCTATAGCACAGAGCTGGCATTAAAGGGTCCTGCAGTTCTCCTGCTCGCCAGCCATGTGACCTGCCTAAGGGACTTAATATCTCTGCCTCTCAATTTCCCCACCTGTGAAATGGCAGTCATAATAACACCTATCTTACAGAGTTGTTGGAAACATTTAACAAGATAATTCACATACAGTGCTTGGCAGTTCGTAGCATATAGTAGGTGCTCAAAAAATAGCAACTCTTACTATAATTAAGTAGGAGGGCCTGAGGCTGCTATTAGATTAGATGGTATAAGGACATAATAAAATACAATTCAGTGAGTGTATATGATGTGCCAGGCACTCCGTTAGGCTTTTAGATCACGATCCTTTTTAATTTTTGCAGTGATCTCTTATTATTCCCATCCTATCAATGAGAGAACAAAGCATGCCAAGAGAGTTAAGTTCCTTGCTCTAAGTCACAGAGAGATGTTGGGATCTGACCCTGTGTGGGTCTGTTTAATTCCAGAGTTTACATTCTTACCCACAATGCTATGCCAACTCCCCCAAATTCCTACCTTTTTCTAGAGTATAAAAACGTAGAGCTGAGGCTCCTAAAACAAGTTCTCCTATCTGGGGAAGTTGTGAGATTTATGCTAAACTTTATTAGACTTTTATATTAAGAAGAAGCTGTGTTCAGTGAAAGCCTATTTGTTAAAAATGAGCTTGAATAATAATATAATAAATGAAATAAAAAATCGTGTCTTCTACTGTCAAGCCAACGATGGATCATGATGTGTTGGACGGGTACAAATGATTCTGTAGTCGTGATCCAGGAAAAGATTTGGAGGCAATTTTGCCTCTTAAGAAAGTATTGTACGACACTCACTTACAGAGGATTTATGAGAAATGAAATGGAAACTCTTTCAAGATTTTATTAAGAGATATAGTCTTCCTGCATAACTTCTTTCCCTCCTGGACATTTATGAATGTTTGGCTGGAAGGGTGGTCTGGGAGCTGGGTTTTGATATATGTGGTTCCTACGAGGAGGTGCCAAGGGAGACATTTTTCCATCAAAAGCCATATGCATGCAAGATCCTGGAAAGTCTTCCAGCAACAGCGGACACTGGCAATAAAAATGATCTAGGGAAGAAACATACCAACCAGTACCAGTCACTGTGGATACTGGAAGGACCAGGGGCCAAATGTGTAAATACCTTCAGAACTTTGTATGGAAAACGATCAAGGTTTAATTCATCTTGGTACCAGATTCAGAATTTTCCAGGACACAGCCGTAGCTAGAGAATGGCTAGCAAAGTGATATGTTAATCCAACCTCCACGTGTACTGTCGAAACTCATTAAGAGACAGAAAATGAGAAAGGAGCATGACTTCATGGCCATGGACCCCATGCGCAGGGGCAACACCTTTGCTTCACAGATAGACTTGAGCTTCCCACAGCGCTGTAGACAGGACAATATCAGGGTGTCACTAGGGTAGCCTCATGCCCCTCAGCGTGTCTTCATAGTGTATGTGGCTGAACATGAATCTTGACAAAATTCAAGGCAGGAGCAGATATTGGCAATGAAATGTTTTTAGCCAGCAAGCACACTGCAAATACACATACACACCCCCACCCCTCCCACCCCCACCCCCACCAATAGCAACAACAGAGAAAAACTGAACTTTTGTATTTTAGTCCCTTACCTTTCTCTCCAAATTAATCTTGGACTGCATCCTCCTTTGATTTCTGAACTCAATACCCGCTGATCGTTTTGGGTTCCTTGATGTCCCTCTGTGCCACAGGACTTTGCACAAGCTGTGCCACTGTTTGGAAAAATTTTGATTTGCTTTCCCCATGCCTATCCAACTTCCATTTATCCTTCAGACATCAGTTCAAATGGCACCTTCTCAGGAAATCTGTGGTATCTGATTGCCTCCTCCCAGATTAGGCCACACTGCTTGTCATCCACACTCATAGTTTTGTAGCCCTGCCATATATAACACTTATTGTGGATATGCTTGTATTTATCTGTGTGATAATTATTTGATTAATATTTGGGGCATCTACAGCATACCACTGTCCAAGGAAAATAACTGTGTCTGCTTTCCTTCACCATTTTCTTTTTAGAGATTTTGCCAGAACCTGGCACATAGTTAGGCACCTAATAGTTATTTGTTAACTAAGTGGCTAAATGTGGTATTGTGATTTATAATAAGAAATACATATTTGGTCTTCAGCGTCTTTCTGGCATGGAGTGAAAACTCTTGGAATTTCCTATGTGATGAGGGCAATAAAGATGTATTTTGTTATGCAAATGAGGTGACTTTTGTAAAGCCCCTGGGAATGGGGGCTGGTTCCCTAGGAAACCAACTATGTGATTAGAGGGTTAGAACTTTCAGTCCCACTCCCAACCTCTAGGGAACTGAGGGGGGCTGGAGATTGAGATCTATTGCCAATGGCCAACGATTTAATCATTCATGCCTATCTAAGGAAGCATCCACTGAAACTCAGAGAGTCTGGAGAGCTTCGAAGTTGGCGAATACCTGGAGATTGGGGAGAGTGGCACACCTGGAGAGAGAGGGCATGGAAGCTCCACACTACTTCCCATATACCTGAGCCTGTGCAGTTAATTCCATCTGGCTGTTCCTCAGTTATATCTCTTCTAATAAACCAGTAGTCTAGTGAGTAAAATGTTTCTCTGAGTTCTGTGAGCCACCATAGCAAATTGATCAAACCCAAGGAGCGGGTCATTGGAACCTCCAGTTTGTAATAGGTAGGTGAGAAGCACAGGTTACAGCCTGGGACTGGTGACAGGCTTCTGAAGTGGGGGGCAGTCCTGTAGGATTGAGCCCTCAACCTGTGGAATCTGACATTATCTCTGAGTAGATAGTATTAGAATTAAAGTTGAATTATATGGCCTCCAGCTGGTGTCACAGCATTGCTTGAGGGAGGTTTGAGTCCCCTCCCTCTGCCCCACGGTGAGATTGGGTGCTCAGAACAGAAAACACTAAATAATTGCAATAATTATATTATAGAAGTTACTGTTTATGAAGGGACTGATAGCTGCCAGTCCTTATGCCAAGCACTATTTCTAATCCCGACACAAATCAAGATGGTAGATTTTATTACCCTCCACTTAAAGTGACCAAATTGAATTTGATGACTTCTGTAAATTGGCCGCATTGATAATAGTGACAGACCTGGGATTTGACCCCAGGTCAGCTTGACACTACATTACCCTTCTACCATGACATTCTGCCTCTCCTTTCCTTTTTTTTAATTTAATGGATTTGACATGTTACATTTTATAAATTTAAGTACAGCATGATACTCTGATACATTTATATATTGTAATATGACTGCCATTGAAGCAATAGTTATCACATTACATCAATATAGTACAATATTATTGTCTACATTCATTATACTGTACGTTAGATCCCTTAGCTTATTTACTACTCCTTATAAGTTTGTACCCCTAAACATCATCAGTCTGGTCCCCCCATCCCCCATCCCTTGGTAATTGCCATTTTACCCTGTTTGGTTGTTTTTTTTTTAAATAAGTTTGACTTTTTTAGATTCCATACTTAGGTGATATCATAAAGTACTTGTCTTTCTTGGTCTGACTTATCTTGCTTAGCACAGTGAGCTCCAGGTTTATCCATAATGTCACAAGTGGCAGGATATCATTTTTTTTCTCATGACTGAATAATATTCCATTGTATGTATATGGATCACATTTTTTTAATCCATTCCTCTGTTGATGGACATTTGGGTGTTTCCATATCTTTGCTATTGTGGATAATGCTGTGATAAAAAATGGGTGTGCATGTATCTCATTGAAATCTGTTTTCCTTTTCCCCTGGATATATACCCAGAGGTGGAATTGCTGGATTGCATGATAGATCTATTTTTAACTCTTTGAGGAATTTCCATATTGTTTTCCACTGTGACTGGCCTAATTTGCTTTCCCACTGACAGTGTGTGCAGGCTCCCTTTTCCCTGTTTCCTGACGAACACTTGTCATCGCTTGTCTTCTCTGATGATGGCCATTCTAACAGGTGGGAGGTAGTAGCTCATTGTGGTTTCGATTTGCATTTCCCTGATGATGAGTGATGTTAAGCATCTTTTCATGTGCCTATTGGCCATTTTCATGTCCTTTTTGGAGGAATGTCCATTTAGTCCTTCTGTCCATTTATAAATCAGATTTGCTGCTGTTATTAAGTTGTGTTAGTTCTTTATATGTGTTGGATATTAACCCCTTATCCGATCTATGGTTTGCAGAATTTTTCTTGCATTCTGCCATTTTGTTTTGTTAATTGTTTCTTTTGCTGTATGGCAGCTTTCAAGTTTGATGTGGTCCTATTTATTGATTTTTACTTTTGTTTTTTGTGCTTTTGGCATCATGTCCAAAAAAACCATTGCCAAGACCACTATCATTGAGCTTCTCCTCTGTGTTTTTTTCTAGGAGTTTTATGGTACAGATCTTCTGTTTAAGTTTTTGACCCGTTTTGAATTAATTTTTGTGAGTGGCATGAGATGGGGGTCCAATTTCATTTTTCTGCAAGTGTTTCTCCAGTGTCCCAGCACCACAGGAAAAGACTATCTTTCCCTCATTGGGTATTCTTGGCTCCCTTGTCAAATATTTGTTGACCTTATATGCTGGGATTTAATTCTTGGCACTCTATTCTGTTCCACTGGTCTATGTGTCTGTTTTTGTGCCAGCACCATACTGTTTCATTACTATTGATTTGTGGTATACTTTGAAATCGGGACATGTGATACTTCCATCTTTGTTCTTTTTTCCTCAGGATTGTTTTGGCTCTTTGGGGGCTTTTGTGGACCCTCACAAATTTTAAGATTGTTTCTTCTTTTCTGTGAGGATTGTTTTTGGTATTTTGATGGGGATTGCATTGAATCAGTATATGGCTTTGAGTAGTATGGTCATTTTAACAGTATTTATTCTTCTGATCCATGAACCCTGGATGTCTTTACAAAGCAAAATCTTGTAGTTTTCATTGTATAGCTCTTTCACTTCCTTGGCTCAGTTTATTCCTAAGTATTTTATTTTTTTGATGCTATTGTGATTGGGATAGTTTATTTCTTTTTCTCATGCTTTATCATTAATGTAAAGGAATGCCACTGATTTCTATAAGTTGATTTTGTAAACTGCCACCTTATTGAGATCACTGATTAATTCCAACAGTTTTTTTTTTTTAATTGACTCTTTGGGATTTTCTATATATAGGATCATATTGTCTGCAGATTAGTGACAATTTTACTTCCTTCTTCCCAATTTGGTTAGATTTACTTCTTTGTCTTGCCTAATTGCTCTAGCTAGGACTTCCAGTACTGTATTATATAGGAGTGGTAAAAGTGGGTACCCTTGTCTTGTTCTTAATCTCAGAGGAAACACTTTCAACTTTTCTTTATAGAGTAAAATGTTAGCTGTAGATTTGTCATATATGGTCTTAATTATGTTGAGGTATGTTCCTTCCATACCCAATTTATTGAGGCTTTTTTATCATGAAAGGATGTTGTGTTTAATCAAATGCATTTTCTGCATCAGTTGAAATGATCATGTGGTTTTTATCTTTCATTTTATTGATGTGATGAATTACATGTATTGACTTGTGCATGTCGAACCATCCTTGCATCCCAAGGATAAACCACACTTGATCATGGTGTATAATCCTTTTCATGTGTTCTTGAATTTGATCGCTAATATCTTGGTTAGAATTTTTGCATCTATATCATCAGAGATATTGGTCTATAGTTTTCTTTTCTTATAGTATCCTTATCCAGTCTTGGTATCAAGATAATACCGGCTTTGTAGAATGAATTTGGGAGTGTTCCCCATTCTTCGATAATTTTCCTTTAATGTGCTACTTATTGCCTAGCAAGTAATGCTCTGTCTGTCAGGTGGAGGGTGAAGAGGATACAGTGAGTAATGGCACAACAACACCAAAGCCTGACCTTTTGTCTTTCCCAGCCGAAGGCAAGAGGGTTTTGTAAACCCTCTCTGGTCCCCACTGCAGGCACCACCTTATCCCTCTTCATCTTTTACGCCAGAGGATAGCCCTCCTCCAGGGTTGTCCAGTGTCATCACTGGCTATCTTCTAAGCTCTGCTTTCTCATTACCATTACCAAAGTGATGCTTACTTTGCTCTGAAAGGGAGATTTCTTTAAAACTTGGCCCCGGATTAGAATAGACTTGTTTAAGTTGTACTCCCTCATCTTGGCAGGGTAGCAGGAAACTCACCACCAGCCCCTTCACCTTTTCCTAGCTCCAGTGCATGGCAAGAGCTGATGATGTTTTACCCACATCTCTTCATAGTAGTGAGTTTCTGATACTGGCAGAAAACCTGTTAGTGACTAAAGCTATCAAATCATCTCTCTGTATCAGAGGTTCTAAATGTAACTATCAATTAACCATCTCTCTAAATCAGAACACGCATCAGTACGAACTAGAGGGCTTGTTGAGACACCACTGGCTGGGCCCCCTCAGAGCTTTTGATTTGATAGATGTAGGTTGGAACTGTGAACTTGCATTCTTGATAAGTTTGCAGGTGATGCCCCTGCTGCTTATCTGGAAACCAGATTTTCAGAATTAATGAACCAGTGGTTTTCCATCTTGGCTATAAATTATAGAATTCATGAAGAGCTTTTAAAAATCCTTTTACTCACAACACACCCCAGACAAATTAAATCCAAATCAGTGGGTGTAGGACTGAGACATCAGTATTTGCAAAGCTTCCTTGGTGATTCCAGCGAGCAGTCAAGGTTGAAAACCATTGTGTTAGATGGCGTTAATTTATTCTCTCTCAGGAAAAAGTGAGAAGACATGGGATGGACAAAGCCTTTTTAAGATGCAGTTGCTCAGAAGGCCTCATCAAGAATCGGCCTTTCCCCATCTTTCTCTCTTTCTTTTTTAAATAAAAATTGTATATATTTCAGTTGTATAACATGATTTGATACACATATACATAGTTAAATGATTACTATAGTCAAGCTAATGGATATATCTTCTCACATAGTTACCTTTTTTGTGTGACGAGAACAGCCAAAATTTACTCAGAGCAAATTTCCAGTATTCAACGACTTTTAACTATCGTCATCATGTTACACATTAAATCTCTAGACCTATTCATTCTAAAATTATTGCAACTATATACCCCTTAGCCAACATTTCCCCATTTCCCCTACTTCCCCACCCTGGTAACCAGTGTTCTACTAACTGCTTTTATGAATTCGGCTTTTTGAGATTCTTTATGTAAGTGAGATCATTGCAGTATTTATCTTTGTGTGTCTGACTTATTTCACTTTACATACTGTTCTCCAGGTTTATCCATGTTGTTGCAAATGGCAAGATTTCCTTTTTTAAGGCTGAATAATACGTACACACATACATACCCCAAATTTCCCTTACATGCTACAGGCTAGTGATTCTCAGACATGATTGCTCATCACACTCACTCAGGAGGGCTTGTGGAAACACAGATTGCTGGATCATACCTCCAGTCTTTGACTTGGTAGGTCTGGGGTGGGTCCTGAAATGCATTTTTGCCAAGTTCTCAGGTGATGCTGATGCTCCTAGTTTGAGGACTACATTTGGATCACCTCTGCAGTAGGAGACACAGAATATGAATGGAGGAAATACTCCTGGCTACTCTCTTTCCCATTCACTTCCTTGTTTCTTGTGAAGAAGTTATGACTTTGTGGTGAATGATGCAGAGAGAAAGAACTCATCAATACCTAGAGCTTAGCTGTCCTAGGATTTCTTTTTCAAGTTGGCCCACACTGGTTTGGCATTCTGGACCTATAAGCACACCTGGCTCAGGGTCCAAGCCCAGCTTTGAAAGTATATATGGAGGTCCTTTCTACAAGAAGGGAGACAGAGCCATGACTCTAATAAGACTATCTGCTCACCAAAACCCTCAGGGGATTGATCCTAAACTCCAGATTTCAAATCCGTCTAGAGTTTATTAAGGGACCCAATGGCCATACGTAGATCCAGTGTAGTACTATCAGCAATAAAGACAATTCTAAAACATGTCATTCAGCTTCTTGTGTCTTTTTCTTAATTAGCTACTAACTTGGGGAGAGGTGAAAGGTGTAATTAATTTTCACTACTCAAATCCCAACAGCAACTTAAAATTAACTTAAAATCTTTGAGTCCTGTCACATCTAAAAATCTCCTTATGAGATCCTTGCAATTAATTGATCGTTTAGCTGGAGATACAAATCTGCTGGGGGAGGGGATACTTCCCTCATAATTGTTAGGTTATTAGGACTAGAGTTAGAGAATTTGTAAGACTTTTAGAATTTTTGTAGATCCTGGGTACTCTGGATGTTGGAAGTCCCGCTCTCATTGTATGAAACATGATACAAAGTACCATCATATAATGATATAATATTGTATTTTATGTGTGTTTATTTAATCTCTCATTTTTGATTTTTATATATTTTAGTCTCTGTCTCTAAACATACACAGAGTTCATATGGATATAATATCTCTATATATTACATCATTCATATTGTATATTACATATAATATCACATGTTAGAACATATGATACATTTCTTCATGCATATTATATATAGTTGTAGATATATAATGTCTATCTCTACAATAAAGTTCCCTTCCATAAAACATTTCACAGAACTTAAAAAAACTCATAGGCTCTAGACCCTGTGCCTTAACGTCTAAAGTATAAAATAGCCCTAAGCATCCAGTATTGGTGATGAGACGTTTCAGGTCAGCTTAATTCTTACTCCTTTATAGGAAACTACACCTTGGTGAGAGTTTGGAACTCCTCTATATTCTTAGTGCTTGAGATTTCATAATAATGTACCTAGGTTTGGACATTCCTTTCCTTTCACACCAGACTCTTAATGTATCATTTCAATATGAATGCTTATGACCTTTATTTCTCTGCGAAATTCTCATATATTAAAACTTTGTTATTTTTACTCCTAGTTTCTTTTTTTTCCTGGAACTTTAAATATGGGGCATAATTATATTAATAGCTGCATGACAGTCCATTAAATATATAGGCCATGGCCCCAGTGTTATAAATGTAGGCTGCTCTAACATCTTTGCATATTGTTCTTTTCAAGTATTTCCTCAGGAATAATATTTATTAGGTCAAAGGTTGGGAGGCTTTTATGTAGACTTGCTTGAGACCTCTGGTATGAGAAGCCCCCTTTGAAGAGTGTCTTCTAAACTGAAGAAGCAAGTCTGGGGCCAGTGACTGATCATTGATGGAATTCGGGCCACAAAGACGCGACCGCAAAGGCTTTGGAGAGGCAGACATGCTCTGGTCAGGGAAGTTAATGTGGACCACAGACACCTGTGAGGTTAACGTTTCTTCTCTGCTCTACCTGTCTGGCAGGTGGTGTATCTGATTCAATGCCTGATCTAGGCCCTGGGACCTTATGTGAAAGGCTTTGCCATGTTCTACACTGTCTACTGGCTTTAATGGGAAGAAGGTATTTGTAAGAGCATTGATTGTATTGTGCTCAGCCCCTCCCCAAATTCCTTGATCCATGAGGAATCTGTGGACAGCTGTGCCTCTGGAGCTGGGAAAACCCCACAGGCCCCATCCCAGCTCATTTCACTGCCTGGACTTGCAGGGCCAGAGTGTTGGCCTGCAGCCAGCATTTCCCTGGCTGTGGGATAGTGCAAGGCTGCAGTTTTTGTTTGTTTTAATAAGGAAAGAGACAAATCACAGGGCTTATTTTGTAAGCTACAAAGGATCATTCAGTGAAAAAACAAATGGCATTTTCTTAATGAAGAGTCAGGGTGAGTTAGGGGTCTACATGACTTATGTAAAATGTTACTCTGTCCTTTGTTTGCTCCGGGTGAGCAAGCTTGGGATGTGATCAAGATATAGACATACACTGGCCATGGTGGCACCCACCTACTAAATGTCTACCTCCTTGCCTGGTTTTCTAATAGTTCAACAACATCAGAACATGGGTATAATCTCCTCATGGCTTCCCATACAGCTCTGTCCCAAGGTTTGCGTCACCGTGTGAGATAATCACTATTACAAGACTTTGGACAGATTTTCCGTGTTCAGTAGTTTCAAGTCATTTAATCATCTGTTCAGCAACTTTTTGTTGTGTCCGTATTATGGTGGATAGAGGATGGCATCGGAAATACATTTGCCTTTGGGGTGCCTGGGTGACTCAGTTGGTTGAGTGTCTGACTCTTGATTTCACTAAGGTCATGATCTCAGGGTCGTGAGATTGGGCTCTGCAGTGGGGGTGGAGTCTGCCTGAGATTCTTTTTCTCTGTCTCCCCTTGCCCCTCTCATGGCTAGCTCGCTCTCTCTCTATAAAAGAAATAAATCTTTTTTTTTTGAAGAAATGTTGTCCTTCATTGTATCATCCTCATCTCTGAGATTCTGAACTATTCATCTAATATCCTTTAGCCTCAGTCTCTGCGTCAATGAAATTCTTACGGTGCTTGACTTGCAGTATTCATCTAACTGGCAATCAAGAGAACTAGACTCACACATCACCCAAATGTTGGAATAACTGGAAATATAAAATAAATAGTATTAATATAGCAAAGGCTGTAATGCAAAAAACGGATGACTTACATGAATAGTGAGGAATTTCAATAGAGTGAAGGATGGTTTCATGCTAGAAATCAAAAACATGGGAGCAGAGATGAAGAATGGCTTCAATGAGTTTATTAGTGCACTTGACACAGTCAAGGAAAGAGACAGTGAACTGAAAGATAGGTCAGTAGAAGTTATATAAATGAAACTGGATGTAAGGGAAAATGGACATCATCCATGGCTGTTGAACGGTTTATCCAAATGAAAGCACAAAGAGAAACAAGCCAAAACAAATAAACAAAAAAGAATAGATTATCCAATAAGTATGGGATAATATCTTATTGTCTAACGTGTATGTAACTGATGAAATTGAAATCACAGAAGGAAAAGACCCTAATGCAGAAATCCAAGGTCTTCAGAGAATACCAAGCAGAATAAGTTAGGAAACCCATACATATGTAGTATGCGTACTCACACACACACACACACACACACACACACTCACACTCACACACCCTTAAACCATAACATTCAAAATTTTGAAATTCAAAGATAAAGAGAAAATCGAAACCAAAGGATCTGTCATATATGTAGGAACAGATATAAGAATTATAATCAGAAGTTATGCAAGCAAAAAGAAAATCAAATGACATCCATAAAGGACTGAAGGAAAAAAACAAAACAAAACCAAACAAAACCACTGTCAACCTAGACTCATACACTCAGTTCATCCCCCCACCCCAAATTCAATAATAAAGGAAAAATAAAGACTTTTTTCAGATAAACAAAAATTGGAAGACTCCATTATCAGCAAAACTGCACTACAAGAAATGCTAAGAAGTTCTTCAGGGAGAAGAAATATACTAATCAGAAATTTGGATTTACACAAAAAGGGATAATCGGCTGTCTCAAGTAGAAAGGGCTAGCAGTGTATTGTGTCTTCATATCATTTGTAGAAGTAAAATGTGTGACAACAATTGTGTAAAGAATGGAAAGGAGAAATTTGGAGTATAATTTTGTAAGATTATGAAGAAAACTAAAAGAAATTCTTTGTAACCTTGTAGTAGGCAGTGATTTCTTAGTGGGGCATGAAAATCACAAAACAATTTTTTTTTTAATTTATGAAAAGGACTTCATCAAAATGAAAGGTTTTTGTTCATTTTGGTTAATGAAGTGAGATAAGCCACTTATCTGGGAAAAAAATTGGAAAATACATGTTTAATAAAGGATATTCATACTATATAAAGGATTCTCAAAACTCAGGAATAAGGTGGGGCGCCTGGGTGGCTCAGTCGTTAAGCGTCTGCCTTCGGCTCAGGCGTGATCCCGGCGTTCTGGGATCGAGCCCCACATCAGGCTCCTCCGTTGGGGGCCTGCTTCTTCCCCTCCCACTCCCCCTGCTTGTGTTCCCTGTCTTGCTGGCTGTCTCTCTCTGTCAAATAAATAAATAAAATCTTTAAAAAAAACAACAACTCAGGAATAAGGAAAAACACTCACTTTAAAAAGGGGCAAAATATTTTAATAAACATTCCACCAAAGACGATGTAATAGTGAAAATAAAAGACACGAAAAGGCTGTTAATAATTAAAATGCAAATTAAAACCACAACCAGATACAACTACATACTTATTAGAAAGGCTTTAGGAAAAGTTGGTAACAACATGTTTAGGTGAAGATGTAGAACAAAGGGAGCTCTCATACAAGGTTCGTGGGAATGCAAACTAGAGGCAACATTGGGGAATTTGGCAGCTTCTTATTAAGTTAAACATACACTACGGTAAGATCCAGTAATTCTATATCAGAATGTTCATACTGATTTTATTCACAACTACCAGATACTGGAAAAAAATACTGGAAAAATCCTTTTGTTAGTGAATGGATAAACAAACTTTGCCACATCCATACAATGGAATACTATTTACCAACAAAAAGGAACTTACTATGGATATACTCAACAATATGGATGGACCTCAAAGGCAAAATGCCAGACTTAAGCCAAATCTGAAGTGCAAAACTGTCAGGATAGAAATCAGGTCAGTGGTTATGAGGGTTAGGGTTGTAGGGAGAGGTTGTCTACAAAAAGACATGGGTGGGTGTGCTTTGGGAGTGATGAAACTGCCCCACATCTTGATTATGGTACCTTTCCATGCTTGCATGTATGCATTTCTCAAAACTTACAAATGTAGGCCAAAAAGGATAAATTATATTGTGTATAAGCTATACCTAAATTTTTAAAAGTCCTCTTGTCCAAGCATTTTGGGATTTTTATTGGCTATTTTCTTTGTTTAATTGATTTCTAGTGTAATTCCTATAGTCAGAGAACATACTTGATGTGACTTCTGTACTTTGGAATTTATTGACTCTTTATGGTCCAGCATCTGCTCCATTTTGGTAGATGTTCCATTTGCACTTCATATAAATGTGTATTCTGCATTTATTGGATGTAGAACAACAATAAAATATGCAAAAATCTATGTGGCTAATAGTTACCCTCACTAGTAAACACAGACCCAAAACCTTGGATTCTGGAATCTTCACCTTAGTGATTGATAGCATACTCTTCCATCTGTCTGATTCCTTAACAGTGGGTACCAACTCTTTAGTAGGGTTGGCTCAGGTCAAGTTAGAAATTCAAGGGTGATTCCGTGTTTCTTTGCTGCTCTTTTTCCCATTCCTATCTCCCTTCCCACCTCAAAACAAGTTCCTATGATATTGAAATTCTTCTGCATCCAATATGTCACAGAGGATGAAAATGTGATACATTTTGACCCCTGGTTTGTCTTATAGCAAAGACATTTACATTTAAATATGATGCATAGAAATGGCAGTGAGATAAATGGCAGATACCTCATTTAGCGATAGCTGCATGGGTTGGGTTTGACCTAAACTCACATCGCAGCCACACAATTTACACTGTGTCACCTGTAACAATTTACTGTCATCCTGTGATTCAGTGTTTTCCCTTGTAAAATGGAGATAATGACCCAATCTGAGTTACAGGATCATGGTGAGGATCTTACAACGTAACACATACAGTACATCTATCTCTGTGCAGTGGGAATACTTCTGATGGACTCTGCTTATAGTCAGGATAAGCTGGTATGAGGTTTCAAGTGGATTTTGTTTGGCCAGGATTTTGGCTGAGCTTGTAGGTTGATGTGTCTACTAGGAGGGACTAGGAACCATCTCATGTGGCATGATGGAAACCAGAGGAAAGAGACCTCCCTCCCCATCCCCCCAGCCCCCACCTCACCCCCCAAAAAGAGCTCTTGCTATTGCCTCTTTGCTTGGGGTTGATTATTAATGAGTGCTGGGCCAACTGCAAAACTTACACAGTGATATTTGGAGATGGGCCCACTAGCAGCAGATACACCCCCCCCCCCATAAGAGGTATTTCCCCATCCCCTAATCTGAGAGTATGTAGAAAAAAGAGGAGACTTTTTTAAATGAATAGAGACAGAAAGGAGATAATCCCAGAACCAAGATCCCCATGGAATTAGTTATGTATGTTTTATTTTATCTAAACAAATATAATTTTAGTCCCTACTGTTTGCAAGCCTGTGATAGGCCTTATCACATGTTTCTGTCTTTTAGTGCCTGAAACCTACATCAAAAGAACTCTGTGAGATTTTGATGATTTTTCATTTTCTTTGGTTCACTGAAGCTTTACTAAATTCTATGCCAGGTTTCCAAGAGAAAGACTGACAGCCATACCTGCTAACACAGGTGATGGGAAGGGGACATGGTCCATGGACAGAGTTGCTTCACCTTGAGTTCCAAAAAAGGAGTATATGCTAAGTGTCCAGGATTACATATTTTCTGGTCTGGGTTTCAATATGCTGAATGAAAAAAGTATCAGTGGATGAAGGAGGATTTATTAGATTTCTTCTGAATGCCAGTGCGCTAGGTAGAAAAGGCAAAAGAGGAATATAGATTCCAAAATCAGACTGTCTAGCCTTGAATCCCCTTTGGGTCATTAAATAGCTGCTTGACTTAAATTCCCCATGTCTTCATTTTCTGCTTTATAAATTGTTGGTGGTAGGGAGGGGCTCCAGCAAGCTGAATTAGAGGACAGGACTGGGTGTCACTCAGCCCCTGGGTGGGGTGGTTGATGGGTTAGAGGACAGAGCTAGATGTTCCTCAGCCCTGAGGGTGTAGTGGGGAGAGGGTTGATGACCACCAGGTCCTCTTCCCAGGCACACTTCCTACAGCTCAGAGCTGGGGGCCTGGAATGTCTAAGGGCAAGGCTGAATTTCATCTTCTTTTCAAAACTCTCAAAAGCAGTCACTGGCTTTAAAAAAGAGAGAGAGAGAGAGAGAGAAAAGAAAAAGAAAAAAAAAACTGGTAGTAGATACATTGTGAAAGTCCCATGAGTTATTATATGTAAAGTACACAGAACAGTGCTTGGGACATAGTAAGTATGAGGAGTGTTTGTTGTCATCCTGATTCATCCAAACTTGACAGTGGCTCTATGAGGGAGGAATAATTTCTATCTGTTTGACAAATGAAGAAACTGAGACTCAGAAAGCTGAAAGGACTTACCCAAAGCCATGCAGTTAATACACAGATGTGCTGACTCTTGAATGAATTCAGTACCATTTCATTCTATGTTCTTATACATTAGGACCTGCCTGGGAGCTAGTAGGTTGGATGTAGCACAGAGTCTAAGAAGAATGCTCTCAGTGAGAGTGGGCTGTAGTAGGACAGGGCTGCAACCTTCTGGATCTGATCCTAACTATTCTGGGGATCTTGGGCTGTCATTTTTCTTCTTTGACTCAGTTTTCCTATCTGTTTAATAGGAATGAGTGACTGACATATATTAGGTACCCAAATCTCCTTTCCTTAGGACAGAGCTTGATTTTCCTCCTTCTTTCCTCTCTGGGATTGGTTGGGAAGTCATTCCGCTCTGTGACCTTCCTCAAAGCCACCAGAATGTACAACAAAGACAAGGAATATGATAGTACTCTGCAAACCAAATGTCTTTGAGGTTGTGATACTGTGAGTTATAGTAAGAAATACATATATTTGGTCTTCAACCCTTTTCTGGTACAGAGCTCCTAAAACCCACAGAATTTCCTTTGTAAGAGTGATAAAGGTTCACTTAGCATAATCTCCTCCAGTCCCGTCCATGTTGCTGCAAATGTTGTGTAATCGTTCTTTCTGATGGCTGAGTAATATTCCATTGTATATATGAACCACATCTTCTTAATCCAGTCATCTGTTGAAGGGCATCTCGGCTCCTTCCACAATTTGGCTATTGTGGACAATGCTGCTGTGAACATTGGGGTGCATATGGCCCTCCTCTTCACTCCGCCTGTATTATTTAAAAAAAAAAAAGAATGATAAATGTGCCTCTGTTATGTTAATACGGTGTCTTTTGAAAAGCCCTTAGGGAGCTGAAAGTTGGGGCTGGGAACCAATCAGCTGATAAGAGGGTTGGAACTTTCACTTTCAGTCCAGCCTGCCCCTCCTCTCCCAACCTCCAGGGAGGGGAGAGGCTGGCAGGTGAATCGGTCCCCAATGGCCAGTGATTTAATTAATCATGTCTATGTAATGAGGCATCCATAAAAACCCAAGAGGTCAAGGTTTGGAGACCTTCTGGGCTGGTAAACATGGGGAGACATGGGAAAATTAGTGCTCCTGGAGAGGGCATGGAACCTCGGCACCCCTTCCCCATATCTAGCTATACATCTTTTGCATCTGGCAGTTCTTAAGTTATATCCTTTTATAATAAACCAGTGATCTGTTAAGTAAAATGTTTCTCTGAGTTCTGTGAGCCACTCTAGCAAATTATCAGACTTGAGAAGGAGGTCTTGGGAACCTCTGATTTACAGCCAGTTGGTCAGAAGCACACATGATTAACCTGGGATTGTGAATGGGGTCTGAAGTACAGGGAGAGGGGGGCAGTCCTGTGGGAGGTAACCCTTAACAGGTGGACTCTGATGCTATCTCTAGGTAAATAGTAACAGAATTGAGTTGAATTGTAGAACACCCCGCTGGTGTCTGGAGAATTGCTTATTGGTGGGGGACCCCCTCTCCCCAATGTTGGAATTGGTCCCAGAATACAAAGGACAGTAAAAATTGGTCATTTAGCCTATTCCTAGAGGTCAGGGGCATCCCTCAAAAGAGCTGTATGTAGCAACTTTGTAGAACTTAGAGTCTCCAACCTATCCACCATGGCTTCGTTACTATACCTCTTTCTAACTTTGCCTCTATGATCCAACAATCAGCTCTCTTGATTCAACCCAAATCTAGCTGATTAGTTTGAATTTACTGGCTAGTTTTCTTAAGGGAGATTAATGGATTATTCACCTCTGGCAACTCCTATGTACACAGCTGCTGAGATAAAACAGGTGTGTGTGTGGGAGGGTATGTGTATGTGTGTGCATGCCTGTATGTATACAGGATTCTGATTACATTCTTCCGAAGTTATATGCTAAAACCAAGGTCTGGATTATTTTCCCCCTTGCCCTCAACAAAAGCATCAGGTTTCCTTCCTTTGCCAACCAGCAATCACATTTCCTGGTGAAAGATAAAAATCAGATTCCATTACAGTAGGGAAATCATTAGCATGTGCTAAAATTTGGATGTTTCCATTTCAGTAGAACTAATGATTTTCAGGTGCTAATGACATAACCTTGAGAAAGCCCTTCACCTTCTCAGTTAGAGACAGGAAGGCGTAAGGTTGTATCTTAGGCATTTGTAGATAGAAGGTTGGGCCTTCAAGCCGGTAAGATGTGGTTTGAGGGACAAGGGTAGTGCTTGGGAAAGGAACACTGTACCGAAATTGGGTGATCTGAATTTTCAGTATGAAGTAGATTAGCTGTGCTACATCGAGCAAGCCCTTTATATCTAGGATGACCATGTGATTTATCTCCCTAACCATGGCACTTTCAAGAATAAAAGATGATTCCATTAACATCTGCACCAGGAAGAATGGGCATGAAATCATGACCGACCATCCTTGACAACCTAGTATGTATGTGAACCCTACATGTAACATCCTGCCACCCTGCCCATACCCTCGTATATCCCAAGCATCTGGCTTAAATTGTAAAGCCAGGAAAGCTAAACCAATGCAGATTTAGTAAAGCTGTCTAAGTACTAGGTGTTCTGGACAAGGGTAGCAGACCAGTTTTAATACCAGGACGTTTATAGCCCACATTTGCCCATGACCTTTCAAAGTTAGGTTAGGCACCCAGAGTGGTCACATTTCCTCTGAGGCATTTGGAATGTTGGCAGCCAGACCCAAGCAATTTATATGTGTCATTTGCCTGATCTTTGGTGGGTGAAAGATGGGTTGGTATTGAGCAAAGGAATGTAGGAGACCATCAGAAATTTCCTGGTCTTTGCTGAAAATAGAAGGCCCCACTTGAGTTTGTGCAGCCCCAAGCCACATTTTAGGCTTGCTGTGCAAGGCGGTTCCCCAGGGACCGGGAGTCTTGTGTTACCAAAGTTCAGCAGCCAGGCCAGGAAAATCAATACCCTACTGCTAAAGGTTAAGAGTTTATCCAACTGAAAATTAAAAAAATAAATAAATAGAATAAAGTTTTGGCTTTTCCTGTGGGCCTCCAAGGTGACTGGGGACAGGCTCCATTCTTTGGGCTTCAGCTTACTTTATAGGGTCTTGGCTTTGGGAATGTGCATGAACCAGAAACACAAAACCACTGAAAATGAAGACTTCTGAGGAAATCAGAGTCACAGACTCATGGAGGCTGGGCCTTAACATCACCTCATTTAACCCCTTTAATTTACAGATGAGAAAGCTGAGGCCCTGGATAGGAGAGTCCAGGAGCCCCGGTCTGTGTCTATAATGGTCTAGATATCGAGGTATTCAGGATCTCAGGGATGTTCTCCAATAACATATTCGAGGCAACAGTACCCGTGCCCCCCCCCATCTTGTTCCTTTGTGTTGTTTGTAGAATTAGTCAGAAGTCTCTTTATTGGGTATTAATGAGACGAATTCCTGGAACCTCTGTTGGAACTGATAATAAACAAGAACTTCATTTTCCCTTGGGGTATTTGAGAGAATAAATGTGAGTGGGGAGGTGATGACAACCATCTTACCATCAATAATATGCCAATAGAAAGGAAAGCTGAGATAAAAGAGGGAGGGGAGAGAGACCAGAATGCTGCCATATTGCTTGAGTTCATAGCTACGACCATGTGCAAGTCACTAATTATAAAATATTTGCTGTAATCAGCCAACGCATTCCCTTTCTAGTTTAATCCATTTTGAGTTGGGTTTTCTGTAACATAACCAAAAGAAACCTGCTGACACAGATGTGAAACAGGTGATTTGCCTAAGGTCACGTAGTAAATAAAATGTCCAGTGTTTAAGAGTTTTTTTTTTCTTAAGTAGAATTATTCTCCTGATATACTTCCATCTAGCCTCAAGAATGAATATACACATAGACAGCCTGTGAGCTTACCCAAAGTTCACTGCCTACACTGATGTCCAAACCAGAGTGTATACTTGGGCAGAAAGTACTTCCCCAAAGTGACAGTCCTTCCTTGTCAAACTCTTCCCAGAATGCAAGAGACTGAAGGAAAAAGCAAGGGGAACTTTGTTTTCTTCCAAATCCGAATTGAGTATTCTGCCCAATTATAATACAGGACACTCTATTCTATAACGATCTTGCAAAGGAATGCAGTCCTTTAGCTTGAAAGAGGGAAAATCCAGGCAGTGTACATTGACTGAACATTTCTCAAGCTCTGAATGTGGGAGGAGGGATAGCCATGTCCTGGCTCTTCCCAGGGGTAGCAGGGGTAGCTTTAAGGCTAAAGGTGAGAAAATATGTGGAGATAGATTTCGAATCATCATTAAAATTATTTAATAATTAATGCTGTTCAATAACATGAGAATACCTTATGATTGGTTTTGTTCAAGAGGAAACCGTCAATTAGATGGACATAAGATATTTATAATATTCCAGATCTCTTCCAACGCTTCCAACTTCTTATTTTGGAATTATAAGAACTCAGTAATAGATATTTCAGTCCAGGCTAATAGGTTATTGGAGGTGATGATATGACCCCTGGGCAGGCCGATTGGAAAACAATGTAGGTAAGACAGAACTTTCATCTGTGACCTAGCCCACAGGCAGATTTTATAAATGGTTCAAGTGTATGTGAAGGGAAAGTATATTCTTGAACTATTGGGTGTAATGCTGTTTATATGCCCATTTGATTGTTCTATATCTTTTATCATTATTCGGTTTCCTCCAAATGATTAAATTTAATTGGGATTCTTTGCATATTTCATGGAATATGACTAATTCTATATCACAAGTATTTTATTTCCCTGAAATTTCTAATTACTCAATGGAAAACAATGATCCTAGGTGAATTTTTAACCCTCCCAGTCCATCTCCACTCCTTCCATCATTTTCCCAGGGTTATTGGTCTGATTAGGCTCTTAAAATTTTCTTAAGCATATTCTGGTAATCAATATTTATCACGAAAAATACTCTTCTTTGACATTAAAATTTGTTTGCATCTAGGGATTCATGAGATTCTTATAATTTATTTAATCAAATATCTGGCATTATACACCTTGTCAATTTTATTTCATATATTTGCACCGTTTTCTTCTCTTTCCCTCTCTTTCTTAGGTACGGAATATATATGTATATATATATATTTGGTTTGTTTGCTTTGTTTTCATTTTAATTCATTTGGTTTGTTTGCTTTGTTTTCATTTTAAGTCATTAGTGTTCAGTTTTAGGTGTTTCTTCTTACTTTCTTTTACCTTGCTTTGTTTTACTTATGTATATATGTGTATAATTTCTTTTTTTTCCTTTTTTCCTAAATATCCCCACATTTTATTTTATATTTTATTTTATTTTATTTTATTTTATTTTATTTTATTATTTTATTTATTTTAAGTAAGTTCTATGCCCAACATGGGACTGGAACCCATGACCCGAGATCAAGAGTTGTGTGCTCTATCAACTGAGCCAGCCAGCCGCCTCAGTATACTTTTTTTATTTAAATACCTAGGCCATGCTTTTTCATTCTTTTTTTATTCAGTAAAACCACAGTAGATGTGATTTTTCCTGGTAGGAAATTTTGCCTCTAGACCATAACCTTGAATTAGCACCACACTTTCTCATCATTTTCCAGTGTTTGCCTTCTCTTTCTTCAAAGCGTTATTTACTATTTTAATGCCAAGTTGTTTAAATTCTTGTTACAACAAAGAGAATTATTTATATTATACTTTGATAAGAAAAATCTTATATGACTTTTGGACAACTTATTTAAAAAGTAGATTAGACTCAAATTTATCAAAATGTTATAATTTTCTGGTTATATATAACCAGAAAATTATAACATTTTGATAAATATATATATATATAACCAGGAAATTATAACATTTTGATAAATATATATATATAACCAGAAAATTATAACATTTTGATAAATATATATATATAACCAGAAAATTATAACATTTTGATAAATATATATAACCAGAAAATTATAACATTTTGATAAATTTGAGTCTAATCTACTTTTTAAATAAGTTGTCCAAAAGTCATATAAGATTTTTGCATATATGTGTACATATATGTATGTATATATATCCCCAAATCATCTTTAATCCAGAGAAGTAATCTTGCTCTCTCAATACAAACCTCTTAGCCTCTGTTTCTGTGTCTTGTCTTATGCTGGATGAATTTCTCCAAGAATCTAATTTCTCTCTCTTCCCACTAAAAACTACCCATCTGTTTGGGTCAATATGAAATGGAGTTTTCTTCTGTTCTTTCCTGATTATGTCAGTTGAATAAGATCTCACGTCTGAGTCATTTGTTAGTTACTAAATCCGATCATGGTACCTACTTTGTCTTATTTTATACATTTTGACTTGGTGAATTTTAGTCTTCTTGCGGGCACGATAAAATACAAAGAGTGGGAGGTGTTACATAATAGGCCCTCAGATATTTGTTGAGTTAGATTCAATAGAGTTCAGATTCCAAAATAGAAAATCTTTGTTCCTTGATGGGAATAACTTCCCCACAGTGTAATGCCTGAGATATAGACCCTGGACTGTGTGGATTTTGCCAGTTAAAACAGATTAATGCAAAATTGTTCACACAAGTGGAAACCGTTGCTGTTAATAGTGAACAGGACTACTGGTCAAAGAGAAATTGAAGCCACCTGTACCAAGTTACCCTTTCACCTCTGCCTCTGTTTCTTTCTGGGTCTAGAAAACTCCTCCTGTGTCTCTGCTTCCTCTACCAGTAAACCTTCCCCTGGGACAGTCAATTCTGAAGGCAATTTTCCAAGACCATTTGCAGAATTGGCCGGGGCTTCAGCTGCAACATGAAAAAGGCATTTATTCTGGGCCCTCAAAGTGGAGTTGGGAGGAGACATTGCTGAACTTGTTTCAGAAATAGATTCTATATGCATCTGTTTTATCGCTTCAGGTATAAATGTTAAACCTAATAGTTTGGCTAAAACAATGTGTGTTTGTGTGTGTGCATGTGCACACTCTGAGTTGGGTGTTGTTTTCATAAGTTTTTGCAGCTATTTTGACACTTGCATATACAAGCTAGGAGTTTAGTGTTATGTCCTGAGTCACACATCTGTAAAAGCAGCTATTTGTGTTCTCATGCTGGATCCTGTGCCAAAATCATAATGCCTTGCATTCCTGAACCTTGCAGTGCAATAAAATATTGAACTATACTGTGAAAATATCTAGACAAAAATCTGGTTTTATTCTGTATATGTATATACCAAGTTTAGCATCCATATATTTGAATTTTTTGTCAACTTTTGACAAGTTTAGATAGCTTTTTTTGAGACAAAGGAGAATAATAAGCAAGATTCGTCTAGGTTAGGAGGAGTCTTACCTACTAGTCTTAAGATGTTAGGGCTTACACTTACAATACAGTAGAACTAATCTCATAGGGTGACCATATCATGTACTGTCCAAACTGGGACACTTGAGAGTAAAAGAAGGTGCCATCACCTGAGGACTACAAGTGTAAACCCATCTGTCTCAGGCAAAAAATGACATGTGATCACCTCCTATTGCGAGCAATAAGGGAAATAAATGTTATTTCTGGATACATCTAGCTTCTGGCCATATTTTTGCTGCATCCCATGGAAGCTTGTATTCTAGGCTTGAAATGACAAATATTTAGCCCTGATGATAATACCTCCCTTTCCTGTATTCATAGCATGTCTTTCATTAATCATATTCTTTCACATTGATCTCTGGTATGGTATCAGACTCTTTTTCAACATAGCTCTCCAAATAGCCCATAACTTTTATTGGGCTTAGCCCATAAGATTGAACTTGCTATACTGAATTTGCTATGGTGTATGATGGCTAGGGTTTTTGTTGTTGTTGTTTTTGGCAAAGGTTGAGATTGACAGAGCCTCTTTTTTTTTTTCTTTTCTTTTCTTGTGATTAGAGCTGGGTGAACCCAAGAGTGTCTGACGTGGTTCAGTCAGCTCAGCCACAGCTCCCCATTCTGGTAATGAGCATGTACATCAACAAGGAGGGTTATGGCAAGGAGCTCAGCAGTGGGGCAAAGGATCAAAAACAAAATGGGAACCAGATTACAGTTTATTTAAAGCTAGACAAATGCTCAAAACTTCCCCTCTCTTACAATGCAGAGTTTCTTTGTAAAAAGATGAATTTACAAACTTTCCTTAGGCTAGGAGGCATAAATGGGACCTCCTCCTTCCCCCTGCTGAATCCTAAATGGCTAAGCATCTGTGTCTGTGCCAGTCTTACCCAATCACAGGCAAAGCAGAGAGCTGGGCATGGTAACATAGAGCCTCTGAGGCCTAGTCACTAAATAGAAAGTACAAAGATGAAGATTTTCCCTGCCTTTGGATCTTTAAGGCACTGTATTACCATCTGGTGGAAAACATGGCCCAAAGAGTATTGTGAGCTCTGAACATTTTAAAGGGTCTTCTTCCTATTGGGTGGAGGAGTGATAATAAAGGGTAGAGAAAGGGGCAGAATTAAGATGAGTGTTTCCCAACCCCACGGGTAAAGTTATGAATATGAGGAGTGGAGTGTGTCTCTCTTCTTCAAGAAAGACATTGACTTTATTCTAAGTCCATGCAGATGTTGGGACTGTGATTGTTGCTAAATGCCCCAAAAGATCAATATTGCCTCAAGATCTGAAGAATACAGAGTCTTCTGGTGTTGGGACATTACTGACCCTTCTAAAGCTTTAGGAGCAGAAGATCTTGGGGTAATCAGGTAGACTTCATATGAAAAATTTTGCAAATGTGGTGGATTTGCTGATTACCATAAGATCCACTTGGTCTTTGTTAGTGTGGCATTAAAACAGTTTTGTCTGAATTTTAATTATACACCAGAATGTTTCTCCTCTATGTAATAAAGGAGAGACACTTCTGAAGCTTGGTAAAAGGGCTTCTCTGAAAAGAATAGAACTCTTAATAAGCTCTGCTCACCGTCATGACCAAGAGGAGAAGTACCACCGCCAGTCTGGTTATCCCATAGTCAGTAGGAAGGGATGAGATTCCTACCCACATGTGCCCTTCCAGCCCATTATATTGATATCCTAAGACTTCCCAGATTTGGATCAGTTCATCAAACTGCTTTCTTTGACCCTGGTCTGCTGAGCCAAGACTGCTAAAGAATTGAGTGCAGCCAAAACCAAGAATTTAAGTGCCAGTGGGCCATCACCACAATAAAGATCCTCTTCCTAATGAGCCCTCAGTGTGGTTCAACTAACTTTTTCTCCCTCTCTCCTGTCCCCAGGGACTTTGTCCCTCCCCATAAACTCAGTCCCAAAGTCATCTCACTGTGTCCCCCTCTTCTAGGTACTTGCCTTAGCAGCAAGGCTTGCATCAGGAATGGAATGTGGGTTTCATTTAACTGTGATCTATTGGCACTAGCTATATAAAATAATAAAGTAAGAAAATCCTGTGGCTTTATCTGGCCTCAACACGAAAATGCACACCAATCGATTAGAAAAGTCTGCTTGGAGCCCCATGTGGAGATAAGGAGTAGTGTCATGAGTGCCAAGTTCTTGCCACCCATAGCCTGGGCCCTTCCAGTGACTCCCATCTCCCCATCATAAGGAGCTCTGGCATAAACAAGCTGGGGTGATGCACCAAGTCTGCTGAAACCTGAAGGACACAGCCAGTCAAGAATTCTGGGCTACTGGTTTGCAAGGATTACTCCACAAGGGGAAGCTGGCTAGTCCCGTCTGGACAAATTAGAGAGTGAGAGCCTGCTTTGCACAGACTCAACACCTGGGGAGGATTGTGAGCAAGGACACCCCAGTGTGCTGAGAATTGTCTCCAGGAATGCTCTGATATCAGAAAAACTCCAAGTCAGCCAGATATTGATGTTGATATCTGGGCAAGTTTCCTATTTGGACACAGATTTGGGGTTTGGAGTCACAGAAAAAGACCTAGAAGGCAAAGACAAAAAAGTGAATGTTCAGGATGGGGTTTTGGACCTACAGAAGAACAGGAGAGTTTGGTTGGAAAATGGAGTCCAAGATCCATTCTACAAGCTGGGCCAGCATGGTGGAGAGACTGAGGTTCTGGGATTCAGAGCTGTCTCAACAGAGGTGTGTCCACCACGAGTGTCCTGTAACAGTCTGATTGCCTTGCCTGGCCCAAGACAAACACAGGCAGACTCTACAGGTGAAGTTACTAGTACATTTGCTTAGGAGA
The DNA here is from genome assembly GCF_024610735.1 of Ursus americanus. Lineage (NCBI taxonomy): Eukaryota > Metazoa > Chordata > Mammalia > Carnivora > Ursidae > Ursus > Ursus americanus. The sequence continues at coordinate 19,283,233 of NC_142148.1, forward strand.
GACATGCAATCCAGGTTCCAGAAGATTTCATAAAAACCGCACCCCAAGCTTACTCTTTCTGCAGAACCCCGAGGACCACATGCAAATATCCTCAAAATAGGCCGTCAAGATATGCAGATATAAAACTACTTGATTCAGTTGGTCATTTTGACTCTACCAGATCAGCTGTGTATTAAAATGGAATCTTTGGATAAACTGCTGACAACTTTATTCTCTCATTTGCTTTTTATCCTCCAGAAAAATTAAAAGGTGGGTGTTGGAGAGAGACAGGGTGCCTGATTTTCCTCTGCCCGCTCTTCCGTCGGCCCCAGCACTTTGGTTTACTTTCACCTTGTACAACGGTCATAAAGTCAAATAGTCCCATGGCACCCTAAAAAGATCGTTCTTTTCCTATCAAACCAAGATCCTATTGACACTCAGATCCTCGGATTCATCCCTGAATTATTAGCTTTGAACTGAGGACTTCTTAGACAACCTGGGGGCTTCCTGGGGGGTTTTATCCCTTTTTTTAAATATCGATTTTGTAATTTTTAACTAGGTTTGTGCCTCTGATCTTTTCTCAGCCTCTGTAAAATCCTTTATTTCCCACAAGTTTGACAGAAGCTGACTGTTGGAGATGTAAAAGGATCAGGACAGAAGGCCTTAGGAAAAGTTAGCCATGGGTTTATCTCAGGAGAAGTCTGGGCAATCACTGCAAGCATTACAATGCATGGGAAGGAGGTGGAATTTGGCGGACTGTGTCCCATAACAGGTCCTGAAAGACACAACTGCAGGAGGGCTGAGCACAAGGTTCAGTCCTGATGCTCTCCTTTGAACCCATAGTTGTCAAGACTGTTGATAGTAGCTGGCTCTCCAAAAGTCACAGTATTAAAAAGAGGTAGCAGTAAAATATCACAGAGGCAGGTCCAAGATGCATTTACATTTGACTTTGAAATACGTTCTTATGCGCCAGTTACCAAATTATGTAAGGGAGGCTTATGAGAGGGATTCCCTCAAAGATACCTTTGCCCGTAGTCCTTTGTCTTGCTCTCTAGCAGTCCTTGTTGGTGCCTCACCCATGTGGCCTGGGTACTCATTCCTCCTGCCAAAGTCTTCCCCTGCAAATGCCTGCAAGCTTGCAGCAAGCGTGCATGAGTGGGCTCAACCCACACCCAGGGCAGTGTGCCAGTGCTGGGGAGTCTATACCCTTTGTAACAGCCCTCAATCAATGAGAGGTGACAGTTCATGGGAAAGCAGCCCAGCTACCTTGGCCTCGTGGTAGGATCTCTCTCAGGTATATTGTAAACATCACCTTACGAGGTTGAGTCTTAGTTACTCCTAGTAGGAGTCAACTCATTTATGACCATGTGTTGACTTACTTCTCTTCCTTCCCACCCTGTCACTGTGCTTCTTGAGATCATCTTCCAAAGAAGCTACTTCCAAATGCACATCTTTCACTCAGTGTCTATTCTGGGGAAACCACCTTGAGGCTCTGCCTGTCTCAGCTTGTTGTAGGCCTCAGAGGGGAGCCGGGGGCTATTGATACCCTCGGAGATGAAATACCTTCCTAAGATCAAAGTAGTACATGGATCGGGTAGCCCTTCTTCAAACTAGAAAGGAACCGCAGGTAATATTATGGGGATATACATATGTGCAGAGAAGGCAAGTGCATTTTTCTACTGAAAATTGAAAGTCCTATGGATTATATTTAGCTAGATGCACATAAAGGCCTATGACATTATTTGCTTACTTTTAATCTTCACTTTTTCTTAATAAATTTGCTGTGTTGGTTATTAAAAAAGAGACAATAAAACACAATAATTAACTCAATGAGTTGGGACAGATAGAAGGTATGGGTTAGGGATTGCAAGGTTAGATTAGGAGTCACACTTGGGTCTGTATATCATAAAGTATTGGCAATTGCAGTAGGTGGGCTGTCAGTTTGGTTCTGAGCTTCCTAGAGGACAAAACAAAGAGGAAAATTGGTTTCCTTAAAAGCCTAGAAAATTAAAGTCATGATTGTATACACTTTTCTAATTACATGATTTATATGTATGATTTGGTATGATTTATAATGTTTTAGTTACTTAGCTTTCTGAGCTTTCTGACTCAGTCTTGGTCTTCTTCAAAACATCTTTACTGTTTCATTTGTGGCTTCCTTATTTAGGGTGAGTTCCTCCTCCCTTGCCTGCTGGGAAAACAAAGATTTCCCCAATTTTAGGACCTATTTTGTTTGTTTCCATAGTTACTGAGGATGTACACATACCCACACACAAAAACATACTAACTTCTTACAATATTGAGATGAACATCTTGTGTATAGTTTTTCATCTACTAAATTAAAAAAATAAATATTTTTGAAAGAGCATAGTCTTTTTAAAGAAATCATGATTACTAAAAAATTATGTTTTACTCCTTCCTTTAACAATGCCAGAGTTTGGGCTTAAGTGATCATTATTAAGGCAGGCTTGGGGGAGATGTATCAATCATCAAAGTTAATAAATTATAGAGTAGGTATGTTCTAAAAACTGATAATTGGCATCCTTTAAATTAATAAATTATTCTTAGTTCAAATAACTCCATACCCAAAGGACAAAACAAATATGAATTTCAATAACTAGTGAAGACAAAGATCATGAATCTTTTGCAATTTCTTTTGGGAATGAATATTTTTGTCAGATTTGATGTGTTTATCTCCTGTTATTAAAACCCAAAGTTTAAGATGTAAGTTCTCCAAATGAACTAGGAGAGGAGTCTTCAAACTTTTATTGGACATTTTTAATATGTTAGCCTTTGGATATGACCTCAGACATTTTCTATGAAAACCCATCTCACAGGAAGAAGGGTTGAGTGGTCCTCAATGCAGAGTGAACTAAAGCAGCAATGGTCAATTAAAGCTGCATTTTTGAACAGACCTGGAAGTCCCCAGCTAGATATCAGTCAACTTCCCATTCTCAGAACTAATGTCTCTAAATTCATCAGGCTCTGTCCCCTCAACTCACCCCTAGTTACCCAATTTCTGTTACCACCACTCATTACGGCAGGGAGGGTTGCAGAAGGTTAAAAATTTAGCCTCAAAATTTTCCAGCCAGATAGGCTTGATTTGACAGTGGATAAAATTAAAGTTCTTCAGTTTATGAAGTTTGAGAACCCTGGATTATAATGGTTACAGACGGGAAAATTATCCATTTGTGCACTAATGATATGTATCTTTGGTAATATTTTTCTTTGAGCATGTTTCCTGCTTGCCCTTGGGAATACGTTCATTGATAAAAGATCAAAGCCTGCTTGAAATATAGAGACAAAAAAAGAAAATAAGGACTCTGGGTGTAGAAATAATGCCAACAAACATAGTTAAAATGAGACCAGATTTATATATGTCTCCAAACTGCTACTTGCAAAACAGTCCTTTGGAAACAAGAATGCTTTTTAGAAGAAAGGGTGGCTTCTGTTGGCGGTTGGTTCAGTTAGATGAACTTTAATTTTCCTTTCAAGTTTGTAATTCTCTGATTGTTCAAGCAATATGTTTCTTTGGGCAATGCTGAGGAAGTGGCGTGGACTGCAGTTTACTTAACAAATAAATTTCTACAAGAGGGATAATTTGGGGAATCCAGTCTTCTAGACTCAACAATGACACAGAATGTGTTTACATTAGCTACATGGGAGAATTTCCTCAAATTGCCACATCTCTATAGGAAAATGCTGTTTTTATTTTAGAAAAAGAACAGAATATTCAACTGAGGGTTTTAATCACAGCTAGAACAAATTATTTAGGTACAGTTCTAATATTTTTAATTGACCTCATTTGATTCTCAAAAGATATCATTTGTATATTTTTCCAAAAAGTGAGTCCAAAGAGAGAGACTGTATTTATCATTTGGGAGAAATGAAACACCTTCCAGATGATTCCTTCCGGGTAAAGCTCTGCATTTGTTAACACTAATTTGATTCTTCAAAAATTTATTAATTTTCTCAATAAAATGCACCCTCTCTGTGACAGTTGGTTTGAGTTATGGAAATGCCTATTGTCAGGAGAAAGTAAGATTACTTAAAGATATGGCAGTTTATTAGAAAGGATATACAGCAGGAAGTAACATCATTGAAGGAAGAGGACCCCTAATAGTACAAGTATATTGATTGCTATAGTGACTTAGGCACAGGGTCCTGACTTACAGACTGTGCCAGCTGCTTCTACTTTTTTTTTTTTTTTTTTTGGTAAAATCTGGACATTCAGCACGCTATTATTACTGCTGTTTCAACTGAAAAAAGTAGTTAAAGCTGAACTAGTATGACAAGAAGCTATTACGCCATTGCATTTTATTTTCTGTATCATAGAAGCTCATTTACTAAGGTTTGATGGCCAAAAAGCAAAGATAATAGAGCCCTGCTCTTGCCTCACCATTTGGCCCCATGTTAGGGTGCTCATGAATACCCAAGGTTCTAAAGTTTGGTTCTTTCCAGTCCTGAAAACAGCAGAAATATGAAAAAGTGTCCTTCTTGTATTGATCTTCACTGACTGACCACAGTTCCAGGATTCCAGGTGCTCAAGGGAGGCATTGAAGAGCTAGTTTTGGTGTCTGAGGTCTCTGGAAGCTTCCAGAGACATCCACCGTAGTAATATTACCTGCTATCTGCTATGGAGGCTTTCAGGTTCCAGTACACTGCTTTGTTCTGATAATGGAGGAGGGCCTGAGATTGGCCATCTCTTTAGATGTGTAAAGACAGCCAGCATGTGCAAAGCCAGTGTATAACAAACATGCTTACTTTAAAGCAAAATGAGAACCATTTACCAAATGCCTGTATATTCAATTACCCAACTTCCAAATTCTACCCCGTTTTAATCCCTCAGAAATCACCTGAGAATGGTCAACAAAACCTAACAATAAGAGCAGACGATAAGAGCAGAAAGAGACAAACAACAGGTTAAACAATACGTATGTTCTGGTTGTTATAGCCCTGAGCACATTGAGAATGATTTGGGAATCTTTGACAAAACATCAATGCCCAGGCCCACACCTGACTTGTATTTTTGTCTCTTTTAATCTGTGTTTGTGTCCCAGTAGCAGTGTTTTGAAAAGCATTCTAGGTCATCCTAATGGCAGAAGAGCAAAAAGTAGACCCCAACTGAAATGAAATAGTCTTAATATGTATACCTAAACAAAAGGGAAGTCTGAAAGGATCTGCTGCCCCTCTCTTTTAATCTCCCCAACACAACGTTGCATCATTAATTTATAAATGGACTCTGATTCTGCCGACAGGTAGCCAAAATAACAAAATGAAGGGTTAAGTAAAAGTAATTATAGAAAAAATGTCATCTGTCTAGTGACCTCTATCTCAGTTCCCCTGTTAAACAGATGAGCTCATGTCCTTGAGTGCTAGATGACAACAATATTCAGAGGACAATAAAACCAACCCAAGTGCCTTAAAACATTCCCAATACCTCCTCCTTAGACATTCAAGAAATATCTATTAAATGAATGAGGGCATATTTATGAATGAACCAATGTATTAGTGGTTCTGAGGAATTGACACATATTTATCTGTTTTTATGGTGTTTGCCCAGGACTCTGCCAGGGCCTGAGGTAGGGGATTAAAAGAAGATAATTTCTGCCATTGGGGAACTTGTAGGCTAAGCAAATAGACATGAATTAATTGATGAAGAGAATTGAAAGATCAAAATATCATTAACTTTGTAGTGGCTTTGCATTGGCACCCCAAATTAAAAAAATAAAAGGAAATGCCATAATTAGGGAAATATTTAGGAATTAGTCAAAGTGAAATTATTACATACCAAAAATTGTGGGATGCAGCTAAAGTGACATTTTTAAAAAGATTTTATTTATTTATTTGAGAGAGAGAGAGAGCGCGTACATGAGCGGGGGGGGGGTGTGCAGAGGGAGAGGGAAAGGAGACTCAGTGCGCTGAGCAGGGAGCTGGATGCGGGGCTTGATCCTGTGACTCTGGCTGGAATCATGACCTGAGCCAAAGGCAGACCCTTAACTGACTGAACCGCCCAGGCACCCCCTAAACTGATCTTTGAAGGGAAATATAGATCTTTAGTGAAATTCTTTTAGAAACAAGAATGTTCAAAATTAAGGAATTAAGCATTCAACTAAAAAAAGTACTAGAAAAGATTTTTTAAACAAAATAGAAAATAAAGCTGAGGAAGGAAATAATAAACGGAAAAGTAGATATGAACAAAAATGTTAAATATACATGTATATTAGATATGGTTAATAAAACCACAGTTTTGTAGAAAAGACATGAAGAATAACACAAATCAAGAAAAATAGGAGGAAATCATAAATTAACTATTAAAAGGAATGGAGAGTAATAAATAACTATAGGTCAAGAGAGGTTAAAATAATAACAGAATAGCTTTATGGCAACAAATGAGAAAACAAATAAAATTGGAAATACAAAAAAATAAATTTCTAAAATTGAATCAGGAAAAAAGAAAATCATTATTGAAAATTTAACAATAAAGACATTAAATTAATAATATTTGAAATTTATATCATAAAATTTAGAAGCTACTAGACCCCTAAATTTTCTACAACTGAAGGAAAATATAATCCCTCTCTTTTACAAACTGTTTCAGAAAATGGAAAAACAAGAAAAGCTCAAACTCTGAGAGAATAGTAACGCATTGATCAGACTCAGGCATAGGCAGTTCAGAAAGGCAAAATTATAGGTCAATAAGGCTTATAAATAGTCATGCAAAACACCCAACAGAAGTCTCTGCAATTCAAAATTCACCATTTTGTTTAAAATTGTAACTATCATTTAAAATCATAAATAGAGCTTATCCCAGACTTGGACATCTCAGATACATAATAATGGGTCAACATTAAAGACTATCCCAATATTTTAGTAGATTAAGGGAAATCAGAAATGTGTTTATTTGAATAGATCTAATGAAGCAAAAGAAAAAGTCAGTTTCCATTTATGAGTTTGTGTAGTTTAATAAAATGAAATAGAAATTTTCTTAACCTGGTAAAGTATATTAACCTTAAATACTTCAGATTTTAGTACATGTAATTGTAGACATTTAGAGCATTTCCATAAAATCAGAAAAAAGACGTAAATGACTACTGTCACCAGTTCTTCTCCACATGTTAATATAATTCCTAGCCCATGTAATAAGATAAGCAAAAAATAAAAAGGATCAGAAAGAAAAAAATTTAAAAATATTTTCATTATTTGCAGAACATAATTATCTACATTGAAAACCCAGGGGTATGTATATTTTCTTAAAAGTATTAAGGTAGTCCAGAAAGGTACCTGGAAATACACATTTCAAAAATAAAAAACATTCCTATATATCAGCAATGAACAATAAGGAAATACATTTTTAAAATCTCATTCTAATTACAATAAGTCAATTATACATGTAGGAAGAAATACATCTTTGAAAATGACCTTTGTAAGATCATCATGGAATACTTTAGAAAAGTAATCATAACAAATATAAGTTGTGTCCTAAATAATCACTAGGTTCAGTACAATGCCAATTCAAATGACAAGACATGTGACATACTAATTCTAAAATTTATATGAGATAATGTTCATAAAATCAAGATAATTCTGGACTTAAAAATAGTAAAAGAAAAGAAAAACAGAGGGGAAATTGGTCAGCTGTCAAGACATTATGAAACTATAGTAAATAAAATGATCATATCCCGAAGTTTAAATGAGTAAGGTATCATTACCAAGTTGGGAAAATAATGAAACATTCAATACAATAGGTTGGGTTAATTATAAAATGACTTAAATAGTTAATACAAAATATATTATTCCACAGAAACTAACACTTACATGTGAAAAGCAAAAAAAAAAAAAAATTAAATTAAATCTTTTAGATGGAAAGGCCTTTGTGATATCAAGGTAGGGAAGGAACTCTTAAACATTACAAGCGAAAGCATAAGCTATAAAAGAGTAGACCTGAGTACATTGAAACATCTGACTACATCAAAATGAGAAACTTATGGATTGAAAAACAAAACTAGAAACAAAGTAAAGAAAACAAAAGCCCCACTATGCGGGAGAAAATATTTGCCTAGTTACATAAAAGAAAAACAATGATCCATGCTATACCAAGAACTTTTTTTTTTTAAGATTTTTTAAAAAAATTTATTTGACAGAGATAGACAGCCAGTGAGAGAGGGAACACAGCAGGGGGAGTGGGAGAGGAAGAAGCAGGCTCCCAGCGGAGTAGCCTGATGTGGGGCTCGATCCCAGAATGCCGGGATCACGCCCTGAGCCGAAGGCAGACGCTTAATGACTGAGCCACCCAGGCGCCCCTATACCAAGAACTTCTAAGATAGATTTAAATTAATAAGAAAATGGGAGAGTTGTCCCTGCAATTCATGGGGGTTGGGGTGTTGAGTTGTGAGCTTTAGGACCAAAAACATATTAGAAAATGTACAAATTTATTAGAGATTCGTAAAAAGAAAATTAGTGCAACATTGAATACATTTTACTCCCTTTCAGGAGGGGGAAAAATCTGAGAGTGTGACACGTTCGGATTTAACTAGGCTGTGAGGAAAGGGACCTTTCTTACTCTGTTGTGAGAGCTGGTACAACCATTCTGAAAGACAATTTGGCAGTATGTAGAAAACGGAAAACAGATATCCCTTAGAGACTAGCAGTTTTGTTGCTAAGTATATATCTTAGAGAATTCTGGAACACATGCACAGAAAGATATGTTCAAGGATGACTTTTAACAGAAAGGAATAAAAGCAGAATACTGTGATTTTAGTGTGGTGCAGGGCAAAAGCACAAAATATTAATATTCCATCTCTGTAGGAATTTACAGCTATAGTTAGAACTATATTCCCATGTGACTAGATTTCAGAAATGTGATTATAAAAAACAAAAAATTAGTAGTTGATACTATTATAGTGTGCTACCATTAATGTGAATAAAAACCTCAAACACTATGTGTCATTGGAGTTGTGTTTGCATTTGAATATATAAAATGGATTAAAAAGATCTACACTGAAATTTTAATAGTGACTACTTACCCGAATGGAGGGAAAGAAGAAAATGGAGCTGGTACAGAGACTCAATGTGTGTGTGTGTGTACATGTGTGTGATGTGTGCACGCATGTATGATGCATGCACGTGTGTGATGCGTGCACGTGTGTGACATGTGTGCGTGTGATGTATGCATGATGTGTGTGATGCGTGTACATGTGTGTGACGTGTGTGATGCATGTGGTGTGTGTGATGCGCGTGTGTGCTGTGTGTGTGTGGTACTCCATTCATGTAAAAATGAGACCTATGTGAGAAATGGTTATATTCATCATTTCTGGGTGGCTTTGTACTGTTCATTTCATTCATAATTTTCTGTAGCTTTAGAATCTCTCAGAGACTGTAGTTAGAAACAATATTGCAGTAATATTTTCATATTTCTAAGTGTTATTTAGGATATGATTTTAAAAGACCACATAGTATCCTGTATTATTGATTTATCATAATGATTTTAGGACTCTTCTATCATACATTTTAAATTTATCACTGTCATAAATAGTGATGTTAGAAATATTCTTATATGTGAAATTATTTCCATCTACTTGGTATTTCTTATATCTGGAATATTGTATTTAAGTTTGTTAGTATAATTTTATTTCCCATCATCTCATTTTATTGCTTTTAGGTTTTGCTTTATATAGTTTGATACTACATCATTTGGGACATAAAATTTCATAACTATCATATCACTGTGAATTACATTTGTTATTTTTATAAAATAGGCAGCATTTTCTCTTTAATGTTTCTATTGCCTTAATTCAGTTGTACCTGATTTTAGTATAATCACTACTGTGTTTTTAATAAAGAATTTTAAACTTGAAAGGAACAGATAATTTCTAAATGATATAAATTATTTTAACCATACAAGATGGACTTTTCAATTAATTTAATAAAGCTGATATAATTCTGCTTTAAGCACTGACAGAAAACAGAAAACAATGACACTTTGGCTTCTGAAAATAGAAGAAAAATATCCTATTAGGAGATGTCAAAAGATACTTGATTAAAGAGAAAATCCATTATTTAGTAACAAACACTAACAAAAACTACTACTAGCACAATTGGAATCGAAAAATCATTAATCTAAAATAAGGTTTTCCTCTGCCAATGACCAATATTATAGTTGAGGTTGAAACACTATTGGCTTTCCCCTATGAAAATAATGAAAAAGAAAAAAAATAAATAATGAAAAAGAAAATGAAGCCACGCATCTCAGTTATTTTTTAGGATTTCTTTTCTACATCAGAATTCTATTTAATACATTAATTAAAAAATAACTAATAAAAGTATATTTTTTTCATTGGAATTATTACATCATTAGTATGACAAACACATTATGAATCTCAAAAATAGAGATCCAAAGCAACATTACTGTCAGTTGATGTCTCACTAAAAGGCATTTTTTTCCAAGTGTGAATCAAAATCTTAATATATTATCAACAGACTTTAAATGTCTCATTGCCATATATTCAGTTGCATATTGCTCACAGATTCAGTAGAATCTCATTGCATTGAATTTATACATAGTTTTGAAGATAATACATGTCACTTAATATTGGGTCTACTAATGAAAGACCAATTAAATCTCTACATATATTCGGATGTTTCTTTTACATTCATTCATTCATTAGATATTTGTTGAGCACCTAATACACGACAAACATTGGGACAATGAACAGTTAAAGTAAATATTTCTCTTTAATCTTGAACAATTATGATTTCCATTATTTTCAGGTGTTTTGTAACTTATTTGCTCTTTTTGTATGTCACACCTGTGTACTGTTGGTTTCTTGTAAATGGGACTTTTTTTCCTATTTGAAATTTCTCACTGGTTAATGCTCGGATATCTGAAAACAGTTGACTTCTGTGTAATCACATAATATCAAATGGTTTCCAGTATTTTTAGTTTGAAGAACTCGAAGATTGATTTCTTTGGATATATGTAAAAAAAATGGACTAATTTCCTAAAAGAATTAGAATCATGCCTTCATTACAAATATTTTTATTTTTAAATTGTTATTCTTATTCCATTGCACTGTTTAGGATCTCAAGACAACTGTTGTATAACAATTTATTTACCTTTAATAACAATGGATAACAAATTTAAAATTATGTGATGAGTGCTTTTGACTTTCAAATGATGTCTTTGAACAAGTTAAGGGTTTTTATATATTTCTACTTTATTAAAATACGTTGTGTTTGATTGATTTTTTTTTATTTTTCAGAAGTAGGTGCTATATTTTATCAAAGAACTTTTTTTGCCAGATGTCAAAATGTCCATATAGTTTCTTAACTACCATCTGAAAGCACTAGATAACAATCTCATGTAACATCCTTGGTTTTTTTCATCATCATAAGCATACTGCAAATTATAGAAAATACAACAGTCAATGTACCTAATAGTACAACTTCAATCAAACCTATGATTAATATTATTTTGTTTCTTCTTTAAGAGCCTTGCATTTTAATTGCTTTTTTCTTTTCCACCACTGAAAGGATCTCCAGTATTCCAGTAAATACTGATGGTCATGGCCATTCTTTTCTTGCCCCAAATTAAAACAAAAAGTCCTAATATTAAAAAATTAAGTACAATATTTCCTGTGAGTTTTCTCATTAACAAGCTATATTTGGGTATAATTTACATAAAATAAAATGCATCCATCTCTAAGTATACAGTTAAATGAATTTTGTTAAATGTATGCACCCTAATAACCATCACCACACTTAAGATACAGTGTTTCTTTTTTTATAAACCTCAAAAGTTTCCTCATACCCTTTTTCACTCAAACTTACTACCCCAGATCCAGGTAATGACTAATGTGCCTTTTTTCACTTTGAAGTAGTTTTGCCTGTTCTAGACTTACATATCAGGGACCCAGAATCCTATCTTTCTTCATTGTTACCATAGTCTTCTTGTTAACTTGTTATCAAAGACGGTTGCTGAATTTCCAGCGATAGTGTCTGCTAAAGACCAAGAGGTGGGCTAAGTATGAAACGGCACAATGAAACACTCCCAGAGGTGTCAGCTGACTATACAACCTTCCCAGACATTCCAGGGCAACAACAGCAACAACAACCACAAAACCACAGCTTACCTCTCACTGGCTAGAAATTAGTCACATGGTTTTCCCTAACTACAATGAAGGATGGGAAACGCAGTCATTTTATTCAAGGTGCCTATCTTTCAGCTCAAAATCAGGGTAATACTTATCAAAAAGCAATGAGATTGTCAGGGTAAACAACCACAAATCACAAAGCTTATTTTTCACTGTCATGGCAAAAGCCAGATGAATGGGGGTTGAGGCGTGAATGAGAGGTCATGGAACAATGATTATAGGTATGAGTCAGGAATTTTGCCCAGAAAAAGCTCCAGAAAACCCAGGATACATAAGGAATTAGCAGCTGGTAAAATTGCCTTCAGAATGTTTGCTGAATGAATGAACGTTGGTACAGCTCCCATCTCTAAGCTAAAATGTCTTTCTGGTAAGCTCCGTGATGAGAGTGGTGCCAAATATCAGTTTTCTTTCTCCTTTCAGTATATTTCAAAGAGCATTCTCTTTTCAACACATTCAAAGAGTGGGATACAGCGGTCTGTGGTTTGGTGCTTGGCCATTGAGTTCTCTAACCAGGGATTTCAGTAACAAGCATTTCACTCAGCAAGGTCTCAGCAGAAGGATTTAAAAAGTCCTTACCCTGGTAATACATAGCAGTGGCTAGTGTGTTAGCAGTAGGGAGGACGGAGTCTCTGAGCATGTGACCCATCTTTAAGACAAGCTTCTCTACCAAAACACGGTCCCAAATTCTCAACTTTGGATAAATAGGTCAAGAAAAAAGTTCACTAAAATTATCTGGACCAACACTTCAATGCAAAGTCAATTTTATGCAGCAGAAATCTGGTTCCTTATCAATACATCATTTATCTCTTTGTCAAAGTAGTTTTCTTACGGAGGGGAGTCAGGAGGATTTGAAGATTTTGTCTTCTTCAGTAAAATGAACAACCTAGTCCTCATTTTCTTCTCTTAGAAGGACCATTGGTATTGGGTCCATTGCGTGTTTCCATCACAGAGCTCTGATTGTGGAGACAAATACTTCTGTAAAAGAAGTACCTATCCTGTCTTTGGAAAGAAGGGGGTTTTCAGATTCTTTATTTTTCAGACCACATTCAGAGACAGTTTATCAAAGATTTAGATCAACTCTGAATGGCTCCTTCATGTAGAGTTCCAAATTTAAATACCTTCTGTTTGGAAATACAATGCAAATATTATATGTCCAGGCCCAAGAGAATGTTTTATTGATTGATTGGTTGATTGATAGATTTTTAAAAGTTTATTTTTTTTCAGTAATTTTTCTTCCAAAATGGGCCTCAAATATATGACCCCAAGATCAAAAGTCACACACTCTTCCAACTGAGCCAGCCAGGCACCCCCAAGAAGATATTTTAAATACACTTACTGGAAGATAATAATCACAGTAAACTCTTCATGATCCCTGGATCTACCCTTCAATCTATGTTTGATTCCAGCCTGAATCCTCCCAACTTTTGAGAAATCTTCAGCATCCTCATGTGTGAAATGTACATCATATTATCAAACCTGCAGGATTGATGTGAGAACAAAATAAAATTTCCTGGAGATAATAAAGTTAGTTCAGGGCTTGCATAAGGCAAATGTCAAGAAATCTCAGCAAATAGTGTTGTTTTGAAAAACTAAAAATATCTGGGAACTTATTGTCTTTCAGTTGTACCATGCTATGACAACCATGGTTTCTCATTTCTTTCATGTTGCATTATTTCAAACATGACTAAATTGTCTCATTTAATGGGAATAATCATATAATTAAACTATATACATATATTACGTATAATATGTATGTATTACCTATGTATGTAGGTAGAGTTTCTTGGCCCACAGACCTGAAGGAGCTTTGTTGTAATAAGGTTTGTACAATACCAGATCAGACAACTGGGAATATTAAATTTTATTCCTAAAGATGAAGGGCACCTGGGTGGCTTAGTCTGTTAAGTGTCTGCCTTCGGCTCAGGTCATGATCCCAGGGTCCTGGGATTGAGTCCCACATCGGGTTCCGGCTCATCAGGGAGTCTGCTTCTCCCTATCCCTCTGCTTCTCCCCCTGCTCATGTTCTCTCTCTCACTTGCTCTCTCTCTCAAATAAATAAATAAATAAAATCTTTAAGAAAAATGAAGTTTAGTTTTATAGCAATCTAAATGTCTCCCTCACGTTTGAGTTGACCTAGGGTTTCCCAGGGAATGAAGCTCTAAAGAGCTAAGAACAAGAGCAGGAGATTCCCACCTGAGACAGTAAGATGCATGGGCCAAAGATAGGAGGTGACTAATAAGGTGGATTCAGTTCTCTGCATTGACTCCATTGAGCTTGTGTCTGAAGGAGGGGAAACTGGTAAGTAACTGGCAGTGCAGTTGCTTTGAAGCTCCAGGCTTGGGCTGGAGGAGGTTTGCAAAGAAGGTGGGGTAGGGGAGACCCAGATGGCCTAGGGCTCAGCTGGACTCGGCAATTTGAGCATGGTGTTGGTGAGGGATACTGGGACTAAGGGAGAGGAGCAGGGTCCAGAAAGCTGGGTTGAAGAGGGGGTCCAGGCCTTGACTTAGCTGCTGTGGTCGTCAGCTTTGATTAGTTGCAGCTGCCAGGTTCATCTTCTTGTATCAACGGTGAACGTGGGCCAGCTTATGAGGATTCCTTTACCAATATATTGAGAACCTTGGAAATTATAATTTTTTTTCTTGATGCTTAAAGATAAAGGTACTAGACATTTTTAAGACACTGAAGTATGTCAGCTCTACTCCTTTCCAAATGTCTTCTCAGGATGACCCCTTGTTTCCTGATCCATTGGATACCTGAGGTTGTACATAGGAGCGCCTTCTCTGGCATAGCATCAGACTTGGTCCTCTCCTCTTTCTGTTATCTCACTGGGTCTTTGGCTTTTCCAGTTCCATAGTCCATGAAGTGACATCAGCCTCTGTTCCTTTTATTTTTGGTAGAATTCTTAGAACAAAACAGAATTGCCTTCACTTCCATTATCTCTGCTCTTCTTTGCTCTGCCCCTCCTTGTCTCCCACAGTGGATGGTGCCTTCAGGACTGACTCATATACAGGCCACCAGGAAACTGTTCACTCTACATTTAAAATATGTTCATCATACAACCACTTTCCTTTTCCTCATTACCACCACTTGGTCCACACCATGTCTTGCCTGTATAACTGCGGAAGATTTTCAAGAGGTTTAGGCCCTGTCTTGCTCAGGGATTTGGGACACACTGGATGGACAGGGAGGACCAGGGAAGAGCTTAAAGTAAAAGGGGGCTACATGGTCAAATTCATATGTAGAAAGCCCACTCTGACCATATTATGGAAGAACTGTTTAGGGGGGTGACAGAAAGACCGATGTTGCAACAGTGAAGTATGATGAACAGTGAGGTAGTTGGTGAAATATGAATATATTTTTCTGCCTCAATGACTGGAAAAATTATTCTTTTTTCTCTTTATAGTTCATCAATTTGTCTGTTATGACTGTATTTTCACCTGCAGGCATTGATTTTTTTCAGTACAGGGAAGGACTTTTTTCTTTTTCTTTTCTTTGCATTTCTTTTCTTTCTTTTTCTTTCCTTCCTTCCTCCCTCCCTCCCTTCCTCTCTTTCTCCCTTCCTCCCTTCTCTTCCCTCCTCCTTCCCTCCTTCTCTTTTTCTGTCTTCCTCTCTTTCTCTCTTTCTTTCTTTCTCTTTTACCCAGACATGTCTACTTATAAATGCTGCTAAGTCTTGCATTTTTCTGACACTACTTTGTCTTTTCATTTTTAGGTTTTTGTCTTTAGTTTTTTAGGCTTTATTGCTTTAAAAGAATCATTTTCTTTGTAAGTGTATTTGTAAGAAACAAAAATGTATTGAGATCTTCTAGCCAGATGCCATGTGAATTTAGATATCTGGGTGTAAATACTTAAGAGATGAATGAGGCATGGATTTTAGTTTAAAAGGAGACATAGCTGGAAGTAGTTGGCTTCAAAGGCTTACATGAAGTCTGGTGAAACTTTATTTGGGGATCAACAATGGTAGGGGGCTTACTTACACACTATGGCACAACCCCCTTAATAAAATCACCATTTTACTGTAGTGGTCTGTGCACATGTGTTTCTTCATGGTAGTTTCCTAAAACCAAAGTGTTCAGACCTCTTGACTGGTGTAGTTAATAACCATAGGAGGTGAAGGCTTTCAGGAGGACTTATTTGTCAGTACCTAAGATGGCCACTGTGATTAGTCAGCCTACCTCACTGGGAGAGCCCAGTCTCACCCACTCTGCACTCCCCATGTAGGATTGTGGGCCTACCATATCTACCATGAGAGCTGGACAAAATAAATTTTTAGCAGTTCAGGTCATCAGTTCCTTTAAAACTGATTTGTGGTGGTTGCCAATCTTTCTATTACTGTAATTGCTGGCTAAATGAACTATAATTGTATTAAGAAGTAACTCTGAAATATGTATGTGCTTTCTGCTAATTCTCAGAATATGCAAGGAGAAGGAATTGATTCCCTGTGCTTGGAAGAAGCGTTTAGAAATGCTCCCTCTGGGGTCTGTCATTTAGAGGCTTCCTTTGCATTCTGGGGAAGGTCCAGGCCAGATGCCCAAGGGTCTGAATGAAAGGTCCGCAGGAATCCTCACAGGGTCCTCATAGTATGCTTGGTGGCAGTGGTGATCCCACAGTGCCCAAGAGCCAAAGATCAAGTCAGAATCCTCTGTAGTCTTGGACACAAGGGAAGAGATTCAGGTTAAACCTCATATTCTGATCGTCTGCTATGACAGTAGCTATTCAGGACCTTTTCACGTATTCCTTCCTTTCAAATAACCCTTGCTGTGTGATTGCGCTCATTTCAAAAATGAGAGAACTAAGCCTTGGAAATGGTAAATGGCTTGTCAATGCTTGCTTGCTGGTAATCAAGAAAATGGAGTCTCAAACTCCTGTTTACTGAGTTCAAGTCCATTGCTATTGGAGAGAGATTCATGGAAGGTATTTTTTCAAATAACTTCAGACCTGACTAAGGCCAAAGGAGAGTGGTGTAGGTTTGCATGTGGAGTTGTGTATAATGGGAAATTAAGAGAGTCTATTCTAAAAGGTTCTGGGCAGTGCATTTGTCTACTATTTTGAAAAATTAAATATGTCAAATAACCCACAATTTCTATCTCTAGGTCCACCTGCTGCTTTGATGAAGCCCCAAATTGAGGCTTGAGAATTCCTAACTTTTCATTATGACTGGCTATTGGTATCCTCACTCTTCCCTTTAATTGAAATAATGATACTGGTTCCTTACTTGAAAAGCCAAAGGGATAAAGTAGTCTAATGCGTGAGTCACGGCGAATAATAACGAAGTAAACCTAGCCCAGTCCATCTTCAAGGAAATAGAAATCTAGTGGGTGGGACACAAGACTGACAAATAAAAAGGAAATTAAAACTCTTACTTGAATATGCTTTTCAGTGGTATGACAGGGACTGCTGGCTTGCCACCCAACGTCTATTCACCCTTCCTTCCTTAACAACCAAATCATATTTTTAAGTGGAACAATAATGTGTCCAACTAAAATGTTACATTTCCCAGCCTCCCTTATACCAGGATTTGGTCATATGACCAAGATCTGGCAGATGAGATGTTAAGCAATACTTATAAGAAGGGTGAGTAAATGAAGTGGACTCTTCTAAAATTGGCTCTTTCTTGTGTCCTGATGCCCACAAAGTAGATGTGATTGCTGAGTTCTAGCAGCCATCTTGGACTATGAGGAGACTTTGAAGATGGAAGCCACAAGTACTTAGCCCTCATAGACACTTGCTATTTATAATCCTACTCCAAAACCTTTCCCCTATTTGTAAGGTTGTCCTAGACTCCCATGGATGATTCCTTGCATAATTCAAGTGCTTGAATTTCTCTGCTTCTCTACCTGAAAAAGACCATAGGAGTTTACTCTCCCTAAGCAGGGAAGTTCATAGTAGAGAGGATTTAATTGCTCCTAGGGACAACACCCAACCAATTAGTGGCTGAAGTTACTGGATAAATACCTCAAGTTTACATCTTCCATGGGCAGTTCTAGATCATTCTGTGGGTCCCTCCAGAGGGATCACCTCCCAAACTCATGCCCTAGTGCTGAGGTTAGCTTTTGGAGGAACCCAAACTATGACAATAAAGAATAAGAACTGGCTTTTGGTTGACCAAATGACTTCCTATTTGCCAAATCCAATTACTTTGCTTTGCTTTGCCTTTCACCTTCCTTATTCTTTCTGTAATGCTCGGCAGCACTGATTTTTTCTATTTGAACTCCAGTTTCTTAATTTCCACTGTCTTCTTGTGTGTTAATGCCTTCTTTGTTCCCTGGACATCATTGCTATATGACTGCCTGCTGTTCCACCTTTAAGGTCTCTTCATCCTAATGCAACAGACACAGACTCACAGATCCTGGCATTCACCAAATCACTACATCCCATAATTTTTTGCATACTTCTAACATACCTTTCAGGATTCTCTCTCTATACTCCTCTACGGTATCCTAAGTGCCAGATAAAGTGTTTTTCCTCTTCTTTGAGCCTGATCTACACTTTCCTTCCTATGAACATATGGCCCTGCTATTTCTTGTCACTGGTGTATCTTCCTTTTAACATCTATTTATACCTGTCTCCATCCTACCTATTCCGAATGGGCTGCATCCTCTGTTGCTTCCTCCATGACATCTTCATATTCTCCAACAGAGAGTGATCTGTGCCCTTAGCAACATGTTCACCACTCTTTGCGTCTATTTTCCTGTTTTGTTTTTGTTTGTTTGTTTGTTTCAATATCCTTTTGGCCTTGAATGAGCCTTTAGTAAATATTTTTTGAAAGTGATTAGAATTAAATTTATTTGTAATATGATTTGCTTTTTATTTTGCCACTTTCTTGAGGAGATAGCCTTGCCCACAGAGTTTTTATTAGCTCAATTTTAAGGTCACATATAAGCAAATCATATTTCATTATATTAAAAACATCAGCACATTAAATTCTTTCCTTGACTTTTTTGAGGGTGAAACTTACTTTCATTTAGACACACAGGACAAATACCTTCCATGAGTCTCTTTTTATCTCATCTTCTGTTTCCACTTAGAACAGACTAACTGCTAATAATCACTTTGCTTCTTTCATAAAATAAAATGTACGGTGAAGCTGACAAATGATAGGAAACAAATTTCATGTCTAAACAGCAGCAAAGCATTCAGTTCAAAAAGTTTAGTTAAATGTTCCAAATCTTTAGATCCCAAGATGATTAGGGGCAGGAAACCTCTTGGTTGGTTTTTAAATGAATGCACTTATGTCACTTCCTCTTGTACCATGTATTCCTTGGGTGTTTAGGAATGATGTATGTCATGTTCAGGGGTATCTAGGACAATGTGTTATCCACCACAGAAATCCGTTTTCTCCCTATCTGACCTTCCTTCTCAAATGTAGCAAGTAGCTTCCATTTCAAGCCTATTTGATTTCCTCGTTCTGGAATTGACTCTTGCTGTGAAATAGGGTGGATTATTCTCTGGTTCACGTTCCTGGTTAAAATAGATACCATCTCCATTGGTCACTGGTTCTCCAGTGAATGCAGAATATTTCCTTTTCTGGAATTGCACTTCTGTTCTTCCTTCTGCAGGAATGGCAGTGCTGGCTACTTATGTTCAATGAAAGGAGTTTCTCTTGTTTGAAAGGGATATTAGGGAAAAGAATTAAAGTGTTTAGTCAGGAGGCAGTCAAAGGGCTCTGCCATTTTAGATGGGCCACATTTAATCCAAGAGGTGGTGGAACTCAGCAGTTAAGAACACTATGAACTTTGGCTTAGTCCTCTTGTTTTGATAGATTCAGAACCTTGTGTTAAGTGATTTATTGAGAGACTGCATTCCAGAGAAACCTATAAGGCAGTGAGGGAATAGGATAAACAAGAGAGAATTCAGAAGTCTCACCTTACTCTAATCCTACAGAGTATTTTGGAGGGTGAATTATACACACTGCTCTTCCCCTATTCCCATCCCCACCCCCATGCAAAGGAAGTTAGACTGTCCTACAAACGACATCAGTTATTGACAATGGAGCACCACCAGGGAAAGGAGTATAATTTCCTAGGCATCTGGACAAGGCAGCCCCATCAGCCAAGGAAAATTCTCCAGAAGAGGCAGTGAGTGTGAGTCATTAGAAGCCAGAACTCCAGTAGATAGAAGAGTACCAGTCAAGTAGGAGGAAGTAGGTAAAGAGCCAGCACCGCCTGTCACAATAATGTGTTGCTAAAATAATCTGGGCAGAGTGAATTCACACAATGGAACATCGTGGGCCTGCCAGGGAGTTCATCAGTTAGAGCTACCGGGATCTCTAAGCAGACATCAATAATGACTAACACAATTGTTTGCCCCATAGGACTGCATCTTACCATTTGGGGAGTTCAGATGGGGGATATCTCTATACAGGGGGAGGGTCCTAAACCATCTCTGCCAGCAAATGACTCGTAAGTGCCCACATGCAGAGAAGCTGCCAATCTTCCTAAAGATAGGTGCTTAAAACATTGACACCTGAAGTCCCCAAACTGACCAAGGGCCAGGTTCTAGCTCAGGTTATGGTAGGCAAAGTGTTAGGCCATCTGACTTGTACTATTGTGTCTTGTGTCCTGTGGGCCGAAAGATGTTTGCTGGCTTGTCACAGAGACACCCCAAGGAGGGTATTCTCCAGTATCCAGGAAGAGACCACTTTGTCACAAGTCTGTCCTTGGGAAGTGATTCTTTTAACTTCTTTGCCAGCTATACCCTCAAGGATTACAAGCTGAACTTTTAGAAATACATAGTGAGAAAAAGGGCTGCCTTTTTCTGAACTGGAAAAAATATTCATGGTACAAAGGACTGGTAAAGCCAGTTATACTCTGTAGCAGTGTATTAGTCCTATGATCAACCAACCAATCAATCATTAATAAAACCAGAAATTCAAAATTCATACTTTGTAGAACACCAGGGGAGACTGTCCACTGTGATCTTCTCATTTTGCAGGTGAGGGCATTGGCATTGAGTCTGTTACTAGCTGCACCGTTTGGGGGATGTTATTTAACTCTCTATGCCTCAGTTTCCTCTTGTATAAGCAGAGTACTTAATACATTGAATTGAAATCTGAATTAAATGGGTAATACTTGTAGAGTCCTTAGGACAGTGCCTGGCACATAGTTAAGGCCATATGTGTTAATTAAATATAAACAAATACAAATAAATAACTTGCCCAAGGTCAGTAAGTTAATTGGTTCATGTTATTAAGGGCTTATTAAGGGTTTTATTGAATTAATATAAAATATGAATATACATCAATATTTTATAATAATTTAGGTATGAATAATTCATAGAAATTAGCCAACTTACAAAGATGTCAGGACGTTTTTACAGTCAAATTCATCAGTGATAGCCCTGGTTAAAAGCTCTGGCTTTAGCTTCACACAGGGAATAATATTACTTCTTCTTCCTGCTACTCACTGTGTGATCTTGGGCAAGGGATTTTATTTCTCTAAGACTCGATTTCCTTAAATGTAAAATAGAGATAATAATATTAATAACAACAACAGTGATCTCCTAGGGTTGCTTGAAAATTAAATGAGTATACATTTAATATATCGAACAAGTTCAGTCAATAGTAGCTGCTGTTGTTATGTATGTTATGTTATCATTATTTACAGTATCTTTCAAAGAATTTTCATTACCTATCATTAAGCAAAGACTTCACATGCTTAGATGTCCACTGTTTGGAATGGCAAAGAAAAAAAGATAGTGTGCTTGGAATTTTCACCATAAAAATCACTATTCTTTTGGCTTCTTTGTTCTAAACTCCCTATTCTAGAAGTAAGAAAGGGGCTAAGTAACCAAAGACATCACCTTCCTTAAAGCTCAGAGAGAGGCAGTCTCTATAACTATGATACAGAGCAACAGGCAAGGACACCTGTATGACTACGTTCCCATGCAGAAAAGTAACATTAAGGCTAGTTATGGGATGACCCTCTAATGTTGTAAGTATTTATATTTGAACAAATTTGAATTCATTCCATAACCATCTCAGTCTTTTTCAGTAACAGAATACAAGCGCCGCTCACACATAAGGCATTCACATGTATTATATGTACATTCGCATGGGAGGTAGTCAACCATGAAAATGAACTTTGTGCTCAGGAAAGAAAACTTACACACACTGCATTGCATTAGGGTGTTCATTCAAGTATGGTGCCCACACCCCTGGGGGCACAGGAAAGGATTTTAAGTAGACCAATGCTAATAATTGTATCAGAACTGCATTAGCTTCTAGTAAGAGTAAACCTGATTTAGAAGTTGCTTCCATAATGTGGGAGTTCATTCTTTCTTGCACAGTAACCAGAGACCCCACTCTGTCTGGATTTCTGCTGAGCCATCGTTTGAGTGTAGCGTTCAACCTCTGTGCTTGGTGCCTCCTTGACCCAGGGTGGCCACTTCATCTGTGACACTGTGCCCATGTTCAGGGAAGGAAAAAGAAGACAGGCAAAGGTAGATGCTAGCTGCCTCACCCCACTTTAAAGAGTTTCCCCAGAGCCCCCTTTGAGTAACTTTTTAATCTTGTTAGCCAGAACCATAGTCATGGCCAACCTAACTGCAAAGGAGATTGGGAAATGTAGTTTTCTGTCAGGGCACATAGCTATTCTGGAGGAAAAAAAAAACCCAAAACATGCTTCTGTTAATATAGAAGTTTAGAAAGCATATGGGCAGGCAAATAGCAATTAATAGTTACATGTTTATTTAATGTGTTTTTTTTTAAAGATTTTATTTATTTATTTGACAGAGATAGAGACAGCCAGCGAGAGAGGGAACACAAGCAGGGGGAGTGGGAGAGGAAGAAGCAGGCTCCTAGCAGAGGAGCCTGACGTGGGCTCGATCCCAGAACGCCGGGATAACACCCTGAGCCGAAGGCAGATGCTTAACCGCTGTGCCACCTAGGCGCCCCTATTTAATGTGTTTTTAAAACTTATCTTTCATTATTTTCTTTTATGAACAAATAAAAATTTTAAAATTTGAGTTTATTTCTAGAAAAATTAATTAATGGTACTGGTAGTATGTAGAAGTGGCAAATTTATGGAGGTGGTCTATGGGTGTTTGGAGTTGGGCAGACAGATTTCATCAGTAAAAAACAATTGCTAAGAAATACAGGAACCAAAAAAGACTTTCAGATATGTGCTCTGGTCTGTCTTGGGTCTAAGACAAGTGCCAGAAGAGATATCCACGGAAACCATCACTTCTGTACCAGACTGTGGAGAACAGCAAAATGTTTGAGGGCACTGGCTTTGGCAAACAACAGGCCGAAACCAAAACCTCTATCGGCTAGTTTTCTGAGTCTACAAGTCTGTTTGTGTGTGCATGCATTATGACTGAAGGCCAGCATCTGGCTAATGTCAATGCTTGCCCAGTAATTTCCAACTTCATTGGGTAGCTGTGGCTGCTGCTAAATCTCGATAAGAGGTAATGGAGAGGTTCTCCTCATTAGCTTGGCCTGAAGAGGCATCATCCAGTCACCTGAAGTGTCAATAACACTGGCGTTTAATGGTGTTGGCTTAGTGATAACGATACTGCACATTTCTGTTTGTCATTATGAGATTTGACTTTGGCTGATTCCCTCTGGGTGAGGGCTCATTATCAGGTAGGGGGAGAGAGCAAGTGGTGTCTCTTAGAATAAGTCATTCGCCTCCTTTAGTCTATCTCTTTAGTCATGAATTTGTAAAAGGCAGCCAAGAATGTCTGTCTTATATTCACAGACGTAAACAGTAAGACATTTAAAATGGGGTGGTCTTAATAAAATCGAAGAGTTAAGAATAAAATTCAAACTAAGTATGGGCAATTGAAGACATGGTCTCAAAAACACAGCAAGCACTTAATGGAAGGGGAACGATGAAGATACTAAGTCAAAAGTATAACTAGAATATCCAGAATGAAAGAAAATAAGAGGATCAGCTGACCACATGTTGAATAGGATCATAATTTCAATTTCTTTTTTTTTTTACTGGAGCTTTGTAGTTGCCTGAAAAGAACTTTATATGTATTATCTCACTTAATCTTGAAAATGAGGAGGGTGGGCCTCAGAGAGGTGAAGTCGCGTGCCCAAATTTAGAAAACCAGCAAATGGGAGATGTTAGAGTCAACGTGAGCTAATCTGAATTTAAGACTCAAAACAAGCTATATTCAGCCTTGAAAACACGCCATTTTCCCTGAAAACCAAATTGTAGGCTTCTCAGCATATTAATCCTAGAAGTAAGTCCCTAGAGAGGAAATTTCAGCTTGTTAGGGGAGGATGACCTCTCTGTGTCATTGCTACTAAATTCAGACTTGGAGGGTGCAAGGAACTTCTGCCCTTAGGGGTTCAGGATGGGCACCCACAAGGCCATGATAAATGTGCTTGTTTTTCTTAATTGCTAATTTGCCAAAAGGCAACAGCCATCCAAGGACATGAGGATCTGGCCAAGGATATGGTCATGTGGAGAGGATGGGGTAGAAAGATGGCCACAAGAATGCCAGCTTTTTTGCCTATGGCTCATAAATCTGTCTTCATGGTGACTCTGCTGGCCCGGAGATCAGAAGTCTCTGGCCCAGGACACTGTCTCCAGGGTCCTGTCCAGACATCTCTGAGTTCTCTGTAAGGCGAGCCTGAAGGAGCTAACCACTAGGGCTTGGCCTGGTCCCAAGGCATGCCAGAGGACCTGAGTGGGGACGCATAGCAGTAGCACTGCAGCCCTTACCCAGTGAGGGACAAAAGTCTAATAGCAGGCTATGCTTCTTGTCTTTTGGCTTGAGTGATGTTCAGTCCTGAAAGTGCTCCAGGCCTGAGTAAGAAGCAAAGCAGACAGGCCAGAGCGGGGTCAGTAGCATCTTTGTGAGAACTTGAGGAAATCTAGCTTTCGGTTGAAGGATTGTTGCCTTCCCCAGCCTGGTGCTGGTTCTGTGACAGGGAAGGGCAGAGAGAGTTCTGTCCACTAAGGACCAATAGAGGACCAAATAGAGGTAGGTAGGTGTCTCTAGGCTTCTGATGCCAGGGTATCTCTGCCTTGGTGGGTACCAACTGCACCCACATCCCCAAGACACTTAGTGTTCATTTCACAAATCCTCCCCAGTCTGAACCTAAAAGACATTACATCTGTCAATTTATTTATAATGGATGCATAACACACATACAGTAAAGGGCACAAATCTTAAGTGTACGGATGGATGAATGTTTACATATGCATGTGACCTAGTAACCCAGATCAAGCTATAGAACATTTTCATCCAGTTTTCCTCCTGTTTCTTCCTAGTCGATACCCTTCCCATTGCCAAGGATAACTGCTATTTTGATGTCTACCATCATAAATACCTCGTTCTGGGACTTTGTATAAATAAAATAATATGCCATGTAATTTTTTAAAATTTAGCTTATTTCACTCAGCATTATGGCTATGAGATTCATCTATGTTGTGCATTTACCAGTAGTCTCTTCATCTTAGTGCTACAGACCAGTCCACTGTCTGATATTTCATAATTTACTTACCTATTCCCCTGTCGATGGACATTTGGGTTATCCAGTTTTTAGCTATTATAACTATGGCTGCTATGAACTTTCTTGTACATATCTTTTGGTAGACATGTGCTCTTGTTTTCTTGGGTATATACTAAGATCAGGAATTTCTGGGGTGTAAGGTAGAAGTAGGTTTAACTTTATTTATTTATTTATTTATTTTGGAGCTTTATATCATTTTTTCATTTTTTTATTATTATGTCATGTTAGTCATCATTAGTTTTTGATGTAGCGTTCCATGACTCATTGTTTGCGTATAACACCCAGTGCTCCATGCAATACATGGATTACCCATCACTGGACTAACCCATCCCCAGCACACCCCTCCCCTCTGAAACCCTCAGTTTGTTTCCTGGAGTCCATAGTCTCTCATGGTTCATCTCCCCCTCTGATTTCCCCCCCTTCATTTTTCCCTTCCTTCTCCTAATGTCCTCCCTGCTATTCCTTATATTCCACAAATAAGTGAAACCATATGATAATTGTCTTTGTCTGCTTGACTTATTTCACTTAGCATAATCTCCTCCAGTTCCATCCATGTCGATGCAAATGTTGGGTAATCATCCTTTCTGACGGCTGAGTAATATTCCATTGTATATGTGGACCCCATCTTCTTTATCCATTCGTCTGTTGAAGGGCATCTTGGCTCTTTCCATAGTTTGGCTATTGTGAACATTGTTGCTATGAACACTGGGGTGCATATGGCCCTTCTTTTCACTACATCTGTATCTTTGGGATAAGATAGTAGTGCAATTGCTGGGTCATAGGGTAACTCTATTTTTAACTTTTTGAGGAAACTCCACACTGTTTTCCAAACTTGCATTCCCACCAATAGTGTAAGAGGGTTCCCCTTTCTCCACATCCTAATATCACCAAACAGTGTTCCAAAGTGGTTAAACCAGTGTACAGTCCATTAGCAATGTATGAGCATTAGAACTACCTCACCAACACCTGACACTATCTCTTTTAATTTTAGCCATTCTACAAGACATTCTTCAAAGCCAGAGGAGACCTCAAACTACTGCTCTCTCCCTTCTTGACAGATAGCTTTTATTTCCAGTGGTTTTTCTTTTCTTTTTCTTTCTTTCTTTTTTTCTTTCCTCTGGGTGGCAATCGAATATTTTCATCCTGGTATAACTCACCCATCTTTGTAACCACAGTATAGCATGAAATAGAAAAGCCATTATTTTATTAATGCAATGGTTGGTAAATAAAGAAACGAATCGCCAATTGAATGCATCTTGACTTGACAGAAAACAAAACAAAACAATATGAACACATGCTACTGAGTTACACCAAGGGGTCACCGGAATTTTCTCCAGGAACAAGTCCTAGTCATTTTGTCCGACAAAATTCTATTAGATCAATCTTTGAAAAGTTAAGATCGCTGATCATGGCATCAGAAACCTGGGTGAGAGTCACAGTTGACGTGCCAGCAACTATGGTACAGACTTCGCAGAAGTTATCCTATGGAATTCTCTCAGTAACACTGTGAGTTAGAATTATTTCCTCAGTTTACACAGGAGGCTTAAAGAATTTAAGGGACCTAACAAGTGTCATTCAGGTACCATGAACTAGGGCTGCAATTTGAGCCGTGATTTGACTAACTGCAGGACAAACAACTTGAACTTTTTCACAATGCAAATGTGATCATTCAACTGAAACAAACAAACAAACAGAATAAAAGAAAAATAACCTTTATTATTATGTTGCTTATGGAGATGCAGTCATTATGCATTAGGCGGGCATGTGACCAGGCACTCTGGATAGCTGTATATTAAATCAACTTCATGAGGCTTTCGATCATTTCAGGGCCCTTGTAGCTCTTACCATTAAATTGCTTTGCATTGTAAATGGAGAAGCTATCACTTTAATTCTGTTAAAAGGCCTATCATAACAGTGGATTGATTATGTATCATTAAAGTATACACAGTTATTTCAATTATTTATGACTGTAACAAATCACCCCAAAACTTCCTGGTTTAACATAACAACCAATTATTTGCTCATGACGCTATAATCTGGACTGGGCTCAGCTGGGTGTCTTGTCTTTGCTCCATGTTGATTGGCTGGACTCACCCATGTGTTTGCAGTCCGTTGGAGACTCTAGTAGACCCAGAATTATCTAAGGTGGCCTTACTCACAGGTCTGGTACCTCCACTGGAATGGCAATAACAGCTAAGGCCTGCTTGGGTTCCTTTCCTCCCTGTTGGTCTTTTATCCTTCAACATCCCTACCCATATGGCCTATCACATTTCAGGAATCTACCTAAGATTTCCTCAGGAGGTGTCTCAAGGCAAAAAGAGTATAAAAGTGGAAACTATAAGGCTGATTAAGGCATGTGCTTGGAAATTGCCAGCATCACTTCCACACATTCTCAATGTAATGTTTACACCTTCACGTGCAACACACTTAAAACATTTGTGAGACTCCAAATTTGTATTCAGGGCAATAAGCACATCATTTGCAACCTAACTGGAAATAGGTCTTCCAGCAGAGGAAGGGTCTCTTCTTCATATGCTGTGTCATGCCATGAAAATGGGTTTATATAGAGCATAATGATTGCATCTCCACCTGTCCTGTAATGATCCCATCTCCATATGCACCATATGCAAAGGAATGATTGTGCACCTTTCTGCAATGTAATTATAACAGGTTTATCAGCAATGCAACGATATCACTTGCCACCTGAAATGCAATTGATATCATCATTATGGGCAATATAACCAGCATATCTCTACCATAAATGTAATTAACATATTGTCTTTTGCACACTAAAGATTGCATTTCTCGGAGAAATACAGTAAGGTTCTATCTGTAGTGCAATGATCCCATCTCTTTGTGCAAGTTAATTATCACTTTTCCACTTGCCAAACCGTAATGATAGGTATTCCTGCAGGGCAATGATTGCATCTCTGCCCTCAGGGTAATGATCACATATGCAATGAGAGATAACAAAACTGTCTTCGGGACAATGATCAGATTCGCTTGCACAGGGTGATGATAACATATCCACTTTAACCTAAAGATAACAGGACTCTTGTCAATGTTTGGATGCCAACTTTCCCTGCAGAGAGAAGGTATGGCAGATA
Source organism: Ursus americanus (assembly GCF_024610735.1). Lineage (NCBI taxonomy): Eukaryota > Metazoa > Chordata > Mammalia > Carnivora > Ursidae > Ursus > Ursus americanus. The sequence continues at coordinate 19,311,942 of NC_142148.1, forward strand.
GGAATGCAGGGGGGTTCATATCTACCTGGTGCATAATGGTGGGTCTCACAGGAAGCAAAAATCCTACTGAGAGGTTGTATGACAGGAGCAATAGTGCTAGAGACAGAGAGATTGAGTTTTAAAAGATGCCACACCACAGTCTTTGTGGCCTTGGGTAACTGACCTGGCCTCTCTGAACTTGATTGAAAAACAAGACAAAAACATCATCTTTGGCAAAAAGATTGGCATGTACATAACATTTCTCAACATAGAGCCTGGCTCTTAAGAAGTATTCATTAATTTCCTTCTCCCTCCAGTTGACCTCTGGACCGTATCCTTGTCCTGATTCCCCCAGGATCTGAATCTCATTTTGACCTCTTCCAACTCAAAGCTCAACTAACATTTGCATATTCTTATTCTTAAGCTTCTCCTCCTACCCTTGCTTCTGATTTTTTTTTTCCGTTTCTGCCTGTAAATGTGCCTGTGTGGCCTATACCTTAAAATGTTGATTTCTAACTTGAATTCAGGATTTCCCATCGGAAATATATTTTTTAGTTTCCCAAATTGTTCAGTCTTTTTTGTTTGGTGAATATTACCACCATCTATCTACATATTCAAGGTAGAAACCTGGATATCAGCTCACTTCTCACCATGATTTACTCTATTTCTAATCAAGCACTACGTACTGTTGGTTCTACCCCCTGAATACCCAGCACCGTGCTGGCCTTCAGTCTTCCCCCATTGCTACTATCTTGGTCCAAATCTTCAATATTATTTCTTAAAACGGGAATTTATCTGGGGTTATAGAAAGATTTTCTAAGGATAAAGGAAGAGATTAATGGATTTGAGCATATGGGAAGGAAGGAAAGTTTCAGAAATCTTGAAAGTAAACTACTACAAATTCTCTACTGCAGTGTTCAGAAGAAAATTTTAAGAAATTATCATAACTCAAATGTGCAGAAAGTTATAACCCTTAAACATTAAGGAAAGGAGTAATTAAGACATCAGGCTTACCAGATTAGATACATGAGGACATTTTTAAAGGTAAACTAGTAAATTAAGCAAGGATTAATAGATTTTTTTTTAGATTAGTAAAATCCACACTGGGTACAGAAAAGAATATGTAATGATGTAAGGATGTTGAATCAATACTGTGGAGGGTATTTTGAGAAAACCTCTGAAAATAAAAAAGAAACAATAAGATAAAAATGGCAAGAGGGAAAATTATAGAGTGGACAAAGAATGGAGAACCACAATAGAAATAATAAGTTCTCTTTAGGAAAGAGACTGGAAAAGATCAGGAAAATGAAAAAAAGAGACAATCATATTTGTAATAAATGAATGTTCTATAAAAGGGGAGAGAAACTGCATTTGAAAATTGCACAGGCTTACTGACAACCAGGTAAAAAATCTAGAATGAAAGACACAGGTACATTCCTGGCCCTTTATTTTAACCATAAGAATTTTTATTTTTTATTCTTTATTATTTTTTATTATGTTAGTCACCATGCAGTACTTCATTAGTTGATGTCGTGTTCCATGATTTGTTGTTTGTGTATAACACCCAGTGCTCATTGCCACACGTGCCCTCCTTAATACCCATCACCGAACCAACCCATCCCCCACCCCTTCCCTCTGAAAACCTCCGTTTGTTTCCTGGAGTCCATAGTCTCTCATGGTTCATCTCCCCCTCTGATTTCCCCCCCTTCATTTTTCCCTTCCTTCTCCTAATGTCCTCCCTGCTGTTCCTTATATTCCACAAATAAGTGAAACCATATGATAATTGTCTTTGTCTGCTTGACTTATTTCACTTAGCATAATCTCCTCCAGATCCATCCATGTCGATGCAAATGTTGGGTAATCATCCTTTCTGATGGCTGAGTAATATTCCATTGTGTATATGGACCCCATCTTCTTTATCCATTCGTCTGTTGAAGGGCATCTTGGCTCTTTCCATAGTTTGGCTATTGTGGACATTGCTGCTATGAACATTGGGGTGCATATGACCCTTCTTTTCACTACATCTGTGTCTTTGGGGTAAATACCCAGTAGTGCAATTGCTGGGTCATAGGGTAACTCTATTTTTAACTTTCTGAGGAAGTTCCATACTGTTTTCCAGTTAACCAACAGAAGTACATTTTCAAGAATTTCTTCATTTTGGGGCGCCTGGGTGGCACAGCGGTTAAGCGTCTGCCTTCGGCTCAGGGCGTGATCCCGGCGTTATGGGATCGAGCCCCACATCAGGCTCCTCCGCTATGAGCCTGCTTCTTCCTCTCCCACTCCTCCTGCTTGTGTTCCCTCTCTCGCTGGCTGTCTCTATCTCTGTCGAATAAATAAATAAAATCTTTAAAAAAAAAAAAAAAGAATTTCTTCATTTTCCCCTCCTCCTGTACATCTGCTCCCTGCCCAAGAGGCAGCCATCCATGACCTAATATTCCATATTTTTTTAAATAATTTTTTATTATGTTATGTTAGTAACCATATAGTACATCATTAGTTTTTGATGTAGTGTTCCATATTTCTGTATCTCACAAAGAATATATGTTTTTCCTTGAGTGTAACAACTTGGCTGCATATGTATAAAATAACACACATACACACACACACATACATACACACACAAGTACACAGCCCATCCCATAGAAACTGTATAGGCAAAGCTACTTATTCTTCTAGCATTTCATGTTTTCTTTTTTTTTTTTTTAAAGATTTTATTTATTTATTCGACAGAGATAGAGACAGCCAGCGAGAGAGGGAACACAAGCAGGGGGAGTGGGAGAGGAAGAAGCAGGCTCATAGCGGAGGAGCCTGATGTGGGGCTCGATCCCAGAACGCCGGGATCACGCCCTGAGCCGAAGGCAGACGCTTAACCGCTGTGCCACCCAGGCACCCCTAGCATTTCATGTTTTCGATATGGTGTATTTTTCTTCCTTCCTAGGTGTGAACATATTGTATTAAAAATTCTGAATTTTTAAATGCTAAAATCATTTGGATAAAAATAATTAAAACAAGCAGATTTTAAGCAATATAAATACAGGTATGAACATATTTGTATTTATATTGCTTAAAATCTGCTTCTGTGTGTGTGTATGTGTGCGTGTATGTGTGTTGTTTTGTAAATATACTGGAGTGCCTTGCAGTGCCAGAAAGTAAGAAATTGCTCAAAGAACAAAAGGACAGAATTCTATCAAAGAGATGCAGGGACCAACCTGAAAGACCTCTTGATAGCAGTGCTGCAACAATTTGAGCAACAAAATACATGATGATAGTATTGGATTATAACCCTCAAAATAAAATAAATTAAAAAAAAAAGAAAACATGAGTTCATATAGATATAAATCAATGATTGAACAGTTAATGAAATGGAAAAGGAACAAATTTTCCTTATAAAAGAATTCTAATTAATAAATGTAGGAGGATGAGGGAAATAAAAATCACCATTGGAACACCATGGTAATAATTGCTCTAGGCACAATCCACTGACAAATGCTAAAATCTGCATGCATAACTTTCAGGAAGAACAGGATATTTGCACTGCCTCAGAATATCTCTCCCCAAATTTGCTAATTCCTGTGGTGGTTTTAACATTGGACCACAGATTCTTTGATACTCTTTCTTCCAAGAAGTAGAGCTTGATTCCTCTTCCCTTGAGTGTGGCTGGATGTAGTTACTTGCATCTAAGGAAACGAGTACAGAAAAGGGAAAATAACTTTACAGTGGAGAAATTCAGACATCACATTAACCAACTAATCAAGGTTAGCATCATCAGGAATAAGAACTATTGATATTACATGCCCCTGATATGATGTGATGAGAAGTAAGTATTTTGCCTTTGTGATATTCTTCCCAAATAATAACCTCAGACTAGTCATAAGACAGCATCACACAAACTCAAATTGAGGAACAGCCTACAAAATACCAACCCCGTACTCTTTGAAAGTATCAAGGGAATGAAAGACCAGGAAAGACAGAAACTCTTATAGATCAGAGATGCTTCAGGAGACTGAGGACTAAATGCAACATTGTAGCCTGGACTGGATCCAAGAACAGAAAAATGAAAAGAGGGGGAATGCAAAGAAAACCTGTAATGTACTTAATAGTGTATGTGAATTGCATTTCTTGTTTGGGATAAAAATATCACGATTACATAAGATATTCCTACTAGAGAGAGTTAGGTGAAGGTTATATGGGAAACCTGTACTGTCTTTACTCCTCTGTAAACCTAAAATCACGGCAAAAAAAAAAAAAAAGTTTAAAATGTATGAGTATGTATTTACACATGCTTGAGCCTCCCAGACCTGCCATCCCATCCACTGCCAGGGAGAAGGCAACCCTTGGCTAAAAAGACTTCTTAGTAACCAAAGCACCTTTTCTGGAGAGTCTAGAAACATCAGGAGAAGAGAAAGTTCTGTGACCTGCCTCTTTATAACTTTTCTCACTGTGTTCTTTATTATATGCATGTTGTCTTTTATTTAGGCACTTTCTAGAGTTCAACTGTCGCTCAGGGCATCAAACTAATTTTCTCTTCAGCAATGATTGCTGAGCTGCATGCATAATGAACCCCGTTATTGCTCTTGTTATTAGGCTGTTGGGGATGTGGACGGGAGGAGGGCCACCATCCAGAGGCGAGGGCTCTTCCTAACACAGTCTGCCCTCCCTCATCCACTGAGTCCAATGCAGCAAGAAAAAAAAAAAAAAGCAAAGAGATGCAAATGATCCTGCTCCTGGAGTGGAGAGAGAGATATCAGAGGTCTGGATCCGCTTCAAGGCACTGACTTTCATGATTTACTTAATGCAAAATAAAGTCATTGTTTGTTGACCACTTGAAAGTACTGAATATATTGAGAACCAGCACCATGGCAGGTACTGTCCTGGGGGGCTTAGGAACACTCTCTTACTGAACACTCAGGACATGTCTGTAAAAGGACGTAGTCATCCTCTGCTTACAGATGGGAAATTGAGAGATGGTAAATGATCTTCCTAAAGTTTTCCAAAGGGTTAGCAAGTGGTAGAGCCTGAATTCAAGTCCAAGTATAACCTATGTCAGATCCTATGCTCTCTCAATGACACTGCCCAGCTTCCTGCACAGTCCAGACATTCCCAGGATATGCTTCCATACCTTCCTAGGTACCAGAACCAGGAAACCAGTTTCCTGGGTGGTCAAAAACAGCAGGGTTCCCAAATTTTAATGTGTACGCAAATCACCCGAGACTCCGCTAAAATGAGAATTCTGATGCAGTAGTTCTGGGGTAGGTCCTGAGAATCTTCATTTTTAACAAGCCGTCAGGTGATGCCGGCATTACAAGTTCCTTGGATCACACTTTGAGTAGCAAGAATGAAAGCCAGGACTGGACTCCCGTTATTATGGAGTCACATCTCAGGCTTAAAATAGAAATGTGAAAATATTCTGCACTCCTAACTCTACCTTTGTCAGATATATGTATCACAGGGTTTTTGTTTTTGTTTTTGTTTTTTTTGTCTCCAAAGGTTTGCCTTTTCATGGTGTTTTAATGGCATTTTTTGAAAAGAAGTCTTTAATTTGGGGGAAGTCTAGTTTATCATTTTATTTTCTTCTGTGGTTAGTGTACATCATTTTTTTGTCTAAGAAATGTTTGCCAAATTTAAGTGCTCAATTTTTTTCTCTTTTCTTCTAGAACTTCTGTTGTTGTAGGTTTTGCATAGATCTGCAATTCCCTTTTGAATAAATACTTATGCCTATAGTGAGAGAAGGTTTGAAATGTTTTCCATGTGGATTTTATTTCAGTGCGCTGTCTTGAATGGCCATCGCTTCCCCATTACCTTGATATCTTTGCCAAAAATCAATTGACCACATATGGGTAGGTACTATTTCTAGGCTCTCTATTGATCTGTGTATGTGTACTTAACCAACACCACCCTGTATCATGACTTTACAGTAAATCTTGAAATCAAGTAGAGTATGAAGTAGCCCTCTAACTTTTTTGTTCTTTTACAAAATTGCTTTGGCCATTCTTTGAATTTGCCTCTACATTTTAAGATAAACTTGCGGAATTTTATTTTTAAAAAAGGCATGCAGAGATTTTGGATGGGATTTTGTTGACTCTATAGATCAATTTGGGGGAAATTAGCATTGTAAAAAATATGAGCTTTAAAATCCAGGAAAATGTTATATGTTATGTAGTCTTTCTCCATTTATTTAGTGGCTTCCAGTATGTAAGGCTGGCATATGTTTTGTTAATTTTTCCCTAAGTGTTACATTTTTCTTATTGCTATTGTGAATACTGCTGTTTTGATTTACTCCCACTTGTTCTCAGCTACTGTATTTCCACAGTCTAGCATAAGCATTTGTACATCATCAGCTTCCATTAAACGTCCTGAGTTGGATGAATGGATGGAAGGATGGCTAGCTGGATGAGTAGATAAATGCCAACAGGGTTCTTTGTGCCCAGTGTCTAGCAAAGTATCTAATATATAATGGGCAATCAAATGTGTGTGCTAACTCAGTTGTATTCAGAGAAAGGAAGGACTGGTAGCTCATGGAAACAGGACTGCAGAGTCTTTTGCCCAACCAGGCTGATCTCGGTTTGAATGGGGCCCTAGGTATGAATCTCAGCGTCCTTGTCACCCAGTGTGGCCAGCACAGGTCTTTATTCAGTAAGTGCTTGTGGTAATGGCAATGAGCTAGACTCAGACCTCTCCTCATAGATATGCCTTCAGTTAAAAGCTGATTTCCAAAAGCTCTCCTTTGGCAATATCATGTCCGTTGCTCCTACTTTTCTCACGTGCGTAAAATATAAACAAGAGTCACCTCTTGTTGAGGACCAGCCTGCAGGCTAAGACTGTTTGTCTCACCTATGGCTACACTCCCAGTATTTGGACAATAAACATTTGTTAACTAAATTAATAAATATATGACTGGTAGTGGAAGAATAAATGAATGGACGTTTCTTACCTGAGTAACAGTAGATAAAAGTTTATCTGAAAAATAAATAAGAATCAGTAAATCGATAAGGGCCTGTAGACAAAGTATCTAAACAACAACAACAACAACAACAACAACAGCAACAACACCCAAGAAATAAAAAAGTATATAAGCTTGCCAAGTAAAAGTTTAAAAAATGTGATTATGGTTTCAGTCACAAGGGAGCTTTAGCTATTCAGCATTTAAGATTCTGTTTACTTTAAAATATAACCTATATAAAAAACAATCATTTTGCTTATTTGTAATAATATCTACCAACGGCTGTTGATGTTGGCAAGAGTCTGCTATTGGAAGGACTTGGCATCTAGGATTGTACGTACCCATAGTAGGTGATCAGTATATCTATTTTCCTTTCCTCTCTTCCAAACAATCTTTATTGCTACCAGGGCATGCATATCTATTTTCTATCACTGCTATGAGCCTAGTAGGTCTTTAGTGAATATATGTGATATTCCTACCACTCTCTTATCTTCAGAGACACACTGCATATGACTTTCATTTCCCAAGTTTATATCCCAATTCTCCCACTCTTTACTTGATATTCCTTAATGAAAGGTACTATCATTGCCCAGACTTTTTTCTTTTTCATCAACCACATTTATTTTCAAATTAGATTATAGGATGAATAATATCTAGTAGTTACTCCAATGATTTGAAAATTATCCATCCCACCCAGTGCCACCTTTGTCATCTCCACACATGAAAGAATCAAAAGAACTTCCCTCTTCAGGTTTCGACCTTGAAAACACATCCCACAGCTTTTGTCACCTCCCAAAGACTTTCCTGCTGTGAACAGCCCATCAGAGTCCCCCAGACAGCTGTTAGAGCTCAGAATCAATTTACTTTGGGGTGAGGACTTGAGGGACACAGATGGGTGAATTACAGGTGTTCGGCTTAGTGGCAGACCCTACTTGGCACAGCTTAATATGGGTTCCAACCTGTTTCAGCTGCAGGGCAGCAAAGCTGTCACTCTTTGCCCTGGAGAGGCTGGTGGGTTTTGGCTGGGTGCCATATGCAATCCTAGTTACAAGGTCAATCGCATGTTTTTGGTTTTTGGAAGCTATTACAACTTAAGCTAGTCACTGACTATACCTTTAGCTTGGGTCAGGTTTCTGTCTTTGGATTTTAACTGAGACTCCAAAGGGTCTGTTGGTCCCATTCAGCTGCTCCATATTGCTGTAGTTCCCGCTTCATGTTTATGTCACCCATTCTTGCTTGCCTTATTGTTTTCTCTTTTTCCGCTTACTGACCATTTCTTGTTTTTACATTGAATAATGCCCTCCCTGCCATGGGTTCTGAGACTTGCAGGCATGCCCTAGGTTCATATTTTAAAAAACTGACAAAAGCTTGGAAGATGAGTAATTCACTTCTTTGGAAACCAATGACAGGAGAAGTTAATCCAGGGAGGGAAAGGAAAGAGGTTGAGTTTTCAATGGGTTGAAAACTTTTCTGAATCAAACCGACAAAGAAATGGACAGTGGCAATAGTAAAATAAAATGCCCCAACATCTTAGCCAATCTAGACCTGAGTGGATCTCTTTAGCATGTAGAGATTGGGTTCCAGGCAAAGGATTCTGAAAGCCAGAATTACCTTGGGAATGGAGAAACCATTTCCAAGGCAATGAGGCTCTGGGCCCTGGAACATGATTCATTACACTAGATTCGCGTGCATTTATGGTTTGAAATCCTGCCAGGCGTGCCCTGTCCAGACCATAGCATGACCTCTGCAAAATCATATCTATCATTGGAAAGGCCTGGCTTTCCGTAACTCCTTCTGATATGCTGCCAAAAACTCAAACAGCTTTCCGAGTACACTTTAATTGGTACTTTATATTCAACACATAGGGAAACTCACCATAAACAAAATCTGTTCTTTCCTGAACTCTGTGAAGTTAAAGTATCTGGAACGTGTGTTAACTGTACAGTATTTATGGAGTTCAGCATGTGGGTGAAGTCAGCCAAGGCCCATTTCTCCTCCTTACAACCTTATATACTAAGGAATTCTTTATATGTGATGATTTTTGAAATAGCTTTGAAATCTCCCACCCCTATGAAATTCTTGCAATGGTAAAGAATAGAAGGAATAACAAATAGTCAATTCAGCTGATTTTTTTTTTTATTCTTTGAGAAATCAATACTAACGTAGTTGGCATTTATGTAATCAACCTTCTTCCAAGAGTCTCAAAACATATATAAACTCTGCTGGTTGGTTACTTAAAAGTAATCACTTGCCCTGAAACTGTTAACCAGGTCACATATGGAACTGGTTGTAAGAATCAAATACTAAGACTTAAAATTTCCACGAGTGGTTTATGCCAATCAGTTCCCATGTCCCATTCACCTACATCCATGCATGTGGTGAGAACTATTAAGGAATCAGGGATGGACAGAGGAGTCTAAGATGTGTGTATTCAATCAATCAAATCATTGAACATCTCCTTCATGCTAGAGACTAGTGGTGTGCATAAGGGACATGGTGATAAATAAGTGAGTTTTACTACCTAGAAATTCACAGTCTCTAGTGAATAACACCTAAAACTAACATGTAGTGAGTACACAGAGAACATATTGTATTCTCTAAGAACAACTGAGCCCTTTATGTGTATTATTAACCCACTCAGTCTTCACAGTTACTCTAAAGTGGGGTCTAATACCACATCTAATAGACACCTTCCACCCAGACATTAAAATGCGTGTATTGAACCTTGGTTGCTTCAAATGATTTTTAAAGATATAAATATTTTCAGACAGACTTCAGGTGCCCATTTTACTCCTTCTTGATCTTGATTTCTACTCTCCATCCGAGAAGGCACTTGCACTTCTACAATAAATGTATATCTTTCCTATCTTTTTTTTTTCAAAATAAATATGCTGTGTATATCTACATATATATTAACATGTATATCTACATTATGTATTGTCTTTCATGTTTTCAAAATTGTACCAATGGTATAATTTTCTTTCATCTTGGTTTATTTGCTTAATATTGCATTTTTGAAGTTTATGAATGTTGAGTCATATAGAAATTACACATTAATTATAACAGTTATGCAGTCTTTATTGCATTAATACACATAATTTGTCAATCCATTCCACTATTACGGGGCATTTACATTGTTTTCAATTGTTCTCTATTACTTGAATGTCTCAATGAACATATCTTTATGTGAATTTTCTGTGTCATATACCTACAAGTAAGTCTGCTGATTCACAGGATAGGTGCATCTTCTACCTTACTAGATATTGCCAAATAGTTCCCCCAAATGGTTGTACTCATTACACTCCAAATGCCAATGTATGAATGTTCTAGATCCCTTATAACTTTGTGGCACTTGGCGGTGCTAGAAATTTAATTTACGTGAGTTTGAAGGGTGTGAAAATAGCTTATTATTAATTTAGAATATTAGCAATTATGTTTCTACATGATAAAGGCAGATGAATACATATATATGTGTGTGTGTACATACACATATATATGTATTCATCTGCCTTGTGCTATCTTTTTTCTATTTTTTATATAAAAGAAGGTTATAATATTTGTTAGAAAACTTCACTTTTTATTCTCTGGAACAGTTTTAGAAAAGAAGGATTTTTATTCCTTTTAGTTAGCCACTTATAAAACCATTTTGGTAGTGTAAAAAAAGTACAAATTAATTAATCGTTGGTATTTTACAGCTTGTATTTCTTCTTAAGTCAATGCTATTGTTCAAGTATTACAAAATTTTCTTGTATATTGTCAATTTATTGCATTTCTGTGGTTATGTCATATTTCAAATAGATTTTCCAGTATTTTGTACTTGTGAAAGTTCCTTATGTTTCTTATTTGTGCTTTCTCTCTCTCTCTCTCTCTTTTTAACTTGCACAGTCTTCAAGGGCACTGTCTGTTTTATTAGTAATTCCAAAGAATGAGCTTTGGTTTTGGTACTTCTTCCCATTGTTTGTTATTTCTCATTTCCTAATTTTCTGCTCTTCTATTATTAGTAGCTTCTGTACATCTTGGAGGAAGATTTAGTCTGCTTTCTTTTCAACTTTTCAAGTACAATGCTCAGGTTATTAATATGTCATTTTTCTTATATTCAAAAATATGCATTATACTTATGAATTTTCCTCTGAGCACCAATTTATCTTCATCCTACAAGTTTTAATGTGCTATAACTTTGGTTATTATACTAGTGCTTTTAAGAGGCAGACTCCCAAACCATACCTGATAAGACCTTTTCTTGGGTATTTATTATACTCTTTGCCCAGAGCCTTATCCCATTTTCACTTCATTGATATGGGACAACATTCCAAATTCCATTGGGTATAAAAATTTCAGAATTTGAGGACATTCCTACGTAACTTAATAAGATAAAAATCCCTAGTAAACAAAATGCTCTGCAACATAAAAGGGCACCATATATAATTATAAAACCTTCCTAGGCAACCAATAGACTGTAATAAAATAGAGAAACCCCATAAAAATGTGTTAGCTAATAGGAAGTGTCTCCAGAGAGAATAGAGGTGCAATGCTTCTATGATGTATAAAAGTGGAAAGATCTCATGGATCACATAGATCATGCTTCATTTTACATCAGCAGATTGAGTCTCAGAGAGATTGAAAGACTTTTTCAGTTTCACAAAATAATTAGTTGGAGATTCAGGACTGAATACTCCCTGTGTAGTTGTTTCCTTATTGTCATTATTAATTTTATACCATATTTCCTCCTGCCTTCTGTCCTAAGAAATGAGGATCAACAGGTTTGCACAGAAAATTCTTCAATGTCCCTATATGATTCCTTCTTTACAGATGGGGTTAGTAAGCCACAAAACCAGGTGATAGGACTATAGAAAGCAGTCATGGACATTGACTCCATTTGCTGGCAAAGCACACATACAACAGCCGTACTGAGAAGCTCCTGCTGACCCATGTAATTTCGTCTTCTGCCTTTTCCAAAACTTGAGTCCCGTTTACCTGATTCTCTGCCACTGTACTCATTGTTTTCCTTTCTCATTCATCAGGTTTAACCTTAAGTGTCAGGAATGGCTGTCCTGACAATATCATCTAAAGTGGGCTCTACACCTACTCGCCATTATTCTCTCCCTTAATTTTACAAATGTTTACTTCTTCCTCATAACATCCACATGAAATTATTTTATTTATTAACTAGTTTATGTATTTGTCTGTCTTTCCCATTAAAATATATATTTCATGTCCAGGTCCAGTGCATATCACAGTTCTGGTCATAGTAAGTATTCAGTGGAGGCTAGGGTCTTAAATAAATGAATACAAAAATCTCCAATAGACCTTTAAAGAGTAGAAATGATCTCAGTGGAATATTTGACAAAACACAAGGTGTTATATTTAGGTGACATCTCTAATCTAAATTGGAGAAACATAGATGAGAGTTCTTACATTGATCATTATACCCCAAGGACAAATACTTTTAAAATAATGATGGGTAATTTTATTTCTTCATTTCCAGTAATGATGGACTAAGGCATTTGGACAAACCCCCCGCCCCAGGAAAAATAAAATAGCTGAATGAGGTATAAACACCATCTTTTAAATCATCGAAGAGGGGTGCCTGGGTGGCTCAGCCATTAAGCGTCTGCCTTTGGCTCAGGTCATGATCCCAGGGTCCTGGGATTGAGCCCCACATTAGGCTCCTTGCTCCACAGGAAGCCTACTTCTCCCTCTCACACTCCCCTTGCTTGTGTTCCCTCTCTTGCTGTCTCCCTCTGTCAAATAAATAAATAAAATCTTTAAATAAAATAAAAGCATAAAAGAGCTAAGAAGATAGTGACTTATTACTTGGTAGGGGTCTATAAGACTTTGGGACAGGGATGTAGTCTACAGTAGAGGCTACTTTCCCCCTCATCATATGCAGATCCAGGAAATTAACAGATACCTTGGACTGTCAGCTGAAGGATATAAAAATTCTGAATGCAGATTCTTTTAAGAGTCAAGACTTGGTAAACCTCCTACCTCTCTGGGCTGAAACTCTAAGGGCTCTAGTCTGTTAAGAAGGGTGATAGTTTTGTATTATTTTACTCAGCATTAAACTGGATTAAAAAAACCAAAAATAATATACCCAGGATTCTGGCAAAAGTAAATGAAAATCTTCCCTTCAGGAAGACAACTTTAATCAAGTCTCAAAGTATTACTGAAAGTCAGTTTTCAAAAACAATGCCCAGCACACAATCAGAGATAATTAGACACACAAAGAATTAAATGCCGTAAAAGAAAGAAATTGTAAAAATAATGCAGTTTAGGAACAGATACAGTAGAGTCCAAATAATAGAATTACTGGACAACTAGACAGACTACATACAACAATTCTGCTCACTTTGTTCAGTGAGATAAAAGTCAAGCTTCAAAATGTTAGCCAAGAACTAGAAACCATAAAAACTAATACTATAGATTCAAAAAAGAACCAAATATACATTCTAGAATTAAAAAAGAAAAAAAAACCTGAATCAATAAGTTTAACAGCAGCTTAGACAGAGTTGAATAGAGAATCATTAAACAAGAAGATGGATCAGAAGTCTTTGCAAAATGAGGCATAGAAGACAAAAGGTAGAAAATACAGAATAACAGACAATAGATATAGAGCAGTGGTGTCCAACAGACACTTCTGCAATGATAAAATTCTTCTATATGTGTCCAGTACAGTAACCACAAGACACCTGTGGCTCCTGAGGACTTGAAATGTGGCTACTGAGACTGGAGAGCAGACTCTTCAATTTTAGTTAAATTTAAACATATATAGCCACTTAGGCTAGAGGCTAATGTATTGAACAGTGCTGATATGGAACATGCATACAGAAGGTCTAACATATATGGAATAGGAGTACCAGAAGCAAAGGAGAGAGAAAATGAAGCACAGGTAATATTTGAAGAGGTAGTGGTTCAACAATGTTCAGAACTGATGAAAGACACTAATCCAAAAATTCAAGAAACTCATAAAATCTCAAGGAGGAGTTAAAAAACAACAACAACTGGGGCGCCTGGGTAGCGCAGTCGTTAAAGCGTCTGCCTTTGGCTCAGGGCGTGATCCCGGCATGCCGGGATCGAGTCCCGCATCGGGCAACTCCGCTGTGGGCCTGCTTCTTCCTCTCCCACTCCTCCTGCTGTGTTCCCTCTCTCGCTGGCTGTCTCTCTGTCACATAAATGAATAAAATCTTTAAAACAACAACAACAACAACAACAACAACAACAACTGTTTTTTAGGCATGCCATAGTGATTCTGAAGAAAACCAAATACAAAGTGAAAAAAAAAATAAGAGGAAGCAGGGAGGAAAAAAAAAAGATTCCCTTCAAACAAAGAGCATTTAGACTGAATTGACATCTCAACAGCCACAATGGAAGCCAGAAAAAAAGTGAAATGATATATTCGAGGTGCTGAAAAAAAGTAACTCCTATCCTAGAACTCCATACGCAGAGAAAGTAACTTTCAGGAATGAAGGTAAAATGAAGGTATTTTAAGACCTGGGAAAAAAAGACAGTTTAGCATTAGCAGATGCTGCCCATGGAAATTATAAAATGATCCCAGATGGGAGGTAAAACATGAAAGAAGTAACAAGAACAAATAAAATAATAAATATGTGGGTAAATTATAAGAAAAAATACTATATAAAATAGAAACAAGAACTTATTGCAGGCTCTTTTTCTTTCTCTCAATCTCTCTCTCTCTCTCTCGCTCGCTCTCGCTCTCTCAACAACTTAACATTGCACTTCACATTTTATGTTGAAATTGTTCACCAGTGCTACTGGACTTCTTACTGCTGTTGGTCAGAGACCTCAAAGTGTCTAACGAGGCTGCACAGCATTAATGTTTGTTGTGAAGACAAATGGATGAATGAGTGGAGCAAAGGAAGTTATTTCCTTGTTCCCTGGTAATGTGGCAAGGATATTAAAAAGCAATGAGCTTCACAGAGAGTGACAACTGAGTAGTTGAGTTCCAGTCATCACTTGTGGCACTTGAACATTTCTAAATACTAACATATACTTATATTTCTGAAATTTGATTCTTACAATAGAGATTTCTGGAGTCAATTCCAGAGAGCCCATTCCAGCTTTTGGCTTTAATCAAGTTACCTAAACTCTCTAATCTTTGTTTTCTTTATCTCTGACCCATTTTGCATCGTGGTTAGTGTGCATAAAACCACATTTGGATCCTTTTCATTAACTTCCCGGAAATGTTATGCACTCCTTGGCAATGTCCTCCAAGATATTTTCTTTGACTTTATTTTTATTGTTGTTTCCTTTCCAACAGTTCAGTTACTTCCTCAGGAATACATTTAAGTCTACAAGTTGTATCCTGTTTCCTTCTCTCTCCCTTTGTCCTTTCCATCTTCATTCTTAAAAACTTCTCAAGTTGTACTTCCTGTCCACATCTTAAGTTCAAACTGTTTTTGATTCTACTACTTGCTGCCTTGAATGCGGACTGTGTTGTCATATTCTTTGAAATCTTTCCTCATCTTATCCTTCTGTCTTCCCCATCTCATTTTGTTATACCTTTCCTGACAGATTATTTTGTAGACATATCCTTATTTCCAATTAAATGCTGTAAAAGTGTTTTTCAATTTACTCATTCCCGAGTGAGAAGAAATTTGTCAGGATCTGGTAATTGTCAACAAATGGAGTATATAATCCCCATTTGGAAAAAAACTTATTTTTGGATATTGTGATAGATTAGCTTATTGCTCGGTCCCCCACCCTCTTTCAAGGGAGGAGTATACTTCCCTGCCCCAGAGGGCAAGTTAATTGCACAATGAAGAGGGACCAATTTTCAATGTCTCATCAGCATTCAAATAATTGGGCACTGCTACACAGGTGGTGGCTTCTTCAGCTCCAGCGGATGCTCTAAGAGACAAATGCTTGACCAACCACCATCTCCATTATGTATTGCTACCACGAGTCTTCTTGTCTACTTCCCGCCAAAGCGATGTGCTTCTGCAGTGCACCCCAGCAATGCACGCTAATAGCTCTCCTTTGTCCTAATTTTCCAACTGTTTTCTGAAAGTCAAAGTCTTCAAAAGTTGTGACAAGAAAATAGAAATATTCTGTTTGCCTCAAAAAACTAGGAGTCATAAAGTAGAGAGAAATTCCCTTATTTTCCTCTTGATTCAGATTTTTTCTGGGTAAATTTTCTGTTTCCAGTAGTAAGCTAAGGGTCCACCATTGTTGGCGTTTCTCACCCCAGTTCCATGGGAATCACGGACCCTTAAATTTCTCTTCTGTGAGTTTCAGTCCTGTTGTGAATCTGGCTCTTCTGGAGCTGCACCCGTGTTTCTGGCGATGCACTGAGAACACTGAGTCAAGAACTTCCCCCAGTCAGATGCCATTTGAAAATCAAGATGGTGCCTCTATGTTTAACTAGTAAAATGTGCCCGCCTCCTAGAATATTCTGTATTTTAGGCTTCTCCCTGGGTCAGTGTTCCCTTTTTCCTTGTTATTGTCAATTGTTGAAATCTAACTCTGTTTGTAAACATATAGACTTTTAAAAACGAAATTTGTATAAAGACAGGATTCTGGAAGTTGTAACCCTCATGCTCCCAAGGATTCAGCCCCCTTTCCCAAGGGAGCATCTTTGCCAACACTTTATTATGCACAATTTCAACCATGCAGCAACGTTGAAAGAATTGCATAGGGAGCAGTCTTATGTCTACCACTTCTTTTGCCATGAACGCTTTACTCACTTTATCACATGTCTGTCCCTCTATCCATCAATTAACTCATCACAGTTTTGGATGCATTTCAAAGTAGATTGTGGACACTAGTATACTTCCTACCAAATACTTCAGCATGTGTATTACCGGGAAGAGTTCATTATTTGTTTACAATTTCTCTTTCTTATGTGAAATTTACATGTAATGGAACACAGAAATCAAGTACATACACATTCGCGAGTTTTGCAGATACACACAAAGAAGTACCCTCCTGGGTACTTGGGAACATTTTTAGGACATGATAATCAGATCAAAGTAGAATGGGGGCAGCTTCTATCAGAAAGAACCCCAGAATACTTCTGTCTCCCCATTAACTTTGTATGCTGGTAGAAAGGGAAATCTTCCTTGCGATTTCTTACATTTTGTACCTTTGTCATAGAATTTAGTATTCGGGAGCATGGAGGATGAAGAACCCAGTGGAGACAGAAAAAGCCACGTCATCATTAAAAATAAACAGAGACGCAGTATGTCAGAGGGCAGAGGCAGGCTCTTCATTGTGCAGGTGATTTATGGGGGCAGCTAATTTTAAACAAGCTCAGGCCGTGTGGTGCCTTGCAGCCAAACAAACAGGCAAAGCACCCTTCCGACAGCAGCCGCGAGCTGCTGATCGCCTCAAGAAGTAATCTCATTTCCTTGGTGGTGTAAAAGGTCATAAGTGGCTGTTTACCGTCTGAGAAAACCCTGGTTGAGTCATTGAAAGCCGACCCTGTTAATGCCATGGAATCATGAGGATTACAGCTTGGAGACAATGGCCTGCCCCCCAAGAGTAAAGCCCACAAAACACAACACAGATACATTAACAACAGTTAAAGCAGAGGGCTTCCCTCTGTTTATTCTGTGCTGTAGACCCCCTTTCCTTAAAATGGCACTTGAGCGTGAGAGAGAGACCAGCCACCGACAAAATTAGCACAGGGTCCTGTGGCCTGGTTCCTTGTGTCTGGTTTGTAACAGGGGTCAGGCAGGGCCTCTTATGCCAGCAGGGCAGCAGCCAGGTAGCAGGGAAGGTGGAAACAGGAGAGGCAGGAAGGAGGGGAGCCTCATGTGGAGGAGACGCTGCAGGGCTGCGCAAGCTGGCCAGTCTGGGATTAGTGGACTCTATCTTTAGATTGGTGGCCTGGGGTGATTAGTTTTCTCCGCCTGCAGGTTTGCGGTTCTGCCAAATGCCAATGTTGAAAAATCCAGAGTTCCATAGTCTAATCCTAGGGAAAGTCCTCAGCAAGCAGAGGCAGGGGGACACATGTGGGTGGGTGGTGGGGTGGGGGAGGGGGGTGGGTTGGCAGCAGTCATTTCAATGAATAAAAATTTAATATGGACCTTCAATATAGATGGTTCAAAAGCTACCTGAAAGTATCAAAAAACTGAGATGAGAGGTTAAATAAAGAATGTCTTTGGGAAAATGTTTGGGAGTTTTCCCTCCAGCAATTCCCAATATGGGGAGGGGATGTGGCCCCCTTGCCTTAAGACTAGTGAGAGGTCAGAAAGACCCAGTAAGGGAACTAGAATGTTTCCCCTGGACACAGGGAACAGGGTTGATATTCCAAAGGGTTTCAACAACCAGTGAGGCATGCCTACTGACAAATGAGAACTGATATCAGCCGTGCAACTGGAGTTGGCTCCTGCAGGGTCCTGTTTGGCCAAGCATTGACTCTTAGGTTCCTGGATAGTGGGAGGTCTGGGGGGCTCATGAAGGGGCTGGCAGGTTGAGAGCATGAGCAGAGGGTTTGTGGGGGTGCTCAGAGCAGAAGCTGTTTATCACTTGTGGGAGCACTTCAACAAGCCACAGCCAGTATGCCCTACCTGTGCACGCCAGCTAACAGGCACCCCGGGACAGCAGAAGGGGGGGGCGTGGTTAAGGAGGCCCTGAGCTTCTGCTGAGCACTCAGACACGTGCAGGTTTCCCGTGGAGGATGTGGCAGTCATGTGTGTGGAGAACGAGAACTGGGCCTTGTCACCTTCAAGGGACTTTCCCCATGAAGACCGCTTAGAAGGGAGTCGGGACAGAGAGTGCACGATGGAGGGGACACAAAAAAACCATGATGTTTTTGTGCTACAGACCCCTTTGGCAGGCTGTGTCGGTGGGCGACCCCTTCTCAGGTCTCTTACTGTTTTTAAGTGCATAAATTGAATTCCTAGAATTGCTAAGGAAACCAATTATAACTACGTAGAGTTATCAAAATATTTTTAAAAATTGTAATGCATTAAATAGCGAGAGCTAGTGTCATTCCTAACAACTACCTTTTATATATAAATATACTATATTTTCCTAATTTTGAAACAGTGACAACTATCAACAACATTTTGAAGTATCTTCACAATCGTAATGTAACATGAAGTTATCTATGGTGTCATTGGTGACAGGGTCACAAGTGCTGAATATGCATTACCTTATGCACATGTATAATCAGCGGACGTTGCAAATTTCAGTTAGGGATTAGTGAAAATAAAGACATAAATATTCTTTATTCCATCCAAGTTGAAGGACCCATGGGTAAGTAACTCTGGGTTAAAGGGCTCCCTTCCCTTCCAGGGCCAGATCGACAATGGATCACCTGTATAAGAACCCGCAGGTGAAAAACACCCAAGAGACAGAGTTAATTTTAAGCCCTTGCTATGGCCAAAGGAAACTGCCGATACATGGGGACTCTTCACCAAAGGCGTTTTCGAGCTTCTCACTTCTCTTCTCTCCTTTGCCCCAGCCAGGAGGTTCAGAAGTCAACATCAGCGAGTGGTAGCAGATGAAGGAGGCTGGCAGAGTAAGAATTAAGAAGTCCTTCTTTCCCTGCAGAGGATTTCCAAGATTGCTGCAAGGTCAAGGTGAGAGGCTTTAATTTTGATTGAAGTTTACAAATGTGATTATAACACTGCGCTGGGCATATTCACCTCTGAACGGAGACTGTTCTGGGCAGCTAAAGTGTCTGGTGTTCCTTTCCTTATCTCAGAGGGAATAGGGGAGCTGTGTGGTCTGCCAGTGGGTGAGGGGTGTTCATCCAGTGTTGGCGGATAACCTGGCCTCACGGGACAGGTTTGAAAGGACAGTCGTAGGGGAAAATGAAGTTGCTTTGTGATTATACTCCTTGAGTTTTGCTAGTGCAGTATATAATGTCTATAGTTAAAAAATTCTCTGCCAAAAAAGGATATATGGACCTAACTCCCTATGTAAAAATTCCAGCGGACCACTTATTATATCACCTCGAGTTCCTTAACCAATGTTTCCCCATCTGCAAAATAGAGCTAATGTTATATGGGTATGGTATATGTAGCACCGCCAAAAAAAATTGAAAAAAAAAAAAAGAATTCAATATGCTAATAAAAACAAAAGTTGAGAATAGTGCCTGGTACTACCCACATATTAGCTATTGTCATTATGAAGTTACTCAGGCCTTGCCACTCAGGCCTTGCCACTCTCAGTTGCCTTTCGGGAACCTCCACTGACCCCTAGAGATCCAAAAATAAGAATTGGAAACTATAGTTTCAGAATGTCTTTATCTGCCACCTGGAGGTTGGGTGTTTGGGCTCATTCTGCTCTTCCCTCCCCAGTGAAAGAAATGTCTCAACCATCTGGGTAGTTAGTGTACCTAATACTTCCGCAGGGTTAGTACCTGACCAACCACTCCCAGGTGGCCCCCCTAGATGGTGGCCTGGGCATTCCTCCTCGGGTATCAACTCAGATGAAAGCTTTCCCCAAACCCACTATGGTGTAAGATGAAACCTTGGAAGCTATTTACTTGGAAAGTAGTTGTTAAACATCATGGGTAGCTAAGGGCCTCTTCAGTTGCTAAGGGAGGTGTTATATTTAAATTCCAGCAACAACAAACAAAACAGCTGGCGGATATACCACACCTGATGTATAAATGTTTCTGGCGTTCCTGATGGAACTGAAAGATTATTGGGCTGGGGTCAAGCAATCCTGGACTTAAATACCACTTCTCGCTCACCAGTGGTGTGAAATTCAGTATCGATGTCCCTCAAAGTCTGATTTCTTTTAAATATAGCAAGGATAACTGGTAACCTCTTTCTGGTTGTGCAAATCACAGGAAATAAGGCTTAGGTGTTCAATTCGTGTTGATAAATTCCCTTCAACCCTTCACACGAAAGGAATGCTATTCAGATGTCAGCTATGGTTCTCTGTGGCACTAGAAGGAAACTGAACGCGGCTCGACCACCTTCCTTCCTACCTTACAGATTCAATAGTCCCCAGAAGTCCTAATACGCTTTCGTGTTTTGTTTTGTTTTTTTGCAAATTACACATAAGGGGGTAGAAATGCAGAGTCTATTCCTGTGGCTGGCTCAGCATCCCCGGCTCTGACCTCCAAGCATGCACTCTTTAGATCACATCACTTTACCCGATAGAAATGCTCAACCCCTGCTGGTTTTCACGAACAACCACAACAGGACCTCTACCTGCTCAGACACCGCATTAATGAGTTACATGCATCATTTTGAAAATGGAGGCATCAAGACGGATTAGAAGCTCACTTCCTGGCAGCACATGAACTCCCTGTTCTTAAATACTCTGCCCATGCTGTCACCACGGAGTGTCCCAGGCCCTCCCACATACAGTCACAAATGCCTCCATTTTGCTAGACCTCCTCCCCTTTGTACCCCTCCTCTCTTTCCTTCACACCACTTGTCCTTGGAGCTCACTCTCAGTGGTGGAAATAACATGATTTCCCTCTTGCCTCTGCAGAACAGCTTCCCACAGCCTTTAGTATCCTGATACTGGCTGACATTCCTGCTTGTGGATGTATCTGTTAGCTATTGTTGAATAATAAATCACACCAAAAGTCAGTGACTGAAAAATAAACATTCTTGCTTACTGGTCTTTATCATCCGGGTGGTTCAACTGATCTAGGCTAGGCTCCACTGATCTTGGCTGGCTCTGTTCATGCATTGCAGTCAGCGGGTTGGTTGTGGCGGGCTTGTATGATTTAGCATGGCCTCAGCTGCATGACTGAATGATGGCTGTAGACATGAAGGTATTTGGGCCATGGGTCTGATATTCTTCAGAATGCTAGTCTGGGTCCATTCACACAGTAGAGCAGGATTTCAAGAGAATGAGAACAAATGTGCAAAATCTCTTGAGGCCTAGACTCAAGACTGGTAGAGCTTCCTTCTACCACATGCTGTTGACCAGAATGAATCACAAGACCAGGTCAGATTTAAGGGTGGACAATTAGACTCCACCTCTTGATGGGAGGAGCTTCGAGGTCCCATTGCAAAGGGAGAGGATGCAGGGAGGGAAGTTTGGGCTATGTTTGCAATCAATGTGCCAACTCTGCGTCCTCTACTCCAAGCCAGCTCTTGAAGACCTTTTTACAAGGACAACTTCCTCTAGGAGAGAAATTGTGGTGCTAACTGCTAATATAATAAAAACATTTTTTCCACTTTGTTAGGAGAAAAATGACTCCACTTCCTTTGAGAAAGACCAGTTCACATGTCACTTTGCTTGTTATCTTGGGTCCTGTTTCCAGACAAGGAAAAGCTGAGACTTGAGTCCCACTCCTCCCCAAACCTTGAAGTTTGTCTTCCCCTAAGGTAGGGATGGACAAAGCACAAGATCTTAAGAATAAGTGATTCTGTGGAATTGAGGGCACTAAAGGCCCCCAAGGATGATCTGTGAGGCACAAAACCATGGCTTATGGATTTAAAGGATGACCTAAGAGCACTTTGTAAAATAATGAAGAACCACTGAAATATCCTATCTTTTCTCTCCCTTGCCTCCTTGCTTAAAACTGAGCAAGAAAGTAGATATTAAAGGCTCCTATTCAATAAGGTGCCAACTGGTACATTGAAGCTGACTGCTTTAAAACTTTGCTGCCAATATTATATATTCCCTGTTTAATAATTTAATTCAAGTTTTACAAAAAAGTTACTTGAAGTATGGTTACAAATTAGTAAAACAGTTTCATAAACCATAATAAATAGTCTTAGTGTATTTTACATAAACTATTAAAAGAGTTTTTGTTAAAACAAAGATCTACCCTTTGGCCTAAGAAATAATTTAAAGTGGATGTAAGCAAATTGGCCCTCTCATAGATAAAAAAAAAAAAAAGAAAAGAAAAGAAAAGAAAAGAAAAGAAAATAGCAAACATATTGAGATGTGATTTTGCTATAAACTATTCAGCTAAAAAACTGACATAGTAATTCAAATTCTGATTGTATGTAGGAAATATATCTAAATATGTAAATAAGCTATATGCATACAGATACTATACCCTGAAAATTCATTAGTATGAAAAAGTGTACCATGACACACAATTTAAATCATATTTTGTGATAATTCTAATGTATAACTTTTATTAGACAGAATAAATTACCCAGAATTAAGGATATACTATGAATTTTGAGACCTCTATTCAGGGCTGTAATGTACCCAACATTTTTCTGTGGTGAAAAATGGTTTCCCAAAAAGAATAAAGAAATAAATCCAATCATATATCATTTCAGTCTTGTTTCTTTCTACAATTTATTTATTCATTTGTTCATTCATTCAATTCTCATTGAGCCCCTACTATGTGCCAAGCACTGTACTGTATGTATTAAGAAAGTTGCTTCACTTTATCATTTTAGTAACTGAAATTTTGGTTTTTTTCGAATTTAGAGATAAAGAAATAAAGGCTTAGAAAGCTCAAATAACTTACTTAGCAACTCACTTACCCAGGATGCCAGTGTAGATATTGCTGTTTTTACAACCTGAGTTTTAATTATAAGCTCCTGGAAAAAGAGCTTAAGGTTACATTATGTACATATGTACTATGTCACATCAAATGTGTCCTATGCAAAATAAAGAGAATACCCAGGCCACTCTAGAGCCGTGAACGTTTTCCAGTCCTCAGGTGTGCTCATGTAAGGTATTTTATTTTTAATGAATGATTACAGAAAATAGCAAAAATTCGTAATTGGTGCATGAGTCAAAGACTTAGCAAAGATTCCTTGGAAATGTATGGTTCAGCATAAATATCTTGGCCTGAGCTTTAGTTTTCCATTAAAGACTAACCTTCAGTGGTCTACTCTCCAGCTCAGTTTATGGGTGCCTGTTCAAGGATCTGTTCTCCGTTCATGGCAGTCAGTAGACATTCCATAAATACTTGCTAATACATGAGAATCCACACAGGGTTTGATTAACTCAAACTGTGTTAGTTCCAATATCTACTTACTTTCTTGTGGTTCAGGTTCTAATATCCAATATCTGTGCTTTCAAAACCATTAATATTGTCCCTTTTGTTGGGTTGTATTTTATTGCCATTGTAGTCAGTATTCCTTGAAGCTTGAAGTCCTCTCTGTAATCTTTCCAGAAGATTTTTGATATTTGCAATTTCCATATTAATGTTTTTTTCTTTTTAACTCCATTTCTATATTTATCCCTTATAGTTCTCTCTGTTTAGTAATCCTGCATTTGAGGTTAAAATAGCCTCCCTGTATTCATCCCTTGGACAGACAGTATTTGGTCAGATAATGAGAAGATGTCTCATGTAGGTCCCCACACATCATCATATTAGCCAATCAAGTTCTGAGGAATAAATTACTTGGTCTAATCGGAGACGGATATTTCTCAAGGAGAGACCCAAACTCCCCAATACATCAGAAGATACAGTGAAGAAGTGGCTGAAGTCAATAGGAAGTCAGAAAACCTTGAGGCTGCCCAACTGTCTTCTCTCCTCACTTCTTCAAACATAGACACTAAGGATGGTTCTCCCTACTCTGATTTCACTGCAATTCATCAATATCTCTGAAGCAGGGTTAGTTATTCCAATCATCTATTCACAGTACAGTTTCCTTCACTGTGAGCGTGTTGAGGGTAGAAAGCATGTTTTCTCTCCATCAGTTTCTCAATCCTAGCAGATGACCAAGCACTCAGTTTATTAAAAAAAAAAAAAAAGTTTGCTGGAACAGTACGTGACATTAGGTCAGAAGTCCCACAAAATATCTCCATGAATTTCATCCCCTGACCATGATTTTGTTATGTGTCCATCACTGAACCAATCAGTGATAAAGAAAAAAAAAACAATAATTTAAGCCTGTCTAGGCCCTTATCTTCAGTTGAGGATGGGGTCCACCCATAGCTAATGACAAAGGTGAGAAGGGAAAAGAGGCTAATCCCCCAAGTAGAATCATGACACTACAAGTAATTGGAGAGAACTAGACTACTGAGGAGGCAAATAGCAGCTATGGGATACGGTGGGTTACAGAAGCTGTGTGATGCTAATAGACACACTCAACTATGCAAACCCCTAAGAGCATCTGGTTTTGCTACCAGTTGAAATCAGCATGCCCAAAGCCGCTATAATCTGACCTCCATTTTCTTGTTTTATAAAACTTAGTTTTATGTAGGTATTTCCCATAAATTACAGTTCCTAAACAAGTTTACATCAGTTATTATAATGTGCAAGAAGGCTGTGTTTGCTTAGCTTGTCTCTGGTCTGCATTTAGCCTGGTACTCCATCTTGGAACACTCTTTGCCGACAAGTGCAGGCCCCTGTCCTGCATGATCTCCTCATCCTCAGCCTACTGCTGAGCCTGTTGCTCTGCTCCTCTGATCTGATCCTGGCCCTGGCACTCTTGCCTGACCATCTCCTAATCACCAGTGGCCTACCGTTAAGGATTCACATCAAGACCCTTGAATGTATTCCCAAATCCATCACTAACTATCCATGACTCAGTTACCTCATTTACAATAGGAAATATTTCTTTCAACTTCATTAGAGTGCCATAAGATACAAAAATGGTATTTAAGATTCTAATTTGTTAATAATATCAAGTTGAACTGATCCATGTGGAATTAGAGTTCCTTACATGCAAATATTAATGTTTATAGTATAATATCACTATATCCCTGGAGTCTGTGGTAGGTATTAAAAGAGTATTGAAAACAGAAATGTTACTATTAGTAATAGCACAATAGGAAGGTAGAATAAGAAGTGAAGAATCTGACAATGGTTTGGTAAATTTCCTTTGAGGAGGAAAAAGGAGTGATTTAAAAATGCAATCTTTCAGCTCAAAGTGATCGATCTTTTGAGACTGCATTATAAACACAAGGTGGTAATGGCACGGGGTGAGTCGGCTGATGAGAATAGAGATTGTACTGGCGGGATTCCTAACACACTTTGAAGAGGGATATGTGGAGACCATACTTTCAGGCTTTGAGTTTGATTCTTTGGGCATGAAGCCTTAGTAAACATATGCTTCATGGGAAACAAGGGGGATCATTTGCCCTTTGGAATAAAGCTTCTATGGACAAAACCCTGTTTCTCAGGGTAATATGTGGTTTTGAACATCCTGGAAAAATACACCTACACCTGATTCATTGGAGCAATCCTAGCCAGGATAGGGTTTCAGCTTGGCTTAAGCTGGCAGCCCAGATGTTCCTCAAAACATGGCTTATCCCCATTGCTCTAGAGGAGTCACTCACCATGCCCCATGATCCCAACAAAACCTTCTTTGTGAAACAGGAAGGGAGGGTCAGGTTGCGTTCCCAGCCCAGCTGCCAATCCCTCCCAGTTTGGGACCCTTTCTACTCTCCCCGGGGCTCCATCAAAAGTTCAGCAGAAACATTTGCCTCTAGGCATCCACTGTGTCAGAAGTCTGACAGCTTGTTTATATATATATTTTGTTACACTGCAGCATGGGTACAGTTTTAGGGGAGAAAGAAGAAATAAGATGAAAAGTCTAGAAGTTGGCTTTACTTTGTGATTCTTTCTGTAATTTTTTCCCCCAGTCCTAGCCAATGCACAGCCACCAGGTGACTTTCTTAGATTCACCGAAGAGTGACTTATCTGAGTAGTCCATAGAGAAGATCAGAGGGTATGGTGAGTGACCTTGGTACCCAAAAGAAGTTCTTCCTCCGAGCTTTTTCCCAGACCCTGATTCAAGAAGTATAAGAGGGGGGTACTTGGGTGGCTTAGTTGGTTAAACGGCTGCCTTTGGCTCAGGTCATGATCCCACAGTCCTGAGATAGAGCCCCGCATCAGGTTCCCTGCTTAGCTTTTCCCTGTCCCTCTGCCCCTCCCCTCTGCTCATGCTCCCTCCCTCTCTCTCTCTCTCAAAATAAATACACAAAATCTTAAAAAAAAAAAAAAGAAGTGTAAGAGGGGATATTTGACCCCTACCTGCAGTGTCTTCACCTCCCTTTGTTGATTGATTAAAATAGAGAGAAACTGATGTGAACTGGGCCATAGGAATAAGCTACAAAGTCACAGCAGTAAAAGTGACAATGTCTGTCCTTCTCTGCCCAGTTTCCATCTCTTGGGTCTGTTAGACCTCAGGGAGTGTATCAGTTAGATATTGCAGTATAACAAACTACCCAGAAACTCAGTGGCTTAAAATAATAACTCATCATTCACCAGCCAATGGGGCACCAGGTCATCTGTGCTCACTGGTATATCCGTGGTCAGCAATGAGTCAGGTAGGCAACTGCTCATCCTGGCTGGAGTGTTACACCTGTTTGGGAGTGCAGCTGACTGAAGCTGGTCTGGAAAGACTTTGGATTGGACAGCCAGGCTCTTCCAGCCTCATCCACCAGCAGCATAGCCTAGGCTTCTTCACAAGGTAGCAACATTTTTGAGAGCGTGTGGAAGAGTGCAAGACTTCTTGAGGATGAGACTTGGATCTGGCATACTGTCACTTCCAGCATTTTCTATTGGTCAAAGACTAAATACCACAAGACCAAGCCCAGAGTCTTGTAGGAAACCACAACCAGAGGACATAGATGTAGGTGAACGTGAAAAGTCATTGTCGCAACACTGCCTGACCTTGTAAAGTTGGCCGTGATGCTACTTTTGAAGAATCTTATTTTCTATATCCTGCCTATCATGGGCTGTTTGTATCTCCCCAAAATTTATATATTGAACCCCTATCTGCCAATGTGGTGAATTAAGAGGTGGGGTCTTTGGGAAGTAATTACAATTACATGAGGTCATGAAGGTGGAGCCCTCATGAATGGGATTGATGGCCTTATCGGAGTCATGAGAGAGCCTGAGTCTTCTCCCTCTTCTCTGTCACATGAAGATACAATGAGACATTGGTAGTTTACACCCATGACAGGGCCCTCACCAGAACGTGATATGCTGGTACCCCAATCTTGGACTTCCAGCCTCCAGAATTGTGAGCAGGAAATTTCTATTGTTGATGAGCCGCCCCAATCTATGGTACGTTGTTACTGCAGCCCGGGCAGGCTGAGACACTGTCCTAGGACTGAGTAGATAAGTTCAAACTGGAAAGTGAGAGGAGGCCCAGCTTCACTAGCTCATAATATATTTTGGTTCACATTTGGCCTTATGTCCATTGATTAATTGGTCAGAATCCATTAACAGAAGTGAGTGATTAGGCTCCTCCTAACCTCCAATACTTAAAAAGAAAAATGATCAAAACACCTCAGAGGAGATCAAGGTTCTCCATGCTCACTGGTACCACTCTTTCACATGGATGGGTGCCAACACTCTTGTCTCTAGTCCTTGCTGTCTTTGTTCTCGTGATTGGCTTCTTCCCACTGAGACTCTGTAATCCTGGCCTTCTTTATCAAAGTTGCCTGTTTACTTATGAACTCTCCCCATTAGACCACAAGCTGTATGCCAGCAGAGACTGTGTTGGTTGGTTTCCCACTCTTTTTCCCAGCAACTATATGGAGGATATGTTGCATGTAGCAAGTTCTCCATAAAAATTTGGGAAATCCCAAATGAATGAATACAATGATGAGTGATTACCTACAGGTGCTGTTGAGTTTGGTTATCTAACATTCTTCCAATGGGATTAGAAGCTAAATGCATGCCAGGTAAGCAGGATTGCCTGTGTTAAGGAATCAAAATTACAGTAATTGTGTTCCCTGGCATGCCTCTAAAACCAAGGCTACACAAATCAAAGAGCTTAGAGATATGTTACTGTGGTGATATTTTCTAAATAATCAGTGCCTATGACCTAATAGGCCTGAATTCTCTGAAGGGGGTCATATTATAGGATATTTGAGATCAAGGAGGACTCATAGACCCAGAGTGGGGCAGAAATCTGCCCAGAGTTTAGGAGGGCAGTCTATGACAGGTCGGCTCCTGTTTCCAGCACTTCAGTCTCCATCTGGCTCATCAGAGCCTGGCGCTATGAGGCAAATATGCTAGAGCACCAGTTCTAAGACTTCGGGGTGAATAAGAATAACCAAGGGAAGTTTAAAAACTGTAATTCCTGTGCCCTGATGCCAAAAATTCTGTTTTAGTAGGCCTGGAATAAAGCTGGTGATTGGCATTTAACCAACTACCCAGGAGTTTCTGGTACTCTGACCTTGTGTTGAAAAAGACTCATTAAAAAAAAAAGAAAGAAAGAAAAGAAAAGAAAAAGAAAAAGACTCATAAAAGGAAATTAACCAGAGTATTACCTAGTGAGTTTTTTTTTTAAATCTTTTAAAGTATAATGTTATTTCCATGTAAAATTGATTGACCTAAAACAATCAGTGGGACAAATGCATGTTTTCGAGAAGCTTTTGAGTTGTAACCCTGATGTTATAAATTTCTAAATTTTCATTCATTTGGAAAGTGAACAAAACTAAAAATGTGGGACATGTGACATATTAAACATGTTTTCCTTGTTTTTTTCTTATTTAAAATAAGTTGTGATGGCTTTATTCACTACTTTTCTTAGTCTGATCAATGTTTTTAACATTTCCTGAAAACACAGCATTGTTTTTCATACTCTGATGGCCAGAGGGTCCAGGGAGAGTTGGATACATGTTTGCCGTAATGGTGATATTATAACAGGAACTATTGACAAAAGTGTGCAATTTGGGCTGGAACTCTGGCCTCAGCTACTATGCAGTGATAGTACCTGTTGTGTCTTGGGAGACAGTCTCATGGGCATGTCCTCGGGAAGAAATCAGCTATGGCTGAGTGGGCCACTGGGAATGTTTCTTTTGAAAATAGATTTGGTGATTTTTCTGGAAGAGACCATGCAAGCTTTACATCTTGGCTCCCACTTCAAATAACTTCAAATAAAGAAGACAAAACCTACCAGACAGGGAAGGAGCATCCAGGTGGATGGAGTCTCATGTTGAGAGGAGGCAAATCTGAGATGTCCAGGGTCAGTGCTAAATTCACAGTTGGCTGATAAAGGGGGAGGGCACTTGTATCATTGTACCCCCCACCCTACTCCTAATATGTATGTTGGCCAACAAAGATTTGTAGAAGTTTCTGTAGAAGGGAAGTTAAAGTGAAAAAATATGAACAGAAAGTTTACTGAAAGGAGGTGATCTGCAGTATGGTTGAGGCAAGCAGAGTCTCTGGATTCAGATGGCCTGGTTTCATGTCTACAAATGAGTTGTGTAGCCCTGATCGAGTCTTTTAAGCCTGGTATGCTTCTGTTTCTTAACATGTCAAGTGAGTAGATAATATTGTGAAGACTAAATGACATCATCTATACTAGAGTGCAATAAATATTAGCTGTTTTTATTAGCAGCGTCAATGGTGCTGTGCTATTAATATGATACAGTACAACATCAATAATAGCGTTAATGGTGCTACGTATCTAGGGTATCCTGGAGAGGAGTCCTTGAAGTGCTAAGCATCACTATCTTGCCAGACTCCTAGTCCACTTTTGAGAAAGCAGCCTGAACAGATAGAGAAATGTTTCTCTGTTGATGTGGGGGGAGGAAGGGTTCCATGTTTAGAGCACCAAACTTTACTCCTTCTGACGGGGGTGAGGGGTATTAGCAGAGTTTTTCAGAACCACCTACCTCCCATTCGTCAACACTACCATTGTCTTTAATGAGCAGCACCGCCCCCCACTCTGGCAGGCAAGACACTCTTCACCTCCAAGCAGCCCCTCCCAGGTTTTGGTCCACGTTGCATTCTGGCTGGGATTCTTTGGAATTTGCGGAGTAAAATGAGGTGGTTTTCCTAGAGTCTATGTAATGAATGCTGGGGTTTTCCCCCCCAATTGTCCTTGTAATGATTAGATAGGATATCATAAAGGGGAAGGATTGGAGATGATTTGAAATGTGCCTTTTTTTTTTTTAAATCAGCAGTTTCCAGAGCTGGCAACATGTTTGTGAGGTTGACCCATTCTTAGGGTGCTGTTGTTTTGAAAATAAATGTAAATATTTCTGGAAAACAACCTGACCATATGTAACAGAAGCCACAGAATATTAGTTTTCCTTTATTCAGTCATTCTTCTCAGTGGAATTTATCCCAAGGAGATGAGCCACCACAAGCAACACTTGGCTTCACAACAAACACGTGCATCATAGACACAACCTAAAAAATTGACAATAACAGAAGGGTTAAGGCTGTGGTGGAATTTCCACTCATTGTATGTATTGATTAAAAACTGGTCACTCAGAAGTCTCTTGTAAGCATGAAAAGTATGTAAACTCTGCACGTGAGTGAAAGAAAAAGGCGATAAAAACAGCACATATTTTTACTCTTTAAAATGTGTTCACGTATATAACTCAACGGAAAACACAGATACCAAGTCATTGTGTCAAGACAGGGATGATATATTTTTCTATTTTTAAAAATTCCCCTTTGTTACCGAATAGACCTTGTTTTCTGACATCGAAGGCAGCAACGGATTTTAGAAAACTAAGCTGGCAATGATGTGGGTTCACCATTGCTTATGTTCGTGAATGCCTGTTCCCCAAGATGGTGTTCACATGGCCTTCGTGAGAGCACAAACACAGTTCTGTGAAGAGATCTCGGTCTCTAATTTGCTGTCTGTCTTTCCTTCCCCCCCCCCCACCCCGCATGTAATTCAGTCCACATCCTTCTCTTTATGGACCAGGTCCTAGGTCAGTCTTATGTCATCTCCACAGAGGCTGTGCCAAATCGTCAACTCACCAACAGCTGGGGTAGTTGTGAAAAGGCCCACTGGAGGCAAATCGCCGTGAAATGATGGGGAAACCATAATTGTGTTAAGGGTGTGTGGGGGGGGGGGGTGTCGTCTTCTCTTTTTCAAAAAAAAAATGTTCCTGTCTCTCTCCACTCCATTTTTCCTAGAGTAACATTAGGCACTGAGTTTGCACAACCTGGAGCCTGCAAGTGGATTCTGCTCTGACATCTGTAAGGCCTCAGGGAGTCTGCCTCCTGGGAGCGAGAGGGGGAGCCTTCCCATATGTGGATTTGTCTGCTTTATTTATTCATGTCTGCGTCTGTGTTGTTTTGTTTGTTTTCTGCCTGGTTTAAGAGCTTCTTGTCCTTGGGGATCCAGGCCCCACCCCAAATGGCTTACTCTGGGTTGAGCCCTAGGGGTAGGCATCCAGAAGTCTTCATTCCATCTTTCTGGTGTAGGGTCAATATCTGGAATGAGGCATTCCCTTCTCTGCCTACTAAGGAGTGGGAATCTTGCTGTGTTTTTCCTCATGCTTTGTGGTATCCAAGAATGCTAACGATTGTGCAAAGAGAGAGAAATGACATAATAAGGGGCTTTCTAATCATTATAGATTCCTCTAAATGTTGGAACCCACTTAACTTGCTATAATGTGTGTTTTCTTTCTATTGTAACTTACTGGTTAGACTGTAATGTAGATGGCTTTTGGCTGTCAGCGGAGAGGGAAGCAGGACCCGTACAGGAACGAAATGAGAAGAGAATGCTCAACAGAGTGACTTCAAGACCAGTGTCTTCATGGGAAGACAGAACAATAGGAAAATGCTACGGAGAGAAAAGAGTGGGGATGAGTTGAAGTCACTAGCTCTGTGTTTAGGGGCAGAGTGGCCTCCAGGAAACCCAGCTCCTTCCCTGTGGCTGGGCCCTCTGGTGCTGATAGAGTTAATGCTGTTCCCTCTCTGATGGAAGGGGGAGGGAGGCAGCTGGTGGGTGCTGGGCTTGGCACAGGGCATCAGGCCTCGCTGTACCCTCCTCCTCTGGGGCTGCTGGATCACTGCATTGCTGAGCAGCTGTTATACTCTGGCTGCCAGAACAGCCTTTGGAAATGTGCTTCCAGAAGTAGCAGGGGTTTCGGGTCAGGCCCGTGGAAGGCGAGTTAAGGAAGACTTTGGAATTGCCCCTCCCATGGGAGATGCCAAAGCAGTATTTCCAAAAGCCTTGGTCCCAGGCCCCTAGGCCTCTTTGTCGTGGTGCAGCCCTTGGGTTGCTGGCCCCAGAGGGAGAAGTGAGCGAGGCACTTTCTAGGCTCCCGTCAGTGCTCGCTGGCTTGCAGTCAGCTCGGAATAGAATGGATTTTACGGAAGCAGGAAACTTAGCAACAAAGCTCTTAGGCTGGTCCTAGACCAGCAGAGAGGTTTGAGAGTGACCGATAGGATTCTCTACTTCCTTTCTGGGCAGTGATAGAGATCAGACCCACCAGTCCTGGGCTTGGGCCAGCAGAGAAGATATGAGAACAGACACGGAGCCAGGCCACTTAATTTGAATGTTGGCTCTGCCATTTACTAGTTGTGTGATCCCAGGAAAATTTCTTGATCTCTCTAGCTTCATCATTCATTCCTTCATCTGTGGAATGGGGGTAAAAATCACATTTATTGATTAGACGAGTTAAGGTGTGTAAGGTGCTTAGACTGGAATTACCCTGTAAGTGCTTAAAGTAAAAATCACCTTGTTTACACAAGCAGTAAAGATATGTCCCTCTCTTAGAGCCAAGTAAAGGCTGAGTCTGCCCCTCTTGGGCTCCTTGTATATTCTGAACGGGCAAGAGAAAGGCCTTGCACGGGGGGGAGGGGGGGAATAGCCACAGCGGTATACAGCTGGAACTGGGTTGGTAAGAGCCAACCATAATCATGTACATTATCTTTCCAACTCCATGTTCAGTGCCATCACCTCGATAACTTGAAATCAGCCATGCTGGGAGTACTTACACCACAGAAATTGGCAAATCCTGCCGTCATTGTTTTTGTTTAGTTTTAAAGAGCCAGTTGTTAAACCTTTTACCAGCATACCACTGCCTTCATGGCACATATTTCTATAGGCCCAGGCAGCAGTGGAGTAGCTCTCTCAGCAGACTTCAGTTCTATCTGGCCCAGATCTACCCAAGCATCCCTAGTGGAAGAAAAGGAATTCTAAGCTTATACTTGAATAAAAAGAAACATTTCTTGAGCACCTGTTATAAACCAAGCAGTGTGTAAATGCTTTGGATGCATTAGATTATTTAATGATTACGGCAACCTTAGTAGAGTTTCCATTTTACAAGGGAGGAAAACGGGACCCAGATTGGATAAATAACTTACTGAAGGGGGTGGCAGAGTATGCTGCATGGCAGGGTGGCTCCCGACTATGTATCAGTGGGTCAGCAAATATAAATTCATTACCCACTTGAAGTTTCATGAGCCCATGGCATCCAAGGACTACATATTGAACACACTCCTTTGTGGCTTCTAATGGAATTAGAATTACCTTCTATGGAAATACTTAGAAACACCAAGATCTATTTTAACTCTACTAAAAGTTGATGTTAACATAAGGCAATCATCCAAAATAAATCTTAGATTTTTTTCTATGTGCAGGATACTGTCTTGAGAAGAGATTAATAAAGAGAATCATATGACTTAGTTTCTGGTCTTAAGGAGCTGGCAGTCTTCTCAGTGAGAAGTTTCTCAAAAAGCCATTCCTATCCCAAGGCAGGTGAGCTGGGAAATCTTGAAGTGGGAGAGTTCCCTGGGAGCCACGGTGAGAAGGGCAACTCTCCAAGACTCAGGTCTTCATCTGCACAGCGGGATCAGAACTATGCCATTGCCTCATAGACTTGTTGTGGGGCTCAAATGAGAGTGTAAACTTAGTTCAGTGCTAGGCAAATAGTGAGACTCCTTACATCATCAATACTAACTGATATTCTGATGACTGTTCAGTAGGTAAGAGGTCTGCAGAGGCTTCTCCTGTCAGAGCAAAGCCCGAGAGACACTAGACCATAGTGAGGGGAAAATAATTTGAAACAGCCCTTCATCGTTTTTAGAACCTTTATAATTAATGAAGAAATAGACTATAATGCTTTGGAGTAAAATACACTTGCTTATATGACCCTAGAGGTTAAGGTCTTGACTCCTCCAGTAGTAGTCCAGAGTAGTCATTTTGAGAGGTCAGATGACATCACTCATGTGGTCAAAACTCTCTGATAGGTCATCATTTCACTCAAGAATAAAAAGTCCTTATGACAGGTGCAAGGTCCTGTGATCCAGCCTCATTACTTCTCTGGCCTCCTTCCTTTCCCTGTCACTCATTCCACCCACACTTGGCTTCTGTGCTGTTGATCCAGCCTCAGGGCCTTTGCATTTGCTGTTCCCTCTGCCTGGACTGTTTTTCTCCTAGATACCCACATGGTTCTTTCCTTCACCTCCTCTAAGCCTCTGGTCAGACATCACCATCCCAATGAAGTACACTTGAATATTCTGTTTAAAATTACAACGCAGAAACTGCCTCCACCCCGACTCTCCAGGTAGCCTTCATTCAGAGCTTATTCCATGCCCATAGTACTTCTCACCATCTAATATTCTAAGTTAACTTATGATTATTGTTTTCTGATTTCCCCTCCATAAGGGCAAAGGGATCTTTCTTTCATTTGTCAGTAGAGTCTAAGTCCTAGAAAAATGACTGGAACAAAGCAGACATTCAGATGTTTGTGGGGTGAATGAATGAATTCCTTAAACTCTGTAAGTCCCAACATCCTCTTCTTTAAAATAAGAGTATTAATAGTAATATAGGATTGTCAGGAGAAATAGGTGCGATGACAGAAAGTATTAGCACAGTTTTGTCACGTGATAAACCTTCAAGAAATTATTATTAATCCCAGTCACACTAGTTTGGGTATAATCTCCATTTATAAAGTAGCTCTTCTCTTAGTCAAGGATGGTTTAATTAGTCAACATTGATTGCTTACATGATCAATTACATGACCATCTATGAACAGGAAGCAAATTTCATCCAGGCCGTGGGGTTCTCAGACTGGGAATCAGGGAATGAAGCTATTCTGTTTACCTCCTGGGTGCTGTGAGATGCCTCTGGCCTCTGCCCTGGGCATGTGCCCATCCTTTTGCTTTTCTGGGAAGCTTCACTGCTCCCTCTTCTCCAGGCATGTGGGGTGCACATGTCTGTGTATGACCTGGTTGTCAACTTTTACCCTAACTCTACATCACATCCCCCATTATTTGCCCACCCCATGAATCAATTCAGAATTCCAGGAGACAACATCCAGTTGATCTTGCCGGGCCAGTTGTCCATCACTGTCTCATTCGGGAAGAGCTGCTCATTTATAAACTTCCCCTTACACTGAGCTGTTGGGGGATAAGCGACAGAACCTGGACCCATGGAAACAAGGACTGTCCTGGCTATCAGGATGGCAGTAGAGCACAGTACTCGAGAACCCAGACTAGCTTTACGTGTTGGCTTTGCCACTGACCTCAGCTAGGTCACTTGACTATTTGTACTTCAATTCCCTCATTTGTAATATCGGATAATGATTCTAGTAACCATAATCTCATAGGCTAGTTGTAAAATTAAATGAGCTGATGTTTTATTGAGTGATTTAGAATACAGACAGATGTATATAAGTATATGATTTTTAGAAGCCCCGTCTAAGAAGCCGGTGGGTATTTCCAAAGCAGCTGAGCCCATGTGGCAGGAAGTCGGCATATGTAAGCATATGTATAAGATGTATGCCTTCTCTCCCTCTGTGCTCTCTTCATGTCGGTTCTAATGAGTTTACACCAGAGTATGTGCCTGGAGATTCCAGGGAGCAAGGCCCCTGATCCCTGCTGCTCTGAGAGATTAATATGTCTCCCGATACCTTCCGATCTTACGGGAAAGATCAGGCCTCTGAGTTGAACTGTGTGCATTTCTTGGGAACCGCATGCTGGAATATCTCTACCATCAATATCCCTCATAGATTAAATACTTCTTTTCCTTTTCTTCAGTCAGCTCAGACCCATTATCTTTGAATCACTGCTCTGTACCCTAGACCTGTGCCTCTCTTCCTGGCCTAAACTTAATCTCTGCCCCCGAAAGCCGTCAATTGCTCCAGCACTGCAGGCTCTGCCAGCTGTTCCTGGAATGGTGGTTTCCCCAGGCCCCTGCACACCACTCCCCAAGAATTCTGATCCTGGAAGGAGTCAGGAGAGGTCAGAGACCATGCATCCATCTATCTGTCCATCCACGTTTGCTTTTTAGCAGATGGCAGCCAGCCCCCAAGGGTCTTTCGGCCGGCAGAGTTGTGTCTGTGACATATGCACCAGCTCCTGAAGTAGGTTTCACGGCAGCCTCCATATTCAACAGGTGGGTGTGGCATCCTTCATTGCTTAGCCAACAGAGGTCAAGCCTGGCAACTCTAGTGGCTGGGAAGGGATTCAGACCCCTGCTGCTGAGTCCCAGGCTGCAATTAATCAGAGCCAAGGGCCAATTCAGGGTCTGGACGTTAAACTAAGCAGTTAAGCAAAGGGAGCAATTAGGAGCCAGGATCAGGGTACTTGGGCAGGGCTGGAGATATGGAGGTCAGGACCCGGGGGAAGCACAGGCTAGAAATGGAATTCGAGGTCAAGAGTGTAAGAGAATGGAGTCTGAATGTCAGTCAAAGTGAAGAGCAGGGGGAAGCAGCGTGAACAAGGGCAGTGGTGACAGTTGTCTTGTTCATGAGCTAGAAAAGCAGAGGACCAGAAAGGCAGAGCCCCAGTGCAAGAGAGGGACTGATATCCAGTTGCCTGGTGCTGTGGCCTTTCCTGAGAGTCCTCATTTTCATTTTTGTAGCTCCTCTTTAACTCTCTCCATCAGGTCCTGGCCTTCTGGGTCTTCCTTAAGCCCTCCACCACGGAGGCCGCATGCAGAAGGATGGTCGATGGTGATGAGCACAGGCTTGGAATCCAGACGGCCTGAGTGTGAATCCTGCCTCTGCCCTGTGCGAACAGATCAACTTTGGCCAGGTCACTAAACTCTGTGCCTCAGTCACCTCATCTGTTCAGTGGACATAGGAACAGTGCCTCACCTTGGGGCTGTTAAAGGAGATTGAATTTTAGTCAATATAGGTAGAACACTTAGAATAGAGCCTGGCACATTAATATGCATCATATACGTGTTTGCTTATTATTATAAAATAAATGCTTTGGTCCTTGCAGGAAGGGTCATGCACGGGCCATCAGAGCTTGGACGTTTTCCAAATCTTTTGGAAGCCAAACTGTGCCAAGACTGAGGGGAGAAAAGGGTTTCAAATTTGGGATATTGTTATTATTGTACATACAGGGAGGAAAAAAGTTCATTTTTCCAAGATTTCGCCTGATTGCCCTAGAAAGAAAACATTTTCATTGTGTGGTCATGATTGCGAACACATGTGAACCACACCCCGTGTAGCTCAGCCCCTTTCTGTCCTTAGTCTGTCTCCCCTCACTCCCTCTCTCTGTTACTAATTAGAAAGAACCCAAGTAGAATTTGGTGTTTCCTTCCCAGTCTTGGTAGGGGAGCCTCTGTAATGGATTAATTACCTCAAGCAGTTCTGGCTTCCCTAAGGAACAATCAGTGATGGGGCTTGGGGTCCAGTGGCTTAGGGAGGCATGACAAATTTAAATCTCCACCCGAAGGGAACAGAAATTAATTTTAATAGGAGGCAGTGTGGTCTGAAGTTTAGTGGAGGAGGATAAGCAATCAAAAGTTATGTTTTCTGTCTTAGCTCAACCACTAACTTCTTGTGAGACTTGGCTCTGTTGTAGAATTTAGCTTGTGGGGAAAATAAATCTACCTTTCAGCTAAGAAGTGCTGATGGTGGGCAATGACAGCAGTAACGTCTAATGAGTTATTATGGGTAAGTACTAGGCGTGGTACTTACTGTTTATGTATATTTTAGATATTTTATATGTGAAATACATATATACTGCATTTACATATACATATAAACATAATACACATATAATATATACGTGCATATATGATATATACATACATAATATATACATATATAATAATGTATATATAATAATATATACACATATATATTTAGCCCTTATGGATAGGATTGTGATTAACCCCACTGTATAGGTATGGAAACAGGATCAGTAAATGATGCCATGTGGTTTTCCCAGGGACCCAAATCTGGAATGTGAGAGCACCCATGTTGTATTCAGTTTTGGCATAACCTCAAGTCCAAGATCGTAACAGCTTCATCATACTGTGTATTCATGCAGGGAGGTACACTTATTCATATTAGACCAAAAAAAGAAAAAAAGAAAGAAAATCAAGAGTTGTATTTGAAGGGTTAATAAGATGGTTCAGTTGGCTGAGCAATCCATCCCTCAAATACCCTCATTACTCTGTATTACTCTACTAATTTACTTTGGATACGATTTTTGGCTTTGAGGTTTTAATAAATGAAACTAATTTTTAGAAACTTTCCAGAAAACAGCTAGTTCCCATCCATATAAACATAGCATTTCTCCTGAAGGGCTAAGGGACCCAGAGCTGGAGGAGATTATGAGCAAGATACTAGTTCTGAAATCAGGAGGGCAGTGGAATGGGAGGGGAGGGCAGTGGAATTGGGAGGGGAGGGCAGTGGTGGGCACAGCCGTGCTTCAAGGGCCTTGCCAGAATTGAGGAAGAACCCGATGTCCCATGGCAAATCGGAGGCAGAAGTCAGAGGAGTCAGGGTGCTCATCAAGAAAGAGGAACCATATAAGCGTTGGTTTGGGTGTTGTCTACAAACAATTCCTTTGCTCCCAGAGTCACTTCTGATTGGCTGGGTTGTACGTGCAAGTGCCTTGCACAGCCCTGGCCACCAGCCACTTCCGGTAGAACTTGCGGCTCTGTGTCTTTGTGGTATTACCATGGCCCAAGATCGCCAGTCAGTGGCTAGTGGCCAGATGCAATCTCCGTAATCCTTTCTGTAAGGACAACTCCCAGTTCCCTCTCATTCCGGAACCTTGCAATACGAATATCGTACAGAGCCTCCATTTTCCTCAACTTGCCCACTCATGCACTCAGAAGAACTCAAACAGAACATTATTAAGGGATAAGGAATTCCTTGGGGACATGAGGGAAACGAGGTAATTTCTTTACCCGTGGATATTGCGTGCCCCCATTAAACAGCAGCAAGAACCCCAGAGAAGAACGTATACTTGACAGTCTAAAACACAGCTCAAAACGGGGAAGGCAGGCTTGTTTCAATCATCTGCCCCTTGTTCTGTAATAAAAATGTATTTTTTTTTCCAGAGAACAATTTAGTGTGGCCAATAAAAGCCCAGCTAATTTCTAAATCAGCATGGAGCCAAGTCAGCCACCCAGGAGCTCTCTCCTAGGGCAATATTTCTGAGGCGCACACAATCTATACTAAAGCGATCAGCTTCCCTCCATCCTGCCAAGGGGATACGTTAGCGAAGCCCAAAATATGACAAGAGGAAATTTATGTGCAACTTTTACACATAATATCTCATTATGACTCTTCCCAATCTTTCAATTTTAAAAATAAACAGCCTTTGTAATGATTTTACCAGGAGAACATCTAAACTAAGATTAAAAAGGAAAAAGGGAAGAGTTCAGTTGCTGCGATTTATTTCTTTTTCTCTGGTCTTCGTGGAAATTCACTCCTTCTCTCTTCCCTTCTCTCTCCTGCATCTCCTCCTTCCCTCCTCCTTCCTCTTCTCCCTTCCCCCACTTCTCTTCTTTCTTGCTCTTTCCCCTCATCCAAGGAGAAGTAGAAATTTTGGGATCTGACATCTCACCTAAGGGAACAAGATATCTGTTAGAAGCAAAAACAACTCTGACACTTTGGTACATGAGAGAACTTTCCACTTAGAATTGTGTCATTTGTCCAAGGGTCTTTATTTATACCCTATCCCCGAATTCTTCTGTGTCAGTCCTCCTCTCTCCTGCTCTCCTGTCTTACAACACGATTGCAGACTGAGACACACCCATGGTTACACACCCCTGTGTTGCCTGCTTGGCTCATTTTGGGCCCAGAACTCCTGGCTTGCTGTCCCCTTGCTTTGCGGAGCAACCAGCAGAGCAAGAAACAATGGATTGTGGTCACTGGGTGGGGCCCAGCTCTTTAGAAAGACCTACCATTCTTCCTCTGGTATTGGCCTGAAGATTTATGACTTTGGCCATTTTTATTTGCTGGAGACATCCAGCTCCTGGGCTCTCCCTTCCTTGCACATGTATTACCTCTCCCTTCTGCCTGATCACCCATGTCCTGGGGCCTGTATCCTGGGACACAACTCTCCCTGGGAGTGTCTCCCAGAAGTAGTGCTCTGGGGCTGATTGTTTATATTCATGAACTTATTTGTTCAGGCGTGGTCTAAAGAGAGGAAACTCTGTTGGGGCTTGGAATCCACAGGTGAATTAAAACAGCATAGCTGTCCTTTAAGAACTCCCTTTAGCTGGAGACACACAGCCATAAATAATTAAGGCCATTACATCATGAAAGTGTCAGAATGGAGGGTGGACGGGGGTGGGGCAGGTGTGACCAGCTGTGCTTGGGAGTGTCAGGTCAGCCTTGATTCTGAAACCATTTGCCTTCAAGTCAAACCCCAGAGTAGGACTTTCTGAGGAGCACTGAAAAAAGAAGTGTTAATGAAACTCTCTCAGCACTGTGTTTCCTTAGCATCTGTGGCTTTAAATTCTCAATCTGAGCTGGACTTCCGTGAGATGGGATTCTACTTCAAGCTGGCAAAGCATGGTTTCCTGTGTGTATAAGAAGGAAGGGCTATTTGTAAGGGCACCCAGGCATCAAACAGATCCAGTCCAATTAGAGGCAGAGATATGGAGACAGAGGTGCTGGTGGTTTGATCCTTGGCTTGGAGGCCTAAAGGTCTTGCTTGAGGCCATGAGAAGAACCAGAATTACCACAGTGAGCTGGACAATGGACGTTATCCTGGGCCTCTGGTGGAGGTTCTAAAGCCCTACAGAATACGGCCCATCTGCCCCACCTCCCATTTATCATGTTCCTTGCTGCCGATAAACGTATTGGCCACAGTTAATTGATCATACATCACATGTGGAGTATCATCAAGATGGTACTTGTATCCATGACCTCATTTAACCTCCTTGGAAGGAGACTTTTTCATCTCTGTGATATGGATGAGGAAACAGGTTCATAGATATTCAACAACTTGGCCATGGCCCCAGAGTCATCAGCGTCAGGGTGAGGATTCAGCTCTTGGGTTTCTAAAAGCCAGGCAGTACTTCTTGGGGCTGCTTGCCACTCTGTCTTGCATCCACACTGTTTTCTTCTGGTTGCATCCTTTGATTACCCTTGTCCTCTCCCTGTCTCCACTCCTCAGCCTGAGTTTTCTACCCCACCCCCTTTCCCACCCCAGTCTTCCAAAACTGTCCCTCTTCACAACCTTGCCCTTTTGTAAAGTCTCTTCTTGAACATTTATTGAGTAACTACCACTTGCTAGACTCTGGGGTAGGTGTTTTTACATGTGGCTTGGCTTTAGTCCTCATGCTAAACTTGAGAGGTAGACCAGAATGCAGGCCCCCACCACCCATTAAACAAAAGTGGAGGCTGA
Source organism: Ursus americanus (assembly GCF_024610735.1). Classification (NCBI taxonomy): domain Eukaryota; kingdom Metazoa; phylum Chordata; class Mammalia; order Carnivora; family Ursidae; genus Ursus; species Ursus americanus. The sequence goes on from NC_142148.1 coordinate 19,353,992, forward strand.
ATTTCATGGAGTCCACCTGACATGCAAAACATCATATCCATGTGAGTGATGAGACCAAGCCTTGTGTTCAGCTCTGCCTCCTTACCCCCCCACCAAAATTCACTGCAGCTTCCTCTGTGATCCCCTCATGACTTTGCTTTGTTTCAATGATCACCATGGTGTGTGGCATTCATAGACAGCATATTTTTGAACAGTGAATGAATAAATGAATTTGTTTATATTAGGGAGGAGTTATAGATTAGTAGAAAAGCACATGGATTCTGAAATTGGACTGCCAGGGCTCAAACACAGAATCTGCCACTTGCTAGTCATGGGATCCTGGACATAGTAGGCTTCCCCTCTGTGTTATTGGCTGGGATGGAGCCAGCTTCCCACCTATGACCAATCACTAGCAAATTCATGAAACTCATCCGAACCGCCTCTGTTTTTGAGTATCTGCTGTTTTCTATATCACAGATACATGCAGTATAACTTTATTATTACTGTTATTAGTAGTATCATCATCATCATCATCATCTCTATTTTCATTCAAAGGTAATGTGCTATCCTGCATTTTTCCCAGAATGGAAAAATGGGAAAAGCATGGAAGGGGGGAAGAAAGGAAAGAAAGAAGATAGTGTAAAATTAACATTTGCTAAGCACGTACTAAGTTTTGGGTTCCGTATTTGTACATAGATGCCCATTCTCTAAACCTCCCAATCAACCACCTTTCAAGTAGAGAAATCATGTAGATGCAGAAATAGAATCACAGAGAATGTGCATAATCTGTCCAAGATCACAGAGCTATTGAGTTTCTGCCCAAGATGAGGATGTCTTCCAGTTCCAAATCCAGTGCTTTCGTAGTCACGGAATTAAGAATTCTTGCTCTCTTAAATCTGGTACTGGGGCTTGGGGTAAGAATTCATGGTCTGGGTGAGACTTGGTTGACAGTAAATTTTGACTCCTGAGTAGGTCCTGTGTGCAAGAGGGCAAACAGATTTCAGGACACGTCACTTGAAAGTGCTCTCCTGAATTTTTACTTCCTCATATCTCTACTCCACTGAGTCAAATGGCAAAGTCAAGAAGTCTTGCTCTTGAAAAAGACTTGATATGAAAAACCCCAGAGAGAAGGGGTTAACTATCTCCCTTCTTCCCACCCAACCCCCCCCTCCCGCCTCAAAGTGTAAACAGTTAGGCTTTTTTTTTTCCCTTCTCTTTAAGTGATAAATTTGAGTCTACAACATGAAGTGGAGCACATTATGTAGAAAGTGCTTATTTTCTTCTGATGTTTGATAGGAATTAGGATTGGTAAAACCCAAACTCTGATTCCCCTTTCACGCAGCCTGTCATTTTTGTCAAACAAGAAGCTGATTAAGTTTCAATCAAAAGAACAAAAGGCTCCAGAAAGATTCTTCTTGGAAAAGTGGTGGCTTAGGCAATTACCCCATGGAAAATAAATTTAGTGTTGAGCTTACGACTTAACTCCAGAGCTGGTGTACCCTTTCTATGTTGGAAACATGCTGACCAATCGCATTTCATCCAGCCTCTGACACATGAGAGAACCTTATTAATGAATCACACCAAAATCTCTGGATATTCAGCAAGCATGTTAGAGAGATTCCTGTTTAGTGAATGTAATTCAAGTCAGTCATTGTAAATGGAAGGCGGAGGTGATTCTGTCAGGAGGAAACAGGATGAGTGGAAGGGAGGAAACACTAGGGGTTGATTGTACAAATGGCTACATGTGATTTCCTTTCCTCTATCCGTGGTCTTGGTGGTGCCTTCCCACACTGTCTCTGGACTGCCTTCATGACTTGATTTGGCCAATGTGACCCAAGCAATGCTTGGAAAGTGAATGCATATTAGGTTCTCTCTGGCCACACTTAGAACCTTGTGACCAAGGCCATGTAAATGAGCCTGAGCTAGCCTATTAGGCCACGAGAGACATGTGGTCAAATCAACTCCACAGCCCCAGCTGATTTTGTGCCAACCACTAGATGTGTCAGTGAGGCCATCCTAGACCACCCAGCCTCTGCCAAGCCAACTCTGACCAGAAGAGCCCTCCCCCACCCCCGCCAGAGAGTCATGAATCTCAGGAATCTCAGGAAATCATGAGAAATGATGAATGTTTACAGTTACAGAGGTTTTGGGGTGGTCTGCTTTGCAACAAAAGCTAAGCAATCCAGTGATCTTCTCTTTCCTTTCCAGATTCCAGTCTTAGTCTGTTTACTATGACAGGGTATAGTTGTAATCAGAATTCAGAGTGCCCAGTTTTTGAGATCTACCATCAAAGACTTTTAGGCATAGAGCCTATACTTAGTAAATTCAATAAGTTGACCCCCCTGTTTACATGGCTTGAAGTATTTCTCCTTTCAGAACTGGTTCATTTTGCTTCTGTCTTACCATTTGACTATAACCCATACACTTTTCTATTTATATAGTTCAGCACTGATGCTCCCAGGTAGGAGATTGTTTGCTAAGTGGAGTAGACTGATGACACATCAGGTACCCAAGCTGCCTCTGTCTTGAATTGTCTCATAATCATTGTCCCTACCCCTTCCGCCCCAATACTTTCTTTTCCTCACCTCCAGGAGACAACCCCTTATGTTATATTGAACTACACTGGAAGGGGTGAAGATTCAAGAATGGGTAAATTCCCAGGGAATCTGAGTTCTGGCTTGTTTTGATGAGCTACCTTTTCTTGGTACAGACGAGTATAACCAGTCAAATCCAGGATGTCTCCTCATTCTGTCTTCATTTCATGAGATCTAGCAGTCATCACAATCAAATGTGTTCTCTTTAGCTCAAACCCACATAGCTTTGAGAGTTTGCTAGGTACCCGAAACCTGCATTTTCTGCAAAATGAGGAGACACTCCAAGCCCCAAGGCCAGACCAGATGATACCATTTTCATACAGATACGGGGAGAGAAGCCATCACGTGGGTTTTCTTACTGGCAGCCAGCCCTGCCCATCTCTGGTGTCACCACAGCCTGCCTCCACAAACTCAGCCAGGAAAACACGCCTGTTCACAATTCCACTTCATTTCTGGCTTTATTCATTTTTTTAAAGACAGTCAAATAAACTTAACCTGGGGTTTCTCAGGGGATGTTTCGTGTAACTGTTGTTTAAAGCACAGAGTATGCCAGTAACAACATGAGAAGGACAGCAGAGTTATAATAGAATGAATGATACCTTCTTATTAGTCTAATGGAGAGGGAAAATGACATTGTGGAAGCATCTAAGACCTCTGAGGCTTCATTTCCAAGTCAGAAAGTGAAAACTCCAGCTATGTATCCTAAGAACCCAGTTTTGTTATGGACATGACATCATGTTGTTGTCCACACCACTGCTGTTTTGGAGATGCCCGGAGAAATGGCATTTGGTACCTGACCCCTGACAGCATCTTCCATATGACCAATTTGGGAAAGCCCAATTCTGCCATAGTTCTTTCAATTCTTTGATCAGATAATTTCTCAAAAGTACATTATAGCTTGAGTCCTGAAGCAAGGACAGCTTTAGTTGACCAAGCCATCAGGGATGGGGCTGTGAGTCAGAGGTGCTTTGTCTTTATGGAGGAAACTCTTAGCCATCTTCCTCTTTAGTTTTTGCTTTAGATGTCATTTTGTGATATCAATAACTGAAATGTGTGAGAATAGAGATGCAAAGGAGCAGTATTGGTATGTTACTGAAGTTAAGTTGGTATAAACTCAAATTAGAGTATTAGAAGTATAGGATGTTTAGTGTGATCCCCATGGTAACCACAAAAGAAATAGTTACAGAATATACAAAAGGAAATTAGAATGGAATTAAGACATTTCACTATAAAAAATCAACTAAATACAAAAAGAGACAGTAATATCAGTGATGAGGAACAGAATAGTGTAGAGTATATCAAAAACAAGCAGCAGAATTATAGAAGTCCCTTATTATCAGTAATTAATTTAAATGTAGATGGATTAAATTCTCCAATCAAAAGACAAAGCTCGACAGAATGAAAATGATGGCCCAACTGTATGCTATCTGTAAGAGACTCCCTTTAGATCCAAAGACACAAATGGTTGAAAGTACAAGGTTGAAAAAGACATTCAATACAAATAGCAACCAAGAGAGAGCATGGGTGGCTCTACCAATATCAGACAAATAGACTTTAAATCAAAAAAGTTAGACAAAGAAGGGCATTCTATATTAATAAAAGTTTCAATGTAGCTAGAAGATATATCAATTATAAACTATAACTGGCCATCAAAAAATAGGCAGAAATTGAATGAATCGAAGGGAGAAATAGTTCTACAATAATAAGTGGAGACTCCAGTACCCCACTCTCAGTAATGGGTAGAACAACCAGACAGAAGAAGAGTAAGTAAATAGAGAACCTGAGCAACACAATAAATCACCCAGATATGCAACCGCAACACATTGCACATCTTTCTCAGTTGTACTTCTGAGACATTATCCATGGTTGACGATATGTTAAGTCACAAATTAAGTTTTAGTAAATTTTAAAAGATAGATATCATACAAAGTATCTTCTGTAAATGCTGTAGGATGCAGTTAGAAACCAGTAACAGAAGGAAAACTGGAAAATTTGAGGAAATTAGCATCCTTAAATAGCCAATAGATCAAAGAAATCACAAGAGAAATTAGAAAATACTTATATCCTAAGGGGGTTAATCAGAAGGGGGAATGAAGCATGAGAGACTATGGACTCTGAGAAACAAACTGAGGGTTTCAGAGGGGAGGAGGGTGGGGGAATGGGATAGGCTGGTGATGGGTAGTAAGGAGGGCACGTATTGCATGGTGCACTGGGTGTTATACGCAACTTATGAATCATCGAACTTTACATCAAGAACCAGGGATGTACTGTATGATGACTAACATAATATAATAAAAAATATGAATATAAAAAAAAAAGAAAAGAAAATACTTAGAGATCAAGAACCAGAAAACATACCAGGGCTCTTATGTTGCATCACATACAAAAATGAATTCAAAGTGATTCAAAGACCTAAATGAAAGAGCTATAACCATAAACCTCTTAGGAGAAAACACAGGAAAAAATCTTCACACCATTGGATTTGACAATGATTCCTTGGATATGACACCAAAGGCACAGGCAACAAAAGAAAAAAATAAGCAAACTGGATTTCATGAAAATGAAAAACTTGTGTGTGTCAAAGGACACTATGAATTAAGTGAAAAGGCAGTCTATGTAATAGAAGAAAATATTTGTGAATCTTATATCTGATAAGGGATTAGTATCCAGAATATATAGAGAACTCCTAAAATTCAACAAGAAAATACAAATAAACCAATTAAATGACTAAAGGATTTGAATAGAAAGTTCTCCTAAAAGGACATACAGATGTCCAATAAACACATGAAAAGATACTTGACATCACTAATCATTAGGGAAATGCAAATCTGAACTACAGTGAGATACCACCTCACACCCATTAGGATGGCTACCATCCAAACAAAACAAAATAACAAGTGTTGGTGAGGATGTGAAGAAATTGGAATCACGTACATTTGGCCGGAATGCAAGATGGTGCAGCCACTGTGGAAAACAGTATGGTGTTTCCTCCAAAAATTAAAAATAGAATTACCGTATGAACCAGCAATTCCACTTCTGGGTATATAGTCCAAAGAACTGAAAGCAGGGTCTCAGAGTTATTTGTATAGCCATGTTGCTAGCAGCATTATTCCTGATAGCTAAAACGTGGGAGCAACCCAAGTGTCCGTTTACAGGGGAATGGATAAACAAAATGTAGCATATATATAAAATGGACCATTAGCCTTAAAAAAGGAAGGAAATTTTGACACTTGCTGCAACCTGGATGAACTTCAAGTACATTATGCTGAGTGAAATAAGCCTGTCACAAAAAGACCAATACTGTGTGATTCCACTTATGTGAGGCCCCTAGGTAGTCAGATTTATACAGAAAATGGAACGTTGGTTGTCAGAGGCCAGGGAGAGGGGAGAATGGGAAGTTACTGTCTATTGGGTATAGCGTTTCCATTTTGTGAGATGATAACAGTTCTGGAGATGGATGTTCGTGATGGTTGCACAGTATGCGTGTACTTAATACTGCTGAACTGTGCGCTTAACCACAGTTACGATGGTAAATATTATGTTGTATGTGTTGAGCCACAGACAAAAAAAAAAAGTTTTGTTTTGTGTTTTAAATGTCAGAGCACATCATCCTGGTCCCGGAGACGAGATCATAATAGTGAGTGAAAGAGTCAGATGGAGCTAAGGGGTCTGTGGTTGAAGACCCCTAAGTGCATCACAGCTGCCTTAGAGGAACGCCTGACGCATTTGCTCTTCTTCCTTTGGGAACACTGGGGAAGGTGACAGTTCAGTGGGTGTACATGGACCAGCCGTTCCCCTTGGATGGACTCGGGGGTCCGAGGCAACCAGACTCACAGTTGAGGACCTTCAGTTAAAGAGGTTTGAAAGCAGGAAACTTACCCAGTTGGGTCCAGGACTCTATTCCTCCATGTGCAGCCCCTCCCCTTGTTTTCCAGCGCTGTCATAGAGCTGTGTGCTATTTCAGGCAGGGGCAAAATATCCAGAGATGCGTTAGCCTCGCGAGTTGGGTATCCCAAGACTCTGTGAGTGCTTAAATAAGCAGAAATGGCTCGGAATGTCCTCCTCGCCAAGGTGTATGGAAGGGCTAGGGTGGAGCTAGCTGAACCAACTCAGCAGGGAATTGTTTTCTCAAAATTCAGACTCCTACTGAGATTGCTTGTAGTTCAGAATTAATTCAAACAGCTGCAGAGACATCATTCATGGTTGTGAATTGAAATGATACAATTTGCCATCTTTTCCCTTGAGGAAGACCCTGGCTTCTCCCAAGGGCTCTTTAGAATTAGATTTCTCGAACTACCATGAAAAGTTGCTAGCTGGGACTCAGTCTTTTTTTCTTTCTTTCTTTCTTTCTTTCTTTCTTTCTTTCTTTCTTTCTTTCTTTCTTTCTTTCTTTCTTTCTTTCTTTCCTCGTCTTTTTTTTTTTCTTTCTGTAGCAAATACATTCCTCTCTGCAGCAGTGGTTTTTTTTTTCTGTCCGTTGACCCCTGGTGTAGGATGCGGGTGTTCTGGAGTCTGGGGGTGGCTGTGAGGCCCCAGATGTGGCGCAGAGGGAAGTAGAAGTGGGTGGAACTTGTTTACTTCCTGCAGGCTCTGCTGCTGGATGCGTACCAGCTATGGCTTTAGAGTGACTGCTAGAATTTCACTCCAGCGGCCAGTGGATGGGGCAAAGAGTGTTCGCATTCTGCCCGCACCCTGCCATCTCTAGGCTCTGGGAAACAAATAAACAAACAAGCAAACAGGACAGGACAGGGAGGATGTGGAGCCATCAATGAAGGCAATTGTATATTATAATTTCAGTAATGAACGCTTCAAAGTGGAGAGTAAAGTTAGTGTTATTTCGTGGATGAAAGAGTAAAAAAAAAAAAACTCAACGAATTCACTCACTTAATAATAATTATTTTTAGTAGACCTGCCAGGTATGAAGCATATTCGATGTGCCTGTCACTGTGCAAAGAGCCTAGCCATGCATTTATTCATGGAATCCTCACCACCCCCGCCTGAGAGAGAGACTGGGACACTCTGTGGATAAGGAGAGTGAGACGCAGAGATGTCAAGAGTTTGCCCAATGTTAGCTGGTAAGGTTTGAACTCAGGCAATCTGATTCTAGAAACACATTCTGAAAAACTGGCATCTGGTGGCCTGCTCAGTCTGACTTTGGCTTTGGAGAAATTCTAATTTTCAAGTTGCCAAGGTACACTTGCTATTCATGTTAGATACAGAGGCTTGGGTGGTTTTTTGTTTGTTCGTTTTTTTGTTTTTTTCAGCTGAGTTGTCAAGAGACAATTGTACAAATAAACATATGTCTGCTTTGATTTTTTTAAAGTTACAACGAAACATCTAGCAATGCTCTCTGGACAGTGCAGAGGCAAAGAGACCACATGAAGTGCTGGAGGCCTCAGAAAGGCAAATCATAGTTTGAAAACAAGATGGTGCTGATTTGTCTGCTGTTGCTTTCAGGCCAGGCCTACCCACAACTTTGGGCTGGCCAGGCAGGGGCAGTGAAGTGAAAGTTTTTATGACCTTCTCTAAGGTAACTGTGGTCTGGACAGGCTGGGAAGATGGGTGAGCATTAGTCTCACAAGGATAAAAGAAACACAGATGCCTCCAATTAACATCTAAGAGGGAATTAAGAACTATCTAGATCAGGGATAGCTGTAAGAACTATAAAGTATGTAACCTCCTGTATCCGTCCCTACAGAATTTTTTTTCTCCCCACCCTGCTGAAGGCTATGTCTAATTCCTTCCTCCTCCTTCCTATTAACTTAATCAAATAATATACATCAGATAGAGACAGGCATCAGTGAGGTTGTCTCACACAGATTTCAGGGTGGCACAGAGTAGGGAAAACTTGTACAGATAAGGTTGACATGAATGTTCTGTTAGAAAATAATGGTGATTCAGTGAAAGATGCCATTTATTCATGAATTCATCTGTTCATCCATTCGTCCTTCCCCCAGTGAGTGTTCGTTAGACATTTATTATGTGTAGGCGATGGGGAGATACCAGCTTTAACATAGATTCCTGATCTCTCAGAGCATACGTTACAGGAGGGGAGGCAGAATTATTGTCAAATATGTAACAGACAATACAAGCATCCCATTGGCATGCATGCTATACAGAGAAATTAAGCAGGGTCGTGATCGAGAGTGAGGTTAGATTATGTGGTCAAGAAAGACCTCTCAGAGGAGGAGATATTGAAGCAAAGATCTGCATGATGAGAAGGACCGGTAATGTGAAGAGCAGAGTAAAAATGCTATTAGCCAGAGAGCTACCTGCACAGAGGCTCTGAGACGGATCCTACCAACCACATTTGCAGCATTGAAAGAAAATTGATGGTCTGCAGCATACTGGGCAAAGATAGAGTGTTTAGATGTGAGGTCAGAGAGGTAAAAAGGAGCAGAAATTGTTAGGTGTTAAAAGCTCAACTAAGGAATCTGGCTTTTGTTCTAAACCTGATTGGAGACCATTGGTTGAGAGAAGCCTGGGAGTGGTGAGATTTGATTAGTGTTTCAGAAAGATCACTCTGTCTGGTATGTGGATGTAGGATTGTACAAGGGACAGGAATGGGTAGCAGGAGGGCTATTGCTACAGGCCTGAGAGGGTCTGTGGAAGTTAGAGATGTACAGAAGTGGGTGAATTATGGAGAAATAGAGGACAAGATGGCGTCCAGTGGTAAAAATCATGAGTTCTCTTTCATCCTCATTCTTTCCAAAGAAATGTTTTGAGCATTTACTTTACTATGTACCTGCTATGCAAAAATCAGTAAGTTAATTTAACATTCTGTGTCACCTGTATTCAAATAAAAAGAATTTTTTAATTAAAAAAAAATCAGTATGTTAAAATCCCTGACCCCAAGGAACTCAAAGTCCTAGTGGGGAAGCCTGGGTGACAAACAAATAATTAAAATACATTTTGATAAATACTGCAATCAAGGGGTATACGTGGGGGCTATGAGAGTCCAGAGGAAAGTCTGGTTAGCTATTTTAAAATTAAATCTGTCAGTCTTTTGACAGACATTATTTTTATTGAATTCTATCTATTGGTCCATTGGGTTGGGTTAATGTGTAAAAGCTCAATAAAATTTACGTCAGTCATATGTTTGCATTCATGTTCTCAACATAAAATTGTTTGATAACCCCAGACAACTCACTTCTGCTTCCTTCATATCTATGAAATAGTTTAAGTCATTACCTCCTCCAGCCTTGCAACCTGGGGTAGACTGTGGTAGTCACGGCCTGGTTTCACGAGCTCAGTGACCTCTGGTTAAAGCTGGGAATTCTGGAAGCCAGCTGGGTGCAGGGAATGTTCATGCCCTCTCTGTGGACCACTGGTGATGAGAGAGAGGTTGCACTGATTCCAAAATGTCCTCTTTCTTTAATTTTTTTTAAATTAAAGTCTAAATTCAGTAAAAATCACTTTTTCTGGTTATACAGTTCTAGGAGTTTTGAGACATGAATAACACCTAACTACCACCATAATCAAGATATAGAACATTAACACCCCCCCACCAAGTCCTCCACCCACCTCCAACTTCAGAGTCTGATCTGTTTTCTGTTCCTACAATTTTTGTTTTTCCCAGCATATCATCTGTCTTGGTCTGTTCAGGCTATTATAGCAAAAATACCATAGACTGTGTGACTTATATAAAATAAATTTATTTCTCAAAGTTCTGGGAGTTTGAGTCCAAGCTGAAGGTGCTGGCAGATTCAGTGTTGGTGAGTGCCTGCTTTCTGGTTCACAGATGGCCATCTCTCACTGCATCTTCACAAGGAGGAAGGGGCAAGGGAGCTCTCTGAGGTCTATAAGAGGGGCACTAATCCCATGCGAGGGTTCCATCTTTATGATCTAATCACCTCCCAAAGGCCTTGCCTCCAAATACCATGACATTGGGGTTTAGGTTTCAGTATTTGCATTTGGAGGACATATTCAGTCCGTCGCATCATCTACACAAAACCATATAGTATGAATCTGTTTGTATTAGCAGTTGGTTTCTTTTTAAATACTGAATAGGATGTCAACGTACGGATGTGCCAGTTTATCAGCTCTGCAGTTCAAAGGCATTTGGGTTGTTTCCAGTTTTTGGTGATGATGAATAAAACCACTGTAGTGTTCACAATAGCCTTTTGGTTTTTTACATAAATGTAAAGTTTCATTTCTCTTGGGTAAATACCTAGGAGAAAAATTGCTGTCATATAAGTATGTATGTTCAACTTCATAAGAATCTGAAACGGCTGTATTATTTTGCATTTCCGCTAGCAATTAACAAGAGTTCCAGTTAATCTAAAATTTCCAGCATGAGATGGTGTCAGTTTTATTTTTTTTTTCATTGTAGCTATTCTAGTGGGTATCTCATTTTGGTTTTAATTTGCATTTTCCTAATAAATTAATGTTGAGCATCATCGCTTGTGCTCCTCCTATATATGATGCATTATATAATGTAAGTCTTGTTATTCAAATAAATCAATATGTGTTTAGTCTTCTCTTTGCAGTGCTAGAGATGCACAAATAATTAAGTCTCAGTGTGTCCCCTCAGGAACTTTCTGCCATGTAACGCAGATAAATAAATCATACACCCAAATGTAATGGGAGTGGTTCTATGGGAGTTCTGAGTAAGGTAAGATTATAACCTTTTAGGACAACAGGAGAAGTCTTCAGAAAGCACACAAGCTTTGAGAGGGCTTCAGAATTTCATTTTGAAAGGCATACTGGGACTGGGCCATTGGAGAGTGGGTCCCCCGGGGAGGTAGGGATCCCATAAATGATGGAGACAGTGAAGAAACTGACTCTACTGGAAGACAAGGGGTATGTGCAGGACAGAGATAGGGAAAAGGAAATTGCACAGAGCACAGCGCAGAGGTCTGAGTTAATCAGGGAGACAGCCTCACAGAGGAGAGGGAGGTAAGAGACAATGGCGCAAATACAGCTTCAGAGGTCAGAGAGCAGAACATTGAGAGGACTTGATCTAACGAATGGTCATCACCATGTTCTCTTGAGAGTGTGAGGAGGGATGAAGTGGGGCTCGGACGCGGGTAAAGCAAGGAGAAGTATGTGGAGGCTCAGAGCCTGTCCTGGCTGCACTTCCCCTCAACCTGATTCTCCTGCCCTGACTGCCAATGCTCAGAATACTCCGATGGCCACACCCCTCAGGGGAGGGATGAAACCGTTTCATGCACAGCCAAGATCCTTCCTAGCTCTGCTCCCCTGGCTCTGCCTCCATCGCCAACCTCCAGTCTGGGTGGCAGCCAGTTGCGCAATTTGCATCTTCCTCCCACACACCATAGACATCACATATCCGTCCTCAGCTGGCTGCCAGGTCGGAGGCCCCCTAAAATGGAAAATTAATGAGGCACCTCCCAACACCTTCTCCACCGGAGCAATAGCCGTTATGTCAGGGCCAGGGCAGGACCTGTGTAGAAACCTGCCACGGATCCCAGTCTGTTGTGGCAAAGTGGCCCTATAGTTCACAGAATCTCACTTGCCATACTGCCAAGATCAATGGGCGATGCCGCCGGACGAAGTCCGAGGACTGGGCCTTGATCCTGGCATAGAGGATTTCCTCTCCCCCAGGAAGGAGACTCGGGCAAGCAGGTGAGGCATGCATGCTTCAGCCGTAGAAGGCATGAGCTGTGAGCTGGTGTCAGTGAGACCACAAGTCTGCCCCAATCGTGGCAGACACCCTGCAGTTGCTTCTGGGAACCAGGCTTTGTGACAGTAATGAAGAGCAAGACAGGAACTTGAAGCCTTGTCAAAAAGTGTGATTTGGTTTTGCAACCAACTCAGAAATGTGAGGCTTTTACATTTTCCTATGCATTGGCACCATGTAAGAGATAATAATATTACTAGCTGATATTTGTCGTGTCTTGCTATCCATCAGTCACTCCATTAAGCATTTTACTTTCATCAGATCGTTCATTTGACCCTCATAAAAGCAGTATGGATAAGATTTATTTCTCCATTTTAGAGATGTGAAAACTGAGCCGTCAAGAGGTCAACTAACTAAAAAGAAAAGGTCAACTAACTTGTTCAGGGTCATCTTAAGAAAGGGATACAATTAGAATGTAAATCCAAAAGATCTGATGAAAGAAAATGCATTCCTGCCTCTACATGAAGTCACTTCCTTGTGATGTAGAACAGCCACCTCTAAGGAACTCCACAGACTTCTTTCTCGCTTTGAAATAAGATTACAGTGAAATATCAAATGACCCATCATGTCCGGTTTGAGATTATTTTGGGTGATGATTGCCATGTTCATTATACCCTGGCTAACTGGGACATAATAAGAAATAGATATTTGGTCTCTGCCCCTGATTCTTGACACATAGCTCTTAAAACCCTGGTAATTTCTGGAGTGATAGGAGTACTGGGGGCATCTTTTGTTCTAACATTTGATCTTTGACTCTAGCTCCTGACAGAGCTCCCAAATCCCTTGCAATTTCCTGGATGATAAGAGTGTCTTTTGTTCTAATGAGGTGACTTGTGGTAGGCTTCTGGATGGGGGCTGGCCACCAGAAAAAACCAAGCATGTTTAGAGACCTGGAATTTTCAGCCCTATTCTCTCTATCCTTTGGGGGAGGACAGATTGAATTTATAATCAGTTATGCCCATGTAATGAAAACTGCATAAAAATCCCATAATGATGGGGCTTGGAGAGCTTCAGGGCTGGTGAACACATCCAGGTGCCAGGAGGGTGGTGCACTCCAAGGACACTGGAATAGAAGTGTTCTTCATCGGGCTGCTCATCTGTATTCTTGGTAGTATCCTTTATAACAAACCAGTATAGTAGATACTAAAACTCTGTAGGCTAATTTAACTGACTAGGCTCATTGTTCAAGTCTGTGGCTGTCATTTCTTTATTTTCATGCTTCTTATTCTGCACAACCTATGTCCTTTTAGTGTTTTAACATATCATATTTTTCATGGGGGATAGTTAAGAAAATCTGCCATAATTGTCTTTTACATTTTTCTTTTTTTGGTTTTTAGATATATTCTTAGACATCTTATATTTTTTATTGCTATTGAAAGTGATGTCCTTAAAAATTAATTATTGTAAATATCTCTTGCCAGTTAGAAGGATGCTAGCTTTTTTATATATTAACTGAACGGTCAACTATCTTGCTATATATTCTTATTGCATCCGCTGGGTTCAGCCAGGAATACATAAACCACTCCAGGATTTCAAGCAAAACTGATTTTGTAGAAGGAATTAGATGGCTCATAAAACCCCTGGAAAAGCTGAAGAATGTAAAACAGGATGGGGGGGCAACACTGACTTTCAGCTTTGGGTTCAGAATAGTCAAGAAGGAATTGTCTTGCCAGATATAGAAATATACTATAATACAACTGTAATAAAACCAGGTTGATATAACATAAAAAAAAGTCTAGGGGATCAGAGAAGCAGAATAGTGTCCCCAAAAGGATTCCAATATATATGACCACTTAATAAATTAAAGTAGTATTTCAATGCAGTGGAAATTTAATAAATGATGGCTGCACAACTGGTTTTCCACCAAAAAGAAAAAAATTAGATATTCACTTCATGTTGCATTTTTAAAAAGTATAGTTTAGATAAAAACAAATAATTTTAAATGTAATGAAAAGTTAGGAGACAATATGTTAAAACCTAAGGGTTTGGGAAACCCTTATAATTAAAACAAACCCCAAAAGCATTAAAGAAAAGGCAGGCATTTGACTGTATAAATATTAAGTCTTTTAAAATATTTTTTAAATCAATACTAAAGCAAATCAAAGAAAATAAATTCTATACGTGTGCTAGATTAAAGGCTGAAATATATTAAAAATAGACAATAAGTTGATAACAAAAAGACGTATAAATCAACAGGGAAGAAATGGACAAAGTATATGAACAGACAATTGCAAACAAATGGACAACAGAAAGGAAAAAATGGGTAGTCAATTTCTTTATTAGGACCATGCAAATAAAATTAACAAGGTGGTTCTTTAGGCATATCAGCTGAGAAAAGCATGTTTATTTATTGTTAATAGGGATGTAGACTATGTGCAGTTCATTCATTGTTGCTGTCAGCATGAATCAGTAGTACAATTTTTTTGGACAGCAATTTCCAAGGATCTTTAAAAAATTAAAAATGTATGTATCTGCTGACCCAATAATCCCACTCCTGAGAATCCAGTTTATAGAAATAAAAATACCAACATGTAAGGATTCATGCATGGAAATAAATATTTATTGCAAAATTTTTTTAAACTTAAAAAAATGGGGGTGAGGGAATAAATACCATTCAGAAATATACAGTTTGAAGAGATTATGGTACATTCACAATAGGGAATCTTGTGCCTTAGATTCAAACCAGATGATTTGAAAGGATTACATAATCTATGTGAGGGAAGAAATCAAGAGGTAGAGAAGCATGGTGTACTGTGGGCTTTTTTTTTTAAATAAAAGTTGAGTATTTGCTATGTATGTCCACAGTAATACTTAAATCTGTATCAACATTTCAAGCTACGACTATAGGCATGTGATCATCGGATAGACTACGGAAAGTATGTGATATGTAAACTTCATTCTTAGCTCTCTGGGCAGGATGGGGGGACAGGAATGGGAAAGCAGGAGGCAGAGGTCAAAAGCTGACAAAAAATCTGTACTAAAAAGTATCTAAAATAAGAAGCAACTTAATATTTGTATATATATATGTACACATATACAAAGAGGTTCATGAAAAGATGATCAATAACGTTGATTTTGGTTATCTTGGTGCAGTAGGAGTTCAAGGGACCATTAAATGTCTTTTTATTTCACTCTATTTTTGCAATAAAATGTATTTACATAATCATAAGAAACTGTGAAGCTAATTTCACTGTTGAAAAATAAGGAAGAAAGAAAGTTCTTTTGTTTCTTCCAGTTGTCTTCATAAGCTTTCTTGACCACCCCAAAATAAGAACAAAGAACAAAAATAAGTAACCACTGGTGCTTGGAAGAGAAATCCCTGTACATATCCGGGTTCACATCAGTAGATCTAACAAATCGTCACCTGATTTGTTTCCTCCTTTCCTGAGTTTTCTGCTCAATGTTAGCTCATCAGAGAGGACTTTCCTGACCGCTTTATCCACCGGCCCACCACAAATCAGTCCCTAACTCTTTGCATTGACTTTACGTAACACTAAATGCTGGCTGCCGTTTTTATACGGCATGCAGTTGAAATCAACGTTTCTTTTCAGGTTCCCTCTTTTAATAATAATTTTAAAAATTCCATTCAGGCTATGTTTCCTTCTGAAAAAAATCTAGCTTTAGCTGTGACACACAGGTTTTATTTGAGGGGTTCCCCCCCTTCATTCTTCTAAAAATACTTTGCGATTTACATTTCCCCCTTTAATCAGGTGGTGTTTGAGAAAAAATAAATAAATAGAAATGAAGTAGTTATGTATTTCAGGGGTAAATATCATTTACTACTGATTTCTATTTTTGGAGGGGCAGGGAGGAAGATATCAGAAAATAGGGCCTATAGAGTCTATCCTTCGGAAATTTATTAAGTTTTTTTTTGTGACTAGGTGTATTATTTTTCTTGCAGTGTTCCAAGGACATAAAAAGGACCTATTTTTTATATCTGGTTAAGATAACACATTCTATATAAATAAATTGTGCTTATTGATTACATACTTCAAATAGTCTATTTTTACCCACATGGATTTTTATATTCTAAAGTAGTTACACTGAAATTTCCCAAACTTATTTTAACAAATTACCATGTTTTGAGAGTCCTAACTAAATATTTACATTTTGCTGCAATTTTTTTGCCATATAAGGATGTACATCCTTTGTAGGTCTCTTTTATGGACTGTTATATTTGAATATTATACAATTTCCTTCTTTATCCTGTTGAATGAATATGACCTTGATTTCTCTTTGCCCTGACATCAGTATTTTCTCTAATCCTTCATTATCTTTGTATTTGTCTCATAACACACAATAATTAAATTTTTTCTCCATTCTCTCTTGGTAATTTAGAAGCTCTATTATATTTTTAAGTCTGCTGGTGATTCCCCCCTCTAATCATCACAATGAAACCTGTATTTCTCTCTACTGACCCGTCACACGTCTACTTTCCCACTCCCATAGATATGAGTGCTTTAGACACTGTCACTTTTTACCTTACTATGAAGCCTTTAGAATTGCAGTAAACTCTGCCAAACACCAATCTGGCGATCAGCTACGAGCAAGTGGTGCCTGACCTCTGCCCAGATCCAGTTCTCCAACAGGGGTGGGTTAAAGTTCTCACCCTTTATCAGCATGGGTTATGGTTAAAATGTAGCAACCTTGAGACCATTTGGGACATTCTCAGTGCAGGCACCTTTCAGCTGGATACAGTATACATCTCACTATCTTCTCTTTCATGATTTTTGACAGTACAGATCCACAGATAACATCGTATGATATGTTTCATCAAGTTAATAATACCACGGGCCTGCATTTTACAATAGTTGAATTATTGGGACCTCACTTCTCCCATTATGGTGGGATTTTATCATATTTTAAATTCCTGTTCTTTGCTACTCCCTTCCTCCCCCCTTCTCCCCTCTACAGGATTCTGCGGAGAGTTGGGTTTTGGTTTTGGGGGGCAGTCTATTAAAAGGTCTTCCCTTGCTACTGGTGTCATCTTTTCCAAGAACACTTGGTACCTGTGTTTCAAGTTCATAGTAGTAGTATCATCATCCAACTGTGTATCATTTTATATATACACATGTCATGTTCATATAAACGTTTATATGTATCATATCCATGTATCTTTACCTGCTATATACTTAGTCATTGCCCATCCCTGTGTCTTTCTGTTTCATATTTTCCAGTATGTTGAAATCTCTGGTCTTTCTGTAATGAGATTCAGAGTACACTGGTATTTCCTCAGACAATGGACATGGATCGTACTCTCACATGGGTGGATAGCACTCTTGGAGACCTTTCCTGGTGGATGTTTTCTGCAAACACATGTTTATTTCCCATGTGTAGGATACCGGACTTGTGGCTCCTCCCCTCAAGAGTCCGTGGTGTTGCAGAATAGTTTCCCATGTTAGTCCGCGTTGGTGGTATAGTGGCGAGCATAGCTGCCTTCCAGAATAGTTTCCCATGTTAAAGAGAAATCTGATATTAGGCAGGTTTACTCTGCTATGGAAAAATTATCTGCTATTTATAACTGGAAAATGTCAGGGATTTCTATCTGGCTTAGAATTTAGGAATTTGTAAGATTTCAATTTTTTAAATAATTATTTTCCTTCACACCCAGTAAGAAAATTAAAACTGCAAATTTGTCTTCCTTTAACTCAAAGAAAATTCTCTTGTGTTTCTTTTAAAATTATTACTTCCCCTCTCTTTCCTTTTCCCCTTCTGTTAACCTGATGATTCCAATTAGATATTGTGGTTCTGTCCGCAAAACTTATTTTTCCTCTTGAATCAACGGCTGTGTGTTTCTACATTATTTCAAGACACCCTTTGTCAACTTCAGCTTTCAAATCATGGCTAGGTTATACTGTTTTATAATTTACTGACTTTTGAAACTGCAAAATCGTTAGCTGCTGATATTATTTTTCCCTAATTTTATCTCCTTGAGAATTCTTCCCTAGACGAAGCACCCCTTCACCAAACCTAGGATGAAATGGACCCCTCATACAAAGGAAGCCTTGATGGAGTCCCTCCCACAGTTGGACAGACAGACCCAAAAGTATCTAAACTTCACAGAATTCTGCTAAGCTTAAGCAGAGACTCAGACCCCTGCTATTCTTAGATTTTTTCTTAAAGACAAAATCTATTATTTAAAATGCATAGAAGGATTCATTTTAATTCCTAAAACCTCTGTGCTCAATTCCTGATAAGTAGTTTCACAATACTGGGGTAATAGAAATAAACATTTTATATAATAATTCAAGAGAGGTTAGGAGACAGATCCTCCTGGAGCATCATGAAATACAGGAGATCTGCTAGTGGAAGTTTTAATTTCCATTCTGAAATATCTCATGATGTTGTCGGACCCTCACCCAGACACCAGACCTAAAAGAGGGCTACCTCCCTCTACCTTCCACAATCTCAGCATCTGATAAAACCCCCTCCCCACTTCTGTCCTTCACTGAGCTTGGGAACTGGACGTGGCAGTAACTGACAGGGCATGCCAGATGCCAGGACGTGATGCATTGGGGTCTTGTGTGCAGGAGGGGAGCCTGAGGCTGAGTTAGGACCATCAAGAAGATGAGGTCCAGGTGAGTGGGGTTTCCCTGCTGCCCAGCATGCACACAGGAGGTAGTGCTCAAACCCTGTGCCCATGGATAGAGCTCAGACAGGAGCCGAGTGGATCAGCCTCGAAGCTCCAACTCTCATGTCCTTCAAGCTCTGCAAGAACTGGGTTATTTTGTTACAAGTTCACTGCTGATAAAAGTTTCTCCAGGATTCCAGCAAGACCTTTCTGTTACTGACCGAACCACTTTTCTTTCATTTCACAATAAAGAACCATTTCCCAACGTGTACCCAAAGCTTTGCAAAATGAAATGATAATAAATCACAACTGAAATTGGTCCCTGCAAGGGAAAAATAGCAAGTCTGTAGTGGAGATAGCTAGCATGACCTTAACCAAGTGATGAAGGTTAATATCACCAGTCATGTCATGTGGCTATCATGTACCCCTTGTGGGATCCTTCCCAAAAATCTGTAACCATGAGGAAAATTAGACAAATTGAGAGACATTCAACTAAATACCTGCATCCTTCAAAACAGTCAAGATCATGAAAAGCAAGGAAAGACTAAGAAACTGTCATGGACTGGAGTAAAATGAAGTGTGGTATGCTGCATTTGACCCCAAAATGACTACAGCAACAAAGGACACTCATGGGAAAAAAATATTGTGAAAGTCAAATGAAGTTATAGTAAAGTACCAATGTTGGTTTCTTAATTTGGACAAATATGCCATGATACTATACGATGTTAACTTTAGGGGAAACTAAAACGGAGTGAGAGGTATATGAGAACTCTCGGTACTATTTTTGATAATTTTTTAAAATAAATTTAAAATAAAAATAAAGAGTTTATTTTTAAAAGACCCCCCCAATAAAAACCTATATACTGCAGTTTACCTCTCTTTCGCTCTAGGCTAGATGCACTTTAATTACTTCTTCTTTAGACCCAGTTACCCAAAAAAGTAGGTATACCAGCAGTACGGTACTGACCCCCACAAATACCTATTGAGCGTCTACCATGGGCCATTGGTATAACGGTTCAATTGTGGTCTATAGATATTACTCACAGGTTGTGGCAAAACCATTGTCACTGGTGGGGAACAGTTTCCTAGAGCCTGTTTCTTTCTGCTGATTTTCTTTCCTCCGTGTCTACAGCCATCTGAATGTTTAATCAAGATACTGAGGACTTTTTTTTTTCTCCCTGAGATTTTCTTTTTAGTAGCTCTTGGAATACATTCAGTGATTCTCATTTGGGTGCTGCACTAAGTTTGCCAGCAGTGTTCCAAGTAACTGGGAACAGTCTCTGAAATGGTAGCTCTTTGCAACAACAGAGTCGCTCAAAGGACAGGGGACACAACTGGATGCACACCTTCATTCCTGCCCTCAGTCAGGTCCAAACCGGATGGTGGGCAGAACAATGGGAGACAGATAGCATCAATTTCTTCGCCAACAAAAAGTGCAAGAAATAGTATTTCCCCTTCCCCTGAAACCTGATGGGAATTCAAGAATCAAGAATGATCCTAGGGCGAGAGGAGAGGGTGTTTGGGAAAGGAAAGAGGAGAAAAGGCAGAAGCTGAGCCAAGGGTCCCGCTCTCTCTTGCCTTCTTCCTCTGCAGGGATGCATGTGGGGGAAGGAAATAGGCCATTAGCAAGTGTGTGCTCATTCCTGACAAATTTGAGATAATTCCCGTCAGCCATGGTCTCATCATTGTCGGATGGGCCATTGGAAGTTGAGTGTGTCCTCTCGGCATTTAAAGTCCGAGGAATGGGCTTGGGCTGCAGCCAGATACCCTCTGGCCATCAACATACCCCACCTAGTACTGCAACAAGAGAGAAAACCGTATTTTCTCTAGGACCCCAAGCTTCCAAGAGCTAAGTAGACATTCATATGTTCTTTGTAATAGAGTCTTTAAAAATTATATGAAGAAACTTAGGTCAATTTAAAAATCTGTGACCAAATAACACCTGGTTTTCCAGGAACAGAAAACATGGTGCTTCCTAACTTCTCCTACGCATGATTTACCAAAAGCTTTCTTGGTTGGATGTCAGAAAATCTAAATTCTCAAGCTTTGCACCAAGTAGGTACTCAGAAGGCAATAGGTGCTGATGGCTATAAAAATGCATTTTCAAATATAATACAGGCTTTTGACTGTGAGATTCACATTCACCGTATGTTGGGCAGAGCATGAGAAGGGGCATCATGTAGGTGGATGACCAGACTTGGAGATGAAGGACAGCGTGGGTAAATTTCCAAACTACTCCAACAAAATGAGAAAGCATCTTGGAGCCATTACCTACATAAAAAGCAGGAGGCAAATACCACTGCAAGTCATACAGTTAATGAAACTACATTCTAACCTGCTATTTCTACCTCGTGCACATTCATTTACATAGCATGTGGATCAGTGTCAGACAAGACTGAGACAAATCAGCAAGTGTTTGATAATCTCAGTCTTACATTCCACGCCAGCAGCCACAGGGGCCCAGACTAAGGGGTGCAGCTCAGTAGAAGGGGCCTTTTTTTTTTTTTTAAAGAGGCAGGTTTATGCTTGTAATGACAAGTAGACACACTCAGCATCTTGAAGGGCTTGCTACTTAGTATGTATTATAGAAAACATCTCTTCTCTGAAAGATTGTTTCTGGGGTTCATACCCTGGAACACAGGGCTTCGTCTTGTTAGTAAATTTCTTTGAAGCGAGTCCAAGATTGTATTTCCAACTGGAAAATAAAACATAACAAAACCTTAGAGGAATGATTTGAGTCTTTGCCTTTTCTATGCTAACAACATTTTATTGGTTATATAAAAGCTCAGAAATTGTACAAGTATCAAGAAAGAGCCCAGGGGAAAATATACCAGAGATAAGGACATGGTAAAGAGGTACAGTCTCTCCTCCAGTCTCCTGTGAAAGCAAATTCAAGCTTGGGGAAAAAACCTCTACAGATGGGCTCAGGAACAAACCTCCACATTTTAGTGGTCCCCGGGAATTAGATAAAAACTCTCCAAAATAGGAATTTTTAGAATATTTCTGGTTAATGTTCTATAAATTGTGAAATCTATGAAATGAAAATGAGCACAATTAAGTCAAATAATCAAAAGACAGGAAAGATAGATAAAGGGGAAGATTAAAAGATGAGTTATTTGCTTGATTTTTGCATTAAGGACCCATGGTAAAAGTGGTAAATAACAGATTTTACGATAAAAATAATGTATATGGGAAGAGAGAAAAAGGAAAAAGAACTTTGAAATTTAGAAGAAAACAAACGATAAGAAGCCTAGAGGAGTATAGGGCATATATGGGCATATATACACATAAGAAAATATACGTGTGTGAGAGATATGTGCATACTTTATATATATATATGTATATGTATATATACGTATATATTCATATCATATCAGACATGTCAGACATATCAGAAGTAATACTTAAAGGGATATTAGAAGAAGACATTCTTAAATAAAAGAAAATTGCTGGCTAAAGTAATTCATTAATCCTTGTAAAAAAATTAAAGACAGAATAAAACTTGAGATTTATCCAGGTAGTATACCGGCCATTCATATAAAGCATGCATCTTCCATGGAAGTAGGAACACAAGGTAGCTTGATTTAAATAGACCCCCCCCAAGTCATGGGAGCTTCATCGTTTGATACCCGCCACACAAGTTTCTGAATAAACAAACCACAGAGTTTTGAAGGGGAAAAGATAATGGCCTCGATATCCCACACCCAATTACTGTGTGAGGGCAGCTGAAAAACATTCTCAGACAGGTATGGGCTCCAAACAGAGGCAATCCATGTTCTCTTGCTGAGAAAATTACTCTTAGTCACTCTACCTGAGCAAAAGATAAATCAATATAAACAACTCAAGAATGAGGAAGTTGTGGTAGTAAGGGATTGATGGTGTCCCTTTGGGCATTGTACTTCTTAGCCCTTATTGAGTTCTTTCCACTGCTTGACTAATGGTGGGGCAGATGGCATGTGGCAATCTCTTCCTTTTAAGAGGGAAGCCATTGCAGTTGTAAAACAGGACAAATGGACATGCCCCCTCCCACCAGCCCCAGAGAGAGAACTAACAGAGAACTCCATCACAGCACGCTGGTCCTTTTCATCTGCTTCCACTGTGGTCAGCAAGGGCAAAATCACTCAGCGCCAGGGCTGAGCCCTGGATATGTCTTGCTGGCTTTGGGAGCACTCCTCACAGGTCTGGCTGCATCCCCCTAAAATGGGAAATGAAAGAGCAGAGGTGAGTTCTATGCCCACAATTCTTTTTCTGTAACTTTTTTTTTTTTAAAGATTTTATTTATTTATTTGACAGAGAGACAGCCAGCAAGAGAGGGAACACAAGCAGGGGGAGTGGGAGAGGAGGAGCCTGATGCGGGGCACGATCCCAGAATGCTGGGATCACACCCTGAGCCGAAGGCAGACGCTTAACGACTGAGCCACCCAGGCGCCCTGTAACTTTTTTTTTTTAATCAAACATAAGTTCTCTGAATTAAACTGATGCCGTCAGAACCTGATTTTCTCGCCCCTTATTGCCTTCTCTTTTACATATCATGAATGAATAAATAAGGTGGACAGTTAAGCTTCATATAAGAATTGCATTTATATGTATAATGCAAAGCTCATTTGCACACTGTCCAAAATTTTCTTGTGCAGAACCCTGTCTGATCACTGGAGAAGAGTTCTTGGTCGTGAGAAATGTGCATTTTTTAAAATCCCAAACAATAATGTATTGTACCAAAGTTAACTGATCTTCCGTGTGAAACTTTCCTGCTGTTTTCAATGTAAGTGGGATATGCTGCATTTTGAATAGTGCCGATGCATTTACAAGTGTTTCTTCCTAAAGGCACAGGTCACAACCAGTCAGGAACTGAATGATGATCAGGAGATAGATATTCCATACAGCAGGAGTATGAAGAAAACCCGTATGCAGTAAGTCTCCTGCAAATAACAGAAAGCATCAAGCCTGCCTTTAACCAGTTGGGAAGCCAGCAGACGTCTTTGCACTTTATGATCCTTCCCTCAGCACTTACTCTGTAATCATCACACAATCATGAAAATCCGGCATTTTAATTTCATCCTTAGGGGAAATATGTGGATACTGGCACCATGACAAGTGTAACAGTA
The DNA here is from genome assembly GCF_024610735.1 of Ursus americanus. NCBI lineage: Eukaryota > Metazoa > Chordata > Mammalia > Carnivora > Ursidae > Ursus > Ursus americanus. Next base: position 19,377,884 of record NC_142148.1, read on the forward strand.
TAAAAGGACAATTACCTTAGGTTTACACTCCTTTTTTTTTCCTTCAGATTTCCAAGAAAGAACTAAATTTTCAAGGTTCATAGCAGAGAATTTAGCTGTGACTTCATATGCTTGGTCTTTCACTACCTTAAAAACTTAAAAAAAATCTGTATGTTCCACACTCAATTTCTTGTGCTGGAAGTTTCACCATCATTCATTTATTTTCAATCATTCCACAAATGTATTTTCAGTACCTCCCCTATGCCAGGCACCATGGTGGCCTTTGGGAAGCGTTGTGGCATAGCAGAGGAGAGGTTCACATAGTCTAGTTCAACCCCAGCTGTCATTTGCCATCTTAAATGGCCTTGCCTGACTTCCTTAACTTCTCTTATTTCTTCACTTCTGAAATGAGAAAGATACTAAAACCAATTTCAGTTGGTTGTAATCTGCGGATTACAGGAGAGCATACGTGTATGATGTTGATATTATTATTAGCAGTAATAGAAGTTGTATTAGCCTGCTCAGGTTGGCATCACACAATACCTCAGACTCGGTGGCTTAAACAACAGAGATTTATTTTCCCCCAGTTCTGGAGGCAGGAAAGTCCAAGATCAAAGTCTGTGAGTTTAAGGTTTCTGGCGCATTCTCTTCCTGGTGTGGAGAGAGCTGCCTTCTCCCATGTTCTCACCCGGTGGTGGGACAGTGAGCAAGCTCTCTGGAGTCTCTTCTTATAAGGGCACTAACCCCATCATCTCAGGGCTCCGCCTTCATGACCCCGTCTAACCCTGATCACCTCCCAAATGCCCCGTCTTCAAATACCATCAGTCGGGGGTTAGGATTTCAACATAGAATTTTGGAGGGACACAATTCAGCCCATGGCATTATTTATTATTCCTGCTTTTCAGCAGCTGCGTTTCATCACTTAGATCCTTAACAGGAAAAGCGTACATTTTTTCAAAGATGGAAACATATGTCAAAAGAAGCCATCTTTCGACCTTCTAGAAATGATTCAACTTCTCTTTTTACGGACTCTAAATCCGAGCACCCTCTGTATTTTCAGGATCTCTTATGTGCCCTACCACACTCTGCGGTCACCAACAGCAGATATGGCTCCAGTAAACACTGTCACCTAAGGATTGTCAACATTTCTGAGGCAATATTTAGAATGGCCACAAGCCACCTCTCTAATTTGGCTAAAATTTGTCCACAATGTCAGGATGTAACAGTTGGCTTATACCATGTGCACACAAGAGACTCCAACAACAGGACTCCCATCTGACCCGAAAACAAACTTTCTTCACCCATCCTTGAAAAGAAAATGCAGTCCTCTTGCTCACCTCTGGCTGGGCTTATCAGGGTTTCTGGAACACCCATCTAACTCTCTCTTTACGGAAGGACACTGAAGTTTCCTGATACCTAGGAAGGACGACACACTGAGCCAGGACAGCCGACCTACATGAGCAGAGCCATGTCCTCATCGTGCACGTCTTCAGGTGAAACTACTCGGGCCTTTGGCAACCTGACTATTGAATCTTAGCTTGAAATTGGTCATGGTGAGAATATTTACACCATGAACATCAGCAAATACTACAAGTCGGGGCCTTTCTCTTCCCTAGAACTGTCAGTTTATCAGCATACCACTGAACTTTAGTATCTCCCATTTCAAAAAGTCCTGCACTGGGTTAGGTCTCAGCAATACCTGAGAAATATATTTGTAATATATTTGTATTTGTAATATATATATATATATATATATATATATATATATATATATATACACACACACACACACATATATATTGAGATCATATATATATATAGAGAGATATATATATATATATGAGATATATATATATATATATATATATATATATATATATATATATATATATATATTTAGTTGGTTAGTTAGTTATAGACTCTTGGTTTCCACATAATATTCAATGCATCATACTCTCTATTCCTGACCTGGCATATGTATTTTGGAAGGAAAAAAAAAACTGGAAAGCACATTTTGAAGGAATTTATAGAACCCAGAATATATATATGAAGGATCTTAGAGGAGAATGACAGTGAGGAATGGGAATAAAACCAAATAATAAAATAAATGAAGTGAGGGATCTTGTGTAGGTGACGTGACTAACGCATGCCAAGATCCACGACATTGAAATCATTCTCCCATCTGTACCTGAGGTTTAAGGGGTAAGGTCAGAAGTGTACTGAAGAAACTTGAGTGCTAAGTGTGATTCATGCATGTGTCCCTGTCACACTGTAAACCAGTGATAGAAGGAGTCACGTCCTACTAGTCCATACTTACCATGATGCTTGGCATGGAGAAAGCATTCAGAACATGTTTCTAGAACACATGAGTGAATGAGTGAAGAAGTGAACCATGATAATAATAGTAATAACAAAACCAATAATAACAAAACTTTAGTCTTTCAGCGATATTTGTACCAAGTACACATTAGATGCCACCACTGGCTTCTTTGGAAGCCACCAGTGGCTTCCCATGTTACCCACACTCACCCACCCTGGCCCCAAGCTCCTTCCTGACCTGTCACCTATTTGATTCTCATCTTCAGCTCCTCTGCCTCTCATTCACTTGACTCTGGCTACACGTAACCTTCTCTCTTCTGCTTGAATGTCTCACTCCTGGTTCAGATCTTTTCCACCTTGTGCTTTCCTCCTTTAGACCTTGACTTGGCTCGCTGCTTGACTCATGCAGGTCTTCACTGAAATGTCATCTCCTCACAGAAAATTTCCCTGGCCAATCTACCTAAAATAGAACTCCCATCACCTCAACAATGTTTGATCTCCTTAACCTGTTTACTTTTCCATAGAACACTTATACTTTCTGACATTTGCTGATTCAATGATTTGTTACTTGTCTTCATCTCTCTGAAGATTGAATCTCTGTGAAGCTAAGGACTTTGTCCATTTTGTCTTGGTGCTGAAATGGTGCCCATCATAGCAGGATCTCATTAAAAATTTGATGACTGATGAATGAATGAGTGAATTACTTTATTAACAAAATTCAAGCGTGGTTGGCCAATGCAACATGGGCTCAAGGAGTGTCCTGATTTGCAGAGGCAATAAACAATGCTGCTACTTGCTCCCCTAGGCAAGCTCCTGTTTCCACATTGGTCAGTGTGACAGCTCTTCAGTCTGAATCTTCAGTTGTAATCCAGCCCCTGAATAATATAAGTAGGACATATCCATGTGAGCAATGCAGGCAACTACAATTCAACATGTACGAAAGCTAACTCAATGTATTCCCCATCCCCAATTTCATTGTTTTATCCCAGTTCATGACATTGGCAAAGTCAGAAAGTGGGGTATCATACTGGATTTTCTGATTTATTCTCCACACTGCTACCCTCAGAGATAATATTCTGAAATGAGAGTGTTCGTGCTATGTACTTGGTAAAAACTCATTTGGTACTTGTAGGATAAAGCCCAGGCCCCTGAGGAAGACATCAAGATCACTACTATCCTGACTCAGACCTACTGTTCTGTTTTCTTCTCCAGACTCATATCCTCTTTTCCTGCCATTAGCTAGATTCTTTTCCCCAAGAATGCTGAATCTGGTTTTCAGTTTCTTATGTCCACCAGGGTTGGCCATGCCACCATCTTTATACCTTCTGTAACCTCTGACTAGATTGCCCTACCTCTCCCCAGCCTGACATATGGGCTGTTCCTCCCCCTATCCCAAAGCTGTCTCCGGTAAGAAGCCCTCCCTGAAAATCACCAAGCTGACTTAGTTGACTTCTCCTGATATGTTCTTTGGAAATACTAAATGGGCTCCCAGTTCTAACACACGTTCCCTCTTGAAATAGCTCCAACAAGAGTGTTAATCTCCAGGGTACACATATTTAACCCCCATCACTGAACCAGCTAAGTATACAAAGAAATTCTCTACAAATGCTGAGAAGAGAGAGCCAAAGGCCTAATTAATTTTTCAACACTGAGGTCTGAGTTTTACAATTTGTCTCTTTTTTATGGTAATAAATTTTTCTAAAACAAGCAGGGCCTGGTGATTGGGCAAGGGGCCAGCAATTCTCATTTGGCAAGGAGTTTTCTTGACTCAGACTGTGTATACTGGGAGAACAATGCCACAGGTCAAGTGTCAACATTAGCCCAGTTCCCTTCTAATGAGAGTGTAGGCCTTTCATGTGTGCTATCTGCCAAGAGATAGCCTTGGACGCCCTCCTGTCTCTCACTCCAATCTCTACAAGCACTCCGGACACTAGCATATGCCAGTATTTTTAAATTCCTTTCTCAGACTTATAGAACTCGTGGTCTGGAAGTGACCTGAGGAATTATTTATTTGATTTATTAAGTTAATAATTTATTTATTTATTCTATACATAAGAAGTATGCATGCTTCTAACATGAGCTTTCAATCCACTATTTACTCAGTCCTAACTGTTCAGAAAGATAATTGAAATGTCTGCCAGCCCCTCTCTCTGTTCCAGAGTCAAGAAGAACTAGTGCCTGCGTATTTCAAGAGATCAGACTTTCAACTTTCAAAGACTCTCTGCCCTCTTCCTAAGAGGCGCAGTGCTTTAGGCACTTGTCTGGATTAACACTTCACAGCAAGGCTGTGGTAAATCATCAGGAGGGTGCTCACTTAAGTCCCATACAGCCAAGCCTTCGGAAGGCTGAGTTTTCTTTTTACCTCGACTGTTAGCTTTGTATTCCTGTGTAGCAGCTAAAAATGACCCAGATGTATTGTCTCACAGTTGCTATGGGTCGGACAGCTGGTGTAGCTTCCGTGGATTCTCAGTTCAGGTTTTCGCCAGGCTAAAAATCAGAGTCAGCAGGGCTGCTGTTCTCAGTTGGTGCTCAGGGTCCTCTTCTAAGCTCACCAGTGGTTGGTAGAATTTATTTCCTTGTGGTTGTTGGACTGAAATCCCTGTTTCCTTGCTGACGGTGAGCCAGGGACCACTCTCTGCTCCAGCAGCTGCCCACATTCCCTGCTGCATGCATCCCTCCCCTTTTATTCAATGCAATGCTACATTGAATAGTTCTTTTTTTTTAATCTATTTATTTGAGAGAGAGAGAGTGGATTGAGAGAGTGAGAAGGGGAGAGAGAGAGAGAACGCAAGAGAGCAAGAGCACAGGAACAGAGGGAGGGGGAGGAGCCTAGGGAGAAGCAGACTCCCCACTGAGTGGGAAGCCCAAGGCGTGGCTCCATCCCAGGACCCTGGAGTCACTACGCCAGACAAAGCAGATGCTTCACCAACTGAGCCACCCAGGCGCCCCTGCACTGAATGTTTCTTGTGCTTTAAATCCCGAACTTCCTCTCCTGTGCTGCTGGAGGAAACACTCTGTTTTTAAAGGGCTCCTGTGACTAGGTCAGGCTCATTGGGTGATTTCTCCATCAATTGATTTGGGATCTTGATCACACCATCTGCAAAATCTGCAAAGTCACTTTACAGTAGCACCTAAATTAGTGTTTGATTGAATGACTTGGTGTGTATAAACCAGGGGTCAGAGATCTTGGGGAGCCACCATAGAATTCTGCCTACCACTCCTCAGAACATTTAAAAATGTGCATTTCAGAGAGAACATGTCAACTGCTTTTCTGAGTTTTCTCTGGTATATAGCGATTTTCTGCACATCTTTGCCTAATGTCCTACAGGCGTCTCAACGTCAGCGTGGTCTCATTTCAGAGGCATGATAGAATAGAATGAAATGAATTTGGAGAGACAAGGCAGATGGAGCAGAGCCATGCTGGCCATATCACAGAATCTTGATTGCACCTATGTTGTAGCAGGATGCTATGAAAGGGTTTCAGGTAGGCATGTAATGTGGGATGTAATCATACATAATCAGGTGTGCTAAGCAGGAGAATGACTGCATGTGGAGAGGCCAGTGTGGAACTGTCACAGTGCCTAGGTAAGAAATGATGGCGGCCGTAAACTAGGGTGGTGTCCATGGGGCAGGAAGGAGTCCTTTCCTGATGGTAGGGCCTAACTAGACAGCCACTTAGCATTCTCTACACTCCTCTTTCATGTTACTCATTACATTATTTGGAACTGTTGCTTAGCTTGTCTCCCCCTCTGACGGCACTGTATCCCTGGCATGGTGTCAGGCACGTGTAGGCGATCAATAATGGTCATGAATCATCCAGTGTGTCCTCTATACCATAGCGTACACCAGCCCCAAATTCAGCTGCCTCCCTTTGAAAAACCCCAAATGCTACCTCTTGCTCCTGCTCTCTCTGCCTCAGTTCCAGGGGTGTGCTCTGCTTGGTCCAGTAGCAGCTGGGTTACCTGTTGTCTTCCCTCTGTTCCCCTAAAGTCAGGGGGCTAGCCCCTTCAACCCAAATTGGAGTTATTTCCTCCCAGCTCACCTGAGCTCTTGTTTACCAGCCAGGATTGGACAAGCTCTGGCTAAACTGAATATTTTATTGTCTCTCCATACCCCAGAGGCTGTAAAAGAGACTACTTTTGCTCCACGTTCTGGGTATTTATATCCATTTTTTTTCCTCCCAGTGTGCCATGAAGTCTTGGCCACACTGCCTCTCTTAGCCTTCTGAACCAGCTCACCAGCGAATAGAAAAACGAGTTTCCATAGCTTCAGAATCACTAGGACAGAACATTTCCATTTAATAGACCATTGCTATCCCATCCCAAAACACCATTGTGAGTTCTGATGAGTCCAGTTGGAAATGCTTCCGGTGTCCCCTGTTCAATCTTTGATATGACTGCTCCTCTCTGCTGGGTGAGTCCTGCGAAAATTACTTTACTCATAGACTTAATTGACTTCACTTGAGTTTTGCTTTCAGTCCTATTAGAAGACAAGCCTTTTGCTCCACACTCCACCCTCCCCCTTCAAATGAGTGTCAAGGGAACTGTTTGTGTTTTGTTAGTAAGACTGTTGTTGAACTTGAGGCTCCAGTAAGAGCAAGACCCTCTTGAGTCTTGGCAACCAAATCCCACATGGCCTCACTCCGTTGGTTTTGTCCTCTCAGCTCTGTTCCCTAGCGGACAATTTGTAAAATTAGGAAATTAAGAAAACAGAGTCTGAAAAAAAAACCTGAGAAATGCTTAGTAAGGAAAACCCCTTCATAAAGATGAAGCCTCAACAGCAAATTTGCCAAGGGAATTTGAACTGTAGGCTCTCATCTAGGGTGCTATAAATAATGAACGTTCTCCCTCTCTCTCTCTCCTACAAAACACAGTAGATGCTAAGTGAACATTAATTTATTTTCTCTAGATGCTTGGGAGAGACAAACTACCTTTGGATTCAAAATGACAATGTATGGATAATCGTCTTCCACAAAAGACTGGGACTCAGTTGGAGGGTTGATCCAAGCTCATTCTTGCTGTAATTTTTCTTAGTACTCTGTGTCATACTCAGTCCTTCCCTCTTCTGGGCTCATGGGTTTCATACTCCCAATCACAGAAGTATGAGGCCTATTGCTTGGATGGGTGGAAGATACCTCTTTTCATGCCATTAATACGATCCTTTTCTCCACGTGTAAAATATCATATTTGTAAACATTTTATCCACAGGTTTATTTGAAAGGAGAAACTCTTTTCAGGAGATGAGATGAGGTCCTGGTTCTGATTTTCTCCTCGAATGTTCTGAGTCAGCCAAAAGGATACCTATACCCAATGGGCATCAAGAATGGGAAAGAAAGGAATTCCATATAAACTTTTCTAAGGCAAAAAAACAAAGAAGGGTCGTATCTTCAGTGTGACCACAACTTTCACTTTAAATAAGTTTTACTTAAATCACAGCGTTTGAAATTTACATCCAGGGTCTGACAGGCATTAAGGCTCTCTGCTTTTATAGGAAGATACTTCCCTCTTAACTGGTTCACAGGGTACAAAGGGAGGCATCTGGGCACCATGTGAGGCATAGACACCCTTTAATGTCACCTCTCCTAGGCTGAGAAGTCAGCTCTGCACTTTGGCACAAGTCTTGATTCCACCTCCTTGGCTGCAGGCTAACGAAAGAGTGATCACAAACTGCTCTCAGTCTGTGCCCTCAAAGAGTGTGAGCTCTCTGAGACAGAAGGTTGTGTCTTACTCAGTTGTATTCATTGGTCTTGTCCCCATTGCCTAGAACTAGGGCACAAAGACCAAAGATGAGAGAAAGAGAAGAGTCAGAGAGTCAGAGACAGGGGGAGGGAAGGAGGGAGAGGAAGGAGGCAGCAGGGAAGAGGGGGAAGGAGAGAAGAAAGAGGAGGTAAAGGTTAAGGAGGGGAGGGAGGGAGGGAGGCAGAGACAGAGAAAAGCCCTACAGAACATGCCACGATAGAGGATGTGAAAGTAAGAAAGACACAAAAACAACTTCAACTATGAAATTCCCTAAACCTCCAGCAATGTGCTGCTTCCCTTCTTTAAGCAAATCAGCTACAGGGAGACTGTCACTAGTAAAGCCATGGGACCTGCCCTGCTGTCCTTGTCACTAGACATATCCTGAGGTCAGAGGAGGCCCACAGATCATCACCACCTCCTCTACCCCAGGAATAGGGGTAGCGAGAGCTGTGAGCTTGTTACTTCAGGGAGAAAGCAGCCGCGAGAAGTGATAATGATGTATGAAGTGTAATTGTGCATTTAGGGAACAAATTAGACACTTCATGTACTTTGTTAATTTTTGCAACTTATTCTCAGAGTTGAGACTGAGCTGTTTTGTGGACATTTTACATAGCACGGCCATAAACAACTCCTATCATGCAGAGAAGCATAATTATTCTGAATTACAGAATGTCCTTTGGTTCCTGGAAAGACTTTAGGTACCTATCCTAAGTTCCCATGCAGTGTCTTCAGGAGGGAAGAATGGATTTGAGCTTTTGGAGCTACATGGAATCCAACAACTATTTTCAGAGTGCATTTTATGAGCTGGGCACTATGCCAAAGTCCCCCCCCCCTTTTTTTCCCTACCCTAGATCATCAGACTTGTCCAAGAACACTGTTCTCACACTCAAGTGCCTGGATCCAATTTAAAAATGAGAAAAGGGATACTAAATAATTTGTTCTGGTGAAGCTGGCATTTGAAATTAGGTCTCTCTGCTTTCAAAGCTCATTCTCTTTCCATCACACCATACAACTAAAAATAAAGGACCAACTGGAACTTGGTTGGGATGTGCTTCTACATGACCCAGTAGAGACAAAGACTATTCTGGAGAAAGGGACTTAGAAATTCTGAAAGTCCTGACAATCTTGATCATCCTAGATGATTGGACTTGTTCTTCTTAGGCTCCTGACATCACTGTTGACATAGCCAGTGCGTTCTGTGAGAACCAGTATTCTCCCACGTAATTCAATGGAAACTCGACATGGGAGCCTGTAGAACTGATCTTGACACAACATGATCCTGAGACAAAAATAACCATCTGCTCACCCTCTTCGTTTTCCTTTTCCTTCCTTCCTTTTTTGTTTCTTCTGCCCTCCTCCCTCCTGGCTCCCTCCTCATCTTCATCCCTTCCTTTTCTTCTCTCTACATCCTTTGCTTCTCCCTGTACTGGTTTTATTCCCCCCTAGAGCTAATTTCCTCCATTTATTTGGACAAGAGAGCAACCAAAACGGCTATAGAATGCTCCAGACTTATGAAGATGGAGACGTTTTGATCTTCTCTCCTCAATGCATGAAATCTTCCCGAATTATCTTGATGGATCCTTTTGGATCATAGGCTAACCCGATGTACTGATCTCTATGGACAAGGCCTATGATTAGCAGCCCAATCTTGTGGTCTAATGCAAGGGAAAATGTGACTTGTCATCCCCATCAGAGCCATCTGGAATAGAAGAATAGTTATTTCTCAGGAGGGCAGGTAGGCTATTACCATAAAAAGGGTTAAAAGCAGAAAGTAATTGACAAATGTCCACAAAGATTGATTTTGACCTAACCTCGCTTAAATTCCCAGAAATGTGTCCTTCTCTTCTTCCTTGATTTCCCAAATTTTTAGTTCTCTTCCAACTTTGGAATTATTCCTTATAATTTCTTCTAACATCATCTTCTCATAGCTGATACTAAAACATTGATGTGCAAACTGTCTAGCAAGGCACGGAGACCCCTCACAGCTTGGCTAGTCGTCATGATGAAAATAGTGAAAATAGCCACAGACACCCTTTACCAAGTGCCTATGATGTGGTGATGAATCTGGACTCTGTAGTCATAGACAGACAAAAGTGGTTTCAAACCATCTCATCACTTGCAAGTTGTGGGATCTTGTCACTGAACTTCAGTTTCCTCATTGGCAATATGGTGGAAGGGGTGATAGTAGCATTTGCCTCAGAGCCCTTCAGGGAAGTTTAATGAGAAATGTGCCCATAAGAGTGTTGGGCACAATGCTCGGCCTGTATGAAATATATCAATAATCCATAGCTACTATTTGTATGCCCCAGCCACAGCTCTGGACATTTTATTTGATCCTCAACAGTTGAATAAAGGGGAACATATTTCCTAATTTATCTCACAGGTGAGAAAACAGAGGCTTAGGAAAGAGCTGGATTATTTGCTTAAACACTTGTAGCTCATGAGCCTGGGGTTTGAAGGTATCTCTTAGACGTCAGAGCCTTAACCATTTGATCACCAAAGGGTTTCTGTCTCTTTTGAACCAAAATTTAGGTCATAATCTGGTAAGGGACCAAACATGTAAAGCTGATTCTGTACCAGAATATCCGGGGTGTGCAGCGGCCAGGATGGATGGCGGGAGTCCCTGTGGGGCTGTGCATGGCTTTACTCTTGCTGTCTCAACATCGCTCTTGCTGTAATGTTCCATTTATCATCCCACAGACAGTCTACAGGGTGGTTTTGGAACTGCTGCCAGGGCTTTGCTGCCCAGAGGCTCCTGGGAAGCAAGGGAGCTGCTGTCTGGTGTTGTTATTTCTTTCACATGCTGTGAGCATTTTGCGGGATGGGTGGATCGAGACGAGGGCCCATGCCAGAGGCCTGCGCCTTCCTGTCAGAGAGTAGCTTCTTGGGGCTACCCAGCTGCGGGTGATGATGCTGTTGAAAACAATCTCTGTTGAGCAGAATCCTGAGCAGGGGCCAGGCTGCCTCTATCCTCCTTCTACTGCCGCTCCAATTTACGTCCGATCCCAGGGTAAGTGTTCCCATCTGTGTTATTCTATTAACTGAAAAGGAAGGAATTAGCGCATGAACTTGTCACATCTTGTGACCTGTTGCACACTGAGATGGGAGGTGGTGGCAGAACAAACAACATTCTTTCTCTCAGAGCCTTTCAGGCTCGCTGAGGAACATCGGAAGAGCCGTTCTGACTCCATGAAACACACCAGCACCATCCATAAAGTCAGACAAGTCCTCTTCAAGCTGCACCTTATGGAGAGCTGAAGGGAAAGGGTGGCAGAACCTCAAAGGAAATTTCCCCTCTCTGCCAAGCTCCAGATGGAAGACCTTCCCACGGAAACGCTTGCTGGAGACGCTTTGCTGACACACAGCGCTGCCAAGGGAAAGGGCCTCTGGCGGGGCTGCTCTTGTCCTTTCTCACGGGAGAACACAAGGCTGGGGAGGTGGCAAAGGCCCTCCGGGGATCTGCCTTGGTGAAAGGACCCTATGGGAGGGCCCTGTGTGGAGGGTCTCAGGGAAGTTTTGACCTCAAGCTGGTGGTTGAGACTGGCTCCTCGCACAGAGATTTTCAATGCGACATGACAACACTTTGAAGGTGTCTTTGATCCATGTTTTCTTTTCACAAGGCTTTTACAGGAATCCATGCTTGACTAAGTGTTGGATACAGATTTAGGGAAAGAACACACTCGAGTATGAAGTGTTCGGGAGAACTGGGCTCCATCTCGAGATTTCCTGATGGCGTCGGTTTGTACCAGTTTGCCTTGGCAGAAACTCAGTTAGGAAATGAGAGGAAGAGGGAAAAAAATAGAAAAGAGAAATCTTTCTTTTTGAATTCAACCCCATTGTGCCCGCCTGTAATTGGTGGAGACCAAGGGTCAGAACAATCGTAGGCTCTCTTCCCAGAGAAAGCAAGTGACAGGACCTATATCATGGGTGAGTTGGTCAAGGCTGAGAGAAGGCTCTGTAGGCCCCCAAAGAAGTTTTGCCCCGAAGAAGGGGCTCCCTGCCAGCTCGGATTGCCACCAAGAGGCATTGTCTGTTTCCTACTTCCCATGTCCTCTCAAAAAAGAAACACTCTGCTACATGAAGACAAACATTGATTCCAGGATCTCAGACCCAGCCTATGTCATGACCTCTAGAAATAATTTCCATCAGCAAGAATATAAATATGCTTTTTTTCCTCTCTCTCTCTCTTTGATTTCCTCTGTTTTTATAATTTTATGGCACATACTGGGAGCCACTGTTGAGGTGGTTCCAAGAAAGCTGTTTTCTGCCTCACCCCTCACCAATAATTAGCTGTGAATCAGTAAGTCAGGGCTGAGGTGAAGGAGTCTCATTTCCAATAAGCCTCCGACCCACAGGACTGGGATGCAGATGGTGCATGGGCCTGATTTGAAAGCCTTTGCACTGGGGACTCCATCTAGCCCTGAACCCAAAGATGACACCTGATTCAGCCAAATCCTCCAAACACCGACTTGAACCCTCCTGTTGAAAGGATGTCTTGGATCCCAACACCACTGATGATGTGAAACAAGACAGAAGAACATGCCACCCACACCTTTGTGCTCTTTGGGTACATGATGTCCTCAATAATGAAGGGCTCTCCTAGATTTTAGATGAGCACTGATTAATCCAATAAGCTTCACTCAAAGAACATTTTATTAAGCACTTTTTTTTCCCTACAAAATACTGTGGTTGTCATTGGTAATATACAGATGGTCACAATGAACGGTGGTCTAGAAGGAGTTACAGCTTTGTAATAAACAAATATTTTTAATTGAATATAACAAAGCTGTTAAATAATATCTGTTAAGGGGCTGTAAGTATATTAAAGCATTTCATCAACTGTCTGAGATAGGTGCTGTTATTATCCACATTTTACTGATGAGGAAACTGAAGATCCAAGAGGTTGGGTCATTTGCTCATGAGTATTCTACTGGTGATGCTACTCTGGTGCTCTACCAGGCATCCGACCCCAGAGTGCGTATTCCTTAAATGCTGTTGTTATAGTTCTCTGGGGGAGCTGGTGAAGGTACAATGTGTCAGAATGGGAAAGAGAGGGCAAATTATGATAATTATCTCACACTGCATTTTCCTCTACGCATTATTTGGCCTCCACGAAGCCATGACCCCTGCCCCCCTCCCTTGCCTGAGCTTCACTTACCATGTCCAATGTCCATTGCTCATCTGCACCCGCAGGGCCAAAGCCACCAAGAAGCCAACACATCCCCACATAGATAATTATCCTTTCCCCTAAATCTCTCTTTCCTCTTACCCTTTCCAGTCAAGTAGAAGACTTAGATTTCTCCTAGAGAAGGCAAATAGAGACTACCAGTGATGGCCTATCTCCAGCCTGAAAATGAATATATCAGAGGCTAGAGTATCAAGAAAAGACATTCCCTTTCTTCCAATAAATTTCCAACTTACAATTGAAATAAAACAATCACACATGTGTTTATTCATTTCGGGTCTGTTTGGCCTTGAGGGTGGGACTAAGTCTCATTTTTCACTATACCCATGTACCTAGTATAATACCTTTAAATACTTGAAAAATATTGTGACATCAGTAAATGAATCCCTACACTGGATTGTGTACATGTTTGTTGATTCTTCATAATGTTGATGTAACACCTACTATATGCCGAGTGTTTCCTTGGTCTTGTGAACGTAGAGCCAAACAAGACAACACCTGTCCTTAAGAAGCCTAGAGTCTTGGGGCACCTGCATGGCTCAGTCGGTTAAGTGTCTGACTTTGGCTCAGGTCATGATCTCAACGTCCTGGGATCGAGCCCTGTGTCAAGCTCTGCACTCAGCGGGGAGTCTGCTTCTCCACTCTTCCTCTGCCCCTCCCCCCACTTGTTCTCCCTCTCAAATAAATAAAATCTTAAAAAAAAAAAAGAAGTTTAAAGTTCTGGAAAGGCAAAGTGGTCTTTTAAAATAAAAAATTAAGTTTCCAATCTGGTTAAGACTCTCTAGTGGCTTCCCATTTTAAATAAGAATAACATCTGAACTCTTACACGACCTACAAGGTGCTCCCTGACCTGGTCTGTGCTTCCCACCTACGTTCCTTCTTGTTGAAAATATACAAGCCACATTGGCCTTTTGATCTTTTTCTGCCTTCAAGCTGCCAAACTCATCTCCCACTTTGGGCCTTTGCATCAACCGCTTCCCTGAATTCTCCTTTCCTGATCTTCACCTGCCTTCCTCCTTTTGGCCATTCATTGCTCAGCCTTAATGACTGCTCCTTGGAGAAGCCTTCCTAGGTGATCCAACTACAGTGGTCCCCTGCTCTGTCCTATCATCCTGTGTTAATTCCTTGTGTGGTGCTCCTGGATAGCTACTCTGCTCTTATTTATCATCTATAATCTGTCTCCCCTGCTAGCATGTATGCTGGAATAAGAGTAACATTCTCCAACTTGTTCACTATTGTATCCCATTATTAGAACAGGACCAGACACTTTGTGGATGCCCAATAAATAAGAGATGAAGAATTGAATTATTGAATAAAATAAACCTCCAGCCAAGGTTCCAGGCATGGCCTTCCCTTCTCATTCTATAGCAGGTTAAAGAAGTTTCATTTGTTTTAATTTTCAAGAATCTATTATGTTTTCTAATCTCTCCATTACTTTATGGTCTTGTTGCATTGTGTTCTGAACTGTTTGTCAAAGCACTGTTTATAATGTTCAGAAAATAGAAGGACTTTTTCATCAGTAAGGACTGGGTAAATAAACTGCATTGCCTCCACAAAAAAGAAAACTCTGCCATCATTAAAATGCTAACGTATGCCTTTATTTATTGACACGGAAAGCTTGTCATATATATTATTGATTCAAACATTTATAAAACATTGCTAATCAGTTCATTGAAATTGTGGGCTTTCAGAGAGCTCTTTAGTGAAATGTTAGTGGTTGTTTCCTGAAGGTTGTGGGATTTTAGGTAACTTAAAAATATTATTTATAATTTTTCTGTATGCTTACAATAATTATACAATATTTCACTTGCTGGAAGGACATTTTTTAAAAGCTTTTTTCATTTAAAAAAATAAAGTAAAAAAACCCCAATATTTGGAACAAAAAACAGAGACAGACAAAAATATGATTTATTATGCTTAAAACCTTCTCATAGATACCTACTGCCCACAGAGTGAAGTCTGAAAAACTTAGTGTGGCCTAAAGACCCTCCTCCATGGTACCATCTTCTTCTCCAGGCTCACTTTCCAACAAGACCCCCACTAGGACTCTAAACCCAGTCATACCCCTCCTTTTGTAGTTCCCCAAGATGGCCATGCTTGGTCATGCTCACATTCTCACTGCAGCTCCCTTTGACAACAGTGCCTTTCTCCACCTTGCTCTCAGGAACACACCCGCGCAGCTTTGAGGACTTGGCGCTACACTCCCTCCCCCTCTGAGACCTTTCTTTAAACTTCGCAGGTGGCTGTGCCAAAGCCCTCCTGTCTCTTCCACCTCTATCTTGGTGTCTGCCTGTTCACCTTCAGGTCCCATCTAATAGTTGGCAATAAGACGCGCCTAGTAATTGTGGAAATTAGTCTTGTTCTTAATTCATCACCACCCCGCAAATACTGGCATTACCTCCATTTGAGAGTATGGGACACTGAAGCAAGTTTCCCAATTTCACACAGTCAGTGAGTCGGTGGTGGTTCCAGGATTCAGATCCAGCCGGTTGTGCTCCAGATCATACGTGCTGAACCATTACATTCTATTGTCCACCTGCCACAGCACAAGGCACGTTGTGGGCCTTTATTTAGACTTAAGGAATGGCCAATGCCACGGAAGTATAAATTCTTTTGCTGGGATGAGGCTCCATCCTAAGTACTAGAAATAAACCTCAACATTATATGTCCATGCCTTTTTGTGATTGAAGTTATTCATCTTGTCCCTTAATTCTTAGTTTTCTCTGAAGCAAAACCCTTGGTAGATGCATATGTCTTGGGGTTGAAGGCCCCAATCCTGACACCTTGTTTCTATTTGACATTTTAGTTAATCCCTTACAAGTACAAAAAGGTACAGTACAGTCTGTTACTAGAAATTTAAACATAAAATTTGGTAGCCAGTAATGCAGAATGCTATTCGTTCAGTGGAATGCAGGACATGAGAGCATGAGAGCTCTGGACTCCCAATTCTCCTTTCACCTCTTACTCACTATGGGCCCTTAGGCAAGCTGCTTTTCTTTTCTATTCTCCTTTTCCCTATGGAATGAGCATGCTAATTCTACCTTCCCTGTAGTGTTATTTTTAGGATGCAATGAAATAATACAGGAAAAATGCTTAGTATGGCCTGGAACATAAGTGCTCAATCAAGCATCAAACCCCAAAATTAGCTATGGCTGTCATTATTTTCCACTCCAGGGACCATATCACACTGGAAGGGGGAGAGTCCAGGTAAGACACTCAAAGGGTTGAAGTTCTGAAGGAAATGAATCTTCCTTACTACTTTCCTGCAGACACACCTTACAAGACTAACAAATCCTGTACTTGCTAACATTTACCTCCTCTCAGACTATGTTCGCCTGCATTTTTTCCCTAATAGGGTTGCTGCTTCCCTTTTTCCTGTGTTTTTTTTCCAGTAACCAATAATGCAGAATGCTGTTCATTTAGTGGAATGCAGGACATGAGAGCATGAGAGCTCTGGACTCCCAATTCTCCTTTCACCTCTTACTCTAATTCTGGCTTGCATGGATGCTAGCCCTAAGGGGAAGGGGTGGACAAATAAGCACTCTGTCCCAGAGAAAAGAGAAGAGGATAGGGATGAAATCTCTATTTTTCCACCCTCTTTTGGACCACAATACCAACCAAGTAGAGCCTGGTACTGTTCCCAGTCTAGCAGGATCCCACAGTGGGAGCCTGAAGTATGTATATCTTGAATATTCAGACATGTCCGGGAATGCCTGGAGGGTTAGCCAGGTAAGCAGGAGGTTAGCCAAGGAGTCTCGTGGGTGGGATTCCAACCTATGATTCTCTCCCTACCTGCTCATAGCCCTGTTAGAACAACTATACTATTCTATTGCAGGTCTTAGCTTGCCTGTTGGTTCTTCCCTAAATACCGAATTCACCGAGGTCTTCAAGAATGTCTACGTTATTAATATTCATCCAGCACCCAACAGAGGGCCTGACCCACAGAACATACACACTACACGTGTAGGGAATAAGTGAGTGAATGAATGACAAAGAACTAAAAGTTCATAAGTCTAACCCAAGGAAAATGGTTTTCATTATACAGGAGAGGCCATTTTGAATAAAACATAGCATAGTGAGTTTTTCAAATGAAATTTGAAAACAGGAACCCCTGTCCCTAAGAACTAGTGACAATATGCTGTAAGAAAACAATTTCAAGTGAAACAAATTTCCGCCAATCTCTGTAAGTGAGGACAACACGGAATGGTCTGGTTTTAGGTCTATTTCCCAAGAGCATGTAATGAGAGGGCCTGGATAATTTCTCTCACTGGTGCTTGACCACTTGAGGACATTGAAAAACAGAAATAAGGAGAAGCTACAAAAATTTGGGAAGCTATCAAAGAGGGAGACAACCCTGAAATGACCTGGGAGTCCCTGTAATTAGAAATTGAATATGAATCCATGGGAAGGGTGACTGGAGAAAGGAGGTGTCAACAGTACTAGCTCTGCTATGCCCTTATTCTGTGGGCTTTGGGCATGAAACTCAGTTTATTCATCACTAAAGTGGAAGTTTTAATGGTATCCACCTTGAGCATTATTGTAAGATTAAATTATATAAAAAGGCACAGTGTTCTGCATGGATGATAATTCCAGTGTGTGATAATTTAATCAGCCTGATGAAGAAGAGAATGATGATGATGAGGAGGATAATGACAGATGATGAGATCATGTTGCAAAGGTTATCAGAAATACGCCATTCTGATCAGGGTATGGAAGTCTCCAGTGAGTTTTCCCAATTCTGGCATGTGGGTAATGAGCCAGAGAAGGGCTGTTTTATAACTATTCTGACAATTTAAAGGCATTTTAAGACTATTGTGGTCAGGATTAAAAAAACAAGGATTGCAATTTTGAGGACTTATCCAGATGTATTTAGCAAGTGCCCATCTGGACCATCAGCCAATTGCTACTCCTGATATTAGAGCCAACTCATCCTTTGTGAGCAATGTACCAGAGAGTTCACTGGTGTAAGAGACGACTGTGTGTCCTCATATGTTTCTTCTAGCATCGTGATGTGAATGAGTTCCTCTAAATGTCTGTGCAGGAGTTAAGTCTTGGAAAGATTTTCAATACAACGAGATGTTAAAAGGCAGGTTTCCTAGAGCTTTCTGTGAAGATAGATTAAATGAATATTCCCAAGAGTTTACTTTTAAAATGGGAACCTAGAGAGTCTGTGCATCTCAGGAGAGTTTGCCCTTATTTGTAGAAAAAGAGTGTTGGATCTTTTTAGCAAAGATCCTATTGCACGTATGGGAACACATCCCTAGTGCTGAGTCCCGAATGTTGTCAGAGAAGTGTGACCATATGGTAGGACGAAATGGAGAAATAATTTCATATTCTTATGAAAACCATACCCTAAAGGAAATGAAATTGGTCCTAGGAAGAGTTCCTTGAAATTCAGAGGGGAAAAGATCTGAAACACAGCTGGCCAGATGAGTATTCATTCTCTCGGTGTAGTGTACAAGTTTGTGTGTTCTTATCGTCTTAATAGAGCTTTATGTATCCTTATTCTGTCTGTATGATGTGTCTGTTTGAGAGTAATGTATATAATCCAAACCAAAAATTCCCTTTGAATTTCTGAAAGATTAATTGCCATTTATTTAATACTCAGTTATTGAGACTAGTAGAGAATATTAGTTACTTATTCATAATGGAATATAACTCTTGGTAAATTAACTCTTGTCCTGTTTGTATATGTTTTTCCACCCAGGAGTGTGCTCTACCTGATATTAATACTGACACATCTATGTTGTTATTTTCATTTTCCTGATACACATTTTCCAAATACTGTGTTTAATCCTTTTGAGACATTTTAAAAAATTGTATCTTCCAGGAGGTATATTTTTGTTTCTCACCTGAACCAGTGGTTTCTACATACTGTGGCGTTACAGTCATTTACATTTATTGTCATAAGAGATAAATTCCCACTTCCTTCTGTGATCCTATGTTTTCTGTATTTCATGCATTCCTACCATTTCCCCCTATTTCCTGTCTTTTGCTAGTTGAACTCTGCTTTGATTTCTTTAATCTCCTGCAGTAATTTGGGAGGAATCATCCTGTTTTTGTTTCTACTAAATTTTGCAAAATAACATACTTGATCTGATATTCCTCTAATTATCAAGGTCAAGAAGAAACAATAGCCTTTGACTCAATCCTATTTTGGTCGAGAAATTTAGCACATTTTATTTTTTCATCCCTTCTCCCATTTCCCGGTATTTCATGGTATAATACGTGATTTTAGGCAACTGTTATTATTTCTAAAATATCTTACATTTTAAGTTGTAAATATTTACTTTAAAATTTAGAAAATCCCCCCTCGTGTCTCTCAGAAACGTTCTTAGCCTCATTCTCATTAATTTCCACTTGAAATATTCTTGTTCAGTTTGCTTTTCCATCGTCTCTGCCGGGTCCTCTGATGTGGCAGCTCCTCAGATGCTCATGGCCCGGGGTCTGTGCCCTGTGCCTTCTCCCTCCCGATATCATAGCCCTTAGGTGGTCTCAGATACCCTCAGGCATCTGGTCATCACCTCTGTGCTTGCGACTCATGAATCTCTGTCCTCCAGGCAGATTTCTCTCCCAACATTGAGATTTGTGGACCCAGCAGCTTGCTGGTATCTTTCCCCAGTCTTGAAGGGGTGGTCCCATGTAGGAAATGAAACCACCATTCAACCTTGTCCTAACTCTTGGTTGTCTCTTGAAACTCAGTGATTGTCTGAGCAGCCTATTTTACTTTTAACAGTTTGCAGTTGCTGAGGGTGTGCCAAGACCTGTCAGTGTCCCCAAAGAGGGGAATCTCAGTCAGTACTTAGACTCAGGCTGATTGGAAGCCAGATCCTCAGGCAGCAGCTTTGAAAGTATGCAAATATATACAGGCTGTCGACCAAGAAGACGACAAGGCTGTAAAGCAACCAAAAGTGTTTATTTGGGGTTTTGGGGATTGCAATCTGGGAGACACAGAGTCGACCGAAATCGAAAGTGTGTTCTGGATTGCAAGTAGGGAGTGCAGGCTTATAAAGGCAGAGACCACAAGGTTACATAACTTGTTTTGAAGGAATTATGATTGGTGCTGACAGAGTTAAACTGACTCTCTTATACACCATTGGCTATTTAGCTAACAGGTGTTAACATTATCTCTGTTTCAGTCCAAAGTTGAAGGGTGTGTTCCCGAAGGTGGTCCAGGTACAATTGACAAGTTACAACTAACAAAGTCCAAAGTCCACGGTGTTCCCAAAAATTGAAACCGTATTGAAACAGGAGACTTGCATAGGCCTTGCTTCCTCAGTATCCTACAGACCCTATTTTTAATGACTCTCTTAGCTGCTTCCTTCACTTTGGAATCTTCTCTCACCAGGCATACCTCATTTTATTGTGCCTCACAGAAAACTGCGTTTTTTACTAATCGAAGGTTTATGGCGACCCTGTGTTGAGCAAGTCTGTTGGTGCCATTTTTCCAAGAGTACTTGCTTACTACTTCACGTCTCGGCGTCACATTTTGGCAGTCCTCACAATATTTCAAATTTACTCGTTATTGTTATATTTGTTATGGTGACCTGTGATTGCTATTCACTGAAAGCTCAGATGATGATAAGCATTTTTTAGCAATAATGTGTTTTTTAATTAAGGTACATAAGTTGTTGGGTTTGTTTTTTTTTTTTTTTACACACAGTACTATTGCACACTTAGTAGACTACAGTATAGTGTAAACATAACTTCGGTATGTACTGGGAAACCAAAATTTTCATTTGATTCCCTTTATTACAAGATTCACTTTATCACAGTGGCCAGGAACTGAACCCACAATATCTCTGAGGTGTGCTTATACAGTGCTGTGGGACCACGAGCATAAGCCTGGCTGGGCACCAGACCAAGTGATCTGCAGGTGTCCCCTGGGCAATGGGCACAAAACCCAGGGCTCCCTAGGAGGGTCTGAGCTCCTTTCTGGGGGCGGTGCCAGCGAGCTCTCGCGAGGCTGAGGGAGGGTGCCAAGATGGCGCCCACCAGTTGGAAGATAAAGATGGCACCTGTGGAGAAAGACAAAAAAGAGAAGGACAAAAAAGAGAAATAGGAAAAAGAAAAAAACAAAGGGCACCCGCTGGCTTTAGCAAGGAAGGGGGAGAGCGCAGAAGTGGCACCCGCTAGCGCCTTCTGTCCTGGAGACTCTCCCAACAGGCTCGGCCCCTTCAGACAGCTTTAGATCAGCGAATGAATCACTCTCAAGTCTGGGCGCTTTTCAAGTGGCTGCTTCTGCACCGGCCGTGGGTGAGTGATCCCACACGAGTGTTTAAGAGGCGCTGCCCAGTTCTTCTGGGCTGTTTGGGTCTCAGGGATGTGGGTCCTGTTGGTTTTCAAAGCCAGATGTTTTGGGGGGCTCATCTCTCCGGTGCAAGTCTTAAAAGTTGGGGTGCCTGATGCAGAGTACAAACCCATAACTCCTGAGGGAGATGCTCCCAGGTTTTTGAGTTTCCTCCCAGTTATGGGTCTCCCCAGGGTTGTGGTGTATGGCAAGACTGGGTCTCAGCCTGTCCTACCTACCTCAGATGTGGTCCTTTTCATGTTTTCTCCATGGGAAGGAACTGCACTGCAAGCTGTCAGGTTTTTTTCCGAGGCAATTGTCTCAGCCTATGTTGTTGCAGATTTCATGTGTCCTGGCGGGGGGAGGTGAGGTCAAGGTCTTCCTATGTCGCCATCTTAGGCCACCTTTCCTAGATATCTTCTTTAATATCTCAGAGACACACAAAGATTTTCAACAGAAACAATTACAGAAATACAGACTTCTCACGTTCTCCTTAAGTCAAGGGAATGTGGTGCAGAGAGCTAACCAATAATGAAGAACCTATTATATGCCTATTATATGCCTGGCACTGCATGAGGCATTTTTACACTCAATCCCCATTTTAACACTGCGGTCTGAGGACTCAGGTGTCTAATTCTGAAAGTGGGAAAACTGAGTCTCAGGAAGGTTAAGAAACTTACCCAAGGCACAGATTTGTGTTTAAATGCTTGATTTTTCTATTTCATCAACATCAAAACTTTTCTCTGCTGTTTCTTCTGATTCCCTTTATCTTCATGGCTTGATTTCCTTTCCTTAAAGAGACAAATCTTAGTCTTTGCCTTTGGACTCATTCTTTTAGGCTGTCCATTCCTTTCTGAGGCTATTTCCAGGTTTGGTTCAACCCTGAAGGGGGGAATGGCTTTATCCTACAGTTGGCCAGGAGACCAGGTCCACTCTGTAGTGGGGGAATGGAATGTCCTAGACCCCAACTCTTAAAACTGTAGTGGAGAAATCTGTTGCCAGGACCCAGACCGTGAGGAGATGGGACCGTGAGGATGATATCCTAGCAGATTCTGCTTAAGAGATTCATTGGCATGCAGAAATATTTTGCTTCTAGTTCTTCCCATTTTACTTAAGAAGATGGGTGGAAGTAGAACAGCACACAGGTTTTTTTTTTGTTGTTGTTGTTGTTGTTTTTAAATGGACTACTGTGTATGGAGTGCCATGTGGAAAGTTCTTGTTTAGTGTTAATTCTGGAGGATTCTTTCACGGGCCCTGTTTGTCCATAGCCAGGTTTCTTGTCTCCTGCACTTCAACCTAAAACATGGCAAAGTACTACAGTGATCAAGCTAAAGGAGCTCGCAAATTCCCATGTAAATGGAATGTGAGTGTGGAACTTTCCTACCTATACTTTGGGTGGTACAAAATGCCCCCATTCCTGCAGTCCTGCTTCTCCAGACCAAGGCAAACAGATTGTCCTTTGAATGTCTCAAAAGCTCTTTTTTTTTCTTGTAATGCCAAACGCAATATTTGTTTGAAAAGACTACACCAGAAGTTTCCCAGCTGAGAAAACAGGCTTGTGAAAAATGGTTTCAGAAAATGAAATAAACCATGCAAAAGTTGTTCAGGGTGTGTTTGAAATGAACATCTGGATATGAACTGCTAAATTACCTCCTTCCTCCTCCTCCTCTTTCTCACAGCTGTTTGAAAGAGTCCTGAGGGCAGGGAAACAGGTCAATGGACCAAATTGCACCTTCTCCCACCCCCCACTTCTAATCCCTTTTGCACCTATGCAAGGGATCTCGCGCACATGTGTGTTTAATAAGTGGGCACAAATACAAGAAAAAAATTATCTCAATTCCTGTTGACTCTCTACAGCAGTACCAAAGGAAAATAAACTCTGGATTTTAAAATTTCTCAAACAAAACTTATGGTTCTAATAAAGTATCACTTTCCAGTTGACTTTTTTATATCAAGAGCTGAACAAACCACTCATTTCTCTTCATTTCTTCAGAAAGAAGGAATGATTATTACGTCACACTTTCCCCAAAGTTAAGAAAATCCAGTCCCAAGGCTCTGCCTTTTAACTTATAATTGAGAAACATGAAGAGTTCTGCGTGTTCTTACTGAATTTCCCATTGCATCTGTTTATCACACACCCCCTCCATAACCACCACTTCAACACACACACACACACACACACACACACACACACACACACACACAGAGAGAGAGAGAGACATCTAAAGAAATACGTTAAGTACATTGGGAAAGAACAAGTTGACATTTATAGATCTTCATGAGAGTATCAGTGGCCACAACTAATGCAGAAAATATGAAATAATTGCCTCATATCAGAAGAACGTGTAGGCAAGTCTTTGGGGAGACATGATAAATGTTTTCACATAAAAGGAGGTTGACTGGTCAACTCTGTACTGTCAGAGGCCAAAATGGGCCTAATGAGAAAAGGAGACTCAGTATTTAAACAGGTTTTGTCCTCTGTTTCGAGGGCCTGTTTCCTCTATCAGCCTCTCGTCTTTTCTAGGATAGGAAAGGGGACTTGCTCATCCTTGGGTCCTGGTGTTGTGTGTACACGGTGCATTACAGGTGCTCAGTTGATAGATGAACACATAACTGACCGACTGAATCCAGCTCCTAGTGTAGGTTTCTCAGAAGAAACAGGAGAAAACTCCCTTAAGAAGAAATGGCTGAATACTTGCAAGGAAAGTTTGAGAAGCGTGGGGAGGAGGTTTCTTAGATTAGATGGACTCCAAGCCTCTCCCATTCTTTGGAGTCTGAAATTCTAAGTTCTCCTTCCATATTGTTTAGAAGGAGATTTCTGTCCACATGCTAGGACCATATCTCAGCAGTCCCTCATCCTCATGTATCCCCCAGGGTGTACTCAAAGATACTGAGCTGGTTCTTGCTAGAACCACTGTAGAAAGTCTTTGAACTTGACTCAAAGCTGCGTGCCTCTAATCTATGCATCTCTTTCCATCTGATTTTATTTTGTTGTTTTGACCTCCTGCTCTGTACCAAGCAAACTGTGCATAGTACCGGGTACCTACTGGGGAACCATTAAACTGCATGGCAAGGAGAAATGACCTGGCACAGGAGGTCAGAGAAGGCTTCCTCGAAGAAGCAATGTTTGAGGCAAACAACAGCAAAATAGGTGACGAAAGCATCCAGGAAGAGGGTCTTGTAGTACAAAAGAAGATCATGGACAATATTGCCTTGAAGCAGGGGTCCTATAAAAAACTGTGACTGGGGAGTAGAACCCAAGGGAGAGAGTGTGTGACAGGAAGTAGGGAGTGGAGGCCATTGCGGGGAGCCTCTATAAGTCATACTAACTTCAACTTTACAACAATCCAGCCCAAATGGATTACCCGAGGACCCAGACTCACATGTATTCCTCAGGCCAATGCCGTTTGCCAGTCTGTTCCATCTGCCAGGCATTGCATGCTTCTAATTTCTATCTGTTTCACATTTCTCTTTCCTCAAAACCAACCCTGGTGCTCCCTTCTCCAGGAGCCTCTGATTATGTCCTCAAGTGGGCGCACTTTTCCCCATGGGAGTCTGTACCTCTCAGAGCACTTCTGCATTCTGCCTCTCTGCTGCTTGGACTGTGACGTTCCATCCCAGACACTGGGAGCTTCATGACGGCAGGGGCTGTCTCCTACGGCTTTCCCTGCCGCATTCACCTTGGTAAATATTTGTTGATGAACTGTGTACAACATTCTGCTCAAAATAGAGTATTAGTCAGGAGGAGCGTGGGTCAGACTTCTGAGGTTAGAATCTGGACACTATGACCTGCTCGATGTGGAATCTTCGGCCGGTTGCTTCATCTCTCCCAGTGTCATTTTCTTCAACGACAAAGTAGGGATAGTGATAATACCTATCCTCTAGGAATTGCATGAGCATTAAAATAACATGTGTGAGTAACTCAACCAAATGCTCAGAAATGTTAGTAATTGTTATAAAATCCTGAGGAACGACTAGACTGAATTGTCAAGCCTGATTCACACTCACTTTTTTCAGTGAAGTCAAAATCTTTAGAGGATCTTATATCTCTTATGTCCCATTCTAGTGTCTGTCTCCTTAACTACCCTACAATAATGCAACTTGGGAAAAAAATAAAAAAGGATGGCCATAGTTTTTTGGGTTTTTTTAGTTGAGATATAATTGACATATATCATACTAGTTTCAGGTGTACAACATAATGCTTTGGTATTTGTATATATTGCAAAGTGATCACCACAATAAGACCAGTTAACATTCATCACCATAGTTACAGGTTTTTTTTCCTTGTGAAGAGAACATTTAAGATCTTTTTTAGCAATCATCACATATGCAATATAGTATTATTGACTGTAGTCACTGTGTTGTACATTATTTATTTTATAAGTGAAAGTTTATAACTTTTAATGATCTCACTTCTATGTGGAATCTTAAAGATCTGAGCTCATACAGAGACCATACAGATATGGAGAGCCCAGGTTGTGATTCCTTGCATGCACATACACACAGACAAAAGTTGAGCTGAATGAATGAGATAAGTGAAATCACTGAGTCACGCAAGGGTAAAGAATGCTTCAGGCATGGTGAAAAGCACTTCCTCCTTGTGCCCCAGTTCTGCCTCCTGGTCTGTATTCCCTGTCGCCATCTAACACTGGGTCTTCCTCGAGTGACTGGTTTGCCCCCAGTAGATTGTACCCCATCCAGTCTTTCACTGTAGTGTAACTAGGTGTGTAAATTACACAATAACTATGTAATTTATTGTCCAACCAGAGCACTTTTGGGAGGAAAAGTGTGCTCTGTTAAACTTTACACCGGGACTGCAGATGTGAATTGGATAGTCACAGGCAATTTAAGCTGTATGATCATCAAAGTTAGAACAAGCAGTCATGAGGCACCTGGATGGCTCAGTTGGTTAAGCACCTGACCCTTGATTTCAGCTCAGGTCATGATCTCAGGGTCGTGCGATCAATCCCTGCATCAGGCTCCATGCTCAGCATGGAGTCTGCTTGAGATTCTCTCTCTTCCTCTCCTTCTGCTCCATCTCCCTGCTTGTTCTGTCTCTCTCTCTCTCTCAAATAAATAAATAAATAAATAAATAAATAAATAAATAAAATCTTTAAAAGACAAACAACAACAAAAAAGACCCAGCAATCGTGCTAACTTGGGTCACACAGCTTTCAGTGTCTTTCAAGTTCAAACCTTCAGCTCCCAGCCAAAGGAGAGTAAAGGCTCTTTCTGATCCAATTTATTTTTAATTGTATCAAAACATTTTCAAGTCAGTGTTGCACATAGGTTTCCTGGAAGGCTATGTCAATATACTGTGAAACATCTGGATCTTTGTGTATTAGGATGTTGGAATATAATGAGCAGTTTCCATCCCAAATCTTTAGAATCATGTAGATAAACCGATTGGTTTCGATTCAGGGAACTTAACTGCCAGCTTCAATTAGCCCAGGTTCTTTAATATATTCTTTTTCTAACATAGTAGGCAACTTCAATAAATTATTATTTATAGAGTACTTATTAAAATGCTACAGGGAAATCGTTCCTGGAAACATCTCACTGTGTAACTGTAAATGATCAAGCCCTTACTTGCTGATTGAGTGTTTGAGGACTGAAGTCAGATCATAGGATCACAGCTACTCATGCCTAAAGACCTCAGACAGCACCCATGCCAACTCTGCATCCAATCCCTGAACCCTTTCAAGAACATCACTGCCACGGAGGCACCCAGGAAATATTTGATGTCTTGGTGATGGAGGGACTTGTTCCTGCCCAAAATAGCCTTTCCTTTGCTGGATGGCTTTGCCAGCTCAAAAAAATCTTTCCTGGTTTTAAGTGGAAATCTTCTTCCCAAATTTCCATGCATTGAGCTCCATTCTCCAATATGGATTCCATTCTGTGACAAAACGAATTTCTTTCAGTCCCTTTCTGCTCTCACATCATGGGAGGTAGTGCAGACCTGCATCATCTGAGCCAGTAAGAAGCAAGCACAGCCCATGAAGTGACAGATAGTACAGCAGAGTGGCTTAACCCATACACTAGGGCCAGTGTGCCTGAGTTTGAATCCCAGCCCAACTGTAAGGAGGTAAGGCATTTAACCTTGTAGGATCGTGGCTTTCCCATCTGTACAATGGGGAATGTTCCTGGGTATCTACTTTAGGCATTCTTGAAAGATAGGAGGTGGTGTATGTAAAGTGCTTAGAATAGTGTCTCCTGGTGATGTAAACATTGCGTAGCTATTATCACATAGAATCCTAGCAAATAGAGTCTGGAAATCATCCTTCAGTTGTAAGATCAGGGCTCAGTGGGCCAGGAATTAGTATAGGGCACTTTGGGACCCTAAATGCAGCCTTTTCAAAATACTCCATCAAGCATTCCTAGTTCTTTGGCTTGAATGCTGAGTTACTTTTTGGAAGGAATAAATCCTAGTAATTAAGAGTCAGGGCTTGGGAAATTGTGTTCAACACTGGATATACATTAAATTGATTGGACAGGTCTGTTTATTTTTTAATAGCAATGAAATAAGAATTATTGAGGGTTCAGAAATGGATATTTCCTCAAAGCTCCTCAGGAAACGTTAATGTGCCGTCAGATTAAGAACAATAAATTTAAATTGAGTCTTTATGGGTCAGAATCTAGGATCCTTCAATAACCAGCTGCACAACTTTGGGGAAATTTCATAATCTCTTCAGGCCTCTATTTTCACATCTGTAAACTGGAGATACAAATAAAAGAAGTTCCTTCCTCATAAAGCTACAATGACATTTAAATGCAACAGCACATATAGAAAGAAGAGGGTGGGTACTTGTTTTGTTCATCTCCCTTTAGTAAGTATTTTCCATTCTTAATTCTCACCCCATCTCCATCTATCCCTTTGCCTCAACCTGCTAGAAGGTATCAAAGCGTGAAGAGTACCATCTTGACTATAGGTCCAACCCAAGGTCCTAGATGCTAAGATCTATCAAGAAACGCTTTCCTAACCTAGGTACATCTCATCCTGATGTGGCCCAGTTTTCTTTTTGAGTAATTAAGAATGTTGGAATAGACCTGGGTCCCCAGTGGCAGAGCACTCAGGAGAGATCACAACAAACTTATCGTCCTAGGCTGTGGCTTACATCAGCATCGGAATCATCTGGGTAGTATCAGTCACTTAAGGATCTGCTCCAAGATTGATCGAAGTACTCTACATACCTGCTGCTCAAACTGGGAACCCAAACCAGCAGCCTGGGCATCACCTGTGAACTTGTTAGAGCTACAAAACCACTGGTCCTACCTCAGACCCACCGAATCAGAAAGGGAATTGTTAACAGAACCCCCCAGTGATCTGTGTGCACATTAAGTTTAGGAAGTGCTCTTCTTCATCAGCATTACGAGGAACTCATCCCCAAGGTTTGTGAAATTTTCCAGAAACAACCTTCATTCTACCACCCACCAAAAATAGATGCCTACATAAAGCTCTTAGCATCCCCTTGAGTCAAAGCCCTCTAAATGAGTAGCTTCTCTCCATATCTCCACCATCCTGTACCACTGGTTTAGCATTTATATAAATGCCTCCTTTGAGTTATTTTCTGGTTTGGATTTTCTACCTGGTCCTTGATCCTTGTTGAGACACAACTCCCGATATTTGGCTTCATGGGGGCCCCCCAAGACCAGTTCCCTATTCTAGTTATAGAATGAGGGTATGCTGTTGGCTATTCCAGCTTTTCTCACGGATTGCTATTCCTTCTCTGTAATGTTCCGCTCTGTAGGCATGCCATGTTTAGAAAGTTAGGGGGTGTCGGAGCCTGAATTCATACAGAAACAAAGAGAAAGTCTGGCCTCAGGTAATATGCACTAAAGTCTTTCATTGAACAAAAAATACCCAGAGCAAAGTCAGAGAATAGTTTGCCCCAACTATCATTTGGCTTGACATTGTCATCAATACATAACGAAATTCCCGATTCCACTGGATTTCAAAAAGCTGGAGAAAAGATGGAGGGAGGCTAGTGAATAAAAACCTGGAGTAAGTTTTGGGGTGTGAGAGGCATGCACACACACGTACTCATATTGAACATCCGCCATTATGCTGGACAATGTGGATCCCAAAACGAACAAAACCAAATCCTGCCTCCATCTCTCATCCTTGGCCCTTGAGGAACTTATATCTTGGAGGAAAACAGACATGAATCAAATAACCACAAAAGTATATGTGACATCGTAACAGTGATCAGCACTCATGAAGGAGAGGTACCAGTGCCTTAAGAACATGAAAAAGGAGACAGATCTATTCAGGACGTTTCCTCTGAGAAGCAACAAGACTGAAGGGTGGCTAGTTTTCAACAGGCCAAGGCGGGTGTGACAGGGAGGGGTGGCCCAGCTGGTGCTAGTATCCCATGACCAGGGAAATCAGGGCCTCTGGAGGAACTGAAACAAGATGGAGTGAGTGGAGGCCAGGGGAGGGAGGAAGCGGAGGGAGGCCTGGGAAGCTGAGGCTGGAGTAGCGGTGGGCACATTTTAGTCCTCATTCCAAGAGCACTGGGAAGAAACGAAGGGGGCAACAGGGCCATATCTGTGTTCCTACACTAGTGATCTTTCTGCCAACTTGGAGGACAGATTGGAGAGGGACAAGAAAGGATGTGAGGAGCAGAGCAGTTAGGATCGCATGGCAGCCCCCAGGGTAGGGACACGGTGCCTGGATTGTGGAGGTGGTGGGGGCAGTGGAGAGAAGTGGGTGATCCTAGAGGCAGGTGGTAAAATCGAAAGCACTCAGGTTAGTTTGGTGGGCAGGAGCAGGGGAGAGGGAGGTGTTAAGCATGACGACTTGCAAAACTTCCTGGATGCTGCTCTGTTGAATAAGCAGGGAGTGCTGGACAGTTGTCAGACCGGGAGGTTGGGGTGGTCATGAGCTGCATTTTGAACATTGTGAGTTGGGAGACTTCCCTGACCTCCCAGACAAAGATACGCAGGACTGGAGTTTGGATGGGGGTTCTGGGCTGGAGGGGAATATTTTATAATAATAATTTAAAAAGTAGAAATAACAAATGTTACCATTTATTGAATGCTCACTCGGTGCCAAAGCTAACCATCTATTATCTAATTTAACCTTGCAGGACTCCATGAAATAACTGATCATCCCTGTGTTACAGATGAGGAAGAGGAGGCCCAGAGACAGCAGTGTCCAAGCTCCTAACCACTGTGTCACACTGCCCCCTGCTGAGCACCTACTAAGTGCCAGGCTCTTAGAAAACGATGTTTGAGACATTCCAAGGAGCTTCTATTCTGGTCAGGTAAGTTCGTGGATTTGTGAGTCTCCCATAGCAAACTGAGGGAGGAGAAGCCATGAGGTAGGGATTCCTGCTATTTGTCAATTATACTGTCACTCATCTGCAAGCCACACCCCTCTTGTATTCACATGCCCAGGTACAGGACACACTTGTGCACAACTCTCTCCCTAGTCTTCTTTCTAGACTTTTCAACGAGAACAATTTTTTTTTTCCTCCCTGGTTTTTACATGGCCCATGGCCAGGTAAATTAAATAAGATGATTTCACCATGCATCCACCAGGCAACACACCGCATTAGGCTTCAATTTCAGGGTCTCAGACGCACAGGAGGGGGGCAGGGGCCAGCTCAACCCTGCTCTCCTTTTGTAATATACCCTAAGGCTCTTATTTGCCATAAGCAGCTTCTTCTAGGTACCCGTCTGGGCACTCTTCTGAGGACGACCAGAATGACACTCCTCTAACTACCTCTGAAGTGGAAATAGACTCATCACAGAAGCTAAAGAAAGCGTATTTGTACAAAATGATCCCTCCAACATGTTCTGCTTTTGCCCAGGCATTGAACATAGCATGGAGGCATTTCATTGCTTCCGTTACCCAGAAGAGTTGGAGATTTGAAACTGGGAACTTTCCCATAGTTTACATGGAACAGAGCATACAGATCAGTACTGAAAACATAAATCACTCTCAAACCCTTGTTTTTTATTATTCTGGTAACAACAGTCTAGTTGAAATTTAAGAAATTCTGCCTTGTGTGTGCCTCTGTATGTATGTGTGTGTGTACAGAAAAATAAGTACATTTCCAAATATCCACTTTGGATTGAACTAAAATTCAATTTTATCTATTGTCAAGTGTGTTTTTGCTCTTTGAAATACTACCAATCTAATTTTTTTTTAAAAAAACTGTTTAGGATTAGTGCACGTGATGATAATTAATGTCAATTCTATCATGAAGTGAGAAGTCTCAAGCAATTGGGCCTGTTACTGTGTTTTACTTTTATACACCCTACAAAACTTTTCTCTCTTGTACAGAGTCATGTTTTTTGTATTTTGTAATTTTCCCTAAACTTAAATCCCAGATCATGAAAGAAATGATATTTGGAGTATCCAGCACGAGACAATTCAGAACAATGCCATATTTGAGCAGATAATCAGTGCTATCCTCAAGGACTCTCAGAGGTTATTGGCCCTTAGCAAACAACTGAGAATACGTAAACCCATGCCCAGAGAGGAGCGTATCACCTTGAGCATATTTTTCCAGAAATATTATTATCATTTATTTTTACTCAGAGAGTAAAATATATTCATTATAAGTCATTTGAATATTAGGAGAAAATAGAAAACAGTCCTATTGCAAGAAGGGTTGGGAAATAAATGTTAGCAGTCACCTCCGTGGCATCCCAAAGCAGAGCTCAGGATAACTCATGTCCCCCCAAAATCATATAATTGTCCACACATTAGTGTGCAGTGATGGTAGTTACATCAAACCCAGGTGAAAGGCAATTCTAAGAATTTCTAGATTTCTACCTGAGGCAGTTCCTTCACCTGTGCCCTTGATGACATTCATTTCCACTTTTTCAATAACTTTGGACTCTCTGGACTGTGGATCTTTCCAGAATATCATTTGCTCAACTCTCTCTAATCTTAAAAAAAAAGAATCTTCCTTGATTTTATCCCCCCCTAACTCTTTTGCTGCGTGCCCTCTGTTACAGCAACGTTTCTCAAAAAAGTTGTCTATTCTACTGATATCCATTTTCTAAAACTACTCACTTTTCCAAACACCCCAAATTTGGCTTTGATTCTTATCAGTCCAGGAGATAGTCTCTTTTCAATACCGTGAGAGGTGCCACACCACTAAATAAAATGGACACTTTCTATCTCTTTTTCATTTGTTTACTCATTCATGTATTTATTGAATGCCCGCTATGTACTCAAGTTCTGTTCCAGGTATTGGGGGCACAGCAGTGAACAAAACTGACAAGAACTGTTTTTTTGTTTTGTTTTGTTTTGTTTTGTGTGGGCTTTTTTTGGACTTCACCATTATAGTGGAGGTTACAGATAATAAACTTAAGAAGGAAAGTTGCATATTCTGGTGAGGGATCACTCACCAGCCTTCAACTAACTTGACCATTTCTTTCTTGGGACACTCTTGGCTTCTGTGATCCCTGCTTCTCCTTTTCCCAATCTGATGGATTTCTTTTTCTTCAATCCTCTTTGTCAACCCTTTTTCCTTTTTTGTTGGTTGCTCCATATTGGAGTCCTTCAGGATTTTGCTTTAATTTGTTTCTTTGTATTCTTTTCATTCATTTTATTTGGCCCTCATTCGTGTATGTTCTATTTTATTCCTAGGTGATTTTTAAAAAATTATTCCCCATTGTTTTAACCACCACTAAATCCCAGTAATGCTGAAACTGATGAATCAAAACCAGAGATAGTTTATTTGTAAAGCTAAAGAGGTTGTTGTAGTTATGCCAGGCCACTCTTTTCATGGGCCTCTGTGAGTGCTGCAAGTTTCTAGGCCTTATACAACGTTTCAGGTGTAGAGTGAAATAGAAGTTACGACCAGGGAGCATTTCCTTGGAAGCATTCCTGGCAAATTGCCTAAAGAAATCTTAGAAGGAAAGAAACTGAATCTTCATGATTACAGTAATTTGTTGTGACTTCTTTCCCACTCTAAGTAAATACTACCTTTTTTACCTAAGTTTGTGCTTGTAATTCTGTTCATTTGTTTCTGAAAGATGGTCCCCCAAATTGCATAATCTTTAGGCCCCATAAAAATTGGCTTCCTCTCTGTCCAGAACTGGCCTCTCTTCTGAAGCCCAGTTAGTGCCAAAGTCTTTTTAAGTTTCTACTTATTCTCTAATCCATATTCCAGAATTCCTTCCTTTCTTCCTAGATTGTTATATATCTGTCTACCTGGTCTTCCCAATCACAGTGAAGCTCCCAACTGTCCTCTCTGTACTTTATCAGCCAAATATATTCTTCACAGTGTAACCAATGTAAATTTTTACAAACAGAAATCATCAGTGCTACTTGTATCACAGAATTCTTCATTCTTACATTGTTCTTAGAATCCAAGGATTTATATTAAATCCAATATTTTTAACACTGCACCCACATGCCATAGGATCTCACCCATGCTTACATCCCCACTTTTATTCCTGGCTTCTGTTCTATGAATCAGTACGTCTTTTCTCATTTCCTTCTAAAGATAACACTCACTCCTCCATCGGGAACACGTTACGTGATCTTTTCACTTGTTGGGATTCTCTTATTCAAGATTTTCACCTGGCTAACTCTTAAGGTCTTGGCTTAAACATCTTCTCTTTAGAGAATCCCTCAGCCCCTAGAAGGATTTTTGCTTCACTAAAAATATATGGGATAGGGAAAAGGTGAGTTACGTCCAAAGCAGGATCAGGTTGCCACTGTCACAAGGAGGTAGATGAATCCAAGGACGAAAGACTAAAATAAAAATGATGCAATCTGCCGTGTGTTTATCACATCCTGTTTCTTCTTCATCTAGTGTCTATAGCCCTATGACTGAAGTCTTACCAGTGGAATATAAGTGGTTCAGGTCTGGCCCCATCCAGTCCTCCATGCTTATTCTCTCTTCACTTGTCTTCTGGGAGGGTGCAGGGAATCTAGTGTAGGGCTTTCAAGCCCCAGAACTGCATGGAAATACCCACTTAAACTTTTGATGATCAAGAAAACAAGCTTCATTAGGTTAAGCCTGTGGGATGTGGGGCTTGTCTGTACTGCAGTTAGTATCACTTACTGTAATACCTTCACAGTACATTAAGAAATGAGCACCCACTGTATGTCCTCATCCCCAAACCATTTCACTTTCTAATCTATTTTTAACTTTCCATACCCCCACATGGTTGTGGAGTGGCTTAAAGAGTTCATTTGGAAGACCCGTTGGTCTATAGTTCCTGCAGCAAACTCAAGATTGAAAGGATTATTAATTTTGATGAGCAAAAGATACAGTGGTTGAAAGCTGGGACTTTAGAATCTTTCAAGTTGACTTATTGCATTATTGCCTAACTGTATGCAGATTCTTTGTCCTTTACTTTGTAGTTCCTTCCCTTGTCAACTCTGGGTTCAACCATGTGACTTCCTTGGTTATGGAGTTGTTTGCAAACCTGATGCAAGCAGCATCTTGAAAAACACATTCATGTTTCTCCTTTCTCCTTCCTCTTGCCTAAGTGAGCTTCTTCATTTTCACACTTCTTCCTTGCCATAAGAATGTGCTATTCTAAGCTCCTAGAGGAATGTGAGAGATACATGGAGAAAAGTCAAGGTCATCTTAGATGACTTGACAGCTAGCTGACTCCCCCACCAGAAAAAAAGGAGCGAGAAAGAGGGAAATACCAGCCAAGATTAGTAGTCACCTATCTAGCTCCCAGTGGTCTTCAGAGACATGAGTGAGACCAGAAGAGTGTAGCCTACTCAAACCTCATTAACAATAAATGGTTATTGTTTTGAGCCATTAAGTGTGGGGGTGGCTTGTTGCAGAGTATCGTGGAGGTGATAGATCAATGTGAAATAGGTCAAAGTAAAAAATCCCAGGGCTGACATTTGTTAGCTCTGGGACCTTTGACAAGGTACTTAATGTCTCTATGCCTCAATTTTTGCATCCAATAAATGGGATATAGTGGCATTTAGTTCAAAAGATCATTTTGAAGAGTGATCAAGATGATAGATGAAAAACACAAAGCTTAGTTATCCGTGTATTGAATAAATCAGTAGATCTTAGGATGAAGAGGAGAGGTGAAGGAAGAGGAGAAGGGAAAATAGAAGGGCAGTGAGGTCTTTCGTAAGTCAAGAGTTTGGGTTCATATTGTCTGCTCAGCATTTTGGGTATCTAAGAGGAAAAAAATACATAGAAGAAATAAAAACCAATAGGCAGCCCACTCATTCATCACTCCGAATAAACTAAATTCTCTATTTTATAAGATGTGTCACTGGGAGATTTGTATACTTACCCCATGTGAGCTTGGTCCCTTGGAAGACATTCTTCACCAAATCTTGCTTCAAGATTTTGCCTTTGATATTTATCAAAGATGTTTTATCAAATAACCATTTAAAAACCACTTTTGTCTTGGTTTCAATGTTGGTATAAGAGTATTTTCCGTTTTGCCCATCAATATCCCCATTAGAAGTTGTCACATAACATGTTTCTTTTAAAATATAGCAACATAAGGAGAATGAAATGGAGCCTATTATTTCTCCCGAGGAATCAATCTGTGCCCTCCTTTTTGACAGACTTTTCTTTTAACCCCGACCACCAGGAGGCTCAAATATATTTCTCATCATGACAACTACATTACTCTTAAGTTTAGCATATTTATTTAATTCTCCAAAGATTCTGGATCCTCATGAATATATATCTAATGCTCTTTCTTACATGCTGTATGATTCAGCCACCTCAAGTCACGCATCAGCAAATGGGCCTTTTCTGACGGGTGACAACAGTCTAGAACCAACCGTTCACAAACATTTGTAAAATCTAGACCAGAAGCTGTTTCCTAAGGGCCTCAGATCAAACTCTGGAACCTGTTTTACGGTCTTTCAGCCTTAGTTTTGGAAAAGTCATCAGGTTGCTAACTGCTTTGGCGATCATAAAAACAAAGTTTGCTCCTAAACAAAGGAAAAGGCTCTAAGAAGGGGAAACTTGTTCACAGAACACAGAGTGAGAAAAGGCCCCTCAGAAGCTTTGCTGGCATGAGTCCCAAGCTCATGTTACCAGGAATATTTACATTAAAAATATATCTCCAGCTTGACCAGCAGCTCTGAGGTCAAGCTCAAAATCCTGCCTGGGAGTTCTTTGGTTTTATTACCATTTGTCAGCTCAAGCTTTGGCTATGATTTCCCTGCCTTCTGAGGCATGAAGGCAAATAAAACAGAGTGAAGGCTGGAAATAGCAACCCTGAAAGTGTGAGGTGGGAACGAGGGGCTTTTGAGGTTTTTCAGCAGGAAGGGTCTGGTTGAAGCCCTGGTGGCCAAGAACTTTTCCTTTACATACTGGTCTATGTGCAAGGAAATGCCCACCAGGAGGTTAGTAGGACTGTATCTTGCCTCTTTTTCTGAGACATGCTCCTAGAGATAAACTTATTTGATCCCCTTTCTCCACCCTCCCAGAACCCCCTGAGAGGCCTTGCCAGCTGCAGGAGTGAGAGGGAGAGATTGATGCAGCTTCCATTGTAATTATAGCTATAATTATGATTTCACTAGGTTGTTACTCAATCTTAAATATTTTATCCTAAGCCTGACATGGCTAAACACCTGTCAGGGAAGCATGTAAAATATAATCTTATTATTCACATTGTTTTGTTTTAAAACAATTTACAGATCTATGTTTAAAGAAAAATTAAATGAATAAGCAATTCCAATTTCAATCTCTGTCAGTAACAACACCGGCCAAAGTAATTCCATGAGAGACCACATAGTAGAGAAGAAGAGATCATAGTCGCACAGACCTGAAGTTAAAGAATGCCATCACATTGCAACAACGTATAAATCAATTTCCAGCTCTCACTCACATTCCCAGTCCTGGTTCTGAACATCTTGTCCCAAATCATGCTTCATATTTTACTCAGTGAAGCTTTCAGGCTACTTAGCAGATTGCTTTTCCACCAGTATTGGTTACCTTTTGCAGTTTGGACTTGACTTTAGGCACTAATGACCTTTTTACCTTTCGCTGCTGCATTTAGATCTATTTCCCAGCTCGTAGATTCTCTCTTCAGCTGTGTCTATTCTGGTATTTCATTTGTTCACTAAGGCATTTTTTAAAAATTTGTTTTCTGTATTTTTTTTGAGAAGTATTTGTTGGTCCTTTTACAAATATCTTATTTTTTATACCATATTTTCATTTTGTTTCTTATTATGTCATTTAATCTTTCATCACATTTAATGTTATTTTATAGAATATTTCAGATTATCATAGTTCCTTCAAATCTTAGAGTTATGCGTGTATGTGTGTATATTGACTCATTGACTCTCCCTTATGAATTTTTAGGCTGACTCCTGGTTCTGCCACTGCTCTGGGCATCTCATAGGTGAAAGACATCCAGGCACCCTGGATGGCTCAGTTGGTTAAGCTTCTGACTCTTGGTTTTGGCCCAGGCCATGATCTCATAGGTCATGAGATCAAGCCCCCCATTGGGCTCTGTGCTCAGTGTGGAGTCTGCTTGCTATTCTCTCTCTCCTCTACCTCTGCCCCTCCCCCGTGCTCATGCTCTTGCTCTCTGTCTCTCTCAAATAAACAAATCTTAAAAAAAAAAAAAAAAAGGAGAACACATCCCCTCTGGGTGGTAATAAGGAGACAGAAAGCAATATATGTACAGACAGCAGACCACCTAGATACTTCCAGTTCCAGCGTAACCTTCCCATAGAAAACAAGGAGTCTTTCATTTTACGACACCACAATTCCTCTGGTCAATCACACTGAGGAGTTGAACATGAAATAGAATGTGGATGTGCAGCTTCAATTCTAATACCTACATCCTCTTAAGATAGCAGGAGAAACAATAAACAGACAATACCTACAAGCTCCGTACAGCATATAGCCTCAAGTTAATTCTTATCAACGGAAATCATGATCTCATCCCTTGGTGTGCACCAGAGACTCTTCCCCAGTACATCCTCCAGGGGGTGCTCACCAGACTACACGTGCCTCTTCCTACCATCATACCCATGCACGGATGGCAGGAAGCCTTCTCCCTCCCAGATATAAGGAAACTAAGGGTCAGAACAATGAAATGGTTTTTCAAGGTCCCATAAGTAAGTAGAAGAGCTAGAATTTAACATTGTTCTTTCTGATTCCAAGGTCTGGGTGTATTTTCCCAGCAAGACAAGTCAGAGGGGAGTGAACACATAAGCCTACTAGATCAGAGGCCTGCCCCAAAATGCACAATAAAGGCAAGCTCGCTTTCTTTTATTCTGTGTTAAAAATTAATATGAATCTTGTATATGAATCATAAAATTTGGTGTCAGTTTTAAAGTTAAAATGAGAAGGTTTCATAATGTTGAGTTAAATTACCCAGTTGCCATTTTAGTCCCTTTCCCTCTGTAGGTATTTTTCTCCCTTTTGTTGAGGCCTTGGCTAGCTATCCACTAAGAATCCCTGCTTCCTCACCATGACAGTGCCATGGTGGGTGTGTGGCTGCCCAATCAGGAAACTAAACTTCCCGGCCCGTTTTGGGTAATATGACGAAGTTACTTATATCCAATGGGATATGGGTAGAAGTGATAGGTACCATTTATAATCACGACTTGTAAAAACACCCCAACTGTAATTTTCCTTTCTTTCCACCTGACACCTGACTGTAGATGCCCAAAGCAGCCTCAGAAATTATACAGTAAAGATGGCTGAGCCTCCGTCAGCCTCTTCCAGGTCCCCGCGGCTTCCAGCCTTCCTCGGCTCAGAACTCACATCTCTGCCTCCATCTTCACATTGTTTTCTCGGTGTTTATCAAATCTCCTCTCCTTCCCTCTTATAACAATAGGTGATTATATTTAGGACCCACTTGGATAATACAGCATAGTCCCCCCAAGTCAAGGTCCTTAACTTAATCACCTCTGCAAAGACCCTTTTCCTTACAAGGTGATGTTTACCGATTCAGGGATCAGGACCTGATCTCTTTGGGGTCACTATTCAGCATACTACACCCCCAAAAATGGCTTGAGCGGACCCAGAGCCAAAGATGATAGCAGGAGGAAGGCGCTCTTCAAATGGGGAGGATGGCGAGTTGGAAGCTACTAAGATCTTTCACAAACTTCTTCAGTAGGATAAGCACATATATTTTACACACGCACAAACATGCCCACACGGTGAGGAGAGAGAATCAGAAACTCTCGGTGGTGGCTTGAGCCACGCAGGCTCCCTCACAGTTACCTGGTCTGCCAACTGAAGCCCTGAGGACCATCATCTTGGGGGGAGCTGCGGGCTCATCTCCATCCCCCCCTTTTATTGACTCACTCCCCCGATATTATTCAGCACCCGCTGTGAATCCGACCCTGTTCTGTGCGCCGGGATACATCAAGGGAGCAGATGAAAGCAAGAGTCCCGGGCCTTGTGGTGGGACTGACCGTTAACAATACACTTCATTAATGACTAAATTAAGTGTAAATAAAAACATTCCAGTTTCCAATCTTCTGGCATCTCTCCTGTTTCCTTGACTCCTTGAAGATTAAAAGTAGAAACCAATAAGTCACCGCCGGGCATGCTCTCATCACTTGGGTGGCATTTGGTTCTTCTCTTAGAAGTGTTTTCAATTCCTTTTTATTTGGGGTGGATTTATTCAGCACCTAGGAGGTTGTGGCATAATTTCCTACCTATTCCCACACTGGTGGGAATTACTTTCCAAGGGCAAAAATGTCCTCTGCGCCTGACAGCTCCAGTGCACAGCCTTGTGTCTCAGTGTTTATATTTTTGTTCATCTTTCCTTGCGTCGGTGCATTGCCTCCGCCCTCCCTCCCCCCATTCTCCCATTTGAGGTCTGTATGGGCTGCCAAGAGACAGACAGACAACCTGTCACAGCCCCACCAGCACCCCAGCCTCTCCTGTCTGGCCCCGCTCTCAGCACAACCTGATGAAAAGATGTCACCGCAGACAAGCGCTTCACCTCCTCACCTCTCCCCTTCGCCCTCCGCCTTCTCTGAGCAGCAGTGGGGGAAGCTGGGAGTGAGCAAAGAGATTAAATCAGGTGGTTGAAAGCTAACACCGTCTCTAAGCAACCCTCAAAGCGAACCCAGGAATTTCAACTGTAATATTATCCCCCAGGAAAAGGAGCAAGAAAATGAGAAAGTCAGTGCCTTGCTGGGCTCCGCATTGGGGTGCCCAGGCCAGGCTGGCGACAGGGAGGGGACAGACAGCAGCCTGGTCTTAGCTGAGGAGCATCTGGGGGCAGAAAGAAAAGTGGGGCTCACGTAGACATCCATGTGGGAGCAATCAGGAACATGCCTGCCAAGGCTCCGGGCTCTGGGAGACATTCAGAAACTCCAAACAAGTGCATGGAAAAGATATACTTTGTTTTCTTTTTCCCCTGCTGAGAAATGCTGCGCGTTGTGTTTCCATGGGAGGCTTTTGTGGCTAATTTTGAAAAATGAAGCGAGCAGGTAAACTGGAGCTAATGGCCCCAGCCCTGGGGCAGACATCTGGGGCGATGTTGACTTTACTGCTGGAGAGCCAGCTGGCCTCCTCACGGCTCTCCCCTCCGGCCCCATTCCCTGCCCGCCTCCAGGGGGCTTCAGCTCCTAAGGAGACAACTGCCCAGTCCACAGTGCTGGGTTACTGCTGTCGCCCAGCCTCTTACTGCGGTGCCAAAAATGTTTGTTTTATGAATGAACTTGGCCTGGGTGCTCCTTGAGGGTGCCTTCTCCCTCATCCTGAGGCCAGCTTCCCAACAGACCTTCCCATGCCAGGGGATGGGATGCTCAGATCCAGGGAGATCTAAACTTGGTAGAACTTGCAATGTGAGCTTGTCTTACTGACCAAGATGTTGGGGAGAGAAGTGTCCTGTATGTCAGATGCTCTGCCAGCTAGGTGCTCTGCATACCTCGCCCTGACAACTTAGGACGGAATTTTTTTTCTCATTTTATAGATGAGGAAAATATAGCCTAATGCATGTAACAGAACTAAAACCACAAAGTAACTAGTGCCCAGATTTAAAAGATAAGTGACCCATGCAAATAAATGCTCAAAAGGTATTTGTTAATGATATTGGAACATCAGTGACCTTTCCACTGAACTGCAGTTGGTTTTTAGAGTGTAGAAAAATGCTTGGTTTTTCAATACATACAGGAGAACCCTAAGGTACGTGTGGCTATCCCAGCTGTGCTGCAGTTGTGACTTAGGTCGTCCCTGTTGGGTGGGATGAAGTGGCCTTCCCCATTTCAAAGCGGGGTCTGATTCCTACCACTGAGTGTGTGTGTGTGTGTGTGTGTGTGTGTGTGTGTGTGTGTGTGTGTGTAAGGGGGCTGGGAGTGGGTTCAGAGAAAGACTTGCCACACCAGGACTGAGAAGTGAGGTCTGGCTTTTTTTACATCTCTGTGACAGGGTCTTTTCCATTTTTGGCAACAGAAGGTCACCTTCCCAGAATTGACTGGAGTCAGCCCCATCAACAACTGGGAGTTCACAAGACTCCTAGAATGGGGTTCCCCAGTGCCTCTTCTCTATCCTTTGCCTAAGCCTGGTGTCATGGGCACAAAAGAGAAAAAAAGAGAAAATGACAGTCCCTCCTCCCTGCTAAATGGTCCCATTCATTGATTATTCATTCATTCATCCAACCATCCGTCCAGACATCTGTCCAATCACCCACCCATGAATCCATCCATCCATCCAACCATCCATCCATCCAACCGTTCATCCATCCATCCATCTAGTCACCCACCCGTCCATCCAACCATCCATCCAACCATCCATCCATCCACCCACCTACCCACCCATTCAAATTTTCTTAGCGTTTGCCACATACCAGGATATGGTGCTAAGTGCTGCCCAAGAACAGAGAGGAGAAAAGACACCTACAGGGACACGTGGATTAAGTTTACTGCTGGAACAGTGCCCAGCCCCTTCCCAGCCTTTACTGTCAGTCAGAAGTCTGGATGTGTAGACGGAA
This sequence comes from Ursus americanus, assembly GCF_024610735.1. NCBI lineage: Eukaryota > Metazoa > Chordata > Mammalia > Carnivora > Ursidae > Ursus > Ursus americanus. The sequence continues at coordinate 19,420,275 of NC_142148.1, forward strand.
GCTGGGATGCACACACAAAAACAGCACGAGCAGAGTAGGGAGTGTTCTGTTGGTGTGGGTCTGACTCCGCATTTCATGTTAGCCATACACAGACTCTTGTATCTGTTTTTACGCTTCCACTCCTGTCCTTGAGCCTCTAACTCTCCCATCCGACACTCCGCTGCTCCACTTCCTCCATACAGTTGTGTTCCCCTGACTTCATGTCTGAGTTGACAGGGAGAGGGTCAAGCAGCGCTTCAGAGGGGGCCCCCATGCTTTCACAAAGAGCAAGTCTGTGCTTCCTTCATCCAAAACATCAAACAAAATGTCTCCCCGGGCCCCTGAAATTCATGTTGCCACCTCGTTAATGACTATCCGGGGGAAGCTTTTATGAGGTATCAGGGCAGATGCGAACAGATATAGGGGAGAATGAATATCTTCTAGCCTGAGTCATGATGGGGTAAAAGCAGGGCTGACCTTTTTGTGTATCTTCCTAAGTCATCAGCATGCATTTACTGGGTTTTTGCCCTGTGTCCGCCCAGTGCTCCTGAGCCTGGGAAGACACAACAAAGCAGGGTTACTTTGCTGGAGGAGTGTGATGGCTTATCAAAGCATGCAAGAGACTCATAGGAGGGCGGGGTTCCAATCCTTCCTGCTGGCCTGGAGGCTACAGTGGAAAGTCACACCGTCCTAATATCCAGAAAAAGATGTGATCACCTCAGTTTCTGGTATTGCTATCTGGTGGCCGTAGAGAGAGTACCTAGCATAAAGTCAATGTTCCATAAGTATTAACTAAATGGATGATTCCATAAATAATTGAATGAGTGGGTGGTGGGAGAGATGTAGCAGTGGACGTCCCCAGATAGTGATAATGTGCATCGTGCTATCCAGAGAGAAGAGGTAGGGTGGGCAAGAGCTAGACCCAGGAGACGCCTAGCACAACTTAAACTAAGTACTTTAGATTCTGCAAAGGGAACAGGACTTCAGGGCAGGTTTTTAATCATTGTAGGGAAACTGAGGCACAAGCCCAGTCATCAGTACTGGTCACAAATGGCTGGTATGATAAAAGAAATAATAATGATAATGGCCAAAATATATTGAGCTCCTACTAGATGTCAAGAACTTTCTAAATGCTTTACATTTACTCTGATAGCCAAGCACTCTCACATACACGCTACATTTATTCCAAATTTTCAGGAAAGTAGAAACGAAGATAGAGTTTAAAAAACCCATCCACTTTCTGGGTGCCGAGATTTAAATCCAAGCAGCCTGATTCCAGAGGTGGCATTCTTTTTTTTAAAATAATTTTTTATTATGTTATATTAGTCACCGTACAGTATATCCTTAGTTTTTCAGAGGTGGCATTCTGAAGACAGTTACTGGGGCAGCTGAAGAGTTCAGTTGAGTGGGCAGGTGGGTGTCTGGGGTTCTTTCCACACAAAAGAGCAAGGTCATATCTGGACTCCACACCTTGGGGGAGCTAAACCAATCCTGCAGGGTGGCCGCAGGGACTGGACAGAGGTGTGAGTGGAGGCAGCACCTTCCTTCGTGAGCGGGATGGGGCCAGGCTGTCAGGCTGCCACCGTGGACACTGGTGGACGTGGTGTACTTGGTGCACATGCCTTAGACCTTGTCTTTCTTTTTCTGTCTCTCGCTAGTCTCCAAGCCCACACTCAGGCATCACAGAGCTGCAGGTCCTGGCTCCGTGCAGGTGGATCCCACGCAGGTGGTCTCTCTCCTAATTTATCTTCGGGTTTCCACTGCACGCTCCCAGATGCCTTCTGGTGGCTGCCCTTGATGCCTCGTCAGCAGCTCACACCTCCAGCGAGGCCAAAAGGGAGCCATCTTTGTCGCAGCTCTGTCTATACCACCTTCCCCCGTCCTCTCTCCTGCCCACACCACCATTTCCCGGGGCTCAAGCCTCAGAGGCTCCAGATGGCTCTCTCTCTCTCTCTCTGCACGACATGAAATCACTTACTAGTCCTTGTCAATTTTCCTCTTTTAACTTAAAAAAATTAATTAAGTTTCATTAAATTCCAATGCCTGCAGCTGCTTTCTCATCGCCATTCCTACTGCCCATCCCTGAGTGCAGTTGCTTCTTGTGGATTCTTGGAGGATTCTTGCCTCCAGTTTCTCTCTCTTTGGCTCCATCCCCCCACACGCTGCCAAACCAATCTCTCTAAAGTGCACTTCTGAACATGTCATTCCCCTGAGCAACAAGCTTCGACGGCTCCCCATTGTCTGCCAAATAACGTCCAGATTCCTTATCATGGCTTTTCACATCCACTTAGATCTGGTCTCAACTCAGTGCACATTTATTGAGTCCTGCTTCATCCCAGCCCCTGCGCTAGGCATTGTAAGTGTAAAACTGAACCCAGGATGCTTCCTGCCCTTGGGGAAAGAAAAGAAGAGAAGCTGGTCCCCACATCTCCAGCCAGCGTTTCTCCCCACTCACACCCACTGCTGAAGGTAGGAAGGTGGATTTTTGCTCTTCTCTGGAACTTCCTTGGCACCTTCTTGACTCTGTGTCCAGGAACTTTCTCATTTCCATCTCCAACCACCCCTCTCCTGCTTTAATATCACTTCTCTATGTAGCCAACCATGAGCATCCCTTTCGAAGAGGAATGCTCCTGAGCACTCACGTTTGCACGCATTTTCGTGACGGATCACTGTCTGCTGTACATTACAGATTGGCACGTACCTTGATCTCTGCCGTACCTTCATCACCCAAACGGGTGTGCAACGGTGAGCTGGTCCACAGAGGATTCATTTAGATACGTTCTTGGAGGGAAAAAAAATCAGCGACTTTTGGTCCTGTTTTCATTCAACAAAATTGAACAGTGTTTTCTCCTGCCTGCCTTCTCGGGGAGTTTACCAATCGTGTTCTACGCATTCAGAATCTGTGAGAGAAAGGTGGAGTATATAGGATTTTCAAAACATGATGATGTGGGATGTTTTCCTCACATTTATTTATTTTTCGTAAGATCAGTTCACGTCTCCTGGAAATGGTGTCCCACAAAGCACAGTTTAGGAAACCCTGTCTTAGAAAGTAAGGCCTTTGAGTAATAGTGAGAATAGTAGTGCTAAGGAAAACTTGTGTTAACACTTGCCCTGTGCTGGCCACCACACCAAGGACTTTGATGTGCACATTTTTATATAATTTTCATGAAAAAACCAAGGCACCGGTGCTAATTTTAACCCATTCTGCAGATTGATTAGGAAACAGGCTCAGAGCTCTTGGGGGACATTCTCAAGGTTATTATTATCATCAAGGTAGTAGTTAAACTATATCATGAAACCAACCTGGCTAGCCCCAGAGCCTGTACTCTGTTTAAAAACAGGGAGGGAGCCTGTTTTTAAAATCTCTGTGATCCTTTTTTGCCCCCAAATTCATAACGGTCTGTGACTCTTCACACACTTAGGCCTTTGCTTTTGCAGTCTGATTTTGCATTCGTGCTTTGATGCTTTACAGCAGAGAGTAGAAAGAACACTGCTACACTGCTCCTTGGCTCAGGAGACCTGAGTTTATGACCCCAAATTGCCTATAGTTAACCATGTGTCATTAGGCAAAGAATTTCTTCCCTCTGGGGCTCAGTTTCCTCAGCTGTAAAATAACAGTGAGGTTGGACTCGTTGATATCTGAGGTCCTTTGACCTCTTTTGACCATGCTCTTCTTTTTGCCAAGTTTCTGTGATTAATAGAATTAGATGAGTCCTTTGTTGCCCATTGTATCTGCCACCGAGAGATCTGGAACTGTCTCTCAAAGGAATCCAGGACACGACCAATTCACTGTGTGGACTTGGAGGCCACAGTCACTGGCAGCAGGAGGAGAAGAAGCACTGCCTTTTACCGAATACGTTCTTCCATTATAGTATTTTTTTTAATGTGAAACATCAAATAAACTTCAAAATTTTATTTGGATGATATAAGTATAAATGAACAAAGAAAAAAAAACAGATGGGATACAGTTCCCTTGCAATATATATGTGATTAAAAATGGAGGAGAAAAATGTTTGTAGCAAATATGTTTTGGATTTTCTGAACCCAGAGCTCTTGCAGAATAGTTTGAGCCTTCCAGAGCACCAATATGCAGCTGCTTTGGCCAGCCTTCAATGACCCATCAAACCCCAGTTGTCTTGGAAACCCGCCTGCATCCTGGGATGTGTTCTCCATTGAGCGGCTAAAATGGCTTAAAGTCTTCCAGGGTAACATAGTTTGACTGTAGTTCACCCCTCGGGAGCCTTCGTACAAACAAGATGTCTATCTCCCGACCCCAGAGCCATAAGTGGCATAGCTTGAAGAAATAAAACAACAATAGAGGCTAATGTTTGTTTGGGGGTTTTCCTGAAGCAAAGCACAGAATTTCAGGGATGGAGGATTTAGTCTGTAAAAATGGCTCCTATTTAATTAGTCCTACCCAGAGAATGAGGAATTAAGGGTTAGCCCAAAGCAGCCATCATGGTTGGAAGGGAGAAGGAGAACAACCAAAAAGAAACCTGAGGATTCTCTTGTTAATTAAAACCTTCTGAGGGTCGGACTCACAAGACATGGATTTTAATATGAATTCTGCAGTAGTTAGGATAATGCTAACGCTGTAATTTTAATTATGACAATTAGCAATTATTGAGCACTTACCATGTGCTAAATCCTTAAATGGGTCATTTTATTTATCTTTTCAACATCAGTAGCAGATTCTGTGGGTGCCCGGCCCTGTCACCTCTGCTTATCTCAAAGGTCAACATCAATACTAAAGAGAACTGTGTCTCTCTGCCTCAGAGTGTCCTCTGGGCCACGGGGAGATCTTGGCCCACTGCACTGGACAGCCAGAATGGCCAAGGTGTTGTAAGAACCAACAGTGACCCCCAGACAATCAGGGGTAGAAATTAGTCAATAAACATCCCACTTTCCTCACGCCTCAGCAGGATGATTCTGAGACATGCTCTATATGGGTTCTCAGTCCCCAGAGGGATCCCTGGGGAAGTGAAATGGCATGTTCCGAGAACACTCAGCTGCCCAGTGAAAACAACCCCCATTACACATTGGATGAGGAGAAGCCCAGGAGGGTTTGAAGCATACTGGCCTGAACACCAGCGAAACTGGAGGTTCGCAGAGCTAAGGCAGTCCCTGCTCTCACTTTGTTGATTCCTTCTTCTAGGCCTATGAGCCATAAAGATATCTTGAAGCTTCACAAAAGGATGAGTAGGCTTGAGGTTTGGTAAATCTCACATTGAAGAACCACGCTTCTGGTTTCCTCAAAAGGAATAAAAACCCAGTATTTCCATTGTCTTTAAAATACCATTCCTTTATTTCTAACTATAAAGTCTTTTTTTTTTAAGATTTTATTTATTTGACAGAGAGAGAGAGAGAGCACAAGTAGGGGGAGCGGCAGGCAGAGGGAGAGGGAGAAGCAGGCTCCCCGCTGAGCAGAGAGCCTGATGCAGGATTCGATCCCAGGAAGCTGAGATCATGACCTGAGCTGAAGGCAAATGCTTAACTGACTAAGCCACCCAGGTGCCCCTATTTCTAATTATAAAAGTAAAATATGCCTGTCTCATAAAATTTGAAAAATAATGAAAATATCAGGAAATATATATCCGTAATATCTCTAACCCAAGGACAAGTACTGGCAGCTAATGCTTTTTTTTTTTTTTTAAGATTTATTTATTTATTTTAGAGAGAGAGAGAGAGAGAGCACGCACAAGCAGGGGGAGGGGCAGAGGAAGAGGGAGTGAGAGAGAGTCCTCAAGCAGACTCCCCACTGGGCGCAGAGCCCGAAGCAGGGCTCCATCCCAGGACCCCAAAATCATGACCTGAGCCAAAAATCAAGGGCCACCCACTTAACCGACTGAACCACCCAGGTGCCCCTTAGCAGCTAATGCTTTTGAATGGATTTTTTATCCATAAAATCGGGATAATAGGAGAACACACTTCATTGAGTTGTTATGAGAAATAAATGATTTAATGCTTATATTTTTCTTAGAAAACATTCTGATAATTATTAGCTGGTGTTATGATTTTCAAGACATTCCAAACATTTTCCTGTGCACTTTCCATGACATCACCTTATGACTTCTCACACATTCACACACACAAATAATCCACGTGAGGTGTTTACCAGATTATCTATGTTACAGCTGAACTGAATGAATAATCTCAAAATAAATTGTTTTCCTATTTCACAGCCAAGAGATGGCAAAGCCAGGATTTAAGCTCGTGTTTGCTTTTCTGTTTTTTTTTTCCTGTAACACACCATGTATATAACAACATGAACAGATTCTTGAACCTTTGTTACTTGCCTGTTTGATGTCCTGTTCCTTTCTCAACATTTCTGTCTAGTAAATAATTAGTAGTAAAACCACTACAACAAAAAATGACCGATATTCTTCTCATTCTTGACAACAAAACATCGGAGAACAGAAAATCCTGTTCTGGGTCACCTCCTTCTGTGCCACAGGGAACTTGCTTTAACAATTATCCATTCTCTCGTTTGCTTTCTTAGTTTATCTTTCATGGCACCACCCCCTCAGCCTCCAAGTAGAGTCAAGGCTTTCCCATTCTAAGAAGAATGTCTTCCCTTAACTTCTCCACCTTATGGATTAGTTAGGAAGGGCAACCTGCAAACAACTCCAAAATCTCAATGATTTTATAAAGTAATAGTTTACTTCTTGCTCATATCAGGTACAGTGTGAGCCAATGTCGAGGGTCTCTGTGCCATGCAGTCGTTCAGGGATCCAGAATCATTTTATCTCAGTTCTGCTCTGAGTTCTTGTGTTCCTCTTCATTCACCACAGTTAGGGGGAAAGAGGAAATGGAGGATCTCCAGTGGACGGTCTAATGGCTCAAGATTGTAAGTGAGGCACATCACTTCTGCTCAGGTTAGATGGGTCAGAAAAATTATTTTGTCCCACGTATGCAAGAAGGTTGGGTTATGTAGTCAAGTAGAGTGCCGAGGGGTAGAAGAGACCCCAGGTATTATGATAAGCCATCAATCTCAGTCATGCCTCATCTCTTCCTCTTTTTTCCCTGCTATCATTTTTGAAGGAAAAATAAAAGTTACTAACCTCTGAATAGGATGTTACATTTAACACAGCATTGACCCACCTCAGCTCTCACTCTCCCTAACATTTTGCAGTCTTGAATTATTCCCCCTTCCCAGATTCACTGCTCTCAAAGCACTGACGACCAACTCCATCTATGTCAAAATCTAGTCCCTAGAACAGAGCCAGACTCAGATTAGAAAGATACTTAATTTTCATTGCATGGATGAATAAACAATTAACTTTGGTGGTGTTCAACTTCCTTCTTTGCACAAGAAGCCACTGTTCTCCTTTGATGTGTCAGATTTTGTTCTAAATACTGGGCAGTTACTGGCTGAGCCCTTCACAAGCCAATGGAGGCAGTTTGGCATACAGTGTTTTATTAGGGATTAACACTTTTGGAAGGGAGAGGCAAGAAGTGAGATTAGGCAGATGAGAAGTCAACTTGTGGTAGAGGCCTGACAAAGACTTCGGTTACCATATGGGAAGCTCTGGAATGTGTATGGCTCATTAGAGTTGTTACTGTCATTGGTTATGGGCTGCCAGGAGTGGAATGCCCTTGGGCAAGGTGGATCTCTGCAGCTGAGCAAACCTTGTAGGAGTTGACAGCTGACATAAGTCCCTCCGTGAAGGTTGACCTGAGTGGCACAGCTCTCTGTCCACAAATGGGACTATAAAAATAAATGTAATATGGCTTGGGCTTCAAGATCGAGTAAGAGACGTGATTATACACTATGCACATTCCAAAGTAACATAGTAAAAGTGACAATAAAGATTTGCAGAAGGTGCTTTGGGTGCTCTGGAGGAGTATTTTGACATACTTGGGTGATGAAGTTTTGGCAGTTCCCTAGATGAGATTTAAAGGTGAGGTTTCCTAAAACCTATGGCCCCTGTTCTGACATTTGAAACATGCATAGGAGTCAACAGGAAACGACATGGATGGAGGGTTTTCCAGACAGTGATGCAGCATAAACAACAGTATGGAGACTATTTCTTCTCTTACTTCTTTGGCTGTTCCTTTTCTTACTGATAGAGTAGTTTCTTTATTTTCCCTCTTGCTTCATACATATTAGATCTACCTAATCTTTTTACTTATGTTCTCTTTTGCATGAGTTCTACCATTTTTCCTGATGCCCTCGCTAACCCCCAGTTCTAGCAGCCATTACCTCTAACATAGCCTTTCTCAAATGGGATCATTTTATGACTTGAATGACTCTTTTCATTTCTCTCAAAGATGGTACATAGTTAATATCATTTTCCATGCACAGGAGGAAAGTCAATTCATTTTACACAATGGGCACCTTAGGACATCCGGGTTTAATTCTTTTGGAACCCTGGTTGAATAGAGCTGTTCTAAATGGAAGACCCCAAATTTGCATCACCATCCTCAGCCTCCTGACTAAACTGCAGTGTTACTGAGCTGATTTCCAGCTGCCCCTAGGAAATCTCCAGTACCACAGATTCCACACGTCCTAAACTGTCCCCTCTTGCCGTGCTCACACTTGCTCCTAACTTTGATCTTTCTCTTTGAGTCAGTGGTACCGCCATCCATTTAGCAATCAGAATCCTCAATATCCCTTAATAACCAATGTACCCAGGGGACTGTAAGGTTCCCTAACATGTCCTTCCATTTTCTTACTCCACTCCCAATTCCGTGCTTTAGAACTACATAAATGTTATTTCCTTTTATGAAAACTCTTATAACAATCCCCTCAACATACAACACACACACACACACACACACACACACACACACACACACACACTTCCACAGAGTTGTTCTGCTCCTGAATCTTCCAATTCCACTATGAACTTGTTAAAGGGAATTCCTTAAAATGTCATCCCCCGGATCAAAAAGCTTCAGAGCTTCCTAGATTCCTTCACATAACAGTCTTTTCATCAAAAGCCAGGGCAACTTAGGGGCTGCCACCTTGTCACCATGGCAATATTCTATAAAGCCCCCGAATAAGAAGGGTGATTCAGCACCATCTGAAAAATAGGTGCTGTCCTCAGTTACTCACCGCTCCCATTCACATGAGAAATTTATCTAAATGGGAAACCATTCATGTTTTGTGATTATCTTTGCACCTAGAGACTTAGTAGGTGTCCAACAAATGTCCTATAAATATTTATTGATGAATACATAAGTGGATCAATGAATAAACAAATACATAACATTAGGTACATACAATTTCTCATCCATATAGGCAGAGTTCTCTACCACACGATTGTAACTTCCCTCTTTCTGCCCCACCCCCATGATATCATGATTTATCATCTACAATCCAGCCAAACACCATGGCTGGTCATGCTCTGAAATCTCCTCGTTCCAGGCATTTGTCAGTAGTATCCCTTCGTCTCTCGAAGTCCTGGTTTTACACTTTTCACTTGTCAAAATCCAACCCATCTTACCATGTCATATTGTTCATGATGCTTTTTTTTCCACTGATTTATCACCAAATGTTAATTCACCATTCCTAGAAATAGTACAGCACAAAAATGTGTGCCCTTATCATATTCTCTCTGGTAATATGATTGTCACTACACAGGTAATGAGGCCCCATCTGCATATCTACCATGAGAATTCCAGCGTGAGATCTCAGCTGAGGTAGTCTGAGTTTCTCCCTGAGCACAGAACTCATGAGCCTTCTAGAAAAGATGCTGCGGGAGGTGATGATGATGAAAAGGAGTTCAAGTCCCTGTTTTCAAGTATTCTTCAAATCTGCTGTGTCTGCGCCTTACCTGTAGTTTGGTTTTTAGTTCGTCTCTTATTACATCATGAAGTCCTACATTTAAAACATACATTCTACCTTTTGCCTGAGCTAATGTGAACTGGATTTCTGTCATGTGAACAAGAAATGTTCTGCCTAATACACAGACTGGGACAGTGTAGCTCCTTACTTCGGCTTTTGAACAAAGCCTTGAACTAACCCCACCCCCCCCAGCCTCCCTGCCTCTCTCCCTTCCTCCCTTCCCCTCGTAGTCTTCCTCTCTGTCTCTCTCTCTCTCCTGCCCTTCTTCCCTCCCTCTCTTCCTTCCACTATTCCTGCTTTTAACATTTCTTGACTCTTCTCTGCAAGACTGAGCTTTTGGACAAACACTCCACTATTAGGTCCTAGAACCGTTCTATCACAAGCTCCCTGTTAAGAGGGTGGTGGAACCCGGAGGAAGTATGACTCAGTAAAAGAGCATTAGCTGACACAGGTCTGGGCTCGAATTCTAATTCTGTTGCCTGCTATCTGTATGATGCCCCCAAACTTACTCCCACCCTTTAAGTTCCAGTTTATTCACTTATAAAAGACTAATATGGTTCTGAGGATTCTACCCCCACCACACTCATAGGGTGCGGGCGGGACTCAGGTGAGGCACACAGGACGCCTAGGCTTCCATGTTTAAGGGGGTACTCGCCCTTCAAGTCCTGAAAGTGAGCACCAACTTGCCTTTTGCCCCTGAGAGGCTTCCTCGCCTCATCTTTGTCCAGGACTTGAGAGCTGTGCTGAGTTGTTACATGTAAAAGGATAAGAGCAGGAACTGGTCCACAGTAAGTGTTCCATAAATGCTAGGTATTGGTGTTTTACTGTAATTATGATAACTGCCATTCTTCTTTTATTTGAATGATTACCACAATCACCATTCTTTCTATTTCACCACCACCACCACCACTTATACCGGGAACACACTGATGCTCATTTGACTTTATGATAAAATTAATTAGACTTTTTTTGCCGGGAGGTTCTTTCCCATGCTTCTTACCTTTTGAGCAAAATGGCAGCCAAACTCGCAGGTGGGCCTAATGGAGCTTTAGAGGGGAAAGCACAGTTCCAGCCAAACTGGGAAGAGTTTAGTTAGTGCCATAGCAGCTTGGAGCTGCTTGGTCCGGCTGCCTTTGGGAAAGCTGTTCCCTGGAAAGGGAGGAAACTGGGAGACTGATCACTCCCAAAAGACAGAATAATGTGATGGTTAGGTGCTCAGGTTTTGGTACACCTGGATTCAAGAACTGGCTTCTCCACTTCCTGACTGTGTGACCCTGGACAAGTCATTCTCTCTCTGAGACATTTGTTCATCTGGAATAATAAGCCCGAGTTCAGTTGGCTGTGTGACAATGACATAGGACAATGCTTGTGAATCACGTAGCATAACCATTATGGACTGAGTGTCCACATAAAGGAAATATTTTGTCTTTCCCATTCTTGATGTTATTGTTATTGGTGCAATGCTGTGATGCTGCCGCACCTTGTCCCTGTACTTTCAACCCCAGTGTAAGATCACCCTCTCTAGGCTTGTGTGGCCTAGGAGACCATGAAACCCAAACTGCCTGCTTTGAATGGAATGCTGTTCCCTGCAAGGCAAGGCTGTGGGTGGGGGAGACCTCACCATGATCTTCGAGATGGATTTTGTAATCCAAGTTTTTCCATCAGGTGAGAGCCTAGTTGCTCAGATATTTCTTCTTCTAAGCCTGCCCCACCCACTTTCTTCCCTCTTTGTTTTCTGGATATCTATTGGCCCTGTCTGGTGAAATAACTGACGTCTTAATGATACCTTTCTGTAGCTGCCTTCCACCCTCTGACTCAGGTTGAGGATGCCTCCCATAGACTTGCCATGAAGACCATGTGTCGACTGCATCCCTGGGGGAAGATACCTTAACTCTGAGTGATAGCTAGGATGTGCATATACTTTCAGATTCAAACTGGGTGGAAGGGAGGGATGCTGGATGGTATAGGACAGGACTGGATGGGACACTGGGTGGTACTGTCCCTAGCTAACAAGGACATGCCCCCCCCCCCGGCCATTACATATGACCAACCTTCCACGGCCACTTCGGGGAGTACCCATTCCAGTGTTTGTAATGGATCTGTAATTGGGCTCCTGTCTTGAAAGATGTCTCCTGTCTTAAAAGAAGCTTATGGGGCATCAAAGAAGCTGTCATGGGCTTGTACCTAATGGAAGATCTCAAAAGTGGTCTCAGGAATAAATCTGAGCCTTCAGTCTGGAATACAGTCTTACTCCCTGAGAGCCATGGGGGCGGTTGGTCTAGAGCAAAGGCGGTGCAACACCAGGCCTCTTGGCTGGAATTCCATGTATACGAGGGTGTTCCTTCCCTCCCACATTGCTTGGGGAGCCCACACAGAGGAACATCTGGCCAGATGCAATCTACAAAGCATGCTGTGAAACATATTAGCTCCCTTAGGCCAGTGGGACCCCACCTAGTAAATGAACAGGAAAGGGCCCCCCGGTGAATTCTGGAGGCTGAGATCTGTCTCCCACAGGACCTTTCTGTAAAGAATGAAGTCTAAGCCAGCGATTCGCACTGAAGTCTGACAAAACCTGGGAGGCTTTCTTAGGAGTCACGGGCATTAACATGAGGGATCAGTCAGGACCTGGAGCCACCACCTGCCAGTTTGTCTCAACACAGAGGAGCAAGAGGAAGGGAGGAAAAGCCCTGGTTTGTCAACAGCAAAGCCTCCACGAAGAGCTAGCCTTAATTCAGCAATCGCTGTGCCTCCAAGTGCTGTGCTAGGAGCTTCGGAGGCAAAACTTCGTCTGATTTGCACAACAACCATAAGGTCTGTACCCATTTCGTGGATCAGGCATGTGAGGCCGGAGGATACAAAATTTTCACAAGGGCACCAGCTAGGGAGCGTGGAGCCAGGAAGAAAACCCAAGTCACCCTGCCTTTGAAGCATTTGCTTATAGCCATGCTGGGAGTAAAGCAGATTTTCTGCCTGCAGACACAGCTTCCTGCCACAGCCTGGGATCCTCGAGATTAGGGAGGGATCGTGGCTATGTCACAGCCTCTCATCTCAGAATTGCCACTTCCCAGGGCATGGACAACATGTATGTATGTTTTCGTGGGTGACTGCAGTGGTAGACAAGCCCTGCTGACTTCTTGGGTGAAAGGTGAGCATCTGCATGCAGCCACAGCCCTCATCTTGCTATCGTTCAGGTCTGAAGGCAGGAAAAGGGGAGGACGAGGGAGGAGTTGCACATAATTAATTGAACGACTTAACAGGTTCCAAATTTTGGATGCCAGTTAACCTCCAGACTTCATTCTCTCTCGAACTGCTGACTCTCAGCAGGATGGCCCCAGCCCCAGAACTGGTGTGAAGTGTGTTTCTAGCAGCTTGCCTGGGATCCTGATGAGGAAAGGACCGAGTGGATTCATAACCAGGGCTGCCGTGTGGAAAAACAGGCCAGTGATTACGGAGAAAGAGCTCGGACTCAGGGAAACTGATACAGGCCAGCACCTCGACGGCTTTTGAGCACAGAACATTGGAGGACAAACAGATGACTCAGATCAGCAAGTCCGCGATCTGACTCAGCAGCACCTGCAAATAACCATCTGTCCATTTGGACCGTTCTCTCCCATGGAACTGCTGCACTGTCAACATCCCCCTTTCCGTATCTCTTCTTACCTCTCCTTCACCGAGGCTGATGGGAGGTGAATGCTCCTCGGAGTGACTCCACTGGACCTTCTCTCCCCTAGCTTCTCCAGAACTGCAGGGTGAATCAAGCCACAGGAATCGGCCTTAGGATGGCCTGATGCAAATCCTTATCACCCCTCTTCCCACATTGAAAATGATACTTAAATTCTTTAGGCCCCAGCACTCCATTCCCTTACCTATCCAATAGGAATATTAACTGCATCTACCTCAGAGGCGTATTTGGAGGGACAAAATTAAATAATGCACATAAGAGGACCCAGCACATGGCTGGTGTGTAATTTACCTTCAATACAGTTTTGTTGTTGTTATTACTACTCTCATTGAGAGTATAGTTGCAAGTGTATCGGTTTGTTGAGCTGCCATAACAAAGCACGAGATTGGTCGCTTAAACAACTGAAGTTCTGGAGGCTAGAGCTCCTAAATCAAGGGGTCCTCAGGCTTGCTTCCTTCTGAAGGCTGTGAGGAAGCATCCGTTCCAGGCCTCCCCCACCCCCAGCTTCTGGTGCTTTGCTGGTGATCCTTGGCACTCTCGGCCTGTAGATGCATCACCCAATCTCTGCCTCCACCTTCACATGGCATTCTCCCGCGCACGTGCCTGTGTCCATGTTCCCTCTTCTTAGAAGGACGCCAGGCTTCTGAAGGATCCAGGGTTTATCCTCCTTCAATGTGTCCTCATCTTAACTAATCCTATCTTTCATGATCCCAGTTCCAAATAAAGTCACATTCGGCAGCGCTGGGGGTTAGGACTTCAACATAGAATCTGAGGAGCAAGGGTGGGTGAAGAGGGAAGAAGCACGTGCACCTAGACTCGGCGGATCAGTGTTGAGGTCATTTGTCCAACAGAAGGTACTCAGAGTGAGTTTGCAAAATCAAAGCAGATTCAGATTACTGTAGTGACCAGGGCATTCCGGCGTAGTGGGCTGGGTCTGGGAGAACACTGTGACCAGTGGGGACTTCTGCCATTCTAGATGAATGGATCTGAGTTTTGCCCGAGTTTTCACATATCTAGTGAATAGAAATGGATTAAAGATGCTCTGGCTCCAGGTAGAAAGAAGGGAGCTCTGAAGAGTTCTTTGCCCACCTGGCAGACCCAGAACACAGGAGGGAAGATCTCATTTCACTGCTTCCTCACATTTGGTGCAGTATCTGAGATCTTGCCACTTTACAATGGACACACATTAAAGGATGCTGTCACTCTGGAAGCTAAATATGTCATTTCAGAATTATAATTATTTCTTGTGTTTGGCCCTTCCCCTTCTCGAGGTTTTGTGTGTGCGCACACTCACAGACATGGGAATCTCTCAAAAAATTTTCCAGAATCTTTACTTAATTTATTCTTCCCAATAACTTTTTTAAGGTTTTTTTTTATAAGGTTCTATTATTGTTACCATTTTATAGATTTGGAGACTGAGCTGCAGAGATATTAAGAAACTGTTTTTATGTCACCCAGCTATTAAGAAGAAGAAGAAAGAGGAGCAGGAGGAGGCAGAGAAGGAGGGGAACTAGGAAGAAGTGATATTTCATCACAGGTAGGACCCTGAACTAATGGTCCACTAAGAATGTCTAAGCCAGGGGTGAGCACATGATGGCCCATGGGTCAAATCTGGTGCACTGTTTGTATAGGTAAAGATTTATTGTGACACAGCAATGCACGTTCATTTATGTGTTATCTAGGGCTGCTTTTAAAATGATGTCGGAGTTGAGTAGTTACAACACAGACCATATGGCCCACTGAGCCAAAAATATTTACTATCGTACCCTTTACCAAAAATGTTGACTGAACTGGACTTAAATCAGCTCATCATGTCTGTGTTTCAGATCCATTCTGTGTGGGTACACTGTGAGCTCTATTTGAGCATGGAAACTGGATTTGCCCTAAACCACCCATATTTTTATCGTCGTCGTAGTCCTTGAAATTAAAATACCCCATTGGTAAAATGGTGTACCAGGATGAAGCTAGTCAGGTAGAAAAATGCCAGCCAGTCCGTGGACATGACTGTCCAGCCTGCCCCTTCAGCCCAGTGAACTAACCATAAGGATCCAGCCACACTGTTGTAAAAATCACTGTCCCCGTAACTGACACCTTTGGCACCTCTTCCACAGTCAGTAACTCCCATCTAAATTTCCTTCTCTAAAGATTGCATAAATTATCACCTATATGCAAATATGATTATGACTTAATTACTAGGGCTGATTGGTGATTAATTTTTTGATTATGACCAATCACTTCTCACGAATCGTATTAAAACATTCAGGGCAATCGGCAGGATGCTAATAATGCAGTTTTCCTTCAACTTTGTAACGACCCCCAAACCAGTCAGAATAAGCTCTTTGCTGAAATCTTCATTCTGGAAAGAAATGATCTGAAGGCAGTTCATAGGGGGGAAAAAAGTCAATAAAACTATGAAAAGCACTTAATATTACTCATAAATAAAGAAATGCAGGATAAAGGGAGTAATGATTTTAACCCATCAAAATGACACTTAAGCATTAATAATAATGCCCAAGAACGGAAGCAGATTTCAAGGAGTAGACCTTTTTTAAACATTGCTGCAATAGTTTTATAGAGAACTTTTCAAATTTGTCCAAATTCAAAATACACTTACTTTTTGACCTAACTGTACCACTTCTGGGAATTTCTGTTAGAGAATTTTTGTAAAGTTTCTAATCTATCTATCTATCTATCTATCTATCTATCTATCCATCCATCCATCCATCTATAACACATCAACTTAACACAAGTCTTTTTATTTTAATTCTGTTTATGATACTGAAGAAACTTGGGTACAGACATGGACGTGGATTTGTTCAATGAAGTGTGAGGTATACATATGACAAAGTCCTATCTATTTAAATAATGCATCATGTAAATATATATACATGAAAAGCCGTCCAAGGTCTGCTAAGTGAAAGAAGTGAGCTGCAGGATAGTATGTAGAGCCAAACTTTATTTTGCCTCAGAATCCTCTGAAGGTTTTGCTAAAACACAGATTGCTGGATGCACTTTGGGATTTCTGATTCAATAGGTCTGGGTCAAAACCTGAAATGTTGCATTTCTAACAAATTCCCAGGTAATGCTGCTGCTGCTGCTGGGCCTGGGACCACACTTTGAAATCTATTAATCAGTGAATGATACATTGTATGTCTACTTATATATGAATAGATACATTGTGGGAGAAAATAATATTATTGATCTGGGGGCATAGGACTGGGGAATGGAGAGAGTCTAAATTTTATTTTATAATATTTATACTATCTGAATTTATACTACTAACATTTATAATATAAACATATTAACAATACTTACTGTTTTTAAAAATAACCTGCTGTCACTTCATTCGTTCTCACCTCCCTTTCCATGCTAAATACATGTTTCTTAAATAACTTATAAATTCCACGAATTTTCTTCTTGTCTGAGAGTAGAGAACACATTGTTGATATGGACTGTATCTGTTATCTATCGCTGTGTAACAGACTACTCCAAACTTAGTTTAAACTTAGCAACAAAGATTTATTATCACACACAGTTTCTGAGATTTGGAAGTCCGGAAGCAACTTAGCTGGGTGACTCTGGCTCCCCTAAGGTCTCAGTGATGCAGTCAGCTGGGATTACTGTCTTCTCAGGCTTCGAAGGAGGGCTGGAGAATCCAGTTCCAAGTTTCCTTAGTGGCTGTTCAACAGGCAGGCTGTTTTCATTCCTTGCCAAGTCTGGCAATTTTTAATTATGACCTGAGCCCCCAAACACCTTCGAATTGGTCATAGGATGGCTTGTCACTAAGCTCAAAGTATTTCTGGTTAATACAGGGTTATTTTTTCATTGCAAATTAATCAATTATCATTCCAATAGATAAGAAGAAAAAGAAGGACTACAGGATGGAAAAGAGGAAGAAAAAGAAGGGTGGAAGGGAGAGAGGGAGAGAAGAAAAGAAGGAATAAAGAATGGGAGCAAGGAATACAAGGGAGGCTGGGCTCCAGTATCTGAGGCTAAGACTCTTACCACGTTTAAATAGTAACATAAGCAGGTGATCCATTAATGTCTAACTCAGAATTAGAATGAACCCATTGACTTTTCAATATTCATTGAGCAGTTGTTAAGTGCTAGGCCTCGCCTGGGCAGCTCATGATGCAGAGCCGTAAAAGACAAGGGCTCTGCCCCAAAAAACTCCCAGGGAAGACAGACCTATAGACAAAAAGAACAAACAAAAAACAGCTAGTGCCTATTTAGTACTAGTATGTTCTGCTATGTATTATTCTTCCATGATTTCATTTAATCCTTACAATAACTCTGGAAAGGAGTACTTTTATGCCCATTTTATAGAGAAGAAAATGGAGGCACACTTAGGTTAGGACTTGAGTTAAACCCAGGAATGTGCGTCCTCAGAGCCTGAGCTCTTCATTCCTTGAGTCTGAACCTCAGGCACCTGTGATGTAGCTTTGAAATAAGTCCTTAAGTAAGTCTTTGGAGGTAAGTCCCTACTCTGATAGAAATAAAGAGAAATATGGGAACACAGAGGAGACTGATTCCAACCTAAAGGCATCAAAGAGGGACCTGGGACATTGTGTCTTTCAGGATGGGTCTTTAAGGGTGACTTTAGGCTCACCGTGGAGAAAAGAAGGTGATGGTGTCTTGGCCAGCAGAAAAAAATATTGTGGTGAGAACCACAGAAAGGCATCTCTATGGACACGGAATTCTGTTTGGTACCTACTATACAGAGGAAAGCAAGGGGGGTGGCCTGGAGGAGAGATCTCGGACAAGCCAAGAAGGACTTTGTGTACCAAGTAAATGATTTGAACTTAGTGTCATAGGAGATGGAAACCAGTAAGTTCTTTAAGCAGAATGAGTTATTAAGATTGATCTCTTAGAAGGCTCCCTCTGGACCAAAGTTGGGGAGTGATCACAGGAAGGGAAATTACTGGCAAGGGGCGACAAGCTGGGGGAGATGTCGGTCATGAAAGTAGAAGTGATGAGAGAGATTTATCATTCATAAAAATAATAACAGCAAGAACAACAGAGACTATTTCTTGAGTATTTCCTACAGAGCACACACTGTTTTAAGTCAAATCTGTTCCATGTACTATCTGGTGTTTTATCCTGAGAAGAAGATAGGCACCAATTTTACCAGAATTTTGCAGAATGAGGAAACTGAGGCACAGAGGTTCATTCACCTGTTTGTCCACAGACCACTCACAAACACTAAAGCCATGAATCCACAGAAGGCCTTTAGCTCCGGAGGCTATATCTTAACTGCCATGTCAGAGAGATATGTTATCTCATCTTGCTTTGAACAAAGACATCCGTGGAGGAAAGGGGTAGAGGTGGGACTCTTTGTTGGGATGGCCAACAGTCTTAAGAACCAAGGAGGTGTCTAGTTCCATCACATAGTTTCAGAGTAAAAGATGATGATGCTGCTCAGATGTGACAGAGTCTGTATGGTCTGTTCTTAGGAGAGAGTTGTCTTTCCTCCCCCCCCACACCCGTAGCGAAGATGCATTCGCTCTGAACCATTAGCCCTCTCTGGCTGGGTTGCCCTGGTGACCAATGGCATTTGCAAGGCAGCTGGCTAAGGTCATGGGTCAGGCTCTCACTATAGAAAACACACCCTGGGTCTTTGTCTCCTCAATAACCAAGCTGGTCTCGCCAACTGAGAGAGCTAATTGGCCCCGTCCCTTTGAAATGAGGACCCAGCATAGCTGGAAGTTAATAAAATGCATCTAGACGAGCACTGGCTCACATCAAAATCACCAGGGAAGACTTGGGGACCTGGGGATTCCTGAGTCCCAGCCCAGACCTCCTGAATCCAGATCACTTTAAGGGAATCCTGTGGATCTACATTTTTTTCCTTAAGTTTCCCAGGTTATTCATATGCACAGCTAGGTTTGGGTACCACTGAAACTAGCCTCCTCTCTCGTGTCACTCCAAGGATCATCAGGTGGAATGGGGACTCCAGGTGCTGAGCTGGGAAAAAAATGGAAGGGGAATTGGTGTACATCATGTCTCAAGCTTGTCACTCTGGAGTGCTTATGACTGGTGGAAGGGATGGCAATAATAGGGGTGGGGCACAGGCTGAAGAGGTGACTTAATATTCCTGCTTTGGTAGGAAGGAAGGAGCTACGGCTTCTGGATTCCCCCCAGACCCCAATAGTAAGCGATGAGAGTATAGTCATGTTTACACCTGCAGAGGAGACAAACAAGTCATTGGGTGCAAGTGCCATCCTCAACTATGGATTACTCGACTTCCCGAGCTGCAAGGAGTTATCTGTGGGAAGCTGGTAGCAGACATTGGATTGACTTGAGGTCTTTGCCCTGTGTTCCTTTGGTGGGCAGCAAAGGGCAAACTCAGGTCTCAGGACCTCCGTCTCCTTGGATTCCCTTAATATCTTTGGATACTGGAAGTCATATTCCTGTGATTGCCACTTCCTAAGCTTGACTTCATATAGGGACTGGGAGGCTGGTCCCATTCCCGCTACTCTTTCAGTCAATTCTATCAAGAGGCATCCAGCAACTCTTCCAGGCCTTTCTGTGTGTTGCTGGTACCTTCTTCTGTAAGCATTGGACTGGGAACCCAACTCCTTCTCCCAAGGCGTGTTGCTTCCCCTGGAATCTGGGCAGCAGTGATGCGGAGCCAGGAGCCAGGCCCAGACTCCGAGAAGCCAGCGGCTTTCGCTTACTGTCTTCAGAAATGCTCACTCTTAGATCCCTGAATCATCATGTAAGGAGTCCAGTCCCCTGCTGGAGAGACCACTGGAGAGTCCCTGAGAAAACATGGCGGGGAAGAGGAGCCCAGGTGAGCCTGGACAGCCTGCCGACAGTACCCGTCTTCTACCAAACGTGGGAGCAAAGCCATCTTGGATCTTCAGACCAAACACATCACTGGCTGCATACCACCTCGACATGCCAGGCAGTGCCCCGAGGGGCAGAATAGCTCCAACGAGCCTTGCCTGCATTCCTGAGCCCTGACAAAACCAGGAGGTATAATAAGGTTGGTTTTGTTCAAAGCCACTAAGTTTAGGGATACTTTGCTAGGTAGCAATAGACAGCTGGAATAGAATCCCGGAGTCTGAGTGAAGCCCTCCTAAAATGGAGGGTAGTTAATATTCCACAGAACATCTCCCTCAAGAGCTGTACTGTTGGCCATACTCCAGAGAGAGAAAGTCAACACCTTCTGGGAGCAAAGAGCCCATCAGCTCCCATTTTATCGAAATAAGAGCCTATATACCCAAGAGACTGCCTGGATCAAACTATTCCTAAGATTGCCCCTTCGGCACACGCTCACCTTCTCCTTGCTCTCCTAGCAGGGGGTGGGCCTTTAAGGAGAAGCTGTCAAGCGCTCCACTTAGCAGAGCTATCCCTATTTCAAAGGTTTTTGTGGGGGTCAAAATAAAGGAAAGTCCCTGGGACTCCCGGAGGAGGGACAATTTGGAAAAGTATAATGCAGTGACCTCTATTATGATGACTCAGCTGACCTGATCCTGCCCTCAGGAGTAGACTGGGCCTGGAGAAGGAGATGAACCCCTGAACCCCACAGCTGCAGATAGAGGTTTCCAATTAGAACCGTTACTAAACAGAGCTTCCAGCACCGGTAATCCCAGGGAGAGAATGCTAGCAATTCTTCAGCAAAAACACACACGCTTGCTCTCCATCTCTGTCTCGCTCAGTGTTCTGAACCCTTCTTGTTAGATGAAAGCAGGAGCGCCTCGATCCCCTAAAACCTCAGTCCCAGAGACAAAGGCAACACCCTCCCCCCAAGTCATTCTGTCCAGGGAAAACCAGATCTGTACACGCAAAGAGGAAGTGCCAAGGCAAGGGCCCTGCTAAGATTACGGGCTGTTAATAAGGAAAGACAGAGCCAGGAGATTTGATGTACAACTCGACAAGCAGAGGTTAAGGGGAGAGCCGGGGCAGGCTCATTTGCAAACTCGGTCCTGTTTCATTAAGTGAGAGCAGAGACGGCCTGTCTCAGTCCAGCAGAGAAGGACCTCATTATCCACGTAGGGAGCAAGAGATAAGAATCTTTTAATAATTGTTGGGAATTTTTTTATTATGATGTGGAATGCCAATTTAGGCCTCTCCTCACAGACTGGATACAAACAGCGTCCTTGGGAGTTAAAGCTGCGCCCCCCCGCCCCCCCCCCCCCGGCTGTGGTCATTAAGGACAAAGAGGAGAGAGACGGATGTTTGCTCGAAGAAAGGCCGCTGCTCAGGGGTCTCCCGTGGCTGCCAGGGACCGGCAGCTTCTGGACTGGTTGTCCCGTCTCCAGAACCTTCCCAGAGTCCTCAGAGGTTTGTTGCCCTGGGCCCTGTTTCCCTATCTTCACTTGGCCCTGTATCTCCTCAGGATATCCCAAGGATCTGCAAACGGTTGGATTATTTTTCTGTTCACTTAAAAAAAAACAAAAAACAAAAAAGAAACAGCAACCAAAAAAAAAAAACAAAAAACTTTAGGTATAAGGATTTAAACAGAACTTTGTATCATTGCTTGAGAGACAATAAATATTTCCTGTACTAAACAGCAGTTAAGCATAAAAGTGTAATGAAAACCAGACAGTGTGATTCTGATTTACCTAGACACCCTTGCCTACCACAGATCGGGCTCTTTGTTTGAAGGGGGGCTGAGGAAGGAGTTAGGTGTTACACCCTATAACGAGTATGGATTGCCCTTGGTGTACTCTAGGGACTGAAAGAGAATTGAAGAGGGAATGACTTTTTTTTCTCTTGATGTAATTTTACCTCGTGATTTGTGGAACAATCCAGATTTATGACACTCCCATTGGAGACCTCTTGTCAGAAGGCTCTTCAGGCCCCATCGGAGGCCTCGCGTCTGAGGCAGCGTTTGCTCGGGCAGCGGCTGCGGTGTGCCCTCAAAGGCGGAGGAGAAGGGAGATCAAGTCCTGAGGAGGCCTGCGAGGCACTGATCCTCTGGCCCTGGGCTGTGCTGGGGGTTCCCCTTTGATCCCACACAGCTGGGGCTTTAGCCCCGCACCCCCAAGGATTCCCACAAGTGGGTCCTTAATTCTTTCCACCAGCCTCTGTATTCCTCCCACCCCACCCTCACTCCGCGGGTCCCTTCCATCTTCTCTCCCTCTTTCCCTACATCATGCCCCGCAGGGTGGATGCTGAATGACAGTGATGGTGGGTTTTAAGTCCGAGGTGTCAGGAGCAATGAAGCGTCTTTGAGTCAGACAGGCCTGGCCGTTTCCATCTTCACAGGCGAGGGCACCGTGCCCAGGGCTGGAGGCTCCGGGAGCTGTCTGAGCGTTAGCTCAACGACTGCTCCTTGGCTGGGTTTCAGAGAGGCCCGAGGAAGTGAGGGGTGTTGCTCGCTCCCTGGTGGAATCCGTGCTGACAGCTCTTAGGCTTCGGTGGGTCCCCTGGTGCACAGGCCAACGGCAGCTCCAAGGCAGATGTGGCCGAGCGAGCTGCCCATGCACCTTGCTCGCCTTCTCTCTGCTGCGCTTCCGACGTTGCCCCAGAGCAGGAATTTTAGTACTATTAACGACAATTATCTAACACATCACAACCAGGGAGGACTGGGAGGTGATGGAATGTGATGTTGAGAGCAGGAGACCCCTGGGTTTGAGTAACGGACACCTTTGCCACTTCCTAGCTGTTGGAGGAGTTGCCTAACACGTCCGAGCCCCAGTTCGCGTATAGAAATGGGATAATTGTGGAATCTACGTGTGTTGAGAGTGAAAGAGACAAAGAAGCAAAGACTGGCTGTGACCTAAGCGCGCATGCGGTAAGATGCGGCAGGATGCAGGGTGGGGAGGGAGGGAGCCCTGCGGCAGCTTTGGTGACACTTGTGGGATGTGAGTCCGAATTCCACTTTCACCATCTCTCAGTTAACCTAGTCAATGGGAGTCACCGTACCTCCCTAGGAGGTTGGGAGAAGGGAGGTAGTAGCTGTGAAATGGCCCATGGAGGGAACGCCCACAGTGTGAAGTCCCGTTCACACCAAAGAAAGAAGAGGGAGGGAACGGAGGTGCAGGATCAAAGTGCTCAGACCTGGCTTTCAGGGACCCCGCTCTTGGTCTCCTAGCTTCATCTTCCTGACCTTGACTTCTCTCCAGCACACACTTGCTCTAACCTGGCTTGTCTCTGCCTCTACACGAACCGGGTGGTTACACTTTCAAAACTAAGCAGCTCTTTCTGCAGTCTGGAATGTGCCTCTTTCTCCTTTCCACCAACCAGCATTGCATGCATCCTGAAGTCACCTCCTCCAGGAGACTTCCCTGACTGCCTCTGAACCATACAGAGCCATACAAAGAGAAGAGATTAATATTTTCATATAAAGTACTTTGCCTCTCTCACTGAAGTTTTAAAAAGAGGTGGCCCTGGGGCGCCTGGGTGGCTCAGTCAGAAAAACATGTGACTCTTGATCTTGGGGCCGTGAGTTCGAGCCCCACATTGGGTGTAGAGATTAGTTTAATAAAACTTTAAGGAAAGAAAGAGGTGGCTCTGGCACTTGGGATGCTGCTCTGGTCTCCTGTTCATGGCAGGCCTGAAGTCAAAGCCCTGTTTAGGGTGGATTGGCTTCAGAGGTGGCTTCCGTAGTGTTCCGTTTTGCTGGTGACTTTGAGCCAGAGAGATTTTTCCACGGTGTGTTCTCAACTTCGTAAGCACCAGGGATAAAACAGAAGGCTGTGGTAGAGGAGGACAGTTCCGGTAGAGATCAAGGTGAAGAGAAAATCAAAGCAACTTTCCTGGCTCACTTGGTGCCCAGGCATTGTGGTATTCAAAATTAAATTTCAAGACAACATTGGGGCCATCCCGATCTTGTGCAGCCTCACGGGTGCACGTGATTTTCAACTCTGTGGCTTGCCCGGGCAGTCTTCTGACTGCCAATGCCTGGAGTTCTCTTTTCCACTATCCTCAAATGCTTGGCTGCTTCACTTTCTTTAGGCTTCTACTTAAATGACACCACCTCCAGGAAGCCTCCCCTGACCACACTATCAAAAGTAAAGCAACCCTCATTATTTTCTCTCCCTGCCTCCTAAGTGCTTTGATAATACTTACCGCAACATAAAACTATTTTATTTTTATAATTATTTATGTGGTTACTTTTTGTCCCTACCCATATAATCTGAGTTTCATGATTTTAAGAGCCTTCTTCTTTGCCACCACAGCTCATCTAGAACAGAGTCTGGTATATTAAGTGGTAATGAGTGTTTGTTGAATGAATACAGGAAGGTCCATGAGAGCGCTGAGTAGATTATGGAATAGGACTTTTGACTCAAAGAGCTTCCTGAGTAAAAGTAGTGTGTGGACTGCCCAGGGATCATTGCTGACATCATCCCCTTTGCTCCCTTTGCTCCCTGGGCTCTCAGGCATTGCTACTGCGTTCAGCCACAAGTAACTTCCCCCAAATCAAGGCCAGGGAAACACGAGGGTATTATAATGTTTACCAGTTAGTTAAGATTCCTTTTGTGTCTCTGTTTTGGGAATGAAAGGGGTGGACTTGGATGTCGAGGTTGACAAGTATGATTTGGAATTCTCAGCGAAGGATGGGGCCAAGTCACGTGAGTCCCGCTCGTTTTTTTTTTTACATTAAGTGCTTTAAACTGTTGACATCCCGGGGAAATAAGTCTGTACACCCCGTTGGAGGCAGACACCTTGCAGCCAGTGCTTCAGCCGCGTCTCTTACATAATCCTACAATTCCCTGCAAGTCCAGCCTCAGAGCTGGGCATACACGGGCACGCGATCAATAGCTCCCACCTGCAAAGGAGATTTCTACCTTCTACCTCTCTGTTTCTACCATGGCTAAGAGCTCATGTGCTAAGCCGAGACGGACTGGGCTTTAAATTCAGCCTTCCATACCACAAGCTACTGTCAGACATTGGACAGTCCCATTAACCTCTCTGTGTACGCCTGAATTTAGCTGGCATCCGCAAAATAGGAATAAAAATCCCCCTCATGGGATTTATGTGAAGAGTAAATGAGTGAATGGTTGAGAAAATACTTGCCAGTATTATTGCAAAGTGTTTTGGGATTTTCTCCACTGTAGTTGTGACTCACTCGGTCATTATACCTTGCACTCATTCGCTTTGCCTAAATCTACTTGGCAGGACACCCTGCAAACAATGATACCCAGTGCCCAGTGCACGATGACAAAAAACAGCCACTGCCCTCAGACAGTTAATGTACCAGTGCAAGAGAATGCCGTGTGCACAGATAATTCAAAAACAATTTGGGAAATCTGAAATCAAGGTAAGAAAATGCCTGGGGCGCCCAGAGGAATAAGCAATCTCATTTCCTGGGCTAATCATGGAAAACTTCACAGAAAACGTGCTTTTGAGGTGGATGTTGGGTCATAGCGATGACAGGAAAGAGGGCCTATGTGAAGGCATGGAAGCGTATGAGGACACAGCATCCTCCCAGGGGGCGGCAGACTCAGACTGAACTGGAGAACTCCTACGGGGGGCACAGTAGCAGGTGCAGGATGAGTCCCACAGGCTTGGCTGTACTTTCTTCTGAGGCCCTTGGAGCATCAAAGATGTCGGGGGTGGGGCACTTGCTCAGGTTTGGAGTGGAAAGGGGCAAGAATCATAGCAGATGGAACATTCAAGAGGCTGGTGCATTCACACACTCTGGAGACAATAAAGGTTTATCTGCCTCAGGGCACTGGGGGTAGAGAGAGAAAGGCTGGAGGAGTATTTGGAAGGCAGATGGAAAGACGTGGTAAACTGGTTGCACAGTAGCCATCTGCGTGATGAAGACTTCTTTTTTTAAAAAAAGATTTATTTTATTTATTTGAGATATTTGAGAGGGATGGTGAGCGAGAGAGACAGAGAGCGAGCACAAAGCGGGGAGAAGCGGGCAAAGGGAGAGGCAGAAGCAGACTTCCTGCTAAGCAGGGAGCCCGACGCTGAGCTCGATCTTGGGACTCTAGGACCATGACCCAAGCCAAATGCAGATGCCTAACCGACTGAGCTACCCAGGTTGACAAGTATGATTGTCCCGACGGAGGCTTCCTGAAGCAACAACCAGACTTAGGGGCACTCATCAGAATGGCCCTGTGTTCATACCCCGTCAGCTGGGTGTCAGTCCCCGCAGGAACTGAGGGAGCTGAGATGAGCCCATCCTCCTGCAGCAAGCCTTGGGTGACCCGAAGCTCCTCTAGGCACCCCAGACGTTTTCCTGCCTTGATTTCAGATTTCCCAAATTACTTGCCGATGGTCTGTGCACACAGCAGCAGTCCGAGGGCGGTGGCTGTTTTACATCGCCGTGCACTGGGCACTGGGGATCGTTGGCTGCAGAGCGTCCTGCTAAGCAGATGTAGGCTCATGGAACGAGCAGAAGGCATCACGACGAGTGAGTCACAACTACAGTGGATTGTTCAGGATTGTTCAGTGGGTCGTTCGCGGGCAGGAGGCGCTCATTTTATCTTCGTTTCCTCCCAGATGTTTTGCATCCATCACCTCCCCTAGTGGACCAGAGAGTCAGGTCCAACTTCCAGTCCCTGCTCTCCCGCCACTAGCACCGCCACCGGAGGCGAGTTTTCCAGCCTCTAAAAACACCCCTGTCCTCATTTGTAAGATAGGAGGGCCCGTAAAGCCTACCTCCACCAGCTGACGGAGGGACGGAGTACCATGAAGGCACTTCACGTGGCCCCTGATCATCTCCCCTCCCCCCCGTGCTATTCAGCAGGCCCTTGCTGGACACCCTCTGGGGGCCGGTCCCCTTAGCGGCCCTGAGAACACAGTGGGGAGTGACAACCAGCCAGCTTCCATGGAACTTGCATTCTGGGTGGGAAGGTTGATCATCAACAACAGAGAACTCAGGGCATGTTGGAGGATACGTGTTAGGAAGAAAACCTAAAACAGGCCCCAGAGCAGAGCTGGGGGTGCTCTTTTAGCGGAAGCAGCCAGAGAAGGCCTTTCTGAGGAGGAGCCATTTGAGCAGATAGGGGTGAAGTGAGAGAGTGAGCTTTGCAAAGTTGTACAGGAAGAACGTCCCACGCAGAGGAAAGGGACACACAAGGGTCCTGAGGCTTTTGGTGTAAGGAGCAGCAGGATGGCTCAGGGGGTGGGAGGAGGGTGAGCGAGGAAGAGGGGTAGGAGCAGAGCAGGTGGCCTTGGCAGCCACGGTAAATACCTTGGTGTTTATTCTGAAGCAGATGGAAGGTCACTGAAGGAGTCTGTAAAGGGCGGCTCCACCGTGTGATTTCCAGTGTCAGAGAGTAACTGTGGCCACTGTGGAAAGGTGAAAATTGTGTGGGGGGGTACCTCCTAGGAGCTCCATGCAGTTATCCAGGGGAACGGTGATGAGGATGGGAATGCCCCCTCCTCATGCACTTGTTGCTGGTACATTGTCTGGCACACGTTCAGACCACGGAAACATTATCCATCCTTATCTCATTCTTTATTAACTGTCCCTTGTAGGCCTCTCCCTCTCATTTCGCCCCTGTGGTGTCTGCAGTCCCCCTGCCCCAGTCTTCCCAGTCCTCGAATCTGAGAGCACCAGGCTGCCCCCCTCCCGTGGAGCCAGTGCTGCTGGATCATCAGAGAATCAGCCCAGCCTTAGGCAACGTCCTCAGTCCCCGTGTGTTGGTGCTGAGAACTGGGGACGCGCTTTGCATAGCTGTCTCCGAGGGCTTGGGTCCAAACGCAGAGCTACCGGGTCTGCTCCTCTGTGGGGCATCCTCCTGCCCAGCCTCCTGCTCCTTGACTCACTAGATGGTCAGGCTGGCCTACAGGTGGCCTGGAGTTGCAGGGAGAGGTTCTTTCCAGGGGACGGCCATTCCTGAAACTGCTGGGCTCTGAGACCTCACCAGCCCCACCTCAAAGGAGATGCCACAGTCCGATCAACAACCAAAGGGCGAAGTGGGAATGGGTATAACCCAGAGACAATATCCTCCCAGAAGATGGGCTGGCCGGCTGTGGAATGTGCCTTTAGTCTGAGCTGCCAATGTCCTTGGAACATTTTCATGCCCTGGTATTTGCAATCCAGGCTGTGTATGGATCGAATCCGAACTCTGGGGAAAATCCTAAAAGTGCTGCTGCCCCATCACGTCGGGAATGCAGGGGCTGCAGACACTGCTCCTGGAGAAGAGAGACTAGCTTGTCTCTGTGACCTCAGCCCTGCCTCCCTGACTCACCTGTGAACTCAGCCCACCTCAGCCCCAAAGCAAACAGTTACCGCATGATTTGGCAGTGGCCCCGGGTCTACGTTGCTGTTGATACCACTTAAGTCTTGCAGCTGTGTCTGCTGTCCCCATGGGGAGACCCTCACTTGATGCCTGTGCTCAGAATCCACGGCTTTCCAGAACGAGTCCAGCCCAGCCCCATTAAGGCACTGCAAAGGCACCTTTTTTGTGTGTGACCTGGCAGTTTCTACCTGCTTGCAGATTTCTCAGTACCAACTTGGCCTGCTCTTGATTTCTAGACTAATCTATTTGTCCCTTCTGAGATGTCCTGTGGTCCCACCCCTTATCTTATTCCCTGTGCCCCCAGCGTCTTCGGGTTTTTCCCATTTCTGTCTCTGGATTCCCACCAACATGCAGACCCTGTATCCACCACAGTTCCAGTTTTGATATCTTAACAGAAATTCAAGGACCAATACTCAGATCCTAGAAATTTGGTACCATTAACAGAAATTGCAGAGCCCAGGAATGAGGGGAGGGGTACTTAGGAGGGGCTCATTTAAAATTTAAATTATTTGCACACTTTGAGCCAGCACATATATCTTGGTATTGATCGAAGCTCTTTGGAAGCTATTTACGTTTTCAGCCCACCTATAAGGCTGAGATTTATACTGCATTTGGTGTTTAACTAGCCTCTTAATGCATCCTGTTGAGCCGTAGTGTTGGTGGGTGTATTATAAATTTTAGCCTTGGCGCTAAATTGATTTGCTTAGTGGAGTTGAATTTAGGCCATTAAAATAAATAAATAAAATGAATAAGAGGGACTTCCAGGCCCTCATGTCATATTATAATCAAGCAAACCCAGAGAGACACAACCTCTGGAGTCACGATCAGGTTTTGCGTGCCAGACTTAGGGCATGAAGGATTCCTCTCGGTACGGACTCACACAGTGAACACCAGCAGTGTGCAGTTAAGGGAGGGACCATGGTGCAGCGTGTGTACGTGTTGAGCTGAAGTTAAGAAGCCCTGAGTTCGCACCCTGACTTTGTCCTCACACCCAGAGCTGGATCTGCTTTTCCCCAGTTTTTACGTGAGTGGTCTGGCCCGGTGATTAGATGCAGTTCCAGTCTCCTTCCACGAACCTCATCCCCTTGTAGTTAACCCACCCGTGTTCGGCTGGACTGCGACATAGGTCCAGCCCCTGGGTTGGAACGAGAGGACATCAGCTCTCAAGCCATCTAGGGCTGACTTCAGAAGCATCTGCTGTTTAAGTGACCCCTGAGAATCATGGAAGGTCTCAGATTTGTCCACATTCTAGTGACTCTAACAGCTTCCGTGAAGCCTCAGGCTGCCAGGATCCAAGCTAATTGGAACACAGGCCAAATATTTTCCAAAAGATTCACTATAGATAAAAAGCTTATTTTGTCTTCTAGAGATAGGTTAAAAAAAAAAAAGTTCTGAAATCAGCAGACAATTTAGAGCCTGTTCCTGTCCTCCTGGTTCTCTGGAATGACAGCATTTTCCTCCGCAGTCAGTACAGAGATGGTGGTCATTTGAGCTGGCTTCTTACCGTGACTCGCAGCATATGGTCATAAGCCATTGTGAAGAGTGGGCTGCCACCAAAGTTTTTCTCTGGAGGAGGAGCAGGTCTGTGAAGGCTGGGTGACCAGGATCCTAGTGGCCCCTGGAGCAGATCCGTGGGGATGAAAGTGACAGCAACCCTCTCTCTCTCCTCGGGTGGGTCAGGCCGGGTCTCGGTCGCTCTCATTCAGCCTGGGTCTCTTTATCACCCAATATGTCAAAATGCTCCTCCAGAGCACCCAAAGCACCTTCCTCAAATCTTTATTGTCACTTTTACTGTGTTATTTTGAAATGTGTAGTGTATATAATCACATCTCTTACTAGATCTTGGAGCCCAAGCCACACAGCGTTTCCCAAAGATGGCACAGTCCTCTCTTCACAAGGCTTGGGCCACTGTCTCTGATAATGCTCAGCCCTGAGATAGGAAGTGAACTTGGTTTATCCACTTTTTATCCACCCTTATCTGCCCTTTCAAGGACCCTAGCTCTAACCTTGACGTATACACACACAGATCCCGTGAGAGAAGCTGCATATTCTTGAAAATATTGGAATCATGGGGAAGCAAAGGGCAAAAAGGAGAGAAAATAAACAGATATTTGTGTTCGTGTACATCCTTCCTCATCCCTTTATTTTTTCAGTTGAGAAATGTTTGCTGGGCATCCTCTCAACAGGATGAGCGGGTCTTTGGCAGAGAGAAATGTTAGCAGTGATGATAAATGATACAGCAGGCCCTGGTGATTCCTTCTAGCTGAAATGTAGGATGCTGGGGGTGCAGGGTGCCAGGTGGACACAAACTGTTTGAGCGGAACTTGTAAATACCAAGTTAAGGAGTTTGGACATTATTCTCCAGGACATTGGCTTATATTGAAGGGATTTGGGTCAAGAGAGTGCATTCCATAATTTGTATACTGGAAACAGTTTTCTGAAGAAATCTTTGAGAAGATCGTACTGGGTGAACTTTGAGGCACAGGGATTAATTAAGGCACAGTTGCTCTGGGTGAGAGATGGTAAAGCCCAAAAATCATGAGTAAATTGGAATGTAATTTATTAATCATTGATCACAAGTGAGATGACCATTTCCCTAAGAGGCCATTTCCCAAAGTTTATAATCCCTCCATTTCCTACATACACACACACACACACACACACACACACACACACTCTCCTACCTCACACACACACACACACACCCCTACCTCACACACACATACACCCCTACCTCACACCATGCCTCCACACCATAATAACTGTGCTCATTCATTTCTGAAATATAACTTTCAAAAATGCATTTCAAAAACTATAGAAGTTACCATGACCCTCTTCAATTTCTCTGAGAACATGATCTCTTCAAAACCCTGGACATGGCCGAGGAACTGGAGAAAGAACCAATATTGCTGACTCCACAGCCCTTCAGCTTCCCTCACTTCAGTCCAGTGGGAACATTGGGCTTCCTTCTCCCCCCCCCCGCCCCCGAGTACATCTGCAGAGCAGGGAGAAGTTGCCGCAAATGTCTTCCATGCGGCTTGGGCCCTCTTCAAAGCAGTGATACTATTTCAGCAAAAAGTCCATGCGAGAGCTCACCCCGTGGTAAAAATTCATTTAAACAGGCTCTGGTTTATTTACTGTAACCAGAGCAGCGTGAAACTGGAGCTGGGATAATTAAGCCCTAATTCATCAACACTTTGGGAACAGCACGTTTGGAGTAGAGAATTCCAAAACAGGATGGCTGGACTGGGCCAGACTGGCCTTGGCTGGATTCTGGGAAGGAGCAAACATTCTCTTGGGTCGTCTGCTCATTCTGACCGACACAGCCATCATGCCCTCATCCAGGTTCAGGAGACTGTGGGGCCAGCTAGGGCCAGTCAACTAGCCTGTCCCCTTGGAGGTTTCTCTGTACCCCTCGGGCTGATGTAGGGGAGATCAGATGCTCGGACAGCATGACCATCATCTGTGTGCCTGGCACTGTGTTACTTTTTAAAACTAAAATTGGGTTCTAGGTTTCAGGCCAAGTCCAATTTTCCTAACAGGGTGTGCTGAGAAAACAGCCATTCTGAGCGGCTGCCCGGGCATTTCACACAATGACAGCCTGCTCCCCCGCAGGGTCTGGGCTTTTAGATAAGGACCCTAGGATCAGAGCTTAGGATTTCTACCACAGGTTCCCAGCTGGCTTTTCCTGGGGTGCTTTTTAAAATAGCCATTTAGAGTTGAGTCTGTGAAAACTGAGTGACCGCTTTCCCCAACCATCTCCGACGTCATAAGTGCTTGCTACCACACCCTTCACCTCTCGCCCGCTTGTGACCTGGGACGGAGGACTGCCTCCCCCAGCTCGTCGCACCCCCATCCTGGGACTCGTAAGCAACAAACCTTATGACTCTACTTCCTGTGAGTGTATTGAAACTGCGCCTTCAGTCAAAATGACCCTGGAGTTTGGGGAGTTTCACTTCCCAAAAGGGGAGCTCTGCTGCTGAGGAAGCTACCTGTGGACCCCTCATGGGCGGCTTGTGTCTCCTCACCCAGCAGGTCATAATCTGCATAGTCTTAACTGAGCACACGGGTGGCTTCAGGTCTTCCAGCACAGCGGGATCCGATGAGATTTGTTTCCAGCCTACTCTCCACATGACATTTCTGGCCGGTGCCTCTGGTCCTATCTGTAGCTCCCCAGGGACTCAAAAACACCAGCAGTCTGGGGACAAGACATTCTGCTGTCCTTTGTACCTCCTCTCCCCTAAGCCCCCTAGCATCATTCACAGGGCTCTGCCCCTCTTTCAGCTTCTCTCGAGAATTCCTCTCTGTGACTCGCTGAGGGTATAACACCAACTCACTGTTAACTCCAATTTTCATTCAATCATTTATTGATTGATTCATTCATTCATTCAAGAACTATTTATTGGTGTGTTTAATTACATTACAGACATAGCCCGAGGTCTGGAGTGAACAAAATAACATCTCTGCCCTCATGGCAATTACATTCTAGAGAGGGTAAGGAAAAGAAAAAAAAAAAGTGTATTTCAGACTAGGAAGAAAATGAAGGATAAGGGAAATAGAACATGAGAGAGTGCGTGTTATTTTATATAGGGTAGTCAGGGGAGGTGTCTGTGACAAGATGACATTGGGGGCGCCTGGGTGGCTCAGTCATTAAGCATCTGCCTTCGGCTCAGGGCGTGATCCCAGGGTCCTGGGATCAAGCCCCACATCAGGCTCCTCTACTGGGAGCCTGCTTCTTCCTCTCCCACTCCCCCTGCCTGTGTTCCCTCTCTTGCTGGCTGTCTCTCTCTCTGTCAAATAAATAAATAAAATCTTAAAAAAAAAAAAAAAGATGACATTGGATCAGAGACCTGAAGAATATGAGGAAATAAGCTTTGGAGATACTGATGGGAAGAGTTTAAGGGTAGAAGGAGAAAAGCAAGTGCAAAGGCTCTGGGGTCAGTTCACGAATGGCATATTCCAGGAAGACTTCTGTCTTATTTCTATTTTATATAAATAATGTATACCTTTACTATAATTTCTCATTGCCTTTTCCTTGCAATGGAGATTAGGGACCTTCGTTTATTCATGTATATCTGTCCAGGGCCTACCACTGCTCTTGGAATATAGTTGATGCTTAATAAATTCTTGTTGAAAGAAAAGTAATCTCATTAATACTCCTGACAATCATATGAAGGAGTATATCATTACAACTTGATAGATGAGGAAACAGAAATTAAATAATGCTCATGTTGGCACAGCTTATACCTGAGCAGTGTTGTCTAGATTCTAACCCAAGTCTCTAAGGCCCAGAGCAAAGATACTTGCACAACAGTCTTACTTGTGGAGTCAGAACAGATCCTCCCATAAGCCTGGGGTCACGTACCTGCAAAGTGGAATTTGTGTCATGGCAACAGGCCTCCCGAACTGGCCTGACTGTACCTACCTGCCTGCCTGCCTCTCTGGCTACCTCCAGTCATGTCCTGGGGACTAACAAATGCTGCATTTGTGACATTGGGCTTGCCCTGCAGCCCACCAGAGAGTGTTACTTGAGCAGAGCAGAACTTAGGTAGAATGCAACTGACGTTGGGTCTGTCTCCACAGCTGGGTTGTAGAAAGAAGAAAGGACCATTGTGGAATACTAGTGAAAACTGGATCAGGGTACAGGGTGCAAAAAATCGAGTGAGGCAAAGGGTCTTGGGAGGGAGAATGAAGAGATTTTCTGTCTACACACCTAGCTCCAACCAGCAGGGCATTCACTGGGGCCCAGGGAAGTGAGAAAGAAGGGACAATGGCGCCCCTCCTGGCTGGGCTGGGCAAGTGACAGGGTAACAGGGACTGCTGGGAGCAGGGGCAGTTGGGCACTGCCTGCGGTGTCTACAGTGGGCAGTTGTGGGCACGAGTAAGCACAGGGTCCTATGCAGTCTGGTGGTACGCCCCAGGTCCCTGTCTCTGGTGGGTTTGCTCCAGGCCTGAATGTTTGCCTTGGCAGCCCTGGAGCATTAGCCTTGGCCTCGGCATGATTCCCCAGTGGCCAGACGGCCAGGCCAACACACCTGAAAGTCATTAGATTGGGGGTCCTATTTTGTTCTCACATTTCTGAGCAGTGACCTGCAGCTGTGTGTGATGGGCCAGACACTTTATCAACTTGCTTTCCCCAGCCCACCCCACCCATTCACCTTTCCTACTTCATCCATCCCTGCCCAAGACCAACCAATCCTCCAAAACCCAGAGCTAACAGGGACCCTTTTCTTTCCTTTTTAATAAATATTTGTAAGGATTTTCACAACCTATTTAAGTCAACCTTCTTCATTTTTCCATTAATAAGGACTCTGAGGCCCAGAGTGGTCAAGTGACTTGCTCAGAATCACACAGCTGGTAAGGTGCAGAGTCTAGGTAGGAGCTGAGGCCTAGCCAGTATCAAGAGGGTATTGAAGTGTGGGCATCACACAACCATCTACCACAAATATTCTGCCAGTCTGCATTGGCACTTCCCATCTGAGATGCCTGAGCCCACTTTTTTCTCTAATGGGAACCCAGTGCTTAATTTGTCTGACCAGCAGCTACCAGAACACCTATTCTCATTCCGGTGTATTTGCAGCCACATGGGCATCTTATGAAATTTACCTTCTTTTAAAAATATGTCTTCTAGAAATATATTTTTCTAGCCTTTGTTTGTATTTTTTTAAAGCCATGGTTCTCCACCAGGGACATCTTGTCCCGCAGAGGACTTTGGCCATGTCTGGGGACACTCTTTGGTTCTCGCAACTGGAGCAGGAGGGTAGTTCCAATGTCTCATGGGTAGGGGTCAGCAGTTCTGTTCAGCATTCCATAATGTACAAGACAACCCTCCACAATAAAAAATTATCCAGCGCAGAAGGTCAACAGTGACAAGGTTGAGAAACTTCTCTAAAGTCATAAATAAACGCATTTAATACTTTGTGTACATTATTATATACCGAGAAATAAATACTTACCATTGACAATATGGTGCTATGAATCACTGATGTGATGTTATAGGCAGTTCGTGCCAGCTCGTCCCAACGTCCTGTGCTCATCTCTTCCCAGCACTAGCTTCCATGACAATGTCAGTAGCTTGAAATTGACCATGGCATTTACACCATGGCAATTGGCATATACCACATTTCAGGGCCTTGGGGTTTTTTTGTTTTGTTTTGTTTTTGTTTTGTTTTTTGTTTTGGGAGAGCCGGTTTATCCTCACACCATTAAGAACTTTCTATGTGACAAAGATTATGCATTGTCATTTAATCCTCACAATACTATGCAGTAACTAACATCATTACTCCAATTTAATATTAGGAAATGAGGCACAGAAAACTAAAGCAACTTGTCATATATAATATTATTAAATGGTGGGGACAGGGTTTGAAACCAGGCAGTCACACTCCAGAGCCTTCGCTTTAAGCACTACCTGCCTGGCCAAATGTTAATTAGAAATAATTGCCATACACTGCGTATTCCTGAGTTGGTCCATCTGAGACAGAGAAATGGATATTTACGTTAAGTGTATAATATTCCAATATCTTACAAATTTGATATCTTGATAAATGAAGGCATTTGAATGAAGTACTCCTTTTTGGGTAAATGTAGATATTTTATAAGGAATGAAGAGTAAACAAACTCACTGTAGAGTTCTTAAAATCCTAAAAGTAACTCTCCTTCAAATTGTTGCCTAAATGTCACCTTTTCAGTGAGATCTTCTCTAATCCATATTTTAAAATTGCAATTTCATTTTCTCCCCAGAAGCACACCCTATCCCCCTTCCTTCCCTATTTCCTCCAGAGCACATGTTCCTTAAGTCTGTGTATTTTTTTTTCACTTCAGCATCCCCAACACCTAGAACAGCATGTGGTACATAATATATGGTCAAGAAATGATTTGTTGAGTGAATAGATAAATGACAAATGCAGAGGCTTCTCCAAAATAGAAATTAACTCCACCACTTATAAAAAGGTTCCATGTTTGATACATATTTATGAGAAATGCAGAGAAAGTTGGGATCTGCCCTTAGACAAACATGTTAGACATTTTTCCAATAACCAAAACTGGAAAAGACAAACTGGACACATGAAATGGTGGTGCTGGTTTAGCAGAACTGATGTTGCTCTTTTGAAATAGTTGGAAGTTGGAGCTTTCTCCCCAAGCTCTCCCAGAGCACTGAGCATTTGCCATCATGGTCTTTGGGATGGGCTTGGGGCCCATAGAACAGCCAGTTATAGGTGCTAAATACATGTGTACAAAATGGAATCTACCAATACTAAGCCTTGCAGAAGACTGTGTTTATTAAAGAGGGATCTCCTTATGACAGTTGGCTCCATGAACAACTCACAGGAACAGATAAGATGTCCAAAATGTCCTCGTAGAAGGAGCATGGTCTTGGTTAGTGCCTCAGTCTACTCGTATTAGGTAACTGTAGAGAGTAGGGTTGTCAGGTGTAGCAATAAAAAATACAGGTCACTGGGGCACCTGGGTGGCTCAGTCGTTAAGCGTCTGCCATTGGCTCAGGGCACGATCCCGGGGTCCTGGGATCAAGCCCCACATCAGGCTCCCTGCTCTGCTGGGAACCTGCTTCTTCCTCTCCCACTCCCCCTGTTTGTGTCCCCTCTCTTGCTGGCTGTCTCTCTCTCTGTCAAATATATAAATAAAATCTTAAAAAAAAAATACAGGTCACTAGTTAAGTTTGAATTTCAGAACATATATATATTCAGAATACACACACACTTATGTGTATATATTATATGTGTATATATTTTATGTTGTATATATACCCATATGTGTATGTGTGTGTGTGTGTGTGTGTGTGTGTATATATATATATATATAACATAATATATATATATATATATATAACATATATGTGTTTAAAAAGCATTTGTTGTTCATTGTTTGTCTGAAATTCAAATTCAACTGGATATTCTGTATTTAATCTGGCAACCCTAGCAGGGAGCTCAGACCAGACACCAGAGTTGCTTGGTTACTGTCAGGGACTCTGCCCCACAGAGTGCTGAGGAGGCAAGGATGAAGGCCAGGGACAGGAAGTGGTCCCAGGACATGATCAGTCAACAGTTCTGGGCACGGGCAGTCCCTCTCTTCTGCTTCAGAGAGTCACAATATTTGAGAATCAGATAGCCCCATTCCTGGCATTCACCTAAAACTCTTATTTTGTTTTGTTTTGTTTTTTCCTTTTGTTTTATTTTCATTTCTACCTGCATTCAGTGATTTCCTTCTCACTTTTGTTATTGTGGGAGCACTGAGAGTCATTCTAAAGCCTGGCTGATTCACAGAACACAAGGGACATTCCTAAAGATATAGATTCCTGGGCCCCACCTAACAAGTAGGTCTGGGATCAGACCTGAGATTCTGTTTTCTAAAATCTCTTTGGAAGGTTCTGATAGTTAGCCATTTGGGGAAGCCACCTGAATACATCAGTTCTATCAGAGACTCTACACTGTTGAAGAATCTTGGAATTCAGTTTCATGGGGACAGGGATCAAGGCTGAAATGAAATTTGGCCCACCTATGGAATGGGAGCAATAATGGGAAATATGGCCCAGGATGCTGTTCAAAGAAGGAACAAAGACCTGGTTCATAAAATGTTCGTACAATGGCAGGCTATGGGGAGAGCAGACATAAGCTTCACAGGAAAATAGGAGTAATGTGAGTAGGAGATCTAAGATGAAGTAAGGTGGCTGCTGCCATGAAGAATGTGGGTCACAATTCTAAATTCCGTAGAAAAAAGCAATTGGCATGATGGAGGCAGTGCCCCCAGGCTGGTTGAAGCACAAAATCAAGTGATCTGAAAAATTAATTCATCTAAGTTCGAATGTCTTTATATGGAAAACAAAGACTCATTAATTTCTTCATTTATTTCTTGAACATGAGTGTCCATGAGCCAGACATCTGGAGTGTTAGAAAATCGGCACTGAATAAAATATATAAGATGTCTGCCTTTGCAAAGCTTATAGGCTATCAGATAATAAACAAGGAAAAGGGGAAAAAAATAAGGAAACGGAAACAGTTATTACTGTAACTAGTTATTGATCGTAATTGCTAGTTAATGCCAGAAAAGGAACAAGTAGTTATATTAAAAGATGCTTTCAATAAATTAAAGACATGTACACACAGTCAGAGGTATGAGTGCAGAGGACAAAAGGTAAAAAAACATATCAGTGAAGGTGCAGCCAGGAAAGCAAATTCCATGCCAGGTATTTCAATAGAGAGAATTTAATGTAGGGAATTCGTCTCAAGATATAAGAAGAGCTAAAACAGCAAAAGAAGATGAGACAATCCAAAGATTAGCAACTGTAAAAAGCCACTGCCTCTTCCAGGGCTGGAGGGATGAAGGAGCTCCTCTCCTACTACCTTCATATCTCCTGCCAGCATTTCCTTCTGGCTGACCTCTACCAGGGACAGGAGGTCAAAGAAGCCTGAATAATGGGGTCATCAGGTGACAGCCTCTGGACACACAGGGTAACAATGGCAGATAGTTGATCAGGGATGAGGGTGATAGCAAAGAAAATAACTCAAAAAGGATCTCGGACTTTTAATGATTTGATAGTTGTCTGATCACCAAGAAGTTGGTTCATGCTCTAGCTGTCCAGCCAGAATCTTGAACCATATGTCATTGATCCACTTTACCTGAAGACCTTCTTCCTTTTTTGGACTAAGGATAAAGGTTTGGATAGTCTTCAAAGACAGAGTCTCCAAAATGTGGTGGTGGATTCACCCTGTACCAGGTCATGAGTGTGATTGTTAAACTTTCAGAAATCTTTTGTGTCAGTTGTTTACATGGCCATTATTTTTTTTAAGATTTATTTATTTTTAGAGAGAGAGTGTGAGCGAGGGGAGGGGCAGAGGGAAAGAGAGAAAGAGAAGCAGAATCCCCACTGAGCATGGAGCCCAAGGACCCTGAGATCCTGACCTGAACTGAAATCAAGAGTTGGATGCTTAACCGACTGAGCCACCCAGGTGCCCCATCATAGCCATTATTAAAAATTAAATTAATAAACTCACTTTAAGTTGCATTAAGAGCAAAAGTAATAAATACTCAAAATTCACTGCTTTCTAATTGTTTACTACATTTTATTATTACCGATGTTTGTGAGGTTATTTACACCTATTGTGTTCACGTGGTGGGAACACTGTTGAATGGAGTGCTACTATCTGCCTATTCTCAATATCCACGTCATGTTGATAGTTTGAATCTTGGCCCTAATGGGAATATTTACTTCATGGGAATTTGCATATGCCACAAATCAAAGTTGGTTGGTTGTTTTTATTTTTGCTTTTGTTTAAGAGAACTAGTTGTTGACATTTACCAGCACAACAGCGGGAGTCTCCCCTCCCCACTGATACTTGACCAGACTTGGAACAATGAGGAATAAAAAATAATGATATCATGAATCCTTAAATGCCTTCACCTCTTTGATGACAAAAATCATTCAAGGGAACGGCAGACACTAGTTTGTGACACTTTGGCTTTTTATCCCCTTGCTTGAAGATTTAAATCAACAAAAAATTGTCTTTTTCCGTGCCAAGACTTCAAGTAGTTAGAGAAGGCTTGAGTCTGACAAATCCTGAACTAAGAGGGTATGTTGGAGAGATGCCAGTGGAGTGGGAAATGATGAGAACTAGCAATTAGACAGTGCCTGGGGTTTTGTTACACAAC
This sequence comes from Ursus americanus, assembly GCF_024610735.1. Taxonomy (NCBI): domain Eukaryota; kingdom Metazoa; phylum Chordata; class Mammalia; order Carnivora; family Ursidae; genus Ursus; species Ursus americanus. The sequence continues at coordinate 19,460,548 of NC_142148.1, forward strand.
TCTGTGTGCATGTATATCTATGTGACCTATATGAATTGTGTGTGTGTGTATATATAGACACACACACATACATAGGCAAAAGATCTTTACATATCCATATTTCCCCTTTATCAGAAGGTTATGCTGGAAGAGAGTGAGCTTAGAAGGTAGGCAGACCTGGGTTTGAATTTCTCAGCAATGTGGTGATATTGGGGAAGGTTTCTTCTTGTTTCCTTGTCTACACATTGGAGATAATAGCGTACCCCACATAATAGAGGTAGAGGATATGACAGAAATTGGCACAATTCATTCATTTAGCAAATATTATACTTCATTGAAAGAACGCGGTAAAGGTGAATGCAGTCTGCCCAATGGACATCATAGTTTTACAGGAGAGACATACGTTAAACATTGTGCTTAAAATAATTTTGCTATTATGGTGATGAACCTGAAAAGAGGATACATGTCAATTAAGCAAAACTGAAGAGTTAAAAAGAATGGGGGCACTCCAGAATATTCATGTTTTCTTTCTCTATTCTGTCTTTCCCTCTCGTAGCAGCCAATATCCGTCCCTGCCCACATGTCTTGGGCCATATCCCTTCCATTTGCTCAGAATATGCACAGGTCTACAAGTCTTTGCTTATAGCTTTTCTGTGAAGCAGCTGAAGGCCGCTGTGTCCGGCTGCAGGCAGACAGGCAGTGCTAGAAATAACCCCCCTGGGAGCAGTTTCCCCAACACAAGGAATGCTTCTGGGCCATTCACTGTCTGCCAGAGTTTCCTCCATAGAATCAAGCTCCAGGTGCCCACAGTACGATTGCTAGCACACCTTTTTTGGCTGCTGTTCCTTTTTCTCACTTCCCCATTCCCCTACAGGTGTTGTACCATCCACATAAACTATTTGCACCAACTCTTTGACTCAGATCTGCTCTTGTGTGAGTCAGAACCAAGAGAACTTCTCTTGAAGGGCTCTGTATCCCCGTGCTGGGCACCAAATGTGGCCCCCAAATCATGAACAGAGTTCTAGGAATAGATTGGTTATATAATATAAGATCTGAACCAGGGCAATGTGGAGAGTGAAGGGGGCCAAGGACACCCCTTCACTTGAAAGCATGCCAAGAGGACAACAGACATAAACCAGAACTATGCAGGCAAACATGGTTAGCCTGTTCTCAGAGAAGCTTTAACCCTTCCAATAGAATGTCCAGGCCAGAGTTCTGGGGGCTGCCCGGGGGCTCTGAGCACCCCTCAGGAGAAGGCAGCATGGGTACTTAGGTCATCTGTCTGAACCTCGGGGCCTCCCATTCCCAGAACAGCAGCTCACTGCACAGAGGGGAAGCTCATTCTACCTAGAGTACTCACACAGACTCACCGTCTTTAGAAGAAAAACAAAACAGATTTGTCATTGTCTCTCACCTCCTTTGGGCAGCTGCACCTTTTTAAGAACCAATGAGTCCCCAGTGAGTGTGGATCACACCAGTGCATGAGAAATGATTGACTCGGGGGGCTTTGCTGAAATGCCCGCTGATGTTGGAATCATACTTGACTGGATGTATTTCCTGTGCACTGGTGCTGCTGTGGGTGCGCTGGGGACAGGGAGGAGGGATTCTCAATGAAGGAAGTTTCTATGCAAGCCCTGCAGCCCGCAGCCCTTACAGATCAGGTTTCACCTTCAATTTGCTCATTCCCCTTGCGTTTTTCTTTCCCCCCAAACATTTAAACTCAGAGAGCTATATAAGTTCAAATGTTCTTTTATAGAGTGAAATAAACAGCTTTTATAGCCTGAAAACAGCAAGCTTGGAGATCAACCATTCACCGCTGAAGCAGGCATGTTTAAGGCGAAGAAATAGATGGCATTCTCTTCCTTATTGTTAGCTATATTTTTTCCCCAAAACTAATAGGAGGTAGCGTGTAAATTAGCTGCCTTCCAAGTTGCCAGGAAAAGAAGTTAATGCAGCCTCTGGGCATTTTGCTACAAGGCTGCCCCCCTCTGGCTCCCACCACAATGTGATTTGTGGAGAAATCAAGTATGTTTAAGAAGGAGCAGTTCCGAATTCGTGCAAGTCAAGGTCATGGTCTCAGGATCTGGTTACTCTTTCCTCACCTTCTTGTTACCAACCCTTTCTTCTCAACACATCCTACACTTTTCTCTAAGATGCCAAAATATATAACTGAGTTTAAGGTGAACTTTGGCAACCCATGGTTCCAAATTGCACATGATGAATGGGTTAGGTTGAAAGGCAGAGAACATGGAGAGGACAGATGAAGGCTAGCACTGGCCTTTTCATTCCAGAAATCACTATAGCATCATGGCTTTAGGACTCTTTCTTCGTATGGGGATAAGGAAGCCTCTGGAACGTTCATGCAGGAGGTAGAGACTAATGCTGGATCTACCAGGGGTCCCAAATCTTGCTTACTTGCACTGAAGTAGCCAATTCTTGTCTATTCATTTAACAAATAGCATACTATGGGCACATCACATGGTGGCCCTCATGCTATTCCAATGCCCTGATCCCTCTCTTTCACCAATAGTTATAATTAAACATTGCAACCTCAGAAAGCATCTCTCTACAATCGCCCTCTCTTTCTAGCCACACTTCTTAATCACTCTCAAGCATGCACTCCAGAAACACAAGTCGCCTTGCAATCTTCCCCAAAGGTCATTTTCTTCAAGCAACTGAGTCTCTCTTCCACCCCTTCAGCCTAGAGGAACTTCCTTTCTTTAATCTTTAATCTACTCTCTCAATCTCTAATCTAAAATGCTTAAATTAATTTGTTAGGGCTATCATAACAACATAACACAGTTTGGGTGGCTTAGCCACAGAAATTCATTCTCTCACAGTTCTGGAGCCTGGAAATCCAAAATCAAGATGTCTTTCAGTAGGGTTGGTTCCTCCTGAAGGTTAAGGGAGAATCTGACCCATGCCTCTCCCCTTGCTTCCAGTGGTTTGCTGGTAATCTTTGGACTTCCTTGGCTTTTAGAAGGATCACCCCAATCTCTGCCTTCAGTTTCACATGGCATTCTCCCTGTGTATTTGTCACTGTGTCCAGACTCCCCTCTGTATATAAGAATATCAGTCACGTTGACCCCCCTAATGACCTCGCCATAACTAATTATATCTTCAATGGCCCTATTTCCAGATAGGTCACATTCTGAGGTACTAAGGGTTAAGACATCAGCATACAAATTTTAGGGGGACACAATTCAACACCCTTAACAATGCTCATTCCATGAGTCAATACGATAGAGTCAGGAGCTTCCCCCACCTCTCTGGGCACACATTTAATTTTTTCAATGACCACGATATAGCAGTAACCTCCCTGAACTTCAACTGTTTGTTCAAGTATCTCCTACACTTGTTTGTATGCTGTATGGGATCATGACCCCATCTATTCCCTTCAGCCTGTGGATGCTCCGTGAATGTTCTTGAACACTAATCCATTCAGAATTTCCTCCCTTTTGCTAAGGGCTAGAGGAGAAGCATGAAGACAAAGTCATAAAGTGTTCCACCAGCCACCTCCTCTTATAGAGAGGTCATAAGGGAGAAAGGGTGTTCCCTGGGCTCCCAGATTAATTTCTTCTGGCTTCCCCCCCCCCTTAAAGTCATTATTCATCCACCCATTTCTCCTGCTTTGCTTTCCTTTCTCTTTATTTCCAACCCTGCTTACTCCCTGCTGCCACCAAGACACTTCCCACATATGCCCCTGATGTGTACTGAATCTAAGCAGCTATTATCATGGGGTTAAGGGAAGTATGGAAAACTGGGAGCCTATCAAAATATTCTTAATACAATTTATAGGCTGTCAGCAGTTGTTTATGCCTTCATATTAATCCAGGGATTTATATTTATTTTATTCTGATGATATAATATGATGTATAATTTCTTTTGAGAGTTTGGAATTGCTTTTGTAGAAATATAGGACTTGAGTCATGCATCCTAATGCCTTGCTGCCAACAGACTTTTGTCATGCTGGGGAGGAGGCTTCATGTCTCTTCCCATTCACAAGAGAACGTCTCACACCCCAGTGAGTTAATAAAAATGGAGAGAGTGTGTGATCGTGATCTTGAGCAAGCTTTCTGGGAAGCTCTTAGTTGAGGCTACATTTGCTAGACACATTTGAAGTACTTGCCAGATCCATAACCCCTGATTGGGAAATGCTTCTCCCATTCCATCCTAAGGGAGAGGCCAGGGAAGCTATGTTTTACACTGGATGACTCTGCTTCTTGGTCCTACCTGAAAAGCACACAGGAGGATACCCAACTAAGGTGGAGCCAATCAGCTTCACTCTTGAGAATAAAAATTAAGCCCTGCAAAATGAGCTGTAAGATTGGGATTGACTCTGGATCAATAGGTCATATAAGAGCTAGAACCAGCATTGTTCCCACAAACCATATGCTAAACAAAGTTATAGGGAAATGGAAATGTACAGCTTTACAAAGGAAGTGGGCTGCACAGAGGAGACTATACTCTGTGGGCACTGAAAGCAAAGACATGGAGCCACCTCGGCAAACATCTAACATCAGGTTGACTAATGATACATCTCCCTTTACTATGTTACTTTGGGAGGTCTTCTATTTATTGCTACAATGCTGTCCATGATGAGATCCTTTTGTGTGGAAGCTCCAACCAAAAAGACATAGCATTGGACTATTCTGATTTGGGGTTCAAAGTAGAAATAACTTTGGTGGTCAGTGTATTATTTGCCTATGCTGCATAACAAGTTATCCCAAAACATGGCATCATCAAACATAGCATCAACACTTACTATCTCACCCAGTTTCCATGAGTCCAGAATCCAGGAGTAGCTTAGCTGGGTGATTCTGCCTCCTAAAGTAGCAATTTGGCTATTGGCCAGGCCTGCCTTTGTCTGAAGACTTGACTGGGCTGGAAAATCCACTTGCACTGTATCTCACTTACCTGCCTGGCAAGGTAGTGCTGGTTATTAGTAGCAGTAAAACCAGTGCTGCTGGTTTAGAAGCCTCAGCTCCTGGCTAGATGGGCCTCTCCATAGGTCTGCTTGCATACCTTCATGGTAATGGCAGTGGCTTTTCTATAGCTGGTGACCCAAAAAGAGAAAAGTAGAAACTATTTTATGACTTAGCTATGGAAGGGATGCCTTAATTTTGGCCATATCCTATTGGTTACATAGGTCAGCCCTATTCAGTGGGAGAGGTGGCCACATAGGACAAGAAAAGCAGTTGAGAGTCATCTTGGAGCCTTGGATACCACAGTCTGTGACCAAGAAAGACACCAATCTAATTTGTAAGAAAGAGGAAATTGAGGCAGCTTCTTTCTCCCAGACTGTTCCCAGATGTCACTTATGTACACACACTCATCTACCTGCCAGACACACCAGTCTCTATACATGTGTTCATACTATTCCATGTTGTCAACACCCTTCCTTCCCTCTTCCTCAACTCTCTACTCATACTCATCCTTCAAGGCCCTATTCGCATGATCTACCAGCCCCTAGGAAAACAGTCTGTGCCCTCGCTGTGTTTTGTGCACTTCCTGCGTGGCTCTTTTCACATTTATTCCATTCGATGGCTCTATCTTGAAAAAGAAACTGTGCTCGGTATTGTAGACAGGCAATAAGGTAAAGATTGGTTATATAGTTGTTGGAAGAGTGAGAAGCCAACAGGTGTGGTCTGAACACTTGGTAAGGCCTCAACTGGGATGCAAATCCTTACAATTGAGTCTCAGCCTCTGGGTTAATCTCCAGACTTTCCTAGAATCACCAGCCCCAGCTCAGAGCAGCACCATCCAGTGAATGCTGAAGTGAGCAATGCTCCATAATTCCAAAGCAGCACTGGAAACATCTTAGAATATGTGTTCTTTCCCCAGGCCTTCACATTACTAAGTTGTTCTCATCTATCACTTTGTGGTGAATAAATCCAGAGTGATTTCCTGGTAGGACTAAAATGGAACTTATGTGTTCTTGGGCCAATGACCACAGGTCTCCCCTTGCCTGCTCCACTCAGCCTGCTAGTAGAGAAAATGGATCAGGACATTCCCTTCTGGGGAACAGGGGAACACATGCTCTGGGGAGGTATGTGTATGTCCCTTGAACAAGAGAAGCATCTACCAGGCCCTGGGGATGGATGACAGAGTACTGTTGGAGATGTGTTTAACATAGTCTCGATGCAACGTTGTGTTGGTCTCTCTCCACTCCTGAGAATTCATCACATCAACTAAGATTTATTGCTGTATATTATGCACCCGGCACCATTCTAACCCCTTTATAACATGAAGGCTCAGAGTAAACAGTGGTGGCAGGACTGGAATCAAGGAGTCTCCAAATCTAGCCCCCCATACTACCCGGAATGCGACATTGCTTCAGTGCCGAACCCCCAGGATATTCTTGATTCTTCTGTCCTGCCATTTTCTCACCTTTTAAAGGAAAGGATGAGAGTATAATTTTTAAATCCCATTAAACATTTAGTCAGTCAACAACCAGCTTCTAAGGGCAGGGAGTTGTATGTGAGGCCCTCCTTCACCCCAGTTTACCCAGTTAATGCCAGTGGTCTCAGTACTCCAGTGGGTTCAGAATGTTCCCCACTCCCTAGTATTCTCAAAAGTCCCAGTTTACATGGCACATAATATGATCACTCCACATGAGGCACCATTTGCTGCAGTGCCTGGAACATAATAGCTTCATGCTAAATATTGGTTATTTACTGGGGCAAAGTATCATGCCCAGGCTGGGGTAGTACCCCTTAAACACAGTCTGTGCCTCTCAGAGGAGGCAAGTGGGGCCCTGACAACCAGAAATGCCCCCAGCTCAATGCCTCCTACCCCAATATCCTGACACTTCCCTTTCCAGGAAAAGCAATGGGGCCAGAGGTTCAAGGGTCCATGGTTTAACCCGATACTTCCCAGCTTGAAAGCCGTGCACCCTTGGCCTGGGTCCCTAGCACCATGATGGGGCCTGTCCTCCCACTTTCCAGCTTGAAAGCCATGCACCCTTGGCCTGGGTCCCTAGCACCATGATGGGGCCTGTCCTCCCACTTTCCCTACTTTGCCTCCTTCCTCTCACTCTCTGCACATGTGTCCTCTTCCCACCCCTGAGTCTGGCCACTAATAATGCTTCCTTCTAATGAAAAGCCCCAGCTCTGTGGGACCACATAGTAAAGGGATGTCAGCATCAGCCAGGCCTGGGTCATGCCGGTGTCAGTGGCCTCAGTCTTCTCTGTGGTCACTGCTGGCCCAGGTTTAAAGGCATTAGTCAGTCCCAGCCACACCCCCATCCTTGGGGGCCCACACCTTTGATCCTCTACACCACTCTCTCCATAACCACATCCCGGCTCTTGCAAGTTATAAACTGCCACGTCTGCCCTCTTTGGATGCCTATGGTGTTTGTGCCTCTCTTTCTTCCATTTCTCAGTTGAAGGCTTTATACACGTTGGCCCAGATCCTCAACACCACTGCCTGGCTGGCCCTTTCTCACTTTATATCTCAACTGGCAGGCCATCCATTCTAAGAGACTTCCCATGAGCACTCACTCCCAAAGCATCTCTAAGTACACAGTTTATTACAAGTGAAATTACTATATTTAGCTTTGTCATTTGGTTTCTCTGCTGGACTATAAAGCCCACAAGGCCAGGTGCAATGCCTGACTTTCCACCATTATCTGTCCATATGGGTCTGGTAGGGCACTGCTGGTGAGATGGATATAATTCCTCTGCACTGCACTCTGTCTCCCAGGGCTATGACTGTTCATATTTCTCCAAAAATAATCACTTGGTGTTTCACTTTTGCATTCAGCTGGGGAATAATTTCAACTTTCTCTCTTTGTCCTTCTGACACCTCGTTAGACTTCACAGATCCTCTAATGCTGAGGACAATAGCTCATGTTTGCATGTGGTTACTTTATTATACTAAGATGAACTGTTGATTGTTATGACTGAAGGGGATTGGGTAAAGGTAGGCATTAGGAAAATTATTGATTATTGAGGGATTCTTTGTACCATGAACTGGCACAAATCTTTACATACTTCAAAGCCGCGCACGATCTTAGACTGTTTGGGCTGCTGTACAAAATACCACAAACCGTGTCACTTTTAAACAGCAATCTGTTTCTCACAGTTCTGGAAGCTGGAAGTCCAAGATCAGGGCGCCAGCACGTTCAGGTTCTGGCGAGAACCCTCTTCCAGATTGCAGACTGCCAACTCACTCTATCCTCACATGGCAGAAAGAGAGCTAGCTAGCTCTTTGGCCTCTCCTTAGAAGGGCACTGATCCCATTTACGAGTGCTCCACCCTTGTGACCTAATCACATCCAAAGGCCCCACCTCCAATTACCATCACCTTAGGGGTTAGGTTTCAACATATGAGTTTTGGGGGAGGCACAAACATTTAATCTGTAGAAGCAGCTAATGAAAGTCATGGGATGCTGCCTGACTAACAGTGATTTGGTATCTAGAAGGCTATCTAGAAATGTTAGTTTCCATGGTTTGGTGAGTGTTACCTTTAGTCCTTGCGACATTAATTTAGAGAAACCTTAACTCAAACTGGTTTAAATGATAACAGAATTCAATGGCTCATGTAAAAAACAGTTCAGGTGTATCCACTTTGTGCAGTATGATCCAGGATTTAAATGTTGTATTAAGGAACTGGTTTCTATCTAGGCATTTCTTGGCTGCTCCTGTTCATTGTGGGCAACATTTTCTGGAAAGCTCTTCTCAGGTCTGTCGAGGACCACCAACAGCTTCTGAGGTTCATATCCTTCCTCATTCACAACCAGTGTGTGTGTGGCAGGGGGGAGGGGGGAGGCATGCAGGGAGCTTCCGGTTTCATCCTCTGGAGAAATAGGCAGTCCTCCCCCTTACAGCCTCAGAAAATGTCCCCTCAGGCTGAGGATTTGGCTGGCTAGCATGCTGGGTCCTGAGGTCATCGCTGTGGTCCAGATGGAATGGGCTGGTTGTCCTAAGTCAACCAGAGACTCTGGGCTAACAATCAATCCCATTGCAAATACATGGTGGTAGGAGGGGAGAAGGGTGAATACCCAATTGTAAATCAGCACACTATTGGAAGAGAAGCCAGGAATGAGCACTGGGAAGAGAACCAAGGGATATTCTTGTGATAGCCTGCCTGTAGAGTCATGATGGTTTGCTTAGAGGTCAATCATTAGTTTGTTCATTGAAGGGACTTTATTCTAGCATCTGCCTTATATCAAAGGGCCTGAGGATGCAGAGATGAATATGGTAAACAACTGCTAATGAGCACTCACAGCCCAAAGAAGAGATGACTATCCGTTTAAACAATACGTTGCAGAGGTGGCACTCTCTCTGGGTCTTAAAGAGATGTCTGGTTTTCCTGGCAGAAAGTGTTGAGTGAGGGTAGGGAGTGGAGAGAAGGCATTGTAGGCATGTATAATGGCATAAAGGCATGAACAAGCAGGGCAGGTCCGAAGACTGGTGGAAAGTTTTCTTATGGTAGAGCCCAGGAGGGAGGGATGAGAGTGGTAGGAAGGAGGGAAGGATGCACGGAGGGCCATTCCGTGTTGGCCAGATGCACCACTGCTCAAGGATCTGGTGGTGCTTTCAGTGGATCTTAACCACAGATCGGAGAGAACTGGCTGAACGATTAGGAAGAAAATATTGGCTTCCTATCTTTCGCCATCAAAAAGCATAAGTAGTATATGACTTAAAAAGTTAAATTTTAAAAAATGAAAAATATACAATATACTTCTCACCTAGGAAAGATATTACTGAGTATTTCACAAAAACTGGAAAACATAATAACTAAAACTAAGACGTAAATACTTGAACTCTCTCCTTTTTTCTTTCTTCTTTATTTATTTTTTAAATTGAAGTATGATTGACATCCAATATTATATTAGTTTCAGATGTGCAACATAGTGGTTCAACAATTGTATGCATTACAAAATGCTCACCACAGTAAGTGTAGCTGCCATCAGTCACCATACAACATTATTACAATATTATGTACTATATTCCCTATGCTATAATTTTCATCCCTGTGACTTATTTATTATCTTTTTTTTTCATCATGATAAGTGTACTCTTTAATCCCCATCACCTATTTCACCCATCCCCCCACCCATCTCACCTCTGGGAACCATCAGTTTTTTCTCTATAGTCAAGAGTCTGTTTCTCAGTTTGTCTCTCTCTCTCTCTTTTGGTTCCTTTGCTCATTTGTTTTGTTTCTTAAATTATATGAGTGAGATCATATAGTATTTGTCTTTCTCAGACTGACTTAATTCACTTAGCATCATACTCTCTAGTTCCACCCATGTTGTTACAAATGACAAGATTTCATTCTTTTTTTTGTGTGGCTGAATAATATTGCATTGTATTATATATACCACGTCTTCTTTATTTATCTATCAATAAACACTTGGGCTGCTTCCATATTTGGCAATTGTAAATGATGCTGCAATGAACATCAGGGTGCATGTATCCCTTTGAACTAGTGTTTTTGTATCCTTTGAGTAAATACCTAGTGGTGCGATTGCTGGATCATAGGGTAGCTCTATTTTCAACTTTTTGAGGAACCTCCGTACTGTTTTCCACAGTGGCTGCACCAGTTTGCATTCCCACCAACAGTGCAAGAGGATTCCCCTTTGTCCACATCCTTGCCAACACCTGTTGTTTCTTGGGCTGTTGAGTTTAGCCATTTTGACAGGTGTGAGGTGATGTTGCATTATAGTTTTGATTCACATTTCTTTGATGATGAGTGATGTTGAGCATCTGTTCATGTGTCTGTTGGCCATCTGTATCTCTTCTTTAGAGAAATGTCTGTTTCTGTCTTCTGCCAATTTTTTCATTGGATTATTTGGTTTGGGGGTTTTCAGTTGTATCAGTTCTTTATATATTCTGGATACTAGCCCTTTATCCGATATGTCATTTGCAAAAATCTTCTCCCATTTAGTAGGTTGCCTTTTAGCTTTGTTGGTTCTTTCCTTCACTCTGCAGAAACTTTGTATTTTGATGTAGTCCCAGTAGTTTATTTTTACTTTTATTTCCTTTGCCTCAAGAGACGTATCTAGAAAAATATTGCTATGGCTCATGTCATAGAGATTACTGCCTGTGCTCTCTTCAAGGATTGTTATGGTCTCAGGTCCCCATTTAGGTCCTTAATCCATTTGGGGTTTATTTTTGTCTATGGTGTAAGAAAGTGGTCCAGTTTCATTCTTTCGCATGTGGCTGTCCAGTTTTCCCAACACCATTTGTAGAAGAGACTGTCCTTTCCCCATTATGTATTCTTATCTCTTTTGTCCAAGAATTATTGATCATATAGTTGTAGGTTTATTTCTGGGTTTTCTGTTCTATTCCATTGATCTATGTGTCTATTCTTATGCCTCTGCCATACTGTTTTAATTACTACAACTTTGTAATATAAGTTGAAATCTGGAATTGGGATACCTCCAGTTTTGTTTTCTTTTTCAAGAATCCTTTGGCTGTTTGAGGTCTTTTGTGGTTCCATACAAATTTTAGGATTGTTTGTTCTGGTCCTGTGAATAACACTGTTGGTATTTTGATAGAGATTGCATTATATCCGTAGGTGGCTCTGGACAGTATAGACATGTTAACAATATTTGTTCTTCCAACACATTAACATGGAATGTCTTTCCATTTCTTTGTGTTTCTTGAATTTCTTTTCATCGGTGTTTTATAGTTTCCAGAGTACAGGTCTTTCACTTCTCTGGTTAAGTTTATTCCTAGACATTTCATTGTTTTTGGTGCAGTTGTAAATGAGATTTTTTTCTTCATTTCACTTTCTGCTGCTTCATTATTAGTATATAGGAATGCCACAGATTTCTGTACATTGATTTTGTATCTTGCAGCTTTACTGAATTCATTTACCAGTTCTAGTTGTTTTTTGGTGAACTCTTTAGGGTTTTCTATATACAGTATCATGCCATCTGCAAATAGTGAGAGTTTTACTTCTTCCTTACCAATTTGGATGCCTTTTATTTTTTTATGTTGTCTGATTGCTGTGGCTAGGACTTCCACTACTATGTTGAATAAAAGGGGTGAGAGTGGACATCCTTGTCTTATTCCTGACCTTGGGGGAAAGTCTCAGTTTTTCACCATTGAGTATGATACTGGCTGTGTTTTTCGTATAAGGCCTCTATTATGTTGATCTCAACATGTTCCCTCTAGACCTATTTTGTGGAGATTTTAAAATGAACAACTCTCTTCACAACTGAACAACTAAACATCTAAGATTTTTGAAAAAAGAAAATGGAGAAAATATGAGCCACATATGTGGAAGCAAATATCTGATATCTTCAGTATTAAAAGAGACCTTATACACCAGTTTTTTAAGTTATAAAGAAATCGTCAAAAAAAAAACCTGAGAAAGAATAGACAATAAGATTGTGAACATATTTTTAACCATATTGTTAATAAAATGAATACAAACTAAAGTAGGTTTTAAGTTTTCTATCAGAATGATAAAGAATTTTTGTTATTTTTTTTAATTTTTGTTATTTTTATTTTTTTTAACATGATACTTACCAGTGTTGGCATACATGATCAGAAATGTACATACAAGGATGTTTACCTCAGCATTTTTGTTGTTGTTTATTTACGTAATCTCTACACCCAATATGGGGCTCAAATTCACAACCCCATGATCAAAAGTCACAGGTTCTTCTGACTCTGAGACAGCCAGGTGCCCCAGAAAACATTTCTATAAGAGGAAATAACCTAATGTTCAATAACAGGTAAAATTAAGTCAGGGATACCGATGTGGTATGACACTATTCAGTCAATTAAAATTGATGTGGTTGATAAATATTTATGGAGATGGAAAGATAGATATTGTACACTTTAAAGGCATAAAAAATAAAAGCATATGAGTGTGTTTTAATATATTATGTACATTACAACACCATTTTTGTTAAAATTTAAATACATATATTTAATCTTTTATACTTATAAATTTATACATTTAAATATATCTCACATATTCTCAAGATAAAAATGCTGGGACGGAGATAGGTAAATACCAGGGTATTTATAGGCTCTTTAGTAGTTATCTTTTAGTAGTTATCTCTGAGTGGTAAACTTATGGACCTTCTTTTTCACTATTTTGTATGTCCGTATTTTATTTCATTCATACCTTCTTTTTTCTTTCTTTCATTCTTTTAAATATTTAACAGATTGCATGTAATGAAAATATATAATTTTCATTTAAGTGATTGAGTCATTTAACTTAAATGCAATGCATTGACAGTTGGGTGGGGGAGGTTTGGGTGAGGAAAGGGTAGGAAACGGAGATGGAGCAATGAGGTGTGGAATGAAAGCCCATGACAATATTGCAACTCTCTTTTGAAAACTGGTTACTTTTTCATATACTGTGAAAATACTATGCATTAAGGAAGGCACATGATGTGATGAGTACTGGGTGTTATACACAATGGATGAATCATTGAACACTACATCAGAAACTAATGATGTACTATACGTTGGCTAATTGAATTTAAATTAAAAAAATAAATAAAATGCCATGTATTTTGGAACGGAATGGTTGACGTATCTTCATGAAAGCATACTATTGATGAGTATTTGTTATCATACAAAAGAGAAGATGGGAATAGGTCTGTTTGTAAAATAAAATTGTATATTTCTCTTAAAAAAAAAATAAAGAAGAGAGAGAGAGAGAGAGAAAGCAAGCCCAGGACAAGAGGAGGGGTCTGGCAAAGGGACCAGCACTGACTGGTGACCAGCCCAGAGTTCTGATCCACTCTGCCAGAGCGCAGGATGAAGCACACGGGGTGCAGCTCAATACAGTCTGCAGACACTTGTAATGGGTGGGTGGGTGGCAGTTCACACGGACGAATGTGAGAAAGCCTGAGCCCATTAGCTTCTTTTTTCTGCAAAATGGGGATAATAGTCCTTCCCCGTGTCCAAGGTTCTTAGGATCCAAATGTATTCTGAATACGAGGTGCTTGCACACTTAAATGCAATCAGACATGAGGGCTCAGTAGCCCTAAGTATTAAGACTGTCTTGGGAGCAATAAAGGAGTGGTGGTTCCAGAGTAGAAGCCCTCTCTGTAGATGAGGAATCCTGGCAAAACAGACACTGTTTCCCCATCCTGTCCCTCCCCACCCCCTAATGGGGCACATTTTTGTAGAGTTTGGCCCAGCTTTGCCCTACACACTCTGCACATATTAACTCACACATTCACAAGGAAACAGACATACTGCCGGCATGTGGTGAAGCTCCATGGCTATTGGGGAGCAGAACAGGGTTTAGAGTGGGCATTTCGGTCCCTGAATTTGTGCTTTAACTACTGTTATTCTATATCATGTGTCTAGTCCCAAATGAGAGGGGACAAGTAGATGGAGGAAAAGACACGAAGGTTAGGGAGGAGTAGAGAGCAGGACAATGATGAAGCTTTGCGCTGCATGGGTGACGGGCAGTATTGAAGGGGCAGGTAAAAGGAGGAGTAATCACTTCTATTTAACTCACCGTGGGTTGGTCCAATCCCTCCTATAGCAAGGAACAGGGCCATAGGGGGTTAAGCAGAACAAGAAAACTCTTGCCTCTGTCACCAAGGAGCTAATGGGGAGAAGCAGTTTCTAGCAGCTATGTTTGCTCCAATACCCAGGGAAAATTCCATTTAAAGAATATTTTCTCTGTCATAGAGTCACAAATGATTCTGTCTGCCTGGCTCAGAAATGTGGGACTTGACCTTGCCGGGAGGAAGATGTGCACCCTCATGGCCCGAGGCATCCCTGAAGGCAGGGTTCTGCTAGAAACCTTCCTCCACAGCAACTATAGACATGAAGCCCAGGGTCTCAGGGTCTCCTAGCCCAGGTGTCTATTCTTGGACACCTCCCTCTGCTGGTGCAGGGCTCCCCTGAGTGCTTAAGAATTCCTCGCTCAGTGAATTTACCCACAGTTCAAGCCATCCCGCCACAGTGTTGCTGGAAGGCTGGCCTCCAATCTGGGACAAGCATGGTGGGACTCAGCTGGATGTGCTAAACGTTGCCTATGGCCCCACAATTCCACTCCTGTTAATATATCCAAGAAAGATGAGTGCGATGTTCACTGAAAGAACGCTCAAAAAAACGGTTCATTCAAACGGCCCCGAACTGTTAACGATCCAAGAGTCCACCAAGAAAAGAAGTGAATCTATCGTGATATATCCATCCCGTGGAATGCTGGCACACACACACACACACACACACACACATACACACACACAGAGGAGCCTCCCAGGTGTGCTGGGGGAAAAGCCCAGACACGGGACAGCACACCGAATGAGTTCATTTAGTTGAAGTTTAAGAACAGGGAACCTAATTATAGGACGAGAGGTCAGAGAGTCCCATATATGGGAAAGAGCAGGTGGGAGCCTTGCAAGCTGCTAGAAATGCCCTCGGTTGTGATCTGAGTGGTGGTTTCACAGGTGCCTGAATATGCAAAAGTTTATCAGCTTATACAGTTGATTTGGGGACTTTGCTGTATATGTCAGTTGTGTCTAAGAAATGGCCAAGATACTTGGGCTCCTGCTGTCTTGTTTAGTGTGTTCCTGAAACTGTGTATGGTTTCCAAATGTTTACAAGTTGATTAATTGATCTCCAAATCATACGAGTGATTCAACTCCCCCAAAGTCAAAGCATATTTTTAAACGCTGAATAATTTTATTATGTTTCCAATACTTCACGCACATTTACATTTGAACATGGAGTTGAGCCCAATGAGGAGCATCTGATCAAAAGTAATGACAGTAGCTATTGTTTATAAACTGGGCATGGTCTAAGCCCTTCAGGTATTTGATGTAATTACACAACAAAGCTATGAGTTATCACTATCACCACGATAACTTCTGTATTGTGTATTTGGGAACAAGCATAGAAAGGGTAAATGATTGCCCAAGTTCCCACAGCTAGTAATTAGCCAGCTCTAGGGTCCACACCCAGGCATTCTGGCTCTAAAAGTGATGTGCTCAACCCTACTCCTTCTGTTTAACTAGTCACCCCTTTGCAAGCATAATAGTTGTCATCTTTATCTTTGTTATATTGCATTTAGGAAAGTCTCATTTCTCAGCCCTAGCATTACCCATTGAATTTGTCTGTTTTCTATTTATTTTGAAATAATATTATGTGCAAACTGCAATAAAAACCTATTTTCCAAATGTGTTTTAGTAGCAGAATTCAATCTTTCAAATAAAATTTTACCCTGAATCCCAAGATAAATAAAAAGTTGAGCTCTTCCAACTAAAGCAAGGTGAGTAGGCTGGGGGTTCAGGGAGAAGGAGGAGACACGGACGGAAGGATGTGAGGGTCCTGAGAGCTGCTCCCTTTCTCTGGACTACACCTCAGTTTCCTCCTACGGAAACTTTGGGCCACCGAATTCCAAGAATAGTCTCGTTTAAAAAGTAAATAAAAACAAGGATGGCATCCTTTTGTGGGAGATGGAAACTTGCTGAAACAAGACCTATTGACCATATTATGCCAGTTTGAAATTGGCTTCCACCAGCTGATGCAAAGTGGCTCGAATTTAATTTAGCAATAGTTTCATAGAATATCACTCTATATAATGTGAGAAGAGGTGAATTGATAAAGCACTGAAGGACCACATACTCTATAGAGTAGAAAGAATGATTTTGCAGGAAAATTCCTCAGGACTCAAGTCTTCCAATCAAATTCACCTAGTTCTTTAAAGGAATGTTCCCTGGACTGGGATGCCATTGGCTTTCCAAAGTGTGGGCCTTCCCTGACCTTTCGGTGCTCCAGTTTTGAAAAATCTCGGTTTCATACTTTACATATTCACAGTCCTTCCTGAACTACTTTTCTGTGTCAATGTTGCTTTTAGCTTTTGATTTGTTTTAATTTAAAAAATTAATACATGTACATGGTAAAAAAAAAAAGAGGAAAAAGAAAAAAGTAAAAGAAAGAAAGAAATTAAATAAAACAAAAACTTCAAATGGCAAAAAGGGTACCATGAAAGTGAATTTTCTTCCCATAGCAGAATGCCAGATGTGTCCACTGTAATTGTTTGTTTCATCTTTCTGGAATTTTCTCCCTAGGACTGACATGTATGTGAGTTCGCCCTTTGTGTTTCATTGTACACACTCCTCTGGATCATGTCATTGCTGTTTTCATTTGTGTGTTCCTTTGTTTGTTTTTATACTTGAAAATATGTAGTTTGTGAATGTATAACTCATTCTCTATAAAGACTGGGCACTTTTCTACGTGTGGATGAAACATTATTTAACCAGTTTCCTGTGATGGGTATTTAGGTTCTTACTGATATTTTGTCATTGTAGTTGAAGCTACAGGAGGCCTCCTCAGATGTTTTGTGACACCCAGATTTAGGATAAATTCCTGAATCTAATCACCGCAGCAATGTTTATGTGCATTTAAAAAATTGATAGGCCTTCAAACTGAGGACTTCAGAGGGGAGGGGGGTGGGGGAATGGGATAGACCGGTGATGGGTAGTAAGGAGGGCACGTATTGCATGGTGCACTGGGTGTTATACACAACTAATGAATCATCGAGCCTTACATCGGAAACCGGGGATGTACTGTATGGTGACTAACATAATATAATAAAAAATCATTTAAAAAAAAATAATAAAAAAAAAAAATAAAAAAAATAAAAAATTGATAGGCCTTGACGTTCTGGCCTCTAATTCACACTCCACATAGTTTCCAAGGGGCTCATTTCCCTCCACCATCCCCAGCACTATGCATCCTAGTTCCAAAAGATTACACTTGAGCTAAGGAAAAGCAATGCAATGTCTGGAGTTGGCGTGCTCTTTACCAGCCAGGAGTTCAACTTCTGCAGAGACACAACCCCTGTCAGTGGAATAATGATTAGTCCGTACCCAATCCTAGTTATAGGATGACTGGGTAAGGTCTCTGAGGGAGGCCAAACTGAGGTCAGCTGTGTCCTTATTTTCGTTGGCCCATGCTACCTAGCAGATATTGGGGGCCTATGTCTGCTGTCAATGCCATTGAAGTATGGTGTGAGATCTTCTGAACATCAGAGGGAGAATCTGAATTAGCCACAATGCTGATGTGCCTCCAAAGCAAGATTCCAAGGTGGGTAAGGCTAGTGAGCGAAATCGGTTCTCAAGCCCTGACCCTGCACACAGTGCGTGAGAGTCAAGGGGTCAGGCGGGAATGGCCTTAAGCCCCCGTGGTTAGTCCTGCTCCTCAGGCAGGTACAGAAGCCATACCTGTAAGACCAAGACAGACCAACTGCCAAGCCTCAGGTTTATACGGCCAGAGTCTTTACCTGCTTTGGAGATCATTTTAAAGAAAGGCCTTAATACAAAACCTTTGGTCAATGGACCAAACTAAACGTGTCCACATTATCAAAGAGAGACCTTCTTTTTTTTTTAAATTAAGTTTTTTTTAAATTCCAGTATAGTTTTAACATAGTGTTCTATTAGTTTTAGGTATACAATATAGTAATGCAACAATTCTGTGTGTTACTCCGTGCTCATCAAGATAAGTGGCCTCTTTAATCCCCATCACCTATTTCACCCATCCCCCCACCCATCTCCCCTCTGGGAACCATCAGCTTGTTCTGTATAATTAAGAGTCTGTTTCCCAGTTTGTCTCTCTCTCTCTCTTTTTGGTTCCTTTGCTCATTTGTTTTGTTTTTTAAATTACACATGAGTGAAATCATTTGGTATTTGTCTTTCTCAGACTAACTTATTTCACTTAGCATTATACCTTTTAGCTCCATCCATGTTGTTGCAAATGGCAAAATTTCATTCTTTTTTGTGGCTGAATAATATTCCATGTATCTTCGCTATCCATTCATCAGTCGATGGACACTTGGCCTGTTTCCGTACCTTGGCCATTGTAAATAGCGCTGCAGTAAACCTTGGAGTGCATGTATCCCTTTGAATTCATGTTTTCATATTCTTTGGGTAAATACCCAATAGTGTCATTGCTGAATCGTAAGATAGTTCTTTTTTTAACTTTTTAAGGAAACTCCATCCATTTTCCACAGCGGCTGCACCAGCTTGCATTCCCACCAACAATGCACAAGGCTTCCTATTTCAAGGAGAGACCTTCTCTCCGGTTCCTACCTCACATTCTACATTCATGAAGATGTAATTAATGAGATTTTACTATGCAGAACTCTGTACTCACAAAATAAATAAATCAGTAGGGGTTTGGGGTGAGGGATAGAATTTACCCCGGGGTTAATTTCAGAAGTGCTCTATAGACTTACATTTAAAAAAAAAGAAAAAGGAAAAAGATTTAACTTGTCAGGGCAGCTGTGGTATAGGAACAAACTAGGGCCTGATTTCCTGGCAGAGATGCCATTTATGGGCTGTGAGACCTGGGATTAATAATACCTACCTCACAGGTGTTAATGTGACCACTGAAACAGATGACGGATGGGAGGGCTTCGGGAAGCCAGAGTGCTGTAACAAATGTGCAAGCTCGGCTTTCCAGGCCCCCGGCGGGTCACACACACAGATCCCCGTTGGCCTCAGCTGCAAGTGGGGGAACGCCAGCCCTCGTTACATGTTTCCTCAGCTATTTGGGGTGTCCCCACAGGTTAGATTCTTGCATACATGGGCTTCTCTGGCATTCCATGGCGTTCTTTCTGTTCTTCCTTTCTGCTTCTGTCCTTAATGCTGTGGCTCGTGCTGCTCTCAATTCATGGGGATGGTGTGGGTGCATCTCCTGCCCATGCTGAAGCTGCCCGAGCCGCCTCCGCCGCCAGCCCTTGGAAAGCGATTTCTTTTTAGTCTGGCCCTAGAGCTTGCTGGTCTATACAGCATGTCTCTCCCCATTCCAGGACCATCCCTCAAAAAGAAAACGCCTCGTTCTGGTTATCTATGCATAAAAAATCACCCCACCCCACAAACCTAGTTATTTAAGCAAAGGCAACGTTTATGTCACTCATAAATCTGCAGTTGGAGCAGGACTCAGTGGACAGTTCGTCTCAGTTCCACTCCACATCAAAGACAGGGGACTCAAATCTTCTGGAAGCTTCTTCACACCTAGCTCTACAATGCTGAGGGTTAGATGGAACCTTAGCAGGAACTGCAGCTTGGTAGAACTTGATGGGCCTTTACATGTAGCTGCTTGGCTTCCTCATAGCATGGTGTCTGAACTCCAAGGGCTGGGATTCATGCACCAGAAATTGAGAGAGAGTGAGAATGAGAGAGAGATTGAAAGCTGTATCATCTTTTACACCTTAGACTCAGTAGCCACACAGTGTTACTGCAATTAATAATAATTATTAATTATCAGAAGCAAGTCACTTTTAACCTCAAAGACTGGCTCATAATCAAGAAAAAGGGAATTAGACTCCACCTTTTGGTGATAAGAGTGTCAAGAATTTACAGACATATTTTAAAACCACCACACACATCCTCACACCCAAATCTGTAAGTATTAGGTTCTGCAACATGGGCTAAAACCCCTGGAATTAGCAGGCCCTCAGTCTTTATTAGGATTTATTAATGAAACACCTCCTGGCATTGTATTGGCAGCGTTTGTTTGCAATCCCCTTGTCCTGGGACTCAGACATGAGTCACCTGGTGTTAGACCGAGAAAATGACATTCTGCGGCACTCAGAATCATGCTTTCGTTTCATGACTCTCATTCCATGCGATTCTTGTTCGTGGACTGTATCGTTAACTACTTGCTGTGTGGCAAGTCATGTCTAGACTCACAGGTCTGCAGAGTGGCTGGAGTTCACTGATCCAAGTAGGGCTTGGCTAGTGGAGCTGATCTGAGGCAGCTCTGCTCCATCTCTCACCCACCACCTGGGACCAGCGGGTTCACCAGGGCAAGTTTCACTCCTAGTGGTGGCAGAGATGTAATTAATAGGGCAAGTAGAAACAGGTGAGGCCTCTTAAGTCCTGGTCTCTGAATCCGCCCACTATCACTTCCACCCACATGCCCTTGGTCAAAGCAAATCACATGGTCAAGTCCAAAGTCAAGGAGCGGGGATATGCACTCCAACTATGATGAGGCCAGAGCTTGTGTGTGGATGCAGGGAAGGGTGAAGAATAAGCACTAATAATGCAGTCTAAGTGACGAATCAATCTTTTGTATATTACCTCTTGTCTTTAAGGCAAAGATTACAAATGTCACTATCCCTGTTCCTACCTCCCTGTCAGTTATGGTGGATAGATTCCAGCATGCTTTATGAATGATCTGGGACCCACTTCAGGACTTTTCTAAATACAGTGCTCCACAGTAAACTGATTGGATCTGGAAAATGAAATAAACCATGCTTAGGGTACGTTCTGTTCCAAGAGTTTCCTAGGCCTCTAATCCAAAGTCCTGACCCCAAACATGCTAAGCTATCCAGGCTTGCAAGCACGGCGTCAAGGTGCTAAGAGAGAAGAGTGGAAGCTGCTGGTACAGAGGTATGTGAGCATCACCGCTTGAATTATACACAAAAGTCGTGTTTCTTTTTCTCCTAGAGTAAGGGAGGCCAACTGGTATACCCTTGCCCGCAAACCATCGACTAAGGACCCATCATCCTCAGCTTTATGGTAAGTCTCTTTTCAAAGAGGAGGCCTTTTTAAACCATGTTCCTTATGTAAGGGAGAAGCCAGATTCTGATTAGGATGGAATGGCTGACATGCCAGAAGTAAGACTGGGGTCCTGTGTCTCACACGCATGCACGCACACACACATGCACACTCACACACACACACACACACAATGTACACACAGGGAAACTCTAGAAGCAGACATCGGAGGTGATTTCTGTGAATCACACATTCCTAAGAAAGATGTTAGTGGTAAGGATTCTAGGACACAGTCCCTTGTTCCTTTTCTCCAATAGTTATTGCCACTCGGAAGTTGTGATATACGAAGAAAATAACATACTTGTTACCTTATTACAAAGAAATGAGAAATGTGTTTCCTGACTATTTGTTGTTACCATTGAGAGGTAAACAATTTTTGCAAATGCATAAAAAGCATCTCAAATATAAAAGAGCGATTAATTAAACAGAAGATGCTCCACTGGGAAGTCCCTCTTCTCCTCTCTGAGCTCCAGCCCTTACTAATCCTCCTTGGACACAAGGCCAGCAGAAGTCAACAGGGCAGGATTGGTGTAGGGACCCTACACCAGTGAAAGTGAGAGACGGGGCTTACCAGGGAGGAGAGCAGCAAAGACAGGTGCCGGCAATCTGCAGGAGGTGAGGGCAAGAATGCTTCAGAAATATAGGAAAATAGGGGCGCCTGGGTGCCTCAGTCGATTAAGCATCTGTCTTTGGCTCAGGTCACGATCTCAGCATCCTGGGATCGAGCCCATGTTGGGCTCCCTGGTCAGTGGGGAGCCTACTTCTCCACCTCCCTCTTCCCCTCCTTCCTGCTTGCTCTCTCTCTCTCTCAAATAAATAAAATCTTAAAAAAATAAATTCTGGCATCTCTATCAGAAGTGGCAATAATGCATATGGATCAGTGTGTCGGCCAGGGAGCTATTTACCTTCCAGTCTTCAAGGCAAGCTTTCTTTGTTTTGCTTCTCTTCACCATGGAGGGGGCCTTCTCCATCCACCCCACAGCATAACGGGCATCTCTCGGGAGAATTGTTACCTTCTAAAGGAAGGCTAACATCTAAAGACTGAATCCTCCCTTGGAAAATTAACAATACCCCTATGGCTAGAGCACCCCCGTTTCCAGGACAGACTGGATGACCCATCTAGATAGTAGAAGGGGGGACCGGGTCAGATTTTATCACAAAACGCTCAATAAGGAAGTCTCTAAGACACAATCCAGCCCAAGTGCTAATTGGTTTGCAATTCCCCTAATTAGTTTGTCATCTACCTGGACAGCTTAGCTGCTGGCGGGAAGCCCAGACCCTGCCCAGCCAAATTCACAGCTCCCAGAATTTGGAAGTGTAGCAGCAATGACAATTCTGCACCCTGTCCACACGTGGGCATGCCCACCCGCACATACACACCTTCTTGCTAAATGTAGCGATGATAACAGATTCTCACAATGCTGCTAACAATCTCATTAGGCTGTTTGGTGTGAGGAGGAAGCAAGAGCCCTTCTAACTTTGCTCCAACACTTTGCGAACAAACTACAGAGCTGCTCAGACCCGTTTTATCATTAAGCAAAGACTATAGTTATGATTGAAGGTGTCTAGAAGGCTCAGGCTCCAAAATCTCTTCTATCATAGATGGGACAGCGTGCCACAAGCTATTAGCCTGTTTGAGTGAAGTACCACCTGCTATCTCTTTCCCAAATATTCTCTATATAGCTGTTTAGAGTCCCAGGATTTTAAACTTGGGTAACACAGTGACCATTTCTGAAGGAAAAAAAAATTGCATATATGCTCAGCATTGAGATAATTTCCATCATGATATTACTTCAATGTATACAAAGGTAGAACTCTGTGTTAACTCTTTATCCTCATGGTTCATATACCACTATAATACAAACCACATTCACAACTTGAATAGAAACAAAACAATACCCATTACATTTGAATTAAAATATTAATCTAATGTGGCATCTTCTATTGTGTTTCTGAAACGAAATTGCTACTTGAAATCCGCACATGACACTGATTGCTATGTTTCTATGGGATCTTATCTGTCTGGCAAGCTGATACAATGCACCTTATCCACCCCATTCTCTCATCTTGTTTGCCTAGTTGAACTATTACTAAAGCCTTGTTCATATAAAGGGATTGGGGACATTGATTGACCCTCACTAGGAATGGACACTTCACTGATGCAGTAAGAACACCTCTCATCTTTTGTTATTTTTTGTAAAAACAAATGAAAGAACAGTGAAATAAAAGTATCTAGCAGTATCTAGTTTTAGAGTAGTCATCTCTGTGACCCAGATCATATTTGCATTTATGCATTTTTCTATTATTATCAAAACAATAAAGACACTGTTGGTCAAATAATTAACACTTCTTCATTGTGGAAAATTGCACACCTGCCTTCCCTCTTTCCCAGGAGGCTCCTTTTTTCTGCATGTAAACTGGCCCTCAGCAGTCTTCTGTTAGGATGAGTGTATCTCGGACTAAAGTTACAGTTCCTGCCACACTAGTGCAACTCTGGTCTTTGCAAGATTCTTTTTTTAAACCAAAGCTTTGCAAAGCTTTGTGTTTTTCAGTTGCAAAGACAATTAGATACTTGGAGAATTTTGGAATATTAAAATCTGCCAGTTCATGTCTGAAGAATAAGGCAGCCAATATCAGGATTTTCTTTAATGTACAGAGAAGTCTGGAGACGTTTCTCTAGAAGCTAGATGTTTGCCCGGAGCAAGGGCCAGGGCTAAGGCCAGGCAAGTGAGGTACTCACTTCAGGTGTAAAATTTAAAAGGGTGCCAAGAAACTCAGTAATCAAGTTAAATAATAATTTGATACAATGTGTTTTCTAGAACTCAAAATTAATTCAGAAAATCCGTGATGAGCAAAATATGAAAATTTTAAATAAAGACCTTGCTCCATTGAGCCATATTGAGCCTGAGGCAAAAGGAAAGATATGTGCCCCTGTACACATGTTTTTGTTTATTTTATTAGTGTTTTATATGGGTTTTTTTGCAAAAGATTATATTTGGGAAAATATTGAAAATTGAAATGTAAGTGTATAAAAGCTGACATTGTTTTTGATTTAAGTATTTTATTTATACCAAAATATAATTTATGATCATTTTACTTCAGCTTAAGTTCATTAAAAATTGCTTAAGACTGTCACTTGGTGAAGAGAAATTGTCAACATGGCACTCTCTCAATTGAAAATGAGATAAGCAATAAAGCAAATTTTGAGAGTATTGTTGATGTGTTTGCTTCCATTAAATCCAGGGCACACACGTTTCCATCTGTCTCAGGTTCCAGTATGATTTGATATAGCATTCCCCTGGGGGAGGTGGAGGGTAGGTTTGAAGATTAATTAATGCCTGGAACAGGATAAATATTTATTTATTTATTTTTATTTTAATGTTTATTATATTATGTTAGTCACCATACAGTACATCCCTGGTTTCTGATGTAAAGTTCGATGATTCATTAGTTGCGTATAACACCCAGTGCACCATGCAATACGTGCCCTCCTTACTACCCATCACCGGTCTATCCCATTCCCCCACCCTCCTCCCCTCTGAAGCCCTCAGTTTGTTTCTCATAGTCCATAGTCTCTCATGCTTCATTCCCCCTTCTGATTACCCCCCCTTTCTTTATCCCTTTCTTCCCCTACCGATCTTCCTAGTTCTTATGTTCCATAGATGAGAGAAATCATATGATAATTGTCTTTCTCTGCTTGACTTATTTCACTTAGCATTATCTCCTCCAGTCCCGTCCATGTTGCAGCAAATGTTGAGAACTCGTTCTTTCTGATAGCTGAGTAATATTCCATTGTATATATGGACCACAACTTCTTAATCCATTCATCTGTTGAAGGGCATCTCGGTTCCTTCTTTATTAAATGTTAGTTTTTATCACTATTAACAATCCCTTCTCGTGAGCTCCAAAGCAGAGCAAGGACTTCCAGCTGATTGTGCCAAACACAGTTCTGAGGAATTGAGAGGTAGATAGAGAAAGCAAGATGAACAGTAACCAAAATTCTCAGAAGTCTCCAAGGGCTGCTCCCATCTAATAATGTTGGTTTCTACTTGGCGCTGTCTTCATGGCAACCTCAGAATTGTTTCTCACTCCTCCCTGTCCTCCAGATTCTTCTATGCCACTCAACCATGTGGGTAGAGGAAAATTCAAATCCAATATGGAAGAGGGGGAAATAGAGATGACATGGACTTGCAAAAAGATTTGGGCTAGAGACCAGTTTCCAAAATTCTAGAGCCCTATGTTCATGCTTGTGAACATGAGAATATTAAAACTTACTTCTTAGCAATGTTTTGTGAATTAAATGCTGTGATTTTTATAGGGTGTCTGAAGCGGTACCCAGAACATGCTGTGCCAAGAATAAATGTTTATTAATGCAAAAGGAAGGAAGGAAGGAAGGGATGGGCATTAGTCTTAAATTGCTGTCTAACAAATTACCACAAACTTGAATGCCTTAGAATAAGACTCATTTTATTTCACAGTTCTGTAAGTTCCAGGTAGGCTCGACTGGTTTCTCTGCTGAGCATCTCACAAGGCTGGAGTCAACACCTCAGCTGGGCTGAGTTCTTACCTGGAGACTCTGGGAGTAAAACCACTTCCAAGTTATTTCAGCATGGTTCTATGCAAGATCCTGTATATGCTACTTAATTCTTATAACAAGATATGCTAAGTTAAGCCCCCATTTTATAGATGAAGACG
The DNA here is from genome assembly GCF_024610735.1 of Ursus americanus. Lineage (NCBI taxonomy): Eukaryota > Metazoa > Chordata > Mammalia > Carnivora > Ursidae > Ursus > Ursus americanus. The sequence goes on from NC_142148.1 coordinate 19,486,723, forward strand.
TTCTTGTCATTGAACAACTTTCTCAAGGTCTCGGTGTTAGTAAGTCTAATTGATGACTCCAAATTGTTGTTTGAAAGTCAGAGAAAACACACATTGAATGTAGCTACAAGACAGTAATTAAAGACTTTTCTTTCATGGAAAATTATGTGATCATTAGCAAGCTTATCAGAGAGACAATTGTCCACCATATTAACCTTGTTTCCATATTTCCTCTTGTCTTCTCTGAACACTTTGGTGACCTCAGGTCTTAGGATTTTATGTGCAACAAGCTCTAAAGTACCTTACATCCCTCCAAAAATATAGAAAGGATCATACTGGGTAGAAACCAGGCTGTTTACCCTGTCTTGTGAGGATCGTTATGGCAAGCATAAGTCTCCAATGCCAACTGAAAGTTGTCCATTTGCATATAACTTTATTTTCTAGTCTTCCAGTTTGGAAGCTATAGTTCTAGGGTTTAAATATTGGAAATTCAGGGATATGCCAACGTTTTGAGGAAGATGTTCAGAGAATATTCAAGTGAATGTTCATTTGGTCACCTGCTCCAGTCCAGACTTAGCGTGCATTCCAGGTGATTTGTCTGTGATCACCATAGTCATGTCCTTGGTCCTCATTGAGTTGGGCATCCTGTGAAATTATGGCCCTGTACTTTGGTCCCATCCCTATAAGGTGGGACCAGGAAACATTCAATAATTCAAAAAGATGTCCCCACTAAGGGATTTCCCTAAAAGACAAAAATGAGGGATCGTGTAGTCAACTATGTTGTGGTTCCCTATATTCTACCTTGGGCCATTTAATACAACCTGTGCTCAAAATTAAATTTTGTATGAAACTTGGGGTCTCTTTAAACTATTTACTTGGTTGGCCTTCTGAGCTCTGTTTTATTCTTATTTCTCAGTGGAAGTTCTTTTTTGAGAAATTCTGACGTCTTTTGGAGAACCAAAAGGGAAATGGATTTTTCCCCCTATTAAGGCAGGATAGACGGGGAAGCAATGTGACCCTAGATCATTAATGCAGGAGTTCTGGCTGTCCTTGGGAGTGGGCCAGTGGCCCAGAAGAGAAGCCAGATGGGGTCAGTGACCTCAAACTGACAGATGTGGCAGTGGAGGATTCCAGGAAGAAAGATCAGAGGCTGGCCAGGAATGAGAGCCACTTGCCCAGATGCTAAACCCCAGAGGGGTGAAGGTAAAGACTTGGGCAGTGTTTTGGCTGAGTCATGGGATAAACTGGTCAGCAGCTAGGGTCAAGTTCAGGACAGCAAAATGCTGCCCAGGGAACTTTAGAAAAGAGAGAGGGCAGGGAAGATGGTGCTTGTGGGACCATGGGGAATTAGTTGTATCATCTATATAATGACTTTGTTTAACCCTTCTTGTGGCTCTACCATGAGTATCTAAATGTGATAATATGTCCATCTCCTGAGAGTCAGGATAATGGGACAGCATAAAGATCAGTTCTATTGTGTATGGATCACAAAGAAACAAAAAACAAGAGCAGAAAGAATAAGTAGGAACTGTCTATGAAGTTTGCTGCTTTCTTTCTCAACTGTGTCATCACAATGTCGAGCTTCATCTGAGTAATTTTCTGACCCAAAAGCAAAAGATGGTACCTGGTGTGACTCAGTCCTCTACCTCTGAGACAGCTAACACTCTCCCACTTGAGAGAGGAGAGGATGGGAGACTTTACTCTGAAGACTTTTCTCAGCTTACAAAAGAGGTCTTGGGCCTGTTCATGTTTTCTGACAACTTTTACAAAATGCCTGTATCCATGCTAATATTTTAAAGACCCACTTAAACTGTAATCCACTTAAAGTTTATTGAACAACATCCTATTATGTAGGCATAATTTCTTCTTTAAAACAGTGTTCTTGCCTCAAATGTTTTCATGATACCACCACGTAAATAAGTAAAACAACTCACTCAAATAATGCCTTCTTTGGACCAGACTTGAACTAGACAAAGAGGCCACAGATGGAAAAGACATTCCAGAATTCCAATTAATAAATATAGAAGTAAAGATGGAATTAGAAAAACACCTCTTGGCAGTCACTGCAGTAATAATTGTTTCAGGCAAGGATCACTAATAGATGCTAAAATTAGTGAAAGGACTATGAGAAACAAAATATTTACATAGTCTCAAAGTATTGCCCCATGAGATTCTAATTAATTACAAAAGAGTAATAGTAACTTTGCAGCAGAGAAGCCTGGCAGATATAACTTACATGAAGCAATTAAAGTAAACATCACACACACACAAAAATGGGACAAATCAACATCATGTGCCTCCTGATATGATGCACTGAGAAGGACATAACATCACTTTTGTGGTTCTTCTGTCCAAATTGCATAGCCTGAATCTAATTATGGGGAAACCTCAGACAAACCCAAATTAAGGGAGATCCTACTACATGACTAATCTGTATTATTCCAAAATATTAAGATGATGAAAAATAAAGAAAAGCTTAGGACCTGTTCCAAATTAAAGGAAAACAAAGGGACATGACAGATTAAAGGGACATGACAACTAAATGCAACAATGTGATCCCAGATTAGATCCTGGACCAATGCCTGGATTTAGTGGACAACTAGTAAATTTGAGTAAAGCCTGTAGATTACATACTAGTAATAAATCAATGACAATTTCCTAATTTTGATGATTTAGTTATGGTTATAGAAAAAAATGCCTTTGATTTTAGGAAATTCACACTGATTTATTTAGAGGTGAATGAGGTATCATGTGTTAAACCTTCACTCAAACATTTCAGGACAAAGTGTGTGTGTGTGTGTGTGTGTGTGTGTGTGTGTGTGTGTGTGTGTGTAAAGACAGAGTGATAAAGCAAATTTGGTAAATGTTTAGCATTTACAGAGAATCTAGGTGAAAGGTATACAAAAATTATTTAAACTTTTTGGTAAGTCTGAAATTATTTCAAAATACAAAATGAAAAATAATAAAAACAGAAGGTTTTAAAAAGAAGACATGATCTCTGCCATCAAGTTCCTCAAAACCTCGTGGGGACAGATGGCAAATCACCATGAAGAGATGAACATAGTTCAGTGAACTATAGGGTATTTTAAGGACACAGGCGATGGGATAAAATTTCTAGAAGTAAAATACAGTAGACATTTTCCAGAAAGGACACTAAGTTTGAGTTAAACGAATTCATTGCCTTCCTAAGCCCTTAGGAAAATATTTAGGCTCATCATTCTGAGAAGTTAAGTCTGTTGCTCCATATAGATATAAGAAAGACATTAGTTCATAGGTCACTCTGTCCAGTAGTCCATTGATTTGTCCACTCAGTAACATAGCCAGTTATCCATCCTTGGGTCCTCCAAACTGTGAACCCCAGTTAAGCCATTTTATTATCTATACCCAAGTTACAGCAACATTGACTATCTTTCTCTTCACTAATAAAGAGACAACTATTTTGAAGAGTTCCCCTCTGTTAATAGTTTTAAGGTGCACCATAGGGTCAGGTTTCCATGGAAGTTTTCAACTTCATTTAACTCTGTTCTAACGAACCCAGAAATGTGCCCACTGTTCCCTAGGAAAAGAGATAGATACCTACTAGTTATTGAAGCACGTATCTATGTAAATAAAGGAAAGTGTTTCCCAGCCCTTCCACTGAATGCACTGAGATAAGGGAACATTAGTACCCCCTGACTATTAGGATGGTAATGGATGTTCAGAAGCCAAAGGAGGAGAGACACTTTGGGAACTGACAAAGAGGTCTTCCCAAGATGTTGGTACCTGGGTACGAATAGGAAGCTCGTGGCAAGCCCGAGCCACTAAGAGCAGGAGAATTTGGGATAGATCTTATCTTCAATCCAATGTGCTATTTTAGTTTTTCCAGAATCATTGGCTTTGACTGAGTAAGTAAATTAATTGACTTCTAAATTCCCAACTTAGACAACTTGGCAAATAAGATTTGGAATCAAAGCAGAATCAGATGCTCTCTGATTTTCACTGACCTAGCTCTAGTCAGTTCCAGGATGACACCCTCTTTTTCATCACTGAGATCTTCCACAAACGTTCATATATGACCAAGGGCTGGTGATAATGAGTTGCTGCCACATGACATGACATGAATGTTTTATTTAAAACCAAATTCCTAAGAAAATATTCTTGTTTTCTCATTGAGTATCAATTCATTCACTCAATACAAATTCATTGAATCCCTAATGTATTCTACAAAAAGGGGTCAAATGCAGACTTGTTGCTATGTCATCATTAAGGAGGAAGAGCTGGGCTGAGAGTCATGAGGTCTGGTTTGGACTCTAGTCGTGACTTTATGTACCTACACGTTCTTCAATAAATCGTATCTCCTCTGTAGATCTCGGTTATCTTATCTGTAAATTGAGGATGCTTTAACAATCTCTTTGGTACCTTACAGCACTATGGTGTCAATGGTCAGCATTGACTGTCCACTTGAAACCCCCGAAGATATGACCTTAGGCTGAAGAACTTATTCAAGGGGAAATATACTAAGGAGACAAAGAATGAACACTGTTACTCAGTACAGGTAGGAGTACGGTTTCCCCAAAGGTGAGGAAAGGTTCTCACGGAAGAGATTTTAAGAAAAGCTTTGGTAGAAGTGAGAACCTAATGATGGCAGAAAGAAGAGAAGATCCTCTCAGATGAGAGAGTGATTGTCTCTTTGGTGCCTGGATGGGACAGACACAGATAGAAGTGAGGGCTGGAAATGAAACACAGATTAGAATTTGCTTGCAATGGATGCACTTAGCCTTTAAAATTTTTACAAGGAAGACGTTACCCCTCCTTTATAAAGGAAACTTTTGTTGACTTGGGAAAACAACAGGGGTGGCTTGTAACAGGTTCCCCATGTCTAAGATGCTATGATATAGCTGACCAAGCAGCGTGTTGTTAATGATAGATCCACTGTTCAAGAGGGAAGGGTGTTTTCCTTGAATATGCTTAAGATGTTTAGATAGTTGATCTGTCTCCTTTTCCCAAATGGGGCAAGATTTGAGTTATGGCTTCATGAGGAACTGGAAAGCACACTGAGACGCTGTTTATTTCTTAACTACTTTGCTGTAAGCTGCTGTTTTAAATTCTAAACAGCTTAATAAAACTTTCCAACAATTTCAGCATTTTCTAAATTTGAGAGGCCATCTTTATGGCTTTTGGAAGAAAGTCCAGAAGTATTGTCAATGAGCAATTTCAAGCAAAAACCTAATTTTAACAGATGAAATAATAACAATTGGAGTGATGTAGGTTAAAATCCCCTAACTACTCAGTGTGCATGTGACTAACATCCATTACTCATCCAGCTGATTCAGAGAGATGAGTGTGTGCTACACAGGAAGGTTCATCTAAATGCCTCCCTCAGCTGCTTTGCCTTCGGTCAATGGGGAAACTCATCCAATCAGCTAATGCATTGAACCAAAGACTGCGTGTATCTTAGGACCCATACAGGTTTGGTCTGGAGAGTGGAGGGGACAAGGAAGGATCTAGAGGCAAACTCTTATATGCACTCCTTGAAGTTAGGTGTTCTGCCCAACAGGAGTCAAGTGAAGGGCTTCTCGACACCTAAGAAAATTACTTCTTCATCCTTATAGTCATCTATGGTAGACATCATTTCTTTTTCAAGAGAAACTGAGGTTCAGAGGGATGAAGTGACTTGTCTGAAGGCTAACAACTTGCAGAGCTGGGATTCGAACCCAAGGCAGACTCCAACCTTCTTTTAGAGACTTGCTGCCAGTGCCCCTTGGAGAGTGGCTGCCCTTTGCAGGGGCTCAAGCTGAGACTTTGCCTCCATTAAGCAAGACTTCCACTCCTCCTCCTCCTGTAGTCACTCTTGCTTTTTTCCTTGGCTTTTGGCAATTGTCCCATCTCCTTCCTCTTTGGGCTATGGTTTCTGCACCTCTTCACTCTTTCTTGGCCCTGTAATATGTCATGTGCAGAAAGCAGAAATGCAAGTAAGCTTTAAATGGCTGATCTTGGCAACAGACCCATCATAGAATCAGCTCAGAAGCTGTTCCTGTGCAAATTAACAGCTGAAGCCGACAGCCCAGCAAGGACTGACCGGTGTGCTCACTGAGGAGGATCTTGCTTCTCAGTAGATGTCTCCTTCCTGTTTCAAATGTCATTACTGGCACAGAAGGAAATGGGGGCTTAAAGGTTTGCGTTGTGATTAGGACTTGGCAGGGCTTGAATCTTCGAGTTAAATGTTCAGATGGCCCAGACCTTCCCTCCTGTTTCAGACCTGATGGCTGTTTTCCTCTGAGTTAAAGGCCATATCAAGCACCTGGCAATAATGTAAGCCGTCATAGGGAAGCAGGTCCTGCCCCCTTTCTTGTTCATAGAGGACAGTGCAGGTGCATTGAGGAACTTCTACGGAATCATCAGCCAGAGTTTCTGCTGTTCCCAGTGTAGGAGACAAGCCCCAAATCCAGGAGTCAGTCCTCTGCACCTTTGCCTGCCTCATCTGCCTCAATCAGAGACCATCCGTGGTATATAAAGCCCTGGGGGTCCTACCTTCCTTCCTTGACTTCACCTACTCTTCCCCATTTCCCCAGCCACCTTCCGACGCCCAGTCCTCAGCATCTCTGTACTGGCTGATGTAGCTGTCTCCTTGCTGCTCTCTGTGTCTTTGCTCTGCTCCTACAATGATCCACTCCCCACCCAGTCGCCAGAGCAGGCTTCTCAAAATGCATACTTCGCACTTTGTGCTATTAATTTTGACATTTGTGTGACTCCGCACTGACAGCAAGATGAAAATGTAAACTGCATAACACAGCCTGTCTGGACCTGGAGTGTGCAGCCCCTGCCTGCCCTTCTGACTTCCTTCGAACGCCCTTAGCTCCAGGCACACCGCCCACCACAACTCTCTCTGACACCAGCTTTTGTCTGCCTGGAGTTACTGCCCACTTTGGTGAGTTCCCAGCTCCCATGTGGCTTCCACAGAGAAGCCCTGCCTGGTCCCCAGGACCAGGCCATGGTCCCAACTCTTCGTCCCTTGTGCTCTGGCTCTGTCATTGCAGCCAGGACTGTAGTAATGTTATTCTTTGTGTGATTTCTTTGATTTTTGTCTCCCTTGTCATTTAGAGAGTTAACTCCCGAGATTAGGAACCACATCTAATTTCTTCTAACCATCGAACTTCTAGTGCTGTGGAAATTTGCAAGAGGTCTTACAAAATTATTCTCTTTGAGGTACTTTTTCATTTTTGCTTGCATGAATTCAGGCGAGGAGGAAGACCTTCGAAAATGTTACCAGCTTAGCATCACTGTTTTTCACAAACTGGGTGAAGGCTTCATCACTGGGTTAAGAAATACAAGATAAACTAAGGATATACTGTATGGTGACTAACATAACATAATAAAAAATTATTTTAAAAAAGAAATACAAGATAGGTGAACAAGCTTCAACTCTTATGACAAACAGTAATTAAATGGAGAGTGAATAAATATAATTCTCTACAACGAAGGTAATTTTCAATAACCAGCATATAAGTCTGAGGTTACAAGTCAATATTCTTTGCAGATACACTTAAAACAAACCCCTGATGTTTTCAGAAAGCTCTTTGTACTTTTTAGTAAATTCTCTTAGACAGAAAAACAGAGCATTATAGTGACAAGATAGAGAATAAGTACAGATTTAACTTCAAATAATACAAAGTTAGTAACGGATACGTAAACATTCTTTGATCTTCTGCCTGATCCTTCCCAAAACCTGTAAAGGTTGACCCAGTATGTCAAATTCTCAATAATATTTGTGAGTCAACTACCTCTTCCCAGAAGCTTCCTCCATTATACCCCACTTCTATGTGTGGCTCTTGGGTTTCAACTATACTTTTGACAAATATTGAATGAAATCATTTGGTGTTTTAATATTGTATGTCCGCAGATCCTAACATGGTCACTTAGTTGATGCTTAGTGTATATACACTGAATGAATAAATGACCAACTGGGTCACTTTCTGTAAAGTGGACTGAGTGGGACAAGATGAAGCAGATAGCCATGCCCTTCCTCTGCCACAGAGTTTCTGAATCCCTACACTATTGACATTCGGGGCTGGCTAGCTCTCTTTCACGTGACGGCTATCCCCTGCATTGCAGGATGGTTGGCTGCTTCCCTGGCTTCCACTCAGTCCATGCTAGGAGCACCCCGTACGTCAGCGGTGGCAATCACAAATGTCTCCCGACATTTCCAAGTGGAGAGCCACTGATCTAGAGTGACAAAGTGAAAATCAACTTTCCATGAGCCCGGGCTCAGCCAAACATCATTTATAGTAATTACATGGACAAAACCCACAAAATTCTCAACCTTAGGAAGAATAAAAGAACAGAATGTGTTCGTGATTTGTCCTCCTGGCATGGTGGAAAATTCAGAGCTTTGGAATCAGACAGACTTGTGTCTGCCTCCCAGGACTACCTACAGACTGTTGTGTGATACTGGACAGCTTACCCAAACTCCCATAGCCACAGCTTTCTTGTCTATCAAATGGAGCGAACAGCAGGCAGTTCTAAGGAGTACATTAAGTCAATACATGTGAAACCCTGACAGAGTCTCATGTGGAATCAGGACTGAATAAACCAGTGGTTGCTGTCCATGCGATTGCTGGGATCACTGTCTCTACCCGCACCATTCCTCCCTCCTGGAGCACTGCTCTGCCGCCCTCAAGACTCACTTCCACACCTCTCCAGAACAGGTGCTGCCCCACCCCTTTCCAATCTCTGCCTCTCACCCCTTGGACCATGATCATTTCTGCTTTCTGGAACATTTCCCGTTACTTTTCTGAGCATTTAGAGATAAGGCTGTGCAATAACACCCCATCGTTGGGGCTCTGGAACATTACCCTGCACCACCACTGTTGTCTTGCCTCTGGTTGTAGTTTCTGACAAAGAGCTATGTCTCTGGCATGCCTTCTCTTGTTAAGAGGTCTTCCTGTAACAGGTATCCTCCGTCTTGGCCCAGGCACTGCCATTTAGCCACTGGCAGCAGGTTGCGATGTCATTGAGCCAAATGCTTCCCTCCCCAAACACTGCACAGCCAGGTTTCTTGGTCGCTGCTACTTACGTGGAGGTGTAGGCATGAAGAGAACCCACAGAATAAGCTCAGGATGCCACGGGATGGGTGAAGAAGTGTCCTCGGACGGAGGTCCTCAGTGGACTGGGGAGACAGGGAGCATAGAGGCAGGCACCTTAACCACTCCTGACCCAAGGCATCCCGTCTCTGTGCTCCTGCAGCTGTGAGTGCAGAGAGCTCAGCCGGCCCCTCCCAAGTGAAACATCTCATGGGGGTAAAGGAAATATTTATGACGGAAAAACCATCACACTGGGATACACTCTCAGGTGCCAGAAGGGTAGCAGGGTAGCAGATGCTGAGGCCTCTCTGAGTGATGTGTTAAATCCACTCAGGTGGCTTAGTCTCTGATTTTCCACTCTGTCTATTTAGAGAGTGGGGCTGTCATGTTAATCACTGGTTTTCTAAATCAAACTTAGGCTTACGGATGAGTCACATTAATTTCTTTTTCTTTCATGTACTCTATGTGGAGAGCCTGCTTTTATTTAGAATCCATTAATTTATAATTTGTGCATGTGTAACAGGGGCAAGGCTTAGATCTACTTCGGGGCTAGGGAGGGAAGCTTTTTGGGGAAATTGATATTTTAGTAGGTCTATTTAAATAAATAATAGATAAACTGTTCTTATTCTGCTAGAGATGTTATTTACATACAATAAATAGGAAATTCGCCTTATCTATTCATGGAAGAAAGCTCTTCAGCTGTCCAATAGAAATATAATGTAAGCCCCACACGTCATTTCATATACTATAGGAGCCACATTTGAAAAGTGAAAATAGAGCTGAAATGGCTTTTAATAGCATAGTCTGTTTGACACAATATATGCAAAATATCTTGTCAACATGAAATCGTTATAAAGATTATTAATGACATTTCTGACATTCCTTTTTCATACGAAGTCTTTGAAATCTGGTATGCGTTGTACATTTGCAACACACTTGAGTTCAGACTAGCCGCATTTCAAGTGCTCCCTAGCCACATATGACTAGTGGCTACCATATTGAACAGCACAGTGCTCTAGAAGTTTCCATCCCCATCACCATCTTCTTCCTTCTGCTTTCCTCCTTCTTATTGCTTCCTGTGACATCAGTGTAATAGATCTTTTGGTTGCTATTGTTCATCTGTTTACAAAGTAACATATATTCACTTTGGTGCATGCATTCTCCTTTTTTGTCTGGAATCCTCACGGTTAGCCTTAGTGAGTACTAAGCCATATTTTTCCACTCCCCAACTTGAGGTCAGGGTCTGTCGATTTCAAGGGAAAATAAGACTGAATTTTTTAACTTAGGCAAATCCTGAAAACTCTGGAACATGTAGTCAGTTGTGATTGCGGGTCTACAGAGCCGAAGTTTAAACTCTGCCACACTGAGTTCTCACAAAGCTTTGATTTTGGACAGCCTCGAATGTTGGCCTAGCCAAGCTCATACTTCAGAGGCTACATTCACAGAGATCATTCCCAAACCCAGCAGAGTTGTCCATCTTGGCCCAGCAGACCATAGCACTTAACCCATTGGGAAGGAGAAGGTGCATGGGCACCAAGAAACCAAGCAACCCAAAGCAGCTTAATTTTCTCCCCTTAGTAAAGTTGATGGAGGCATCTAGTTCAAGAAGTAGGTTTCTTTGAGGCTGATCCCAGTCACATCTTGTGACCACTATATAAATGAATTAAACCACAGAAAATAAAAATTGCCAGGTGAAAACTCAGATTGCTAAGACTCCTATGTAATCATTAGCAATAATAAGGAAGATTTGTGTACACTGATAGGTCCAGATGTTCGTGATGTTACCAGATAAGGAAATTATAAGCCATTATGTATTGCGTGATCCTTGGCAAAATGTGTCTTTGGAAATGTAAATGAAGACATGGCTATATTTGTAAAGTCAGGAAGATGAAGTACAGCAAACTGTTAAGAGTGCTGCTGGGCGCCTGGGTGACTCAGTCAGTTAAGCGTCTGCCTTCAGCTCAGGTCATGACCCCAGAGTCCTGGGATTGAGTCCGCCCCCCCATCAGGCTGCCTGCTCAGTGGGAAGCCTGCTTCTGCCTCTGTGGTCTGCCTGCCACTCCCCCTGCTTGTGCTCTCTCTCTCTCTCTCTCTCTCTCTCAAGTGAATACAATCTTTCAGAAAAAAAAGAGTGGTACATGGAGGGGTGACATTGGATGAGCAGGAGGGCATGTTGACTTCTAACTTGTTATAAATTATAATAAGACAACTGGTTGGTTGTTCCTTTTCTCTGTAATTCTCAGAATTAATATTACTAATCACCATTAGTAGTAATGGTAAAAGAGTAATAGTACTATGAGTGTAAGTCAGTTCTGTCCAAAAAAGCTCAAGTGAGGGACGCCTGGGTGGCTCAGTCAGTTAAGTGTCTGCCTTTGGCTAAAGTCATGACCCCAGGGTCTTGGGATAGAGTTACACAAGGGGCTCCTTGCTCAGTGGGGAGCCTGCTTCTCCCTCTGCCTGCAACTCCCCCTGCTTATGCACCTTCTCTCTCTCTTTCTCTGGCAAATAAATAAATTTTAAAAAAATCTTAAAATAAAATTTAGGGGCACCTGGGTGGCTCAATCAGTTGAGTGGCTGCCTTCGGCTCAGGTCATGGTCTCAGGGTCCTGGGTTTGAGCCCCATGTCGGGCTTCCTGCTCAGCAGGGAGTCTGCTTCTCTCTCTGCCCCTCCCTCTGCTCTGCTCTGTCTCAAATAAATAAAATCTTTAAAAAAAAAATTTTTAAAAAGCTCAAGTGAAAGGATCTCTAGTAGTGAAAACATCTACCATTTGCCCTGATCTTGCTTGACCTTGGCCTATCCTATGGTGATCTCAATCCCCAGCTAATCACCTTCTCTAAACTGGTGATAGTTAACATTTATTGATCATTCAGTAAGAACTTCACTTGCCTTCATTGAACTGTTTTAACATTCTCATGGGGTAGGTATTACAGTTCCATTTTACAGATGGAAAAACCAAGATAGAGAAAGAGTGAGTCATGTAACCAAGGTCATACAGCTAGCCAGCATTAGAACCAGAATGTGGTTTGGCATTTCAGTGATGGCAATCCTCCTGACTCTGACACTTCCACACCACCTAAGGGTTTGTGGACAGTAGACTCCCTAAACGTTTCAAGTTGCTTACAAAAGTCACTTGAATTAGGTAAGATGTGTTTTTTGGGGGAAGAAACTTCTGCTTGAGCTCACCTGAGGATGGGTGGTCCCCAGAGTCAACAGTCTGCTAAAATCGCCTGTAAAACGAGGGTGTCAAGTTGCTGAAATATAAGCAAGCCAAAAAGGATAGGGCGCCAAGGGGGGTGCATGTGGGTGTTTTCAGCACATTGTCACCATTCTAAGGACTGCAAGTTTCATTTTAAGGAGGATTTGAGCTGCAAAATGTGTCACCGCCAACGGGCTGCAGTTTTAATGATCCAGCTTTAGTTGTGAAAGTGAAGCTCATGCTTGTGAGAAGTGTAGAATCCATAGACAGATTGGGTGTATTATCTTGAATGCTGCACGTACAACAATCGGTGTTGTTCTGTTTGTGAACTGCTTGGTTAACATTGACTTTGGGTGAATTTTTAGTACTACTCTTATTATTATTATTATTATTATTATTATTATTATTATTATTAGCCCCCAAAGGGCTTCCAGTCACAAACAACCACAAACATCACCAAAAGCAATGACTGGCAACAATAAATTACTAAAGTCTCCTTTCTGTTCTTTAATATCATAATGTTATCTTCATAAACGTCACCAGCCATCATGCATCCACCCTGGATGAGCTTTGATGTAATGTGTTTTGCCCAGGCTCTGACTCAGATGTTTTTAAAAATGTAAAATAAAAACCTATCTAGCAATGGGGGGATAGCGATGAATAGGTGCAGCACGGAGGACTTTCAGGACAGTGAAAATACTCTGTTTAGTATTATAATGATGGGTATATATCATTATATATTTGTCCAAACCTAAAGAATGTGCAACAGCAAGAATGAACCCTAAAGTAAACTATGAACTTTGGGTGATTATGATGTGTCAATGCAGGTTCTTCCTTAGTAAAAAATATATCATTCTGCTGAGTGGTACCAATAATGAGGGAGCCTATGCATGTGTAGGGGCAGGTGGTATATGGGAAATCTATGTACCTTCTTCTCAATTTTATTGTAAAACCAAAACTTCTCTTAAAAAAGTCTTTAAAAAACTATGTAGATAACAATTTTAAATGGTACCTACAGACATCTTCTCTTAAACTGTAAGATTCAGATACTTAGGAAGAGTAAAGCCAAACTGGCAATTTGATACTATTACCCTCCTCCTATCACAGCACCCTTCCCTGCTCTAGATTAATTATTGGCCAAATCTAACCCTCAGGTTTGGAAAACTCTCCACTGAAGCAGTTGTTTAGGGATAATGGATGGTTTGTCGGTAAGTTTCTTATACAAATCACTTGAGTTTAAGCACCATGGCCTGCCTACAAGAACTCCATAACCCCCTAATTTCTTCTTGATTAGCCCAAGATATTTCTAGATGACTATAAGTATTTGCTTCCTTGATGTCTTTGAACAGAACATCTGGTTGCATCTGAAGTGTACCAGTTCCGTGATTTTGGTTAAGCATGTCACTTCCCTCTCCATGCCTTTACCTTTTCATCTGTAAAATGGGAATGATAATCTGTATTTTGCAGAATTGCTGATAAGATTACAGGAGATGATGAATATTATGTACTTAGCAAAGATCATATATGGTATCTTTATTCTACTAGGATATGATTCAGAAAAAAAGAAATTGATTCAGGAAGGAAGAAGTGGAATACCAGAAGGAATGTTAAGAAAGAAAGCAGTAAACATAATGGTAAATCCTTTACAAATTCCTTAAAATGTAATAATTGTACTGATAATGTCTTATTTAGGGGTAGCTGAGAACGGGGTAAATTAAAATACTGGATATCATTAACATAGAAGATGGAGGGCAGAAAGACCCAAGTCAAATAATTTCAAAGGTTTTTGTTTTGTTTTGTTTTGTTTTGTTTTGTTTTAATTCTAAGAAAGGAGACTGGTTGCTTAACCTGAGATGTTGTTAAGGTAATTATGTATGTTAACAACTTTAAGGGTACCTACTAAAATAATAGGCAATATATAACTTCTGGGAAAAGAAAAGAGAAAAAAGGGGAAAACAAAACAAAACATGAAACTACCTAGAACATTCGGAGATAAAACAGGAAATGAGATGGGGCAGGGGCACACAAAGAAAATGCATGGTAAATAGAAAACAGTAGAAGCAGGTTCAAATCTATTTGATTGATAGAAATTAAAACTTAACACACTACACACAAATAAGCAACGTATGTAGAAAATCTTAGAAATATTATTAAATAGTCAGGAAGGAGAAACAATTGTGGAATGTTTTTTGCCTTTGGTTTTGAGAGGAGGTTGATCAAAGAAAACAAAAGCTTAGAGGAATAAAACAACTAGAAAGAATTCTATCAGCCAAATATGTTGTGGAGTGAGAGGATACTCACCATCTCTTCACTGATACTTTCAAGTTCGTGAACATGGGACCCAGCACTCCCATGGGACAGAATGTTAACACTGCCTGTGAGTAAAGTTCAGACCCATACAGACATGTCTAAGGAATTGCTTGGAACTGACTCTTAGCTGACTATAAACATTCTACTTGAAGGTAATAATTGCAAACAGAGAAATCCCTTTAAAGACAACTGTTGCTTTTCCTGAGGGCCTCCAAGGAACCAAAAGCCTTCAGAAGTCCCAGGGATCAGGCTCCAACACCCAAGAGTATGTGACTTCATACTCTGCTGTTCTACCACCAAGCCTTCATTGTTGATCTGGCCCAGAGGGTTAGACTCTTCTCTCTTTTATGCTGAAAACATTTGTTTTCCTTTTGTCAGTACTGTTGCTCCCTGAAATCTGCTTCCCAGTGTTTCACCCACCAGTTCTACCTTGTGACTTTTGACTCTCTCTTGTGGACCATGCCACGTCTCTGGTAGCTGCCAATTATAGATGTGTTTGCTTTAGTCAGTGTTCCCTCTTCCACTGTGATGTCCCACAAAAGGCTTGTCTCTGACTGGAGGAGTCAGTCATGATTTTAAATGCCTTCAGGGGCCAAGCAGACAATAACTGGATGAGGCAGCCAGAATGGGAAGGGGGTGAGAGGTGGGCATCTGGCCGTTCAACTTAGGCAGCTTTTTTATCATTAGGGAATATGGCGTAAAATAAACCAGGATAGGCCTGGAGGTTATGGGGGATGCTGATTATCAAGATGGTTGAGACCTCCCAAGAGACTACACCTCACCTCACCTTTCAGGTCTCTTGGGTATATTCCTAGGAGTAGAACTGCTGAGTTTTGTGGTAAATCCATGTTTACCATTTTGTGGAACTCCCAGACTGTTTTCCAGAGAAGCTGTACCATTCTACATCTCCACCAGCAAAGTGTGAGAGTTCCAATTTCTCTACATTCTCACCAACACTTGTTATTGTCTGACTTTTTGATTATAGTGGGTGTGAGGTAGTATCTCATTGTGGTTTTGATTTGCATTTCCCTGATGACTAATAAGGCTGAGCATTTTTTCATGGGCTTAATGGCTAATGTAAGTTTTTAATATTGGGTCTGGATGTTTCCTCCAAAAGGGACAGTTCTCTCTTCAGGGGGCCCCACATGTCTATCCAGTGGTATGACACTCATCCAGGCTTTGAAACTCACTAGTTACTCATTTCCACACTTCTGGGCTGGAGAGAACAGATTCCCAAGAAAGAGGCAGAAGGCCAGAGATTTATGCCTCTGTCTCTCTTTTCTCCATTTCCTGTCAGATGCAGCTGGGTCTCTCCTGGAACAAATTCCCACAGACAAACTCTCCACCAGACCATCAACTCAGGAGGACAAACGAGGAGCTTATTGTGAAGAGTTTGGGGCCAAACCACCCAGAGCTTCCTATGCCAGGTGAGCATGACTAGGGGCTGAAGTCACCCATTACTAGCCCCTCACCCTTGACTGCCTGAGAGGTATTTCTCAGGCTTTAACCATGAAACCTGTTTCCTCTCTCCCCTCCAAAGCTCAACCCAGAGAGTCTTGATAAAATCACTCAGCAAATGGAAAATATTTATTTTGTGCTTATTCTAAGAAATGTGATCCATCAAAAATGAGCTGTCAAGTCCTTTCATTTCCAAGGACAGTGTCCACACATTCCAGGCTGCCTCTGGACCTGGAATCAGACAAATCCAAGTCAGAGGCAAGTGAGAGCCATACAGATGTCTTCCAGGGTGATGCCGTAGCATGGATTTAAGGCACCATCTGCAGAATCAGACTGCCTGGGTTTCAGCCCAGCTCTTTCGTCCACTAGCTGTGAAAATTGGGCAAGTTGCTTAACCATCCCTTAATGCCATTTTTCCCACTATGAAACAGCAATAATAATATTCATGTGACTTTTTCATATGACTGTTTTGAGAAACAAATAAGGCAATAACTGCTTGGTTTTTAGCAAAGGGCCTGGAACATATCAATCAGTAAAGAAAAATTAGATATTTATGATTTGACTGTCATGTCCATTTCTCAAATCTGATCAGTTCTGTCAAACTCTTGATTTCTTATTAAAGCCACAACATAGACTGTTAAATGTAGTTAGTTTTGACCAGATTACATAATCTATGAGTTAACTAACTCATGCTTGGTAATATGAAGGAATTGGTAAAACCTATATTTAATTCCAAAAAAATCAACTGAACAAGTGTGGGATCAGGGAGATGGATCTAAATATCACCAATATCAACTGTAGACAGGATTTAGAGTCTGTGTAGGCCCCAAATTCAGTGAGCTGCTTGAAGAGTCCGTGTTGCTTTGGTCTGCACAGTGACTAGCTCTAGATAGGGTGAATTTTTACAGTACATTTCCTTTGTCAGATCACAACAAAAACAAAAATGAAGCCAAAGTTCTGGGAGTCCCATTTATTAACAAACTGGATAGTGAAGCCAAATTCGTTATGCTTAAAATGAAGCTAAGTGTAACAAAAGGCAATTGGTTTAGAACCAGAAAACGCAAAGAAATAATGGTACCTAATCTGACTTCATTGGTTTCCTATTTCCACTGTGAAATGTTGCCACACAGTTAGTGGCTTAAAATAATACAAATTTGTATCTTAGAATTCTGGAGGTTAGAAGTCTGCAGGAGGTCTCACAGGGCTGAAACCAAAGTGTTGGCAGGGATGCACTCCTTCTGGAGCTCTAGGGCAGAATCTGCCCCTTGTCTTTTCCAGCTTCTAGTGGGTTCCTTGGACCAAGTCTCCTTTCCAGCAATTGCATTGCTGCAACCTCTGCTTCAGTCATCACACTTCCTTCTCTGACTCTGAGCCTTCTACCTCTCTCTCATAAGGACCCTTGTGACTACATTAGGACCATTCAGATAATCCAGGATATTCTTCCATCCCAAGATCTTTAACATCTGCAAAATCCCTTTTGTCATGTAAGGAAGCAGATTCACAGGTTTCTGGGATGAGGATGAGGACATTTTTGCAGAACCATTATTCTGCCATACTTCCCTACCTGAGGATTATTATGTATGAGAGAGGGTTAAGGGGAGATCTAAGACAAGTGGGTGGAAAAGGCAAGGAGGCAGAATTTGGCTCCGGATGACAAATTTCGCTAATGATAAGAGGTAAGATAAGGTGAGAGGAGCTTTTGTGGGGGATGTGGGTCTCCTTCACTGGGATTGGGTCCCTTGTTCTAGAATGTCATCAGTCCACGTCAGGGGTGTTATTACATGGCTTCTAGAGTCTTTCCAATTCTATGTGTCTGGATTTTTGTGAGTGCCTCCACACAAGTGTTGAAGATTTGGAAGATGTATCAGTCAGGTAGGCCAAGCTATGCTGGAGTAACAAACAATCTTGAGAATCTCAGTGGCTTTCATTGGCATATCCCTCATGGGACTGCAGGGGTCTCTAACCAGTATAGCCCCCCAAGGACTAATGGAGCAACTACCTTCTCAAATGCAGCTAGCCACCAGGCCAGCAGGAAAGAGAGCTCTGGAGGGTCTAGAAAGAACAATTAATACTCTGACCAAAGGTGGCACATTTGACTTACGCTAACAACTCCTCAGCCAGAACTTGTCACATGGCTCCATCCAACCAAAAGGAAGACAAGGACATGGGATCAGGAAGGAAAATAGTTGGTGAGCAGAAAAGGTGATCATGACAGTGAATAAGCCCTCTGTCCTTCCGCATCAATTTGGGGGTTAGCCATAAATTTAATTCCTTTTGACCCATAAAGTGTCCCTCTAAAGAGGGTTACTGTCTGTTCATTTATTTGGGGGTAACTGATGAGACAGAATTGTCATAAGGATGTTCCTCTTTATTAATTTTAGCTCCATGCTTAGTATTTCACTTTTATTTTTTTAATTTTTTTTCAAAGAAACTAAAATGTTTATCTCATTTACATAAATTGATACACACTATGAATTATCATTAAATTTCATATTAGCCGTTCTTTATACAAACAAAAACATTTATATGCCATTTTTTAATAATAATTTCTTTTTTTTTTTAAGATTTTATTTATTTATTTGACAGAGATAGAGACAGCCAGCGAGAGAGGGAACACAAGCAGGGGGAGTGGGAGAGGAAGAAGCAGGCTCATAGTGGAAGAGCCTGACGTGGGGCTCGATCCCGTAACGCCGGGATCACGCCCTGAGCCGAAGGCAGACGCTTAACCGCTGTGCCACCCAGGCGCCCCTTAATAATAATTTCTTATGTTATGTTAGTCACCATATAGTACATCCCAAGTTTTTGATGTAAAGTTCCATGATTCATTACTTGCATATCACACCCAGTGCACCATGCAATACATGCCCTCCTTAATACCCATCACTGGCCTATCCCGATCCCCCTTCCCCTTCCCCCCTAAAGCCCTCAGTTTGTTTCTCAGAGTCCATAGTCTCTCATGGTTCATTCCCCCTTCTTTTTACCCCCCCTTCCTTCTTCCCTTTCTTCTCCTACCGATCTTCCTACTTCTTATGTTCCATAAATGAGTGAAACCATATGATAATTGTCTTACTCTGCTTGAGTATTTCACTTTTAAAAGATGAACAATGAAAGGATGATGATGATGATGATGATAACAATGAATACTTCCTGAAAATTCACAATTTGCTAGACATTGTACTAAGCAATTTCCATATTAACTTTCTTTATCCTGGGCATTGAGGCATGAACAAATCATGTTTCCCATTTTGCAGCATACTTTCATCATCAGATCATGCAGAAACCATCACCTGATGTGTTTTCTTAGCATGCCCCCACTCCTCATTTCAGCAACCGTTATGCCTTTGATATGACGCCTTGATCTTGTATATATCTTTGCAAAATATATAGTGTTGTCATTATAACAATAACATTTACGTAAGTTATAATACTGTAACTTGGCTCTTTTTCCTCCTTTCTTGTGCTCAGCATCTTTTTTTCTTTTATTTTTTTTATTATGTTCAGCCACTGTATCATCATTAGTTTTTTATGAAGTGTTCAGTGATTCGTTAGTTACGTATAAGATCTTTCCATGTTTGTAAGTATACACCTCACACGGTTTATGGCTTTTAAGAGCCACATTGTGTTCCATACTACATGTCCCTTATACTTTACTTTTCTCTCAGCAATGGGACTCCAGGTTGCCTATAGGATTTCTGATACTTCAAACTGGGGTTGGCAAACTTTCTCTATACAGATCCAGATAGCAAATATTTTTGGCTTTGTGGGCCCTAAGGTCTTAGTTGCAAGGACTCAGCTCTTCTCCTGTAGCATAAAACAGCCATACACACTATGTAAATAAATGCATGTGGCCAGATTTGGCCCATGGGCCACAGTATGACAAGTCCTGCTGCAAACAAGGCTATGATGAACATCTTCTGCATGTCCCCTTATGGAGTTGTGCCACTTCCTCTCAAATATAAGAGTGAAACTGCGGGGGCGCCTGGGTGGCACAGCGGTTAAGCTTCTGCTTTCGGCTCAGGGCGTGATCCCGGCATTATGGGATCAAGCCCCACATCAGGCTCCTCTGCTAGGAGCTGCTTCTTCCTCTCCCACTCCCCCTGCTTGTGTTCCCTCTCTCGCTAGCTGTCTCTATCTCTGTCAAAAAAAAAAAAAAAAAGTGAAACTGCGGTATCATAGAGTATGCTCAAACATCATTAGACGAAGAATTTCTGGGGTTTTGTTCTGAATGGATCAGCCTAACAATAGTTCATACAAACACACATATGTCTCTCCCAACATTATCCAGTGATCTTAGTTTTTGTCCAGATGATGGGTTAAGTAACATCTCATTGCTTTTTTTTATTCTTATTTCTCTGTTGACTAGTGAGTTTCAGTGTCCCTTCCTGTATTTCCTGGTCATGAGCACCACCTCTTCTGTGGACTGCCTACTCGTGCCTTTTGCCTTATTCTCTATTTCTTGATGACTGGAATTTGTTACATAGCCTACAGAGTAGTCCCTTTTCAGTTTTACAACTTGCAAATAATTTTCAAATAATTTCTGCCAATCTGTTGATTGTCTATTAACCATGTCTGTGGCATTTTATAATCAGGAATTCTTAATGTTGATGACATGTGACTTGTTCTTTATGAGAGTTGTTTAAGAAGTCTATCCATACTCCTAGGCCACAAGAATAGTATTTTCTGTGATTAACCTTAGAGTTTTACCTTTTAGATTTTGGCCTTGAATCCAACTGGAGATCCTTTTATTTATAGTGAAGAGATTCCATTGAAATCTGAATAGTGAATCAGGTTTTGTAGCACCGTCAGTCAAAGCTGGTGGATGAAACTTTATCCACTGATTCTCTTGTCATCTTCATTATATATCAACCACTCAGGTATGCATGTATCCATCGGAGAGCTTTCTCTTCTGTTCCATGGATGTGTTTATCATTGCGGGCAGGCGGGGGGGGGGGGCACTAACATACTGCTTTTATTTCTGTGACTTTGTAATATATTTTAATATTTGGTGCAGCAGCTTTCTCCTCTTTGCTCTTCTTTTCCAAAATGAACTTAATTATACATAGACCTTTATATTTCCATATACATTAGTGTGTGTTTCTCTAGTCTCTAGATCCTTAAAAACATCCAGCTGGAATTTTTGTTGTGACTGTATCGAATTCATAGTTTAATTTGAAGATAACTGTGGCTTTACAATATTGCGACATCTCATTCATAAGTATGGAATATCCCTCAAATCATCAGACCATCTTGTATAACCTTTTTTTTAAAGATTTTATTTTAAGTAATCTCCACACTCACCGTGGGGCTCAAACCCACAACCCTGAGATCAAGAGTCATATGCTGTACCGACTGAGCCAGCCAGGCGCACCTCCACCCAATCTTATATATCCTTTAATAGAATTTTAGCATTTTCTCCATAGGACTTGATGTTCTTTGTTCAGCGAACTCCTAGACACTTCAGAATTCTCATGACTATTTGGAGTTTTTTTTTTTAATAATAATTTTTTATTATGTTAGTTTGGAACAGACTCTCTTCTTCCCTTTTTTCCCCCCATCTAGTTGATTTTTGCTGGTATAGAGAAATACTATAGTTTTTGTGGGTCAATTCTGCTTTCTCCTACTGTAATCCTCACAAGCAAACTTATGAGAGTGGCTCTTACCCCGTTTCGTAGGTGAGAAAGTTAAGTACCTGGCCCAGGATCATTCAGCTAATAAGAGGCGAAGCTCGTGTATGATGCTAAGCAGGATTTCCCATCACAGGAGGTTTTAGTCGTGGGGAAGGGTAAACAGTAAGAGTACATTTAAACCTCCCAGGCACATGCGGAAGTGCTCAACTTACAAAATGGAAAGTCCCCGTGCAAATATTATTCTTTGGCTATTCTCTACTGACGCCTGCTGACTCCCAGGAACACGGCTACTACAAGGCATGCAGTCCATGGTCCGGCTAATAGCAGTGCAGAGAGAAAAAACCAGCTTCCTTTCCCCATGGGCCATTCTAACACATTCCTCCACCAAGTTAAAATCGGCCTTGTCAAGGCAGCGAGATACTCTGAATAGGGCTTCCCCAGACTCCTTGGTCGGGCTGGCACCTCCTGTCATTTCCCTTGTCATTTTTGCTGAAACCCAGCCCCAGCCCCCACATTAGCTCCCGCTTGGAAGTCTCCTGTCTGGAGCCAGTGAGGTTTGTCTGCTTCCTTGGGTTTGGCTAATAAATTGGGATCGTGGGGTCAGGCAGCAGGGGACCTGGCACCCAGGGAGCCCCTGACACCAATTTTATTAGATTTCTCTTTGCAGGGCCCGGGATGCCATCCCAGCAGGGAGCCCACAATCGCTCAGTAACCAAGATTTTGTCGTCTCTGGTTTGACAAGGTCATTTTTTACTAGAGGAGGGAAAATCCCACATTAATTATACAAGCAAACTGGGGCCAAGGCCGTTAGAGCTGGCCTCCCTCTTCTGCGAGGGGGGAGAAGGAGAGGAGATTGGTTTCTTCTGTGAAAAGGGAGTGAAGCCGGGAGACAGGAGGGAGTGTGTGCGGAGTTTGGACTTCTCAGACCTTCCGTCTCTGACAAGCCTATGCGCTGTCTTTGGGGCAGTCTTTAGAATGTTTGTTTATCTAAAACAGACTACAAGGAGACAGAGCCGAGGAATATATACGATCATGCCCACGCGCATTCATTCATTTAACATCCTTTCATAAAGCACCTGTTAGTTGTTGAACACACAACTAGGCACTGAGAAGCGGAAAATGAAAGAGGCGAAGTTACTGCCTTCTTAGCAGCTCTCTCAGTATTGCACAAGGGCTGGTTCTCAGTCCCCAGAGGACCACGGCCCGCCCCTCCAGGCCTGGAAAGGCAAGGTGAGCATGCCATCACTCTTCAGCTCAAAGTTAGGAAACTCCTGCATTCTTTCTCGTAGCCCCCCAGGCCATCTCTGCAAACTCAGAATCGTTATTCCATTGTGCCTTTTTGCCTTGGGATAATATTTGCCTTGAACCAGCAGGAGTAACTATGAACTCAAAGTCTGAATTCTTCTGAAAACTTGGTATCAGCCACTTGGCTTATAAAGATGGCAACACAAATGGAATCTCTTTTTTCAGGACTGGCAGCATCTTGTCCAGAAGTCACAAAGATTCAATGAATCTATGAACATTTGCATTACGTTTGTTGGAGTGAACTGGGCAGGTTTCCCTTGCCTAGACGTCACCATTCACCATCTTACTCCACCATCTGCGTTATAAATGGGGATAGTTCTCATCCCCGGTCATTACCACTCTGTCTACTGAGCTGTCTGCTTTGAAATTCCTGGGAAGTCCACAATTTCCTGTGTGTAGATGCTCCAGGAGCTTCGACCTTGGCACATCGGGTGTCTCCCTCCTCCCCCGAGATTACCCTTGACTACACCAGTTCACTTCCTGTCCTTGCAACAAAAGAGCCTTCTCCTTCTGTGCGCATCTGCCTACACTCCTGCGCTCCATCTCCTCCCATGTCCTCTGCAACAGTCTCCACAGCCCCTTGATACAGAGCAGCAAAACAGCTCTGGCAGAGAGCACACGTTCCCCATGGCATCTGCCAGAAGAGCTTCCAGAACATCAGTGTGACACCGTGATGCTAGGACCTGGGTTCATTTTCCAATTTGGCCACTTCTGAACTAGGTGACAATCGGCAAGTTACCTAATCTCTCTGAATATTTTAATCCTTATCTGTAGAACATAAATAAAAATAAAGCCTCTCTGGAAGAGGTAGTGAATCCTTAGTGCGATGATCCATGTAAAGCTATCGATGGCTTATTGTCATCAATAGTATTGCTACTCCAGAGCCCTCTCTTCCAGTCTCACTTTCAGCAAATAACCTGAGCACTTGCTCTGACAAAAGGATCAAAGCCATTTACTATGACTGCAGCATCTTCACTTGTTCTCCTAAATATCCATGAGGTACATTTCCCTCACTTTCTTATAATTCTTCTGCATCCTCCACCATTTTCTCTTCTTCTTGCTTTGTAAGACGGATGAACTCCTCTAAGGCTTCGCTTCATTAACTCCTTGTCAAACTCTCCAGGTTTGTCCAGAGCTCTTTTATGAGCCTGCCAATATAGGCATCGCTCACCCATTTACCAGCCTGGAATGTCCCTCCTTAGTCCCTTCTTTCTCTTAGTTGTACCTTTCAATCCTTCCAACATGACACTGTCTGCTGAACCTCCCTGTAATAATGATCTGTTGTTGCCTAACAAATTAGCATAAACTTCATGGCCTAAAACTGTACACATTTATCATCTCACAGTTTCTGTGCATCGGGAATTTGGGCCTTGACTTCATGGTGTCTCAAATCGCAGTCAAAAAGGTCAGCCAAGGGGCGCCTGGGTGGCACAGCGGTTAAGCGTCTGTCTTCGGCTCAGGGCGTGATCCCGGCGTTATGGGATCGAGCCCCACATCAGGCTCCTCCACTATGAGCCTGCTTCTTCCTCTCCCACTCCCCCTGCTTGTGTTCCCTCTCTCTCTCGCTGGCTGTCTCTATCTCTGTCAAATAAATAAATAAAATCTTTAAAAAAAAAAAAAGGTCAGCCAAGGTTGAGATCTCATCTGGAGGCTGGAGCAAGGAAGGATCCTTGTCTAACCTCATGTAATTGATAATAAAACTCAGTACAAGCGCTGGATACATTTGAAACAATGAGCCCTCTGGGCAAAGCATTTAGAAAGCCAGACAACCAATGAGGGGGATGTTGTCATTGTCCAGTTAAGAGGACCAGTGGGGAAACATCAGGCCACCCACCACCAACTAAAATCTCTTTATGCCTCAGTTTCCTCTTCTGAAAGTGGGAATAATAATAAAGCATACCAGATAGGGATACTGGAAGGACTGAATGACATAGTGCTTTACAAGTGCTTAGGATAAAGCCCAATACAAAGTGAGTTTTCTGTAGGTGTTAGCTAGTTTATTATGATCACTTGTAATACATGTCACCTGACATGTGCTGGCTCACATCCTGTGATTCTCTGCTCTTTTATGATTTTTCCTGGCTCAGAAACACAGTGAGTATCTCTTCCCTGCTGACCCTGGGATCCCCCCAAGGCTGCTCTGATGGGCCTGCCTTTCTGCCCAAGTCTCTGCCTCTGATGTGGTTCAGCAAGAGCAAACCAGAGCACCCTCTGCCTGGTCGTCACCTCCAAGCTGAGCTCAGCGCTGCGCTTTGAGCGTGAGTGACTTACTCCCTGGTCGGCACTTTTATTGTGGTTTCATGATTGGTTCAGGATGGCTGGGCCTCTGCTACCCACCCCCATCCTCAAGTGAATTCCCAGTCCTGCCAGAGGCTGAAAGGAGAGTGACTTAGTCATTAGCTCCTCTGGCAACAGCCCCTGGCAGCAGTTCAAGGCAGCTTAGAAAACAGGGCAACAAGTGGCTGCAATATGCATTTCAAAAGCCTAGCAGACAAGAAAAGGAAATGAAAACCAGAAAAAGCAAGGATAGTAATGTCTGAACCTGGAGGCACAGCTAGACACCACTGGGCACCAAAGACAGTGCTCCCAGGCCCTGGGGGTAAGGGACCTGGGAGGGCAGTGCTAGCAAAGCCAAATGGTAAGAGGCTCAGGGCCTCCTTCACCTTCTCCCATATGCAAGTCAAAAATGAATGAGGACTTCCTGTGCATCCTGGAAGACCATGACCAGGCACGATTGGTTTGGGGTCTGTGTTCAGAGCATAAGGAGGGTGTCCTATCCTGTGCCAGCCCCTTGCAGAGTTCTTTTGACTCAGGCATGTTAAGATCCAGAGTCTCTCTGAGCTAGACCTCTAGAATCCAGCCTTTCACAAGGAGAAGATACACAGGGAATGGTGATGAACAATGATAAAAGGGCTGGGATTTTTTCCACTGATTCCATCCTAAGATACCTAACTCTTCCAACACAGGGTGAGTGTTATCACCACCTTCATTTCACAGATTAGGAAATAAACTAAGGCACAGAAACATTATATAACTGTTGGATTAACTTATTTGTTGTCTTCTGCCTGTCTAAACAAAATAGAAGTTCTGTGAATGCCGGGACTGTCTGTCCTAGTCATCATTTTATTACAAGTGTTGAAATAGATGCTGGAATATAGTAGATTCTTCAAAACAGGTTTTCGGGGTTTTTTCCAAAAAGCAAATTTACCAAAGATCACAGAGATTTTAAATAATGTGCCCCCTAATCTTAATGGCTACACTAAGTTGTCTCCGATCTGGCATGCTCTGTTGGAGGCTGTGGTGTTGACAGGGTCTGGGGAAAGGGGATGGGAAATGTGGTCCACAGTCACATTCCCCCAGTTGACTCTCAAATTTGGGAGCTCTTAGAAAGACCCCTATAAAAAGTGAGGTGATATTTATAGTTTGAATGTGGAAATGCTCCATTCTTGCTGGAGGACTCCATGTCCTACTTTGGGTTGACCTTAGATTTAGAAGGAGATGGTCCCCTATGTCTCCGCATCTGTATATTCACTCCAGGAAGGATTCTGATGGGTTCTGTGATGATATGCCCATCCCATGGACTTAATAACAACTGCAAGGGCATGGGAGACTCACACTGGCAGTTCCATTAAGAAACTGAAAAGGGAGAAAGAATGATTTTACACAGAGGATTCTAGAATAAAAACATACAATCAAAAGAAAAATATGCCCAAGTATGATTTTATCCCACCAAGACCTTAGTCATGATATTTGGAAAAAAGGGCAAAGTTGTTGGCCTAATAGCCTTTATTTACACTCCCTCACTTCCCTTTGGCCATGCTCAAAGAAAATACTGATAATCATTGAAAGCATTCTTTCCTGTTGATCCCAGATGTGCCTTTAAAAAATGCCTGTGTGTCTTCTCTGTTTCTCTATTTATTTTCATAAGTTCTGGCCACACCCATCAGAGCCACACATTGCCAATCCCATACTTTCTCAGTCTCCCTTTTCAGATCAGGTCCTAATGGGTCTCTTTTTCAGATCCAGTTCTATCTGAGAATAGGTAGATGAAGCAGGAACCCACATACTGTAGCTTGGGAGACAGCGACAAAGTCCTGTAAGGCCTCAAATATCCCATTAATTGTCATTTTGCTGCCATCTCTCCTACTAAATTGGCAATTTAAAATATGATGTTAATATCAGTCTAAATGTGATTCAAATCCTGTTTCTTTCATTTAAATCTGATGGGCCTTAATAAATCATTTAAATCATTAAATCTTATTTTCTTCTAAACATGGGTAATAATCTAAGTCATCTTCTCTATTCTTCTACTGGGAGTATCCCAACTTCTTGGAAAATTTTCAAGGTATCCATAGTTGTCCGATACTATATTCTTTGTTCTTTGTCACATTACTTTATATAATATGGGTTACAAATAATGAGTATGTGTCCTGTCACTCCCATCGCCTACCCAGTGTAAACATAGCTGATAAATTACAACACTCTTGCTGAACTCAAAGAGGTCTTCAGTTTTCTTCTCAACACAAGGTCTTGCCTCAGTAATGAGAGAAAATTAGTCCTAAAATAAACACTACTCTGGTCTCACCTAAACAGACCTTAAAAGCAAGATCCAAAAGATCTATCTAATCCATCTATCTGTCTGAATATATACATATCAAACCCCTAAATAGTAAACATCATAATGTCTGCCATTCAACTAAGAATTATCAGGCATGCAAACAAAAAATAAGAAAATGAGAAAAATCAATCAATTGAAGTTTTACAGAATTGATGCAGATGTTAGAATTAGCAGACGAGGAAATTCAAAGTTATTATAACTCGAGTTCATAGATTTAAAAAATTAAATAGAGACAGGTAAGATATAAGTATTAACGAAATCAAATTTCTAGTCTAAAATGTTTCGGGGAAGAATTTACAATGTCTGTAGATTAGGCATAAACAAACAAATTAGTAAACATACAGACACTGAAATAGAAATGATGCAAAAAAAATGGATGCATTAAAAAGTCTTAAAAACCAAAATGAACAACATGAACAGACATTTCTCCAAAGAAGACACACAGATGGCCAGCAGACACATGAAAAGATGCTCAACATCACTCATCATCAGGGTCATGCAAATCTACACCATAATGAGAGATATTAACTCATACCTGTCAGAACGGCTAAAATAAAAAATCACAAGGAACATCAAGTGTTGGCAAGGATATGGAGAAAAAGGAACACTCATGCGCTGCTAGTGGGAATGCAACCTGGTACAGCCACTGTGAAAAACAGTATGGAGGTTCCTCAAGAAATTAAAAATAGAATCACCATATGATCCAGTAATTCCACTGGATTCAAAAAGATATATGTGCCCCTATATTTATTGCAACATTATTTACAAGACCCAAATTGTGGAAACAGCCCAGGTGTCCATAGATAGATGAATAAAGAAGATGTTGTGTGTGTGTACCCACACATACACAATGGAATATTATTCAGCCACAAAAAAGAATGAAATATTGCCATTTGCAACAACATGGATGAATCTAGAGGGTATAATGCTAACCAAAATTAGTCAGAGAAAGACAAATCCCATATGATCTCACTCATATGTGGAATTTAAGAAACAAAACAAATAAACAAGGAAAGGAGACAAACCAAGAAACAGACTCCTAACTATAGAGAACAAGCTGATGGTTACCAGAGGAGAGGTGGGTGGGGGAATGGGTAAAATAGGTGAAGGGGATTAAGACTATAGTTATCATGATGACCACCGAGTAGTGTATAGAATTGTTGAATCATATATTGTAAATCTGAAACTAATATAACATTGTATGTTAACTATACTAGAATTAAAAGTACAAAATGAAGAGAGCATTTGTGATCCGTAGAACAATCTCAAGTGATCTAATATACACCAAAGCAGTGTACCTGAGAAAGGAGAAAGGAGGGTACAGAAAAGAAAAATTTTTGCGGGGAAAAATGGCAGCCTTGATTAAAACTATAAACACACGTATCTGAGAAGCTCTACATAGAAATGCAAAGAAAACCCTAAAACATAGAAATGCAAAGAAAATTACACCACAGCACAGCCTAATCAAATTTCTCAAAGCCAATGACTAAGAGAAAATTGTAAACAAGCCAAAGAAAAGGACATGTTAAACACAAAGGAGCAAACATAAAGATTACAGCGGATTTCATATCAGAAACACATAGAAAAGGCATTGGAACAACATTTTAAAATACCGAGAGGAAAAAAAAACTGTCCATGTAGAATTCTATACCCAGCAAAAATATCTTCCAAACGTGAAGGCAAAACAAAGATTTTTTTCAGACATAAAAACACTGAAAGGATGTATCACATGAAGATGATGAAATTACACAAGAGGTGATAAAGGAAACACTTCAGGGAGAAGAAAAGTGACACCAGATGGAAATATGCATCTTGTTTCTCAACTGTTTTTTATTATCATCCCCCTAAGGAATCTTTTTAGACTTTTTCCCTAATTGCCACCTCATAAAATTTTAATACCACAGATACACTATGTGTCTGCTTATGTATGGCATATATTATCTGTGCTTTCTACATTAAAAGTGATACTTTTGCCCCCCAAGAACCAATTTCACCCACGTGGGGGTGATATCTCCACAGATAGTACATGATGTATCACTTTTCTATTGCTGCTGTAAAAAAAAAAAAAATTACCACAAACTTACTGGCTTAAGGCAACACAAATTTGTTAACTTACAGTAGTGTAGGTCAGAAGTCTGAAAAGTGTGTGTTCCTTTCTGGAGCCTCAAGAGAAGAATCTGTTTCTTTGCCTTTTCCAGCTTCTAGAGATCACCCTTGACCCTTGAAGGACCTAGAGGGTCCTTGGCTCACGACTCCCTCTTCCATTTTCAGGTCAATGATGTTATAACTCTCTGACCATACTTTTAAAGAGATATCTTCCACTGACCTCAGCCTCTGAATTCAGCCAGGAAAACTTCTTAACTTACAGAGAATCATGTGATTAGGATGGGCCCATTTGAATAATCTAGGATAATGTTCTCATCACAACATTCTTAACCTTAATCACATCTACTAAGTCCTTTTTGCCATGTAAGAAAACATATTCACAGGTTCTGAGAATTAAGAGATAGACATCTTGGGGGGCTACTATTCTGCCTACCACACGTGATTTAAACAAGGAAATAAATAGCACAAGAAACAGTATTGTGGATAGACATATAAAATTTTGTTCTTATTACTTAAATCCTTTAAAATACAATTGACTGTTAAAATAATAACCATGCAGTACATGATTTATCACTTACATAAAAGCTAAATATATTATAACAATGGCCCAAAGGCCCAAAAGGATGAAATGTAAGTATCCTATTTTAAGGTTCTTATACATGAAATGTATAATATTACTTGAAGGTGGATTATGATGAGTTAAGGATGTACACTATAAACCCTAAAGCAACTACTAAAATAAAATAATAAAAAGAGATTTATAGTTAATACCTAAAGAAAACAGAATGAAAATCAGAAAGAGTACTCAATTTCACAAAAGAAAGCAGGAAAAATAAAAATAGAACAATGAGATAAGACAGAAACATTAGAGCCAGATATAGATTTAAACTGAACCATATTAATAAGCACTATAAATGTAAATGATTTGTGTAACCTAATTAAAAGGCTCAGATTGTCATACTGGATATAAAAATAAGTCATAAGGAAACTCAGTGGTCTGATTGACTGAGGGCCAGGTCACATCTTGCATCCTCAGGTCAGAGCTGGAGCCCCCAAAGCATATGGGCTTAGAGTGGAGGATATGGTTCCCCAGAAGGCAATGTAGGTAGGATTTCCATAAGAAGAGTAAACGGATAATGGGAAGGAAAAGTCAATACATGTCCTTCTCAACAGCTCTTCCTATCATAGAAAATAATATTCCTCCCTTCCTATTTTTTTCCATGGAGGGCAACTTTGAATTAACTCTACTCATGATCATTTTAGGAGGCTTTTATAAAAATAACTCTCTTCCTCTCTTCTCTTTTCCTGGATCTTTCCCTCCATCTTTCTCATTAGATTGTCATTTGTGTTTATGAGTTAGTCTGACTACTTTAAGAATGAAAAAATTGGGACACCTGTGTGGCTCAGTCAGTTAAGTATCTGCCTTTGGCTCATATCATGATCCCAGGGTCCTAGGATCAAGCCCCACGTCAGGCTCCCTGCTCAGTGGGAAGTCCACTTCTCCCTCTCCCCCTGCTCTACTCATGTTCTCTCTCGCTCTCCCTCTCTCTCAAATAAATAAATGAATAAAATATTTTAAAAAATGAGAAATTGCATTTGACCAAACATATCCTATGAAATGTTTAAGAAGAGTAATATCTTCAAATATTTCTCCTCTAGACTGCCAACTGCACAAACTATACTATTTATCCCTATTCCTATTCATTCTTTGACTCATTCATGACCAAGCTAAAATGTCATCATCTCTGTGAAGCCTGCAGTCCCCCGTGTAGTGGTGGCCACAGCTTCCTCTGTTCCTGCAACATGTTTCAAATCCTATGGGAAAGATTCGTGTTTTCTTTCTCTCTCTCTTTCTGCAATAGTGGATCATGTACAACAGAGATGAAGCTTTGTTTATCTCTACAGTCCCCTGGGTCTAGCAGGAAGCTCAATATATCACAGATTCTTAGTAAATATTTTCTTTTTTTAAAAAGATTTTATTTATTTATTTGACAGAGAGAGAGAGAGACAGCCAGCGAGAGAGGGAACACAAGCAGGGGGAGTGGGAGTGGAAGAAGCAGGCTTCCCGCGGAGGGGCCTGATGTGGGGCTCGATCCCAGAACGCTGGGATCACTCCCTGAGCCAAAGGCAGACGCTTAACGACTGAGCCACCCAGGCGCCCCTCTTAGTAAATATTTTCTGAACTAATCAATACAGCGATGAATGAGTGAATGCTCCCTGTTGCTTGGCAGGGTCCCATTGTCCCTCTCGACCTCTATCTCCAAGGTGGCTAGCGGGTTTCATCTTTAGGGCATATTGTGAATCATATGCAGTGACTCTCTGGAACTTTGTTTTAATAAGGATTGTGAGGTTACACCTGAGCTCAATAGGAAAGCCATGATGGATCAGTGAAGTCTAGCATGGTTTCTGGAGTGGGGAGAAATAACAAATATCATGAACTTCTGTGATGCTGGCTTTTGCTATGCCTTCTGGCCAGTTATGTCTGTTGACCAGATTACTGGTCAGATTCCAGCACTGAACCCAGCAAGGTCCAGACTAGTCACAGAGATTTTAATCAGGGGATGGCCAGGATCATCAAGAAACAAAAGCCATATTAGATCCATTTTCTTGTGAATTCCTGATCAAGAAAGGCACTGGGGTCACTGACCCTGGCATCACAAATCACTCAGTCCAATCCCCTGAACCCAGAGCCCAGCTGAATCCATGTTGGCTCCTCCCAGGCTTCCACAACCCAGCAGACAAAATCAAATACAACGTACCCCTCACATGGGCCTCCCAGCCTGTTTTGATTCTTTTCTTTTCTTTTTCTTTTTCTTTTTTTTTTTTTTTAACACAATTACGGGGCATAAACCACTTCCTGTGAGTACCAGCCCCTGCTCAAATTTATTTTCCTGGGAGGGAAGCATTTATTGACATCCGGCTGAATAGTCTCTCCTTAGTATCATCCCACCTCCCAAAGCCAAGCAGAAACCCCAAACGCATCTACACCTTCCCAGTGTGGGCCCTGCTGGAACATCCCCCTGAGCCAAAAGCAGACTCACAGCAGATGCTCCCTTCCCATCTCTCCCTCTCCTTTTTGCCCTCAGCATTTCTTCTTCTCATCTTCCTTCATGTTACACCTGTCTTCCAGGTAAAGAAAAGATTATCAACTTTTGCACCCTCTCCAAGCAGCCTTCCCAGGAAGCACCCATTTCTGGGCACAATTCACACATCAACAGAATTGTTGGCACATCTTGTGCTTCTGGGGGATACAAAGGAACACGGGGTGTGCTCAGCATGGTCCTCACTGCTCCGGCTTTCTCAGGTGACTCCATTCCCTTCTTGACTACTACAGTGGGTGTTTTCAAGAGAGAATGTGTCCTCCCTGTCGATGGTCCCATCGTTCAATCCTTTTGGTGTACTAACACTGTCTATTTTAATGGTGGCGGTCCATGTAAATGAGAGCACACCTCTTCTATATTTTCCTGACAGTGTTCACCATGGGCCCGCCCAGCAGACGCCCCAGGCAGCCTCTCCAGACACTTCCCTTTATCCTGACACTTAGCTGTGCTTGTCGCATTTTCAACCAAGTTACTGATGTACACAGGAAGGAAAAGAGAGAGGATGCATACCAAAAACCAGAGATGGCCCCAGCGTCTCCACGTTTGCTCTACCCTGTGGAATTCTTGATCACTAAGGGACAAAAGGGCCATGTTTGCTTTCAGCTATTAAGAATGGATATCCTGCGAAGCACTCTGAACTGATTTCTCTGACACTTTGTTTCCCTTAGAAACTAGCTTCTCTTTTTCCTTTGACAAAAGCAAAATGAGGGGTGTTATTTTCCAGAAAGATGAGTTTCTTGAGCCTCACATATAGCTGCACCGATGGAAGATTTCAGTGATGTCTTGAAATGCAGACCAAGACCAGAAATCTGTGTTGGCACAGGCCCTGGCACATCAAAATTACTTAATGAATGCTTACTCTATGAGTGGATGAGTGAATAAAGAAATGAATTGATTTGGGCCTACAAGCATCTAAAAATCTATTTTAGTATGTATCTGTCCTACCTCTGTCTCTTTGAACTGGATTTGCACATGGCTACACACACACACACACACACACACACACACCCTGTACCTGAAATTGATTAAATGGGTCTGTAGCCTAACTGCACAATCCCCCTGGTCTTTCCTTGAATGCCCTGGTCCTACACTCAGTGTGAGTCCTCAGTGCTCACCTCAGATTTCCCACACCCTGATTCTGATCTTCCCTTGGCTCACTGTGTGTGGTTCTTCTCTTCCCAAAGAAATACCTGCCAGCACTGGAGGGAATGTGTGCATAGGATTCTGGGCACTGAGGAGGTAAAATGCCAGGCTTTTGTAAGTGCTTCTATGTGGAGGGAGGGCATGAGGCAGATAAGCTCTTACACTCACATTCTGGATCACTTCAGGATTTGCTAGCTATTTTAGAACCATCATCTAGAGCCACTGACATCTTCCTCTTGAGGCTCTGAAGCATTTAATCCTGAGTGAATTCTCACTAAGGGTACCATTCATCAGCCTTGTCACCCATTCCACTAGATACACAGGAGAGAAACCAGGAATTCTAGGGCAGAGGTTCACAAAGCAGAGGCCTTAAGATGGAAGCATGAGAGAAAGCAAATTTGTCTTTGAAATCCTGGTCCTACCATTTACCAAAGGTTTTATTCTGGGCAAGTTATAAACCTCTCTGGAACCCAGTGTTTTCATCTAGAAAATAGTAATAATGCCAATTTCAAAGGGATGTTATGAAAGTTGAATTAGATACTCTATGAAAACACTTAGGATGCTGTCTGGCGCACAATGCATTCTGCGGGCAAGGGAACTTACTAGTTCACCACCTAAGTGAGGGGTAAAAAGTCAAAACAGTTCCTCATAAGGGCATCAGGTAGAATCTGAGCATCCTGACCACATCCTTGGGGTATGACCAAGATGAAGATGCTGGGAATAGTCTGCTCTAGAAGGGAGGTTGTTAAAGTCAGAGCTCAAATTCCAGACTTTTTTAGTGGGCACAGAACTCTCTAGATCAAAAGGTAAATACCAACACATTAAACATCAAAGAGGTTAAGTATAGTGTGGTATCCTGGATTGGATCCTGGAACAACCGAAAAAAAAATTACAATCGTGGAAAAACCGGTGAAATCCAAAGGGAGTCTGGAGTTTAGTTAATAGTAATTAACTGTAGTAAACCAACCACGGTTGGTTCTTTAGTTCTGACAAAAGTTCCATGGTTATGTAGGATGTTAACATTAGAATGAGCTGGGTGAAAGATACACAGGAATTCTCTGAATTAGCTTTGAGATGTTTTTGTCAATTTAAAGTTATTCTAAAATCAAAACGTTTATTTAAAAAAAATTGAGTAGATCCCTTTAGCCTTTGGAGAATTTTCCACAGTGGACTTTAAATTTAGTCTTAAAGTCATGCCTTTAAGTTTTGCTTCCCGGATGATACCTGGAGGAGATGGAGGGACTGGGTCCCTTCTCCCTGCGTGAAACCAGCGTGGGAGTCACTCCTGTGGCCTCATCCTGGCTGTTTTTCTCATTTCTCTAGATCTGGCTGTGACAGAGGAGGGGCCTGCTCCACGCCAGAGCCTGGTCACCAGCTTAGCTTAATTTGAGAGAAAGATGAGGTGTCAGAAGGGAAAAGTGGCCAACATTTGGTTTTCCTGAGCTCATTTTTCTCAGAAAAGTCAATGAATGTCTTATGACTCTGTACCCCCTCCCCCTGACACATTGTCCCCATTGGACAAGGTTCCTGGCTGTAGTTGAGAGAGTTCATAATGGCTTCTTGAAAACCCTGATACAGGTCTCTGGATCTGCAGCCCTAACAGGTTAGCAAAACAAGAGGTAAAGAGGGGGAAACAGCATTTCAGTGAGCAATTACACTGATTCAGGAATGGTTTTGAATGCTTTACATTCTTACTGAAGTCTCATCCTAGGAAATGAGGAAGCTGAGGGTCAGGGAGACTAGAGACTTGCCCACGGCCATATAAATAGATACAAGGAGCCATATAGAGGTGGAACCACATAAAAATTCCAGTTTCTCCCTGCTTCCCTCACATACATACATACACACAGACATAGATCCACACACCCTCTTCTGGAGGTCAAAACATCTCTGATTTCACTAAATATGTGCTGACCAATTGTACTAAGTGCTTGACACACATTGAATCCTAGTAGCACTTAGCCATTGTTAACTCCATTTTACAGAAGAGGTAAATGAAGCCTAAAGAGCTTTAGTATGTTACTTAAGATTTACATAGTTTATTAAGTGGCAGGGCTAGGATACATACTCAGCCAATCTGATTCCAGAGCCTGGACTTTTAATCACTTCATCACTCAATGAATATTTGTTGAATGAATGGATGGGAAAACAGCTTTGATGGAGGAGTGCAGAATTATCTCAATAATGTCGTGCCCTGGATCTCATATCTAGAATGTGTGAGACCATTTCTCCTGGAGTAGGCAGTCCAACAAGACCAGTGCTCCCCTGCTTAACCTCTGTCTTTGCCTCTTCTCTTCCTTCTCTTGGGGACTTGACAGGTGCTTAATGCATGGCAAAGAGAAAAATGCCACCCAAAATGTTTTAGTCAAGAGAGAGAACACACACACAGAGAGAGCACAAAATGTAAAGGGAATCTCAGTTCTTTTTCTCACTAGCTATACGGCATATGACTTTGAGGAAGATACCATCTCTTTGAGCCTCTTTTCTTATCTAAGAAATGGACTAATGGTTCCTAACTCCTGTGGTTGTTATGAGAATCAGGCATCATTTCCCCAGAGTCCCTGCACCACGGACAGCAGAGGAGATGCCCTACACAACTATTTTTTTATGTTTTTTATCTTTACTGTCATCCTTGTCTATTCATAAAACCTGTTTACTTCAGCAGAGGCTCCCAGCCACATGCCACCCAAACGCAAACACTAAGGCCACATGTCCCCCAAATCCTAATACCACCCAGGCAGATGAAAGCTCGAGCCTTAACAAGGCTTACCATCAGAGTGGAGAGATGAGAGGGTTCAGCTGGGCTGGAAAAAGAAAGTGCGTCCAAGTCAGCAGAAGGGGGCCCTTCCATGGCCTCTACATCCAATGCCTGACCTACTCAGCTTGTTGGGGGGGGGTGTCCTTTCAGATTCACCGCCCTGAAAAGATGGTCCTTATTATTGATAGTCATACTGACAATGAAATTCAGCCTGAGCTCTAGACAGGGACAGACTGATTAGCAAGAATACCCACTACCAACAAACACAAAACTAAATTTAATGATCTCTTTTGGGTGCGCATGGGGGCACAGTCAGTTGAGCATCTGACTCTTGGTTTCGTCTCAGGTCATGATCTCAGGGTCATGACATCCAGCTCCATGTTGGGCTCTGCGCTCAGTGGGGAGTCTGCTTGAAGATTCTCTCCCTCTGCTCCTCCCCCACTCTCTCTCTCTTTCTCTCCTCTCTCTCTCTCAAATAAATAAATAAATCTTCTAAAAACTAAATATATAAACTATCTTTTGGAGGTATTACCTTTGACTTCTCTTTTCTTCTTTCTTTGTTTGGTCTACTGCCAATGGATTTGGTTAAAAAGTAAGAGAAAACAGCGTAACAGAAAACTCAAGAGACCATTCCAGAACTCCAGGAGGAGTGGAAAAGCCTAGAGAGAGACCAGTCCCTCTTCATAGAGGGTCACTCCTGCAAGGATTAGGATTGTAATCAGTGGGAGGATGGACAGGGCCGTGATCATCCCTGCCCATACAGGACACAGGGCAAGGCTTTGAGGGGGGAATACTGTCCAGGTGAGGGCCTTGTGAGAGGGAATTCAGGGCAGCGGTTTTCCAAAAAAGCAGAAGGGCCCCGTCCCTGGGTACCAGGAAGACGGAGACTGGGCTGCCCTGGACCTCTGTTCTCTTGACTGATTTTCTGCAGGATTGTGCCTTTTCTTCCTTCTTCCTTATTTTCCTTCCAGAGATTTTCATCTGGCTTGTTTTTGTGTCTTCTCATCTTCTTTCTTCTTAAGCCGGGAATTTTTTTTTCTCCCTTTTGAGACAGTTGTTTCCAATAAATCCCTGCTTGTTTTCTTTAAGTTGCTCAGTTATTTTAAGTTTCCTCTTCCACAGCCCTCTGTCTGCATTTCTGCTTTCCATCTGGGCCGCTTGGTTCACTCCATTTCTGGAATGAAGACAAAGGGTGGTATTGGAAACTCAGAGAGCCTAGCCTGCCCCTGGGAGCAGAAAGACCTGGCAAAGGACTAAATCCACCTGCCGATCCTTCCAGCACTTTTATTATATCTCAGATTGACTAGTCGCACAGCTGGAGACACCTTGACTGGCCACAAGGACAATCAATGTTCCTGGTTTCCATAAGCACGATCTAGTTATACACTGCGTGTCAATCTAGTTATACACTGAGTGTCACTTTGATCTGAGTGCTTCTGTGTACGCCTATCAGTCAGGGCCACGGCAGAAAGCATTTGGCACACTCACACTGGGAACCTTAAAAAAGAGTTTAATGAAAGAACAATTTACAAAGGTATAGGAAGGCTGCAGAGAAACCACAAAGGACAGAGCAGTGTCCTAGGGATAGCAACAGCAGAGTTTTGTTATCACCATCCTCCTGAAAAGATAAGGGCAGGGAGCAACCCTCTGGAGAAAAGAGACCCGGTAGGAGGACCTGCCATCTTGGCCCATGGATGCAGCCAGCCTTGGTACTCACAGGAAGGGAGATGAAACATTGCAAGCTTGCATCCCTCCCTGCTCATCTGAACTTTCCTGCTGAGACTCTCCAGGAGTCAAGAGAACCCACTGGGGTTATCAACATTAATCAGACTTTTGGATCATAGACAGGGTGGGAATGGGAGGAGAATGAATCTGGAGGGGCAAATGGAGGTTATTCAGCAGAAGGAAATGCAGGTACGTGTACCTTTGTGTGCATATATACATGAATGCATGCTAGGCTGATGAAAGCAAGTATGTGGGTTTTCTCTAAGGGAGGAATCATTTAGGGACTACCCCTTGCTCTGTTTGGTCTGTATAAATTACTGAGGCTCTTGATTTCCTCTAATTCTGACTACTTAGTGTTTGAAGAGCAAGGCAGAGTACTGAATGTGGAGTCTTCTCTGGGATCATATGTGTTGAAATTATCTTTAGATATTGAGGTGGTAAAATGTTTCAATCAAAGGATGAAAAATGTCAAAAGGAAAGACCTATTCTTGCTTCTAAAGAACTCACTCCAGGAGAAGGAAAAGTCAAATCAAGAGTGAAGGCTTCCATTTGAAGAGGTGCCTCCCAACCACCTCACCTGAACATGTGGGAATAGAGACTCATTCAAAATGATAGGGCATTAAGGAAAGGGGCTTTTTCTAGGAGCTTCAAGTGAAAACGAAATCAAGGATTGGGGTGGGGGAATGGGATAGTCTGGTGATGGGTATTGAGGAAGGCACATATTGCATGGTGCACTGGGTGTTATACGCAAGTAATGAACCATGGAACTTTACATCAAAAACTACAGATGTACTGCATGGTAACTAACATAATATAATAAAAAAATATTACTAAAAAAAAAGGATTGGGTTGAGTCAACAGCTCAGTAGAGATTTAAAGTGGAGCTGAGAGACTCTGAAAGGGACATCAGATTGATGTCACATAGACTAGGTCTTTAATAGTTGGCGCATTACACAGCCTCTTTAACACAGCACATTATCCATATCCACAATATGGCACTATTACTTTGGAGTGTGTTGTTAGCATATCTCTTTCTATCATTAGGTCATGAAGGTCTTGTTGACCACTATATCCCTAATATGTGGTGTGGCACCCAGGAAGTCCACAGCAGTAGTCTGTTGGACAAATGAACACTGGTATTTGTCCATTTTGAGGACTTTACATGGGACTAGTGTGTAGCTCTGAGTTTCACTGGATTGAGCCAGGAAAGAGCTATCCATGCCATTCAGGCTTCACTTTAACCAACTCCTCCACAAAGTCAAGGCCATAAACTTCCTTTCATACCCAAGGAGGAAACCTCTCTCTCATGAGTTTTGGTGGACAAGGCTCATCCCATTTGACTTACATAGCCGAACTCCTGTATTCTTGGTCCAGCCTTTTCCAAGGCCCAGCTCATCAAGTTTTAATTAGTTCCTCTGCCTTTGCTCCACCGACACCCTCTTTTGAATCTAGGCTTCTGATGGACAACTCCATGCATGTGGCCACTTCTTAAAGTCACAGTTTTCTTCCCTCCCTCCTTCCTTCCTTCCTTCCTTCATTCCTTCCTTCCTTCCTTCCTTTCTTCCTTCCTTCCTCTCTCTCTCTTTCTTCTTCTTCATCTTCATCTTCTTCTTCAAAGAACTTAATTTATTTCATTCCATTTTCTAAGGAGTTACCATTACCTGAGACAGGAAAAGGAGATGTAAATATCCATTTGGTACCTAATTCTTTCCTGTCCACCCCCATGACTACTTTAATATCTCAATTCTCATCTTATAAAGGAGTAAGCTGATTATCGCAAAAATGATATAACTCAACCAAAGTTTCATGGTGAGCCAGCAGCAGTTCCTCAGTTTGAACCCTGATCTGTCTGTGACCGAGCCTGTGCTCTTTCTGTTCTACCAATAATGAAGGAGTCCCACTTCTTCCCAAGTACTTCTGTAACTGTGTCACTTTGAAAGAACTGAGAGTGAAGGAAGGGCACCACCGTCTTTCCTTGGCAAACCCCATTTCCATTTCAATTTAATTTAGATTTAATAAAATGCTTAATGAATCTTAATTAAACCCAAATTGAAATTAAAAATGGTTTAACAAGGTTTAATAGTGATGTGAGAGATCACACAATTCCACTTCAATAAATATTTTCCTAATAACAAATAACCATTTCATTAGTGAGGAAAACGTTGCCATTAAGTCTTAATTAAATTAAATTATCCATAATTTACTGGCATAGTTAACAGTATACATTAATGAAAAATATGCAGTTTGTATGGGGTTTTTTTGGGTTTTGTTTTTTTTGTTGTTATTGTTGTTTTTAACTGCCTATGTGCTACAAATGACTCTAGTTCAGAGAATTTAAAGACATTGAATGTAATGGGTAGATGGTCTGAAGCCAATGGAACCACCTCTGAGATTCTGTCTTATCTAATGACAGAGACAATGAGAAAACGGGAGGAGAAGACATGGGGCTTTTCAACAATGCCGTAAGGATTTCTACCAATGTCTTGACCATAAAATTGAGTATCAATAGGGGTGGGTGAAGAGATTGTGAACCTAGGAGATCTCTAGCTCAAGACAAATTGGGGAGAAAAATCAGACTCCTATATAAAATGGCTCATATCAGATGTGATGAGGAAAGATAGAGGATGCAAAATATGAGAGAGGAGAAGAGGGCTAATCATACTTCCTGGTGTGTGTGTGTGTGTGTGTGTGTGTGTGTGTGTGTGTATGCATGTGCATGCTTGTTTCTGTTTTCTATTTCTTTTTTTTTTTTTTTAATTTCTTCATGGTTGAACTTGAAGCATGAATTAGGAAAGATATTGTTAGAGACTGTTCTAGGGAAAGATATATCTAGATTTCTAGAATAGGAGATCAGATTCCAGACTGGGAGATAGGTTTCCAGCAAAGAAAGGGCAGTGGGAAAGGGGTTTAGGGAAAGAGCAATGGGGCATCACAGTAAGGTCCCAGTTTGTGTTTTACCCCACAGTGCTGGTGTGGGAGGATAGGGAAGGTGCTGTGAGCTGAACTGTGTAAACCTTGCTGCAACTCGAAAGATGTCATAAATACATATTCCCAACCAATATTTTCCAAATCCAAGAGATCACCCCCACTTCCCG
This sequence comes from Ursus americanus, assembly GCF_024610735.1. Classification (NCBI taxonomy): domain Eukaryota; kingdom Metazoa; phylum Chordata; class Mammalia; order Carnivora; family Ursidae; genus Ursus; species Ursus americanus. Next base: position 19,528,204 of record NC_142148.1, read on the forward strand.
AGACTCCTTATCTCAAACTTTCCCATATAGGAAAAAGAAAGTGCCGCCTACTCTCCACCACCCACAGGATAGTATCAAGGGCTACACTAATACTGTAGCCATGAGCCACGTGGGGATACCAAGCTTTTGAAATATGGCTTTCCTAATCGAGATGTGCTGTGAGTATAAAATATACTCTGTATTTCGAAGACTGAGAGAATATAAGTATCTCACAAATAATGTTTTCTATCAGTTACATTAATAATTATTTTATATTGATTAGATTAAAGTAATGGTATGTTTGGCATATTAGCTAATTTTGAAATATTTTAAAAATTAATTTCTCCTATTTCATTTCATTTTATTCAAGGTGGCTACTAGAAAATTTGAAATTATATGTGTGGCTTTCATGATATTTCTAGTAGAGCTCATCTAGTTGGATCTACCTTAAACAAAGCAATGGACATATTTCATTCTCTTTTGCGTTAGTGTTAACACACATTTTTTCATCCATTCATTTATTCAACAAATATGTTTGAACATTCATTACCATGGACTCTGTACTAGGCATTGGAGATACAGTGGTAAAAAGAAGCCAGTCCCATGTATCTGAAGCACATCCCTGCACACATCCACACACCTTCACAACACATGCTCAAGCATATTCAAATGTGCATACATAGATACAGATGTACTATGTACATGTACATATGTACATGTACAGATGTACTATGTACATGTACAACACATGGACATGCATATATTCACAAATGTAGGGAAACAGGCACGAAGAGCCACAATCAGGTGCTGAAAACCAAACACTCCTTGAGTTAGAAGGCTTCAACTCTTCAGATGGGTTTAGCTACTCTAGCAGCCAGCCAGGGAAAGCCACAACTCTGCATTTCCAGGAGGATCATCAGAAAATAGAAGTGTGGTCGGAAATTATCTTTGCCATTTTGTCAGAGCTTGTAGATCAGGAGAAGACCAAATATGGCAGATTCAAATCTATCTCTTCATGCCTGAGCACACCAGGAAAGGCCAGCAGGGGTAGGCTCCTGGTAGTAGGTTTGTTTCCATGGGAGCTCCTCTTCTTAGGCCCTAACTTCCTGAGGAGTGAGGAGAGCTCACCCAGAGACACTGGCTGGGCTGATGTTGGAAACGTTTGGTGTGGTCTCATTCTAATAACTTTCTGGCTCACCCTTTAGCTTTTTGGCCTAGGAAGTGGGGGAGAGGACAGAGGTAACATTAGACAGGTCCAGTCAGGAGTTAGAAACCACACAGGTGATTTTAATAGAAAAGTTAATATAACAAACTACATGGTGAAGAACTGGGAAGACAAAGAGAACACCCTGGGGTATCCAAAAGTAGCAAGTATGGGAAATAGCTACCCCCTCTAGGGCAGCAGGAACAGAGGAAAGAGATTTTTCTTTGAGTTATGAAAACATAGAAACTGAGAGGAGGGAAGCCCAGAGCCGAAACAGGCAAGGGAGGAAGGGTTCCAGTCAGCCAGCGCTGACTGGGGAATGGAGGTTGTCTTAGTCACTCTTCCTGCCATGACAGAACACCATAGACTGAGTTGCTTAAACATAAATTTATTTTTTTCTCATTTCTGGAGGCTGGGAAGTCTAAGATCAAGGTTCCAGCGGGGTTTCGTTCCTGGTAAGAGATCTCTTCCCGGCTTGCAAACAGCTGCCTTCTCTCTGTGTCCTCACATAGCAGGGACAGAAAGTATGTTCTGGTCTATACCTCTTCTTATAGAGGCACCAACCCTATTGGGGTATGGCCCCACCCTTGAGACCTCATGTAACTTTTACTACACCCTCACCGGGCCCTATCTCCAAATACTGTCACACTGGGAGTTGGGGCTTCAGTGCATGAATGGGGGAGGGGGGGTGCATAGAAGGGGTTATGACACTAATTCTACAAGCGTCATCAAAAAAATACTGCTAACTGGATTCAGCTGCTGAGACAGGAAAGAATGGCTATCAGGGTGAAGAAGCATTGCTAAGGGTATAGCTGAGAGAAACAGGAAGCAGAGACCAGAAGCCCCTGTCCTTCTTCCAGTTTTCTGGCCTCTCTCTAGCTCCCCCTACTGACAGAGGCTAGCATGGAGCCCAGTGGTAAAGCAGAAAGGGGGTTACTGAGCTCCAGCAGCACAATGTACAAAGAATCCAAGGGTGGGTTGGAACCCCTGAGAGGCAGTAGCTTAATAGCCAGTGTGGGGACATACATTAAAATGAAGATGATGAAGAAATGAACACCGTATTCAAAAGTTTATTGTGCACAATTTTATCTCCAGGAAAAGAAAATCCACCAGAAACAGAATCCCTGGTCAAATCCATTTAAGGAATCTTCATGGTAACCTCCTGTTCAGAATTCATAAAGATGCCTTGGAAGAGCAAGTCCTTGGATAAGTTTTGCAATAAAGAGACCTGTGTTTCTTTAACCGAGAGTTCCCCAAATAGCTTTGACCACGGATGTATTTTCTGTTTGTTTCTTTTTGGGACAACTATCAATTTCCAAAGCAATTTTCCAAACATCTTCTGCAAAACTTTGAGAAGCAGTATGCTGGTGATGCTATGGACACTAAGATCGTGAGAGCCGTATGATGAACTGTGGACCACTAACAAGGTGGTCTCATTTGAACCGGTTGCACTTTTCTTTAAATGTTTTAGTCTAATGACTGCTGAAGCTAAGTGTGCAGGCAGGGGTGATCACTCTAATGCCATTGGGGATCCCTATAACACAGAAGCCCTGTGAGAGTGCAAGACATTTTTTTTTCTTTCTTCTTCACAATGGTATACTTAGCAACCATCACAATGCATGGGACCTGATAAATATCCAATAATGTGTGCTGTATGTGGCCGGGGCGGGGAGCAAATGATCAGCCAAAAGAGCTAACAGTAGCATTCCATGTGAGAGTCAACATGGGGTATGGCAAGTGCAGTGCTGTCCTGTAGAAATGCAATGAGCTCCCATGTGATTTAAAGTTTTCTGGAAGCTCCATTTTAAAAGTAAAAAAGAAACAGGTGGAACTAGTTTTAGTAACATATTTTACATAACACAATCTATCCAACAGGTAATCAGTACAAAGACATTAACACAATACTCCGCATTCTTTATATTAAATCCTTGAAATCTGGTGTGGAGTTTATATTCACGGCACCTCTTAGTGTGGCCACATTTCAAGTGTTCAACAGCCACACGTGGCCACCATATTAGACACCATGGATAGAGACTTACCAAGTACAACCCCAAATTAGGATGATATGAGGCAAACGGTCAGATTAGTAAATGGATATTGAGCCAGAAATCGTTGTCCAGTTGCAGTTAGTGAATATTGGGAGAACATCTGATTTAACTGACATAAGTTAAATTCACACAAAAGTTCATGGTAAACATGAAACAGAGCTCAAATGACAAAAATAAATAAATAAATAAAGTTAATAGGGAGTCATTTCACCATGGTGAATTCTACTCGAAAGGCTAGTGATATGTTAACACTTGAAAAAATGACAGGATGAAAGTTTTAGAGAAAATTAAGACTAGGAAGTAGCATAATTAGGAATTTCATAATTAGAAATTCCTTTCTCTTTTCCCAAAGCCAATACTTATCATTGACATTTGAAGTCTAGGGTATGACCATGTGGTTTCTCGGGGTTTGTAAGTCCTATGAAGATGGATGCCAAATCTGTCTTACCCATTGGCGAATTCCCCATGCCTACTAAAGTGCCTGCACTTAGGGATACTCAAAAAAATATTGGTGGAATAAATAAAATAAAAGAGAGGCGAACAGACAGAAAATGCACGTGAAATTTTCCTGAGAGCTGAATACAGAAGTGCAAGACCAGAAAGGAAAATCCCACGTGAAGGGAAGCCTTAGTGCCACCAACCCCCAGCTGGGCCTCATCTTCATTCTCATTCCAAGGGGCTGGGACAATGAAAATGTTTATAGCTTTCCTGCCCAAAGATGTTTCATCATCTTCCCTGCGACTGCAGGAAAAGGTTGTGCAAAAATCTGGATCATTTCTCCACCCTTCTGATCTCTAGCTATACTCTCTTTCCAGTCCACTCTCCAAACTGACCACAGAGTATGGTTCTTATTGGCATAGGACTTCCTCTAGGGAAAGTTTTGTTCATCTCCATGTCACTACCTCAGTGCCCAGCACAGTGCCTCTTACCTAGGAAGCTCTCCAAAAATAGGGTCATGCATATAAGAAGGAAGGAAGGAAGGAAGGAAGGAAGGAAGGAAGGAAGGAAGGAAGGAAGGAAGGAAGGAAGGAAAGAAGGAAAGGAGGGAGGGAGAAAGGAAAAAAATTAACAAAAGCTCATATCAGCATTTTCAAGATATCTTTGTACCTTAACAGGGCATTAGTTTGGTAGAACCTAAATTTGGTATTTTTGATGTTATTTCAACTATACATTCACATATAAAGTATTTGTCTTCCAGAGCGGGGAAATGCATGACCCCTGGTTCACATATGTAAACCCAACATGTCTATAAAGGGTTTTCACTCATCAGGGTAACGTTCTTAGATCCACACATCTCTAAGATATTCTTTAATATGATAGCAGTTCTATTTATTCTATCTCCCAGGAGTTAGAGACAACTTGACATTTGCAGCGTAAGGACCCTCTTCTTCAGACTGAATGACCCTTCACGGTTCTCTGTTCTTGAATACAGACCATCTTTCGTATGGCCATCAGCTCTTTGTTAGAAGCCTTGTGCTACAAGCCTTTCAAAGCCCTCTTGCCCCTATTCCAACAACATTGTGCATCTGAGCCATCCTGAAATAGAAAACAAAGTCATCTAAAAAAGCATTTTTGTAAAATACCAATTTGTAGAAGTATAGGTATTTTCTCTGTCAACAAAGCATGCCATTTATGGTGGGGAGAAGGAAGATGGCAGGCCCTCCTGTTTGGGCTTTGGTATCTATTATTAGTTTTTCTGTTGGAGAGAGGTGAGGATATAGTCTTAACATTAGAACAGAAAACCTAATCAGTATTTCAGCTTTCTGGGTATTGTAAGCCGAAGACATCTGTATTTGTAATTAGTTCTTTCATAAATGTGATTATGGGATGTCACGTGATCGCCGTAGAAACCAACACCTGGAACTTTGAAAGATCGGCCCTTCAGGGTCCCCAGGCTTGGACAGTACACTCAGGAAAGTCCTGGCAATTGCATTAACAGTGTTATCAAGATGCCTCCAGATCCAAATGATTTTCCTGTCTGTAAATTAAATAATAATATGAAAACAAAATCCACTCGGTCCAGCAGGAAGGCACAAATATAACAGTGAGAATTTCCTGTCACAGGGACATTTCAAACCTGTTATCAAAAAGCCTACTGAATGGAGCCTGATAAAGTCCTCAGCTGCCGAGAATAAGTCAGCGGGCACCCCAGAGTTTCTCCTGGCTTTGCCAGGATAAAAAGTGCAAGGTCTCCTGGAAACCAAAACTAAGCCTGAGAGGGTGGAAAGGCACAACCTTGAGTGTATGGAAGGCCTTTTGAAGCCTCTGGCTTCTAAATTCTCCTGGGGAAAGCATCATGCCCCATGGTTAATGTAGTTACATTTAAGTAGTTCCTGGTTTTTACCCTAGGGACTCATGAAAAAATATACATTATGATTTTGAGTATATGGAGAGCACCGATTATAAAAATTCAAGTCCTCGCAGTGGCGGGTCTGCATTGCCTTTCAGCCCTCTTCTTGTTGGTCACAGGGGATCCAAGACCACCCATCAGCAGCACATAGGCTAGTGATTGCTCATTCCACTCCTTGCAAGTCACGCCGTCCTGATGAGGAGAGAGAAGCATGTTCTAGCTACAGCCTTTATGGATCTCAAATTACATAGCTTCACTGTGACTTTGGTGGCAAAGTCTTAGAAAGCTGATGGCCTTCGGTCTATTCTTTTTCTTAAATGAGGGGTTTTCTTCTTTACCTTCTAATCATTATCCCTTATCATTTCTAATTAATGATGATTAATAGGGAAAAATCTATGCAAACTGACATTAGGTGAAGTTTCCTCTTCTGGTCACCTCCCCGTGTCAGAGTGTGTAACTCATTATCAATGCCATTTAATCCCCTTTAATAGCATTAGGAAATGTTGCTGAAGACGATCAAATCTGGTTAAGGATTATGAGTAACTTATCCACTTCCCCATATGAATGATGGGACATGTTTAAAATTCAAGTATTAAAAGCACACTAGGAGATATGTTTTTGAGAACCGATGTATTTTTTCTCAATAAACATATTTTTTTTAAAAAAGACATTTTGTCTATATGTGCACATTTATAAAAATCTGCACAAAGATAAAACCCAAAATTTATACTGCAAACCCCAGTTATCATATCTGCCATATACAGCACATTTTGGCAAAATTAAAAGAGAGCTTTGATGGCTTTCAAACAATCCCTTATTCAAAAAGGGGGCAGTGCATTTCAGTAGAGAATAGCAAGAAATTCTGAGAGTCCCGTAAGTATTTCCAAATTTATAGGGATGTCTCTGGAGACACGAGAATGGGTTAGAAAGTCAGGGGGCATACATCGCTTCGAGGTCTTTGCCCCAGTCTGCGAAGTCTTCATGGCTTCGCTACTCCAGCGGAAGGGCAAGTATTCTCACCAGAGGTAGGACAGCAGAACAGTACCCGAGGAGTAACACCTGCTCGCTGGGACCAGACCCCATCTAAGGCAAAGACCTCTGTTTTATCAATACACGGCAAGCATGCAATCGTCACCCTCTCCCGCAGACACAAAATGAACGTTTTTCTGGTGGAATCTGGGTTTTATAGAATGAGGATTGTACCGAAGGTCAAAATAAGGCTTTCTTCATCTTCACTCCAAATCTAAAATTTACCTTAGCCAGTCATCCCCTGAGGCTCATCCCTGCCCTGTTGTTACCTAGAATCTCTGAGGGCAGGAAAGACTGCCACAGTGGAGCTTACTACTGGGGAGCAAATCAAAGACTTTTGATAGCCCTGACCTAGAACTCAGGGTGACTTTCCCCATTCATAAATTGTGGTCCCATGAATCAAATTCTCAGCTCTTCAGTATTTACGGGGAGAGCTTGTAAAGAGTGTATGGCCTGAGATGTAGCCACAGGGGGGGAAAAAACCCTCTCTGTCTTATGCTTCTGGGTCACAAGTAAGTGGCAACTGAAATTGTGATAACAGCCTTGCGTTAGCACACATCTTGGATTCCGTGTGTTTACTGTGCTGTCTCTCCTTCACAGTCAGAGGCTCATGTGTTCATTTATTCAATCATCCATTCATTCATCTTTCCATTTGGAATGAACATTCCTCCTTCAGAGGCCCCACCCTCCCTGCAAAGCAATAAATCTTTTATGTGCCACATTCAGCGTGGGATAACCTGATCCCAAGTGGCTGTAACTGTAAGAGCAAACGCGTGTCATAGAGGGGAAGGGTGCATATATTTTATAACATGAAAACTTCATGCTTGCAGCTAATGTTTCATGCAATCTTTACTCAAAACTCAGCCTCTGATGCCAAAGTCCCTCTTCTTAGGTAACTGAAGAAATGTAATGTGAAACAAAGATATTCCTTAAAATTGAGAGCTGAGGGTTACAACTTTCACATTAGAAATAACAGGCCAATTTCATTTAAAATGCATGTTTTTTCAAGATGGCATCATAAAAGAATGATTTATTCATGTACACTTAATTAATTTTTCTCGCAATAACAAAAGGAAGTAAATGTGTGGTAGACCCAACATTGCTTGGAGACAGTCAGTGTCCACTTCCAGAATAATACAGTGGTAGAATTAACACTTGCTGTCATTACCGGACTGTGTCTTCTTTTCACTTCGCATTCGTGTGGCTACACATGTATAATGTCTTTTCTTGTGAAGCAATAAATGGTAGACATTATCCATACAATGCCTGCAGAAAACCAGCTCCCAAAGTGATAAGGACATGGCTGCTGCCACAATGATGAATTTTTATTAAGAATCACTTTTTTGCTTGACAAGGAAAACCAGAATGTGAGAGCTGTTCAAGGCAAGGAGGAAGAAGGGAGACCAAATTAGAATAGATCTAGAAGGGCGCCTGGGTGGCTCAGTCGGTTAAGCACCTGACTCTTAGTTTCAGCTCGGGTCCTGATCTCAGGGTCGTCAGATGGAGCCCTGTGTCCGGCTCCACTCTCAGTGTGGAGTCTCTCTTCCTTTCCCTCTGTCCCTCCCCCTCCTGCCCTATCTCTCTCTGTCCCGCTCTCTCTAAAATAAATAAATATATTTTAAAAAAGTGTAGAGCAAGAGTCATTTTGACCAAAATGCTATAGAGTAAGCAATATAGTCTTTTAACGAAAGTATTTTGTATTACATTAATAGTCTTCCTTGTTATTGCATTTTGCTCCTGCCTTCACTCTCTGAAATGACTTGAGAGAGTTATGGAAAGGATATGCTTAATATATGGAAGGCTCCTGGCTGAAAACTGCAAGAAGGTGGCCACTATTTCAGGATCCTGGAATGTCTGTGCTGGAAAAAACGTATAGAGAGCCTATAACTCAAGCATTTTAGGTTTTAACTCTGGTCAGTACATAGTCCTCATCTATTATGGGTGTGCTGAGACTGTATTTTGGCTTGATCATAAGAGAAGTGCTATCAACTAACAATGTCTGCTACGGGCATAGAAATTGTGAGTGATGGTATGCGTGCTAAATATTTGCCATCTCTGAATTAGCCCAAACCCGTCCTTATACGGATGTGAAAACCAAGCCTCGAAGATTGCTAAATAACCTGTCCCAACTCTCACAGAAGCAAAATCCTAACAAAAGCCCCAGCTCCTAGTCAGAAATTGACAGGTTTAGAGCTGGACCCCAGACGTCCTGATTCCCAGTCCTGCACCTTTCCCATTCCATATTTCTACTAAATATGCTGTTATTTTTTTCTAGTAAAAACACATGGCCGATTTTATGTGAATCAACAGGAAAAAAATATATAGCCAAACTTTGTTGTAAAGCAAAGAACATCTGTAGGAGCTAATCTTAAAATGAAAAACCTGAAAATTATATCCCACTCTAAACATCCCCCACTTTGAAAATGGGGAGCGGGGGCAGATAAAGGACAAAAGTCATCTCTATAGTCTGCAATAGAAGGTATTGATTTGGCAGGGCCAAGAGCGTGTCAATGTTATATATGGCAGCAGACCAGATTGGTGCAGAGCAGATAGTATTGTTCAATAGTAATAAATAATAATTATGTACAGGGATTGTCTCGCTGATGCTCCATTCCCCTGCCTTCACTAATAATCAGAATCTGGTTCTTCCAGAGACCACCCTTCACTCTTATTCTAACAAGGCAGTAATTCATTCTCGGCCCATGGAAAGTACATACATCTCTGCTAAATGTGCCTTCCGCACTGGCACGTAAGGTGATCGTAAGTTTAATTAAAGGTCACGACAGCATCCTGGCCTCTGGTCCTCCTCATTCCTATTGTTCCTATCAAGCTGCCTTGAAGCTGGGCGCATCCAAGGATAAGAGCCCATGGGCTTCCAAGCTTGTGTTCTGGTTCCTGTCTCCCCAGGAAAAAGACTCTCAACAGGCTTTCTTCATGGACTTTGGGTCGGGGCTTAAATCACCACCCAGGTTTCACGTGGTCTTTGAGGGACAGCAGTTCCACATTCCCTCGCGATATGTAACGGAATTACAAAAGCCAAAGTAGAACTCGATGAGATCATTTCAGTTAAAACTCACAGCGGGCCAGCTCTCAGGTGATCAGCACCCAGGTCACTCCCCGCTGACAGACGAAGACGGCCAGCGTTCCAAGAGTAGTATCAAATGCAACACACCTGCGACGGGGCACGGCTTAATCAGCGGCATGCCTACAGTCTCAGGTGTCCTCGTAAACGCAGCCTTTCACATGGAAAGGAATGTTTTTGTGTCAGATGGCCTAGCCTCGAGTCCTGTCTCTGTTTCTGCTGGATTTATGAATTATAAGGCATTTCTTTTTTCTCACCTGAAAATGGGGATAAAAATAGTTATTTCACAAGATTGGTAAGAATAAAAGAAGAATACTACATTTAAGGAACTTGTAACTACGTCTTACACAAAATTGCTGAATGATTTTTTAATAATTTTGAGGACACGTAAAGTGCATTAACACGAATAGGACTGGTAACTATTTTAAAGGAGACGTTAGGGTGATGTTGCGAAAGGTTCCATGGTTTGCCAAAGTGCAAACTTGGAAACCAGACTTTCATGGTGCCCATATTCCTAGTTCATACAAAAACTTGAAGCAACAAAAACGAATCCAGGGGAGGGTATGGTGGGTCCATGGAGACCTGTCCTTCGCCCGTCTGCAAACGCTTTCCCCAAGGGGAATATCCGCTTTCACGCAAGACAGGTGCAGCTGTCCGATCTAACTTCGAAATTACCGCTCACCCCTGAAGAAAAAGCCTTGCATGTGTGAGGCTAGCTAGGGAGTATTTAGGAGGCCAGGCATGGGGTGCCGAGGGCGGGAGCGAGGAGGAGAGGGAGAGCAGCAGGAGACGGAGAGTCAGCAGATCAATAGAACCACTTTAGGATAATGGCCGCAGCTGCACAGGAGGAGCGGGGCAGGACTGCAGGCAGCTCCATCACTGCCAGGAAGGGCCCATTTGCAGGAACAAAGGGCTTCATCTGTCCTGTCAGGCCCAAGCCCTCGCTCAACAGCTGCAAGCACAGGACGCCTCCCCGTGTGCCAGACGTGCTGCCTGCTACCTGCTGGCTTTGCCCCATGCCAGCCCCAGAGTCTTCTAGAAGAACATGGGATGGGGAATGCGCTGAGTTGGTGAAGCACGCTGACACCAGGGACAGACCAGGGAGGGAGGGGTCCACACTCCCGGTCTGCCCGGCCAGAGAGCTGTTATGGAGGGTAGAACTTGTGGGTGTCTACTGACAGAAAAGAGGGCCCCCGCTTTAGCCGATGGCTGCAAACTCCTCCCCAGGAAACCTTTGGACAGAGCTACTTCTAAAAAGTGGGAAAAAAATGACTGGTTTGTTCTTCAGGCTTTGTTCCTTTCCCAAGTCCGTCTGTAGAGCGTGTGCCAGAGAGGAAAGCCAGCTCCATCCAGCATGGGGAAAGCAGTAAGGGCGAAGCCAGAGGCCTGGCAGCCCCGCATGCTGCAGGAAATGCCACCCGGGCAGCAGAGTGCCAACATTGGAGGATAATCTTGACTAAGTAAGTAGCTAACTGTTCTGGATCATGAGCCACAAACCTGGCCTGGGAGCCTGGTACTACCGTGATCAGCACAGGGTTAGAGAATGAAGAAACACAGTATGCAGGGCGATGTCATTTGTCTGAGGTCACATTGATTTGTAAGGGGCAGAGCTGGGGCTCCCCACTCATCAAGTCTGTCCAACACTGTAGCTTGTGCTTCAGACCATCACCCTGTACCAGTTAGAGTGGGTTTGGGCACTTGGCACATACCACAGTGATACTCAGTGTGTTTGCTCCCTCCTAAGATATGACCAATGAATGTGTCTTCTTAGATTAGTCAGGGTTCTCCAGAAAAACAGAACCAATAGGATATATAGAGATACATAAAAAGAGATTTATTCTGAGGGATAGACTCGCATAATTATAGAGGCTCAGAAGTGTGACGGTCTGCTGTCTGCAAGCTGGAGCCCCAGGGGAGCCAATGGTGTAATTTCCAGTCCAAATCCAAAAGCCTGAGAACCACAGTATCCAATGGTGTAAGTCCTGGTCTGAGTCCGAAGACCTGAGAACCAACCACATTAACATCCAAGGGCAGGAGAAGATGGATTTCCCAGGTCAAGCAGAGAATGAATTTGCTCTTCCTCTGCCTTTTTGTTCTATTCAGCCTTTAACAGATCAGATGAGACCCACCCACAAGGAAGGCATACTTCTTTACTCTGTCTACCAATTCAAAGGCTAATCTCTTCCAGAAACACCCTACCAGACACACCCAGAAAGAATGTGTTACCCCCTATTTAGGAATCCCTTAGCCCAGTCACGGTGACAGGTAAAATTAAACCGTCGTAAGAGACTCTTAATCATAGGAAACAAACTGAGGGTTGCTGGAGGGGAGGGGGCGTGGCAGATGGGGTAACTGGGTGATGGACATTAAGGAAGGCATGTGATGTCATGAGCACTGGGTATTATATGAGCCTGATGAATCACTGACCTCTACTTCTGAAACCAATAATACATTATATGTTCATCAATTGAATTTAAATTTTAAAAAATAATTAAGTAAAAAATTAAACCAACACACTTCCCAAGAGCTCTACTGGAGTGAACTTCATGGTTTTAACTTTGGAAGATGGTCATACAGATTTCTGGAAAAGATGTCATCGATCTAAAGGTAAATGACTGTGCTGGAGGAGTCATGTGAAGGTCATGACGTGGAATGGTGGATGAGAATGCTCATAGTGTGAGGTGTTGGCCAAGTAGCTACCGTGTGCTCAGTATGTTACATCAAGTTGCACATGTAATCTTCACAACAATCCCTCTGAAGTGGCTATTCTTACACCGATGAGGAAACAGTTTTGTACTGTTTAGTTGCGAAAATCTTTCAGCTGATGAATATTGTGGCCAAGATTCAAATGCTAAGGCAGCCTGACTTCAGAGCCCATGCTCTTAGCCACTGTGTCTTACCACCGTTATGGCTCAATGCATTTTTCCTTTCGGTCATGGGTGTACCTGGCAGGTACATATTGTCAAAAAAACAAAAACAAAAACAAAACAAAACAAAACAATAACTGGATTATCTAAAAAGCAAACGCCAGGAAGTCTCTGTCCTCCATGTGAAATTCTATAGCTTTACTTTGACCCATTGGAATGGAGGACCAACCTTTCAACATTTTTCCTCAAGAGACCTTTTGTTGAACTAGATGTGTTCTGAGCCATTACTGCATAGTGGAGATTATGCTAAAGGCTGAGGCAAGATAAACCAAAAGACCTAGGGTCTGCCTTCAGAGGGCTCACAGTCTACTGGGAGTATTAAGAAATACTTGTAAGGGGTGCCTGGGTGGCTCAAGTGGGTTAAGCATCTACCTTCGGCTCAGGCCATGATCCTGGGGTCCTGGGATCAAGCCCACATTGGGCTCCCCACTCAGCAGGGAGCCTGCTTCTCCCTCTCCTTCTGCCACTCCCCCTGATTGTGTGAGCTCTCTCTCTCTCTCTGTCAAATAAATAAAATATTTTTTAAAAAGAAATACTTGTAATACAAGTATAATAATAGAAATGTACACAGTGTGCTTTGAAAATACAAAGATTTTCATCAACTGACTGTCCATGGGAGTAAGGGAAGTCTTTGTGGAGAAAGCAACAAAATCCATGAGTTTTGATACGGGAGTTGGAGTTTTCCAGTAAATAGATCAGGAGAAAGACGTTCTTGAAAAAAACAAACTGTGTACAGGAATTTGAAATGCAAAGAGATTTCTAACTTCTGCTTAGGATGTCAAAAACCAAAAAGAGGATTGCTCCCACTTGACACCAGAAAAGGTTGGAGACTCTAGGAACTCGTAATTTTTCTTGAATCCACCAAAGATCTGGCATCACAGAGAAATCAATGTATCTGAAAGTTCAGTAAAAACAGGTGCCTCCAAGGAAAGACATGTACATGTTTGCCTGGAGCAGCACACGGGAGGAAAATAGGGCTGCCATACAAGGAGGTAGAAGCTCCACTTTTGATAAAGTGCTCAAGGCTGGGAGAGAACTGGCCTGAGAATGCGAACACCCAGTACACATGGGCAGTGTGCACCAGGGTGGTCTGCACTCCCTCGCAGGATCTCTTCCACAGGCCTCGCTGGATGTGGCTGAGAAAGAAGGGCAAGCAGGGATCTGGAGAAAGCCTCCTTCGTGTTACAGGCCTGGGGAAGGAAGGAGATACTGTTGTCAGAAGGAAAAGAAGCCCTACGCAGATCTTTTACGTGTATTGCTTTCCTAGGGCTGCCGTAACAAAGGGCCACCGATGGGGTGGCTCCACAATACAGACTTTTTTCTCATAGTTCTGGAGGCTGGAAGTCCAAGATCAAGGAGTCACTGGGGTTGGCGAGAAAAGGATCTGTCAGGCCTTTCTCCTTGGCTTGCAGTTGGTCACTTCCTCTCTCTGCCTTCACATCATCTTCCCTCTGTGTGTCTGCTTCCAAATTTCCTCCTTTTTTAAGGACATATTGAATTAAAAGCAACCCTAATGACCTCATTTTAACTGGATTACTTCTGTAAATATCCTGTCTCAAAATAAGGTCACATTCCGAGGCACTGGAGGTTAGGACTTCAATATATGAATTTTGGGGAGAACATAATTCAACCCCAAACACACCCCCATGAATCAAAAGACTTAAGCCGTCAGGCGAAGGGCAAAAGACTTTGTTCAGATGATGAAAAACAAGTCACATACTAGAAGAAAATACTTACAAAACGGTTATCTAATAAAGAACTTGTTTCTAGAATAAAGAAAGAGCTCTCAAAACTCAATGATAAGATAATTTTTAAAAAGGACAAAAAGAAGCTTTTTATCTTGATGAAGTCCCAAAAGTTCATTTTTGCTTTTGTTTCCCTTGCCTTTGGGGATGTGTCATGAAAGAATTTGCTGTGGCCGATGTCGAAGAGGTAACCATTACTGCCTATGTTCTCTAGGATTTTGATGGATTCCTGTCTCACATCGAGGTCTTGCATCCATTTAGAGTTTATCTCTGTGTATGGTGTAAGAGAATGGTCAAGTTTCATTCTTCTGTATATAGCTGTCCAATTTTCCCAGCACCATTCGTTGAAGAGACTGTCTTTTTTCCATTGGATATTTTTTCCTGCTTTGCTGAAGATTAGTTGGCTTTATTCATAATTACCCCCCAAAATCCAAATACCCTTCAATGGGTGAACTGATGGACAAGCTATAGAACATATATAAAATGGAACACTACTCAGCAATAAAATGAATCAGCTACTGATACGTGCGGCAATGAGAATAAAGCTCAAACACATCATACTAAATAAAAGAAGCCAGCTTCAAAAACTACAAAAACGTCTGGAAATTTCAAAACTAAAGGGACAGAAAACAGATTTGTGGTTGTCATGGGCATAAGGCAGGGAAAGGCGTTGACTGCCAGGAGCATGAGGACATCGCTCAGCGTGATGAAATTGCTCTCTGTCTTGATTGTGGTGGTGGTTACATGGTGGTTTGCGCTATAAAAGATGAATTTTACTGCATGTGAATTGCATCCCAATTAAAAAATACTTTAAAAAAACATACAAAGACACGTGTGCAGATTATCATGTTGAAGTGTTACACGTTCTGAGCAGCATAGGCTTGCTGTGTTGGAGTTAGGGAGGCGATAACGGTGGGGAGGATGTTGACCAGGAATGCTCTTCCTACACTTGTCCCTTATCCTCAACAAGGATGGTTCTTAGTTCTAAAACTTTGAAAGAAATAGAAGTAATGAATATGCATTTGGAGAGAATAGTTTCACAATGGATTTGATTATAAGGACAATTAAATATCTAAAATTCTACAAGTTTCCAACTTACCAGAACAACAACTATAAAATC
The DNA here is from genome assembly GCF_024610735.1 of Ursus americanus. NCBI lineage: Eukaryota > Metazoa > Chordata > Mammalia > Carnivora > Ursidae > Ursus > Ursus americanus. The sequence continues at coordinate 19,543,688 of NC_142148.1, forward strand.
TGTAGTAGATGGTATGCACAACAGAAGTAGTCATCTATTTTTATGTGTACAGTTCTATGCTATACAAAAAAAAAAAAAACCACCCCACTTTATAACTCTATGAGTTGTTCATAACTAGAATTCTTCTTTACAGATACCAGATTTTGGTGTTCAGTTTTCCTTATAGATCTTTTCTGCTTCAAAATCTTTCAAACAGGCCTTTAGTGATTTAGCTTAGTAAGTTGGTGATCTATGTTTCCATTATGAACATGGTTATTATATCTGAAGACCTGATCATGTCTTTCTATTGCCATGGTATCGATCATTCACTTCCCCATATCATCTATAAGAGATTCTATGATATGCATATTGACACACTGTGCTCAGTGTCAAATTTTCCAACATTCCCTTCATTCCTCTGCTAGTATTAATCTCTGTGTTCTTGATTTATTTCTTGGGTTGAGCTTCTGCTTAGCTAATTCAATTTTCCACACTGTCAACTCTACTTGTTAATGCTTCCAGTGATTATTTTAATTGTTTCATACAATTTTTGTTCTCTTCCACTGTTTTCCCTCAATCTCTTCTTGCTTACCAGAAGTGATATCTCAATTTCTATCTTAGGGAATGAGTCATAGCCACACTTCTATAATCCAGAATATCATGTGTTGAATTTAAATTTTATTTCAAGCTCAAGTTTCTTCTGAGCTCCTAATAATTTGGAGCCCAAGGGACCTATGTTCCAATGTTAGTTCCACCTTTTACTAGCTGTGAAGATTTGGGGGAGGTAAACTCTTTGCATTTTAATTCTGTTTTAGTAGATGCTGTTGATGCTCAACCCCCATATTCCCTCAGGCCACCAGAGTTCCCAGCTTTACACATGAAGTGCTATGTCTGTCATCTCCTCTGCCTGAGGTCTGTATGCAGGCCACAGGACCTTGCTCTGCCACACTCAGCCTCCATGCAGAAGTGTGTGGTGAGGCAGGAGAATTAACACCCCAGGGCAAGCTTCAACTCATGGCAGATGGGAGGCACTCCTCTGGAGCAGGGTAATTCCAAGATATATTCTACATAGTTTTTCAGAAGATCTTAAACAGATTATGGACTTTTCTACCTTCTTTGTCTTCCTTTCTCCGTGGCCATTACCTGTGTATTCTAGAACCATCTTCCAATAAACTATCTGCACCCAAGCTTTTGCCTCCGGATCTTGGAAGAACCTAAATTAAGATACGCATCTACCATCTGACCTGTTCTTTGAGGCTCTTCTGGTTGGCTGCAGGGAGACTATTTTTCTTCCTTGGTCTGTCCATTTTTCCCATAGAACTCCAGATGCCAATCTCTGTTCTGTGGTATTTGAGCAGTCCATTCCAAAAGACTTGGTAACTGTCTGTGAGACTAGATGGTAAGGCCCTGAAATTCCTAGACTAAGAATCAAGCTTTGCCCAGCTCATTCAATGGCAGGAAGAGACAGGTGGTTAGCTCATAACCCAATAATACAACATCCTTATTTTTGTTTAACGAGCTCCCTCTTCTCTCTTATCCCCCAATTAAATATATTTCTATAAATCTCTTTAGAATTTTAAGTAGATGACACTCCTCTCCCTTTGTAAAATGAGAATTAGAATACCTAAAAATTGTACCATCCCAAAGAGAACCCCTTAGTTGTTTTTGTTTGTTTGTTTTTGCCTTGATGAGAATCACCCTTGACAATCTGTGAGAATATACATGCTATGCACTGAATGACAGAGATAGGAATAAAGAACCTGAGGTGAAAGTCCCCTACTTTCTTTCTCTGCTCCCAGAATGGGGGGACTGGGTTAAGAAGGTACAAGTTAATGTCTTCAAGACACATTAATTTAAGGGTTTGCAAACTATCCCATAAATTCCACTTGATCTGAGGAGTCAAGATTTGGTTCCTCTCTTGATATGTTTTCTCCCAAAAAGAACTTGTCTTCTTTCCCCGAAGCTGGGGAATTCCTAGGACTCATAGTGATTAGCTGATGAGATTTATGGATTCAACCCCCCCCCCAGCTCCAGTCTTCTTACTCCTATAGTGGAGGGTAAGGGAGAGTGACGGAGCCCTCATCCCAGCTTGATCTTGTTCTTTGATAATTTAAAGATGTATATGACTAAAAACTATTCTAGACTAAATTCAAACTCAACCCTGTTCATGAAAATGGGTTCCTGAAATATAATAATAATACTGCCCAAAAGTTTCTATTGCTTACCAGTAATTGCCCTTGAGTTTATATTGTTTTGCATACGTACTCACTGCAAGAATTGTTTTGTGTCTTTTTTTTCTTTCTCTCTAAAGACAGCTCTTCACCTTTAACACTTATCATGTGCCCACTGTGGATCAGGCATTATTTTGTGTGCTTTAGAAAAATTATCTGACTTAATCTTCACAGCAACTCTGAGAAGTAAATGTCGTTTCTCCCATTTGAACAGATGCTAAACACAGACTTAAAAGTTGAAGTAAGAGTTAGAATCTATATTTAATTCCTCTTGCTGCAAAGCTCACGCCTTATATACTACACCATGTTCTTCTGTAGGAAGACTGGGTCTGCTTTAAGGAGTTCATTGCACTTTATCATTTACCTGCAGGGCCCAGACTACATCCCATATTCCCAGCTTCTCACTTGGTCACTCTTAAGCTCCACTTCTCTTGACCAACCCATAATATGGAGATAATTGATAAGCCATTAGAGTCAGAGCCTTGAGAGTATGTAGTTGCTCTGGGATTCCTTCTATGACTGCCACATCCTATGGTAACCCCTCCATTCACTGGCTCAGCATTGGGATAGGGAGACATCAAATGGGACAGAAGAAATTAAATACTTTCTCTCATGCTCTTTCCCATTTAGTTTCCTTCTTCACTTTGTAGGTTGTTCTGTTGATTGATCTGTAAAGAAAATGGGCCAAAAATGTTATTGGAAAATTTTCTCCCTTGGGCCAGATCTGGGGAGACCAAGAAGATAACAACCATGTCACAAATGTCAACAGCAATTCCTTGTTTCACTTTCCAAAAGAGGAAATCTCAGTCTTCGACCAAGGTCTGTTTATTACTAGGGAGTCTCCCAAATGATGCTGGCAAGTACCCATCACTTATTATCTGATCCCTTCCTGTAAGGAGCTGGAGTATCAGTGGTTTTGATCCTAAGGCATGCGACTTCGGGGATTGTGTTAAATTCTAGAAATAATTACCATTTTCTTTTCATTTGTTTGGGTGCTTGTATATATTTTTTGGATATAAGGTTCAAATTTGTCTTTACTTTCTTAAGGAGGCTATGGCAGAGGCTGCTAAGCATTTAGCAAATCTTTTTCCCTTTCTTCTTAGGCACACAGGTAGTTATAGCTCTAGTCTTCCTTGCAGTTAGGTGTAGTCATGAGGTTGAGTTCCATTCAATGGAATGTGGGCAAAGGATGCATATGTCTTTCAGCCTCACCTCTAACACTTGTATGAATTTTTCCTTTCTCTCTATTCCCTCATCTAGTGAGTGAATGTCCACATTGCAGGGTATTTTTGGTACCCACATCTTAAAGATAAAAAAATCCACGGCAGGTCGGTATACTGAGTAACTGGCTTCAGTTCCTTCATCAACTGAACTTGCTGTGGATAAGAAATGCACATGTATCTTGATAGACTACTGAGTGTTTATTAGTTACAGTGGCCGGCATTATCTATCATAACTATCAGGTCAAAGACCCAAAAGAGGTAAGAATGAATGCTAAGTTTCTTCTGTCTTCAGAGTTCAGAATGCTCTGCAACGATGACCAGGTCCCCCCAAAAGTCCAATCCCTCGATCTAGGCATTTACCCCATAAATAAAAGGTTACACTTGACCAAGTTCGCCGAATCAGTTTGGGAGGAGCTTGGGTTCCTAGTCAAGTCTTCTGAATCCTGCATTCTTGTCATTTTACTTCCTACCTCCCTATTGTTTCAAAAACAAAACAGAAGAAAAACTACTGACCATCAAGAGAGATGGGTGTGTCAGCTTAACAAAAATTCTTAAGGAATTTCAAGGAATTCTTAAGGATGGCTTTCCTCGTGGTCAACAGTAATAAAGTAAGAGTTAAGTCGGTTTTGTTTGCTTATAGTCACATCCACAAGGATTTGGCTATGTGCAACAATAGTACAGGTACTCAATAAATACATACTAGGTGAAATGCTTGTTTGCATATGGGGATATATGGATATGTTGGGGGAGAATTGGCTCCAGTTGGTTGGGTCTGAGTCTCATGTGGCTGGAAGGGCATTGACATCCACTCCTAAGACACAAAGGAACGTCACCATTCCCTTCTTTATTCCCACACTGCTGGCATGCTCAAAATGTATCTGCAAGCCCCTCCACAGAACAGATGCTGCAGGAAGGGTGGGGCATCATTCAATGCCCATGATTTTCCCCGAACGCCTCTCATGTGGTCAAGAGCAGTGGGGGAAGAGGGACATGAAGGGCACTGAGGAATGAGGGCAGAAAGTTGGAGAAAATAAATTAGAGAAGTAGAGAGACAGGAAAAGAACCAAATAAAAATAAAGATTTCATTAAGTCTATACATCCCCACAAACTCCTTCAGTATGGTCCAGGGCAAGATGAAGAGGTTGCCATAGGAAACGTTGTGACAACAGCCTAAGGGGCCTCTTCCCCTGCCCCAGCGCCCCTGACACCTGGTGTGACGGTGCTCAGGGAAGTAGGTAAGTGAATGCGTAGTCTGACTGGAACTGCAGGAGTCTGCAAAAACACGGCAGGAGATAATGTTGGGGTGAAAGCCCAGGGCCAGAGGTCAGAAGGCCTTGAGTGGGAGGGCAAATACTTTCAAATTACAGGTTCGTGGAGGATAAAGTTGTTCTACTTCACAAGCCAAATGCTTCTAGGCTCACAGTGTTTCAGAGTTCAAGTTCTCCAGATCTCTTATGGCCAGAAAGTTCTCTGCTCTCCATGGACCTCAGGTACTGCAATGGGATCTTCAGGCCTGATGGTCAGCCTTCAACTAAAAGGGAAACAGCAAAATGGTTTTTCAAGTGTCTGGACAAACTTCTTCTGGACAGAAGAAACCTAGCATTCATTCTGACCTCTTTTGCCCTTCACTCCAAATGTCCACCATGCTGATGATCCACCCAAAAATCATATCCCAGGACTTGACATTTTATTCTCTCAGAAACAAGAGAACATGCAGCCACTGGGCACTGAAGTGAGATGCCTTATTATAGGCATTTGAATGTGAGATACAAGTCACAGGAGCAGACATTCTAATAGGGCAGTCATGGGAGCTGTAGCAAGGGCTGAGAGAAACCTACCTGCCGCATACCACAGACTGCATGACGTAGTGGGGATGGCACAGATGGGAACCGTCCGCAGAGGGCTTGAAATGAGGCTCTTTGGTTGTGTCTTTATAACAAGTTATATGGGTCCTTTGTAGCAAGTTGTTTTGCTGTGCTGAGCCTCAGTTCTATATAACAATGAAAACAATGTACGAAAATAATAATAATAATAATAACAACAAGATTTAATGAGAACTACCTATGTGCCTAGCCCTGCTCTAAGAACATGGCATGCATGATATAATTTAATCTTCCCAGCAATTATATGTTAGGCATTACTATTATGCCCTTAATAGTTAGGTACTATTATTATTTTCTAATAGTATCTTACACTACAGGTCTGTTCTAAGAATTTAGATAAACTTATCTTAAGACAAAACATCATTTTAATAATAATAAATCACACTTTAGAGATGCCTCCTCTACTTGATTACATCTATCTATTGATTGATCGATCGATCTATATGTCACCTATCTATCACATCTGCCTTGACTTTCCACTGTCCCAGTGCATCTACTATGTTACCAAAGCAAATTTTAAACAATAATATTAAAACACCTAAGAGCACTATTGTTAATCATTGCATATATGCCTTTCCCATGGTTGTGAATTCCACCAGTTTATTGAACAGCAGTATTTTATATGTATTTACACCTTTACTAACTAGAACATCTTATGTGTTCTATAAATGTTTGAGAAGATCTGTTTGTTGTTAATCATTTATTAGGTATTTACTCTATGTCAGGCACTATGCCAAGAACTTTAAATACATTATTCTGATATAATCCTTACTATAATACTATGCAGTCTCACAATTAAGCATGCATTAGAATCACATGGAGAGCTTGTTAAAACACAGAACTCTAAGTCCCATGTCCAAAATTTCTGATTTAGTAAATCTGGAGTGGGACCCAAGAATTTACATTTCTAACAACTTACCAAGTGATGCTGATGTTGCTGGTCCAGGGACCACACTGAGTATCGTTGCTAAAGTTGCCATTTGCATTTTAGAGACAAGAAAATTAAATCTCAAATTGTTGAATAACTAGCTGTATTGGTTTTCTAAGACAGCTATAATGAAGTGCCATAGACTGAGTGGCCTACACAACAGAGATCTATCGTGTCATAATTCTAGAGACTAGAAGTCCAAGATCAAGGTATCGGCAAGGTTGGTCCCTTCTGAGGGCTGTGAGGAAAGGGTCTGTTCCAGGCATCTCCCCTGGCTTCTGGTGGACTGTGGACAATGTTTGGTGTTCCTTGGCTTATAGAACCATCACCCTCATCTCTGCTGTGACGTCTACCTGGTGTCCTCCCTCTCTGCATGTCTGTGCCCTCATTTCCCCTTTCTATAAAGAACACCAGTCATATTGGATTAGGACCTACCCTAATGACTTCCTATCCACTTGATTACCTATGTAAAGACCCTATTTCCAAATAAAGTCATATTCTTAGGTACTGAGGGCTAGGACTTCAACAGATGAATTTTGAGGGAACACAGTTCAACCATGATACCAGCCTAATCTCAAGGCCATACAGCCAGTAAGCATTAGAGGTAAGATTGAAACCCAAGACTGTCTGATTCCAGAGCCCACAGTCATAGTCATTTCACTGATTTGACTCCTTGGTGAATGAAGTAAGTGAATAAATATACAGGTAGATCAAAGAAGTTGCTGGAGGAAAATTAATTAAAGTCCTGCTTTTAGGTCAAGTGACAACAGAAAACTCTTCTCCTGGTGCCCTGCAAAGCACAGGAGACACTTTTAAGCTGCGATATCTGGTTTGGTCTGATGTATGATACAGGAGTGCAGACAGATGTGACTGTCCCTAGTACACAGCTGCCATTCCAAGGGTCCCAGTCAAGAAGTTTGACTTTTCTGTCTTGTTGGCAAATAACACAGAATGTTCAGGGCCTCCAATTAAAAAGTTTCCATTTGCACTGACTTTCTTGGACCTTCCTTCATCTAATCAGAAGGGACATCTGGCCATTTCAGGTGGGCCTGGTGCAATGTAAAGGTAGTGCCCCTTTTTTTTCTGGGACAGCTATGCAGGCTTCTCAGGGCTGGGAGGGGGAGGGGAGCAAGGTGGGGAAAGAGCTAGCTAGGTCAAACAGCATGGTTGCATTTTCTCTCTGACTCTTGAAGGCTGAGATTTGTGGATAACATAAAAGGTTACAGCCCCTCTTTGGAAGCCACAAATAACCCTGCTTGGGCCATGACAGCTCAGCAGCCCTTGGCGTGCCATTACACATTTCTGCCTGGGATTCCAGCAGTGCATTCGAGCAGCTGGCCCCAAAGTGCAGTCTCCACAGAGCGTGTCGTAGGAGCTCTGGGTCGCTGGGGAGCCATTCCCTCCTATGACTCAATGCCCAGAGACAGAGCACAATCTAATGAAATTACATACTTTCTGGAGTGATTAATAAACATGGTCTATTTCTCCATATGGGATGAATATTCTTAAGAGGAAGGAATGTGAGTTTGTGGGGGTGCACTTATGTATGGCTCTACCTTCACCTCCATAGAGCAATGGCTAAAACTCCAACATCTTGGCACAGAGAACCTAAGGAAAGATTCTTTAAAAATAGAGTAACGCCTCACCCCCAACACACACACACACACACACACACACACACAAGTGCATGTAAAACTTGCTAAAATCTGGTAGTTTGGAACTCAAGTTAGTGGTATTACGTCATGGTAGTTTCCTAATTTGGACACTGTATTGTGGTTCTGTGCATTATTAGATGGGTAAAGGTACACAGGAATGCTGCACTGTTCTTGCAGCTTCTCATGAGTCTTAAGCTACTTTAAAAGTGACTTTCAGGGACCCCTGGGTGGCTCAGTCCTTAAGCATCTGCCTTAGGCCCAGGGCATGATCCCAGGGTCCTGGGATCGAGCCCCACATCGGGCTCCCTGCTCCACTGGAGGCCTGCTTCTTCCTCTCCCACTCCCCCTGCCTGTGTTCCCTCTCTCTCTGGCTGTCTCTCTCTCTCTGTCAAATATATAAATAAAATATTTTTAAAAAAACTGATTTTCATAGTGAGAAAGGGCAATTACAACAGCAGCAAACAACAAACACAGAGAATTTTAAATACTCTACTGACTAGGCATCATCATCATTCATAGAAGGCATGGTACAAAACATTAATTAAAGCATTATGATAATTTCCAAGTCATATGTTGATTTTGAGAAATTTCTTGCATGGTCTTTTGTTGGATATGGGTCTCCAGCTAATGATGTCCCTGTCTGAGTCATGACTTGACGTTGAAAAAAAAAAAAAAGGTATACAGAGTGTCTACTGACTCCTCCATGTTGGTGACAGTCATTAGGTTATTGATGTCTAGCATTTCAATGCATCCAGAGGGCAGCTGTGTGGGTGCCCGCCCTGGATGTCAGCACCTTCCATGTGCCCCACACCTCTGGTGCCTGGCCTTTGACTACGTGCAATGCTGCTGCCAGTCTGGGTCGATCTGGAGCAGTGGATGAGGATCACACATCCCTAGGCTGCTGCCATATTGGTCCACTCAGTGGACCCAACCCAGTGGGTTTGTCCAGCATCCATGCCCACCTGTCCTCAGGACCTGGTTTTCATGGCCACTGCTGTCAGGGCATCATTAGGTACTTTCAGAATCATTAAATAGAAAATTCTCTTTATCAGAATGATGTTATTCATGGTGCAGAAGCCTCTTCCAGCATTCGTTGAATTAATAATTACACTCAAAGTTTTCTTTTTTTTTTTAAAGATTTTATTTATTTATTCAACAGAGATAGAGACAGCCAGCGAGAGAGGGAACACAGCAGGGGGAGTGGGAGATGAAGAAGCAGGCTCATAGCGGAGGAGCCTGATGTGGGGCTTGATCCCATAACGCTGGGATCACGCCCTGAGCCGAAGGCAGATGCTTAACCGCTGTGCCACCCAGGTGCCCCAACACTCAAAGTTTTCTAATTCTTATAAAACTATCCAAGATAACCTTTTATTCAACATCTTTATAATCATTTAAATCATTCTGTGTCAGAAAACCTATTTAACTATGATCATTGGGGCATCCTATAATAATCAACTTGAACTAATGAGTGCATATTAGAAATAATATAAATTAATCATATAGTTTCTCACAGCTACTATTATATAGTTACTAACTAAAATGAAAGTATTTCATGATTTTACCAACTGGTGCATTTAAATAAGTCCATATCAGCTGAATATCAGCTCTGCTTGAAACCAGTCCATGGTTCTTTAAGGCTGGTGAGCTCTCAGTCACAAGAAATGTTCATGAGAAAAATATGCAGACATTTTTAAGGGAGATAATTGAAAAAACAGATCTGTTTGCATAAATGTCTCTTAAATCCATAAATCAATAAATCAATGAATAAATGAATACTTAAAATACCTTAAGTTTCTTCTGACCATGCGATACAAGGATTCTAGCTCCTCTACTCAAAGACGTAGGAATTTAGCCATAAACATGACAGATAAGACTCCTGTGGAGTTTTCATTTCAGTAAGCTAAGGAGAAGGAAAAAGGAGGGAATAATATAATTTCAGATACTCATAAAAGCTATGAAGGAAAATAGAACAAACAATAAGAGAATGGCAGATTGTTCTAAATAAAAATTCTCAGGTTCTTTGTGTCTCTTTGTTTGTTTTAAACAAACATGTCAGAGTACATAACTCCAAAGATATGTGGTCTTACATTTTAGCCACTCTGACAGGTGTAAGGTGATGATATCTCATTGTGGCTTTGATTTCCTTTTCCCTGATGATGAGAGATAATGAGCATCTTTTCATGTGTCTGTTGGCCGTCTGCATGTCTTCTTTGGGAAAATGTTTATTCAGGTCCTCTGTCCATTTTAAATCAAATTATTTGGGGTTTTTTGTTTTGTTTTGTTTTGGTGTTGAGTTGTGTAAGTTCTTTATGTATTTTAGACATAAAATGAAAAACACAAAAAACAAGTGTTGGTGAAGATGTGGAGGAAAAGGACCCCCGTGCATTGCTGGTGGGAATGCAAACAGGAGTAGCCACTGAAGAAAACAGTGTAGAGTTTCCTCAAAAAAAATAAAAGTAGAATTACCACATGATCCAGCAATTCTACAATGGGCACTTACCCAAAGAAAATGAAAACACTAATTCAAAAAGATCTGTGCACCCTTATGTTTATTGCAGCATTATTTACAATAGCCAAGATATAGAAGCAACCCAAGTGTCCAATGATAAATGAATGGATAAAGAAGATGTGGGGTGTGTGTGTGTGTGTGTGTGTTCATATGTATATAATGGAGTATTACTCAGCCATAAAAAGAATGAGATCTTGGCATGTGCAACATGAGTGGAGCTAGAGGGTATCATGCTCAGTGAAATAAGTCAATCAGAGAAAGACAAATAGCATATGATTTCACTCATACGTGGAATTTAAGAAATAAAACAAATGAACAAACAACAAAAGAGATAAACAAACAAACAACAACAACAAAAAAAAACCAGACTTAAATACAGAGAACAAACTGGTGGTTGCCAGAAGAGAGGTGGGTGGGGGGAGCTGTGAAAGAGATAAAGGGGATTAAGAGCACACTTATCTTGATGAGCACTGAGTAATATACAGAATTATCGAATCGTTATATTGTACACTTGAAACTAATATAGCACTGTATGTTAATTATGCTTCCATTTTTGTTTTAATTGTGGTCTTATTCCCAACCCATGGGATGGCCAAACCTTCTTTTCATTACTGTTTCTACTGTGAAACTACTCTATTGGACTTTTCTTTCAGCATATTGGGAATATTCTTCTGACTCTCCTAAATGTCAGGGAGATTGTGCTCCTTGAGTTTGGATGAGTCCTATGAAAAAAGCAATTGAGTCGTGTGTGGTGTTAGACCGTGGACCCTAGAAAACAGCCTGACACAGAGCTTATATGCTAGTGCGGAGGTAGGAGATGCAGTGCCAGAACAGTGGGGTGATACTTTAATACACTGTTCACAGCATTATGAGAAAACGCATCTGGTGGCTGGTTCATACAGAGTGCCCCTGAATAGGCCATACACAACTGCCACACCTTGGCATAGTCCATCAGAGAAAGAAGGGGGCTGGCATTTATCTGCCATTCCCTCCTGTCTCCCACTTCTCCTTAGTTAAGTTTTCCCCGCAGGATACTAACAGCTCATGCTTCAGGGTTGTATGATCCAGCCCCTCTGGGCATAGAGAAAATGAACTCCTGTGCTCAGTGACAGGGAACTGCATCTCAGCTAGGTAGATGGAGGAGCCGTAGCCTCCCTGGGGCTGACTCTGTTGGTCCTGGGCTCTCACTGTGGAAGGCTCAGTGGAAGCCATCTCAAAAATCCACCACCATCATCAGGGGGGCCAAGGCCAATGGCAGTGCCAGGAATGAGAGTGGCAGGTGGAGCTTCCCGTCCAGCAATTGGAATAGAGCTCAGCAGGCAGGGCAGGCCAAGTGAAATTGGCAAAGCACATCTATCAGGTCCCATATACTGATCATAATTTGTGATCATAGAAATGGCTCTGGAGCTAGTTCCTAGGAAGGAGCCTTAGGAACGTGTTGAACAATGGAAGTCTAATTATTCTCTCACGGTGATTGTTTTGAGGATAATGTTCTCATATATATATTCTATATGTTTATTACAAACAACGCTATCATTATTTTGTATTCTTTTGTCTCTTTCTAAAGCTTCTCTGTGCAAACCAATTTTTGTTGAAATATGTTTAACGTTATAGAAGATACAGTGAACTGGACCTCTCCATGTGCCGTTAACCTTACACGGTTAAGAGGGTGTGGTGAAATGTTTAATCTAATCTACTTCAGTGTTCAGAGGCCAATCTGGTATTGTTGGTGTATGTTTCCATCGAATTCAGTTGGCAGAAACGCCTTTGATTTCCACCCAAACTTTCAAAAAAAAAAAAAAAAGCTGAGACTCAGAACACAAAGATAATCATCTAGATACCATTATTGGTAATTGGGTGCTTCTGAACACCAGAGATTTTTAGCACCTGACACGGAGCATAAGTGAGGTAAGCAAGGAATAAAAGTTGTCTGTTTTTTAATCTCTATCAGCTGTAAAGCTCTGTGATGGTTCATTTTCTGTGTCAACTTGACTGGGCTATGGAATGCCAGAAGAGCTGGGAAAACATGATTTATGGGTGTGTCTGTAAGGTTGTTGCAGGAAGAGAGTAGCATTTGAACTGGTGCACTGAGTAAAACAGATGGCCCTCTCCAATGTGGTGGGCATCGTCCACTTCCTGGAGGGAGCAAATTAAACAAAAAGGCAGAAGAAGGGTGAATTCACCCTCTCTCTGCTTGAGCTGAGACAGCCTCCAGCTTCTCCTGCCCTTGAACGTCGGCACCCCTGGTTCTTAGGTTTTCAGACTCAGAATAGGACTTAACACCATCAGGCCCCTGATTCTCAGGCCTTTGGACTTGGACTGAATTACTCAGTATTGGCTTTTCTGGTTCTCCAGCTTACAGACAGCAGATCATGGGACTTCTTGGCCTTCATAACCACATGAGCCAATTCCTAGATGCCTCATGTATGTAAATATATATATCTACATATGCTATCGGTTCTGTTTCTTTGGAGAATGCTGACTAATATGAGCTCATATCCACTTCCACATAAATAACCCACAGTGAGGCTAATCCTGGTCTTGAATGCCTAGCCAGATGAATGCCCAGCCAAGGCTATCAGGAACCCTCCTAACGAGCCCACAGTCCTCTCCCATCCTAGCTTATCTCTCAGCCTTTTACCTGCCCCTCCATGATCACCCATGTGCTCCCTGGCTTCTTCTTAGCCTAGACCCCTCTGGCCTGCTGTCCCCTCCATCCTATATTCCTTCGTGTCCCCAAACTTGTCGGTTATACCGTAGCATAAACCTCCTATTTAGAATGGTAGTTCACAACCATCAGTGTTCATTTAACCCACCAATGGCCTTTTTTTTTTTTTTAAATACTGATCGCCAGGCCCCACCCAAAACAAAATCAAATTTTCAGGGCTAGAACCAAGACACTTTATTTTTATTTTTCAAACCACCATAGATGATGCTGAAGAGCAACCAGGTGATGAGCCACTGAGTTAGAGCAGGAGATCTGTAGCCTTCATGTAGTCCCACAACTGCTTCAGCCTCCTTCCCTTTTGCCCTGCCTCTTCTTGCCTTGCCATCCACCTGCTGTTCTGGGCACCAACCTTCCTCCTTGATCATGGCTCCCAAGCTCTCATTTCTAGCCAGTTCACTTGATGCCTTGATCTTAGAGTTGGTTGTGTCCTAACAGTTAGACTCTCAGAATTAGATACCACCCAGGAGATTCCCTAATATACCTTCCTCTCAACTGGCATGTTTTTATACCAGAGCTTTTTCACCTGGGGTCTGTAAACTTCAGTGGAAAATATTACACCTTCACTTTCCTTCTATTATGACTGTAACCAATAGTTATATTTGTATTAGTCATCTTGAATTTAATCACTAATAGATTTCACAGATAGTTCATATCAATGTAGTTATCACAACTGTCTTAACATCTTATATATTCTCCTTATGGCCTCGAAATGATAGTTATTTGATCTCAGGCTAAATACTATTATTTAATGTTAATAAGGAAGAATACACAGTACCGTATTTCAAACATTTTAAACATATTCATCTTTTTCAAGATAACTATTTTCCTTATAAATCTATGTAGTTTTACTTCGTATATCTAACAACAGTATTCTCCACAATGAGATAGCACTACACCCTCACCAAAATGGCAAAAATTAGAAATTGACAACACCAAATATTAACAACTATGCAGAGTGATCAGAAATCTCCTATGTTACTGGTGAAGGTATAAAATGGTACATCCATTGGGAAATGTCTACTACTGTCTTATAAAATTAAATATCACCTAACCTATTTATTTATGCATGGTAAATGAAATGTATGTCCACAAGAAGACTTGCATAGTATGTTCATTGCAGCTGTACTCATAATTGTTAAAAAAAAAAAACACATTGGAAAGAGACTAGGTGTCCATCAATAGAAGAATAATGAACAATCCATGGATTATTGGAAGATGGAGCACCAAGGGAGCACCACTCAGGAAAAACAGTAATAATAAATGAAATACTGATGCAGGTAGTATCAGCCTGGCTGACCCTCAGTAACATGCTGAGTGAGAGAACCCTTACCCCAAAGAGTACATATTGTGTGTTCCATTTGTACGAAGCTCTAGAACAGACCAAACTAATCTGTGGTAGAAAAACAAATCCGAATGGAGGTTGCCCTTAGTGAGGTGCAGGTGAGAGCTGCTGGAAAGGAACGAGGGTGCGGCTTCCTTCACTGAGTATAGCTTGCAAGACTTGCCCTTGTTGTGGCATGCGCCAGTGCTTCTATCATTTTGGTTGCTGAGTAGTACTCTTTGTGTGAATCTACCACCGAATTTTTATCAGTCTTCTACTGATGGACACCTCATTATGCTTTGGGCCACTCTGGGGATGCAATTATGAAAATGCTTGTATACGTTTGTCTTAGGACCTAGAGATCCTCACCTTTTGAAGATGACTTGATGCTTTCCTTCCTGATTAGGCTGTCTGTTTGAGGGTCCTCAGGAGCCCTATCAACAGCATAGCCCTCTTTCAGAAGCAGCCTTGGTACCCCTGCACTGTGTCTTTAGCACTGGAGGAGCATGTGCCACTGATAACATTGTTATGTAAGTGAGGAGGACAGCTGGGAATGGCACATTGTCAGCCTCCACTACTAAGTAGAGCTGGCTCAGTGAGTTGCTGGTGCCTGCTGGTCTTTCTCAAATCCTTTTTTACACACATGCCATTTAAACTTTGGCTATCTTCAATCCTGCTGGATTTAACAGTCTTCTCTCATATAGTTTCAGCTACCTGGATGCAAGTCCACTTCTAGGAAATGGACATCATTCTTAACTGGAACCCAGAGTCCATTCTCTGGCCACCCTCCTATGGAGCCTGTTGTTGCCCTTACCTGACCTCTAGTGTTGCAATGCCATAGTACTCTTCCAGGATATCAGACCCTCCTGGTCCAACTGACCTCTATAAGCAGCCTAACTCTAATGGCTGACATCTGAACAACTCTGTCATTCATTGACCCTCTGTCTAGTTTCTTCTAACTAGACCCCAAGTCAGGCCATTTCTATTACCCAAAACCCAAGCCTGACTAACGTCTTAAAAATGAACTGATTGGGACCCTTATAAAACATTTCCATGTGACCTCAGTGACACCACAAATGACTTGACGAGGAAGGAGCAACATGGAGTGCTTCATGTCTTCTCTAAACATCTCAAAATTTCATTCTTCAGTTCTTACTTGAAACAAATGTTTCACACACACAAAAAGATAATTGTCCTCCTGTGAGCTCCCTTTTGAATGTCGTCTCTCCTACCTTAAAATGATGTTTCCTTAATCACTGCCTCTAAGTTTTCTTAGGTTCCAAATTAAGAGTTTTCCTATAAGGAGATATGGTGGATATATGAAAGAGAAAATATGCTTACTGGATGCCTTCTATGTGCTAGTTTCTATGTTCCATTTAACAGTAAGTAGAATATGTGAGTTAGGAGTTTTGTTCACTGCTAGTGACAAAGACTGGAAGTAAAGTTGTGAGTAAAGTAAAGATCTTTCCTGAAGATCATGTCTCTTTCAGATAAAGGAGTTCATAGGTAGGCAATCCTGGACAGGTATAAGTACCCCACAGATTCATCAGAGACCCTAGACAACTTCTATCTTTAGCCTCTACCATCTTAGCATGCATCTTCTAGTCTCCAAAATGGCTGCTGGGGCTTCAGCTATCACCATCTGCATTCCAGACAACAGGAATGAAGTACAGGGAGGCACTTTACAGCTGTGTCAGCTCTCTTTAAGAAGCCACCACGTCATCCTTTGGCTTATTCTCTTTAGGCAGTGATTAGTCACATGACCACACCAAGATGTAAGGCAGTTGGAAAATGTCTACTTCTAGCTGGGCACTGTCATCCTAAATGAAATTGAGAATTGTTTTGCTTGTTCGTTTTTTCTAAGTAAGAAGAGAAAATGGCTATTGAGTGGGACATAGAAGTTTCTGCCAAGGGGCAGATTCCAGATTCCAGAATTAGGCCTGTTTTATGCTAAGCTCATGCTGCTTCTGTGTCATTAGAGCCCTCTGGTATGTTTTATACTTAGGTCCTTAGAGAACTGCTGAACAATTTTCGGGGTGTTAATCACTGCCTCCTTTATACCACATCTTTGCTTTGCATCTCCTTCTAGCATTGCAAATATCTGAACACATTTCTTTCTTCCCCACTTAAAGTCCACCAAGGACTCAACTCATATGTTTATCCTTACAGCAAAGTACAGAGCCGAGTTCATTGTTTTGATAGGCATTTGATAATTGATAAATGATTACAGATCTAAAATGTATTTGCCCCTCTTTGTCCAGCACATGATCCAACCCCTCCATCACAACTTATAGAAAAGAAATTGTTTTCATCTTTGCTACTCCCAAATTCACCTGTTCTACCATTATTTGGGGTATGCTTTTATTTTAACAAAATAATTGGAACAGAAATGCACGTGTGATGGGTTGTTGGCTACCAACTGGAATGGGAATTTTGCCAAGCTTTGTACACCTATTTTGCTCGCAGAGTGTCAGTGTAATGCTTTTTACCTCTCACAGCTCGTTCTTAAGAGACATTATCTCAACCAGCTCTGAAAGGTATAACACTTTACTGCTGTTACACTTAGGAGCAAAGGCAGAGAAGGTAGAAAGGCCTGTGGTGTCTAAACTAATACCATTACAGTGGATTACGAGGTGTGTTTATGTAGCTTTTAGATCACAAAACCCACTCGTAGCACTATCTGAAGATTGCAAAAGGAAAATGTTAATGGCAGGAAATGCTAGATTCAGTAAAAATATTCTCTATGCTTTGGACCACATTATGGAAAGATACATTTTATAAGGATAATTTTACACTGGGTGTTTTCTGTCATCTGCAAAGTGGTTTAGAGTTTGTTTAGAAGTTAACTCTTAGCAGGCCCCCAAAGGAAGATGATGGCAATGAATTAGTCTGCACTGTAAGCTAGATAGATAGATAGATAGATAGATAGATAGATAGATAGATAGATAGATAGATAGATAGATAGATAGATAAGCTGAGGCATAGAAAGATCAGTGGTGAAATGCTGCAGAAGGGCAGAGACTCAGTTCACGGTCTTTGCTTCCTTGTGGCCCCAGATTGCCAGGATGGTGAAGATATAGCTCTCCCAACTAAAGAACCTTCACAGAAAGATACCCAGGATGGGGAGGCATGGCTGGAACCATGCATATGATGAAGGAGTCAAGAACTGGGGATATTGATTCTGGAGAAGAGGAGGCCTAAGAGGACATGGTCACAAAGGAGAGGAGCAAGGTTTGGCTTTTAGGAGCTCAAAGGGTAGGACCAAAATGATGAAGGAGAGGAACCTATAGAAGATAGACTCCAGCTCATTACAAGGAATAACTAAAACTAAGCATCCTTAGAGCTGTCCAGGTAGTCTGACTAGGAAGTGAGTTCTCCGTGGCTAGAGGAATTCAACCATAAAGTGGATGTCTGTTTGGCAAGAATCATCAAACAAGAGGCATGAGCAAAACCACTGCTGCCCTGACTCCTCCCCTGCTCCACCCCAGCCCCAAGATTTCTTACCAGATTGTTGCAAGAGTCTCCCAGCAAATCTCCCTGCTTTGGCTTTGTCTTTTAGCAAAAAGAAAAAAGAAAAAAAGAAAAAAAAATCTACAGGAGCCTGAATGACCCTTCTAAGAGTAAATCAGATCATTTCACTACTCTGATCCAAACCCTCTTATATGGGGCGCCTGGGTGGCTCAGTCATTAAGCATCTGCCTTCGGCTCAGGGCATGATCCCGGTGTTCTGGGATCAAGCCCCACATCAGGCTCCTCCTCTGGAAGCCTGCTTCTTCCTCTCCCACTCCCCCTGCTTGTGTTCCCTCTCTCGCTGGCTGTCTCTATCTCTGTCAAATAAATAAATAAAATCTTTAAAAAAAAAAAAACCCTCATGAATTCTCGTCTCACCTCCTGTGAAAAGCACAGTCCATACAATGTTCTAAAGAATCTGTAAAATATGGCCCCCCTCCCGGCTACCTCTCTGAACTCATCTCTTGTTACTCTCTCCTTACTCCATTCCACTCCAGCCACATTGGCCACTTTGTTATAACTCAAATGCCTCAGGCGTGCCCCCACCTCAGGGCCTTTGCACCTGCTCTTCCTTCTGCCTGGATCTGCCACCAATTACTGATCTCTTCCCAGCTGTCACTTTTTCAGTGAACCTCTCACAGACTGCCTCCACTCTTGTACCTCCATCTGCTATCCTTGTTTTATTTTCCATGGCACTCCACACCATCTGGCATATCATGTTTTTTATTTGCTAATGTATTTTCTCCCCCCACCACATGAATGGAAGTGCCGTGAGGGCAAGGGTCCATCTCTGTTTTGTTTACAAGATACATCCAAAGAACCTGGAGGGGTGGCAATGCCTGGCATAGGATATGTATTTGGGAAATAAATGCTGAATGAATGAATGAATGAATGAACCCTCAAAGACAGGGTTCCTCAGGAAATGAAAATGTAGACTCCAGAGAGCCACTGGATAGGTTTAAATAAGGTCATCGTATCATTACTTTTGTGTCTAAAATGATCTCTCCAGCAGAATCAGGAAGGGAGACTTGGGGTTTCAAGCCATGCATATAGAAAGGGAGGCCACAGAGAGGACTAACTCATAATCCAGGCAAGAGGCACAGAGGGCAAGAGTGCTGTGCTTGGAAGAGATGTTTTTGGATTTAAAACTAGGCAGAGAAATTCCATTTTGGATGCCTAGTTTATCTGTACAAAGCTATTGGGTTCCCTAAGAGCCCTTTCTCTGCTGGGCCCCAAACTTCATCACTACAAAGTCACATGGTCCATGCTTTCCTTTCCAGTATGGTGAGAGGGGGTGTAGGAATGTTTTCCTTGGCTGTCATAGTCCCAAATCAGGACCAATAGAATCAAGTCCAACCAGAGCCCAGATCTAGCCCAGCTCCAGAACAGACCGGACATTTGGTGTGTGAACAGACAGCCCAGATACCAACCCCCAGTTTCCATTACAAAAATAATAAAAGTTCGAGGGAAATGAGATTGGAAAACCAAAGTAAGTAGAAGACTCAAGACATCCTCCTATTTGTTTTTCTTCTGTTTCTAGGCCCTGATCCAGGAGGGCCCTCTTCCCAGCGGTTGCCTGGTTACAGCCTGAGAGGTTCGCCAGAGTAACATCTGGAATAAAGGTGGGTGGGCAAGGAGCCAGGGCCTGCTCAACTTGAGAGGGGTCTGAGAAAGAAAGGAAAATAGAATTTTTTTTGTCTAATTACTGCCCAACCTTGAGGACAAAGGAAGGAAATATTTGAGATAAACAGAAAATATGTTAAAAGGTTTTCTTTAAAAGGGTTATTATAACTCATTAACATAGCAAAGGAATAGGAGGCATGAGGGAACTCTGGAAATTACAGCCATTTTAATTAGTTGTGTTTTAGAGTGGGCATTTGTCACTCGTGACCCTTGGCAACTCTGGATTTTGTGTCATTTAGTATTATTTTTGAGTGCAGCCTGGTTTAGAGTAAAGGAACTACATGAAAATATCTAGTAATTATAATGGTAATATTAATCACAAATATTTATCAGTTGCTTACCGTGTTCCACTCTATATACATTATCTCATTTAATCCTTGTCGTCCTTTAAATAAGACTGAGCCTCAGAGTTGGTAGGAAGGTTCCTACTGAATAGCTCTTCACAATAATCATAATTGTTCCTATTATGATAATTTAAGACCACTCTGATTTTAACTATAATAGGACACCTGAGAGTAGTGTAGGACATGCCTCAAAAAACAAAACAAAACAAAACCCAGAAGCTAAATATTTTTGTTCAGGCAGAAATGATCACATGATTAAAACCTGGAAGCAAATGGTTAAATACAGACAAGGGAGCCACAGCTAGAATGTAAACTCCTAAGGGCAGGGCACATAATTCTTCTGTTTGTTACTGTACCGACAGGATGCAGCAGACGCTGGCGCCTAGCACTAGCTTAGTAAGTTTTGGTGACTGTGCTAGATAACTACCAGTCTCTAATCAGAACTAATCAATACACAAATCCAAGATGATCCCCACTTATTGGTGATATTTGACCCAAGAAGAACTCCTGTTGAAAAATATCCTCCACAAGATTCTACTCAGGTAAACTCCGCTTTCCAAACTAAGATCCTGTTGGGTCTTTGGCTCAGGAGCCTCCTCTTCTATCAGTCAGATGGGGGTAAAGGAGGATTGCATAGAATGTTGAGTTCATACAATTCAAAGCACATGCCTCTTTGACACCCACAGAGTGCCGAGCTCTCTGGCACTGAGCAGTACAGACTCAGGAGTAGATGAATCACCGTCACTGCCCTCAAGAAACACAAGGCCCAGCTGGAGAGATGGGGCCAGAAGTGAAGAAATGGATTCAATGCTATGCCAAAGACGTATCTACATGAAAGGAGGAGGTAGCTTGGCAGTTAGGAAGACATTGGAGAGAAGACGTGGTGGAATTGAGCCTCGCAGTTGTGATTGTCAGACACCCAATGGCGGAAAGTGTAATCCAGGAAGAGGGACCCGCTTGCACGAAGACAGAGAGACGTGAACATGTGCACAGCGTAAGTGGAGGGCTAGCCGGCGCGATGTTGGGAGATGAGGCAGGATCACTCATTCAAGGGCTCCTGCAGCCTGTTGACAAGTTTGGATTCTGTTCTCCAAGTACTGAAAACCAAAAGGCGAAGGAAACTTTCAAAAACAGAGTTTTATATTATCAGGAGTTAGGGATGGGTTGGCTGCAGATGATAAGAAAGGAGTATGAGGCATTTTGTCACACACGAAGGAGGGGGCACAAGTTTGAAGAGAAGATAATAAGGTCAGGTTTGGGGTGTCCTTGTTGCTGTGTGTCTTCTAAGCAGCCAAACAAGCAATAGAGACAATGGTCGGGGGTTCGGGACAGTGATGGTGGCTGGAGAGATGTTTGGGGATTCATGCTGGTGGAAAGGGAGAGGATGTGGCTGCTCAGGGCTGGGGAGGGGTGGTGATGTGTAGAGCTACGATTCTTTCCCTCTTCTAGGTCATGAATCTTTTGAGAATCTCATGTAATGCTATGGACTTCGTGTCAAGAAAACATCAAAAGCTACATGTGTACAAAAAGTCTGCATTCAATGTCAGGATGTTCCAAGACTCTAGAGAGGCACAGAGCCTCAGTTAAGAGACTCTGGAGTATGAGGAGGATGAAGAGGGGCCATGCTGCATTCCTGGCTGTAAGAAGTCTGGGTGGTGAAAAGGTCGGAGACATTCAAAGAGAAGTTTATCACAGCGTCCCACTCCACCTGCACCCCAGGCCCTTGCTTCCCAGAAAGCCAAGTGACATTTGCTTCTGAGTTTAAATATTCAGATTTAGCAGAGTAGACTTTTGGGCTCTTGTCAACTCTTCAAAATAGTTGACAAACCCCCCTTCCCACCTTCTTACCCGTATTTCCTTTTCCAGGCGCTGCGCCATACTGATGTGCCTTTAGGGGGGCTCCACGGACCCACAAGGAAGAGGCTGACCAGAAGTTCACTTCGGATTCTTCACAACTGTGAGTTACTAACCTGGGAAACGTCTATCCTGCCGGTAAAAGACACTTGGGGTTTTCTCTAGAGCTTCACAGAATGGCAAGAGTTAGTTTAAAAAGCAAACCAAGGGGCGCCTGGGTGGCTCAGTCGTTAAGCGTCTGCCTTCGGCTCAGGGCGTGATCCCGGTGTTGTGGGATCGAGCCCCACATCAGGCTCCTCTGCTGGAAGCCTGCTTCTTCCTCTCCTGCTCCCCCTGCTTGTGTTCCCTCTCTCCCTGGCTGTCTCTCTCTCTGTCAAATAAGTAAATAAAATATTTAAAAAAAAATAAAAATAAATAAAAAGCAAACCGAAACATGATAACAGTAGAAAACAGCTTCTGGACTTGTAAGTGTTCTTGTCCTTCCCGCAGCCGGCCTTGAAACCTCAGCAGCCAGGCTTGTGACTGTTGCGGGACATTGGTCAATAAATAAATCAGTCACGGTACAACAAAGCCCACATCTTTCCTGAATTTCTCTGAAACACTCCTGTGTCCTTCTGCCTCCGTGGCAGGTCACAGCCTGAAGTCCCTCTCTCGGTACCATCTGGTCTTGTTCTAGCCATGCAGCTGCCCCGTTCACTGGTCCCCTCACTCCAGGATGACCCCCTGCTCTAGCTCTTGTCTCCTACCTCTCTCCTCCTATCCCCACCCCTGTCTATCACCCACACTGCCTTTCAGATTCTTTCTAAAATGAAAATATTGACTCACACCTTCCCTTGCTTAGACTGGCGTC
Organism: Ursus americanus; assembly: GCF_024610735.1. Lineage (NCBI taxonomy): Eukaryota > Metazoa > Chordata > Mammalia > Carnivora > Ursidae > Ursus > Ursus americanus. Next base: position 19,566,386 of record NC_142148.1, read on the forward strand.
AAAGCCCTTAGATCTGGCCCCACCCACCTCACCAATCTCCCTGGCCTCCCTTCCCCCACACCTGCGTGTCAGCCACGCCACCCTACCTCCGTCCCCAAGACATGCCTTCCTCTTTACCGCCTCAGTGCCCATGACCATCTTGTTCTAGAATATCTGGTGAACGCCAATCTCGTCTTCAAGTTTCACCTCAAACATTGTACCCTCCGGGGCAGCCCCTCTGACCCCTTCCCCACTCCCAGCGAAGACCAGTTTTCTTTCCATGAGCTCCCGTGAAGTTCCGAGCGCTTGGCTCTAGCAGCACACGATGAAGAGCGTGGATTATGCTGTTTGCGTAGGAGTGTTTATAGGCTTGTCTCTCCCCACACTAGACTTTGAGCTCCCTGACACCAGTGGTACATTATTCAAGCCATGCCAGCTGCAAGGATGCAACCATCCAGGGGTTTCCCCAACTTTCTCCTCAACCAGGGAGAAATTCCCTTCAATGCAGAGTTTTCTGAAATATTGACCCAAGGAAGCATGGGCACATTTAACCTCTTTAGAAACACTTTTCTAGGACAGGAAGTGAAATGTGAATAGGAAAGTGATTCCTCCTAGGGTATGTGATATTTATTTTTCTTATTAAAGTGGGGAAAATGTGTAGCAATCGCTCTGTGTTACCACATGCACTTAGGTCCAGTATTCTCTGTGATACTTGCCCCAAATTCAGTCTGTTTTCACCTCCTGTTGATTCGTATGATTTCATCTTCTCTCCATTCCCTCCCCTCCCCTTCTCTCCCCTCCTCTCCCTTCCTCTTACTCCCTGCCTAGTCACACAGCAAATGTGAGCTGACTGCTTCCTCCCCATCCTGTCTTGGGGGATACAGAGCTGTGCTTCCAAACATTCATGTGCCCATGAATCACCAGCAATCTTATTAAACTGCAGAAAGAGATTCAGCAGGTCGAGGGCTGAGCCCGAGATTCTGCATTTCCAAGAAACCCTCAGGCAATTTGGACCAGACTTTAAGGCACAAGAAGGTAAGGGACAGGGGGTGAATCTGACAGAGACTGTGCTGTCAACAACAAGATGACCTCGAGAGCCGGTCCCGACTTGGCCTCCGGGTAGGCAGTTTTCCCCTCCATGTCCACCAGGGCTGTCCTCCACAAAGGGCTAATTCCTGCTTTTCTTAATTGAGATATAATTGATAGATTGGTAGTTGCCAGAGGTGGGGGGGTGAGCAAAAGGGGTTAGGTGGTCAAAAGGTACAAACGTCCAGTTATAAAATAAGTCTTGGGGATGCCATGTACGCATGGGGACTGTGGGTAATGATTCTATATTGTCTTGTGAAAGTTGCTCAGAGAGTGGATCTTAAAAGCTCCCATTAAAAGGCCTATTCGGAAGCACCCGAGTGGCTCAGTGGGTTAAGCGTCTGCCTTTGGCTCAGGTCATGGTTCCAGGGTCCTGGGATCGAGCCCCACATTGGGCTCCCTGCTCAGTGGGGAGTCTACTTCTTCCTCTCCCTTTCCCTCTTCCTCTCCCCCGGCTTGTGCTCTCTCTCTCTGTCAAATAAATAATTTAAATACACACATACATACATGCATAAAAAAAAAAGGCCTGTTCACCATTGAATGGGAGAAATATGTGCGAGGATAATGTGGGGCCAGGAAAAGGGGAGAGGGAGACATTCCTTCTTTGCCCCCCAAAATGAAGGTTTGGGTGGTGAGCCAGGTCAGAGCAGTGTGCTCACAGTTCTGACGTTCCTTTGAAGCTCAAGCTGACCCAGCTATGAAAGTTCGGATTCCGATGTTGAGACCTCGAAAACACAGCGAAGGGAATCTCATTTGCATGCTCAACGAGGGCGAAGGAAGAGACCGAATATCTTCCCAGGAACGTACCCAGAGGCCGAGGGGCCGGGAGCTCCTTCTTGCTGTCATCAGGTGGCCGCCACAGGATGTGGGAGAATTAATACAGGGCAGAGACTGATAGGTAGGAAATGGAGAAAGCCTTGGTAGTGCCCCACGCTCTCTCTGGCCGCGCTAGAGGAGAGAGAGGGATTTGGTAAGACCCTCTGCAAGCTTCTGCCCAGATCTGCTGCCGTGTTAAAACAGCATAAAGCTAGGAAACCAGGAGGCTCAGGAAATAGCAAAGTCTTCTCACAGACGCCTAGCCTCCTCCCTGCGCTTCAGAAACCGAGAGCCCTTGCATTGCCACCTACCGCGTGGTGGGTGGGTGATCATTCTGGTCCACTGCCTCGTCCTTCTTTATCTTTCTTTTTTTTCTAATTGTGTCACCCAGATTATTAGTTATTTGTCCCTCTCAGATGCATGCAATCATTCATTCACTTGTTCATGCATTCATTCTCACATCTCGTCTCTTGCAGATACTTAACGTACACCTGTCATGTACCAGATACCATATATGTGTTTTCACGAAAGGCAGTGAAAATAACACATAAAATGAGACAGAACTGACGATACAGCTCCTTCCACTTTTCAGTTGAGGTTGATTAGTTGATAGCATCCTTGGGCTACTGTTAGCTAAAAACCAGCCCGATTTCAACACTATCCAGAACACCCACCTCTGTCTTGTCCCCAGGGATATCAAGAAGTCACATTTCAAGTCCCTGATTCACTTCAGGCACATGATCTCTTTTCTTTCTCCTTGAATTACCAACCGAAAGACCTTATTTTTAAAGGAATGAATGGTGGTTTAACCTAATTCCTGATTTATTTTAGCAAGTGCGTACTGGCTCCCGGGGAGCATAACATTCCTGTCTAAACGCACACAAATGATCTCTTTAGCCATCCGTTCTCCAGTGGTGCCTCAGAGCCAGTAAAGTCGCTGCTGCAACACTTCATAATCCCTCTTTAGACACCTTTCCAGAACGTGACTGTCTTTGTCTGCCTGCATTCCTTCCTTTTATCCACCATCCCTCGAAAATCACTCTGATAAAATGACCCTATTTTCCTCGCCATTGGTAGACATCATTCAAAACCTTGAGCCTGTCAGAGAGTGTTCCCTGTGCAGCCGTGTTGGAGATTTACACTTCTTCTTCGTTTTATTTATCACAGTGTCATACAATTATCTAGTTTTACCCTTAAAAATGGTATTTAAAAAGTGCCCATTTAAGAATTCATACCCAGAAAATATTAATGATGGTTGCCTCTGGAGAGCAGGAATTACAGGGTAGGAGAGATGGAGAGATACTCTGCCTTTTTATTGTATACTTCTTAGATCACTTGATGTGTGTGTGTGTGTGTGTGTAGGACATCTGATCTTTACACAAAAACAATTTTTAAAAAAAATACGTCTTCTACGGAGCGTGATAGATGTGAACCAAGAATTATAGAGCCTGGTGATAGGTATCCCTACCAGGCCTTTAAGGGCCCAGGCCACACTGCATTGTCAAGGAAATGACAGAACCAGGGAAAAGAACCCCCAAGTATCATCTGGGACGTCCCCACCCCGGCGCCTGGCCCCACCTCCACACCAGCAGTCCTGTTCTCCCTCCTGACCTTGTCGGCCCGACTTGCCACGATGTCTTCGTGCCTTTTCACGTGGGATATCAGCACTTGCCTGTGTCTCAGTCTCCCTGGCTCATGGGTTTGTTCTAATCTGAATTCATCTTCTTTTTAGCACAACACATGAAGACTGACTCATGGACTCGTGGTGACAAATCACCAGCCTGAACTTGGGCTCCCTCGAATGAAATACCTTCAGACAAAGCCAAGTAGATTTGGAATGAATTGTCCCTGCAGTTTCAGAAGCTGTCATAGAGGGGCTCAGGTAGGTGTCTAAATTCAGCCACACTTCCCTTCCCAAGTCGTTATTCACTCTTAGCAAGTTTTAATGTCCATCCTTTCCCCCACCCCAGTTTCTATCATTTCTGCCTCTATCACAAATGCATTTATAATTAGACTTAAGCATAGGGAAGGAGTTTACCTATATCATTTATTATGTCTCCTCAAGAACAGTAGTGTCAGTATGCCAAGCCAAGACCTCATCAGACACTCTGCTTTGGTAAAAATAAATAAATAAATAAATAAATAAATAAATAAATAAATAAATAAATAAATAAAATCTCAGAAGATAACCCAGTGTCCCCTGTCAAGGACTGGAAACCATCAAGCGATCAACTTAGAACACACATTGGCAAAGGAAGCCACCCTGTGCTCTGAGCTCACCTGCCCATGTCGAAGGTCAACCATCTGGGCTCCAATCCCAGCTGCTACCCCTTGGGCAATCTCATGACATCATCCGTCCACCACCCGCCTTATACTTTTAATCTCTTCCTCTCTACTGACTACTTACAGTCAGACTACAAACAATTCCCCTGGTTTTCATCTTAGAAACAGTAAAATAAACCAAACAATCCCCTCAAAAGACCAGTTACATCAGAACCTCTGGGATGGAGCCCAGGTATCAGTATTTTTTAAAATGCTTTCCAGGGGATTCTCATGTACACCCCAAGTGGAGAGCTGGTACTCAAGAGAAATCTCTGGAAGAGGCAATTTTCCTTTTTTCTTCACTCCTCTGCACTTCCTGATTTATTGCGTTCTGATTTTGACCATCACGGCCGGACGTAAGGACACCACCAACCCTTCACCCAGTGGCCACTTTTGTGATCTGTCTTCTTAGGTACAATTTGACATCCTTCGCCTCCCCTTGCCTCATTGAAAGCCTCTCCTCTGGGATAATTTCCTGCTTTTCTTCTACACTTGGACTGCTTCTCTTCATTTTCCACCATGGGCTCCTGTTTTTCCAGTTTGGAGGTGGAGTGAGGACAGGAAGCAGCCTACATAGCAAGATTCTTCCCTGGGCTTTTCTATGGCTAACATTCTTATATGGATAGTACTGTTCAGAAAACATTCAGAAACAACAAAAAAATATTAAGAAAACTGAGCTAATTCCAAAAATGCAGGCAAACACCAGGAAATGGGGTAGAGAAGATGCCGACCAGATGTTGCTCAATGCCAGCTGTAAGAGTTCGGGATCAGACCCCAAACTTGGCTCAGATGAAACACAAAAGCCAGATTCCTCCAGAACAAAGCTCCCGGGGACCTGGGGACCTGGAGCCAAGCTTTTATTCGGTCAGAGAGACGGCAGGGTTAGGGGGCAGAATGCAGTGACATTAGTTTCAGCCTCCTCCACTGTAAACTCCAGAATTTGCCCTTCCTTGGTCTTGGAGTCCTATTCAGGGAGGGCAAACCCACATCACACCACTTTGACTCCTGGGAAAAGTGCAAAGAATTAAGACCAAAAGGCAAGTCGGGGAAGGATCTGAGAGCGGGGCAGCTGCAGCAACAGCCCCTCCCGGTCCCCAGAATCTGAGCTGTTACGGTTCTGTTTTAAAAGAAACTAAGATTCAGATGAACAGAAAGTTTGTATTTCACATTAACATTGTGGCTTTTTCTCAGCTGGGTGTTTTTATTTTCTCTGTCACTTTGCATTACAGGACTAACACAGCTTTCCAAAAGAACAGCTCCATCAGATAAGTAAACAGCCTGAAGTGTGGATTGCAGCCTTTGAGGCTCCCTGACTCAGGGAAGCCTTGGCCATAAAGGTCAATGGCTGTGGGCCCAGAGCGTTAGCTTCAGGCTCAGCTCGAAACTGGGCTGGCAAAGAGGCCATACCTCATCTTCTAGACTGGGCTGCCTTGCATTTTCTCATCGGCCAGCAAAAATGCAGCTGGAAAAAGCACTCACTGTAACTTGTCCCAGCTCTTCCCAGCACAGCTGTGGGCACAGACTACTGCCCCCAGCTGCCTTAGCCCTCCCCAGTCCTAGGCAATGAAAACCTAGTTAAGAAGGATGTCGGCATGTCCCTGCCCATCAGGAAAGTGAGTTCAGAAATGGTCACATTCTGTATATGGCAGTCAGCACATGTGGGGGTAAGAGAGAACACAACACATACCCACTTGTCGCATAGGGGCCCTTCCATCCCAAGCTCTTACATATTGCTTAAGGCCTGGTGGTCTCCTATACTTGTTCTTGATTCTCGCTCTTGATGCTGTGGGTAATGTAGCCCAAGAAAGAATCATGGCCTCCCGACCCAGACCCACCCTTCACAACACCTGTTTGAGCAACCCTACTACATCCACATCCTGACTAGGCCTCCTTGAGTGAGCTTGACTTTGATAGAATGAAGAAAACTCTGCTAAGACCCAAGTCCCTCCGCCACTATCCCCCACCCTTGCAATAAGACTTTTTACATATCAACCTTGACCCAGATGGAAGTTGACTTCGCTTTACTCTCGGGCTCAGTGATTTAAGTGACTTTCCTCAGGGTGCCTGGCTGTCCCCATCAGTAGAGCATGCAACTCTTGATCTCGGGGTTGTGAGTTTGAGCTCTGTGTTGGGTGCAGAGATTACTTAAAAATAAAATATTAAAAAAAAAGTGACTTTCCTCTTCCTGAAGCAAGCAGTTAGTCCCTCCCAGGACCCAACTCATGCTGTTTCCACCTCACTGCCTCCTTCTTGGTGGGAAATCAGCATGCCCTCATCTACGACCTACCAACATTGAAGTAGAAGGAGTTGCTGTGGAAACTCTTAATTTTAGCACACCAATGTCACTTTGGCAAACATGGGTTCTCTCCTGGAATCTTCTAGACTGATCACATGTTATAAAACTGCAAAATTGTTCCTAGGACAAAAATTCACATATTTTACTAAATCAAAGGGTAAATCCAAAGGCATTTTTAAAACATAGGCTCTCATGACAGTAAATAACAGAGAGCACAAGGAGAAATGCTGTGATTTTCCCTGATCCCCAGCAATTTATTTCCAAATGGGTAGGCCTAGCAAACTAGCTACTAGAACAAGAATCTGGCTCAAAGATATGTGTTTTCTGCTTTGATATCTTAATCTATTGATAACAAAACACTCAAAATGCCTGTCAATCCTTCTGCTTATGGAATGGACATATCTGGCTAATCACTTACTTTTAATGTTTTCTAATTAGAAATTTTGAATCTAGACAGAGTAATACAGTGAACTCCCAAGTTCCCATCACCCAGCTTCAACAATTATATACTTATGGCCAATTGAGGTTTATCTGTATTACTACCATTGGCTCCTCTCTCAGATTATTTTAAAGCATATCCAAGATATCTATCACAGCACCAATAAATAGTTTCATATTCATCTATATAAAACTAGAACTTCATTTTTAAACAAAGTTACATTATCACACCTAAAACTTTAACAATAATTTATTAATTTTATCAGATCCTTAATCAGCATTCAGATTTCCCTTGATCTCCTTATAATTTATTTCTCTAGATTTTCTTGTAAAACTCAAGATTGAAATAAGATACATACATTGCAACTGTTGGCATATCATTTAATTCCCTAGATTAAATTAGCATTTTTCTCCATACACCACTTCCGTTCTTTCTTTCTTCTTTCTTTTCTTTCTTTCTTTCTTTCTTTCTTTCTTCCTTTCTTTCTTCCTTTCTTTCTTTCTTTCCCACCCCTTTTTCTTTCTTCCTCTCTTTTTCTTATAATCTGCTAGTTGGAGAAAAAGGCTCATTTGTCTGGATTTTGTTGTTTACACCATTGTGGTGTTATTTAGCTTGCTCCTCTTTCCCCTCTATGTTCTTAACAGTTCATCATTTCACCCTTAACGGTTAACCATTCCACCATTCCACTATAATTTTTTTTAAAGATTTTATTTATTTAGTTGACAGAGATAGAGACAGCCAGCAAGAGAGGGAACACAAGCAGGGGGATTGGGAGAGGAAGAAGCAGGCTCATAGCAGAGGAGCCTGATGTGGGGCTCGATCCCATAACGCCAGGATCACGCCCTGAGCCAAAGGCAGACGCCCAACGACTGCGCCACCCAGGCACCCCTCCACTATAATTTTTTAATCTACTTTTATGACTAAGGAGCCAGTAGGGCTTCCTGGTCTCCATTCTAAAACTTAGGCTTCTATCTCTTTAATGATGGAAACCTCAGGTTGTATGATGCACTGAAAGGAATACAGGATTTAATCTATCATCCACCTACTAGATGATCTTGGGCAAATAAGACTCACTTTCTTTGGTTATAAATAAGGATACTAATATCACCTTGAAAGTTTATTTGAGAATTACAGGTGATTATTATAAACATAGAGTGTGCTGAGTGGCACATCATAGGGCTAATCATGTACCCAAGAAGCAATGCTACACAGTGGATGTAGCACCAATTTTGGAGCCAGACAACTTTGAATAAGGCCATCTGTAGAGTGGGAACAAAATATCCATTTTTGTCTTAAGGATCAAAGAGAAAATTAATGTGACATATATTGCCCAATGCTTAGAGCATAATGAGTATGATAGTTGTAGATAATGACAGTGGTGTCAGTTTATCAAAGAAGGCTAGAAGACAGGGGAGATTGAATTCAATGTATTTTTTTCCAAAATTCTCTTTGATACATGCTTCCTTCCCATAATTCTCATTTTATCTTAAAAGTCAAAAGCCAAAAATACAAAATGCGATGAAAATATAGAAGAGGGAGCAAATAATTTCTCCTGCAAACACCAAGGAATACTCCCCAGGAATCGTGACAATGGACTAGGTCCTAAGGATGACGAGGTATTTGCCGGGTGAGTGAGAAAAAGGGCTTATCAAGAGAAGCAGCGCTGGCAAAGCACAGCACAGAGAAATTGGCTGGGGTTTATCATATTGGCAGTGGGGAGTGATGATGTGGCTTAAGTAGGGGAATCTTTTCTATGGTAATATTTGTCATGGTGAGATGGAGGGAGCAAGGTGGACAGCTCAGGTGACATTGTGAGAAGGGAAAGTAGGTTAGGAGGACATGTAACGTACAAAGTAAGAGATGGTAAGAGACTAATGTAATGTCAAACCACATCCGTCTGCCATAACTTTTATCAAAGGATTAGATACAATATCTCTGAAGATCGCATTAAGAAGGTAATGTCTTGGGGCCCCTGGGGGGCTCAGTCGGTTAAGCTGCTGACTCTTGGTTTCAGCTCAGGTCATGATCTCGGGGTCCTGAAATCAAGCCCCTTGATGGGCTCCATGCTCAGTGAGAGTCTGCTTATGGATTCTTTCTTTCTCTCTCCTTCTGCCCCTCCCCCTGTTCACTCCCCTTTCTCTCTCTCTCTTTCAAAAAAATCAATCAATCTTGAAAAAAAAAAAAAAGAAGGTAACATCTTGCCTGTAGTGATCATGGAGTTGGTATATTTGAAATTGAACTAATGAATAAACAGTTATATAGAACTTATGTTCAACAATAAAATGTGGGTAATGGCTTTAAAAAGGATCACAGAGTTTTGAGGGTTATTCCTAGACTTTTCAGGACAGGCTCACAGAAATCCCAACCTCCTTCAATACTATCACTGTTTCAGATTCCCTGAGAGTGAAAGGCAGCACACACATACACACACATGCGCACACACACACACATCTCCCCCACCCCGTGTCATGATTCAGTTGTATTTATGCTACTGTTTCCCCAGATACATTCTATAGAACTTTTTTTTTCATTCTATAGAAATTTATTCTACAGATGCTCCATGGAAAGAGAGAGAGAGAGAGAGAAAGGGAGAAAGGAAAGAAGGATGGCTTTCCAAACTAGCTTGGGAAATTCTGGGTGAACCAGAATTTAAAAGGTTACTACAGGACTTCACAGAGCCTTTGTTTAGTGCACTGCAAATCTCCAGCGTGAGCACAGAGTAAGCAAGATTTAACAGAGACCCACACACACACTCCCACCAGAACATCTTATATGAGTTTTCTAGATGCAGTTAGACTAGGGGGAATACTAACACCAATGGTGGTTAACTGCTTCTTAGAGATAGCTCAGGATCTGATTCTGATGGCAAATACACTGAGCTAGCAGAGACATTTCTGCTGCAATTATTCCTGAGCAAATACAGACCTTGCGGGAATAGAACTCCTTTACATCAGTCAGGTTTTTTTTTTTTTCTATTTATTCCAGACTAGTGTGCATAATTATGAATGAGCTAGACAGACGTTTCCAACACACACAGAGAGAAAGCTGTTTTACAGCCTGCACCAATTCATCTTCTAAAGCCCATGGGGAGAAAGCTCAAAGTGGACAGGAGCTGAAAAGAGGTCCTCACGGAGGGGAGACGGAAAGTTATTTGGATGCTGAAACATCTCTGAAATTCCACTTCCAATGTCATCTGCTCTCAGGAGGCTCAAACTGGAATCCGGAGTATGAAAGAGAATGAGCTGCTCTGCCAGGGAATGAAGCATGCTTATTTGCCCTCCCAACACACACACACACACACACACACACACACACACACACACACACACACCTATATGTGCAGTCTGCACGTGACCATAAAACAGGCTGAAGGTTTTTGTTGTCAGCCTCTACCTGCCACAGCCCTGCCTATTCGTCAGTACAAGCTCAACCATACCAGCCCCTTATCCAACTAGGGACAAAGGTGACTTTATGTCATGTCTCCCAAGACCACCTTCAAGGTGCAGGCATGCTCTAAAGTCTGTTTGCAGCCCCATCCACTGAGCTGCACTGTCCATGCAATGTCCTCCAACCTGTGCACCTTGAGTCTTAGAGAGGGGTCATAGACTCTGCTGCCAGCTTGGAACCCTCCATAACTACTCTTTGCAGAGCTTGAGTTAGGGAGCTCCACCTGACTCCTGGAATCCTGATGATTCTCTGCTTCACTCCTACAAAATCCCTTACTTTTATAAATACCCTCTTCTATTGCCTGGAACAGTTTCAATCTATTCCACTCTCTCTAGAGTAGAACTTTCTGCAAGGTTGGGAATGTTTTATCTCTGCATTGTTCAGTACAGTAGCCACTGTAGAGATCTGTGTGTTTGGCACACACTGGCCATGTGGCATTGGTCAGTCACTTTACTGAGCCTCAAATCCATCATCTGTATAGTGGGTTAATTACACATACTTCATAGGGACATTGTAACATCGTATTAAATGAGAAAACACTTCTGAAGTGTCCTTCACAGAGTCTGCCACACAGCAGGTGCTCAGTGAATGTTTATTCCCTCTCTCTTCATCCAAAGGTAAGTCCAGTGTCTAAAATGCTCAGGTGGTTCATGTGTCTCTGGATAACCTCAAGACTGCCTTGTTTATCCCCTAAAATGCTAAATCCCCTAGGGCTTGAAATTGGAAAACTTTAGATCAGTGATTGGAAAACAGTTTTTGGCTTTCCTTTTCTGCAACATATCTCAAGCTGGTCTCCTCATTCTAGCACTGGTTTCTGGAAAGCCTAGCTTCGATTTCCTTCCTGCATCAATCAAAGAGCGGCCCCTTTCTGGGGGAGGCTGGAAATGAGACCCATTGTTCATTTGCATTGTGCAAACTTTCCTCAATTAAAAAGGGGGAAAAAAAAGTCCTTTAAAACGTGTCGGTTGGAGGCTTTGCTTCCTCCCATTTAAAAGAGTCCTGGGGACAGCTGGTAGGGCAGCTGCAGTCCAAGAGGAAGGGAGATTGGCAGAGAGGCATCCCGGGATCCACTCCTACCAGAGGGCAAAGCTGGTCATACTCGTGTAACCCATAGGTCTGCTGGAGTCTTCATAGCCATGGAGACACAGACACAACTTTCTTGAGCCCCACTTATCTAGCCTGTGGTCTCCCCAAATCTCTCTGAAGTCCAGGGTACTTATAAGCCTTATAATCTCATTGTCTCCTCTACCTCTGGGGTTCCTGCTTGCCTCATTGTGGGATGAATGCCAAGCTTTTCATCAACTAAAGCACTATACATTCTAACAAATAAAATATAGAACAGAAATCACTCATGCACAGCATTTTTAAAGGTAGTGACCTTCATACCAAGCTGGAGTTTCTCTGAGAGATCCCACAATAGGAACTCAAAAATGATAGGCTTTCTTCCCTGCGAGAAGAGAGCCACCCACGTGGAGCTCTTCCCTGGTTGTCCCTGCCCAGTGCCTGCTGCCTCGCCTCTTCTTCCCACCTTCTTACTCTTACTGCCTTTTCCTCGATTTCCCAAAGACTTCAGGTCGCTCATCCTATACCTTGGTAAGGTATTCTGCACCTGCTAACTCCTACTTGTAGATCTGGATTGCTAAATGAATCAAGACAGCCAGCTCACAAAGCAGCTGCTCATTTAACAGAAGTATCATTTCTCAGAAGACAATGGTGAAGTCAATGGTAATGTTTTTTCCTGATGCAAATGGAAAATGGCATGGGGAATTAACATAGTTCTCTCTTAGGACACCTAATGATCTTTTAGCTCTGCCATATGTCCCGAGGGAGTGTTAACAAGAGGCGCAAACTTTTGGCCCCAGTCACATATCTACCCATTACCAAAATGATATCTTATGACACTAAATAATATTACAATCAGTATTAAATATGAAAATAATATTATTATTACAAAGAAGAGTGAAGTAATCCTTATCTAGAAAAAATATCTTTTCAGAAATCATTCCAGAACTGAGTTCTATAATTGCATGATTTCATAATAAAATTATCCAACCCTTATAAGCTTTCCAGAAAAAACAAATCTTGAAAGCCAAGGAATTGAAACAAGTAGTAGAACTTGAAGTTGAATAGTTAGAACCCCAAAAACAGAGAAGAAAGAATTAGGAGGGAATAGGAACTGGATTTAATATTCCAGAAGAAGAACCAGCAGGAGGGACTAGCTTAGATCCCTACACTGGAGATTAGGGGGTTAGGGACAGCTAGGGTTAGAACATCCAGGAGTTATGAAGTCCTTATAGAAGAAGCTGTCAAATGGGACCTTCGAAGATGATTGAGTTAAGATGAGATCATTAGGTGGGTCCAAATCCAATAGGACTGGTGGAAGGGGGAAGTCTGGACAGAGATAGACAAGCACACCGGTAGGACATCATGTGAAGGTGAAGGTGAAAGTCAGGGTGAGGAGGTCACAAGCCAAGCAATGCCAGAGATTGGCAGCAAACCACCAGACGCTGGGAGAGAGGCACGGAGCGGATTCTCCCTCCCAGCCCTCAGAAGGAACCAATTCTGCCCACACCTTGATCTCAGACTTCTGGCCTCAGGTGTGAGACAACGCATCTCTGTTGTGTTCTCAGCTGCCCAGTGTGTGGTACCTCATCCCAGCACTAGGAAACGAATGTCGTGTCCTTAGAAAAATTCCCAGAAATACAAATATTTGGTCAAAAGGCGTGAATATTTTGAATGGTCTTCATATATTTTGCCAGGTTGCAAAATTTTCTCAATATTATGTTGATTTTGGACTCCATTAACTGTGAGTGAGAGTATTCGTTTCAAATGTAATCTCCCCAGAATACGATTGTTTTTATATAAAGTTTGCTAATTTAGTTGACAAACTGTATCACACTGATTTTGTATTCAAATACCTTTGATGACCACTGAGATTAAATACCGTCCACGTTTATTAGCCATTTTTGTTTTCTTTTTTCTTTTCTTTTCTTTTTTTTTTAAAGATTTTACTTATTTATTTGACAGAAAGGGAGAGACAACCAGCGAGAGAGGGAACACAAGCAGGGGGAGCAGGAGAGGAAGAAGCAGGCTCCCAGCAGATGAGCCCGATGTGGGGCTCGATCCCAGGACCCTGGGATCACGCCCTGAGCTGAAGGCAGACGCTTAACGACCAAGCCACCCAGGCGCCCTGGTGAGCTCGAAGTCCTGTCCATGTCTTTTGAAATTATGTTCACATTTAACTTTCGGAATTATGGACTTTTTTTCCTTTGCCATTTGTATGAATTCCTTTTATAGAGTAGATAGTAATTCTCATTCTGCCACACTTATTGCAAATTTGTCTCCATGTGGTGTTATTTTTATTTTGCTTCTTACCTGCGAATACATATTCTGACAGAACCACATTTTTGAGGGATTTTAAACTTAAATATATCAAGATGCTCATGTTATTTATACTAGACTAGAACTTTGTTGTAAAATATAGTTATTTCATTCATCTAGAATATAGTGTTTGGGGATAGGGTGTTAAGCGAGCATTTACTTTGTTTTATTCACAAATCATTAATCCAGTAACCCCATACCAACTAATGATTTATCCTTCTCTTCCTTACATGATGAAACATTGCATATATATATAATATAATATATAATATATATGATATAATATATAATATAGTATATATTATACACTATAATATTTATTATACAATTATTAATGTTAATATATTAATATAATGTATTATGTATAATCATATATATATATATATATAAACTATGGCCAGAAATTGGATTTAACCAGCAAGAGCTCTAGTCATGTCACTAGACAAAAAAGTCAAGAAGGGGGGTTTTGTCTTAATCTCTCTGCCCTTAATCTCTCTTTGTCTTAATCTCTCTGCCCTTTCTTTGCTTAGTATTGAATGAAGCCTCAGACCATCCCCTAAACTCCTGTGTATGCTTTCACCAGCCCACTTCCCCCTCTGCTCTTTCTCCCCTAGTTTTCAGCGATGTATGTCTTCTCAACTCACCTGTAAGCTCCTTGAAGGCCTTTCTGACTTCTTTCCAGCTACATCCTTGATGTCTGACATGATGTCTAGGTTATAATAGACTCTCCAAAATAAAATTATTAAGGTAGGGACTGCTCACCCCACTAGATGTAAACTGCTGTCTTTGCCTAGAATGTTCTTCTCTTTCCCATTACCTAGCTGATGTCGAGCTGTAGTTGGGAACACAGCCTCTAGACCCAAACTGCCGGGCCTCACATCCGGGGCACACTGTGCATCCCTCTTGGGCCTCAGTGTCTTCTTCATCCAGCCAGGAATAAAAATGGTACCTCCCTCAATGCGTTATTGGAGAATGAAATGAGCTATGAGCACAAAATCCTTACAAAAGTACCTAGCTACAATAGCAGCTCATTCCATGAATCGTCAGGATTCCATCTTAAAAGATAGCTCCTTAGGGATGCCTGCGTGGCTCAGTCGGTTAAGCGTCCGACTTTTGATTTTGGCTGAGGTCAGGATCTCAGGATTGTGAGATCGAGCCTCATGTCAGGCTCTGCACTGAGCATGGAGCCTGCTTAAGATTCACTTTTCTCCCTCAGCCTCTCTGCACCCCTCCGCAGCCATTTCTCTCTCTCTCTCTCTCTTTTTCCCTCTATAAAAAAAAAAAAAGACAGCTCCTTAAAAAGGCCATTTCCACCCTCCCCACCTAGAGTAGATCACCTCTGAACACTTCTAATTCTCTCTCCTTTGTGTCATGTATTTATCTTAATCGTTATTTGTCAATTTCTTTTTTTAAGTCTCCTGTTAAACTTTAAGTTCCGTGATGGCGGGCTGGTGTGTCTCTTATTTACTGTCGCATTACTGTCCTTAGCAGAGTTCCTGGCATGCAGAGGCCCATAATACAATAGAAAAATAAAACGAGTTATTGAATACATGAATAAAGGAATAAGCATCTGATGGTGGCGGAGAGAAGTGACCTTAAGGGAAGAGACTGTAATCCTGCAGGCACCTCTACCGGAGACTGCCAAACCATAGTCTGCCTGCTGTAGAACGTTCCTGGAGCCCAGCCACGCCCATTCATGTATGTAGTATCTATGGATGCTTTCGCGCTAACATGGGAGATTGGAGTCAGTTTGATAGACTGAATGCATGGCTGCAAAAATATTTGTTGGTGTCTTATCTATACTATTGATTCTCAAACAGATGCGTGCATCAGAATCACCCAGAAGACTTATTAAAATACAGGTCCTGCTCTCTATCCCCAGGGTTTCTGTAGGTCAGGGGTGAGACCCAACAAACTGCACTGTTAACAAATTCTCAATGTATGCTGCTCTCCTGGTACGGGGACCCACTTTGAGAACCAGTGGTGTTTAACATTCAGACACAGTCACATGGTTCCCTGCGCATCTCTGGGCACATGTACAGCTGAAACTCCAGGGCCTGACGTTGCCACTTCCTGACAATGATCCATGATTCCCTTCCGTTTCAATCAAGTAGGACACCCATTGCCAAGGCAAGCTGGAGGCTAATTTTGTGGCTTCCACCCTCTCCAGGATTTTGAGAGGAGGAGCTGACCTCCGAGACTCTACTGAACCACAGCGTGTGACCCTGACAGGACCTCTGTCCACAAAGCCCAGGCGAAGACTTATGTCCCCATCATGCTAACATCAGGCTTGAAAAGGGTAAGTGAGTGGATCCTCTCGCTTTGCTGACCCACCGCTGCTCACACAAGTAATAATAACTTTGACTGCTTGCATGCTCTAGGAGAGAGCTTTATAGCAACATACAGGGTATATACAATAATTGTTCCCATTTTACAGGGGAGGAAATTGAGGTTCAGAGAAGTCAAGCCATTATTCTATGGTTGGGCAGCTGGGAAGTGGCTTAGCCAGGCTTGCAAGTCAGTTCAGTTTCAAAGCCCATGTCAACCGTAAAGACATTACGCTCTACAGACTCCTCACGCTTGCAGGAAGGAGGAAGTTTCCGTAGCAGAACGGATTACTGGCAAGGACTGCTGTGTGCTTGCTCTCACCGCCATCTCTGGCACAGCAAGGAGTTATCGGATCAATTAGTCATTGGCTCTTATTTAGAGAAACCTAGGAGATTAACCCCGGTCAAGCCTCCAACCAACCATGCACAGACCTGACATTCCCAGTGCCCCTGCACGAGCACAGCAGCCACTGTGATGCACCACCCAAATTGTGTCACAGCGGAGGCCTTGTGGTTCAGCCATTGGGAAGGCTGTTGGCCACACCGTTCACCTGTCGGGCCTCCTACAGTTGCCTCAACTGCCCCACTGACCCCTCTCACCCAAGCTCACCCTGAATCCAATGACTGGTTGACGCCATAATGTAAAAGCCCAGCCCCTCAGCCCGGCTGGGGACAATTCTAGGTCCAGATTCAGCCAGCACTGTCTCTGGAGCTGCATCACAGCTGGACTTAGCCTCTTCCCACTCCTGCTTCCCTCATCTCCTATCCACAGGTCTGGACCCCAAAGGCATTGCTAATAAACCCCCTGCTTTCTAAACTCGGTCTCAGTCTGCACCCCAGGAAACACAGATGACAACAGAGACAGCCCCTGTCAGACGCCACTTTAGGCACACTGTGCCTTCTGCCAGTGATGGTCCACGTTCTACCTGCGGACCTCCTTGTGGTCCGATCAGCGTAGTCAGTAACATCATGCATCCACCAGAACGTTCCACTTGAAACTGCCTCTTTCTCCTCTTTTCAAAATATTCACCCAATCATCATCATTTATGGCCTCCTGTTGCAGCAAAAGGCCCCGAGGAGGGCTAGTTCAAACGGTGCCCTGCCACAGAAATTCAGTCATAGATCAAGGCAACAACTGTCTGGAGTTTGCAGCCAAATATAGTAAAAAATGTTGCATATATCACCTTCCCACACCAAAATGGTACTGCTCTAGCAAGTCTATTTCTTTTTCCACTCCTTGATTTAGTGGCTTCCTCTGGTTTATGAAATATTTTTTACCCAGGGCCCACTGAAAACATCTTTATAAAATAGAGTTCATCTTTGAACAGGTCACTTTCCTATTGAATTTTAACAGTTCAAGAAGGAAAAAGGGAGGATTTCTGACCCAGATATTCTTTGAACAAGAATTTAAGTGAGTTCCTAGATGCCAGGATTTAAGCTCCGTTGACAGCCAATATAATCATCAGCTTGTAAAACAAAATCTTAAGTTCGTGCCTGTAGAGAGCACAGTGAACAGGCTCTGCTTAAATCACTACGGTGATGTGGCACAATTTCATTCCTGCCCACGGCCACTGTGCCAGTCTTGACTATACCGTTAGTGAGTGACACAGCCAAGATTTGAAATAGACCAGCCTGAATTCCGAGTCCCTGCTCTTTCAACCATACTGTGCAATTCAATAAATATTTACTGGGCATCATTTATGTGGGTATAAGTATAATATATCTGAAATACCTGTGTTCGTGTGTTACCTTATAGATGATCTCACTCTCTCTGTTTTGTCTATCATTGTAGCTCCAGAAAAAGGGGCAAAGGATCCTTCCTTGGAAAGAGGAAAAGGAGACTCCCTTCCAGAATAAAGAGGAAGGGGAAGCCCAGCTCATTCTTTCCTTGGGGATTAGAGGTAAACACAGAGGAGAGCTTCTCCTTTGACCCCAGAGGGTTGTGGAAGAGAGAAGGGTAACAGACAGTGGGAGATGGGGATTTTTCCTTTTCTTCTCTGCACTGAGGCCCAAGTGGGGGAAGCTGAGGAGGAGTTCAGCTTTGACCCTCATCCCCATTTGGGACACTCTCGGGAGGGGACCTCACAGGCTGTCCCCACAACAGCATGAAGGTGGCTGATTCAGAATTAATATAACAGAAAAGTCTGGGTGAGCTAAGAGAGAGCTTCTGTTGGTACTCCAGACCACCTGGGCTCCCCTGTTGTGTAGCAGAAATCCGGAAGTTTCTGCATAGTCCAGGAGGTAAAAAGTAGCTGAGTGTCCACTAGGAAGGTCAAATCAGAGGGATGATAGAGTGGTCCCTCCTGCTGGCACTGCCCCGTCCTTGTCCCATTGGTGCTATGGACCCATAAGGTAGATAGTGGCTTTCATTCATTTCCCAGACCAAGAAACCCACCAGGAGCCCTTACACCACCACAGTAGAGACCCCTCTGTCCATCATCCCAACAAAGCTGCTGGCAAAGTATTTCTGTGCCGTATCTGTTCATAATTTATTTCAAAAACACTTATGATGTGCCAGCGTGCTAAGTGTTTTGTATATAAACATTTACTTCTCAACAACCCCGTGAGTTGGTACTGCTGTCAACATCTCCTTTTCATAGATGGGGAACCAAGGCTGGGAAGAAGGGGGGCACGGAGTGTCTTTCCCAGGTCACACACTGGCAAGCGCTCCTGGTGCCCCAGGTGACACACCTTGAGTTGTTCTCCCTCAATTCTCCCTCCTTCTTTTTCTCCCCACTAAATGTGACGCAGTTGATGGCACGTACCTGCAACTTAAGCCTGGTCCCTAAGCTGCTCTACAGCCAAGCAGAACTCTAAAGAAGGGGGCATACATTCAGCCCAGATAAGCATCTATCTGCAAAGAGTATCCATTTGTTCCAGCGAGGGTCCTACAGCTATCGTAGAAGAGGCTCAGACTGAGGAGGCAAGGTCCCTGGAAGATTCCTGACTATGTAGGAGTGTTCAAAAGAGTCTGAAAGAAACGTCCCCCTGCCCTGTCCAGGTGATGCATAGCATCCCTGGCTGTCACAGTCACATGCCACTGGGCTCCAGGTCATTTCCACTCAGCTCCCTGGACCCCGGGGCTGTGCAAGCAAAGATCTCTGTCTGCTCCCCTTGTAGGTCCCCAGAGTCCCTTCAGGTTATGGTTATTGCCAGTTACTGCCTCATTGACAATTTGTTCAGGGAAGCTCTCCAGCTCAGCCTAAGCATCTCCACAGAAAGGTGGCTTCTGAGAATTGAGTGGTTTGGAGAGGAGGGGGAGACTGGGACCCTAGATGGTGGTGGGGGTGCTTGGGCACCCTTTGCTGAGTGCAGAAGGCCAAGGGAGTGGGTTGGGGTGGCCTGGCCTGATGAGTGTGGAAGCTTCTGGAGTCCCTCATTCACCCTAGAACCTACTAGAACAGGAGGCCCTGCCTGTGGTCTTCCTCCCACCCACCCCCACCTTCTCCAGGGTCTCAGGGGTCTCCAAAAAGTAATCCCAGAAGATGACAGAGGCCCTGGAAAGATGGACAGGTATCCTGAGGACTTCCTAACTCTTTGGATGGAGGAGTAAACGGAGGCCCAGAGAGAAGAGAGGCTTACATGAATCTTGCAGCCAAAGTCAGGAAAGATCCCAGAGCTCCTTCCACATGTCCTCCTGTCTGGGAGACATTTTCAAGAGTCCACACCCTCCACAAATGGAAGGGACCCCCTGACTGTGATGGAGATGTGGTAGAGCCATCTGGGAGGAAGAAGATGGATCTGTCCGAGAGAAGATTTCCAGAGGAGTGTCACAGACCTGAGAACAAAGTGCTGAGCTGCCCCCGGCACACAACAGGGCCAGCATGCCCTGGGATTCTGCTGGTGGTGACCAAAGACCAGGGTGGGTCACAGGGCAGCACTGTTGGGTAGAGGCCGAGAAAGGCAATCTGAAAGACGCTTACCTTGGGGAGAACTGAAACAAATGTCAGAAATGATTACTTCAAACCTGCAAAGCTGAGAGGAGGAAGCTGGACGCAAGCAAAAGAGACACGGAGGGTTCCAGAAAGGTGGGGGGGATGGGGTTGAAGTAGACAGTGAACCTATGGACAGTCTCATCCCTATTTTGTTCCTGAGTTTCAGGGCATGAGTGGCAAGAGGTCAGATACGAGGAATTTGCTTTAAAAAAAAAAAAATCTGTTCAGTTCCCATATTTGAAGAGCAAAAGTTTGGTAGTCAGTTTCAATAGTGAGGTAGACCTCTACCGTGTTTATCTCCAGTTCATAGATGAGGAAACTGATGGTCACAGAGACAATGCAATCAATCCAGGTCAGCCCATTTGGGATGGAACCAGAATTTGGGCCCAGCTCTGCCTGACTCCAGGGTCTGGCTCACGGTGCTTCCTTCCAGCCTTGCAGGTACATGACATTCGGGTTGTCTGGAACCCAGAAGCTGAGCAGGCATGGGGGGATCTGATTGGAGGATCCACAGGGAAACAATTTCCCAGTAAATGACTGGGAGAAGAGGCACCTGGAAACACGGACTGGGGACTGAGGGCCATTTCCAACCCGATGGTGTTGGTCTGGCTTTTCTTTGCGGCACCGAGTACAGATGGAACATTTTCGATTCCACGCGTCCGGGGCATGCCAGCTACACCACCCTGGCTCTTAAAACCGTCATCCATTTCCAACCAGCCCCAGCGACTAAAAGGAGGGAAAAATACTTTTCTGACTGGCAGAATTCATCAAAATGAATTGGCAGCACCTATCAGCCTGAAACAGCAGTTTGCAACTCGCTGGGTAACAAATCTTTCCGGGGACATTATCTCACAGGAAACAACACAGGATAAATTCTTAGCACAATATGATTCCTCCCTCCTTTACCTCCTCCCCCACTTCAAAAAGATTTAACATCTAATTCAGGTTTGGACGAGCCGCTTCATCTCTGTAGAAACACTGTTGATCTCTGTCGGACCCCAATGGCCTTGGGCAGAACAAACGGAAGGGAAGCGGAGGCGTGCACGGACGCAGTGACAAATAAATACATTACTGCCGCCTCTGACGGAGCGCCGTGACCTCCAGCACAATGCCAAGTGCAGCCGTTTGACAAAAGTCACCCGATTTTCCTGCAACCTCGAGGCCCGAAGGTGCCAAAGCAAGAGAAAGATGCCCAACAAGGCAACCCTGGGGATGACGGAGGGGCTGGGTGGCTCTTGTCACGGCCTCTCCTTGCATTTCCCAAACGGGACAAAAGCCCTCCTGGGAGGCAGAGCACGGAAGGCAGGATATGCCCCCAAACCATCTTCCCAGGGAGGAAACGGAGCTCCAAGGAAGTAGATCACATGACCGAGACAGCATAGCTCAAAAGCGGTAGTGAGGAATTGAAAGTACGTTTTGTTTAAAAAATCATCCCACGGGAGTAACGGGGTGGGGCTCGTTACAGTGGTGGTTGGTGTTGCTTTAAAGAAAATATCCATTTTTCTTTCCTTAGTGAAGCAGATCCACAATGCCATTTATTGGGTTTGAATCTTTACATACGCATGGAATCTTAGAGCACTGATGGTAAGGGAAAGGGCTGACTATTAATTATTTAAATTAATGAAAGCATACGGACATCCAGAGTAGAGCCACGTAACTGTCGCAGGCTAGGGTAGTAAATAGCAAGTCCCTACCGGAAGAAGCAAAAATATCCAATATTTGGTAACATGTACGCTCACCAATTGCTCAAAGACATGCCTGGATTCCACAGAAAAGCCAACATTTCGGTGGGGTCCCCTGGGAGCTGGAAGACATCTGGGCCGTGCTCTACCCCGTCCTGCAGAGTGAGAAGCAGGACCAGGTGAGCCGCCCCTGCACCCAGCGGAGCGCGACAAGCAACGGCCCCCTGACTGTCTGCCGAAGACGTGTCCCCCCGCCCCCAGCCACTTCACATTGCCCTTTTTCCAGAGAAGGAAAGAAACCACAAAGAACTTGGGCTGTGGGCTGCTTTAGTTAACAAGAGAGGCACAACTAGTTTGTGACAAGCGCAGAGAGCCAAGAGGGTCTGGGAAAAATGTCTAGTAGGAAGGCCTTTGTCCATGGCCTTGACTAAGAATTCACTTAACCGAACAGATGGCACCATGCTTGGCACGCGGGAAATGACCCATAAATACACGTGGACCAGATAAGTCACCCATCACGGGGAACAAATGGACAGTGTGTGGCATACCTCAGCAGACCTCATTCCAGGCGCTTCTCTGACACTGAATCTTATTTATCCCCTACAAGTGTCTCCCATTGTTCATTTCCTACTTCTTTTTTTCCCTCCGTGTCTCCACTGGAATATTGCTCTAGAGGACAAGAACCGTATCACTTGCTCGCCAGCCTACCAGAAGCACCAACAGTCTCCCGGATACCCAGTCCGTGGGAGCTAAATGAAGGAGTGATTCTTCTTTGCTGGAACTATTCGCAGATACTCACTGTCTCTCCTGCTTTGGGTGATAAGAGCCGTGCCTAAAGTCACACAATGTCAGCAGCAAAAGAGTCGTGCCTCTAATCTTATAGGTGAGAACAATGAAGTTCCTGGAGAGGGGATTTCTTTTCAAGGTCATTGATCTTGCCCCTAGCAGACCTTAGACTAGCTCAGCACTTACTGCATGTCCACTGGAAAAGGAGGCCATTGGCTTTGTCACAGACGCTTTCAGGATCAAGGCTTCTAGAAAGAAGTCATCGCAGGGGTGGCTGCCATGGAGCTGCCCGCTCAGGCCTCCCCTCTTGGGAACCTGCTGCAGGGAGCACGGGGGATTGAGAGCTGCCGCACCTTTGAGCCCCTCCTGTCCTTCGTGTCAGGCCCAGCTCCTGCCCTGCTCCCAGCAGATGACCGAGGCCCGAGCGGCAGGGAATGTTGGAGCAGGGCCCTCTGGACGCCTCTAAGAGACAACTTCGTCCCTGAAACTCCCGCATTGATGGGCTTGGCTGGAACTTTGTCAGAAGCACGCTGCAGTCTGAGGCTCCTCCTGCCCCACCCTCCCCCACCTCTGTCCTTTCTTAGGGTCAGACCTGCATATGGACTAAAGACTCTCTTTGCCAAATTTTACTTCCTGTTCTTTTATCCTGCGCAGATGTTCCCCCAAGGAATTCTCCCCTCCCTCCTCCCATCCTCACTCCCTTAGTTGGGGGGGCCCACAATCTCTCCCCCACTCGCAGTGCTGGCCATCCCCAGTAGGCTCCCAGGGGTGTGCAGCCCTGATATGGCACCAGGAACCGGTGTGCCCCAGGACCTTGGCCCCAGTCTCCATGTCCTGCCACATGACATGCTTCCTGGAACTTTGAGGGGACTCAGAGGAGGGGACTCAGTTCTAGAGGCTGGTGGAATAACCGGATGGGGTCTCTCACACGGAAGAAGAAGAGGCATGGAAGTCCCTTCTCCCTGGAGCTGAGAGGACCGTACCATGTCCCTCCTGCCCCCTGGGGCCACCGGCATCTCAGTTCACAGCCCCAAGGGTCACTGGTTAAAGCGCCTGTCTCTGCATGCAGGGAGGAAGGAGGGACATTGCTAAGCCCGGAACACCTACGATGTGCCAAGCACTGACAGCTCGAGGACCTTACAGGCGAGTGGAGAAGGAAGAGCAAGCTGGCACTTGAGTGTACGGTGACAGCACTTCTGGAAAGAACTAAACCAGACCCAGTCACTAATGAAACAGCCCATCACTGAGCAGCTGCAATGAGCTGGGCACTGAGCTCAGGGCTGCTCCTGTGTTCTCCACATTCATTATTGCATCCCCCGTATGATGGGAAACCTGTTACCGTCCCCACCTGATAACAAAAGATATTCAACAGAAGCTCAAGCATTTGCCCAGGGACATCCCAATGGAGCTGAACATGTCTGACCCCAATGTTTGCACATTGAACCACTGCACGAAATTGACATGTTCCTGAAACTAGCCGGGAGCGGGTTACAGGGGACAAGCAGAGCGAGGGGGCAGAAGCTGGGGGACTCTGGGCCTTGTGTGGCTCCCTCAAGGGACAAGGAGTGCAGAAAGCAAGGGGGAGAGCCATAGGCCAGGAGAAGAGAGGCCCTTCCTTGACAAGGCTAAGGTGATGCGGGTCCTGACCCAAGACCCCAAGACCCAAGACCCCAACGTGGAAACATCCAGAATCAGATCACCAGACAATACAGCCATGGCATTGTGGAGTTGGAGACGCTGAGATCAGAGAGGGGAGGGAGACATCTCCCCAAGGACTCTCTGAGCAGTGTCAGCTCAGGATAGAAGTTGAAGGGCTGACCTACTCATTGTCTTACAGCCTTCAGGATAAATCTTTAGGGGAGAGACTGACAACAGAAAACCAACCTTCCTTCCTTCCTCCCTTCCTTCCTTCCTTCCTTCCTTCCTTCCTTCCTTCCTTCCTTCCTTCCTTCCTTCCTTCCTTCCTTCCTTCCTTCCCCTCCCCTAAGGCCAACTCATATGGCTCAGGGGAGATTTAGACTCTGCCTAGCTTTTCCCTTTGCTCCCTGGGGCTTGTCACAAAAGGGCCTTCATGCCTCTCTGTTGCGTACAGACCTCCAAGAGTCCTCCCCTGCTGCCTCCTGGCCTGAGCCAACCCCGGGGGGGGAGCTCGCACCCCATCGTCACTCCTGACCTCAGACACCCCGTCCTGGCTTCGATGCATTCAGAGCTCTTCAGAACAGAGCAGCTCCGCAGTGCTTGTCAGAGCCGCAGCCGGCGGCTGAATGCCGTGCTGAACCGTGCTGCCCAGTACTGACCCCCTCATCCCCCAGCCGTACACACCCGGGCACACGCAGACACACATGCGGGCACACACATGCCCACATGTGTGCTCCAGGGCCCGGGCGGTTCAGCCTGCGGTACTCCCAGCTGAACTCTAACAGAGATCTCCCAGCTCACCGTGAATGCCTCCGAGGCCAAGGAGCCCCATGCCCTGCACAGCGGTGACCGATGGGCCCTAGTGCTAAGCCCGGCACAGAGTTTCCTGCGTACATGGTCTCACTTCATCTGCACAAAGAAACCTAGGGGGCTGATGTTATTCCTCCACTTTTACAGATAAACAACAAACTGAGGCCCAGAGAGGCTAAGGAACAGGCTCAGGGCCACAGAGCTAGGAAGTTGCAGAGCCGGGTTTGGCTTCTGAACCGCAGGGCAACGAGGCTGGACATGTAGGAGGTCCCATAGCGATGACCGGCCCTGACCAGACTGAAGGGCGAGGAGGGTCTGGAGTCCATGGTTTCTTTCTAGGAGAATATCTTTCTGAAAAGATCAGTGGGTGAAACAGGTATTGTCCCTGCAATCCGGCGCGATAAGGAATGTGATGGGCTAACAGCAGGCCCTCTATGCCATGGGCGTGCAAGGGAAGGAAGCCTGGACCGCCTTGGGCTTTGGGGAAGGATTCCCAGCTGAGTGACCCCTGGCCTGAATCTTGGAAAATAAGCATGTGATGGGAAAAATTTTAAAAGGATGGTACACTGCAGACAGAGGAAATGTCCCAAGCAGAGGCGAAGAGGAAGACAGGGACCAATGTATGAGGGCAACAGTATAAACTGAGGACAGCTGGAAGCGGGACAAAGCAAATTGTATGAGTTCGGTTGCAGGGCCTTGGGGGCATGGTAGGAAATGGGAATTTTAGTCTGCAGGCAGACACTGGGGGCCTGTGGCCAGACTCAGCATAAGAGTCATCTGTCCGGACTGTCACTTGCAACAGCTCAGTCTGGCAGACCCTCTGATTACCCCGGGGAGGCTGGAAATGCAGCCTACTGCAACGGTCACAGTGGCAGAAGCTGAAGCCCAAGAAAGGGCAGCAGGATCAGTGACAGGGAAGGGAGTCTCCCCTGACCTTGCAAAAAGTCTGTGTCAGTTGGGAAGTACGTTTACCTTGACCGTATATGCATAGTGTCCAGTATAGTGTCCGAAACCCACATTTTCCCCAAACCAGGATGCTTCGGTCCTGGGACGGTCATCACAGTGACGTTTATTCAGTGCTTACTACTTCATGAGGGTCAAATTCCCACAGCAGCCCCGTGATGACTGTCGTTATCCCCATTTTACAGACGAGAAAACTGAGACTTAAAAATATGAAGGGACTTTCCCAGAGTCCTATAACTACTGAGTCACAGAGCAGAGTTTCAAGTAGAGGTAGCCTGACTCCAGAACCCAAATATCACTTCTCCATGTCTTCTCAGGGCAGAAATTGGAGGCAAAGGGAGTGGGGTCATTCCGCATCCCTCTGCCTACGGGAAGACTGGCCTCACAAGAGGTCACCTTCTGGCCGTTAACCCAGGGTGCTGCCTCTGTCTCAGCGCTGTTGACATTTGGTGGGGGCTGGCCTCTACCTCCCAGGGGCCAACCAGTAGCAATGCCCCCCAAGTCAAGAGACAACCAAAATCATCTCCAAATGTTTCCAAATGTCCCCTCGGGCAGCATAGGGGAGCGAGATCACCCCCCGTGGGGAAGGGTTGATTTAATCTTGTCTCTGGGTGCCCTGGCAAGAGAGAGCCTCCTTTGAAATCCATTACAGTCCAAGGCTGCTGAGGAATCCCCAGAGGTAGCTGATAATTTGTACTCTCACCAAGATAGCCCTCTGCTCTGCAGATTATTAATGGAGAATTTTCTGGATGCTGAGACCAGCTCCAGTGAGGCTACCTTAGCCCTCTACCCTGGCTAGCAGAGAGGACCAGACTCTGAAGCAGGCAAGGAAAGTCTTCTCGGGAGAAATACATTCTGGGACATATTTATACGAATTAAAGGGTCAGAGTTTAAGTGGGCAATTCTGAGTTAGTCACCTGAGAACCCAAATTAGCTTTGCTTCTCTGTGTATTAACTCCCCTTGGGTGGACTGTTTAATGATTTAATGATGTTTAACTCTGAAGTTCTTCAAAGCTGAGGAATGCGTGCCCCCCTAAGGCAGTCTTTACCTCCCTGGGGCTGGGGGTCCGTGTGCAGCACCTCCGTGAGCCCCCACTCCCTGCTGCAGGCCTTGCCTTCGGGGCCACCACGGGCAGAGTCTGGGCAAGCCCAGGGCTGTGGGTTAGGTCCCAGAGAGGAGGGCTGTAATTTAGAAGGAGAGTTTCCCGGAAGAGACGTAGGAGAGAGGGCTTAATGAGATTCCACTGCTCCATTTCCCAGTGCTTAGAAGGACGCTCATTTTATATTTGCTCATTTCTGTAATAAAGATGCATTTCCGGCGTAACGTTTACGTTTAAAGGGGCAGTATTTCTTTGGCCTCTAAGCACCTGCCACCAACTCGACGGCGGGCATCCCAAGTCCCAGCCGCGGCTTAGAATTGAAGGAACATAGTACAAACCAGACAGATGCTCGGGACGGGTCCAAAGCTATACATGTGCAAATGCTTTTTACATTTACAAAGATGAATGATTTTTACATGTAAGTGCACTTAAACATACAATAAGCCATGGCAGTATGTCCGTTTATCTCCGTTTTACAGATGAGAAAATTGAAGCTCAAGGCACTTACGTTATACTCCTAAGGTCACATGGTAGGTTAAAAAAAAAAAAAAAAAGGCAGACTGTAGCCCCAGACAATCTGGGGTCACCTCCTCCCATGATGATGTGGGATCTGTCTTTACTCTCCGACCGACCCTCCAGACCTCTGCAAGCTCCAGTTGCAGTCCCTCCGCCTGCCCTAAGTGGACTTGGTCTCAGCATAGGCCAAATTCCTGCCTGCCAGCACCCAGCCTCCTGGGTCCTCCGCCCCTCCTTCTCTGAGTTTGCCATTCCAACGTGGATCAAGCCGCCTGACAAGGTTGCCTGAAGGGAAAATGAGACAGCCCAGGCCGGTGCGCGGCCTCTAGTAAAAACAGCAACTTCTGATAACCCTTAATACGTGTCCTGTGCCCCTCTCTGTTTTAAGTGCTTGACATGAATTCGTTTTCTTCTCCAAACTCTGAAGCAGGTGTGTTTTCATGCCCATTTGACGGATGAGGAACTGAAGCATAGCGAGGCTGAATCACTTGCCCAAGGTCACGTGGCTGACAAGTGGGAGAGCTGAGATTGGAGCCCAGACCACCTGATCCCAGCACCCGAGCCCTTGCTGCCGCACGGCCACTATACTCGGTAAGTGCTTGCAGTCTCGCTCCTGTCCCCTCTCTTCCCCAGCGTCCTCCAGAACTTTTGTCCCTAACAGTAATTTGACAGCTACTGTAGAACGCCTGGGATTACAGTTTTATGTGTTTGTCTCCTGTACGCAACTCCTCCCGAATATTTCTGTTCTCTGACAGCAGCATAATGATACTTCGTGAGTCATGCCCGGGTTGGGCAGGAAGGTGTGACATGTCAAAGTAGTCAGGCGGGACTTCCAGGGGCCTCAGCAGGCCTTGGACCCACAGTCTCGGGGAGCAGTCCCATCCTCCAGTGTTTGGCCTCGGCTTCTAGAAGAGACTTTTCTTCTTTCCTAAATAATGAGAGTTTTTATAGCCAGAAAGCAGGGGTTTACTATCCGAGGTGAATGTTGGGAAGGGAGCCCCTTTAGCACAAAGCCACCGAAGTATAAAGTAGACCGAGTAGAGGCAAGGGTATCAGAAGATTTATCTTTACTTACAGGGCAACACGTCAGCATCCAGCTCACTAAGATTCGCCCCAGAGAGTGAACCACAGACATCATCTCTGAATGTAGCTAATCTCTGGGTGCTTTCACACCGTAGCAATATAATTCAGACGTTGGCTCTCATTTCTTTTACTGTGTCGCTGCCACTGTTAGCAGCACTCCCTGGCAAGACTTGGGGGAGTTTATATTGCATGCAGTAATATAATAGCTAATACTTACTGAGTTTTTGCTATGTGCCAGGAACTGCCCCATGCACTTCGTACACGTTACCTCCTTTAACCGCCCCTTCAACTTCGTGATGGAGGCAGGGCGAACCTCCCTGCTCTTGAACCTCTACGGGAAAGGACCATCTCTTGGACCCTGCACTTTGGGCACTGCATTCCACAAACATACACACAAAAGTAGTTTTATTACAATCTCGTGGAGTCCTTGGGGAAATGGCTAATTCTAGGACAGGGGCAGAAAGTATACAAGGTCAGCCTGTAGCTTCCTATAGTGCCAGAAAGTAAAGATGTCCTCAGAAATGTTTAAAAAAAAAAAAAAAAAAAGGACAGAAGTATGTCTAAGGGACACAGGAGTCAACAGAAAGGACTCCCAGTGGCCAAAGCTGGAACAATTCAGGCAAAACATGGTTTAAAGTAGTATCAGATTATAGCCCCAAATATAAGATAAATATCCATTAGTCCACACTGATATAAAAAAATAATTTAACAAAGGGGCGCCTGGGTGGCTTAGTCGGTTAAGAATCCAACTCTTGATTTTGGCTGGGGTCATGGTCTCAGGGTAGTGAGATCGAGCCCTGCATCTGGCTCCGCACTGGGAGTGGAGCCTGCTTGAGATTCTCTCTCTCCCTCTCCCTCTGCCGCTCCCCCTGCTCCCTCTCTCTCTCTCTCTCTCTCAAATAAGTAAATCAATCTTTTTAAAAAAATGATTCAACAAACAAATGGAAGTGAGGAATTGCAAGTGAAGAATTCTCCCATAAAAAAGAATTCCAAACAATTTACTCAGATAGTTCACCCTCGAGGAGGTGAAGCCTTACTCCCACACCGAAAGTACAGGCTGCTCACAGCGACTTCCTTCCAAAGAGCACAGTATGGAAAGCAGGGGCGGGGGCCTGAGGAACATTACATGGGAGAACCTGGTAAACACTACCTCAGCCGGGTGACCAAGGTCAACGTCGATAAGTCCCGTTGACAGTCTGCACAGCACCTCACCTCTTTGATCTTCTTCCCAAAACCTATCACCCCAGTAAAGCATAAGAAAAACATCAGACAAGTCCCAATTTCATTCCAAAATTCAAATCTCAAATCCAAAATTCAAATCTCAAATTTCTCAAGGCCATCAAAGACAGGGAAAGTCTGAGAAGCTGTCACAGGCAAGAGGACCCAAGGGAGACAAGATTACTAAATATATATGTGATATCCTGGTTGCGATACTGGAATAGAAATAGAATATTAGGGGGAAACTGAGAAAATTGAAATGAAGTATGGACTTTAATAACAGTGTATCAATATTGTTTCATCACTTGTGACAAAGATACCGTATTAGTGTGAGATGTTAAAAGTCCGGCAAACTGGATGCCTAGGACGTTTCTGTATGATCTTCACAATTTTTCTACAAATCTAAAATCATCTAAAATAAAAAGTTTATTTAAAAAAAAATTTTTTAAATACCTCTCAGTGCCGCTGTCACATGGGAACCAGCGCCCTGTATAGCTACTCTCATGATTAACACTGCTTAGATCCCAGGGACATGCTTGTCACCGCTCTTGCCCAAGGGATGACCTTGAAACCAAAAGAGACTGTTTGAATGTCATGAGGTCTGTGGGTTGTGCGATCTGGTGTCTTCAGAGATGGACACTGCTCTGGAGTTGGGGAGGAATTGAGAGAAGAGAGAAGATACATTAATTAGCTTGTCAAATCTTTCCTCTGGGCAGGAATGCAATAGATTCTTCTTATAACAAAGTATGATTTCTTGGTGGTGACAAGCATCCATTTTCTTTCTTCTTTTCATGTTCCAATTTAGAGTTCTCCAGTTATTCACAAATCAGTGCAGTATTCACAACAGTGCACATAGCAGCTACGGAATATTTTGCAATGTTAAGCAATTCATATTTCTCTGAAATTTGAATATATGTAAGTCTAGACATAACATGCATGAAGCATGATATCACTTTGTTACACAGACAACTAGATGAATATTAAAACCCAGAGTGGTGATTTCTTTAAAATTTTTCTGCAAAATTTTGATTCGATTCTCAGTTTTATTCAAGTGTTATTAAATTACTGATACTCGTTTTAATTGTTGTTTGCTTTTTGTTTTTTTAAATGAACTTTTTATTTTGCCTTTTGCTCTAATTATTTTTTATTTTTTTAAATTCAATTAGCCAACGTATTGTACATACTTAATTTCGGATGTAGTGTTTAATAATTTATCAGTTGTGTATAATACCTATTACTTTTAATAAATACTGTTCAATATTTGAGAATACTAACATTTTAAAACATTAAAAAATTATATTTTACATTTTTTATTCTTTATATTGATACTTACATTTTCAGCATTGACTTTAGTTTGCATTTTGATGGATATAAGATATGAATATATAAAAATATATACATACTTTCAATATCTATTATAATGTTTAGGTCATTATTGCCAACAGAATGAAAATCATATGCTATCTGACCATAATAACATCATTAGTGACTTTGCTGAGAAATTGAAAGAATAAATAAATTTTATGGAATAAATATAAAGTAATTTGTGGATCACATATGCCTTAATTACTCACTCAACATCTCTGTTCCACTAACAGCACACCCAGACCAATGTGAAAACAATTAAATTCAGCTATCTTTTATATTTTGATGTCTTTTAGTCATATACATACTATAGCTTCTGCATTTTCATTTTTTTTTTAAAGATATTATTTATTTGACAGAGATAGAGACAGCCAGCGAGAGAGGGAACACAAGCAGGGGGAGTGGGAGAGGAAGAAGCAGGCTCATAGCGGAGGAGCCTGATGTGGGGCTCGATCCCAGATCGCCGGGATCACGCCCTGAGCCGAAGGCAGACGCTTAACTGCTGTGCCACCCAGGCGCCCCTGCATTTTCATTTTGAAGATGTATTTGTCAAAGTAGGAGGACAGAAAATATTTGCTTTAAGAGTTTGCTAGCTTGGTGTACAGTTTTTAAGTACTTAGTCATTGGTATGACAGTCTCGATTTGTACCCACGCCCTGGCCTTGCAAACATCAATGGTCTAGACCGTAAGCCTATTTTACAGACCAGAACACTGAGGCACAGAGCGGTGATGGGGCTTACCTGATACCGCACAGCTGAGAACCCTGGCAGAGCTGAATCCAAACAAGGCAGAAGCAAGGCTCTTGACCACCGAGAGACTGCCTCTCCTGGGCCTTTGGAAGTGTTTGCTGTTTGGGGGCAATACGCATGCTCCCTGCTCCAGTTAAAACATCTGCTTCCTTGAGAAGGTTCTGAAGACTACCTTGTTAATAGGAAATCTGGGTCCAGGGAAAAATTCCCAGAGAAAATATCCTGGGGCTAGATCAGAGGGTGGGGAACCTCCCTGGCACCCCCAAACCACAACCTCTCTTTTACCTTTATAAACATTAGAACCCTGTCTCAAATAGCTGTAGAAAAACCTAAAACAAAACGTGAAAGCCCTGAAAAACCACTTTGAAGTGAGAAAAAATTCTCTCTCTTCAAAAGGTTAAAACATACACATTCTTTCCTTCCCCTCACCACACGGAAACCTTCTACCATCTCCATTCTTCCAGACCCCTCTCTTGCAGTCCACTTGAGAGCGGGAAGCGGGAGGAACCCCGTCTCCATCCCCACTCCTCCGCCCCCAGTTTCCTTTCCTGACAGCCCAGGCAGTAACAATTGCTGTCAGGCTGTAATTTAAAGCAAACCAGTGCAAACTTGAACCAACTTTATGTGGGTGATTGATGGGTCGAAGGGGCTTTTTTTCCCACTTGCATTAGATTCTTGCAAGTAGGTATTATGATCCTAACACATCTAATATTATTCCTTAATCCACTCAACAGCAATGTTTGGCATCTAGCTTTATAATAAAAGGTATCAATTAGCTGCTGTCGATGTTTTCAGAGGCAATATCTAATTACAGTCACTTGCTATAGGCTATCTTGTTAAAAAATTTGAGCAGAATGAGTAAGTATTCCTGACAAGTTCAATGCATTATTAAAGGTGTAATTACTCAGTTATTGCTCATGTAATCCTGAGTTAATTATGTGACTTCAAAATTCATCACTTTTATGTTTATTGAACTTTGATAAGTTCACCCATATCTGATTTATCCTGATGATCCATTCCCTTGCTTATTTCAAACTGAATCTCCTAGACTAGTTGGTTAGAAAGCGAATAGACTTTCATAACTCTAGACCCAGAACTGTCAGCAGTGGTTATCTTAGAGGGGGAAGGGGGTGTCCAAAATGGCCATTTGTAGGGGACCCCAGTATGAAGGAAAGGTAGCAGTGACCTAAGAATTTTTTCAGGTAGCCACAAGGTCAATCCCAAGTCATTCCAGGAAGTGGGCACACATGTCCTTTACCACATACTCGTGCTCCACAGACATCTGTGGGCTACTGAGGGTCTAGCCAAGCTGGAAGCAACCTGTGGCCATGGTCAGGGCTTTGCTCCTGGTAACTAAAATTAAGAGAACCCCAGTGTTGCAATACTGTTATGTAGAGACCCCAATTCTGATTCCCCGAAAACTTGAGAAAGGTGGCTCCAAGCTGCTTACAGATAAATGCCAAGTCAGGAACACGGTATAGAAGCCGAGGAAGTGTGATAAGCTCAGGGCTAGTCACGTGCTGCATTCCCACTGGCCTTTTCTTGGGTGCAGCCTAAGAATGTTCTGTTTGTCTTCCCCTCCCTTTGATCATCGTCACACTTCTGGGCAGCATTTCATCTGACAGTCCCTTCCACCCTTGAGAGCAGAATCCCGTACCTTAGCCTGTCTGAGCCCGAGTTTGCACATCTGAAAATGGGTTGAGCAGCCCTGTCTTTCCTGCCTCTGAGAGTTCTTGGGAAACAGAGGTCTTCGCGAATGTGCCTGATAAATGGGAAAAAATCTTTTCTGTACTGTGGGAGGCCCAAGGCACTCAGTGCTCCTTCATAGCCCTTCACCTGCCATGACAACCACGTTTGATACCCCTTGGGCAAATCTAAAGTTCCTTTAACACTTCTGCTTGATAGTTAGCTCCGCCCCCTTTTATTCCCCAGTGCGTGACTCATGATGTAAACTAATGGCTTTCTGGGCATGAACATTCTACAAGCAATGCCTGCCCCTTCAAGCAGGCCTTATGGAGACAACTTTTCCAAACAAATAGTAAGACATGATAATTATCCTTGAATAGAGTCTTGGCCTAATGGGTCAAATGCATAAACGCAAGTTCACAGTATGATATGCTGAAGAACATCAAAATGGTGTTCCAGGGACAGAGAGGTGAGACCCACAACTTCAGAGTCTGGAAGGATGAATGGGCATTTCCCACAGACAATGGGAGAAAGGGCCTCCATGCAGGATAGGGTTGGTAGAGGTGAGCAGATGGGAGAAGGCACGGCATTCGTGCAGAAGGACTGGAATGTCACTGTGTCTGCATCATGGAGAAGAAGTCTTGGAGGAGAGAGAAGGGGAAGATGTAAAGGAGAGAGGAAGGCTGGAGTCAGATTGTGAAGGACACTACATTCCCTTCCATGAAGACTCCATCTTGGCCGACAGAAAACATGGTAACTAAAGGTCAATCGATGCTAGCCTGTCCTGATTTCTCCAGGGGGCTAACATTATGAAGTTCTCAAGGGTTATCTTATTAAGATATCCCTATTGAATTGGGATTTGCTGTTCAATCACTATGTAAAGATAGATGATGAGAGAGAGAGAGAGAGAATTGTTTTGTTTGGGGGGAAATAATGGCAAGTTTAGGACCTCAAAAATGTTAACTTTTCTCGAGCCCAGTCTTCCTAAACCAATCCTGAACATTTCCAAGCAGCCTGGGAATAGCTTTGACATTCCACACCATTACCCGCCTCCCTGCGAGGGACACCTTGGTTCTGCCCATGTCAGCAACTCTGAGCAAGACCATTCCCTTCATAGGTTTGAAAACAGCTCCTCTGGCTCCTCTGAACCTCCCTTTCTGAAAACGAAATGCCCTCAATTTTTCCAGTTGCTTCTCAAGATGCTATGGTTCCTGGATGAGCCATGCTTCTGCTCATCACTTCTGGGGTGTCAGGGCCCCAGTGTGGTGCCCACCACTCCTGGCACTCCGGGTTTGTCCCAACAGATGCTTGGAACCTTGGCTCAGCACTTCCTAGGAGCCTCAATAGCAGATGCTGAAGAGAAATAAGCAGCCCTAGGGAGAAGTTTACTTTAAATTGTCTGCTAGAAGAGAGAGACCAGCAGGTCAATCTCCCTTATTTATCCCTTTCTGAGCATTATTTCTCATCATCCTTTGATGGAGCAACTCTTGCCCGTGTCCCGAGTGGATTCATCATACAAGATACCACCATGGTGAGCACCCTCAGACCCTCAGAAGTCAGCACGTGTGGTGCTGCTGATCCTGGATGCTGGAGACATCTTATCTACCAAGGGAAACCAGGGCAGGCAAAAATGCGGTCATTACCCAGGTGGCGAGGCAACCGAGGTGATAAATCCCACTTTGTTCCTGTTCAGAGGAAGAATCTTCAATTAAGTAAAAATTGATTTTCTAATGTGTTTTTTTTCCTCCTGCTGGCCATTGGTGGAGTGCTTGAACCAGCTTCAGCCCTGCCTTGTAGCAGAATTAAGGTGTCTGCTGCTGCTGACAAAAGAGTTGGCTACAAGTGTGAGAAACAACTTCATCCTTTTATTTTGGGGAAAAAACAGAGGAAAATGCCCATCACGGAAGGGGAAAAGGTTCAACTGACACCAACCAAAAATGGTGGGTCGTTGGGTTGGAAATGCAGAGCTCTGCGAGTGCTAAGGGTCCTTAGTTAGCTGCTGGTGGCGGCAGCACCCTGTGTGTCTGAGCCGCCACATGCTTTCAGGTACAACCAAGACGAGCGTGTTGTGGAGGTGGCGCATGGCAACGCAAGGAGAATCAGAAGGAAAACCTTCAACTATGAGCTGGATGAAGCCACTCCCCACCTGCTTGCTAAAGGAAAGTGTCCTTTGTTCCTCAGGCAACCACCAGATCTGGATTTTGATGTTCGTGCTTGCAAATGGGTAGAGAGGAAAGCCAAGAGGGAAGTTAGGAAACAGGAGCTAGATCCACAGGAGAAGGGGCAGAGCAGATCCCTGAGGGCATATGTGGGCTGGTTGTGGAAAGTTCTTGCCCAGCAGGCAGGTGGCGTGCGGGGTGGGGCTAGCAGAGCAGCCTGAGGCAAAGGTGTGCCTGTGCTGACAGGTGGAAGTCTTGGGCCTTCCAAGACTTACCAAATAGGTAGGGCACTGACAACGACTGCTACCGTGGACTCAGTTGAAAATAGGAGACAAGCCAGCAAGCAGGGGCTGAGGGAATCCGGAACATTTTGGTACATGGAGTCCAAGGTGCACATAAGATGCTAGGAAGATGGCTCCAGAAGTGACTTGTGAACAAAGCAAGCCTGTTGAGAATTCCATGTTAGTATTCACCAAGTGCCAAGAAGGTCCCTTTGGCCCAAGTCTAGGATGCTGAGTCTTAACTGATGGCCAAGGTAAAAACTTCAAGGAAATGCAGTGTGTCTTAAAAGGGAAACATGGAGGCAAAGGGAAGTATCTCCTTTTAAAGTGAAGATCAGAGGCTCTGGGTTTCACTAAGGAGGCCGGAGCCCACATCCCAGCCATGGCAGTCCCTCAGGCGTGAGCGGCGGGAAGCAGGGACTTTCTATTCCCTGCTATCAGTTCATCTGCAGAATTGCCTCACTATGGCTTCCTCACAGGTCATGTTTGTCTGGCCGCGTATTAGCTTATGTGATATTTTACACACGCACACCCCCCATTAAGGGATACACCCGAATACTAACAAGGAATCACGCTTCTCTCTACCCAGACCCTATGCGTTGGGATTTGTAGCTCCTCCTATTGAGAGGTGGAGCCCGTTTCTCTACCCCCATGGACCTGGCCTGGCCTTGGGATCTGACTTGACCTTTAGAATGTGGCAGAAGTGACATTGTGTGCATTCCAGGGCTTTGGCCTTAATAGTTCTTGCAGCTTCCACTCTTACCCTCTGGGAACCATGAGGGCACCATGCTCTAAAGAAGCATGGGGTGAAAGACAGCACTGAGAGAGACCCAGCCTTCACAGCTGTCCCGGCTGACCCCCCTACTGACTGCAGCTGGAGGAGAAGAAATGATGGCCTGTTGTAAGCCACTATTTTGTGGAGTGTCTTGTTTTGCACCAATAGATAACCGATACATTTTCCAAGTATAGAACTCAAAGTGCCAATGGCAAGAACTCCTCATCTTACCTTCCCTCGATCCCACATGTGGCCCTCTTCATTAAGATGCATCCCAAGGCCCCTGGGTGGCTCAGTCGGTTAAGTGTCTGGCTTCAGCAAGGTCATGATTTCAGGGTCCTGG
The DNA here is from genome assembly GCF_024610735.1 of Ursus americanus. NCBI lineage: Eukaryota > Metazoa > Chordata > Mammalia > Carnivora > Ursidae > Ursus > Ursus americanus. The sequence continues at coordinate 19,603,568 of NC_142148.1, forward strand.
GATCAAACCCTGCATGGGGCTCCACAGTCAGTGGGGAGTCTGCTTGTTCCTCTCCCACTCGTGCTCTCTCTCTTTCTCTCTCAAATAAATAAATAAAATCTTTTAAAAATAAATAAATAGGGGCGCCTGGGTGGCACAGCAGTTAAGCGTCTGCCTTCGGCTCAGGGCGTGATCCCGGCGTTATGGGATCGAGCCCCACATCGGGCTCCTCCGCTATGAGCCTGCTTCTTCCTCTCCCACTCCCCCTGCTTGTGTTCCCTCTCTCGCTGGCTGTCTCTATCTCTGTCAAATAAATAAATAAAATATTTTTAAAACAATTTAAAATAAATAAATAAATGAATGAATAAATAAAATGTATCCCAAAGCTTCACCCATCCTCCCTGTTTCAAGGAGATGTCCCTCTTTGCCAAGGTGACTGGTACTAGTGATTCTGTCATCTGCTCTCTGCTCTACGACCAGCACCTTCAGTGGTCTCCTCCTTTGTGAATCTACCTTTCATCATGGTTTTTCCACTCTTTGAAGATACCTATCATATCTCCTCAAGTCGTCTCCTGACTTCACTCAACTACTGTCTCCTTGGCTCACTCACTGTCTTCTCCTCAGCCTGAGGGTCTTCAGTGTGGGCTCAGGCAGCCCCGGGTGGGAGCTTCAGTTCTGCCACATACTGTCTGAACGACCTTAGGTAAGTTGTTTAAATTCTCTGAACTCGGTGTTCTGGCACATAAAACGGAGATCACAATAGTACCTACATCATAGTTTTTTGTTTGTTTCTTTTTATTGAGGTTATTCATTGAGAGGAAAGAGCCATGTGCCTGACTTCTGTGGTCACACCTGTTCCCACCCTCACAGAACTCCCCTTGCCGCCTAACGGCAGCAGCGCCCTTGCTTTCCTGAAGAGCTGAGGTTGGAAAACAAAATAGGGTTGGACCATGGTGTGCCTTGGGTGTCGACTTAAGGCCTTTGGGTGACACATTGCTTCAGAGAAGGACAGATGCCCTCTTGGCCCAAGTGAATGTGCAAACACCAACCAGAACCCTTCTGTGTGTGAGATCTGTCTCTAGCCAGCGTTCAAAAGCCTCAGCACTGTGTCTCATCCTCATGCTAGAACTTAGCACAAGGCTTTACAGAATTGGGGGAAAGAAAGAATGAATGGTTTGTTGATTGAGTGAATAACTGGCATGGCATATGCTTGGTCCCCTGTGACACTTGTAATGTTTATAACATATAAATAAGTCAGGTGAATATCTCTCCTTCACAGATGCGCTCTTTTTTCACCTGAATTATTCAGTCTTTAAGGGACATGATTCCTAATCTTGACCATATGTTGTCTGAGGGCTTTGGGACCCATGGTTCCCCTTAGAAAGAGAATGGGAATGGGGGCAGGTATGGAAATCCCAATGCCTGTGCCTGTTTTTCCACATTTTACCCAAGGATGAGGCTCATGCGGGTAGGACTACCCTGGGAAGGTGGGGCGAGTGGAATGTTCTCTGCGCAGCTGTGTACCATGTGTAATTCAGGAGGGTGAGCCAGTTCAGACCACCCACAGTGCAGAGAGGACTAAGAATAGGAACCTTGAGCACCTGGGCTGGCTGAGGAACAGCCAGTTCCCAGGGTCTGTCCCTCATCCCCATTAAATAAACATGGAGCCCCAGCTCCTTATATTGGGTGGATGGAAAGAGAGAAAACTGAAGTGTAATAGGAAAGTAATTGTGCACAAATTTTATTTCAGCTACGAAAGTGCTATTTGATTCCACCGTTCTTACTCTGTAGCCTGGTATCTGGAATAATTCATGCAACGATGACGACCTTAGGTATTTCTTTTAATTATTCCAGTGCTACCTTGCTGCCCAGCTCCGCTGCGAGCACTCAGCTACTCCAAGCAAAGCCATCCTAACGATTTCGATTAAATCCTGGCCTCTTCCCAACTGCACACAAATTAAAAGCATTACTGGGCGGTCCTAGCATCAGCTCTTGGAAGTGTTGTTATATAAAGAAGGAGGAAGGTTGCCAAAGGCTTGTTGGCATTTCCTCAGCCACAGGAGAGGATTAACCCCTTGGGTTTCTGGGATGGAGAGATTTTTTTTTCCCTCTCAATTTCAATAGTTGGTTTTTTTTTTTTTTTAACTTCTCCTTCAACCACACTTTAAACAGATTTGTGATGTAGGAGGCACCAATGAGTTTTTAAATAGCACATTTTCCCAAGAAGCTCTAGGGATGGCCCTTAAGATTTCACATTGCTAAGAAGATGTCTCTGTTGTCACAAATTGGCCAATTTTGCTTTGTGGGGAAAAGTCTGGCTTGGGAGGCCTCCCCAGGGAATTGTCTCATTTGTTTGGGGACTTGAATAAGAGACTCTGGGTCAGCTATGACTTTAGAGTCAGTCTCCATTAGAGACCAGAGGAATCTATAATCATTGCTCAAGGCTCTGTTCTCCACAGCTGCCTGATGTTACCAGCTTACGGTCCCCACCCCTCTACCCCCTTGTGCAACGACTGACAAGAGGCAAGAGGGGAGGGGCAGGGCACCCAAGCACACCTAAAGGAAAGTGAGACCAAATTCCACTCACCAGACCCAGGCAGGAAACTGAAGCTCACAGGTGCACGAGGCCTGCTTGAGGCCACACATCCTGCATCCCACAAGTGGCAACGCTGAAATCAAGTCCAGGTGTTTTGACTCCACGTCCACCTCTTTTCCACTCCATCATGCCAAGTCTCACCAGGAGGAATGTCCATGGTACATCACAGCGGGATGCGATGAGCCAGGAGGATGTGATGAGCCAGGAGGGCAAAGGCATGAGCCAAGGTGAGAAAGAATTCCCATTGGCAGGTGTGCCTCTCCAGCCCCAAGAGTTTTTTCAACTTTATTTCGAAGTACTCTCATTATAAGTGTACATCGGGATGAATTCTCCCCCAAAGTGAGTACACCCATAAACTAGAACCTTACCAAAAAACAAAACATTACCTCCTCCCAGAAGCCTTTCTCGTATTTTCTCCCAGTTACTACCCTGCTCAAGATTGACACCGACCTGATATTTAACCACGTAGAGAAGTTTCACTGCTGTCATGCTTTGTATCAATGGAACGGCCCAATATGGCCTCTTTTTGGTTGGTCTTCTTTCATTTAACATCTTCTCCCTTGCCCGATCTATCTTCATTTGTGTGTGTGGTCGTAGACAGTTCTCATTGCAGCATACTATTCCATTGTTTAAATAGAACACAATCATAAAAATGGTAAAATTGACGTTCACTATCGAGGCGCATTTGCCACCCCAAATATTTTTGATCGGCTTGATGCATATTTTGTGCCTTCGAAGTTTTGCCTGGTACCATCATTAGGCATCTCTTAAAACCTACACCACCTGCTCATATTGTCAAGGAAATGCCATCCTGACAAAAACTTCCCCTCCAAGTTCTGGGCTGTGATGGCTCTTCTGCTTTCCAGGTAATCTCTTACTTCCGAGGGGAGAGAGTACACTTGGATATGTTCGTGGTTTGGTTTTGTTTTGTTGTTGTTTTTCCCAGGCATCATCAGAGAAAAGCTTAAAGCTGAAAAGGATCACGAATTCCAGGGATGAGAAATAGGTTTCTGTTCTCCTGGGCATGTACTGAACACGGCCTTCTGGGCATTACGATGAGAAGGTGCCCTCCCAGGTCAGCAGCTGTGATCGATTAGCAATGTCTGCCACTGGTGAGTGTGAGGGGAACAGCAGCTACCTGATGTTCCGTCCAAACCTCCATGATATGGACAAGTCCCTGGAGCCTGGTCCAGCCAAGGACAGAACTGGGCAACGACCCCATTCTCTCTGTAGGTTGCTGAAAAAGCACGGCAATTGTTGTCATGAACATGAGAATCTGTTAGAACCTGTTAGGAAGAGACTTCTGGAGGCATAAATTATCCTCTCTTAGAAGAGAAGTCTAGTTAGGAAATAGAAAAGGCAAAGGAGAAAAGAGAGTGAGCCTGTGGGCTGGTACTGCCCCCAGCCCATCACTGCCCTCCTTCACCGTTTATCAGTGCCCATGTCCAGGCGGGCTGCTCTCACAGGCAAGCCAGGCTCTGTGGCCCAGGTCCACAGATGAAATCACTGCCAGCCTCACTTCAGAAAACACTCTCCTGTCTCCATCGATCAGTGGGCTCCCACTCAGAGCCCCTCTCGCCACCCCCTCCCCAGCAAGACCCAGATGTTTTATTTATGGGCTGGTCTCTAGGAGGGAGCCCAGTCAGACGTAACATCTTGCTTCCTATTATTCATGAGCCTTAGGTAGAAGGAGGCCACAGAGGCAGATGAGAAAAGCCTTCAATCAAATCTTGATGAAATAAACTAATTAGGAAGATTACACCTCCATAATGATGTTAATTGCACAGACAGGAAATCACAGTCTTCCTGGCTGACTCGGGCTCTGCCTCCTCAAAGCCACCCTTCGGCATCTCCAGAAATCAATTGCAGTCCCTCCCTGTCCTGTGAAAAATGCCTGAGCCACTGCCGGGAGCCCAGGGCTTCCCCCAGGTGACAACCAAAGCCTCGGTTCTTGGTTCTCTTGCTAGTCCTCCTGCAAGGACTAGGAGTGTGGCCAGGGCCCTTGAAAACCCGGGCACTACACTGTTGTGGCCGTCGTCATTAGTCAGCGAGGAGCCGAGTTAGGGAACTTGCTAAGAGTCAGGCTCTCAGAAACCGACTCAAAGTGGACATGGGGTTTCAGTTTCCCTCCCCTGCTCCCTGCCCACCCCACCCTTCCCCTCCAGGCTCACAGCAGCTAAGAAGTGTCCATACAAATTCCCTAAGTGAGAATCAGAAAAAAAATCATTCGTTCGTTCGTTCATTCATTTATTTATTTGCTGCTTCCTTCAAGAAACACCTATTAAGACGCTATTCCCTGCCAGCCATGGTTCCTAGGAGTGAACGAGACAGACAGAGTGCCTGCCTTCGCAGACCTTACCCCAGTGAAGGGAGGAAGCAAGAAGCAAACATGCGCGTGAGTGATATGTTGGACGCTGACGAGGGCTGTGGGGAGAAGTGAAGCTGGGACAGATAGCTAGGGAGCACCGAGGGGCAGGGACACCTGCATGGTCCTCGGAGCTTTCCTGGCAGAAGTGACATCTGAGCACAGCTGCAGAGAGTGGAGGAGCCAGGCGGGGGGAGGGAAAGCCAGCAGAGGGATCAGCAGGCACAGATGCTCGGAGGCAGAAGGGAAGTGGTGTGGGCAGAGACCACCAGAGGGATGGGGCAGAGTGAGTGACACATGGTTGCGTGTGATAACTCAATAAACAACTGACGGGCTCTCAGATCCGTGCAGGCAAGGTCCGTTTGGTCACTTCTTCCCCCCCTTCAGCAGCGTAGCTCTGCCCAGAACACTACCCGGCATATGGTAGGAGTTCAATAAGCACTTGCTGGTTGAATGAATTATTCATTAACGAATGAGGGACGTGAGTGATGCTAAGAGAGCACCAAAGAGAGAGTCGGATGCAGGTGTCAAATGCAAACAGGCCGAGGCACGGGCCTGAGCGCAGACAGTTAAGACGTCAGTGTCCCAGAGCCTACCCACGACCCAGGCTGGGGAGCAGAGCAGCGTGTTTGCCCAGCTCCCCCCGCGTCATCAGCCTCTTCAGACAGCGGCCTTACCATCCCACAGCCGCTGAGGAGAGGCCAGGGCGGTGCTCTTACCTGAGGCAACTCCTGACATAAACCCTACAGAGTTACTCCAAAGAACAGAATTCTGCGTGTATCAAATTCGTGACTCAAACCTGGTGCTGCAGGTGAAGCTTGCATAGCGGCCAGGCGTTTACACGTCTCAGATACACCTTACAGTGCAAATACAGCAACTACGAAGTTGCCGCATTTAACTATTCAATTAGTAAAAATACAAAATAAAATGTTTATACTCGGTGCTGGCAAGGAGGTGATGAAACTCTCATGAATAAGGAGTTGTCAGAGTATATATTGGCAACACTTGTTCAGAAAAAAAACTTGGCAATAGATTCCCAGAGCGATAAAAAGAGCTTGTGCGTATATCTCGGTGATAATTCTGGGAATGTGCGCAAAATAATATTCCTAAATATTGAAAGGCTGTATGTTTGAGGATATATATATTCCAGCGTTATTTATAACAGTGAAAAAATTTGTGAGCAACCTAAATATTCAAAACTAGGACTACCGTTACTTTAATTTAGGTTTATATATATAGTCACTGGAGCTGTGCACAACAATTAACATTTTCTCACTAGAATGGAAACGCAGACATATGTTTATAAAACTGGGGACTAAATGAATGGATATGCAGTAATGCACACATTATATTTCAAGTATATGTTTGCATATGGACAGAGACACAAAATGAATAATCAGGGATGAAAGTTGTTTTGTTTGACTTACGGGAATACGTGTATTTAAGAAATGCAAAAGAACAAAAGCTAAGCCCTGGAGTTATCCAAAGTTTCCACCTTGACCTGCTATAAAATAGCGACAGAGCCAGCTGTGACATCAGGTAAAGGGGGAGGAGCAGCGGTACCGGGAGAGCCCGCGGCAAGCCCAGTGAGATTTGCAGATGGGCTCCACTGTGCTTTTGAATCAAAATCAGTGGAGGACTTTTGGTGGTGGTGGTGGTGGTGGTGGTTGTTGTTTGCATACAGCTGTCCAGACTGCACCCCCCCCCCCCCCGCCCATGGGTAATCGTGATTCAGTGAGGCCAGGGAATTCATATCTATAAACAGCTCCCGAGGTGCTGTGATACCAGCCACGAATATGAGTAGCAGAACCAACCAGCAGTGGTGGCTCAAGTGCCCTCGAAGAATTCCCATCCAGGGCGTGGTCACTGCCTGCCGGGCGCTGCTCCCACGACTCTGATTGGAGCGTCCTCATCGATCCTTCCAATCAGCTGATGAAGTAGGAAGCACGCCCCTCCCACTTCGCCGCTGAGAAGACAGGTGTCAAGAACCACGCAACGTGCAGATTGTTGGCCACCTTCCCTTGCACAACCGGCCCTTCCTTCCGTGCGGACCTGACCCCAGGAGGCATGTGCGGTGTCCCCACAAACAAGCCCCGCGCTGATGGCTGCCATTCGAGCCCCATTTCCACACGTCGGGAACCCCACCTCTGTTGGCACAATTGTTCTTAACCTGGCTCCTTCCCTGCTCTGCCCTTACCCCGGTCGCCGCACCGGCCCACTGGGTTTTGAGTCAGCAAACGCGCACAGTGGCCCGTTTGGGAAAGGGCGCGTGGGGTCTGTGGACTCTGGGGCGCGGGGAAGCGTCCTCAGCTGGGGGGCAGGCTTTTGGGCAGCAGCCGGCCTGACAGGCCTGCCCGCACCCGAGGGCTCTCTGCCGCTGAAGATTGATTACGTGCAAACAGTTTCCGTAGCAATCGGCACACATTTGAACACAATCCAACGCAGCCCAAGTCAGGCTAATTGTTTCAGAGCGCAAGCCATGTGCTCCTGGTGACCTCGAGGCCCCACAAAGTCCCCAAGGCGGGTTTGAGCCATGCGTGGCTTTTAGTCACACAAATCCTACGAGTTGCTTAGCAGGAGCGGGAGAGGCGATTTCAATGTTTTCAGTCCAGGCAGCAAACTGCTTTCATGCAGGAAGTTACACTTTCATTCGTTCGCTAGGTTCATTCCGGGGAACGAGAATGATGGCCGTCTCTGGGCCTGGCAGAGTGGCGAGCGTCAGAGCAGAGAGGAAGACAAAAAACGGAGCAGGGTCCCTGCCCTCCAGGGGCTCACAGACCGGTCGGCGCAGACAGGCATCAATTAAAGAGTCGTGTGAAACCATGTGCGATTATGGGCATATAAGCGCTATAGCTACTGGCGTCGAACAGGGTTCCTGACCAGTGGGGAGGCCAAGAAACTTCTCCAAAGGAAGGATAATGGATTGGGGTAAAGAAGAGGCAAGTGTGTCATCTCCAGGGAATGCCCTTTACCTCCCGAAGGCTGCATCTGCAATAAATACTCAGCAACTCATCAATGACTGGCTTCTATGTGCCTGGTTTCGAACTTCAGAAACTTGGGGAGAAAGTTCCAGGAAACTGGCCCCCCATGACTGGGACTCAGGAGGAATTCCTGGTGTTTTTAGCCTTCACACGGTTTTCTGACTCAGAGGTACTAAAAGAGGAAAGTGGGGTAGACGACCAAAGTGGCCGGGGGTCTGCCGCCTGGGGCACAGAGGGGCCCCAGAACTGAGCCACTCTGCTGGCTGTCAGAAGTGAGTCTGGGGTCACGAACTCCTCTGTGACCTGAGACAGGGAGGTCGCCCCCCAGAGCTGTATAACTGTGATCAGTATGTATGGTGAGAGCTGCCCGACAGGCTGTGACCCTGGCTTTGCAAGCACAAGGGCCGGAGAGGGGGCCTCGTGCCCAGGGCCTCAGGGCCACTTCAGTCACCGACCTCCCCTCCCCCCCCCCCAGGTGCTGAGCTGCCTGAGGGGCTCAGGAGGATTAGAAAGAACTAACCAACACACAAATTCCAACATTAGCAAGGCCACAGAAAGCTGGGGAAAGGTCAACTCCTGCTTCTTCTGCCCCCAAACAGAGGAAATTGTGGGCCTGGCCTCAAAGGCCTCCGGGGGCCTTGCAAACAGAGCCCCAGGGGCGGTTCCAAACAAAAGCTGGTCACACTGTTGGAAGCCAGGTTCGCCCCCACACTGGCAGCAATCAGAGTCACTGAGAACAATGGACAGAATAAAGCCCCAGGGAGCAGGCCCCTGAGAATTCCGCTGCTTCTACTCTGCACCTGCATGGCCTCCCGGCCTCCCGGCCCCTCCCCTCCAGCCCTGCCAGACCCCAGCAGCACCCTGGCTTGCCTGCACACCCAGATCCCAGCCAGGGCAGAGGAAGACTGCAAGCCAGGACTTCGAATGGCACCACAGCCTGCTGCTGGCACCTGGAAGAGCAGGATTTCTTGAGCAGGGTGTTTGCTCAAAAATGCAGATTCCCGGGTGACACCTGCCAAAGAGCCAATTCTAGGCTTGAGCCCAGGAATTTGTGTTTTTAACAAGATGACATCGGTGGTCTGTGGGTCACTGATCTGAGAAATATTTGAAGAGGCTGGATACATTTTTATCAACCTTGTACAGGCTTCTTGGAGAATCTGCTGAAAGCTATGGAAGTATTCTGGAAACATCCTTTTTTTTCTTTTTCTTTTTCTTTTTTTTTTTACCAGGTTTTGAACAGTTTCAGGGCTTGATAGCGTGTCCTTGTGTTTCGGTGGAGGGGGTCATCTGAGGTGGAACTGGAGGCTTGGGGAGAAGGCAGCTAATGCCCAGGTCACCGGCTGATGTCCCAGTGGGACAGAACTCCATGGCCCAGAGCCCTGCTCTTCTAAACTCTGGCATGCCATCATGCCGGGTACTTGACTTCCCATTTCAGAAGCCTGGAGCAGCAAGAAAGGATGTTTAATAAAGGGCAAGGGACCTGGCTCCCCTGAGCCGAGGGTCATGCCTTTCTCAGGAAGCATGAAAATGTGTGTCTACTAAGGGGCGGTGCCGCTAGGGACCGTGGGAGCCTGTGTAATTCTGTGCGGTTAAGAGCGGGAAAGAGGAAGCATTTATCAGTTTTTAAGAGCAAGGGCATTCGACAAATCAGTACTGTATCTGGGTTCTGCCCTTTATTAGCCTTGCGACCCTAGAGATGTTACGAGATTTCCCGAAGCCCCAGCTTCCTTTCATTGGTACAATGCAAATGATATTACCAAACTCCCGGGGTTTTGTGAACATAAAACAAGATACTGAGATTGAAGCGCTCAGCATAGTGCCTGGCGCATGATAAGGGCTCAACAAACTGCTTATTAACATTATCATTTCTTTTCTTGAAATTCAGACTGCCCTGGCCTCTTCCAGTCAAAAAGATGGCTTCTTCTTACTCATTCTGGTTTCCTACATAGCACCTAATACTTCATAGAACAGGTTTAAAGTTTTAATAGATGTTGAAGGGAGGGACATTGAGAATAAGAGAGAGAGAAAGCCAATGAATGAATGAAAGAAAGAAAGAAAGAAAGAAAGAAAGAAAGAAAGAAAGAAAGAAAGAAAGAAGGAAGGAAGGAAGGAAGGAAGGAAGGAAGGAAAGAAAGAAAGAAAGAAAGAAAGAAAGAAAGAAAGAAAGAAAGAAAGAAAGAAAGAAAGAAAGAAAGAAAGAAAGAAAGAAAGAAAGAATTTCATGAAAAGCATCCAGGTTGCTGGGCTGGGATGTTCATTTTGGGTATCCCGGTGTAAATCCTCAGCATCGCCACGCCAGATCAGAGTTAGACGTTCTAAGCAGAGCCAAGTTCACTCATTTCAGGTCTTTCCTTTGCCAAAGAAGTGCACAGAGTCCATTTTGCTGGCTGGTTCAGAAACTGCGTCCTGCATTGCAGGGTAAGCTGCCTTAGCCACCGTGGAGACTCCGTTTCCTGCCATCAACAATTAAGTGGGCATTGTTAATTAAATTATCATCGCACTTAACTGAGAGTCAGATAATAGTGATTTTAATGAACTTGAACCGCTTTTGGGTAAGACTATGCAGTCATTGGAGAAGGAACCTTCCTGCTATATTGCTAATCGAATTCAATCGAATCTGTTGAAGTGGATAATAACAATGATACCGATACCTGGACCTTTGTTTTAACGACGTGGAGTGGATTTAGCATGGAGGCGGGAGCTAGTTATCCAGAACCTATTTGGCTAGGATGGGAGGGGATGTGTCCAGAAGCATGGATGTCGCAGTTTAAGAAAGAAATTTGGAATTTTCCAGCAAGATACGGTATCTCTCCAACCACATCCAAGGTAAGTCATCTCATAAATGCCAGTGTAAAGCCATCAAGGCCTGGGTTCATGGATTCAGCTAATGTCAGTTGCCCATTCCGAAAGATCAAACAGATTTTTCTATCAGGAATGTTAAGTGGAGAAGACCAATTGGAGTTATTTGAAGTCAGAGTGGAAGACTGTTTTAAAGCAGGGGTTGAAAAACATTCTGTAAAGAATCAGAGATTAAATATCTCAGGCTTTGTGGGCCATATGATTTACTCAACTCTGCTGTTATCATGCAGCTTTAAATAAACGGATGTAGTTATGTTCCTTATAAACTTTACTTGTAAATACAGGCAGTGGGCTGGATTCAGTGGCCAGAGGTCATAGTTTAAAGGAAGGTCATTTCCCTATAGAGTATACAGTAGGAACAGACAAGATTATTTCACACGTTCACATGAAATAGCAACCGGTGTTTAAGTCATGAACAGATAAAAATGATTCGCCATTTTCCATCAATTTTAAGCACATAAATAAGTTCTAGTGGTCTATTATTTTGTATTTTAAATTTCAAAAATAAAAGCTCATTACAGAAAAATTCAAAAGCAAAGAGGAGGAAAAATATTTCCTAAGAGAAAATGCATATAAAATTATCGTTTTGGTGTATTTCCTTCCAGCCAGGTTTCAATGGATACTTAGCATAATTATCAGCATGGTACACAATTTTTTAAACTTTTTCCTTCTACTTAGCATCACATTGCAGTCATTTCAATGTTGCTACATAATGTTCAAGGTCATTCTTTTAAGTAGCTGTATAATATTCTTTTTTAATGAATGCATTGTAATGGTTTACTAAGCCATTCTTTGACTCTTGGACATTTTGACTGATTTCAGTTCTCCTACCATGATGACATCACTGTGGTAACAGCTTTGTCCGCATTTTGGGGTTGTTTTCAGGGTAGATTCCCGAAAGTTGAATTATTGAATCCAAGGATCCAAACATTTTTATAGAGATTGATAAAAATACAAAATGGTTTCCCGAAAGTATATGCTAATATAATCTGCAAATGGCAGTCATCTGAGAATGCTATCCCAATCGAGTGTCTACAGTTACAAAAATCGTTCTCTTTAATGGTTTTGAACACACCTGCCAGGAGGTTCTGGCCTCATCCAAGGCAGAGAAGTCAGTACATTTCCTGGAGGAATGGAACATTCAGACTTTTTACTTGGAATCCACCTGAAATCAAATCCAGTTTGGCGAGTGTTGACTGGTTAGGACAAGGGCCCTTCCACAGCCTCCAAGAGAAACTGAAGACGCAGGGTCAGAGGGGTGGCCAGGCCAAGTGGAGGTAGGAGTGAACTTCCTAATCTGAAACTGGATCCAGGAACGGTTCAGCAGGGACGGGGAAGGGCAAGAAAGAACCCTAGAAGTCATCCTCCCAGCCTCATTTTAGATCCTAGAAACACTAAAATACAGACACATGTTCTGAATCAAAATGCAAATGTGGGGCTGTGAGAGTGTCCTAAGGCTGCCGTAACAGACTGCCACACCGGGTGGCCTACAGCAACACAAATGTGTCCTCTCCCAGTTCAGGAGGCAAGAAGCCTAAAATCGAGGTGTTGGTAGAGAAGAATCTATAAAGAAGAATCTGGAAAAAATCCCTCCTTACCTCTCCTGGCTTCCGGGGCCTGGGCCTTGTTTATCCTTGGGATCCCTTGATTGGTGGCTTCATCTCTCCAGAGTCTGTCTTCATACAGTCTTCTCCCCGCTGCAATGGCTCCATATGCCTTTATGTTTTCCCATGGCCTCCTTATAAGGATAACAGTCCCTGGATTTAGGGTAGCACCTCCAAATTAGTATGACCACATCTTCACTTGATCATACCGACACAGACCCTATTTCCAAACAAGATCCCATTCATGGGTACCAGAGGTTAGGGCTTGGGTGTATCTTTCTGTGGACTCAGTTCAACCCACATGACCAGGCATCCAGAGCAATGGGTCTAATCAAGACTTGGCTGGGAAATCGGGAGGTCTGGTTATTATACCTTCGCCGTGCCAGCTTGAACCAAAGCTGAAGTTCATTCTGCTGGGGGGGAGGGGGTCTTGTTTAAGCTGTCACATCTTCTGGGGTGCCCTCCCTGACTTCCCGTCCACTTCTTGTGCTTCCAAGAATGCAAAGCAAAGCCCGAACTGTCATGACCACTTGTACGGCTGTGTCTCCGAGAGACTATGAGGTCCCTGAGGACAGAGGGCGAGTGTTCACTGCATCAAGCCCGAGCAGCAGCCTGCCATAGCCCACGGTGAGCATGAGGCAGACAGACGGGTGGCCCACACCATCCGTCCATTTTGAAGTATCAGTTTGAATCTCTTCGTCTTCATCCACCTTCACATCCTACCAGTCCTAGACCAACCACAAACCAGAGAATTAAGTTCATTAATATTCATTATCCCAGCACCCCCCTCACCATCCCTTTGTTTTCTGCAGTAGCTTCTTAGCCCGCAGTCAAATGAGCTCAAGGAAAATGATGTGACTTGGCTTTGGAAATGTATTACTCCGGCTGCCAGAATGGATTTAGCAGACTCCGAGCTCAGTTTGTCACTCCTTCCACGACTGCCTCTGTGCGCGCAGAGTGCTGCGACAGCCCCTGAGTTATGAGGGGCCATTCCAAGGCTGTGATGGATTTGATTGTTTTATGCACCGACTTAAGACCTCATTTGCTGCCACATTCACAAGTGCTTTCTGGGCCGCTGCAGGGAAACCGCTCGTGTGGGCTTTGGGTGGCCCTCCACCTCCACCCAGCTCCACTGGGGGCAGGAGGGCAGAGCTCTGAGCTTCCTATCTGAGCAAAAGCCTCAAAAAGAGCAAATGATTTAAGAGTTGCCTTAAAGGCTATTGCTGTATCTGCCTGCCAGCCTTCCTGTATACAGATACGTCAGGGGGGGGGGGGGGCATGTAAATACATTTTTTCTTTCTTTTTTGGTGTGTCTCACCGAAATACTCTGCAAATACATGAAAGCAAGGAGAAGACAACTCTATTTGGCAAATAACACACTGACATCTACGGAGCTCCCGCAGATCCGTTTGCAAAAGGAAAGAAGGCTTCTTTGCTAGAATACCTCATTTGAATAAGTCAAGTCCTCTTCACTCGTCCCCATGTTTGGGGAATCACTTGATTGTTTACCTGACAACTTCAGCATCTATCTGTATTCACGTTCGTGTAGACAGACTCTGTCACGTGCTCCCCATCATCAGTCTGGTGCGAGAAACGCTTTCACCCACTCAGAACTAAACATGTTTCTTCTCACCCCCAGAGATGCTTCCCTTCCCACGTGCAGTGAAGGTTCCATGAGGGCTGGGTCCAACTCGGCCGGGTTTACTGCTGAATTAATGAGATGGAGCTCCAGGGCCTGGCTCGTCGTCGTGACTCGTCTACACGTGCTTCGGGAAGAAATGACTAGTGTCCCCAGCAGGAGAGACGAGCCACAGACAGGTGAGGGGACGCCTGTTTATCTGGGATAGAGGGTAAGAAGGCAAGAGCAGCATACTGTACTCACTCCCAGAGTGGGGTCCCTAGAAGGGCAGCGCCGCCTTCACCTGTGAATTCATTAGAAATGCAAATTCTTTTTTTTTTTTTTTTAAGATTTATTTTTTTACTTGACACAGAGAGAGAGCCCAAGCAGGGGGAGCAGCAGGCAGAGGGAGAGGGAGAAGCAGGCACCCCTCGGAGCAGGGAGCCCGATGCAGGGCTCTATCCCAGGACCCTGGGATCATGACCTGAGCCAAAGGCAGCCGCTTAACCAACTGAGCCACCCAGGTGCCCCAAAAATGCAAATTCTTTAGGCATCCCAAACCTAGTGAATCAGAACCCCTGGGGATAGGACCCCGCAGTCTGGGTGTGAACAAACCTGGTGATTTTCACACACACTTAAGTGTGAGGACTAGGATAGCGAAAGGTACGTACAGAGACACGAGTGCATGTGCCAGGAGTGAGGAGGGCAGCTGTTAAATTGAACCAAGCAGATTTGAGACAAGAGGATGCAAAATGCATGATGCGGACAAACGACATTTTATTATGCTCAGGCTGAAGACGTGAATGTAGCTTTGAGGGCAATGTGGGCTGTCCCGTGCCACCTAGCAGCCAGACAAAAACAACTGTCCGGTGTCCTGAACATGGTGACTGTGTCCAAAGCACAGAACATACGCGGTAAAACTGGAGTGAGGTGTCTGTTTGGTTTGGGGGATAGTCAGAATTATTTCTGTTCATCAATACTAAACGTGAAAACTTACCACTGACAAATACCAAGTAAACCCTGTCATCTCCCCTAGCCTTTCCATCACACCCGCCCAACCCCTCAAATGCTTGTGGCGGTTGATGGGAAAGAACTAAAATAACTTCAAAGTCCTGGAATTTGGGGAGATTGGAATTACACCTTCACAAAGACAATCATTTCACACATATGAAATTCTCCTTCAGAGGGACTTCCAGACCCAGGGAAGGAGTGGAGAGAGAAATTGGCTGGCTGGTTCTGCGCTGGAGATTAGGAGGCTGAGTGGGTACAGGAGACCGGCTAGGAGCCTGAGGGGAATGGTGGGGTGATGGTAGAAATGTCTGGTTACAGACCTAGGCTGAGTGGCGCTTAAACCAGGGGCGGAGATGGATGTCCTGAGACATGGGAGAAGGACTCTGCTCTTGGCGTTCTCTCCAAGGTTTGGCGTAGGAGTTACCTGAGGTGGGGAGGTCAGAGGTCAGAGCCGGCCATAGTGAGTACGTCCTTCATGACTTCCTTCCATTTGCGTTCAAGAACCATTGACTATGTGTCTCCGTGGTGACAGGCCCTGCATCAAGTACTGGATATTTGAGGGACACACACGGCTACGTTACTGACCAACAGCATGGCTCGTCTTTGTCTCCTACTCAGGCAGAACTAGCTTGTGGTGAACTAGCTCCCCTACCCAGATGGAACTTCCCAGCCTTCCAACGTCTGCCACTAACCAGCACTGAGTGCCAGGAAAGATGTTGAGAATGAGAGCTGCCCCCACCCCCACCCTCACCCTTAGCCTGGCCTGGGCTGCCAGGCTGCACCTTCTCTGGGGAGTAGAGCAGAGCAGTGAGGAGCTGGATTTGAATCCTGGCCCTGCCTCTTACTTGCTATGCAGCCCCCGGCTCCGTGGCTCTCAGCTTTACCTTCTTCCTCCACAAAATGGGGGTGGTGATGAGGACGAAGTGTGCTACCCCAGGTCAAGTGCAGACCGTGCAACCCAGTAAGCACTTCCTCATCGTCCTTAATGAGGAAAGGATGATCAAACCCACAATCTCCCACCTACACCTGTCCACACTCAGTGTAACCTCCCACCCACTTACCACCTGCCTCCTCACCTCACCCCTACCCTCCCCACCTTCCTCAGCGCTCCCCTCTGCCTGGTCTGCAAGGCCAGCCTCCTCTTCCCAGGACAGATCCAGGACCGGTGCCCTGGAAGAAGGGGCAGTATGAGCCCTAGTGCACTCAGGGGTATGGCTGAGGGGTTGAGAGTTAGGAAATGACTAGAAAACAACCCTAACCAACTCCAGCTACCACCCCAGGAAGAAGGTCTGGGGAAAGCTACTCTTTAAATTTTCAGGGCACCTGGACAGTGATGATAGCTCCGATGTTTAGGGGTTCCTCAGTCTTTCCCCTCCAAACCCCTGGTCCAACCTCCCTTCACATTGGCCCCCTGCAGCCTTTGATACTCCTGACTTATTTATCATTGTACTAGTCGTCAGGTCTTGGAAAAGCTCTAAACCTATTTTTCCATGTACTCATCTATAAAACAGGATTTGCATAACAGCACACAACTCCGGGATCCTGAGCTGCGAACACTATGTGAGTAGTCTGTTCCCCACACAACAGGCACTGAGCGCAAAGCCCTGAGCTGCACTGAGTTACTGATTTTGCTCCATCAGCACTTGGTCGTGCACCTCTGGGCTTCCTGCCTCTTAATGGACTCAGGTAGCTCCCAGACAACCGTCCCTAGGTCTTGGCTGGGGCCGAGTTCTGTACAACCCCTACATTCTAAGGTAAAAGCTTCCTTAGACCATCCCAGGACTCCTGGGGCATCACTCGTGAGTCCCCCAACTCCATCTCCATCTCGCATGAAGAGGGTTCTCCTGGGAATGAAAAAGAGAGGGCTTCACAGAAAAGGTGACTTAGAGCCGAAATGCTCCCTGGGAAATTGGGGAGGCAACCCCCGGCAGATGGTGCGCCCCTGGAAACGAGGACACTTGAATGCGGAAGCAGCAGCACGAAACCAAAATGCTAGAATGTAGAAGCAGTGGGGCTGCCCAGGGAGGATAGACTTCGGGCAGTGGGGGGGCCATGAATGGCAGATGTATGCAGGAGGGACTGTGAATAAACCCCGTCCCCACCCTTGAGTATTGTCAGCAAATCCAGAAGCTATGCTGTACTTGTTTAAGTATATAGTTGTTCATTGTTTTTCTCTGAAATCTTACGAACTTTCAGACCTGCTGAGGTGTCCATGGCCCAGCCAGCCTAAGCCAAATGGCCTCCTGAGAAGGTCAGTACTGGGGGAACCCCACACACCCCGCCAGGGACCTGGGCGGGGGCTGGCCTCTTCTCAAGGCTCATTCCGATCCCCTTGTGTGTGCATTTTCATGAAGGAATGTGTAGTCTGCCAACTCCATTGTCATTTATCCCTGGACAATTTGTTAACTTCAAGAATCCTTGAATGCCAACCTGGATGTCTTTATAATTGCTGTCTCTGTCAGAGCCTGTGTGAAAAATGTCACCGGGAGAATGAAGTCAGAAAGCAAAGTTGCAGTTTGTTCTTCACGAAGGTGACAACGACCGAAAGCATTACTTGCTTTCAGGACAGTTTTGAGAACATTTCCAGCTCCTGGAAGAAAAGACGTTTGTAAGATTGGAAAAGCTCGCCTGCTGACAGTGACAGTGAATTCATAATGCACATGCTAATCTGCCGAAGGGGAGCAGGCTCTCCCCCCCCCCCCCAGAGGAAGGCTCCAGAGAAAAGGCTTTAACCAGGGGCACCTCATGGCTCAGTCAGTTAAACGTCTGCCTTTGGCTCAGGTCAGGACCTCAGGGTCCTGGGATCCAGTCCGCATCCTCCCTACTCAGCAGGAGGTCTGCTTCTCCCTCTCCCTCTGCCCCTCTCTCTACTTGTGGTCTCGCTCTTTCTCAAATAAATAAATAAAATCTTATAAAAAAAAAAAGAAAAAGGCTTTCATCAAAGGCATGAAAGTTTGAAGACTTTTGTTACAAACCATAAAAACTGAGTGTTTTTCTTCCTAGCTCTTGAATATGCAGATAAAAGGAAAATAAGCAACACATTAGCTTGCTTGTAGCAGAGCCAACACCACTATCTAGTTCTGTATTTCGGGGGTGGATCTCCTTTTGGGGGTTTCGTTTTCCTTGTCTGTAGAAGGAGAATTGATCTAAGTTATTCTCTATATAAGTCCTAAGTTCTCTGCAGAGATTGCCTGCATGTACGAAGATCATTTTAGTGCAAACCCTCAAAGCTGCCTGAACCACTTCAGAAGTGGGGCTCTCCCATCCGCTAAAACAGAGGAGAGCCAACCCTGCCTGCGGGCGGAATACTGCCCCCTGTCTGTGGCTGTAAGCCAAGGTTTTTTTTTCTGGCACACAACCACATCTCTTCACCTATTGTCTCTGCTACAAAGGAAGAGCCCTGCAGTCACTACAGAGAGCAAGGAACCCACCAAACTGAGAATATTTAACTGGCCTGTTACAGAAAACATCCTCCTGACTCTTTTGCCCACTCTAAATATTACTCGATCCTTCCTTTACTAAAAAAGTGGTTTCTCCGACCAGAGACTCAGACCCAGCAGGTGTAAGAAGTGCTCTAGTGATCCCACTTCCAGGGATATATACATTGAAGTTAGGATCTCAAAGATACACGCTGCCCTTGCAACATTATTCACAATAGTCAAGATGCGGAAACAGCCTAAATGGACTTTGATGGATAGATAATGAAAACGTGGTAGAGACATGCGTTGGAATATTATTTAGCCATTAAAAGACAAGGAAAGAAAACTTTTCATTTGCAACAACGTGGATAGACCCAGAGGACAGTGTGCTAAGTGAAATCAGCCAGACGCGGAAAGACAGAACTGTATGATCTCACTTACACATAGGATCTAACCTAGTCAAACTCATAGAACTGAAGAGTAGAATGATAGTTGCCAGGACCTGGGGGCTCGGGGGAGAGGGGAAATGAGGAAGCAATAGTTAAAGGGTTCGAAATCCCAGTTGAAGAAGATAAGTACGTTCTGGAGATCCTCTACACAGCCTGGTGCCTATAGCAAACAATATTGTGCCATAAACTTAAAATTTGCTAAGAGGGAAGATCTAATGTAAAGTGTTCTTACCACAAAAAAATTAATACGACAATAATAAAGCGAGAGGAGGAATCGTCTGGAGGTGATGGATATGCTCATGGTCTTGATGGTGGTCGTGGTTTCAAGGTTACATCCTGGTCCCCAAACTCACTGAGTTGTACGCATTAAATATGCACAGATTTACAAATGTCGGTTATACACCTCAATAAAGTGGGTATTAAAAATAGATAAGAAAATGCTGCTGCATATTATCCTTTATCCAGTACAGGGCTCTCATTGATCGCACCTTGGGAAGACATTTCCTGCCTGAAGGAAGCGCTTCCTTATACTCTTCGGAGATCGGACACCTGTGGCGGCTGCCCTTTGGACTCAGCCCTGCCCCCTAGAGGTCAGTTCCTCCGGCGCACAGTGGCTTTCTGGATAATGGGCTATAAGGATCTCTGGGAGAAGCAGCCCCAAATCCTCCAACATTTCCTCATGGGTATGGTGTAGCCCTTCTCCTCTATAGTAACACACCTCTGAGCATCGACAGTTTCTCCGTGCCTTTTGTGCTATGACTGTAAGCCTGAACACAAGGAACCAAGTGTCCTGGGACTTCTGGACATTCTGTTCTAAGACAGTGCACGCAGGGGCTGCTTTGTACCTTTGGCATCAGCTCAACTCCGAACATTTTCTGTATGTGCTTCTGATGTCAGGCCACATCGTCCCAGCCTGTTGAGAGCATAGTTGGGTTTCCGGGCAATGTATGAACCTTTGCATTTGAAATGCAAAATTTGTTTCAATCTATGCAGTTAGGTGTGGGTCTGGGCGTTGTACCCGCTCTTCCCAAAATCAGTCTTAGAATCATGTGTATATTTGTGTTTTATAAATTCTCAGTACCTAACCCCTTCCAAACTGCGATTTTTGCAGAACTGTCGAAAGTTGTCTAAACGAATGATGTTCCCTCTTAGCAACGTGCCCTCATTCCCCCTGGGTCCTATCACAGATGCCCTTCCCTTTCTACCAGGTGAATTCCCCTTACTGGTCTGTCAAGCCCTGGCCTCCAGGAAGCCCTCCCCACCTCCGGAAGATCAGGTTGGAAGCTCCTCTTCTGTGTTGCCCAACACCCTGAGTTTACGTCTTGGCCGTGTTTCTGGTACCGTGCGAGCTCATGAGCTGCGAGACGGTCTGACTTGTCCCTGGCTTACCAGCGTCTAGCACAGCGTCTACACGTCATAGACACCAAGTACTTTGTAAATTAATGAACAAATAAATGGAGAAGTGATCTGGCACCAGACTGAGAAAGGGTTCAAGGCTATTCTGTGGAATCCAGCAATGGGGAGTGCAGACTGTTTTTAACAGGGTTTATGGCCCTCTTACGCCGTGATCAGTTGAATTTGAGCAAGAGAAGGAAAGCCGTCATGACTGGAGGCAGACTACGATGTAGAGGCAGAGATTAGAGGTTTTTAATTCAGGAACGAGACCATCGGGGCCAAACAGGAGCCACAGAGCTGGAGAAGGGAGAGTGGCATCTGAGCGAGAACCTGGGTGCGGGAGGGTAGGACTTCCTGATCAATCAAACACAGACAACTCCTGAGTGACGGGATTCCATCCAGAGGGAGGTGACATATTGAGTAAGTGGCTGAAAGCACTTTGCTGCCTTTATCCATTCTGTGAACACGTACCTTGCTCCCAAACCCACTGGTAACTCAGAATCACTTCACTGGCTTTTAAAGTGATACAGATTCCAAGGAATCACTTGACACCCACTGAATCAGAATCAGGTTTTATTTTTTTTAGGATTTTTCTTATTATGCTATGTTAGTCACCATACAGTGCTTCATTAGTTTTTGATGTCGTGTTCCATGATTCATCGTTTGCATATAACACCCAGGCTCCGTGCAGTACGTGCCCTGCTTAATACCCAGCACCAGCCTATCCCATCCCCCACCCCCCTCCCCTCTGAAATCCTCCATTTTATTTATTTGAGAGAGAGAGCACATGAGGGCATCTACAGCAGGCTCCATGTGTACCCAGCGTGGAGCCCGAGGCGGGGCTCAATCCCAGACCCTGAGATCACAACCTGAGCCAGAATCAAGACTCCAACACTTAACCAACAGAGCCACCCAGGGGCTCCAAAACTCAGTTTATTTATTTATGTATTTATTTGTTTGTTTAATTCAGTTAGTTAATAGAGTGATTCAAAACTTCTATACAACATCCAGGGCTCATCACGACAAGGGAGCTCCTTAATCCCCATCCCCCATTCCACCCATCCCCGACCCCTGCCCCGCTGGTCACCATCAGTTCTCTAGAATTAGGAGTCTGTTTCTTGATCTCTCTCTCTCTTATTTTTTTTCCTTTGCTCGTTTGTTTTGTTTCTTAAATTGTGCATATGAGTGAAATCATATGGTATCTGTCTTTCTCTGCCTTAGTTCACATAGTGTAATACTTTCTAGCACGATCCATGTCATTGTAAATGGCAAGATTTCATTCTTTTTTGTGACTGAGTAATACTCCATTGTATGTATATATACCACCTCTTTATCATTCATCAGTCGATGGACACTTGGGCTACTTCCGAATATTGGCAGAATTGTTTTTAAAGCCCCCAGATGATTTAGATTTCCTGCCCAGTTGGGGAACTCCTGCCTTCAAAGTCCAGTTTGACTGAAATGTTGCCCCTGCATTCTTCTAAGCTTGGGCAATTGTCTTCTCCCCTCCGCCCAATCACCCTGCAAGTGACCCCCCCTTTTATTAACCTTCCTTATCTTGACAGCCTTACAAGATTTATCAGTTTCTCTCCCTCACTGTGTTTCTATTTCTTTGCACACATCTTTCCCCCTCCCCACTGGCATTTACTAACAGAGTACTCATGGACACGTTACTTACACTATTTGAACCCAGGATCCTTCCCTGTAACATGGGGATGACACTGGCTCCTCTTTTGGCCTGTTAGAAGATGTCGAATGTAAAAACAGACAGTACATGTGTGCAACGGACTGCGAGCTGAATAAGCATGTGGCTTCCTAACCCTCAGCTAAGCTGAAGGCACCGTTGAGAGCAGAAGCATCGTCTTAGGTAAACATATATCACATCCCAACAGAGTCTAGTCCAGCAGCTTGTGCTTATCAGTTGCTCAGAGGATAGAAAGCCAATGAATAATGGATCCATCTGTCAATCAATGAAGGGATGAAAAATACATAAATGAATAATAACATTGGTCTCTAGTAACACAACAGGTTGTCTCTAAATGACCACATCTGTTTGTCTCTAGGCTCAGGGCCCTCAAAGCTGGCTGCACATCATAAGGTCAAGGGACCCTTAAAAAATTCCGATGCCCAAGGTCTACTCCCGATCCACGAATCAAACTGCCTGGTGAACGGGGGTCTAAGAATCTGCATTTTCAAATGCCCTCTCACTGATTCTGCTACTCACCCCATGTGGGGAAGCCAGGGCTCTGGAGAGTCAGTAAGAGGCCATGCTGCTCTGCTTACTGTAATGAGATACATTTTCATGTTCCTACAGTAGTTATTGAAAGTTTAATTCCGATTGATTGGTCAAAACAGATCCATTAAGGTTCAACATCTGTTTAATAGGTATATCCTATTACACTCTCGTACTTACGGCCACAGTCAAGACCTGACATAAATGGAGACACTGTTTAAACAAACTAATTACATAAGGGCACGTGGAGGCTGAGCTCAGCAGGGGCCTTTGAACATGACATATGCCTTTAATCAAAGCCAGGCATCGGGCAAAAAACAAGATACCCCGGGCTGGAGTCAGGCAACACGTTGATTCCACAGCAGATATTCCTAGGGCCAGCCCCGTCTGGGGGCTCCCTGAATACCACCGCCCCGTCCCCACTGCCTCAACACGTGACGTCTCTGAGACCAGGTTGGGAAACTCAGGTGGGCAGCGGAAGAAGGGAGGGATCTGGCAGATAAAGCCCCTCTGCATGCCTCTCTCTGTGGGACCGTTCTCGAACGCGGTGTTTCTGAACAGCGTTCCCTGGCGTGGCCGAACGGCTGGGTCTGGCTCTTCATGAAACAGTGGCTACATAGGTATTTGCTAGCATCTTCCCAGCCTTGGGATTACCGCCTCCAGGAAAACATTAGCACTTCGTCTCAGATTCTAGGGTATCAAGACGAAGATACCAATTGCTAGGCACTTTTTTTGTGTGTTTTACACACCCTATTTTATTTCTTCCCCAGCTATCCATCTAAAGTAGGTATCCATACGCTCTTTTACAGGAAATGAAACTGACGATCACAGGGTTAACTTATTCAAGACAACCCACGCAATAAGTGGTAAGGGTGAGGCCAAGAAATACATTCTTCGACTTCAGGATTTATGTTCCTAACCACCACACACGATCCCACTTTCAAATGGTGACAGAACTTTCTGGATGCAGTTAAGTATGGTGAGAACTGTTGGTAAACCTCTTCCAGCATGCTTACATAATCTAAAGCACACAGACTTGAATCAACCTCATTAGGATCAGACTGTAAGGGAGATATTCTCTGCTCCATACACTCTGTGCATTTTAACCATGACCACGCTTGCCAGCTGGAGCCAAGCCCCACAAGGCACCTGTTCCCTTACTTGTCCGTCTGCCCTACTGAACAGTGAGTTCCTGGAGGGACAAACATATCCTTCTTCTTGTCTTCCTGGGGTCCACCATTGTGTACTAGGCATGAAAGAAACGCTCGAGAAATGAACTGAACAATGAATTAATAAGACATTTTGGTAAAGGTGCTTTAACTTTGGTGTCTATGCCTACAACATAGAAATTAGTTGAAAATTAATTAACCATGGATTAAGAAAAAAAAAACTACATGCCGTCTGACTGCAGCCTCGCTTAACTATACCTCCAAATCTGACTTTATCCTCTAGTTCCTCCTCGATGAGCAAGAACTGCGCTCCCCAGCCGGGTGTGGCGCAGGTGAACATGGCCAAGCCCGTTTGCTGCAACCCCTTCCAGTTGGGAATGGATGTCCCTTATCCCCTTGATCTCGCTGATCAAGATCCTTACCAAAGCTTGCAGCAGATTCAAAGTCAGTCTCTAATGTCTGTGAGGTTTTTAGAAGAAATGACCCGGAAATAGGGCAAGACCTCTAAAAGTGCACCCACTACTCCAACAGCCTGCCGTGTGACCGCATTTCTGGCAGACTGATATTAACGGTGACCTTTGGCTGCAGCTGGTCCAGGTCTTTCGCCCCCATGTGCTGCCTCCACCCCCATGTTGGTCTTCAGGCGCCTCCATCGTGAACTCGCCCTGCACTGGCTCTCCTGCTGCACCCCGTCCCCCACTGCTCCTCGGTGCTAACCTAACTTCAGGAAGCCCTTCCTCTCTACTGTTTTCTCTCCCTCTTCTGCCCCGGCCAGATGCTATCCCTCTGAGCCAAGATGGCCTCCCTCTTCTTCCTTCCGTTCTAAGCCTATGCTTGAGTCTCACTTCATGTTCATCTCCTCTGACACTCCCTTGTAACTCATCCATGTTTATAGTGACTGTGTGTTCAAGAGTTACACAATTTCCCAGGGAAGATCAGAGAACAACTGAATAATGCAGGGGTGTAGGTATCTCTTTACATTCTAGGGCTTGGTGTCTGATTCCAAAGCAGCCTTCAGTATTTTGGTTTTCGTGCTTGGTTTTGTTTTGGTTGGTCTTGCTTGTGTTCTTCATCCAGTTCGGCATGTCCAATCCAGCAAGCACTTTGTTCATTGTCACTATGCGCTTGGAATGGTGCTAGGTGCTACAAGATTTTAGGGGAAATGACAGTGATCTTTGACCCTACTGCTTGCTCCATACAGCCACACAGGAGAGACACTGGGCTCCCAGCCCCCAAAGTCCCTTCTCTTCTCCTAGATGACTCAGGGTTTCTTTCATTCAGTGGTAAATTCTCTCCCCATTTATATCTATTTGATGATGACAAGCTCATTAATTTTTTAAGTCAACACCAGACAGTGTTATGTAATAAAAGGTCCGGGAAATTACGGGGAAAGCCTAGCATCATGTTCATGCCCCAGACTCCAAATACCAACTAAGATTGTTGGAAGACCTATTTGAAAGAGGAAACACAAAAAGGTGTGATATGGGGAAAAGCATGCACTTCCCTGAACCTTCGTTTTGCCGCCCGTGAAATGGCAACAACATTAGCAATAATCATAACACTTGCCTTCCAGCGCTTTACCAGTTTGTTGTAAGGGGAAAAGATAACATGTGGCCAAGTGTTTGATGAACTGCAAAAATTCTAGCAGATGTAAGTTATTACATCACACCCAGAGTTCAAAAAGACAATTAGGCACCCACATTATCCTGTACCACGGATTCAACTGTGATTAATGCATTCACTTTGGAAACTCTAGGTATTAATAACCATTTGCCATACATTCCTTATGATCACATTAATCATTATAATTGATTGGTTAATTAGCTAATTATGGTTATAATATAGATGTCATATGCGTTTCCATAGGAATTCTTGGTAATTCAACATTAATTAATGCCTGACCTTATCTTGATGTTAAACAGATCATGGGAGCAACCTTCTAGCAGTATTTTGATCAAAAGGGGGCTTCACAGACTATAGCAGAGCAGGCATCATGACTGTTGGGACACTGGGCTTTAGTTGCAGAACAATAAGACTTTTTGGAAAGTCAAAAGCTTAGAGCTGTTTTGGGGGGGTTTTTTGTGTTTGGTTTTTACAAGGACTTTCACATTTTTCTCATTTCCTCTTCGTACAAGCTCTGTCCATGCAGGGAACAGTCCATTTCTACTGTCCTTGCTCCTCGGAGCAAGATTTTCCTCCAAATGGGAAGGGAGCACCTGAGAGAGAAGCAGCAAACATTTATTGAGAGCTAAGTACCTGCCCGCTGCTCCGCTCCTGACCACAGAAACACAAGGAGAGTGATGTCGCGTCTGTCTCCAAGAATCATGCAATTTCCTGGAAGCCTCAAGAGTTGCAGTAGAAATATGGGAATTCAGGGGATTACGCTTTCAGGAATGCTTAGAAAAATAAAATCTTTTTTAAAATTGTTTTTATCACTTTTTTTTTGTTATAGCCTACAGATTTGGGAATGCTTAGAAAGGAATTTAAAGGAAAGCAAGAATCATTTTTAAATTGGAAAAAAAAAAAGTCAGTTGTTTCCTGTGGTAAATTGGGGGCAAATACTATACTTTGGAAACCCTCAAAATTTGTAGGTTAGCGAAATTTAAATTAATTGGAAATTAGCCAAGTACATCAAATAAATCAGTTACACATATGTTTTATGAACCCATGAATTGCTGTTACATACCTCTGAGTGTGTATTGTCCTAAAAGGGAACTATCTTTAAAATACAGAGAGTTAAGTACATGGACACTTTGGCACTCTGGTTTTCCTGGATGGGAAAAGCACCCTTAATCTTTACTAAAACTTAAGATACATAACATTTGGAACACATTACAAAATCCATGAAATATGATGTCATGGGAGATTAATGTCTAAGATTCTAACTGCTACTATTGCCAAAAGATAAGTTTTTAGAAATAATTTGAATGTACCCATTAGCACAAAATATTAATTTCCTCCTAAGACAGAAAGTTCAAATATAATTATGTATAATGCATTAACAGAAGAGTTCTGTGATTTTTATTGTGGTCCAATGATTCGAGCCAAAATTTGATTTTTTTTTCCTAAAGAAAAGGTGATATAAACCTACTAATACATTTGCAATAGTCACAGTTAAATTAAGAACTTGTAAGTACAGTCATTTAGGGCCATAAAAGGATACAGATCAAATCGATCAGCCTATGGACACTGACCACAGAGAGGTGATGGGGAAAGAGCCATTCTTCCTTGAGAAAGGATTCGTGTTCGCTCAGGTGCTCAGAAAAGCAGCCGCTGAATCGGGATCAGAAAGGCAAGAGCTTTATCTGCAAAGGAGAGTGAGCTAGAGAAGCCAGGAAGAGTTTTCACAGCTTGATGCAGCTCCGACATCTGACAAGGAGAGGAGGAAGAAAGGAGGATTCGGTCATAAAAGTCTCGGACTGCTGAGCAGTTCCAAGAAAAGCCCACCCAAGCCAGTAGACTGGAAGGACAAAAGCCCTTTCCAGTCCCTCCTCCACTGGGAGGCGGGGCTCTTGTCACGTGCCGGGCTGTGTGGGATGTCATGGCTCCTGATCAGGCATTCCGTGAACCCCTATCCAGTGGCGCTGAGGAAACTCAACGGTCAGGAGAGGCAAGTCCATCCTCAGAGTAGCCGTCTATCTGTTCACCCTTCCAGGAAGGAAGGGGCCATGTGAAGCTTCTTTGCCAACAAATGGCGGCTTGGTCTCCTCAAGGTGGAGTGCCATGTTGGGGGCTCAGGGCTGGTCACTGTTGGTGGCAAGTCAGATGTCCAGGGCGGCAGCAGCAGGAATGGCCCGTGCAGGAGGAAATCCACGCGACTGGGCCCAGAGCAGCCTCCATTTCTGTCACTGTGACCCTTCCATCCATGCGCTCATGGGATCAGTTCTGGGTGCCAGATAAGCAGAGCTGGCTGTGGTCCCCTGCTAAGTCATCTTGTCTACTTGCTGGTTCCGTGCTTCCTCAACGGTGACTGCTTT
Organism: Ursus americanus; assembly: GCF_024610735.1. NCBI lineage: Eukaryota > Metazoa > Chordata > Mammalia > Carnivora > Ursidae > Ursus > Ursus americanus. The sequence goes on from NC_142148.1 coordinate 19,631,223, forward strand.
CCAGGGGGATCGAGGTGTGCTACAGAAGTCCCTCCCCTGTCTGTCCGCTCCCATCTGTCCATCTGCGTGCCTCGACGCCAGACTCCTGGTCTCGGACTTTCCGGGCTTGTTCCCTCCAGGCCCCTGACCGGAGGGGCCAGACCACTGCCTCAGCATCTAGAAATAGGCTCACCCCGGGCTGCTTCCCTGCCCACACAAAGTAGGTGCCCGGGTGACCGTGTTATGGGCTGAACTGTGTGTCCCCAGACCCACGTGCTAAAGTCCTGACTCCCAGTACCTCACAGAGTCCCCATGTCTGGAGATAAGGTCTTTACAGAGGTAATTAAGCTAAAACGAGGCTTTCCTAGAGTAGGCCTTAATCCAAGCAGAGGGGTGTCATTACAAAAGGAGACAATTTGGGACATGCAGAGAGACAGCAGGGTACGTGTCCACACAGGGCGGACCATAAGAGGACACAGCAAGAGGGTAGCCATATGCAAGCCAAGGCGACATCTCAGAAGAAACCAAACCTACAGACACCTTGATCTTAAACTTCTGGCCTTTAGAACTGCGAGAAAGTAAATTTTGGTTGTGTAAGCCCCCCAGGTCTGCAGCCTTTTGTTGGGGCAGCGCCGGCAAACCGATACTTCAAGCTCTACCCGCTGGGCAGACTGTTCCCTCTCTACCGTCTTCGGAGGCTTTGTTCCCTTAATATCTTTCCAGCGTCTGAGTCATCGCACTGAAAGGGCTTCCTGCCATGAGACGGTTTCCAGGTCACCACAGGTTTTCAGCAATTGGGCGGCCAACGCGCGCCGGGGACTATCTCTGCGCCCCACGCCGCTCAGGACGACATCCTGTTTGCCGGCTGAATGGTGAGTGAGACCTTCCCCAGGCCCATCCTGCTGCCAGGCGCCACCTGTATGCGTCCTTCTCTGAGAAGGCAGACTCAGCCCTGCGGGAGATCTGGTGCGGGGAATGCCTGCGGGCAAAGCAGGGAGAGTCTGCCGGCGAAAGCAGGGGAGCCGTTGAGGAGGGGCAGGGAGGAGGGTTGGAAAGAGGACCTCAGCCCGAGGTGCCCTCTAAGCGGGGATCTCGGCCGAGCCCTCAATGGCAACCCCTTAAACCAAAGTCGCCTGTTATAAAGGGATCCGACCTTGCAGTGCTAAGCTGAACGCGGTCTGACGATCTGATGTCAGGACTGCAGGTGGTAATTCTGTACTGCGTATGGCTGGAATTCTTCACGCGAGCAGAACTTGTGTTCTCGCGGAAGAAGAAAGAAAAGGGGGGCAGTAAAAAGGCAGGTTCAGGGACGCGTTATTTAACTCGGCAGTAGGAATCCCTTCACAGCACAGACATATATCAAATCCTCACGTTGTACGCCTTAAATATAGTACAATTTGATGTGTCCATTATACCTCAATGAAGCTTAAAAAAAAGAAAAAAGAAAAAAAAGGTCATCTGTGTAAGGGGACCTGAATCTTGCAGAAATGAACCTGCATTCGTCCCCCCACTTATACTCAGTCCGTGGCGTCTCGTGGGGAGCGCAGCGTAAGTGCCTGTGCTGGGGACGCGCCGAAGGACGGCGGCTGGGGCTCAGCAGTGAGTGACGTCCCCCACAGCAGGGAGTCTAAAAACTGAATTTTCGCAGCCACCACGGGGCAACACAAAGGTGGCAACAAGGTGCCACATGAGTGTCCTGCCAATGGAGGGACACGCATGGCCCCACTACGCGAAGGGCTTGTCTCGCTATGCCTTGGGAAGCCCCAGGCAGGGTCTTGCTTCTTGTGAGGGAGCGAAGGAGACTTCCCTGAAATGCCTCTTCCTTTGTTCTTCCGTCAGCTATGATCAGTGTTTGGCAGGAAGAAGCGCGCGGGAGAGAGAATGAATGGGAACGAATCATTGAACTCGCTCCTAGCTCAGGGAAACGTTTTATTGGATTTGTTTCGCTTTGATGCCTATTAAGCCCATGGGGTAGAACAGGCCAGAGAGCGAACGTGAGAGGAAGGGATGCAGGGTCTCCCTACGGGTGCCCCGCCATGCTTGTAATTTATTATTAACTCTCTCTTCTGGGCCATGGTCTATTGGACCCTTCCAGGGGGCCGGCTCCCGGGGCCAGGACTGTGGCTCACCCAGGCAGATCAGACGGAACATTTTATTTACTTGCTTCTTTCCTTAAATCTGCTATGACTCAACCTGGCTCGAGGCAGAAGAAGTCTGCTTGACCTTGATTGAAACAGTGAACTTTGGGGGAACTCAGAGTACTGGTTACACTTGCCTCAATTATCAGCTGACAAGTTGGCAAGATCTTGGTGAAACAGTCAGACGAATACCTTTGATGCCCTGGCCTTGTTCTGAGAACCTAAATAAACACTTTAAAATGCCGATCGCCACAGCATTCCAGACGTAGTGTTTTGCTCGCCGAGGTCACCCTGTCACTCAACACATACTCACTGAGGACCTACTCCTTGTCCAGTGCTGGACACACCAAGGGCTGGAGATACCACCAGAACAGAAAAGACAAGACCCCTGCTTTTGGAGATGGGAAGGTGAGGGGCATGGGATAGGCACAACCCATGTCAAGTTCACACTAGAAACGGTAATTCAGATGGCTGTAGAGTGCTGTGCGGAGATGAAGAACGAGCCTTGAGCAACAGACATTATAAAATGTAATCTTCTCAAGTCATGCTTTGGACAGTGACTATTATTCTCAGGTTATCGATGAGGGAAAGGATGTTCAAAGAGGTTACTTAAAGCTCCTGCGGGACAGGAACAGGGATTTGAACGGAGGCCAGTATGTGAGCCGACAGGCTCCCCCACCTCATGCCAAAATGGTTAAAGGTCTCAGGTCAGCCCCCACTTGCAGCAGGAGCCCATCTCTCTGGTCTCCCCCTTGCTCTGTACGTTCCAGCCAAGTGACTTCCTTGCAGTGTCTGAAAGAGCCCCAGAGACCCTTGCCTCCAGTCCTGAGCGCAGTCTGGCTGGGAGTTTCCGGGCGGGGTAGGATGCGCCCACGGCGGTTCTGGGACGTGAACTTGTGGGGCGCACGGAGGCCTCTTTGAGCAGCATCGCCTCACATGGAAAGTCATTCTCTGTTCAAGTCCTTGTCTCTTCCTCCAGCTGTACTGAGAAGGCCGTCTGGTACTAGACAGACATTTTTGAACACTATCTGAGTTCTCCCTTTTTAAAAAATGATTTATTGAGGTATAATTGGCATACGGTTATCCTAACTTTCTAAACGTTCTTCCTCATCTTAACATCTGTGTGGGTTTCGCGTCAGTTTCCATTTACTTTTCTCCTCGTTGGGGGTCATAATGTGCTACTTCTCTGCATGCTTGGTGATCTCTGATGACAGGCGACACATTGTCAGCTTTACTTTGTTGGGTGTAGGAGATTCGTATATTCCTCAAAATATCCTTTAGCTCATTCCTGGATGCCATTATTCTGAAACAGTGGAATTCTCTGGGATCCTGCTTCTCATCTGTGTGAGGTGGCATCAGAGAAGCACTCACTTGAAAGCAGGGCTCGTTCCTCCCTACCACTGAGGCAGGGCTCATTCGTGTACCTGACCCCCTATTCCAGGAGTCATGAGGTTTTCCAGGCTGGCTGCTAGGAGTGGGCACTGTTCCCAGCCTGTGTGAGCAGAGGACACTCTTGAATCCCTTCTTCCCATGAATGTGCCCGATCATTCCGTAGCTGAATGCTTGTCTGCACCTCTCCCCTCTCCAGGCCCCTGTCCCGGGAATGCTAGCTGCCTCCCCCGCCCCCCCCCCCCCCGACTCTCAGCTCTGTCTCGGCAGCTGCCGGGCTCCACCTCGGCTTGCCCACCCTGCACTGCAGCCTGGCGATTTTTATGTTCCCGTATTTTTTTTTAGCTTTGTTCTCACATGAAGTTAAATTATTTGGAATCAGTTTGGTCCTTTGGGTCCTGCTTTTAAGATTGGTTAGGTGGGATCAGAGCGGCACTCACCATCGGACAGATTATTCCCTAGACAGGAAGCTGGGCAATGTCAGGGCTCACCTCATTTTTTTACCACCTCTCAGGGATCCCTGTCCTTTGTGGCCTCTTGTCCAGGTCCTGAAAACCATTCCTGGGTATATTTTGTTGGGTTTTCGGTTGCTTTAGTAGGAGCGTAAATACAGTCTCTCATGCTCCATTCGGGTCTAAAACAGCAGTTCCCTCTCCTGATCTAGCCCCTTTATTTATTTATTTATTCCAAGCTTATTTTATTTATTTATTTAAGTCATCTCCACACCCAGCATGGGGCGTGAACTCACACTCCTGAGATCAAGAGTCGTGTGCTCTTCCGACTGAGCCAGCCAGGCGCCTCCCCCTTTTTTAAACAAAGATAAAGCAGTCCCCAAAACTTTACACAGGCAAGAATATCCAGCTAGAACCTAATAACTTTGTTGTGCTTGCTTCGGATTTATTTTATGCTTAATTTATTTATAACAATCAATCCTGCTTTTCTATTAACGGTAGCATCAAAAAGTTCCACAGTCGACTGAATTTGTTTAAGTTTGAAAGGCAGCTCAATTTAAAGAAAATAGTAGAGAACCAGCAGGACAAGTACACACAGGAAGAGGAATCAGGTAAGTAAGTGAGAGGGGAGTGGGGAGTAATGGACATGACGGGGTGCTGGTCCCATTGGCGCCCCCCTTCCAGCCTGCTGCCCTCCCAGCTGCATTCCTCCTTTCTGGCCTTTGAGTTACCAGCCTTGACCCACCCTGTGCTGATGCGAGAGCACAGGTCCCACTATAGTGGTATTTTCATCCTCTGCGTCAGCCTCCTGTTTTTCTCCAGACCCTATACCACCCCGGTCAGTAGCCACAAGCCACCTGTAGCTATTAAGCACTGCAAATGCGGCTGGTCCTACGGAAGTGGAGCTGAAGTATGAAATACACACTGGGCTTGGACGACAGTACAAAAAAAAAAAAAAGAGTTTAGAATATCTCATCAAATAATGTTTATATTGAGTATATGTTCAAATAAGGCCATGTGGAATATATTGGGTTAAATAAAATATGTCACGAAAATTAATGTCACCTTTTTCTTTACCTTCTGTATAACACGGCTACTAGAAAATTGGACCTTATTTATGTGGCTCGCATCCCAGTTGGGTTAGACAGCCCTGCAATACCTGTACCTTCTGTCTATGCATCCTGGCTCCCAGCACAAAACTGGACACAGAATAGGAGCTCAACAAATACCGGCCGAATATCAGGGATTGCATGAACCCTGGAATGGGTGGCTTGAACCGGACTGGGTGTTCCAAGAGGCAGGAAGCACTGAAGCCCAGGAGACACGTCGGTTTCCTCGCTCATAGAGTGGGGCTAATGAGAGCACACACCTCCTAGACATAGTGAAGGTAACACGAGGCAATTCGTGGAGAGCGCTCAACACCGCGCCCAGATCGATGGATGTGCTCAAGACAAGTGAGATATTATAGAAAAAATGCCTTCATTTAGAACCACACCACGTGAAAGACCTTAGCACCCGTGTGCCAAGAATTAAGAGAAAAGATTCTTTTCAGAGGGTTTTCTCTTGCTGCTTATGCAAATGTGCTTCATACACTTCCTATGGCTCGTGGATAAGGGCTCAGGTCTGTGGACCACCTCGTGCCCACCCCTTCCCCCCACTGACTGGTGTTCTGATACCTTGCTGCTCAGAAGCCATGGTGTGTGTGTGTGTGTGTGTGTGTGTGTGTGTGTGTGTATCAGTAAAACACTTTCTTCCAGGTCTTATCTTATTGCTAAAAATAATGTACTCGTAAATTGCTTTATAAATTATTTATCGCGAGGGGCTTCATCGTTGAGCAAGTGGTACAGCGTACTGTGCAAATGGGGGGCAGGAGGACTGGTGGGGAAGGAGGCAGAGAAGAAGGCATTGGAATCACTTATAAATAATATATTCATTGGTCAGAGGAAGTTATCGCCTTTTATGAAGTGCTTGGAATTCGTCTTGCATAGTAAGTGGGCGTTCTCTTGCCGACTCCTGGGCGATCTGCCCCAGCCTCCTTGCCTCTCCACCTCTGAATCTGGGGGTTAGGATGCCTTTTATTTCCTTCCGCCCAAGCCACCCTTGCCACGTCTTATCAGCTGGACATAAACAGCAAACAGCGATGACTGGTACCTCCGCGGACACACAAAGATGTGTTGGCACCTCCTGGGAGCGGAGACGGCGCCCCTGCGTGGGACCTTGTACTTGGTATTCATCACCTAAGCGTCGCGCCTAATGAAGGCATTCGGTATTCATGTGGGTGTCACATGTATTTCCAGAGACGCCGGGCTCTAATTGAGCGCGGGTTAATGGACACCTCTATTAAAGTGTTATCGAAAGTTTGACATTCAAATAACCCAGTTTAAAAATCAGACAAACCTAGACATTAAATCTGAAGGGGAGGAAATGTAGGAGAAGTCAAGTATATAAATGCCAAGTTTAGACGGAAACACCGGTCCGCCCTGGAGAGGGACGAACGGTGGATCCGAGCGCTTCCTGCTCTTTCGCTTTCCCTCACCCCTCCATGCCTAAGCCTTGGCATAGACCCCGAGGGCAGCAGGCCAAGGCCTCTGCGGTCCATGTGGGCGCCGGGGGAGGGACGGAAGGAAGGCAGAGTCATAGCAAATGAAAGGCGTCCCTCACCTCTGACCAGCCCCACAATCCTGTTGGCCCTTTGACTCCGCTCCTTTCTGTAACTGTCTTAAGGCACCTGAGATGATTTCATGTGAGATCATGAAATTCAAGCTCAGAGAACTCAACTGATTTGAGGTGGGCCACACTTCACTGGTAAATACTAAGAAAGGATTATAACACTCACGACACATATTTATTTTCTCTATTTATTAATTTAACAAGTATTTATTAAGCACTTACTGTGTGCCAAACTCACTTGCTAACTAGTTGACGTTAGTAAATAAAACAGACTCATCCTACAACTACTCTGGGAAAAAGTCCAGCCGAGTTTTACAAAAATAAGCTTATGCTTATACTCTCTGGCCCAGCAATTTCACTCCTCGGTATTTATCTAAGATCAATGAATGTCATAAAATGAAATAGAATACTCGTGGCCTCTTAATTCATAATAACCAAAGAATGAGATAAATGAATGTAATGCAATGTTCATAACCTCTTTGTTAGTAATAGCCCCCAAAAGAAAAAAGTCCAGGAGTCCATCCACGGAGGAGCACCCAGACAGTGGTGTCACCATACCGTGGCATACCATTCAGCAATACAAAGAATGACCTGTCGACATATGCCACAATTTGGAAAAATATCAAACACGTTACGTTGGGTGAAGGAAGTCTTGCAAAAAAAAAGATATAACCTCTATGATTCCGATCATGAAATTCTAGAATAAAGAAAAACTAATCAGTATTGGGAAAGGTCAGTGGGGTTGGGGCTTAAGAAGGGGCAAAAGGAAACTTTCTGGGACAACATTAATGTTTTGTGTCTTGATGGGGGGTTTGGTTAAATAGGTGTGTGCCTTTGCAAAATTCACTTGTGCATTTCACTATATAAGCATCTTCCCTCCAGAAAAAAGATGCAGCATAAATGAATATTGAACTCTGGTTAATAACATGTGCACACTGACGTGCTTAGGGGTGACGTGCGCTGATGTCTTCAGCTCAGTTTGAAATGCATGAAGAAATAAGAGGGATGGATGAATGGATAGATGGAGGGAGGGAGGGATGGAGAGATGGGTGCTTGGAGAAATGCGTGATAAAGGTAATACAGCAAAACATTGCTTGTACGGTCTAAAGAGTATGTATATGGAGGTTCATTCTACACTTGTCTCAACTTTCTAATATGTTTAAAATTTTCCACTATAACATGTTGAGAAAAAAATACTTTTCAAAGATTAATTATTTGAGAGAGCGAGAGAGAGCAGGGGGAGAGGGAGAGAGAGAGAAAAAATCTCAAACAGACTCCCCATTGAGCACGGACCCCAATGCAGGGCTTGAGCTCATGACCCTGAGATCATGACCTGAGCCAAAATCAAGAGTAGGATGCTTAACCAACTGAGCCCGTTTAAAACAAAAACAAACAAGCAAACAAATGCTTTAAAATAAGCAGACTCCTTCCTCGTCTTCATGTTGCTGACATTCCAGCAGTGAAGAAAAATACTAATCAAGGTAAACACATTGGTAAATGTATAATTGCATATTTGGAGGAATGTTATAAGGAACAAAGATAGGGTGCAGGGTGAGGAATATTTTAGGGGAACTTGTTTACATAGGTGGTCAAAGAAAACCTCTTTTAAAGGGGAAGTCATGTTTGGAAAGTGAGACAGCAAGCTGAGAAAGAAGCAATGATAAAAACATGTGCTTCCAGGTGAGAAGGAGGGGCGTGCCCCAAAGAGAGGACAGCAGGAGTGAAGGCCCCCAGCCAGGAGAGAGCTGAGCACAGGCAGAGAAAGGCGAGGAGGCCAGTGTGGCTGGGGCATGGCCAACGAAGGCAAACACCAGGGGGACGTGAGGGCGGAAGGGGATAGGCAGGCCTGGATGATTCACTAGCTCACAGGCCCTGGTAAGTCTCCATCGTCTCTGGGGTGGTCAGAGCCCATCCAGGGCATTGTGCTCAAAGCTGAATGCTGAACAACAGTAATGATCAGTAATATTAATTGAGTGCCTGCTGTATGCCCAGCACCGTGACAAGCGCCTTATCATTTACCTTGTTTAAACTTCACGTCTGTCCCAGTCCTATACTATTTTAAATAAATATATAAATCTCCATGATCCGTTTTACACACGAAGAAAGAGAGGTTTGGGAGAGGATAGTAGCTCACCGAAGTCACACAGCTAGTCCAAGATGGCGCTGGGAGAGGGGTCTGCAGTCATAAAGGTTAGGTAGTCACATTATCTGAGAAATACTTGGAAGAACGGGATGTTTCACCAGCAAGTAGGAAAATCTCCCTGGAGCCACAGTTGTCCTCTTCGAGTCTGTAAAGCTATCACGGGGAAGAGAGGTTTTATTTGTACCCTATAGTCACAGGGGCCTGAATGAGCATCGGCGAGCGGATGTTCTGAAAAAGCCAGTTGGAGGCCCATGCTGGGAAACAAACAAAAAATCGTAATGAGCAGATTTGTCCAGAGATGGAAAAAGCCACACCAGGAGTTATGACTGATGCCTTTCTCTTCCCTTGAAGCCACTGGAGCCTGGGATGGATGGCCACAGTACAGAGGGACTCACACATCAGCTGGGGGTTGGACCTGGTGACTTAGAAATGCCTCCCAGCCTGGAGATCATGGGATGACTAACCAATCAGGCTCCGTAGGCGGCCGTGGCTTCTCCAGCAGGTTGGCCGCAGCTGTCCTTTCCAGGGCTGTGTTAATAACATCTTCATGCAAACAACATTTTCCATTCAAGCCGCATGCATGGCTGGCCTCATGACAATCGCCTGCAAGACTGGAGTGCTGGCTACAAAGAGAAAAGCTAAACTGGCCAGACAAACACGATCACTGTTCACGAGGGGCAATCAGTGAGACCTCCCTGTGCGGGGACACTGCCTGGCATTTGCTGGTCTACGATGCTGTTCCATAGGAGCTAAAGACGGACAACCTGGGCGTGCCCAGTGCTTGGATAGATCTCTATGGACTAAGAGATTTCTCAGGGTTGGAAATACAGAGCATAAAGAACCCAGCAGCCCAAGTGGCCTGAGTGGCAAAAAAAAGTATATTCCAGTTCATCTGGGCCCTGACCTCAGGCAGGGAGGCCAGCAAGAGCTAGAATTGCCATTCTCGTGTTGTAGGTATCAGTCTGTGCTTTTTTCCTTCAATAGCCTCCCAACACCTACGGGGATAAGAAATGAAATGACTGGAGAGCCTGCCACGTGCTGGGCTCTGGTAGGCACGCTCGTGTGCACCTCCCTGATCCCCACGATGACTCAGGGAGCTAACTTCTGTTATTGCCCCAGTTCACAGATGAAGACAGAGATACTGAGTAACTTTGCTCAAACTCTCACAATTGCAATGTAGTAAAATCGATACCAAACCTGCCCAGATCAGACTCCATAGTCTTTGTTTTTAATGACTATGGCCAATGAATGGATGGATGGATGGATGGATGGATGAATCAATGAATGAATGAATGACAGCTTAAAGTAAAATCATGACTCCAATAAACTTGAACCACCAGCTTGGGATTTAAAAATAAATAATAAGAAGGGAAAATTAGTTTCAAAAAAGCAGGGCTGAGAAAAGCAAAAGAGCGAGGCGCAATTTTACTCTACACTTCCCAGTAGCCCTGCTTGTGAGAAAGGAACACGGATAGGCTACCTGGCTGTCATGTCCGCTAAAAGAAGGAAGAAGAACTCATCTGGAGAGAGTAGCTAGCTTCCTGACCCCGAGCCCCCTGGGCATTAACATCTTTGAGCAAGGTCCCAGCTACAGGAATAAACAGTGTCTAGGCTTAGAATCCTACGTCTGCCCATTTGCTCCACTCAACAGCCCTCCAAAATGATTTAATTTTGGACATAAAATATATGATTTCTTATCCAGCAGGGGTCCTGGCCTTCTTAGGAATGGTTTGAACTCAATAACACGAAATATTACCATCATTGGAAGACAGAGTGGGCACTGTTGGTCGGAGTGTGCATGCGTCTATCGAGCAAGAGCTAGGGTAACAGTAGGTGCAAGACCATTCTGTTTACACTGCTCAAACTCCCCTTGGGTAGAAGACCAAGAGTCAGTTGTCCTCTGGTAGAAATGCCCTAGCTGTAAGTGCCTCGATAAAATCCAATCCCCAGTTTCAGATCTTTTAGTTGATTCCGAAGTAGGCCTTGATTACCCTATCTTGTCTCCTGTTAGCAAAATACACCACCTCCTATGTTTCTGTTCCAATAAGATGGTCTCTGGCTCATATATAACATCATGGTTCCTTCATCTCGCTAGAGAAATGTTATTTGGACAGTTAAAACAATACAATTTGTTCCAATTTCTATAGGGGAAAAAAAAAAACACCTGAGGCATAGGAAAGGTAAGTCAATGTCCTCAAGTTCACATATATTGTAAGTAATGGAATGACTTGCAACCCCAGGTATGTCAGACTCCAAACCTCCTGCCGCCGCACCACCCCATCTCTTTCCTGAGGATAATTAACAGCCTTACTCTTAATAAGATGCAGCCAAAGTGACAACCCAGGCTTCTCTGTTGAGCCTCACACTTTCTACATTATTTCAAACGAATGTGAAAGAATGAAACTCACCCCGGAGTCTGCAGCGAGTGCTTTCTCCGTAGGCAAGATGTCTACTAAGATACCAAGCAAATGTCTTCTCTCCTCTATCTTCTTTTTGTTCACCATTTATTGTATTTCCAGCAATAAGACTATCCCTTTAAGAGTCAAGAGCCCAAGGTTTCATGTAGATTTCCCCCGGCAACTCTGAGGTCTTGCCCAAGGACCTCTTAGCATCTGATTAAATATGAATGTGGAAGTGGGTGTGGAAGTGAGCCCACTCACTTGTGATCCTTTCCCTGGAAACCCCTGTTATTAAAACATGGCTGAAGAGGGCTGGAAACAGGGCCAGCCCATTACCTATTAATTCTTAATACACTGGCGGATTATAATGAGACTTGGAGGATAGAAAGGGATGGGTAGACAAGATCCTATCTGTTCCTAAGATCCAATCTGAATGAAAGCCAAGAAGCTGAAATGATACCCAGACACCCTAAGAGACATGCGGTAGTCCATTTATACTAAACCCAGACAGATCCAAATGGGGAACTCCCTGGCCATGTCTGATGGGCTCCCTAAGCTCACAGCCTTGAACAGGTGCTACTAGCAACCCCTCTGTAGACATGCGCCTCAACTTTTCTGTCTGCAGCTCATGTGATTTCACACTCGGCCTGAGAATCAAGCCTCAAACCACTTTGTCATCTACCAGAGGAGGATGCTAAGGTTACGTTCTTAGAGGGACCGTAGATGAGACAACCCAGAAGCGAGGGAGGGAAATCCGTCTCACCGTCAGTGCCATCTTTAATGGCTTGGCACTGGCTGCGTGGAAGGCTGCAGCGAAGACTCTGAAATTATGCCCAAGCCCAGCAGGAAAGAGGCAGTAATTGATTAGTGATGTTTGCACAGACACAGGGAGTAGGATGAGAGCAGCAAGTGTGTCTAACATTTGCCACATCTGAGAGTCCTCTGTCTTTCTGACGCGGAGAAGAATTTCCCCTCTCTGCAATTAGATCACGGCCTGTAGCAGAGCTGGGCTGCACGCGGTCTCTGCTTTGTGAAGGAAGAGGCCGTGGGCAGGACTTGGAGGAATTAACCTTGAGATTCAGCCTCATGAAGACACACGTGGCTCGTGGCCACCCTTCAACGCCGTGACCAGCCTCACTGACAATCTCTCCTCCCTCATCAGTCCTGAGACATGGACCCTGAGTCCATTCTGAACTTCCAGCTCCTAGAGTTGGCTCCTGCCCTCATGTCTTCCTTTGCACATGCCCAACATAGCCTAGCGACATTCCATGCCCTGATCAGAATCTGACTTCCCTGAGGACTTTTGAAAATGCTCTCCGGTGCCTCTTTGCTCTCCAATCATGGCACAGTAGAAAATATCCCTTCGTATTTTCTATTTTGATCCCCTCACTCTGCAAAGGAGAAGTCTGAGGTGTAGAAAAGGTGACCTAGAGAGATGGCACTAGGAGGGCTGTGATGCTGACCTCCTGACCCCTGGTCCGAGTCTTCCCCGTGTGATGTGTGTGACTGCCCTGCTTCCAGAACCAGCACCAGAGAGCAGTGTCATTACCGCAAGTAACACCTGATCCTTACAACACGCTGTATCTATTCTCACTCTCCATGGCTGCAGGGGGAGGCCCTAGGAGAAGGCCTGAGCTCTGGACCTTTGAGAGGCCCTGGTAGGTCTGGGGATCCCTGGGGAAAACCATCATGCTTTCGATGTCACGCAGTCCGTGAGCTGACAAGATGGTCCAAGCCAGAACTTTGCAGTGAAGAACTAGGACATATCAGCTCCCTGGAATAAAGACTGCCTCGGAATCCCTCAGCCAGCCCACCCTAAGGTGTATGAACAACACTGAGGGGAGGACACCGAAAGTTCACAAACCATGTGTGTTTTATTCATTTGATGCTTTTCGTCGCAGGTGACAAGGAAAGGCACTTGGATGTTTAACAAGATTCAATACCAAAGAAGAGTGAAGAAGCAGTTGGCGGTGTAGCGATAGACATTTACCGACTGGCTCCCCAGCACCCGGTCTCTACTGTTGGGGTAGCAGTTCTGATTCTTCCTTAGAGACCCGCCCTTCACCATCCTCAGTCTTCAAAATTCGGGAAAAGCAGGGGCTGGAGCACCTAACCCAAAGTCTCTTTTCTCCAGGTTATAGTTAAGGCTGGGTACGTGTCCTAAGTCTGTCTGATCCCCGATTCTCCAGACGGTGTGGCAATGACCGCCTAGGAAGCCGGCAGGAGCTGCCAGCAGCCACATGATGAGAGGAGAAGGGTCCACCTGGGAATGGAAACAAAACAGAAAACACATTCATGCAAGTTGAGAGGGAAAAAAAATCTTGATGACATCATTTGACCCCTGTATTGAGCCACATCTGAAGGCTGATTACTCATGGAGTTTTCAGTTATATGAGTCAATAAATTCCCTTTTTGCTTAAGCCAGTTTGGATTGGGTTTTCTGTGACTTACCATTGAGAAAGTGTTCGGTTACAAATACCTATGCATTTCAGAGAAATATCTGATTTGGGTATTTGGGTACAACTTTGAAGAAGTACTGCCAAGCCTAACACCTCGGAGTGAGTAATGGTTCATCGAGCCTTTGAGTACTTTATTCAACAGATGGGACATTCTATTCCTTGCTGTGGGAAAAATGGGAATGATAAAACCGACCTTAGGGGTTGCTTTAGGAATTCCGTGATAGGATATGTTAGAAAATACTTAACACAGTGACCTCCACATTTTGGGGTCTCAGTCAGTGTCCAGCAGGGTGTCCCAGAAATGTGGGAGCTCCTATGGAAATACACTTGTAATTCAGATCAGAATTATTTCCACAAGAGTTTTAAGTGACAAGATCAAAGAATATGCTGAAACTAGGGGGTTGGGAAGGGTAGAAGTTGTGAAAAAACAGTGAAGGAGACGGGACGCAAGTTGTTTTCCGTCTAGGAGCATAGCCAAATAATAACAAAGCATTCTGGATTCACCCAGAAGTTTTATATTCTAAAGCAGTTGTCCTCATATTTTCCCAAGAATGAAAAATAGATGGTGGACTGACTGGTTCCTAATACAGGGTCCTCAGATGCGGTCAATTGCACCGTCTAGGGAATAGCCCTGAGAATCTGTCTTTTGTAACCACCATGCAATGCAACTTTGGAGAAAACTGCTGTAACGCTCAAAATGCTTCATGCACATAATGCAACTTTTCTTCCCACTACATTTCTGATGGAGTTGGTGTCACCATTCTGGGAAATGAAGTAGACACAAGAGAGCTGAGAAACTTGGTTCATGCCAGAAAATGTGTTAGAGGCAAACTTCTGGGTCATTTCAGGGCTGGACACTTGCAAGGTCCAACTCTCAGTCATGTCCCAGATTCTCCAGAAGGGAGAGTGGAAACGCAGTGTGTCCAAAGATGTCCATTGCTGTGCTGTCTGAATTAGAAAAACTGGAAAACACCCTTGAGCTGGGTCTGTGATGCCCTGACCCCTGGGATCGGCTGAGCCCTTCACTGCAAAGGCATAACAGCTCAACCTCTCCCTCTTCCCAGCCCTGTTTTCTAGCCCTGCTTTCTATGGGTGTCGCCCCTCAAGAGCACTCTGTCATCGACCTTTCGTCTGCTAACCCCCGTCTCAGAGCCCGCTTCCCGTGGGCCCCAACCTGGGACCGTCCTCCGTGTTTAGGAATGGACACCTAATTAAATATTTTATTGTCCAATCATTTGATGGAAGACTTTCTTGCTATTAAAAGTGTTATTTAGGGGCGCCTGGGTGGCACAGCAGTTAAGCGTCTGCCTTCGGCTCAGGGCGTGATCCCGGCATTATGGGATCGAGCCCCACATCAGGCTCCTCCGCTATGAGCCTGCTTCTTCCTCTCCCACTCCCCCTGCTTGTGTTCCCTCTCTCGCTGGCTGTCTCTATCTCTGTCGAATAAATAAATAAAATCTTTAAAAAAAAAGTGTTATTTAGGATGACAGGAAAGAAAGCTAAAATGAAATAGAAATGATAAAATACATTGATGAAAGCACAAAACAAAACTCCATGCAGGCCAGAATTATCATTATGCAAAATGTATCCACAGACACAGGGCTGGAAGGAATGCACAGGAACTAAATGGTTGGCTTGGGTTGGAGAGAGACGATGGGTTACCTGTGATTTGTTTTGCAGTGTTTAAAATCATTGCTATGCCGTCGTCTCCGTAGCAGACAGAAAAGTACACTGAATAATGAATCAGATAGTAACTTGATAAAAAGAAGTCTAAAAAAAAATGACAATAGCACATATGCTGTCTTGTAGAAAACACTTCCTGGGGAGAAGACTTGGATCAAATTCTTACCGTCATGGTCCTCCGTCCCCCCGCTGCTACTCTGTCCCCGGGTTGGAAGATCAGAGGCAGGAACTGGCTCAGGCAGCCAGGCAGGAGACTCAGCCCACGGTTGCCGCGTGGGTCTTCGGGAAGCCCGCGCCGCTGCTCTTCCTCACCTGCGGTTTTTGGCAACATTCACCCTTTCCAAACGCTCGCGACATCACTCCACCTTCGCCATCGGAGCATCGGTGTTTGCAAAGAGAACCAAACTTCGACTAATTCTTGACCTCAGTTCCTTGGCAGAGGGACAAGTCTGAGTCTGGCTCTCTAGTGTCCCAGAGGTTCCAGCAGGACTGTGCACAGAGCCAACCTGTTCTCGAACTCCTCGACTCAGTCGGCGTCCTGGTCTTTCCTGTGTCACCTCTCCACTCCCTTCCTGGCCTCCCAGCTCCCGGAGAAACGACTCCACTGCAGTTCGGATCTCAGCGTGTCCTTCTGGGGAACCCCACCTGCACCGACCTCTGACCCCTTCCTTCCATCACACCCAGGCGGTGTTACTAAAGTGACACGCTTCGGGACAGCAGATACTCACCGAGGTTTGTGGTGACAGCAAGGAGACGACCTAGGGTGGGACACCAAGGTGAATGTTAGCTGTCATTGACCAAACGTCCCCTGGCTGCCCCTCCCACTGGTCTGCTCTCCCTCCTCAGACCCTAACCATCTGGCCTCTTCTTGGGCTCTCCCCCTTTCTCAGGCCCCCGCCCATCCCCCCCTTTCTCCCAGGCGGCCTGTGGAAAGACAAAAGTTACCCCACCCACCCAGGCGGCTCCCAGAAGACCTAAGTGCAGTACCCTTGCTCCTTTCGCCAACCAGCACCCTCGAGTTTCCTAACAAAAAGCAGGCTCTGTCTCCGAGTTGAACACGCTCGCTGCTGTCTTACACGCCGTTCTTTCAACCTACTTAGCATCCTTGCCATTAGCCTCTATGAGGCTTCCCGAAACGCCCCCTCTATGAATTCAGTTGCCGTGCCATCTCTGACCCCAGCGGAGAGCCACATTCATTCCCTGGAGGCATCTTCTCCCCAGGGTGGAGGGTGGCAGACCCACCGAGCACCTTTCCCTGGAGGCCCCCTCGGGGTGGCAGTCCCCTGGCAACGCTGTCCCCGGCGTGCACGTGCAACGCCCCAGAGAGCTGAGCTCTTCAGAGGAAAGGCTCCAGAAAGGGGAAGGGCGGTTCGCTGGAGCATGGCAGTTTCTCCAAAAACGCTACACGTAGAATTACCCCGTGACGCAGCCATGCACCTGTGGGCCTGCACACAGCCAGTCAAAAGCAGAGGCTCGAGTGGAGACGTGCACACCCGCGGCACGTGGCAGCCTTGTTCACAGTAACCACACGGTGGAAGGGACCCAAGTTCCGCGGGATGAACAAAGGGTGACTGGGCCGTCTGACGGAACATCACTCAGCCCGAGAAAGCAAGGCCATCCTGACGCAGGCTGCACCACGAGCCTTGAGGACCTCCTGCCCCGTAAACAGGTCGCAGAAGGACAAATACTGTATGACTTCGCTTACCTGAAGGAGCTCAAGGGGGCAAATCCGCGGAGAAAAAGAAGAAGGGCGGGAGCTTGGGGGGGGAGGGGAGAGAGAGGGCCTGGGTGCAGAACTCGGGGTCAAGAAAATGACGGAATTTTGAAGGCGGCCGGTGGTGACGATAGCCCAATAGTACGAGCGTACTCATGACCCTGAACTTGACATTTACAAAATAGTTAACACGGTACATTTTATGTTATATATATTTCACCGCTGCCTAAAAAATTTATATATAAATAAATGGGGAAAAAAACAAACAAAACAAATAAAAGAAAGAAAGAAAAGAGGAAGGCAGGCTCCCCTTCCCCGCTTTGGCTCCGCAGTGAGCCGGTGACCAAAAATAGACCCACAGCATTAGCATCGCGCCTGGCTCCTTGTTAATTGTCTTGTTTTAGATGCAGATGTTTTTCACTTACAGACAGTGGTTTTGGGGAATAGGAATACAAAATGTGCTGGTTTGGCATTTCTGAACCCAGTAAAACTTTGATTAGTTTGAATGGTATCGCTCCGCTGGAGATAAACATCAGATCCAGGAAAGCTGAGACCCTTTGTTTTTCCACAAGCTCCAACTTAACAAGATCCCTTTTAAGCAGGAAGGCCTGTGGAATCAAGCAGTTTCTTTGTTCCCTGAGATTCTATTTTTTAATGCTTATGAGGGGTGTGTGTGTGTGTGTGTGTGTGTGTGTCTTCTCTTTCATTTTTTTTCCTTTTTCCTTTTTTAAAATGTCTTTTTGCCTACATAAGGTGAAAAAAGCAGAAATGATCAGTGAGCAAGTTCTTGCTCGAGCCTTGGAAGGGGTGAGGAGCGAGCCCGCCTTGCAGGGTCTCTTACCTAAGATATCGAGGAAGAGACACATCTCAGGGCCTGAGTCCTCCCTGCCCACCCTCTCAGCACCAGCTTTCGCTCTTAACCCCCCACGGGCTGCACTTCAAAGAATCTGCCCACCAGTGGGGACCCAAAGGAAAATTAAATTTGGAAAGGGCTGGGTCTCTAAGTGAAAGAGCCTTGGGTTTGACTCTGAGAGCTGTCACTCATCAGCGGTGTGACTTCATTAATCTGCTTAAGTCATTTCATCGTCTGTAAATTGGGAGTAATATTAACATCCACTCCACAAGGAGCACCTAGCACACGCCACGGCACACAAGAGGCAGCTTAGGAAAGTTTAGTTTGGGTGATAGAAAGCACATTTTATATCTGTAACTCCTGATTCTGGAAAGGAAGGGGATAGTGTAAGGTTGATCTCTGAAGAAAGACTCCGTGCTCCTTAGACTTTGAAAAATCCAGACGTGCCCCCGGATAACACAATTCACAGCGAGGGCTGCTAAAGAGATGTACAACGGGGTATCTGGAGAAATATCTTATTTTCAAAAGGATTATCTCATCCCTGATGTTTGGCAATAGTGATTTTCCATACACAGGCAAGAATTTTATAGACTCCCCTTAATAGCACTGTGCCAGGATCAGCAACGGTGACAATATATCGTTCCATGACTCCAAATTCAACTCTTCTTAAAAGTACCGGAGCAAAATGCCAGCTAAGTGTGGGATTTACTGATTTAGCTGGAGAGGAAAGAAATTCTGCAGATCAGATCAATACAACCAGTAAAAACAAACTGCAGAATCCTCATTTTCTGCCGGAGGTCTGCGAGTAAGGGCATTAGATGAGGGACCCGCGTTATTCCTGAGCACTTCATCTTGAGTGGCTGGAAATGGTGCTTCAAAACCATTACAGGGAAAGACTATGATTTTAGGTTACCAGGATTAAATTAAATGTCCTGTACGAAAAGTTAGAGTTAACATTTTTTCTTTTTTGGATCTGAAACATTAGCATCGGTAAGAGAAGAGTTTTGATAGTCAGGGGACCGGGTCGGGCCCGAACGGGATTAATTAATTCTTTCAATGTGTTTTAGGAACCACATCCCTCGCAAGAGGATGTAAACCTATGGAAACTTGAAATACCGTGTTTCAGGCAACTGGCGGCCATACACAGAAGCGTGATTACCCGTGACTACCTTCACGACCACGTTATCGTTATCAACATTGCCATCAGCGTCAACTCGCCCTGCAGCCCAAGAGCGGTTTCCCTGTAGCTGCCTGGGGAAGTTGCCAGGGGTGGCCGATCAGCCCCGTGCAGTCATTAAAAGGAATAGCAGTATCACAAAGACACCACGATGGTGCTCACGCGGACTACTGTTGAGTGTGTAAGTTCGTGAGTATTTGGAAGGACAATTTAGCCTCGTCCATTATCATATAAAAACCCTGTTTGCTCTGCTTCAACCCAAGAGTACTCCTGCTGAGTAACTCTCGGAGAAAAATATTCACAGATGTGTCCAAAAGGGAAGGGCTCCGGGAGGTTCCGTGAAACATTGCGTGGGCAAGTGAAAACACGGCTAGAACGGGAACACGCTTCATTCAGGGAATGGCCCAGTAAGCTTTACTCGTCCATGATGCTAAAAATTTTGCAACCATTGAGGCAAACAAAAGAAATGTATCCGGGGCGCCTGGGTGGCACAGCGGTTAAGCGTCTGCCTTCGGCTCAGGGCGTGATCCCGGCGTTCTGGAATCGAGTCCCACATCAGGCTCCTCCACTATGAGCCTGCTTCTTCCTCTCCCACTCCCCCTGCTCGTGTTCCCTCTCTCGCTGGCTGTCTCTATCCTGTCGAATAAATAAATAAAATCTTTAAAAAAATAAATAAATAAAAGAAATCTATGCAAGCTGACCTAGAAAGCTATCCAGAAGCAGCAGTATGGGTTTAAGAACTGTGGTCCCTGCTTGCAGCGTTTGCTGCTTGCGCTGGTGTAAATGCTCCCACGAGGGCTGATTTTGGGCAGCCAGCCTGATGCTTCTGAACGTGGGCGAGTGATCACAGATCACGAGCTGGTGCCAGGCCACTCCGTGCGCAGGTATTGTTAAGTGAGCCGAGAAAGGAGCAGAGAAACATGCACGATGTATTGTATAAGTAAACGGCACATGTGTGCGCATTCTCTGTACACAGATGCCTAACATTAGTGAGGGGTCACCTCTGCGGAGGGAAGGGCGCCTACTAGCGGAGGAGATAAGTAGTGGCTTCTGCTTTGTGTCCTTTGAACACGCTGAAGCTGAAAATGTCTTACCTCTGTGATTACATTTAAAGATGACTGATAATTACATAGACTAGGTCCCAAAAGGGTAGGTGAGATTTTGATAAACTGGTCTGGGACTGGCTTGAACTCGGATGGGTAGGTAGGCAGACAGATAGATAGACAGACAGATAGATGTATCCACCGATAGATAATTCTTGAGGAGCAAACGGAAGGAGAGAGAGAAAGAAGTATGGGAGCCCCTGGGTGACGCGGAGTTGTCCAGGTGAGGCTGGAGCTTGGTTAAAGTATAAGAAAGAGAAGGGGAGGCTGGAGATGGGAGGGGGAGCATCTTAGGTAGAAACAAAGGCACGAAGGAGCCGGGAGCCCCTCCGGGGATCAGCCTGGTCAAGGAGGGGAAGGAAGGGGCGGGCAGGAGCTGCAGTGGGTCATGACCCACCTTGGCGGGGGAGCACGGTGGGCTCTGTGCGGCTGTGCCGGGGGAGGCAGGGCTGGGGTGGCAGCTGCGGTCGTGGGCGCTCCTGTTGGGTGGTGAGCAGAGCTCATCGAACGAGGTCCACTTGCAGATCGGGAGCCGAGGTCATCTGCTGACAAGGGGCAGGGAGCCCGGAGACAGGTTTGGGGAAAGTGGGAAAAGGTTTGCAGTAAGTAGTCTCGGGAGGAACAGGAGCGTGGGCTGCACCGCCACGTGACTGCGGGCGGGTGCGAAGGTCCAGCGTGAGTCAGGGGATGCGAATTAGTACTGAAACCAGCCGTCCTGGTTACCTAACCTCATGGAAACTTCTCCAATTTTGAGACGCTAGAGCAGACACGAAGGAAGGAAATGAGTGGGTTCATTTGGCAGAGAAATCCAGCTTCACAGCGCCCTCTGCCACTCACAGTGAGGCTGGGGGCACCCTTGGCTGTGCGAAGGCCTCAGTTTCCACATCCGCAAAAGGGGGATAACAGCACGTATCCTGAGGCATTGTTGGCTGTGAGAGAACCCGAAGAGACAGTAGAGGGGAGAGAACTTACAGTGGCATAAATGGGCTGGGTGTGTCTTCAAGTGCCAAGGCCCGGGTCACTGCTCTGTCTCTGAAGTCCTCATAAATCTCAGAGGAAGATAAAGGGTCAGTCGGTAATGGAAGGCGGCTCAGTGAATGTGACCCGGCCTGTGCTCAGGGCAGGAGAAATTCCCGATAAGTGGTATTCCGAGAAGAGGTTGACCTCACTCAGAGATACCAGAGAAGGTGCCTCCTCAGAAATGCGGGGGAGGAGCCCTGGTCCTCGTGAGCCTGTGGCCAGAGGTGTTCTCATCCGCATCCTACAGCAGGGTTGAGAGAGAAGTCTGAGCGTCTGCGCCCAGGGGAGGAGAGGGACTCTCAGAAATCTCGCTTCTGCCTCCAGGGAGCTGAGGTGGGCTCCTCCCTTCTGCCCAAGTTCCCTCGGTACTGCGGGAACATAGCTGTGCTAGAAAAATATCTGGACCTGGCAGGTGTGACACGCATCCCAATCACTGCACTGATGAATACACCCCACAAAATGCCTAGACTCTTCCTTCCCAATCTCTGCTGGGTGAATGTTCAGGTCAGACCCAAATAAGAAAGAGTGATTCATAACTGGTTGATTGTTACCCGCCCCCAACACACACTGGCTTTCGTTCTATTCTTTGATCTTTTACACCTGGGGGCCTTTAGATTTACTGTGATATGTGCCTAGAATGTTCTTCCTCCATGTTTCCTCAGAATTAGCTGGTCCCCACCTTTCAGTTCGCAGCTGAGGTGTCTGACTTTGGTAGGTGTAAATGGAACTACACCATTGCACGTCCTAAACATTGTACTAAGGAGCCAGGGCACCATCCCGGAGGCAGCAGGAAGAGTCAGTGGACTTTAGACAGAGGAGAGGCTTGTTTGAAGCAGACTTTTAGATAAATCACTTTGGCGGATGAACGGTTCTGTCGGAGGAACTGCAAGCAAGGAGCGCGATCACGAGGCCATGGCAACAGTCAGGGTGAGACATGAAGGAGGTCAAGAACAGTGCGGGGGCATGGAAACAAGACTGACGAGTCAAGGAATGAATGAATGAAGGCACATGAGCGCGGGCGCCTACTGTGTACACGTGCCTCAGACACAGAACGTCCTCACATCCCAGCACGGGGAGAAGAGGTGTCCAACAAACTCGTACGTGAGTATCTCTGATGAGACCTGCACCCTGCGGTTTTGTTGTTTGAGTCTTGGGATTTTAGGGACACTCAGCATGAGGGGGTGGGTAGAGCAGTGCAGAAAGCAACGTCATCATTCTGTTCCTTTAATCTACACATGAAGAAGTCAGGTTTGCCTCTGAAAATCAGCTCCTTACTGATCGTCGGCTTGTTAATATTCATGAAGCTCTATCAAGAGGTAGGAGATTTTAACACAGTGGCCCCCACACTCCGAATCAATTCTCATTGATTTCAATCGGCTTCTGCACCCAAGCATTGACGTTGCCCCTCCCACGAAAACCTGTGCCCAAGGTCATTCGGAGCACACGAGTGGTGTGAGAAGCTGGTGGGTGCTGCCTGCCATTGTCCGCACTTCGGGAGCCTCGGAGTGGAGAGAGATGGTGTTTGGGTAGCATCTGCTTCCTCTCTGGGGCTCTGCGGGTCTGGCTGCCTCCTACGACCCTTCACCCACAAAGCCGTCCTCCCCTCGAGTCACAGCCACTGGGAGGCAAGATGAGCCCGTGGCACTGGCAGACACGTGTCTACTTCAGGACAAGACTGATTTTTCCAGAAGCTGAGATGCTACCTATCCTTAAAACCTCTAGCGAGTTCAGATGACAACCCACTCTGTCCTCCGAAACAATGAAGCTGAGTTCAGAGCAGGAACCCACAACCAAACCCCTAACTCTGGCTCAGAATTCTGTCCTCTCCTCAACCTGCCAAGGACAGCTTCCCCACACCGCCTGGAAACCCCATTCAGGTGACTTTGTCTGTATTATGTCTTCCCCCTCTTCTTCTTACTTATATATTTTTGTTATTTTATTTTTGTGTCATTTTATTAATGGAACCATGTGCCCCATGCCTCAGACCCTGTCCATGTGATGAGTTGCAGGGCAGCATTAACCCCTAATGACACCACAAGGAGGGAGAGTGACCATGGAACTTGATAGAGCTTGTGGCCACCCGTCACGTGACAAGAAACTGAAGACAGCCTCTGGCCAACAACCAGCAGAAAATTGTATTCTCCCAACAACTACGTAAAGAGATCCTTCCCGAGACGAACCTCAGGGGAGACCCCCCCCCCCACCCTGACCAATACCTTGATCGCAGCCTTGTAGGGGACCCAGCAAAGCCTCGCCGATGTTCTGGGCCCATAGAAACTCTAAGATAAGAAATGCGTACTGTTCCAAGCCGCTGAGTTGTGGTGTTCGATACATGGCAGTACAAAACCCATACAATGCTTGTGTCCTTGATGTTGTTTTAGGGGCATTACAACCTCGCGGTTGAGATTTCCAATACCAGGCCCGCCTAGAATCAGCTGTGACTTAAGCCCCACTTATGAAGAGAGCTGGGTAGGTACGTGGCACTGACTTCACATTCTCTAGTCTTCTGACAACGCCAAGAGGCAGATACAATTATTATCCTCATTTCGCAGACGGGGACACAGAGCCACGAAGATGTCAGCTCGCTCTCCCAGTGCCAGCCGTCTTGGCAACAGCAGAACATTGCTTCAAACCGGGTGTATGTATCTCCAAGAACGCTGTTAAGCCCTGAGCGGTTTCAGAGCACTGAAAGCACCCTGTGGAGTGTACGGTCCTAAAAAGAGATGAGGGGGGCCTTTGCCTCAGTGCATGGCCTTGATGATCTAGGTATCACAGATGGGGACACTGAGGCTCATGGATTTCAAGCATGTCATCATGGCTCATCTACACTGGGTGGGACCAGGATTTGAATCGACGTCATTTAACATCAAAGTCTACACTCTCTCTTTCACTGCTTCCTCGCGCTGCATAAAGGTGTAGCCTGAGCCTCCCCTTTATTTTTACTTACCATTCTGATTCGGCCAACTCCTTTGTATTGTTCTTCCGTTTGTTTATCCAATGTTTACGGAGCTGCTTTATGCCAAGTGTGTTGTAAGCCCTGCAAATACAAAGATAGAGAAGACAACGCCTTGGCCCCTGTCACAAGTCAGATTATTCTAGCAGCCGAGGGCACATCAATGTCATCTGCACTTGTAAATGTAGCACTGAACATGGTGTCTGGAACTTCAGCAGATTTTTTTTTCTTAATCAGTGGCTTTGCAGCGTTGGAAGTTAATCAGTGTTGGAAGACAGCCTGCTTTGCCCCTGTTTTGACAGCTGCTTCTTTAACTCCACAAGACGATCCCTAAATAAATACACCACTCAGTTTTACACGCCCATACCCTTTCCAGTGATCCCGTCTCCTCCCGCCCGAATTCCCTCCACTCCTTCTCCCCCCTGCCAGACTCCTACTCACCCTTCAAAGCCCTGATACGTCACCACCTCTCTGCAGCGACTCCTTCCTCTACCGGCACAATTAATCATGCCCTGGTCACTTTTCCCTCAGCAATGTTACACTTTTTGATTATAGCACTGAACATATTCCATTTTGATGATCTGGTTTTTTAATTTTTTTCCTCCACCAGGCTGGGAGTAACTTTACAAATCCAGCCCCCAATTCAGCACAGAATAGCCGTTCCATGAGTACTGGATAAACCGAATCCAGTTCATTCGTTCCACAAATATTTACTTATCACGGCCTGCGTGCCAGGAGCTAGGCTTGAGGATGAAGCAGTGAACAAAACAGGCACAAAGTCTCTGCTCCCGCAGAGCTTATATCGTATTGGTTCCATTTGGAATGTCTGGTTCTCTTGGATCCCGTTGGCAAGGTTTTAATTCGCTTCTTTGTACTGTCTTTCGATTCGATGCCAGGCTCTGGCTACGTGCCTTGGGATTTATCTGGGGCAGCCAGTCTGCACAAACATCTCTCCAAGCCTTGGGAAATCCTCGAGAAGTCTGTGAATCAAGGAGACCGTGTTGTTCACAGGCGCACCAGCAGCAATCTGTCCAAATGAAGTTGTCTTCTCAGAAGTCGCCCCTGCGGGAAGCTACGCTCAACAGGGCTGCCAATGCTTCCGCTATTTTTGGACTCCTGTTTTGGAGCGGTATGTGGAATTTGTGGCCCATTTGTGAACAGACTCAATGGGGGAAAACGTCCTTTTTCAAGGCTTCATGTGCCACTACATGATGCCCAGCAGAGTTTCACAGACAAGGCAGGTGAAGGCGCTAACCAATCGGCTGTGCAGAAACAAGAAGAGGAAGAGCCACGAATGTGTGTAAGCATCTTCATTAAGCTGTGACCCCATCGCTCAGCAGGTGCTGCCCACGGAGTGACCTGTATCGGGGTGCGTACCTTCTCTTCCCTGATTGCAATTTATTTATCCATCCTCCACCGATTGTCATCGAGGTATCGATCTGTATCGCTATATCGATACAATGTCATTGACACATGTCATTGTGGCCATCGGTATATGCATTTCCCTGACCTGTAAGCAGTGCCTGTAAGAGAGATGTCTGTGCACACGTGTGAAAGAGTCTTGAAGGTAAATACCTAGCAATCGAAGGGCTAGGTCACAAAGTGTGCGCATCTTCAATTTTATTTGTTATTGCTACATTGATCTCCGAATGAGTTACACCAATTTACGTGCACTCTGGCAGCGTGCGAGAGTATCTTTCTGCACGGATGTGGCAAAAACTGGCATCATAATCACGGGTGGGAAAAGGTGTCCCATTTCAACTTGCGTATCTGCGACTTATTAATGTGGGCGAGCATTTTTTTCTGTGTAAGTATCGCTCATTTGATTTGCACGGTCTGTGCTTCCTCCATTGGAATCCTTTGTCCATTTTTTTCCAGCGGACTATTTGTCTTTATAGTATTGATTTATAGGAGTACGTCATATATTCCAGATAGTAACTTTTGCCAGTTGTTTATACAAATGTCTGTTGTCATATGAAAGACTTTATTTCATTTAGTCAAATTTATCAATCTTATCCTTTATGTTTTGTGTCCTTTGTTCACTGTTTAAAAAAAAAACACAAAAATAACTTCTCTGCCCCATGATGACAAAGATATTCTCATAAATTTTCTTTTAAATGTTCTATTATTTTGGTATTTATTCCTTAAGATCTGATGTTTGTATGTCATCTAAAGTAGAGGTGAAAGGTTATTTTTTTTCTTTCTATAAATATAGCCATTTCCCCCACCACACTGATTGAATAAAACATTCCCTCTCACCATCCCTGTCTCTCACCAAGTTTCTAGTGCGTTGAAGGGCCTCTTCCACCGTTTTTGCTGTTACTCTGATCCTCTCGTCTATCCCAACATCACATTTACCCTGCTATGATTACCGTGTCTTTAAAATAAATTTACTGTAGGAAAGAGCAAGGCCCCTCTCCTTCTTCTTCCCAAGTAATTTAGCTATCTCTGGCCCTTTGTTTTTTCAGAAATATCTTACAAGTAAATTCTGTCAAGATCCTCAAAACCAGGGCGCCTGGGTGGTACAGTCGTTAAGCGACTGCCTTCGGCTCAGGGCACAATCCCAGCGTTCTGGGATCAAGCCCCACATCAGGCTCCTCCGCTAGGAGCCTGCTTCTTCCTCTCCCACTGCCCCTGCTTGTGTTCCCTCTCTCGCTGGCTGTCTCTATCTCTGTCAAATAAATAAATAAAATCTTAAAAATAAAAAAAAAGATCCTCAAAACTAAACAAACAAATGAAAACATGTTTGGATTCTGGTTCCATTCTTTTTGCATTACATTGAGTCCATGTCATCCAAGGATAAAATGTGCCATAAAGAAAAAGAGCAGGAGGGGCCCTACAGCACCTTGGAGATTTAAGACACTGGAGTCGGGGGGGGGGGGGGTTCCTCGCTCCCCCTGGGCTTTCCTCTGCAGGTAGCACCCTTTTGGAGGCCAGGATTCAGATATTTCTAGACACACAGCCAAGCCACCATCAGAGATCTTCTGTGTCTCGCTGTCACACCCCACCTAGATCCCAGGCGGATGCGGTTGCCCTGGGCGTGTGGACAGGCTACAACGTGCCTCTGACTCCAGCTGCAGTGGCCTGTCCTCCCCGGGCTGGCCCCAGCCCCGCCTCTCCGTGAGCCAAACACCCTGCAAGGTGTTGACTCCCATCGAGTGTCCCTGGTCCTCACCTGCTCCCCCTACACTCTTGCATCTGTGCCCTCATTATTCTTCCTCTTGGAAGAATATCCTTCCTCTTGGAAGAATATCCTTCCTCTTGGAAGGAGTCGGCCTTCCAATGGCCTTATCACACGGTTGCCAGACCCGTCCTCCAAAAACACAGACATGGCCTCTCTCAAGAGACGGGGGCTGCGACTTCTGAGCTGTGCTGACACAGTAGGCCCTAGCCGTAAGGACCTTTTAAATTTATATTTTAATTAATTAAAATTTTTAAAAAATTAGAAATTCAGCTCAACACATGGGGTCACATCAACCCCATTGCAAGGGCTCAGTTGCCTAAGAGCCACCTACATTCTTACCATCACAGAGGGTTCTAGCAGACAATGCCCCCACAGAGACTCACAGCATCCCCTGTTCCCTCTGTGGGGTAAGAGCCAAACACGCTAGGTGAAACCCAGGGCACCTGACATCCCAGCCCTCACCTGTCTGTCTCCCCACCGGCCTGCCCTGATAGGTTAAAACCAGGACAAGCCCTCAGCCTCCTTGGAACATCTGGGACTTCCCTGACTCCACTTTGGCTCAGTCCATTGCTAGTTCTCCAGCTTCTCTTGCTACCAAATCGTATTCTCCCTTTCAGGCTCCACTCACACAGTACTTCCCCTTTAACATCTCCCCAGTCTCCTTCTCGAAGCTTCCCCCACCCACTGTCTGCGCTTCTATTGCACTCGGGCACAATGTCACGAAACTCCATTCGCACAGGGCAAGGCTCTGCCACAAACAGTTGTCTGTCTCTGGAGCCCAGCTCAGCGGCCGGCACCCAGAAATTGTCAGTGCGTGATTATGGAACCTGGTCAAATACAACGTCGAAACACCACCCCCCCACCCCCCGCCAAATTAATCTGGAGTCTTCCAACACCGCTCTGCCCTATCACTTAGCCCCCCGCCCGCCTCCCCCTTTCTACTCACGCCCCCACACTTAATTACATTCTCATCAGCCTGCGGAATGGTCTGCTGGCTCCCTGCGTAGTTGAAAGTGTGTAAACAGCAGTGAGATCCTGTTCATTATAAAGACTTCCTCGCATTCATTGCAGCCAGTTCCGGTCTCCCCTGATTGCAAAGGAGATAGGACCGGCCACAGGAGACAGGAAGGAGTTTATTGAAAGGGAAAATAGCGGCCCGGAGGTGGTAGAGCAATAGATACACACGCTTCACGGGGTACGTGGCCCTGTCCCCGAGGAGAGACGCAGAAGGACAACGAGAGGTGGAGGGAAAGAGAGGGAACGGAAAGAAAAGCAGAGACGCAGAGCAGAGCAAACTCTAAAGAAAAAGCAGAAGAGGCGCGAGGTCAGAGTTGAGAGAGGGAAGCTGTCAGTGAGAGACACGCACACATTCACAGATGGAGGGAGACAGACAGACACTGAGCAGAGGGTGAAAAGGTGCAAGCTGCCGGGTCCCTTGCCCCACACAGCACGCGAGCTCTGGGGCTCCGCAAATCCAACAGGCATCACGCATGGAGCGTCAGCACACGGGAAGTTGGAAAAGCCATGGAAAGAACAAATGGAAACCAAACTCAGCTTCAGCCACCAGAATCTTCAAAACCAGCCTCGTCGGCCCTGAATGGCATTCGCGTGTACCCGATCCTTCCTCCCTAAAAAGATCCAGAGAGAAAAGTCTGGAAATGCAGCATGTGCTCTGAATGGCATTCGCGTGTACCCGATCCTTCCTCCCTAAAAAGATCCAGAGAGAAAAGTCTGGAAATGCAGCATGTGCTCTGCCCTCTCAGCTGAGGCTCCTTTGGAGGCCCCCGTCCAGAATGCTTGGCCAGGATCTGTGTCTTTGCCGTGGACAGCACCAAGCCGAGGAACAGGCAAAGTAGCCCCAAAACTTTCTTTCCCGAAACTTGGGACATCTGGGGTTTTCAGAGCTTGGAATGTGCTAGATATAATGATGCCTGGCCACTGAAGAACGCTGGCTTCTTAATGATGGCGAGAGGCTGTTTTTGAGCCACATAACAAATCTCGCCTTGTCTCTTTCCAGATGCCTCGAAAGTTTACTCTCAAGCTCCATCAGCTTGGGCACCAGCCTGGGCGATGTGCTTTCTCATTCACTCCATGCACTCCTTTACACACTCCTTTGTAAGTTCATTTCTCTGACACCTCGTATGGTTCAGCATCATGCCCGGGGCCGCGGCGGTAAATGGAACCAATGTCCCTTGCATCTAGAGAGTTCAGGGCATAGTAGGGATAAGCAGACACTAAGCAAAGAACCATAGTAATATTTCCGGTGACACAGTAGTGTCACACTAGAAATGAGGATGTACGCAACAAATTAAACAGTGCCTCCAAAGAATCGAAAGCAGAGAATCGTAGTTGCTCTGCTGCCGTAACACAGTACCACGGACTGGGCGGCTTCCACAATAGACACGTATTTCGCACAGTTTCTAGAAGCTGGAATTCTGAGATCAGGACACCAGCATGGCAGAGTTTGCTGAGGTCTCTCCTCCTGGCCTGCAGATGGATGCCTTCTCTCTCTGTCCTCATGTGGCTGTCTCTTCTTTTCTTATAAGGGCATGAATCCCACCATGAGAACCCCACCGTCGTGACCTTATCTGAACCTAATTACTTCCCAAATGCACCATTTTCTAATAATATCACATGGGGGATGAGGGCTTCATCATGAATTTTAGGGGGGGACACAAACATCCAGTCACTTCCACATGCGTGTTCGTGGAAGCACGATTTATGATAGACGAAAGGTGGAAACAACCCAAGTGTTCCTCCACGGTGAATGATAAATTATGGTATACGTACACAGTGGAATATTATTCAGCCTTGCAAAGGAATGAAATCCTGACGCATGCTACACCATGAACGAACCAGAAAAAATCAGGCTAAGTGAAAGAAGCCAGTGACAAAAGGTCACACGGTACATGATCCCACTTAAAGGAAATATCCAGAATAGGCAAACCCACAGAGACAGAACACAGATTGGTGGTTGCCAGCATTTGGAGTCAGCACGTAATGGATACAGTGTTTCCTTGGGGGTGGGGAATGGAAACGTTTGGAAACGAGATAGCACAACACCGTGAATGTACGAAGTGCCACTCAGTTGTTCACTTTAAAAAGATTAATCTTACGTTATGTTAACTTTACGTCATTAGAAAGGAAAAAAAACATAGTCTTAAAAAGTGGGCTAGTGTGGGGTGACCTAATTTAAACCAGGAGTCGAAGACAGACACTTCTGGGGCATGTATACGAAGGGTGAGGGATGAGTAGAAGTCAGCAAGGGGGCGAGGGGAGGATGGCAGGTTCTGGCCAAAGCCAGGGACATCCAGGGAAGCCCTACAGTGAGACAGAACTTGGTGCATTTGGGAACGAGAAGGAAGTTAGGGCAGAGAGCCAGGGAAACTAACGGGGGGCGGGGGGAGCCTGGACCGGTAGTCAGTGGCAGGTCTTCATAGGCATTTTGATGCTTTAGGGGTTTTGCTCCTATCTTTTTAGCATCGAGGGGCATGGAGAGGGGAATTGACATGCCCGTTATACATCATAACGTCCGTCTGGCCCCTTTGAGAAGATGGGATTGAAGATGCACAGAAATGGTACCAGGCTATTGATTGGAATCTCCCTCCCCTCTCCTTTCCTGCCCCATCTTTTTCCCCCCTTTTCTTGTTCTTGTATACGAACACAATCTGGGCTGAGTGTCCAATGCTTACATCACAGCCTTTAACTCTCCAACTTTCACAGACATGACTCCATGTTTTTCTAACGTTTCTGGAGCTGGATCCATTTCTTTCTTTCTGTTAGCAACTCCCTCCCTTTTCTCTGTTTGCCACATTCTTTCTTTTGCCTTAAGATTAAAACAAAGTTACCAAGCTCTAGGCAGGCAAAGCCCAGCAACACACTGCAGCCCTCCCAAGGAATCGAACAATTTTTTGGTTCTGGAATGTTCCTTCCATTGTATCTCTGATGGCTGCTTCCTTCTCTGTCCCTGGGACATTTCTCCAAAACGAACTGGAGCTGCTCTGTCTACACTCTGGTCTCCTATTTCTCCTCAGCATCGTGCATCTGACCCTTCCCTCTCTGACCCAGGCTCTCTCGAGGATTTGTGCCTGGTCACCTTTTTGACCCCTGCAGTGTTGCCTCTTGGTTTTGGAGCTGACTTCTGTCCTCACATCCCACCCTCTTATGTGGCTTTGTCTCCTTTTTTAAAACTGCCTGATTTTTTCCTATGTCTCTTTTCACTTAAAACTTCTTATTTAGTCCTTCTCATCTCTGGTTTTACAGAGCCCCAAATTTCTCAAATAGTAGTGAAGGCGCAAGAAGACATTCTTGACGGCATCTTTGTTCCTTGTGTCCTTTGCATATTGCATGCATTTTCTCAATGTTTTGCAAGCTGAAATTTGTCCTAGAGCTGATGTTGTTGCTGCTCTGGTTATTCATCTTTAAGTGATGTGATGTGTAAGCGGGGCTGGTGTTTTTCCATAAACATTTTGAGTAAATTGTCTTTGCTTCCCCTTCTGGTTCCCTTTGGTTGTTCTTGGCTTCTCAGATCTCAAACTGGAGGCCTTCTTCGGTGTAAATTTATAACACTCTCATTGTTACTGAGCAGCCGGAGGGGAGTTGAGAGGAAGCCTGAGCTCTGAGTAGTGTTCACAGGAATATTTATCTCGGCGGCAATTCTTTCCACGCATGGGGAAGCGGTTGTTGCTGCCGGCTCAGGGTCCTGTATTCGCGTCTAATTTGGCACAGCCTCGACTCCAGTATAAACTTTGGCTATGCCCGGGCTCCTTCCTGGTGCTACGGCTTGACACTTGGAGGAAATGCCTCTATAACCCTGATCGGATTTTCTTTGATGTGGCAGCTACGTGAATCCTAGGTCTTCTCCTGGTCTTTGTCGTGGGGGTCGCAGAGCCCACGCACCGACTGTGGGAGTTTCCATCACTTTCAACACATCCTCCACCTAATTGGGAAAACTTAATGACCCCCCCAGGGTGTCCTCTACATTCCTTCCATAATGCACCTAGCCTCACTGTGTCCACCTCTTTCTTCTCCAGGTGGCCACCACACTAATCCTGGACCCTCGGAGTGCGGCTGTCACAAATGATGCCGATCCTTGAGGTTCAGGTAAAGCCCAGATTATAACGTCCCCATCTGCCACATGGCCTCGCCATGCAGCCAGGTCTTACCCCCCACCCAGGTAAGTGCAGAAGATTCCACCAGAGCACCTGTATTTTGCTCCTGATGATAATGCCGTGCTTAGGAAAGAGCTGTTACGTTGTACTCTTAGTATCTTCCTCAGGTTGATACCTCCTGCACTGTCTACCAAAACCTTCTCAGGCTCCATCATTTATGAGCTCATTCCCTAAGTTTCAGTTCTTTCCTGCCCATTCTTTACCTTTGTCATCTTTCCAATGGGGAATTCAGCTAAGGGTGTTGTGAAGAAGTTTTTAAAAAGTCTAAGAGGAGATAGATGTCTGTGCGGTCTAATCCAAACATCCGGCTCTTGGATTTCCTGGCTACATCCCGCTGCCCTGCAAGATCCCGCTTGCACTGTATGTGTCTTAAGGTAAGAGTATTTGCAGGTGAGCACCGGTGCAAGGTGGGTGGCCTGAGTCAACGATATCCAGCTGTGTGCAGATGAACCCATTTAAGACCACTCCCCAGTATGCGGATTTATTGACCAAATATAAAGGTACCAGACTTGGGGGGAAAATTCCACTTGGACCCTATTTAGGTAATTTCAATTTCCCTTTTTTCCTTTTTCCCCCCGAAACTGAGATAGTATATGAATCAAGTATTTAAGGATTTCAAAGTAAACAAAGAAACCAAGGACACTTTTAAAAAGTTTAGAGACTATTAAAAGACTATATAAAAGGTGTTAGAATAGACACCCACATAAAAACTAAGGTAACACATTATTAGAGATCTTTACTCTCCCCTGAGTTGGGTATGGTTTTTTGTTGTTGACGACGATGACGATGATGATGATGATGATGATGATGTGTGTGTGTGTGTGTTGTGTTTGTTTTGGAGCGGGTGGAGATTTCAGAGGCAGAGTGCTAAACTAATCTACATTGTTTTGGAGATTGGAGTTTTCTCCACAATCAGCAAGCATATCAACTTCAATAACCATAAAACAGGGACAAAAAAATCCGAATAGAGGACCCTATCGCCCACCTAACAGGATTACCATATTGCTGTCAAATAACGAAGAGACATATTTTCAGCTATTTCAAAGCTCAATAGCCAGCCTGATGTTATCCCGCCCTCCTTCCTGCTGTGTTCCGGCAACATGGAATAAGAAATTTGGGATCCGGTGGAATAGTCCACTATGAATCTTTGCTCAGTGTGGCTGGCCAGCAACCTGAATAAATGGCCAGTGTGACTTAATGACAGAGAAGTGATCCATTAATGTATAAAAGTGTACGAAGAACCCGAGTGATCCCCACAGGTGCAGAACCATATTGGACCCTCCCATGTGGGACATGTCCTTTGCTGTCAGAATGTCTTTCCAGCTTTCTTTTGGTTCTCACCCCCTGTGAGACAGTGACCTAGCAGGTAGGTGTATATTCTAAGAAACAGAAGTACACTATGGAATAAAGACAGTGAGAAATACCTGATGGATTCATCTCCTCTTATGATTGATAAAATAGGACTTTTTGTGCATATACAAGGATTAGGGCTACAGCAGGAAGTCTTGCCCTTTTATTTTCTCTTATATTAGGGTATATCAAGATGCTTGTTCTGACAGCCTCTCCTGGCATTTTGGTTTTAAAAACAAACAAACAAACAAAAACCAACTCTACATCTCTTAGACAACAATGGGCGATTGTCAGATGGTGAGTATAATTTTAGCAGAAATAAGACAGTTCCTCCTTGTTGCCTTGTTTAAAGTCCCCCTTCCTGAAGCGAGCGTCTGCTACTGTGCCATGTGGAAAATTGTGAGTGCCCCTCTTCAACCTCCATGCGCTGGGCTGTGGGAAGTCAGTGCTCGGAGGTGGGGTCCTGTCCACCTGCTGTCAGGCAAACAGCTCGAGCGATGATTATTTATTTACAACAGCTAATACAATTGGTAGTAACGACTTCATAGGGAACCTCTAAGTGCGGGCAAGATGAAAAATTTACTAAATTGGAGAATAAAAATGCATAAGAAAATGTACAGAATCAATATTTCATGGCCTTGGCTTTACCTTGCTGTTCACAAATCTATTCCCGAGTTCGCATTAAAATTTAAAGCAACGTCATGCGACAAGTTCAAGCCCTGGGTTATTTCACGTTAGTTTAGCTTTAGAGGAGTTTTGTTGTCGCTTGTTTCGTAAAGTCATGAGGACCCGGGGAGAGGGGGACACTTAGGAAACCATTTAGCCAGGTAACTCTGCTTTTACTTCTTTTTATTTTTTCCCCCAGGCAGGAAGACAAAATTGTGTCTGACATACATAGAAAGGTGGTTTTAGTCATTCTACTTCTGAACCAGCTAAGCCTTAGCAATCTTTGCTGTTCAACCTTGCACCAGATTTTAAAAGACTGTTTTTAAAACCTTTGAGAGACAAACTATTATTTTGTTTAAAAAAAAATCACTTATTGGGGCGCCTGCGTGGCACAACGGTTAAGCGTCTGCCTTCGGCTCAGGGCGTGATCCCGGCGTTATGGGATCGAGTCCCACATCAGGCTCCTCCGCTATGAAACTGCTTCTTCCTCTCCCACCCCCGCCCCACTTGTGTTCCCTCTCTCGCTGGCTGTCTCTATCTCTGTCGAATAAATAAATAAAATCTTTAAAAAAAAAATCACTTATCGAATAGCTACTATGTGCTAATCACTCAGTAATACCTATCTACCACCTGACTCCACTGGAGAAGGGCCATGATTTCTATGTTCTCCATGTTTCCGTGAAGCTATGAAATGACACCACAGAGAACAGAAAGCTAGAGGAACAGATACCCAATTTGAAGCCTTCTGCATAGTTGAAGTGGAACACTTTCGGGGGGGGGGGCGCTTGTATGTTTTGAGGAAATGCAGACAGAAAGACAATAATTAATAGCTCTTTCTCAATGATTTCCCAACAGCTTAATAAAGACACTGGTATGATGGGATCAAAGTTCATAAAATCTACAAAACATGACGGCTATACCCAACGCTTCCTCTAGTTTTTGTTGGGTTTTTTTGTTGGGGCCAGTACACAAGGTTATTTGCAAAGTATCAATACAGCCTCTGTTTCAGCCGCTCACCATTATTCTGAGGTCCCTCAGCTATTTTAATACATTACTTTGTCCAGATAGGGGTTTGGATGGCACATAGATGAATGGGATAAGAGGAGGACACAAGTTCTGGTGCTAGAGAGACAGTCTTGAAGACCACCCAGAAACTGCTACTCAAGGAAGCTTTATTCTTCAGTGCTAAGTATAAGACAATCCAGGAAGGTTTTGTGTCAGTATCAAGGAACCGTGTTCCATGTGGATACCTCGTGGCCTATAGGGAAACCGGAGGTCTGCCCAGTGTGCAGACGAACATCTCCGAGCAAAAGCCCAAGATGGCCAACAGCCTTTCTGTTTGGTCTTGAATGATTTCTAATCCCTCATGGGTCAAGAAATACTCATGATATTGATTCAATGCCCTCCACCTGCATTTTTATTCTTCTAATCTGCAACCCCTGAAAAATGGTTATTTTAAGTGAAGTTTAGAAATCTGTTCAAATATTTAGAGTGATAGTATGATAATCCCCACACAAGTTTTACTGCTCATCCTGTGTGTTTCCATTTAAAGCACAAGCCAGGGTGGTAATGAGAAGGTGAGTGGGGGACGGGCTCACGCTCTCTGGCAGCAGCACAAATCCCTCTTGGGGTACTTGACCCTGCGTGTCTTCAAGTGATCACACACAGTCAAAAATTTATAGTATATGGGTGGTAGGAGACAGACGATAAGGGAGTTTCTGGAGGAACAGCTTTCTTTTCTTAGTAAAAGAGAAAGTCAGTTTGGTTCCTGCAAGTGGTGGAGGTGAAAAGAGGGATTCGAGAGCCTTCCTCTTGAAAGGACGGTCCACAAATCAACAGTCTGCAGCCCCTGGGAGCCCCTGAGACATGTAGGCTCGCTTGTCCAGGCCGGACCTCTGAGCCAGCATCTGCTTTTTATTTCCCTATCAACTATTTAAAGAACATTTTTTATATAATAAGCCACATCCATTTGAAGTGTCAACCTTGATGCATTTTGACAGTCATCTACCCACAGGAAACCATCATGACAAGACACAAAAAGTTCCATCACCCCAAAAGACTGGGCCCCTTTGCGGTCCTTTCTGCCACTGCTCGGCCCAGGTAACCACCAGTCTGCTTTCTCTTCCCATAGATTACTGTACATTTTATAGACATGGAATCCTATAGGAGGCTCTTCTTTGAGCCTGGCCTCTTTCACTCCAAATAATGCTTTGAAGACTCCCCCAGGCTGGTGAGTATCTCAGGAGCTCATTCCATTTTGTTCATTCCATGGTGGGTAGCTACTACCTTCTGTTTCTCCATTCACCAGCGGAGGGCTATTTCCTTCCAGCTTTCGACTACCGTGAATAAAGCCGCCATGAACATTCCTATTCAAGTCTTTGTGAGGGTGTTTCTTTGAGGTAAATACCTGAGTGTGGAATGGCTGGATCGTATGCTGTGTGTATGTTTAACGTTTTAAGAAAATGCCGGTTTTCCCAAGTGGTTTTACCATTCCGCATTCCCCCCAGCAGGGCCTGGTTGAATTCAGGTTGAATCACACCCTCGACATTTGGTATTATTGGTCTCTAATTTTAGTTATTCTAGGGGAGCGTGGTGCTACCAGTTTGAGGTTTTAGTTTGCATTTTCCTGATCCACTGTGGACGTTAAGAGAGTCTCCATTTTGGCAAGACCCCCCCCTCTCCACCACTGTGCTTTACGTACACGGGAAAGTTTGAGCCGACAGAGAAGGCCCAGCACGAGGCCCGGCGGAGGCAACGATCGGAGCCAGGAAGCACAGTCAGTTCAGTGATGGGTATGACCACCCATTGGTGTTGACTCCCAGCCACAGGGCTGGGTGCTTTCTACAGCAGCGTGAGAACTCAGCAGGCATGTGCGAGATGTCTGTAATTGATCATCTCTTTCTTCAACTCCCATTTTTCTTCTGATTTTGGAAAACAGACACAGTTTAAAGAGGAAAACTAAAATTTCCCACAAATCCATGATGTACCGATAATCTTTTTAAGCGAAAGCCTTGGTGCTACATGACTTTCCCATTGCAGCTCTAACAGAATACCGCCTGCTACTTTCTTATCTTCTGGTCTGGAGACCAGAAATCTGAAAAGGAGCCTTACGGGGCTCACATCAAGGTGTTGGCGGGGCTGAGTTCCTTCTGGCAGCTCTGGGGAGAATCTTGCCTGTTTTCGCATCACGAGGTCCCAGATTCTTTGGCCGGAGGTCCCTTCCGGCAATGACGGCATGCCAGCTTCCACTTCCACCTTGCCTTCTGACTGTTGTCTCTTTTTCCTTCACTTCTAAGGACTCCTGCGATGACATTGAGCCCTCCCGGATAATCCAGGATAATCTACCCATCTCAAGATCCTTAACTTAATCACCTCTGCAAAATTCCTTTTGCCCTGCAAGCTCACATATTCACGGGTTCCAGGGATTACAACATGGACATCTCTCAGGGGCCATTATTCTGCCTCTCCCACACACATTTTTTTTTCTATCTAGTATGACAGTAAATGGGAATGGTTTGCAAATCCTCCCTCCCCTTCCTTGTAAGGAGGAAAGCCACTTTTATGGGTATAGAGGAAGGTGTAAGAAGCTGCATGTCTGTTAACCCACATGGTAACACCTGCCAATAAGGATAGCAATAAGAAGCAACAGTGTTTTCTAGTTAATCAAGAGGGTTTTTATCAAAATTGTCGTGTATAGTAGACATGAACGAGCAGTTTAAAACAATAAAGATTATATTTTGCTAAAAAAAAAAAGATAGCAATAATAAGAAGAATGGGTCACATTTATTCAGTTCTTAATCCACATGACGTTCTATGGAATTCATATACGTATCTGTTGATTTAACCCTTAAAATAACCCTGCCATGGTCTGAAGGTTTGTGTTTCCCAAAAAATGCATATGTTGAAATCCTAACCCCCAATGGTATCAGGAGGTGGGGCCTTGGGGAGGGACTCATGTCGGGAGGGTAGAGCCCTCATGCGTGGGACTAATGCTCTTTTAAAAGAGGCCCTGCAGAGCTCCGTAGCCCCTTCCACCACGTGAGGACACAGACAGAAGTTCTGTGAACCAGGCAGTGAGTCCCTCACCAGACAGCTGATGGGCCGGCACCTTGATCGTGGACTCCCCAGTCTCCAGAAGAGCAAGAAATTAATTTCCACTGCTTACAAGCCATCCAGGTTACGGCATTTTGTTACAGCAACCCAAACAGACCGAGAAAGGCTTAGGAAGCTGTCTTGCTGCTCTCGTTGCCATCCTACAGGCGTGGACCTGAGACACAGAGAGATTCGGAAACTCACCCAAGGTTGCACAGCAGGCACCCAACTCAGGCTCTGAGGCTCAAGTGTTCCTTTTTTTTTTTCTTTGCTAATGCACAGGGCTAGTCAGGGTTCTCCAGAGAAACCGAGCCAATAGGATGTGTATTTAAAAAGAGATTTATAATAAAGAATTGGCTCACACGATCACGGAGGCTGAGAAGTCCTATGATTTGCCTTCTGTAGGCTGAAGGCTCTGGAAAGCAGGTGATGTCATTCACTTGCGGTCCAAAAGCCTGAGAACCGGGGGGGTGGGCATTGGTGGCAATCCCAGTCTGAGGGTCAGAGGAGATGAGACGGAACGTCCCAACCCAAGCAGGTGAAAGGAACAGATTCCCCTTTTCTCTGCCTTTTTGTTCTGTTCAGGCTCCTCACATGCACACTGTGGAGGGGGGTGCACTGACTCCACTGCTAATGCCACCCGGAAGTACCCCACCGACGCACCTGGATGCCCAGGAAGCTGACACGAAGGAGCCATCACAGCCAGACACGGAGATGATGGCGAGAAAGAGAGAGGAGACGGAGGTGAGAAGGAAGGACGGAGGTGAGCCAGAGCCTACGTGGTGTTTTGGCAGAGAAAGGAGCATGAATGGAAATTTCTAGAGGCAAAGGGAGACGAGTGGGAGGAATAAAGCAGCCAGCTGCTGGAGGTTAGGGAGCTCTGGGAGAAGGCGGTGGAAAGAAGGGCTGTCAGCAGTGGTCCCCGTACGATGAGCAGCAGAACACTTCCCAGGTATCCCCAAGAAGCCACTGGAAGGCCCACACCACCTTAGCTCCATCTTCACCTCTGTTTTCTTCTCCTTGAGCTCTTGCTGAGGTGAGCTTCCGGCAACTGAGAGAAGGTTTGGTTTTTCCCAGGAATCGTGGCGAGTTATTGTCTCTGCTGCCTTGATTTGCCTCCTGGGTTGTTTGTTTGTTTGTTTCAACCTTTTTCACGCTACAACATAAGCACTTTCCTGTAATAAAAATATTTTCCAAAACCATGACATGAAGGGCCACCTACCATTTCTCATGCCAACAGCTCATCGCCGTTGGTGTGAGTGACAGTAGCTGTGTGGGGCCGGGATGAAGGGCCGAATGGAAGCGCAGGGCTGTCCTTGGGGGTCGGGGTGGCACTTGGCACCTGTGGCTCCTTGCGACAGTCCCCTCCAGCCTGGGGGGTGTTGGCAGAGAAATAGCAATTACCACGCGGCAGTGCCTGCCTGCTCCCCGCATTCTCCGGAGGACAAAGTGGACTTTTTCTCTCTCGGGGTCACGGCATGAATGTTGCACATAGGGTCCCTGCGGTCAGAAAAGGCGCTCCAGCCGTTCCTTTGGGTGGGACTCAGATAATCTGTCGGAACCAACTTCCATTAGGAGGGAAAAGTGGTCAGCGCATCTCAAACCAGACCCATTCTCAAAAACACAAATAAGGCAACCTCATCGCCTTTATTATATATATACTTACTTAATTTACTTATATATAAATTTATATATATATATGTGTGTGTATATGTATATATTTGGAGGTTTTTTGGTTTTGGTGTTTTTTTTGTTTTGTTTTGTTTTGTTTTGTTGTTTTGTTTTGTTTTGTTTTGTTTTGTTTTTAGAGAGAGCAGGGGCCAGGGGCCAGAAGGAGAGAGAGAGAATCTGAGGCAGACTCCACACCCAGCATGGAACCCAATGCAGGGCTGGATCCCAAAACTCTGAGATCATGATCTGAGCTGAAATCCAGAATTAGCCACTCTACTGACAGAGCCACCCAGGCATCCCACCATTAATAGTTTTATTATCATTATTATTTACCCTAATAATAAGGGCACTTACTGAATGTGTGCCATTTGGGAAGCATCGTACGGCGTGCTTTAAATAAATTCTCTTATTTAATCTTCATAAGAAACTCCTGAGGGAGACCCCATCCCTCTATTACAAGTAAGGAAGCGGCCTCGGAGATTGTCCCCAGCCTAAGCTCACAGAACGAGTGTGTGGCCATTGGAGCCTCAAGTTCAGGTCTGTCGGATCCCAAATTCCATACCCTTCACCTTGGGTCCAGGGCCGCTTGTGTGCGAGTCTAATCTGAATACACACAGAATTGATGACCTGCCAAAGCAGAGAGCTCAGGAGTTCTGGGCCACTGAGATCAGGGTTCCCCGCCTCTTCCCGCCATCACCCCCAGCCTCACTTCCTGGGCCTGCAGCTCTGCCCTCTCCCCGCCGACCAGAGCGCTGCTTGCCTGGAGCGCTGGTCCTTTCCCCCTGCCACCCGGGCATCGGCTGCGAACCCTGCCCACCCCCACTGGGCACTGTCAGATACGAAAGCCTGGCCAAGCAAAACTGGGGTTTGCCTTTATTCCCCCAGGATAGCAGACAAAACCCTGAAGGGCTGTACCCCAGACCCGGCCTCTTCCACCTTTCTCCTATCTGTTGGGGTCCAGGGTCCTGCCCAGCCCAGCTTTCAGTTTTTGTGTAACCACACACCCCCTGCAGCTCCTGTGTTGAGTCTGTTAATACACATTCTGCCTTGGTCTTTAGAAATGCTTTTGCAGAGAGGAAGCTGGGATGCCGTGAGGTACTGCAAAAAATAAAACATTTGGCATTTATTATAAATAACATTTTAATAGTACTCACTTTATTTTCAAGTAAAAATCCTTATTACTCGCACGTTCTCTAGCTGCATGCATTTCAGTTTTTTTTTCAGAAGTGACTATAAATCTAATTCTCGATCACTAAATAAACTAACCAACGCTCATTAAGAAGGTTCTAGTCTATATCCGTACCGTAAACAGGACAAGAAAAAAATCTAGTATCATGGCACTGGAAGTCGAGAGTGCCAAGATCTTAGGAAAAAGTGGTAATCACTTATCACTTATTATAATTCATTAAGCTTGTAGGAAATATTTAGATACTTAATTGGCATTTAACAAGATAGCTATAGAGAGTAAATGAGACATTAAATTCTCTTCTTAAATGCCCATTAGATTTGCTTTAGAAATTAATTGATATCTAATTCATTTGCTATCAACTATTTTATCCTTTGCCAGCTGAGAAGTTCAACATATTAATGATAAACAGAGGCAGGAGAGGAGAGACATACTTTCTGAGCTCTGTGTCAGCCTAATTTAAAGGCAAAAGGTCCCTATGATGCCTCAGTCCCTTCCAAGGAGCATTGTCTTTGGGTTTAGAGGGAGAGACGCTGTCAGACCTGTCCAAACCCTCACCATCAAAGGCCCACCCATACAGACGACACATGAGGGGACCAGAAAGCCTCTCCACGAGGACCAGGTGAGATATCGGCACACGTATGTTCAAACTTGATGGAATGTGTGCACATGGCATCCAGTACCTCGGGGCTAGGCCTTGGGAACATGGAGGAGGCATATTTTGGGTTACTCTTGACAGGAGAGCAGTGGACTAAAATGAGAAGGAGAGGACAGGAAGCTGAGCTCTCCAGATGCCCCTGCAAGAAAGGACTTGCTGCCCCCAAACACTGGGACAGCAGCCAGCAGATTTCCCACCCACTCCTTTGGGCTTTGCATAAGGTGCAGAAAGCTGCCCCCAGTGAGGGTTCCTGGGGCAGCCCCCAGCCCCTGAATGATTGCAGGACGCATTACTTGCGCCGACTGTGGAACAATCCTGATGGGTCGTGTATGCTACAAAAGTCCTGGGGGAGTTGGCCAAGGCTTTCTGGATGCATTAAAGCTCAAACTTTTCCTTTGCCCGATCCTAATTCCTTTCCTTCTCGTGCCTAGATACTGATGCCGGACCAATATCCCACATATCGTGTGTCTCACCA
Organism: Ursus americanus; assembly: GCF_024610735.1. Classification (NCBI taxonomy): domain Eukaryota; kingdom Metazoa; phylum Chordata; class Mammalia; order Carnivora; family Ursidae; genus Ursus; species Ursus americanus. The sequence continues at coordinate 19,673,808 of NC_142148.1, forward strand.
TCTGCTTCTGGAGAACCGAATTTGCAACACGCAGCGGGAAAGGAGGATGCTTGTGTCCATTACAAGTCCTGGACGGCTTGTGCCCCAGCATGTTGAAGCACTAGGTTCCTTCAAACTGCCCACAGCTGTTTCTGGGAGTCACCAGGTAGTGTTTCCCAGGTATTGCCCATGGCCATGGCCAGGGCTCAGCTCTTTTTGATCTTTCCTGCTCTATTGTTTTTGCCTCTGCCCAAAGTTACGTTGCCTATTTATGGCAATATTTTCTTCTGTGGCAGAAATTGCCAGACAATCGCTTTATCTGCCTCTTCTCTCTGGGCAAAAAACTAGACTGTACACCCCCCCCACACACACCCCGGTCAAGTGTGACCCTATGATTCAGGTCCAGACAACAGAAAGTAAGCAGGGGTGATGAGTGGAGTGTCTCTTTCAGGCCTGGCCACACCACACACATGATTCTCCAAGAGCTCCCCTCTTCCACTGGCTGAATGCAGATGACTCTGAGACCCACGATGGAAGAAGCCTAGATCTCAATGTTTGGCCAACATGGAAGGCCTCCCTCAGGTCAGGAATACCCATTTCCTTAAGTGAGAGGTGAACCTTTATTGCCATAAATCACCAAGATTTGGTGGTTTATCAGTGACAACAGCTACTGTTGGATGAACTAAGATGGCGCCCATCAGGTACCACTGCCTAAGGCCAGGCACTCTGGGGGACACTTCTGCCATTTCCTTGTATACCTCCATTACCTACCGATCACCTCTCCTGCCACTGATGAGACACTGTAGACCTAAGATCTCAAAATGACCCCATGTTCTCAACACACAGAAGTCAAGAAGAGTTTCTGAGACTGTGAGCAGAACACGTCTCCATCCTTCTTCTGTGTCATTATGCATTAATGAATGGGCCTCAAAGTAACGCTAATCATACCCTAACATAACAACTATCTGAAAACAGCTCTTTAGCATTTTATTGAAGCAGGGTCTTCTCTCCACAAGAGGCTGACCCAAGAGGTCCATAGGACCAACATGAAGCTCTACTCAGAATTTCCCCTTCCCTTTGGGCGACTAGAGTTTGGGTTTGCTATTCCTGACTCTCTCCTCCCGATCTTGAATTTCCCCCATGAAGCTCCTCAGTCAGCCCTCAGGGCAAGCAGACTTCTGAAGGATTGGCTTTACCAAGTTCCCGTATGTGGCTCCATGAGGGCAGGGGCCTCGCCACTGTATCCTCAGCATCTAGATAGTTTCTGGTGTATAGACGATGCAGTCATGTCTGTTAAATGAACAAAGGATGTGTGTAATTGAGTAAAGAGCAGAACGTATCATCAAGAGAGACCTTTTGTGGGGCGCCTGGGTGGCACAGCGGTTAAGCCTCTGCCCTCGGCTCAGGGCGTGATCCCGGCGTTATGGGATCGAGCCCCACATCAGGCTCCTCAGCTATGAGCCTGCTTCTTCCTCTCTTGCTCCCCCTGCTTGTGTTCCCTCTCTCGCTGGCTGTCTCTATCTCTGTCAAATAAATAAATAAAATCTTTAAAAAAAAAAAAGAGAGAGAGAGACCTTTTGCTGTCCCGCACTGTGGTCAGTCTTGGGGAAGAAAACACCGGGTAAGAGAGAGATGCCCTTGAGAGTTCTGTGTTTCTGCTGCACTTGACCTTGTCAGATACTCACCCAGCCTGATTACCATTTGTGAGGACTAATTTTTTAAAAAACAAACTTTAGGGGCGCCTGGGTGGCACAGCGGTTGAGCGTCTGCCTTCGGCTCAGGGCGTGATCCCGGTGTTCTGGGATCGAGCCCCACATCAGGCTCCTCCACTATGAGCCTGCCTCTTCCTCTCCCACTCCCCCTGCTTGTGTTCCCTCTCTCGCTGGCTGTCTCTATCTCTGTCGAATAAATAAATAAAAAAAAATAAAATAAAATAAAAAATAAAAAAATAAAAAAAATAAAAAACAAACTTTATTTTCACTGAAACAAGAAAATAGCTATAACCACAACCATAAACTATGAAGCAGGCTAGCCAAATACCATGGAATCTGTAGCAAAACAAGGTGAAACTTGACATCTCGCATTTCTCCTCAGACCTTGAACATAGAACAATTTTTTTGGAAGTGACAATTCAGATCTTAAGAACCTAATCTAAGAGTGCTTTGATTAGAGCCACAAGGTCTAGGGGGATGATCAGATCTCTAGAGCAGGGAATACATTCCTCTAGAAACTTCCAGAGACAGGGGGTTCTGAAGAAGACACTAGAGACACACCAACTCCAATCTGTCTTGTTAGCCTTCTAGATGAAGTTGTCAAAGGTCAGGGGAGGTAAAAGCAAAAAGGTAGCACAGAGAGCCTTGCTACTCAAAGTGTGGTCTGAGGGCACTCAGCACGTGATATTTCATTACACGTATCAACTGACTGGCCTTAGTACCCAGATAGTTAGTCAAACACTCTTCTAGTGTTTTTGTGAAAGTATTTTTCGATTGGATTAATATTTGCCTCAGTGGTCTTTGAGTAAAACAACTTGCCCTACACAATGTGGGTGGGCCTCATCTAATCAGGGTAAGGCTTTAAGAAAAGAGAAGAGAAGAAAAAAAGAAAAAAGAGAAGAAAAGAAAAAAAAGAAAAGAAAAGAAAAGAAAAAGAAAAAGAAAAACCTGGAAAGCAGAGGAATTCTACCAGCAGACAGGCTTTGGACTAAAATCACAACTCTTCCCTGGGTCTCCAGCCTTCCAGTCTACCCTGCAGATTTTGGATGCCAGCCTTCCAAAATTATGCAAGCCAATTCTTTAAAATAAATATCTCCCCCTGTTCTCTTCTGTTTCTCTGGAGAACTCGTACTAACACAGCATTCAAAAAACATCTCTAAATCCACTTACCCCTGTGTCCTTTTTTCTACAACCTTTCATCCTCTAGGAAGACAAGAACAGCACCTGTCCCAGGCCTCTAAATTCATGGTATATTCTACTTACCCAGCATTTTGCATTGACTGATATATATCGAAAGTCTTATAAGTTGCAGTAACTTTCTTGACGTAGCTGAAATGAGAGCTCCTGGGGGGCAAAAAATTGCCTAATGTACCTAAGCACCAGTTTGCAGCTTCCAGTGAGGTACCTGGGCCGCTGGAGGGGAAATGAAAGTCTGACAAAGGCTGGAGTGAGCCACCGTACTCAGTGTCACAGATGTGTCTAGGACCTCATTTTTCCTTCTTGTATCAACTCTTGAAGGTCTCTCTTTTGTTTAAGATTTTATTTATTTATTTATCAGAGAGATTAAGAAAGAAGAAAGAGAGGAGAGAGCACCAGCAGGAGAAGCATCAGGCAGAAGGAGAAGCTGGCTCCCCGCTGAGCAAGGAGCTCGATGCAGGACTCGATCCCAGGACCCTGGCATCACGGCCTGAGCCAAAGGCTGGTGTTTATCCGACTGAGCCATCCAGGTGTCCCAACTCTTGAAGGTCCAGTATCTTCAGTGATGGGACATTGATGTCATACAACTTCAACTGTTCTCAACATTCCACCAGTGAAGTCTTGTCTACATGCCAGCCAAGCAGCTGGACCTTCAGTCGGTTCAGCCGGCTGTGGTAGGACGATCCATGAGCTGTCCCAGCAGTCCAGCTCCTGTCCCTTCACGCCATCCTACGTGGTCTTAGACTATAGCACTCTGCACAAGCTGTCTTTAAATACTGCATCATGAACAAGGAAAGAGAACGTGTCTTACTCATCTCTGGTTCTCAAACATCCCTGAGTAGAAGGATCACCTGAACATCTTGTTTAACCTGCAGAATTCTACTGCTTCTCAGTGTCCTTTCCCTCCCTCCACCCCAGGATTCTGATTCACTGGTAGGGGGCAGATCCCTAGAATCTGCTCATTCAACAGATTCCCTAGAGAATCCCAATGTAGCTGGTTCATGGACCACACTGAAAAACTCCTAGCTAGAGAATTTGGGTTTCTCAACTAGATTCATTGACAAATGAAATGAATAGAAGTTAAAATAGTCACGACAGTAACTCACTGACCTTTCCTCTGCAGGTGAAAGGTTACTTCCAGCTACTTTAATTCCCTGAACCCAGAGCTAGCTAGTCTTGCATGCTGGTTCACAGGTTTCCTGAAATATGGTCAAGTGACAAGTTGTTGTTGCTGTCTCCAACCTAAGAGGTGAGTATCTGCTAGCAGTCCCAGACAGAAGGAAAGAGGCTCTCAGACCCTCTTCTATGAATCCAGTCCTCCCAGTTTTTATTAAATCATCTAATACTGAGAAAGGCAACCATAATTATAAAAGACTTAAGGAGGACCAAGAAAGGAAGGAGATGTTTAGACTTTCCCTCGCCCTCATCAGCAAATGCCTACTCAGATCAATCCAGGTTGGTGACACTTTGGTGAATTCCAAGCAAAGGGCAGCAAGCCAGCATCGTGTAAGGAACAAGCCAAAAGCTCCCAGATCCGTGGCCCACGAATTCACGGATTCTCCAAACCAGACTCATGAAGCCCAATGACAACCACAGTCAACCTAGAACCCAGCTCGACTCGGTGGGTCATCCGAAGCTCGGTGTGAACAAATTCCACCCCACAATATAAGTCCCAGCACAGGCTTCAGAGAGTCAGCGAGACTTGTATCACACTGTGAAATAGGAATTGCAGGAGGGATGCCCACAAAGCCAGCATGAAGGGTGAGCGGCCGGGACCGCCGGGAGGCCTCTCCCGTTTCCGCTCTTCCGTTCCTCCTCACCGCATCAGATCCTGCATCATTTTGCCCTTTGTTGCATCCTGAAAAGTACTGACTCCAGCAAAGTCCGTAAGAAGTGTCTCTAAAACAAAGCTGGTGACTCGATATGGGCTGTTGATAGGCCGGAAGCCCATGCCAACCTTCAAAGTAGAAAAGACAGGAGGCCACTCTTGCTTCTCTGAGAGGAGCATGAATGGATCCCAAAGCAGGTTCAACTTAAGCAATATTGAAACTTGAAACTTTCCAGAACAGGATGAAAGGAGCACCTGTAGTCAGAGCTAAGCCCGGAAGCCAGGAGACCGTGATAGTACACAGCACAAAGCAATAAACTCCTCGACTCAGCGACGCTGACAGGGTGGTCTGTGCAGGGAGTTGAGGCATTACAGGAAAGAAACATTAAAAAGAGAGAAATATGGAGTTCTTGCTTTGGAGGGGATCACTGTAGACCAGGGTTGGCAAACTTTTTTTTTCCTGTAAAAAGCTAGATAGTAAATATTTTAAGCTTTGTGAGCCTTACGGTCTCCGTGAAAGCTACCCAACCCCACTGTCACACAGAAGCCGTCACAGAAGACATGCGCGTGAGTGGGCGTGGCTGTGTTCCAGGAACACTTTACTTCCACAGCCAGCCAGTGGGCTGGACTTGGCTCTTCGGCCAAGTGTGTCGACCCCTGGTCTAGACTAGTAACCGTAGAATGTGTAACATAATTATTCTTGCTGGAGGAAAGAGCGAAGAGAGGAATTGAGTGGACCTTAATGAACTAGGAAAGAAAATGGATAGTTGTTGACAACTATTATATGCCGGGCAGGGTCTGGTCTAGGCTGAAGCGAGAGAGGTGCCCAGGGTGCGGAACTGAACGAGGTGCTCCCTCTCGGAAGCCTGAACTCACACACGCCTGGTGCCAGGCACCCGATGCGTGGTTCCATCCCTGGCCTGATTTAATCCCCACCAAGGCCACTGATGTAGTAGTTATTCACGCCACCACGCCCTTGACAGATGAGGAATTTGAAGTTCATCCAGGTTAAGTGATTAGCTCAAGGTCACCAAGCTCGTAAGTGGCAGAGTTAGAATTCCAGCCTGGATCTACAAACTGTAAACAGCCGTGTTCTTAGAAATGACCATTTATTGGTGGGCAATATGCAGGATAAGGGTGTTTCGCATAAAGGACAAAATGTAAACAAAGACGCAACTTCGCGTGTTTAATCTTCAGAAATGTTTATTAAGGAACCACGAGCAACTAAATGTTTCTGCAATGTTAATCTGCAGAGAGATTATGAGGTTGGCAAGGAAGAGCCCTAAGGCTTTAGGGTGTAGGCTGCAAAGGGTAGCAAAGGGCACCATTGGAAGACCAGGCGATATGGGTCAAACTCGGAGACTTTCTCAGGTGTCTCATGCCCTGACCCATGCCATCTGGACCTTAGAGCATCCAAGACCCAGGCTATGGCTGGAAGAGTCCCTGGCTCTGTCTTCATCTATGTTCCTGGGGCTCACACATGGTTTTAGTTATTTAGTTATTATTCATCTCTGTTTATCCTCCCCATTCCATTGACCGCCTTCTCTGGCTCAGGCTGGATGCAAGGTGTCAATATCACAGAGACTACTGAGCACCGCTCCTACCCTCGAGGAGCTCACCCCAGTCTAGCCAAAGATGCTCTGTAGGAAACAAATATTTCTAGAAGAACCAGCCCACCTCACCCCATCGGAACCAACCAAGCAAGGCAAATTCCACCTTTCCCAAGAGTGTCATCACATGCCCGCTAACAAAGCACAACCTCAGAAACCTGGCTAGACCAATGTGGAGCGAAGGGTGTTGTGGTTAACCGTAGATGGCGTTGTTGCCTCTTACCCCTCTGGGCCTGAAGGGACAGTTTCTTTTTAATGGAGGCATTATGATTTGCATACAGCAAATGTACAGATCGTAAGTGTGCAGTTCAATGCATTTGCTTCAAAGGGACGCAGCTGGGTAACCAAAAGAGATGCAGTTGTAAAGGGCTTTTTCATAAAGAAGAAAACTGGAGGCAAGAGGGTGATTCTGGCCGGCCCACTAATGCAATGTCAATGTCACAGAATCAAAGAGCGCCAGGGACATACAGGGAGGCTGAGCCCCAGTGGGAAGAAGTTGTAGACAAACTTTTTAAAGAAGTGGGATATCTTATTTCCCACCTTAAACCACTTAAATACATTTTCCCCATTGTACAACTCTTCCATTTGCCACATCTTCAGAAGAATCTCCCACCCATGTAAGACCTCCTTCAAGTGGGTTTTGGTGAATGTGCGTGGCTCCGTCTGTGTGTCTACGTATAAGGGTGCCTGCAAACGAAAGAAAGGAGTAGAGTCCCATATTTCGACCACCATCCAGGTGGGAGATAGGGGAACAATTTTCAAGTACAGAGCTGGGGACAAGAATCCAGCGATCTGGGGCGCCTGGGTGGCACAGCGGTTGGGCGTCTGCTTCGGCTCAGGGCGTGATCCCGGCGTTCCGGAATCGAGCCCCACATCAGGCTCCTCTGCTATGAGCCTGCTTCTTCCTCTCCCACTCCCCCTGCTTGTGTTCCCTCTCTCGCTGGCTGTCTCTATCTCTGCTGAATAAATAAATAAAATCTTTAAAAAAAAAAAAAAGAATCCAGCGATCTTTCCTCTGGAGCACTTACGGCCATAACAATTTCACATTTCTTTATATCGTCGTTGCTTGGGTTACTCTTTGACACATTGTTCAGGTTGGATTCTCTAAAAACAGATGCTAAGATGGAGTTTGGGGTAGGAGATGTTTATTATGGAAAAAAGGAATCAACACCTGTAGAAGGATGGGGAAGGAAGCATATGTGGTCAGAGGAAGAAGTCAGATCGTGATGTAGACCCCATGAAACTTTGGCCAACCCCTGCAGGGAGCTCCAGAATAAATAGTGCTGGGTCTGGGGGCAGGTTGCCTGGGAAGGGCATGACCTTGGGCGAGGCAGTTCTCTGCAATTAAGGCAAACAGTGACCTCAAATTTCTCTGCTGTCTATACTCCTCTCCTTCCTTGGAGCAATCTGGATGGTGTATCTCTGAACGGTCTACCCCCCCCCCCACTATAGAGGATAAGCCACAAGAGGATAAGAATTGTACCTGGTTTTCCTCACCGCTGCATCCACAATCCCTAGCAGAGTGTGGTGCGTGTAATAGCTACTCAAAAAGTCTTTGTGGTTGAATTAATTAATTACTCAAGGCAAGAGGTGGCCGTGACAACATAATACCTCCATGAGTTCTCAGAAATAGAGACCTCTGCTAGTCTTTTCTAGCAAGGAGAAATTCCCCTTACCCCCCAGAAAACCAGCTACATGAATTTAAGATAGAAATATGCACATTCTATGGAAACGTGGCAGAGTATCCAAGTGTCTCACGCAAAGCTCTTGGAGCAGATGAGATTTGAGTTGAGGCTTGAAAAGATCATTTGAAATGTATCGGGCAAAAATGGGTGTGCCTGGATGCGGGCAAAGTGGTAGTGAAGAAAGAATTGCAATTATAGCTGATGGCGCCCTTTGCCAACAGAGGCAACCAATAAAATGGGGAGGAAGGGAGGATACGTTCCGTTTTGCTCACGTCTGGTCAACACGAGGCTTGCAGTAGGCAGATGCGCGTGTATGTGAAGCTTAGAGGCGAGCGCCAGAGCAAAATCACCCAGGAAGAGATAGTCCCCCAATTTCTCCAATTGAGGGGAAAGAAGGAGTCAAAGAAGGAAAGCTGGTACGCCGAGAGATCTGGGATGGGGATGAAGAAGAGGGTATATTATTTAAGGTGTCTAATAAAGTCACAACAATAAGAGGTGACCTCTCCCTATCGCTCATTTCTCCATCTCTCTGCCTCTCCGCCCCTTGCTTTGTTCCCCTGCACAGACAGACTCCTCCACACGTCAGCGAGCACTTCTGTGTTCACAAACCAAGGGCTCCGTGAATGCAGAGGAGAAGTGCTCCCCTGTCAATTCATGTTGGAAATTTCCAGGGAATGACTGTGATGATGAACCACGTGTCTGCCTTGAACTGATCACCATGGTCAAGGGCCATGATGGACGCAGCTGGGGTCACGTGTCCTGTGTTGTCAGAGTCGTGGCTTTGGTCACCAGAAGAAGGGGAAAGTGTGCTAGATAGACAAAAACTATAGATGCCACAAGGATTTAGAAAAGGCCACAGCAGGGGCGCCTGGGTGGCACAGCGGTTAGGCGTCTGCCTTCGGCTCAGGGCGTGATCCTGGCATTACGGGATCGAGCCCCACATCAGGCTCCTCCGCTATGAGCCTGCTTCTTCCTCTCCCACTCCCCCTGCTTGTGTTCCCTCTCTCGCTGGCTGTCTCTATCTCTGTCGGATAAATAAATAAAATCTTTAAAAAAAAAAAGAAAAGAAAAGAAAAGAAAGAAAAGGCCACAGCAAGACAGGCAAAGGAGGATAAGAGTGCAGGAGAAGAATGCCCCATGGCTGAATGAATTTCATAGGCCCTTAAACACATCCACAGATCATACACACAGACACACACACACACACAGACACACACACACAAACACATACACAAACACACAGAGACTAAAACAAACAAAAGCATAAAAAACAAACAAAACCTTGGTGACTTAAAACACCAGCAATTTATTCTCAAACAGTTCTGGAGGTCAGGAATCCAAAATCCCTCCGAAGGCTCTCAGGGACCATCCTTCCTGGCCTCTTCCAGCTTCCGGGGGCGCCAGGACTTCCTTGGCTTGTGGCCGAGTCTCTCCAACCCCCATCTCCATCTTTACAAGGCCTTCTTGTATGAGTCTGCATCTCAAATCCTCTGGACCTTTCTCTCAGAAGGACACCTGCCCTTGGATTTGGGGGTTACGCTAAACCCAGATGACCTCATCTCAGATCCTGAACTTAGTTACAGTTGCAAAGACCCGCTTTCCCAGGAAGGTTACCTGCACAAGTTCCAGGAGGTAAGACTTCCACATATCTTTTGGGGAGCCACTATTCAATGCACTACACGCAAGGCCAATATATGGAGCGGGTTGTACATAAGACTGTGGAAGGAGGCAGAGACGGGCATACTGGGGAGTGTGTATCCCATCCCAAACCATCCATGTTCACTCTGTGTGGCCAGACTAAATGCATCCAGAGCCCAGCTATGGTCCCCGGCTGTCCAGTTTGGAATGCAGGGCAATCCCTGATGCTCTTCTTCGTGGATGATACCTTCATAGTGAATTCCTGAAACGCAAATCACAATCGCAATGACAGCTAGAGATGCCAGATTTTTCCTAGAGCCTGATGTTCAGCTCAAAACTGACTCCCCCATCTACTCTCTGCTTGGCAGGAACTGGCAGAGAGATTTTATCACATATGTAGACTGACAAATGAGTCCGTGGCTAAAGGCCATTCCGGTTGGGCACAAACCATAAATCTGACTCCAGCAAACAAACAAAGCTCCGCGGAGTGGCCCAAGCCAGGACTGCATTTGTCACTGAACCCTCAGAACTCAGTCCTAGAGCTTCTTTTCCTGGCTGAGGTCCGGGGCCTGCCTCCTGGATGTTCGACACCTGCCTTGCTGTCAAAGGGGCCGGGTGAGAACTCTGTTCAACAGCCAAAAAAACAGTGAATCCTGGGCCCTCAGCCATGTTCTCTGTGTGTCTGTCTGTCTCACGTCTTCCGGAGGCTCGGTTTAGTAGCGACTAGTTAATATCATTGCTTTTGCTTCTAGAGAAACCCTCAGAAGATAAGCCAACCATATGGTGTGGAAAAGAGGGAGTCCACTAGCAATTAAGGACTAGAAGAAGATCATACTCGCTCTGCAAGAAGGAGGAGAGGAGGTCACTCACTGGAGTGAAAATGCTCCCAGGGGGCATGAAGCAAAACTCAGAAGTCCGGGAGGGAAAGAGTTTTGTTAGCATCAGATCACAGCCTCGTCCTGGACCATGGATCAGACACTGAATCGCTTATCTGGTGGCAGGTGGGTGTCAGAGCTGGCTACTGGGGACGGCAACGTGTGTCGCCAGGCAGCAGGGGCCCTCCTCCAGATTAACGGCGAGCACACAGTGTGACAAATCCAGTGCAATCAGGTGCGAAATCCCCCGAGTAGTAACACCTCCCCATCATTCACTCCAACTGCCTCCGGAGCCGTGCACCTGATCCCGAGAACTCACTGCTAGTTTGCTCACTGAGCTCTGCACAGGTAAACCTTCGGAAGTCTTTCTCCCAGAGCCCCGGGGCACCGAGAGGGTTAATCTTGTCATGTCAAGATCCTCCTCAAATGCCAGACCAACTCAGCATCAATTTGACACAGATTTCTTTGGGGGAATCTGGGTTAATCTTTCTGGGCGGGCTGTCCATTTGACAGACGGGGAAGAGTTCAGGAGTCAGCGTCTACACCTCCTGCCTGACCCCCCCACACGCACCCCCAGCCTTGTCTCGGAATTAAAAATTAAAAAGGGAAATTAAATTTAAAAAAAGCAATCTGATGTTTACAGGCCCTCATAGGTAATTTATAAATGTTGCATCGCAGGTCCCGTTTTGTTTAAAGTACTTAATTTGGAGAGTGGCTTCTGTGGGAATGCAGAATCGTCCCAGATGCCCCCAGGAAGATGCACTGAAAAGTGCAAAAGGCTTGGCTGACATCAGTGACTGAGCCAGGGAAGGGTCCCCAGTTTCCTAAGGATTCCTTTGCTCCTCCATGCATTTGCAGATTACCTACACAAGCAACACTTTGCCCTCCGTGTCTGCTATGTATCTGTGTGCTAAGTAAATTCACAGAGGCATGAATACTCAAGGATCCCAAAGATGGTAGACTAAATGCAACATGGTACCCCTGATCAGTTTTTGGAACCGAGAAATGGGCAAACGTGGAAAAGCTGGTGACATCCAAATCAAGCGGGGAGTTTGGTCACTTGTAATATACCCATGTTAGTTTCTCTGACAAAAGAAACTATGGTTAGGAAGGGTTAACATGAGAGGAAATTGAGCAACGGGCATATAGGAACTCTCTGTCTTTGCCATTTTTCTGTAAATCTAAAATTATTCCAAAGTACTTTTTTCTTCACTTTAAATTTTTAAAAAATGCTCGAGGTCACCAATCGTGTTTGCTAACTCTTCTCTGGCCTGCAGATCTGAAAAGTAAATATTTGCACCTGGCCACACTGTTGCAGCCACCACCCAGTGTAAGGAGAGCAGATTGCACTCCTGATCCCTTTTTTCTCTTTCAATCTTGTGTAGGCTTCACAATTTGCAAATCACATTATCTATTAATCTTTTTACTAATTTCTTGTCTGTTTCTCCCGGTAGAATGGAAGCTTGCAGAAGCATGGCACATGACTACCCCATCTCATTTCTCTATTTCTGCTTCCTCGCAAGGTACCTGGTAAATGGGGTGTGGTAATACAACCTTATTCAGCCGAAGAATAGAAATTCCTATTTCTCCCCTCCCTACCCTGCTGTTAAGATCCTCCACTTCTGGGATCAATGGCTCTGGCAGGTGTTTAAACAGACACCAAGCAACACTGAGCCAAGGGAGGGGAGTATGATGAGCTCCATGCAGCTAGGAGTATGCGTATCTTCTTCCTGTCTGGGATAGTTGATACTAAACACCTTTGGGTCGAACGTCTGGAAATGTGGAACAAAGAAAAACAGAGGGATGGGGCTGCAAGATCCCATAGGAACTGAGGGAAGAATCTGGATGAGGGGTGACGGAGGAAGAGAAACAGTTAATAAAAATGAAGACCATGATTACTATTCCCTAGTAAGTGCAGTTTCTCCTGGTATACAGGATTTTGCAAAACAGAGTGGAAAGGGGGTGCTTGTCATAACAGATCGGGCCCATCATTTTAGCGCAGTTCAACATTTTTTAATCCTTCCAACTTTCCAGATTTCATCTATGGTGCTAGGAATTTGAAGACTGCTAAGACATAGTCATGGTCCTCCAGGAATGTATCATCTTATTGGAGAAACAAGTAGATGTACCAAAAGTTATTTGTGTAATTCAGAAAGTACAAGGGTAGTTACATGAGTGAGATACAATGAGAACGTTGGGGGAGGTATGGGGAAGGGGGCTTTCTGAAGGAAGTGATGCCTGACTCAGTCACGCAGCAGAAGCAGAACTTACCCTTCTGCCTTCGGTACAGGCAGAAGGAATAGCTTGAACAAGGAAAGGAGGAAGATATAAGAAAGTGCAATGCTATAGGTATAGGAGTTGACAACAGCTGTCCAACAAACTTGTTGAAATAAAATTTATCATGGTGGGTCTCCATTGATTGGTTAATTCATTCCACAAGTATTTACTGAGAGGCTACTTTATGCCAAGCCTAGCAGAAGGTACCTAGGATGTCTAGCTCAAGTTTCATGTCTAAAAAGAACTCACATTTCAAGAAATTAATTGCAACACTGCAATGGGTTTGAAAGACCTCACCCATGATCCACTCTGGACCAAGAGCCTTACTTTAAAACATTTTTTATCTTGGTGCTGGATATGTATCCATTCCTCAGTCAATAGCACTATTCATATCCCCTGCCCTAATTGTTTTAATTAAGATATTAAAATTTATTCAGAAACTGTACATGGCATTCCCTCTTTTAAAATCTACGTGTAGCTGCCCTATTATATAAATCTCAGTCACAATTTCACATATTTGTGTTGGGCTCTTCTTGATTGGGCTTGTACACATCTAAAAAAGTTTTTGCTTTGTGGATTTGTTTTTTCAAAATTGTTTTCATTTCTTTTCTTGTGCTATTTTTATCCTGGTTTTGCTAATCTTCAGATAACTTCTCAAATTGAATGCTTTGCTTTAATTCTTTATTATTGGATACTAATGCTATGATTTTGTTGCTTGCTATAGTTTTGACACTATCCCATGAGGTCTGATATGCAGTAGGCCCATTATCTTCTAAATAGTTAATGTTAGTTTTTAATATTCATATGATTGAGGAAAGAGATTTTTCTTTACCAATGATTTCCAAGTGTTTTTTGTTTTGTTTTGGTTTGGTTTGTTTTTTAAGAGAGGGTGAGAGAGGAGGGGTAAAAGAAGAGGGAGAGAGAGAATCTTAAGTAGGCTCCTTGCCCAGCATGGAGCCCAATGAGGGGCTCAATCTCACAACATTGAGATAGAACCTGAGCCGAAATCAAGAATCAGACACTTAACCAACTGAGCCACCCGGGCTCCCCACAAAAGGTTTTTATTTAAACCTATTTTTTCAATTTCTAGAATTAATTGTACTCTGGTTAGACAATGTGAGCTGTTTAATTTCTACTCATTAGAATTTATTGAGGATGTCTGCATGGCCGTCTTAAGACTATGACAAATTTTAGTAAATATCTATGGATTTTGGAAAGAAAATTTTTTTTCCTTCTTATGGAAGCTAATGTTAAATATTCATATATTCAGCCTAATAAATTTTAATATAAAATTTCATATACAGATTTTTGTCTTCATGATCTATGAAAGAATGAAAGTTTTTGTTTCATTTTCCATAAATAATATATATGAAATATAATGAATGAAGACTATTACAACATCATTTAGGATAATACATTTTATCAACACAAACTACTATCCTACTTACTGTATTGTACTTTAAATTATACTTTGGGTGGTATTAATTCTCCACCTCTGCTTTTATTTGCATATGCCTGGAATATCTTTTCTAATTCTTTTAGTTTTAATGTTTGCCAGAGAATCATAAGCTGCATAAAGTTAGATTATTCTTTAACTCAATTTATCTTTTAATAAAAGGATTTAAACCATTTGCATTTATTGTAATAATCGATTCATCTACTCTCATTTTCTTTAAATGCTTTCTTTCTCTTTCTCTTGGGAAAGCTGAAAAATGAGATAAATAAACAAAAAATTGCAGAGCTGTACCCAAAGTCCAGCTTACACCATGATAAGTCCGCTATGGTTAAAATTCTTCTTCCTTCCGTCTCTAGGTCAGACAAAGCTTGAGGTCTCCTCTCTATTTACATGGCCCCTGGGCTTCCTTTTCCATGGAATGGGACCTCCCATTAATAAGGAAAGCTCATTTATTATCTTAATTTTCCCCTGAAGACATATAAAAATACGTATAATTTTAGAATTAAACTGATCTATTAGTGTTGGGCATGAGAAGTGATCAAAGCCATATAATTGCTGGGGAAGGGCCTGATAAAATCAGAATGCTTCAGTTTATGAAGGTGTGGCAACTGTCACTAGAAGGCAGAAATGTATAAGGAAAAGACAGATTGAGACCTTCTAGAATAAATATCCCCAAATTCAAGGAGAAAGCTGCCACCTCTACTGGTATCCTGATGAGGTTACCTCTGACACCACTAGACGATTGGCGTGAAAGGCTTGTGTGTGGAGGAAGCCACTCTCAGGAGCGTCTCATAAAATGGAGAAATGGTTTTTTGTGACCCAAATAAGTCCACATCAAACATGTACACGTTTGAGACAGTCTGGCCAAGTTTACTTTCTTCTCACTCCTATTCAAGTCTGATTGATGTAATCTTAGGTTTTTTAATTAACAAAACAATTTTACATCATGAGTTTCCTTACATTTCATGTACATTATAGTATAATCATAGTAACTAGAATCATTCTACTAAACTCTGTATTTTACAGTTTTATTTGTTTTCTTCCAATTATTTATTACCATGATTTCCCATTCATTTTGTTTCGTTTTGGGTTTTGTTTTGCTTTGCTTTGTTGACTCTTCTCTACCAGGTTACTTACATGAAAATTTTGTCTTTAAGAGAGCATTGACTTTCCGGATGTCTGTCTTTCCAAAAATGGCTTCCTTTGCTCTGAAACAGCCACACTCAACTAAGTAAAGAATTTTTAAATCTCAGTATTTTCATCCTCAGAATGTTATAACCATTGCCTTAAGCATTTAGAGTCCTCCAAAAGATCTGAGATCATTCTGGTGTTTGCTCTCTAAGTGATCTATATATTCCCATGCATAGATGTTTCTAGCAAAATTTATTTTAACTTTCAAATTCAAAATACTTTCATTGGACTGTGTCTAACATTGCCGTGTTTGACTATTTTTTAATAATAGCAGCACAGTGACTTGAACCAATTAACAAAGCCATTTTTTCAGACCTAAAAAGTTCTTTCTTTTCTTCTTTCATTTTTATCTATCCTCTGTCTTTCCCTTCCATCCTCCTCTAAGATTTCCCCTGGATCTTTCCTCTTCAATCTCATCACCATTTTTTTTTAATCTGTCTTTCCTCTGAATTCTAAGAGAATGTCTTAAGCTTTTCTTCTTTTTCAGTTATTCAGCTTTCTGGAGGCATGCTGTCCAGTATAGAAGTCACCGAACCCATGTGGCTATTTAAATTTTAAAAATAAGAAGTTTAGTTGCTCCATTACAAGGGCTCAGCCATCACATGGGGCTGGTGGCTACCAATGGTTAGTACAGGTAGAGAAAAGAAAGGACAAACTACAGTTCCTGGGTCAAATCCAGCCCACAGCTGTTTTACAAATTAGGTTCTCCCTTCAATCATTTATTTTAATTGTGGCAAAATACACATAACATAAAATTTGCCTTTTTTAAAAAAGATTTTATTTATTTGAGAGAATGAGAGAGAACGCTGTGGGGGAGAGGGTCAGAGGGAGAGGGAGAAGCAGATTCTCCACTGAGGAGGGAGCCCGATGCGGGGCTTGATCCCAGGACCCTGGGATCATGATTTGAGCCAAATGCAGCCGCTTAACCGACTGAGCCACTCAGGTGCCCCTAAAATTTGCCATTTTCACCATTTTAAGGTGTATAATTCAGTGGCATTTAGCGCATCCTCAATGTCGTGCAACTGTCACCACTATTTTGCCCCAGAACTAAAGGAAACATCATTTCCATGGAGCAGTCACCCTCCATTGCCCATTCCCCCCAGCTCCTAAAACCACCAACCGGCTTTCTGTCTCTATGATTCAGCTATTCACATAAATGAAAGCCAACCTATGGCATCTGGCTTCTTTCACTCAGCGTAATGGTTCCAAGGTTCATGCAAGTTGTGGCATGAATCAGTCCATCAATCCTTTTTACGGCAGGATGGTCTCCCATTATATGGCGGTATCACATTTGTTTATCCGCTCCTTTGTTGATGGACACTTGGGCTGTTTCCACCTCTTGACTGTTGTCAGTGGTGCTGCTGTGAATATTTACGTACAAGATTTTTTTGAATACCTGTTTTCAGTTATGGCAGCTACATACCAAGGAGCGGAATTGCTAGGTCAGGTGATCATTTTATGTCTAAGTTCTTGAGAAATGGCCACACTTTTTTCCGCAGAGGCCACACCATTTTACATTCACACTAGTCACGTATGGGTTTCAGTTTCTCCCCATCCCTGCCGACACTCATTATTTTCCCTTTGTCTTTTTTTAAATTATAGCCATCCTAGTGGATGTGATGTGGTATCCGTGGACTGTTTTGGTGCATCCATGAGCTAAGAATTTGTTTTTTTTGGTAAAGTTTTGTTGAAAAAAAAAATTGAGAATCTGCAAGGGACTGTGTGTGGCCCTCAAAGACTAAAATCTTTACCTATCTAGTCCTTTACGTACAAAGCTTTCCGACCCTTGATGTAGAGCATTGTACCATTGCAGAAATATCTTCGGCACAATGCTCCGAGTGTGTAATGAACCAGCTAGTGCCTCAACTGTGGTTTTATTTTTTTTTTATTTTTTTTTATAATGATTTTTTATTATATTATGTTAGTCACCATACAGTACATCCCCGGTTTTCGATGTAAGGCTCAATGATTCATTAGTTGTAACTGTGGTTTTAAATGCAGCAATCTTGCGTTTCGCCCGCATCTATTCTTTCCTAGTCTTAGTTTATTTCCTGCTTCCTCACATTTTTTAGGCGTAACATCCTCCTGAACGTTGTTGAAGATGCTAATTCTAACTTTTCTGAACCTTTCTCTTCTTATAACAATTGAACGTGGATCTCCACGTTATCTCGCTATTCAAAGAGGACCCCTTCTTCTTCTGACAAGCTCTATCCTTCCATATGTCTGCAGAATTTCCTCTCTTTGCTCATCCTGAGAAGAAGAGTTGGAGCTGAGACAGACTTTGGCAGATGGTGTGGGTCCTTGTCTCCTTCTTTCCCATAGAGCACAGTTTAGATTTCTTTAATGCTGTGAGCTCGAAAATCCTGCAGCCTAGGACAAGTGGAAATGGGGCCCAAGTTAGACATGTTTTATCATTTCAGCATTAGACTGGAGAGTTCCCCTCCTTTATTTCCTTTATTTGGAAATGGCAATAAACTCACTGCATAATACCCACCCTCTTGACAGGCCCAGTCACACGGCTGGGTGTGACACGGGCAGATGCAATGTTCTTTGGTCACCCTCCTTGCCGAGAATAAGTTTACAACGCCTGGCGTGACCACCCAGAGTAATTTGTGGGGCCCAGATGTGCCTCCCAAAATACCCACGGTCTCCCCTTCCAATCCTCCCTGTGGACTGATAATGCCGTTCTACCAGTTTCTTTCCCAGGTCCTGCTTGGGCAAACTCTTGCCTAGCATATGGGAAGCAACCACTCGAGAAGGTTCATCCTTCAGTCCATTCTCCTCTGAACTGTAGCCGGCAGGAGCTCTGATAATTGTGACACATAAATGGCACCATTCCTCTGTTGCTCTGCTGACATACGATTTGTCATTACATCCTGTTGGTAAGTAACGGGACTAAGGATACTGTGGTAAGCTCTTCACGCTTACAATGTCATTTATCCGTAAACCCCAATTTAGACGTCATCGTTATAGTTTGGGCGGGCATAATTTAGGAAAACGACACGTTACCCTCAGTTATCTATACCTTTAGAAATCCTAGGGGTTAGAAACATGAGGACAGGAACCAGACATCACCAGCCTTCTGGGACAGGCTTAGCCTGGTTCCAAGAAGTGCCCACAGGAAAACCGAAACCTTCCAACTAATAGCAGATGTTGCAGACGTGATGAGAAGCATTGTGTTTTCCCGGGACCCAAATTTCTAGATGAATTATGAAAAGGAATCCGTCTTTCATCTGCATGTTTGACAGGGTGCAGATGAAAGATCCCTCTCAGACGGTAGGCGCTACGCAAATATATGGTGAAAAACGTCTGGCTGGCTGACTTGCTGAAAGCCTGGATTTTTCACTCCTCATCCAGATGTTTTGGCTTCACGGAGGCTCTGGCAGCATCTGCCAAGCTGATTTGTGATCTCCGAGTGAAGGGCGGCCCACGAGCCCCGAGCATCTTACCGGCAAATGAGCACACGGCATCGTCGTCTGTGAAATGAGGTCTCCCCGGCTGCGGCCCAGGCGTGACAGACCCGCCGGTCCACTTCCAAGTGCTTCTGACAGACGAGTCCCCCATTTGCATACATTTCATCATGACACCTGCTGAAACTGTTACGTTATTATTAGTACTGATAATGGAGTCTTCAGCAGGAATGTATTCATATTTCTAATGTTGTCAGTGCAGATTGTTTGGCTGTTAAGGAGAAAGCCTATCAGACATAAATATTTATGCCTGGGTGGGTGTCAGATTCTCTAATCAGGAAATGGATTGGCCTTAATTGAATCTTGGGGACAAATTCAGGCTCAGCGTTGATTGTGTGGCGGTTTGCTTCTTGGGAGCAGGCTTCCCTCGGACTATCCCCAGGATTCTGGCGCGTGTGAGCAGGGAGGGGCGCTGGAAACTGAGTGATGTGGACGAGGCATCGTTTGGGAGGAGACCAGCGGGGCTTCATAGGACCAGATAAAGGGAATGCCACCAATCCAGAGCTGGCTTCCCAAAAGCAGGCCTGGGGCTGTGATCCCCATGAAGACAAGGACTGTGTCCTGAACGCTGTTGTTCTCTCCTTGTCTGTCTGCTCCACTGCCTGGAACGGGATGGCCCCACAATGTGTGTGGGATCAGTACATCGACTGGAGCCAGACATGTGGGTTCCGAGGCTCGGGTGCTTTCTAGCTGTGCACCCTCGGGCAAGCCGTCGGTATCCACAGCCGCACTTTCCCTTCCGCACTCGGCTGCTGAGCACATTCCCTGTGGTCAGGGTGTACGTGCGGTGGATGCTGCCAACAGACCAGGCACGGCTGCAGGTGCTTTGTCTCTGAGCTTGACGATGACCCCAGGGAGTAATCCTTGTAGCGGCCCCACTCTGCAGACGTGGAAAGCGAATGCCAGGTGCTGTGCTCAGAAGAGTAAGAGATTTAGAAGAGACACCCGTGCCTTCCATCCACTCAAGTCCAGTGGAGTCTGGGCTGGGAGGGAAGGCTCCTGCCTGGCAGGGAGAGGTTATTTCTCAAGTGCCTTGTTGAATATTCTCATGTCTATAAATGTCTCATTCAAAAACAGGTGAGCAATCAGAGGGCTCTTACTGCTGTTTCCTAGAACCTGGTGTGGAGATGCTCTCAGTAGAGTCTCCCTGCTTGAATGGACAGGTGGGTGGAGTCATGGGGGACTGATGGGTGTGGGGGAGGGGGCAGACTACGAAACAAGCCTTTTTTTTTTTGTAAAACACTCTAAAAAACCATCTTCAAAAAGAAATTCCTTATGTGCCCTTTCAGAAAAAAATTAAGTAAAATAAACTACCAAAGGCAAGACCCCAAAGTCATGTTCACAAGCGAACTGGCCTTTGGGCTGTTGCAGTTCCCAGCCCCGCCCAGGCCAGGCGGTCTGTGCCCTCTGATGTCACAGCCCCACAGGCGGGATTGCTCAGGGCTGGGCAGGACGAGACGTTCACTGCTCACTTCTCATTTCCCAGCCCTTTGGTGCTCCCAGATGTTTTAATTACAGAGGAAAGGGAGCGGATGATTCTGGCCATATGTCTCCATTCCACACAAATAAATCTCCTCGCCGTCCCGTGCAGCTCTGTGGCACTGAGACTGTCCCACCGAAACTGATGCTGTCGGGCCTAATCACCATCTTCAATCCTTCAGTGAGCATGTTAATTCAGGGAACACCGGCTGGGACTGCTGTCCCAGGGAAATACTCAATCTAGGAACAATTAGACTCGCGTCGCAGCAAGATGCTGTCCCTCCTCTGGGGAGTAGGTGCTCCCTCAGTCTGAGCTGAGGGAAGCCCACCAGGAGCAGGGTGGGAGGAGCCAGGCAGGGTGGGGTCGGAATACAGGGCAGGAATTTTCAGCTGGGACGGTGGCAGCCTCCACAGCAGCTAGGAGCTCAGGCACTAGGCCATTATCTACAGCGTGCCCGGCTGCAGACCTGCCCTGCCTTCTGCGAACTTCAAGAGGAAGCCAAGAGATGTCACTTAACGTGACTATAGTGTACACACACATGCACACACACGTGTGCATACACATATGCACACGTGTGCCCACACATGCACATTCACGCATGTGCACACGTGCACACATGTACGTGCACACATATTCTCACACTGCAAACTCATGTGTGTGCGTGCATTGCACACATATTCCACGCGTGCATGCAATGCACACCCGTGCACACACATGTCCACACGCATGTGGGCACAGGCACAATGCATGCACACACACACACAGATTAGTGAGCTTTTCTGAGGAAGTAGCAAAAGCTGGCAGATGCATTTAGCGTTCTGATTCAGTTTTGCTAAATGCTAAATTTGCTTTTCAACTGAGCATTGCCGTGCATAGATTCAGAACGAGCCCAGGGAAATTCTATATGGTTTTGGGTTACCGATATAGTTTTCTACAATGCCATCGTGCCTCGGAGTAAATATAGTGGAGATTCCAAAGACAGAGTCTTTTCGAAGTGCAATAGACACCACGAAATTACACGCAACACATGCCGCACGGCCGGGAATGAGGCGCCCGCACCTTTAGTGAACATCAGGATGACATTTTACAAATGTTTACACCCGCGTAACCACCACACAGATCAGGGGATGATCGTAGCCAGCATCCCAGAGGCCTTCCTCCTGCCCTTTCCAGCCCATATCCCCCTCCGAGGCAGAAGATAGATAATCTCCAAGGATTCATTATGCTTCTTTCTGAGTTACGTGTAAATGGAGTCACACGCTCTTCCGCGAGAGACCTCTGTTGTCAACAATACGTATGTGGACTCACTCGTGCAGTTGTGTGTGGCGAGAATTCTCTCTCTCTTTTCGCTATACGGTGTTTCATTGTCTGGACACCGTTGTCCCCACTTATCGGCAGGGATACGTTCCAAAGATGCCTAAAACCACGGAGAGTATTGAACCATACACACGCCACGTTTATTCCTACCATACAAACCTGATGGGATGAAGTTTGATTTATGCATTAGGCACAGCAAGAGACGAACAACAATAACTAGTAATACCATAGAGCAATTATAACCATACGCTATAGTAAGTTATGTGAATGTGAATGCGGTGTCGTGCGCTCTCTCTCTCTCTCTCTCTCTCTCTCTCAAAATACCTGATTGTGCTATACTCGCCCTTCGCATTGTGACCGATGAGTTAGTAAAATGCCTGCTTGATGAGACGAAGCTAGGGGAACGACGTAGGCATCGTGACGCAGCGTCAGGTTACGAGGACCTTCTGACCACACGTCAGGAGCATGACCTGCTTCCAGACTGGGGTTGACCGCAGAAAACTGAAACCTGGGCAAGTCCAGCTGATGAGGGGTGACGAGTTCCACCATGGCCACAGTTCATTCTCCTGAGGATGGGCCCTCGGGTCGGGTCCAGTTTGGCCCCAGGATCATAACAGCTGTCGCTGTGAAAATCATTGCCCGTGCACACTCCTCTCCTGTGGGCATAAACCCGAGTGCGGCTTAGGGTCCCAGTGTAACCAACTGCTGCCTGAAGCCAAAATGATATGTGCTAACCCGACCCCGATCGCATCGCTTCCCCCCACGGGGGTCAGACGATCTAAGAGAGGTACCCGCTCAGGTCCTTTTTGTGTTGAAAATCCTGCAATAACGCCCCACTGCCCTCGGGATAAGGTCCCAGGCTTCCGTGCCGCCGAGCCTGGTTATCCGCTCTCCCTTGAGGTGCGTCCACTCCAATCACACAGAGCACCTCCCCACGTGCCCCTGTCACCAGCCCTCTCTCCCGGCCTTTGCTCCATCCTCAAGCTGCACCTGCCTCTCCCCGGCTGGCTCTCCCCCCTGCAGACTCCAGCACACTGCCGAGAAGAAGCCGCCCCTCCACATCTTGTCCACCTGTTCTCTTTTCTGTGGACTCTTTCCTCTGTTCTCCTGCTGCTGGGTGTTTTAGCCTTGCTTCCTTCTGTGCCTTGTGCCTCGGTCTGCGCAGGTTTGCTTTGTTCTGTTGACCCTGATTTCTGTGAAATTACAAAGCTCCGTTGAGATCTGTTGTTCCTTCACTCGTGTCTTGATAGCATAATCCACTCACGCAGGCTTCGCTCAACAAACCTCCACCGAATATATGAGGCTCTCTGTTAGTAGCAAAGCTGAGGGGGAGGGAGTAGGACCTCTGAGACGTGGAATCTCTGTGCCTGGACTCTTCAATCTGGAAAAGAAGAGGGTATAAGCAGGTGGAGGAGTGGGCAGTGGACAAGGCCTGCGATGACGTCAGTATGGGTGTAAGGGCTGGACTCGCCACGGACAGCCACATGAAACCTGCAAACCGCTCGCCTCCTCTGAGTCTTAGGTCTGCAAAATTCCTGACTCATGAGTCTGTGGGAGGCAGATGAAAATGAATGTGTAAGACACCCAGCACCATGGCAAGAGTCTACAGAATTGTCAAATCATGGTTCTGTACACCTGAAATGAAAATGTCAACTATACTTCAATTAAAAATTTCTTAATTAAAAAAATTTTAGAGAGGGGTGCATGGGTGGCTCAGTCAGTTAAGCATTTGCCATTGGCTCAGGTCATGATCGAGCTCCATGTTGGGTTTCCAGGAGGAGTCGGCTTGTCTCTCTCTCTCTGCCCCCACTCATGTTCTCTCTCTGTCTCTCTCTCTCTCTCTCAAATAAATAAATAAAATATTTTTTTTTAATTTTAAAGAATATATTAAGCTCTAAACTGACGGTCCTGAATGTGTCCTATGTTGGAAAGGAATACAGAATAATGGGGACCATGGGGAAAGTTCCAGGGGAAAAAGCGGAGATCACAGAAATGAATTTTTGTTTCAAAGAGATTAAAAACAATTCGAATAAATAAAAATCTTCTAGTACTGGGTGAGTGACTTGTGAAAAGTAAAGTCACTGCCTGCGTGGCTTTGTGTAAATGACGTGTGAAAAGAGGAAAAGCATGTGACCGTCCAGGGAAAGAGTGAGAGAGTGGGGAAGCCTCCCCCGCCTGCCTGGCCGCAAGTCCTTTGCACACGGAGTCCGGCCAGGCCAAGCTCCGTCTCTGCTCCTGATACAGCTTCTCACCTGGAAAGAGCAGAGCTGCCCGGGTCACTTCCCACATCCCTTCTAGGACATTCTGTCAGTCAGGAGTTGCTCAAGGGGAGGCCCAGTTCCACACCACGCACCGGTCCTTGAAAGACTGGAGAACGTGATTCATTCAGCACCAAATCCGGACGCCTGCCCACCCAGGGAGCTCTGTGTGGCCATCGCGGACACACCGCAAGGGCTCGTGCTCTTCGGCTGGTGCAACCCAAAAGAGGCCTTTGGTTGGTTCTGAACCCAGGGGGACACCAACGAAGAGCATGGCGTTAACGTGAGCCATTTCTGCCAAGAAGCAACATGTTCCCCTGTTTACTGTCTCGGCCGGGGGAGGGGTAAGTTTAAGAGGCTCCCACGTGTCCTTCACCAGAAGCCAAGGAAACAACATGATGTTCTGCCAGCTACCAAGCATCTCCCTTCCAGTGATCCATTCAGGGATCTCGAGAGTGGGCCCTGGGTAGGATTGTGATCACTACGGACCCTCTGTGAGCTAAACTTGAGCCAGGACTCCATTTATTTCCTGGATTCTCTACGCCCCACCCCTAACAGGTGGAAGGTCATTACAATGCTTCGAGTCTCTGGTCTCAATGTCAACTAACACCTGTATCCAGGTATCTTTGGAATGTCTGTGTGTGCCCTCCTTCCCACATTTAGTGACCCAAATACACACCGAGGGATCCCTTTGGCGCAAGAGACATCTCCACCAGTGAGATTTGCCGTGAGGTTGCAGGGAACTTCCTCCTGGAGTCCTGCCCTCTGTCTATGGGTTTGTAGCTAAAAATGGTTCATTTCTAGAAACCAGCACATGATCATAACTTTAGCTGCGGTGTTTGCCCTCAGCCTCTTTGTAGTATATTCTGGATATCTTTCGATTGTATAGACCAAACATCATACTTGTTGGCTGCCCATCTATTTCGCCCCTAGGGTCACTATGTTCTATAAGCATCTCACAGCTAGCTCTCTGAAGCCCAGGGTCCTCTGACTCTGCTCAAACTTTGCCACCCTTTATGATAATTGTGCCTACCTTGCTTCTTCCGATAAAATGTTTCAGTATGGCTTAAGTTCACATGGAATCTTATCATACCCATTGCTAGCCAGGGTTCCTGTACCATCAGAGCTTCTCCTTCCATCATCCCTGACCTACAGAAGACAACACCACCGAGCTTCTCAGCAATACTCGTATTCCCTTCACCGGCCTGCATCTCCTGGCTCTGGTAAATGGAGTGCCTTTTGGAAGCCTCTCAGGGAACACGATCGCTGATGACTTTCCCAAACTTGTATCAGATATTTTCTCTAGAATGTCCTCTTCTCTGAGCCCTTTGATCTTTTCATCCAACACCTGCCATGGCAGTTCTAACATTTCTGGTTCACTTCATATGAATCCTGCTCTTCTCCAACTTTCTAGGAGCCATCTCAGAAGAGTGTTAGGACCTCTATGGGGGTCTTGGGTAAGATACTAAATTCTTCATCATTAGAGGCTAAATTCTTCAACACTATCTCAATAAAATCTCCCATATCCAACTTAATGTTTTCCTCACCTTGATTCCGCACCCTTAGGATGCAATCCCATGCATATTCTCATGGGACCCTTTTTCAAAAAGGATCACTTGCTTAGGCCAGGCCCACCACATTTGTGGGAATAATAATATACAGGGCCTACACACTGGGGGAGCAGGAATCTTCAGGACCATCTTAGAATTCTGCCAATCACATCTCTAAACTCAGTGATAACTACTGAGCTGTGAGACCAGAGATGTCTTCAGGAGTTTCACTTGTTAAGGGACTCAGATGTACTCAAAAGAACTTCCTTCTGGAATGTTCCAATTCATCCATTCCAGGCTCCCCTCCACCCCCTCAGCAGCCTTCTCCGCAGACAATACAATAGAAATACTCAAAAAGTGTACTTTGCATTCTACCCGAAGACCTGATTCTATGAAGACCTGATTCTACACGACATCCCTCTTTCTTTTTCAAGTTGCCAGATTGTTTAAAGTTCTTTACTCCTTCTTACAAATTTACTTCTCACTTGTAGGAACTAGAAAAAGGGTTCAGCTAGCAGGTCCCTCCCAGGCATGGGGCACATGAGAAACACTTCGGGGAGTGGCCCGGGAAGCCGTGCATTATGGAACCCGGCCTCCTGTCCCGGGCCAGCCCGTGACGTCATTGTAGCAGTGGGCCTCCTTGGAAAAGACCAGGGAGCAGAGGAAAGGTTGTGAGCTTCTGCCTTCCGGGACAGTCTTTCTTTCAGTTCCCTAACTGACTGCCTCTATGGCTTCCTGCATACATTAAAGAAACTGTATGGGTGCAAGAGCCTGGACTTCAATAGCTCATAACTACAATTCAC
Organism: Ursus americanus; assembly: GCF_024610735.1. Taxonomy (NCBI): domain Eukaryota; kingdom Metazoa; phylum Chordata; class Mammalia; order Carnivora; family Ursidae; genus Ursus; species Ursus americanus. The sequence continues at coordinate 19,700,134 of NC_142148.1, forward strand.
CACCGTTAATTAATGGCTGTGAGATAAATGAGCCGTGCGATCCGTTTATTCCTGGGTTGCAAGTATTTAAATTCACAGTAGGATGCAAACCCATGTTTCACCACTGTGAATTTAGAACGAGTTTGAAGCAGGGCTGCATGTTGCAGGAGGCAGGCGACAATTTCCTTGCTCGGCCGTTCACATTGGAGGTTCCGTGAATGGACGGGAAGAGCCGGCAGAGGCAAAGAATCCCACGTGCAGGGGCGCCTGGGTGGCACAGCGGTTAGGCGTCTGCCTTCGGCTCAGGGCGTGATCCCGGCGTTATGGGATCGAGCCCCACATCAGGCTCCTCCGCTATGAGTCTGCTTCTTCCTCTCCCACTCCCCCTGCTTGTGTTCCCTCTCTCGCTGGCTGTCTCTATCTCTGTCAAATAAATAAAATCTTTAAAAAAAAAAAAAAGAATCCCACGTGCAACCGCAGTAGGAGCCTTCTGGAGCGTGAGCACCTGCCTTCTGAAGATAATAATAAGAATTATTATGTGAGGAGACTTTGTGCCAGGCACTATGCTAAGAAATGTCTGGGCAACATTTGATGTTAATCTTCACCACGTCCCCATGGGTGGTATTATTAATATCCCTATTTTATGCTCAAAGAATCAATGCTAAGAGAGGTTAAGAACCGCTGTAGAAACAAAGTTTTCCTTCCTCATTCCCAGATTTCTTCCAGGATGCTCCCAAGGGTGCCTTCAGATAAGAGTGCTCCTAATTTTTACATCTCGTCCATGGCCTGTGTCCTGACTTATCAAAACTTCCCAAATATTAAAGAAATATTCTGCTTATCTTTAGGTTATCAATCCATCCCCTGGACAGAGATAAGATTCAGAAGACAAGGAAAAGGAGAGATTTTGATCTTATTTAATAGAAAGCAGAAGGAAATGGGGTTCTTATCTGCCCCACCAAGACATTTATCAATTGCAAAGGGAAAAATAGTAACTTTACCGAAAAGAAACTTGGCCGTCACCATCTTAACCAAGGGATCAAGGCCAACATCTCCCATGATAAGACACGTCCACATCATGTACCCTGACAGGAAATAGGACAGAACATCCGTTCTGTGATAGCCATGCCCCAAAAGTCCAACCTCAATCTGATCATGAGGAAGAAAATTAGGTGAGTGAGCCCAAATTGAGGGCCATTCTACAAAATAATTGACCAATACTCTTCGAAAGTTTAAAGGTCATGAAAGATGAGGAAAGACCAAGGAGTTATCACAGATTGGAGGAGACTGGAGGCATGCTTGAAGCAGAGAAAGGACATTAGTGGAAAAGCTATGTACGGAAATTCAAATCAAGTCTATGGTTTAGTTAATAACATTGTGTCAACGAGGACTGTGCAGTTTGGTCCGTATGCTCTGGTTACTGAAGATGTTACCATTAGGAGAAACTGAACGAAGGGAATGTGGGAAGGCCCTGTGCTACTTTGCAACTTTTTTCAAAATACTTTTTTAAATGAAATGAGATCTCGACACAAAATCTTGGGTGATGTCCCATCAGAATGTTCCTGAAAAATGATTACCTTTACACACAGGCCTGGAGAAACCACTCTGTTTTAAAATGTTTCGTTTGGCTAGATTTCCTAAATTTAAAAGGTTGGAAGGAAATTGGTCCAATTGATTTACAGAACAGTTTGAAAACAAATGTAAATTCTGCTTGAGAACCACCGGGCTTGTGAAAGCCGTGTGGAGTTAGTAAATAATACATGTCCTCATCCATGTAACGGGGCACCTCACAGGGATCAGAGCAGAGAGGGGAAAACGGAATAGCCTGGGCGTGACTTCGGAGAGAAGAGATTGAAGATAAAGGTAGTCTGAGATCTATACTGTAAGAAATAAGCAGGATTTCCCACTTTATTTACTACTTAATTAGCCATTTCTTGCCAAATAGCATCCTGATTGTTTATTTTTGCAGAATAACTCATGAAACACAAATTGGAAAAAAGTAGTCTAAATGTTGACGCTTTGAGAGTAAAGTCCAGAAAGCAGCCGAGCAGAATCAGGTTTTTGTTTTGGTTTGAATGCTTCAGGGCTGGAGAAACTTGAGCATGTGGGCAGAGGGAAAGGAGCAGGTGCAGGGAGCGAGGGAGTGGAGGTACGAGACTCGCCAGAGAAGCTGTGATTGTAAAACACATCCCAGCCTCACAACCGTTCGGCCACACGCACCCGGACTCTCATGGGACCAGAATCACACGGATCCCAGGCCGGCAGAAAATTAGCAGCTCCTTCCTAACCTAACCGGGCTTGGAAGGAATCGTTTGTCTGCTGGGCACTGGAGGATGAGGCGCAGAGAAGCCAGCTCAGCCGCAGAGTCAGGAGATGGGTGCAGTCTTCACCTGCTTCCGCCTGGCCCACAGGACAGGTGGCCCGAACTGCGAGCCCGTAACTGCCTTGATGGGCCTGCCAGCACCTCTTCAAGACTGGGATGCCCTCCCGGTATACACTGCGTCTGTGATCTCCCTTGTGCCACCTAAGATGTGATGGGAATGTGGCCCCGTGGAACTGGGCAGCACGGGGGTGCTATGCTTCTGATGCTCGGGATAGCTTCACCCTGAACTCCTAAATCTAGGCATTCATGCTGTTTCTTTGGGGGGTGGGCCCTCAGTGCTTCCCAGGATTTTCCCAAAGCCCCACTCAAGCTTGTCATATCCATTAATCGGAAATACACAATGAGAGTCAGGCCTGCGTTCCGCGCTCAAGGGTCTGGTGTGCGTGCCTGATCCCTGTCCGGTCTTCCTGGCTCAGTCACAGTTAGCAACAGCAGCTCCTCACATGGACGACAGCCCGACAGGGACACGTGTCTGATTAAGCTGCTAAAGGTTGCTGGTCGCCCCGTCAGCTTGTACCCACAAACATCTTTAGATCCTTTTGCAAAGGTTGAGACTTTTATTCAAAGATCACATCCTTTAAAAGGGAACACAACACACAAAAAGGTAAAAGCAGAAGGTAATTATTTCTGTGTCCGTATAATGTATATTTTAATTGTTAATAGCATACATATTCAACGGCAGAGGAATGTAAATAAAATTATACCAATTTGATTACTAGTATACAGCCAATAAAAATGTTACTTAGCAAGATGACAAAGCAACTCTACATGTGTTTATGATACAACGTTACGCAAGCAAAGCAGAATACAAAGTGCTAAGTACACTAGGGGTAAAACCGTAAACGCTGGGGCACCTGGGCGGCTCAGTCAGTTCAGCATCTCCCTTTGGTTTCGGTCCTGGGATCAAGTCCCACCTCGGGCTCCCTGCTCAGTGGGAGACTTCTTCTCCCTCTCCTCCCTGCCTATGCGCGCGCTCTCTCTCTCTCTCTCTCTCTCTCTCTCGCTATCTCTGTCTCTCTCTCTCAAATAAGTAAATAAAATTAAATTAAAAAACTGTCTGCATGCGGACAGCGTCTAGAGCAAATGTAAGAAATGAAAACATCTTTATTTGGGGTTTTGTTATTGTCATTATAATGGTGTGGCCCAGTAAACAAAAAACTTTTAAAGCAAAAGATGAAAGGGTTTGACCAAAAACGGAGCCATTTTCGGGAAGAAAACACTTACTGTTGAGTACTTTTCCATGCGTTTTTATTCCCAAGAAAAAAATATTCCATTTGGGAGAAGGGGTTATGTTTAAAATGATGCATAAAATATCTAAAAAAAGATCCCGAGCTTTGCTTCTTCCGGCTGATACCCTTGAAGGTACAGTGGGTGGGAAAACCTGGGAAACCTGGCAAAAGCTCCCTAAATCACCCAGCCCGCCCTTGTCTGCGACCTGGAGTCCCAGATCTTTCTTTACTGCATGTGTTGTATCCAGGCGCTGGCCATAAAGGGCAGGACAGGAATGCTCCCCGAGTTCAGTTCCGCCTCCAGGAGCACTACCCTTTGCCCAAGAGAAGGAAGAATCTTGTGTTCTCTTGGCATTTCCTTGTTCTCTTGCCTGAACTTTGAGAGACTGGAAGATGTGGGAATCCAGAGAGAGCAGGAGAGGCCACCTCCCCTTTGCACAAAGGGCCAAAGCCTCAGTGAGTGGGGATAAGCCCAGGGGGGGCTGCAGTTAGAGAAATTCAAATCTGGCTCTTCTCAGCATGTAGCCTTGAGATTCAGAGGGGATAGAAAATTTGCTTTTTTCGTAAAAGAAAAATAAATCAAATATTCTATCCCTTAACTACCTGCACAATCTAATGTTTCTGTCACGTCCTGTTTCCCCATGGCTTTGCATAATAAGCTGTTCCCTCTCCCTAGAATGATTCCGTGGCATCTCTTTGCCTATGAAACTCCCATTCCCTCTCAGAAAGGTGAGTATTACCACCCCGATCTTACAGATGGCAGAACTGAAGTTAAATGACTCGCTGGAAGTTACACAGGACTGTGGATCGCAGATCTGTTTAAATGAAAACCCCAACTTCGTTCTATCACACTGCACCCCATTCACACACTGAGCATGTAATAACAGAGTCTCAGGGTCTCCCAAACTATTTTTATTGTCCTTAGTTGTTTAAAGGTGGTTCCTCCCCCTCCCCCCACCCTGGGGCTGTTAGGGCGCATTAGAAGCCCCTTTGCCTGTTGATTGCATATGAAAGCTATTTCAGTTTGTTTGCATATAGTCCTAGGCACACTTCTAAGAGCTTGATCCCAAACCACCACTACTATCTGTGTCATAGCACGAGGACCAAGCCCTGGCAGGGCAGGCATTCTTACCATGTGCATTCACATAGAAGCCAGGAATCAGGCTGACTGTCTTCCCTTCTCAGCAAAACAGTGAGACCAAAGCTTCAAAAGATTCAAATATTCAGGAAGGGAAAAAATGCCAGTTGCAAATACTGTTTCATGTATCTCATGAAATATGCATTTCCAAATGCAGAAAGATGACCAGACACATTGTATTCTAATACAAGAACAGACCTGCTGGCAGAAGGAAAAGCCTCCCTATATGGGATTTCTGCCAGATGCGAGGCACGATGGAGACAGGGCACGGAGCCCTCTGCCGCAATCCAGACTCACACGCTTACCTGGACAGCCTGCTGTCACACCCACCTAGGCTAGCCAGTACTGGCTGACAGCAGGGGCAGGCACGGGGCTCAGAGCTGCCAGGGGTGTGCTGGTGAAAGTTTAAGAGTCAGCTCTCTTGGGGAGGAATGGGAAGGTGCGCCCTGATTTGTGGTGTGTGCCCATGTCTGTGGTGTAAACGTTCCCAGCCCGGCCATGTTCACGCAGCCCGTGTGACATTGACTAGTAGCACAATCCCTGACAAATTAACAACCGGCTCTTGTGAGCCGCTACAAGCCAGCTCCAGCACACCCCGAGGACGGCCACCCCTCTCCTGGCAACTATTCTGGGGATGAAGGGCGCATCAGAATGTGATTCGGGAAATTCTTTAAATACTATAGGCCAGATCAGCATTTCAGAACACTTTTTAACACACAAATATCATCGACCCAATGAAACACGTGCTGCATAACCATAAAATACAACGTTAAAAATATGAATACATATTTATCTACATGTCTTTATCTCCCTCCCCTAAAAGGGAATTCATTTTTTTTAGTGACTCTTTGAGATTGGTGTGTGGTTCCCTCTGCTTCCCCTGAGGATGACGGCAGGCCAACCTGTATCCTAGTGAGCAGAAGAGAGAAAACACCAAGAGGAAAGAGAAGATGGTATATAGCACTTTCTCATTTGTGATACTAGATAGCAAAGGAACTGGGCTGGGCTGGAGGCACAGGTTGTGCACTGCTCCCAGGTTCTTGGGTTGAGGGATAAGGGAAGTGGCCTGGTGCAGGAGTTTAAGGAGGTCAGCCTGCAGCCATCCTGCCAGCATTCTTTATTTCACAAACGCATCAAGACACTACGTGCACAGAGACGGTAGGAGAGTTGCGATTCTAAATCTGAGAGGTTTTCTTGTCCCTTTCCCCTCTTCCCCTGGCAGCTACCTGTCTCCAAGCTCGCCTCAGGCTCTTCGCGTGTTTCTCCAGGGACTGAGTCTTGGGTCAGGCGTCCCGAGGTCAACCCCAAGGTGAAGATCTACATACAAGTGAATTATGAAGACAGTACTCCCAGGGGAAACTGGGAAGGGGTCGGGGGCAGGACAGGGAAGGAGTGAAGCCATATGACGGTACGATTTCAGGCCAAGCCCCACAGCCCATTGCCCAGAGAACTCCAGAATGTTAGTTACCCCCTGGAGTTGTCACCCTCATCTCAGGCAAGGGAGCAGTCATGTTCCTGCACCCCCTTGGTCACCAGTGAAGGGTCGCCGGAGGGCACACATTCCGAGGCACCCAGACTCACCTCAGTGTGGGCACAAGGGCTCGGGGGCCACTGCAACTGCCGGCTGTTTGGAGGGAAAGCTCACTGGAGAAAGGGTAGACTGTAAGGGGTAAGGGGACTGGCACAGGGTGCGAACTCCAATCCCACAGAGGTGAATAAGAGGGGAACAGGGGCGCCAGGAGACCTAGAGACATGTGCTCTGTCTAAGGGCATCTGCAGACATTAAATGAACACACACCGCCCCCCCCCTCCCCCGCCGTGGGACTGTGCTGTGTGATGTCTGTGCCCAGGACAGACCCGGCAGTCCCTCCCCGGTTCTTTGAACAGTCACCCACCCATCTCATTCTCCCTCCCTGTTCACCCACCCGTCTCATTCTCCCTCCCTTTCTCCTTCAGGTGAACAGGAGAGGAGGGATCAGGCAGCATCACCATGAGCCACGCTTATTCAATCAAGAGCCACAAAACACCCACGGCGTTGAAGAATTGTTTGCACATAAGTCTCTCTCACGCCAGGCATTGTTCCAAAGCTCCTTTCTAAGTATCACACCTTCGCTGGCTCCCTGGAAAGACTGGATGCCCATGAAGGTAAGAGTGACTGCAGCCCAGCTCTGTTTGGAGCCCCATCTCCAGGCACATGACCACCAACACCTGCTTGTCCCTGCTGGTGAGAAGCTTGAAGACACCGCTACCTCATCCATCAGCCCTTCAGTCTCCCTGTAACACAACATCCACGGGGACCATGTCTGCGCCTGGGAGAATCAAAGTGGCACTGCAGGGTCAGCAAACTCGGCCCGCCGGCCAAAGCCACCCGCTTCTGTCAATGACGTTCTGTTGGACCCCAGCGGCGCACATTTGTTTCGGTGTTATCTCTAGCTGCTTCTGCCTGCAGGTGACGATGGCAAAGGGGAGTAGTTAGGACAGAGTCTGAATGACCTGCAAAGCCTAAAATAGTTAACACTGAATCCTTTAGAGGAAGTTTGCTGATCCTCGTCTTGCGAGGTCTGGCAGCACTCAGAATCAAACATCCAAGACGTTTGCAGACTCTGTGAGCACTTTCTCAGTCTGTGTTTCCTGCAAGTCCGGAGCAAGGACTAGACAGGAGCCCTGTAGGAGAGATGCCACGGGAAACAAGGCACACCCTGCACTCATGGGCACGACAGAGGCGGGGCTTTGCTGGTGGGCCTGGCGGGAGAGGATCTGCCACCCAGGAGGCTGCCCGAGGTCACATGCCCTCCCGGGACTCCAGCAGCGTCTGACATGGACATGTTCTCTGGGGCCATATCGGCACAGCAGGCTTCCAAAGCTGAGGCAAGGGTCAAGTTCTGGCACAGAATGGGTGCTGCTGACATAGATCTGGAGAGGAGAGATGGAGGAAGGGAGAGCGAGAGAGCTAGACGAAAAGAAAAGAAGCAGGAAAGGAGGACAGGAGGACAGAGAAAGTCAAACCACGCCGAGCTCCACTGGCTTGCTGTTTCGGGGGGCGGATTGGAAGGCTGGGATTCCCAGGCTCAGTCGGCCGCCACACTCAGCCGTCCATGCAGCACAGCAAGCAGGTGCACCTCGAACTCGTCGAGTCTTTTTGTCTCTTCTACTCCAGCTTCTCATCAGAAGGCCGTGTGATTTCCAGCCACGCTTCTGAAAGCATCCTCAGCCGCTACAGCAGCCTCCTGCACCCCGGGCATCCTCCTCCCCAGCTCCGCCCACTCCCTATGCCCTTTCCTCCTTAGGGACAAGGGGATGAGAGAAGACCCAGCACAAGTCAGAACCCTATTTAGTGGGCAAGGGAAAAGTGAGCCTCTGAGCTCTGAAATTTGCTTCTGCTTGAGGAAATTTCCACCAGAAGGCAATGGCTGAGGACCGACTTTTAAGGTTGTATGACCTCGGGCTATTTTACTTAATCTCTCTGTGCTGCCATTTCCCCATCTGTAAAACGGGAATGCTAGGAACAGTACTCATCCTTCGACAGGCTTGTTATAGGACGGAAAGAGTTAATTCCCGCAAAGCAGTAAGATCTGTACTAAACCCAGAAATCTCTATGTACCTGTTTGTTAAATAAAATCTAATCTTTGCAAGCTACTAGCTCTTATCCCTGAGGTCGGGCCTCCTGGGATGGAAAGTTTATAAACGTTTTCTAAAATGATAAAAGAAAGTAATGAAATATCCCAAAGTCATTGATGTCTTCAAAAAAAAAAGAATGTGCCAAGAAGAAAATACCATGCTAAAAGAGTATAGTCAAACTTAATGGGGTGGAGTAATGACATCATTTTAGAGCTTACTAAAAAAAAGCAAGCCTGGTCTCAGAGAATCAGGAGTGGTTTTTAAACGGAAGGGTGTCCCCACGTCTCATGAATGCTTCGGTGTTTCCAGGATGATGGTAGGAACTGAGTGTCTGCTCCAGGAGGGCAGGGGGAGACCAGGGAAGCACACCTCCAGCTTCAGTAACAGTTTCCTGGGCTGACCGCCGCTGCCGGGGAGTCTCTGGAGGGTGGCACCAGTGGCTGCTGAGTGGTGTCCTGTGTGAGGTCACTTATTAACTCCCAAGGAGCAGGCTGAGCTATTACTCACCAATGTTAACAATTAGCGAGTGTTGCTAAGCTGCTTATGACCCTGCCGTGACTTCCCGGCACACACCTCAGCACGCACCAGAAGTCTGCCGTGATCGGCCAAAAACCCCCACTCTATCCCTTCTTTTCCCACTCTTCACCACCCCTGGTTGACTCTACCGCTCCTAGACGTTTACCTCAAGCATGCCCCAGGGCCTTTGCACACACTGCACTCTCAGCAGAACACTCCTATCTCCCTACGTGAACTTCCCTGGCCACCCTCGCTGTCATAGGTACCCTGCTACCTGTCCAAGCCCGTTCTTTACTTTCTTCATTTCAGTTAGTGCAATTCGTCACTCCACATTTTCTGAGCTTTTTTTTCTGCTGTCTGTCTTGCCTCACGAAAATGCATCTTGCGTGAGAGACCAGTACCAAGCCTTCTGAGAGTTGTATTCCTACTCCTATCTGAAGCACCTACTGTAGGTCTGACACTTGGTCAGAGCTCAGGACAAACTCAACAGACAGATGATTGAAGATGGACAGTTCATGGGAGGGGAGGCGAGGCCAACACAGATCGGAGCCCCACCCCTCACTCCAACGCTCAACGTGTTGTCTTGAGCGAAGTGTCTCCGTGTTCTTAGTTAATGCCCATAAGAACTGATTAGAACAGAGCTCAGTACCGAGGCTCATGCGGTCAGTGCTGTTCTTGTTACTAGTAACAGCATGGCTGGCTCCAGTGCTGGGTCTCAATTTCCCCCTCTAGCAGCTACAAAAAAGTAACCTGGTCTCATCTGTCTCTTGTGGACCGTCCCTAGGTAAGCAAAGGACGATAACTCTTACTGCCAAGGGCATACATGTAATGTCTAGAAGAAGAGCTCCAAGACCTTACCCCAAAGGTCTCACACCGCTGCTGCAGGCGTGTGGCAGATCCAGCTCCCTGCACGTTACAGCAGACACGCAGCCTCAACACGGGCAGGCGGGGGAGACCAGCCCACACAGCATACGGACCCGCAGCGAAGCATATGGGTCTGGTCCTGGAGAAGGAGCCCCCATATGCTCCCTGAGCTGGGCCTGCCTTGCTCACTCCCAGGCTCCCCACACTTTTGGCTGGTTCATAAATCAGCCACTTCCCAGGGCTCCCGTTGATCCATGTGTGATTAATGCACACATTTGCCTGCAGCCTGGAGAGAACCCCAGGTACAGGTGGAGAGGAAGGAAAAAGACTTAATTGGAGTTGGTGGGGGGAGGAGAGAAGAGGAGGTCATTCCTCATTGCCGCTGAGCCAGGGCTATGTTTAGAAGTCCTGGCTTCGTAAGAGTGAGTTATCTTGGAAACCTGTACTACAGACTCCCCAGGATCCCCGCTGGAGCCGAGCATATAGCCTGGACCTTACTTACGAGGACTCAGAAGGCTGAATGCCCGCTTCCATCCTGTCCCACCCTCCATGATTCTCCGGGGCCTTTTCATCTGAGCTTAAACACGCATTCAGATCCTGTAAGAAACCAACAAGCTGGGGTCCCTGGAGACAGTAAGACTAGATGTGCCAGGCAGTGAATCCACTCAGCTGTGTTTTAGACCAATATTTGCTAACTGTACTCAACAGAGGGCAAAGGGTTTTATGCAGTTACCACAGGAAGGGAGGGCTCTGGGGCCCCAGAGCTGATTCAGTCGGAGAAATCCTGCTTTGACTTTGTTTTACATGTTAGGCTGTTCAAATACGATTTAGTTTTGATTTTGTTAAGGATCACATGGCTGAAAAGAGTTGAGACCCACGCAAATTAAAAATACTGCAGATACAGTGAGAACTGTGTCCTTAAAAAAAAAAAAAAAGCAACAATAAAATTAATGATGGTTTCCATTCCCTGGGCAGGAGGAAGGGCCGTGATTAACAGGAGAGACACTAGGTCACTTTTCTGCTTGGTGGTTGAGGGATTTGGGGCAAGAAACTTTCCCTTCCCTAAGCCTCCATTTTTCTATCTATGAAATGGGGGTAATAAATGGTACCTGACTTGGAGGGACCCTGGGGAGACTGAACGCACTTACATTTGCGTGATACTTAGAACGTAATAAATGACTAATACGTATTTGCTATGATTTTCCTTCTTATCCCACGCGTCACTTGCTGTGCTGAACACACTATTTGCAATATCTTTAATCATCACATCTTTATAACGTGGAGGTTTACTGCAATTTTATAGATTCGGAACCTGAGAGTAAGACCTGGGCCTTGAACAACGGTCCCAGAACATCTACTCGCATCGTGGAGAACATGGGTGTTCTGGGGAACCCAGTTTGAGAATAATCCATCTAGTTACTCAGTTTTATTCCCTCTTCCCTGAAAACACCTGCCATTTGATGTAATTAAGCTTTCTCCTCCCTTTTCTTTTATTCTCCTGTACACATTCATCCATCTGTTTCCTGAACTATCCATCCACCTCAATAGTCCTTCGTTGAATGTCTACTTAGCGTCAAGGACCTTAGAAGCCACTTTGTTTCTCTGAAGATCAAAGTTCCCGTCAGTAAAAAGAGGGGTTTGAGATGAACTACACTGTAGGATTTTATATAAAATGAAATAAATTACCCAAAAAGGTTTTGCCACCTGCAAACTGTTCTCCCTGTGGTAGTTAGGGATAGAGTGACCATAGCAATCCGCATGCTTGGACATTCCTGGCACACTTTCTTTTTTTTTTTTTTAAGATTTTATTTATTTATTCGACAGAGATAGAGACAGCCAGCGAGAGAGGGAACACAAGCAGGGGGAGTGGGAGAGGAAGAAGCAGGCTCATAGCAGAGGAGCCTGATGTGGGGCTCGATCCCATAACGCCGGGATCACGCCCTGAGCCAAAGGCAGACGCTTAACCACTGTGCCACCCAGGCGCCCCAACCTGGCACACTTTCAAGTAGTGACCCTTTTATTCTCAAAAGGGTCTGCTTTGTAGGATAAATCCTACAGTCACCTTAATTACAAAGATGGAAATGTGAGCAGTGTATCTTTACGTTGGTTTGTCTGGAAGAAGGGGCTAAATTTCCCTCGGCAGAAGTTTTGAGACCAGGTGAGGGATAACAGTGGCTCTGGGGACGGGCATGGGCTACTCTCCTCTACTTGCAAGGAATCCCTAGAAAACCACAACCCTCGAGGACGACCAGGTTTGAGAGACAAACGTGTGATAGTGTTGGGGGTAGAGGTGGGAGGGGGTTGGGATGGGCTATCTGTGGAATTTGACTTATTTATTGACCCACCCTGAAGTTGTAAGAAATAAGAACTGATTTTGTTTTATAATTATTGCCTAGAAATTAGTCAGAATAACTCACTCAAAGTAACTGCATGGATTTAGAAGACCCCTTGTGAACCACTAGGAGTTCTAGTCATTATTCTACCATTAACTGGCTCTGGCATATTGGGAAAGCCACTTAATCCTCTGAAGATACTTAATTCTCTCATCTTAGTAATAAGACTTTTGGGGGGTGGTGCCCAACATGGGGCTTGAACTCACGACCCTAAGATGAAGACCTGAGCTGCGACCAAGAGTCAGATGCTCAACTGACTGAACCCCCCAAGCGCCCCATTAAGAATGAGATTTTAATACTTGCCCTCCTTGATTATGCAGAGTTGGACATCCTTAATTTTTGCTGTGTAACAAACCATTCCACGGTTTACTGGCTTAAAACAACCATTTTATTAATTTCATAACTCCGGTGGGGCTGGGCTTCTGGTCCAGCATCAGCTGGGGAGTAGGCCAGGAGCTGGTTAATCCAGGATGGCCCCACACCTATGCCTGGCCCTGTCCCAACCAGGCTTTTGGCCAGACCAGCTCACTGCTTGGCAGTTAAGCTCAGACAACACTTGGTGCTTCCAGGTTTCTGAGCACGAGAGAGCGAGCCCCAGTATTCTCTGTGCTGAACGCCTTCTTCCCTTGTCTTCAGTCCTCACTCCTCCATCCTGTGTAGGTAATTTTAAATGAGGAACCTGGAGGGAAAGCCTTGTAAGTCTTTCAAGCTTCTGCTTGAATCGAGTTCACTAACATCTCTTTGGTGAAAGCAAGTCACACCCAGATGAAAGAGAGAGAAAATTGCCTCCAGCTTCAATGGGAGCATGGCTGCCTCGCGTTACAAGGGTTCGGAAGCAGAAAGGGGAAGAATTTGCAACCGTGTTTGCAATCTTCCACAGAGACAGGTGAGATATTCTAGAAAACGTCATAGGAACAAGGGTCACCCGATATGAGAAAGCCCATGTCTCCTGGATAAAAGAGCCCCCTCCAAAGCATTTTGGGGAACCCATAAGAAAGTGTTTCCCATGTGCTAATTAAAGAATGCCATCAGCTACTGATATCTGCAACTTTATTCTTCTTCTCTGGCTCTGTCCTCCACCCCATGGAACGTCTTTACTGTCCTCGGTGACTGCTATTTCCCACTGAGTGTAAGGCTTCTGTCAACAGTCCGGTCACTTCTGCCACACATGTTAATATCTGCCCCAGGGCCCTTCCAACTATCCCGTGGACATCCTGGATCCCGGAGCTGGCAGAGCTTACAAAGTGGGAGCAAATGCCTCCCCATTCTCCTTTTCTTGTCCACTTCTTTCAAGGGATCCCCACAGCAACTTGGCCTGTGTCCTCTGTGTCTCCTGGCATTTTCTAGTAAAGCAATTCTTTCCATTCTTACTCATCATCGGTTCTCAGCACAAGACTGCAGAAAGATGAGCCTGGAGACAAGTCTAAGACACGAACACCAGGATATACTTGCAAATAGTTCCCCACTCATAATTCCTAAGGGTTTTATGGGGCAAACTCTGATGAGCCAGATATCCTGTTTCTGCGGAATGAGTTCACTCCCAGGAGGTTCCCCAGAATCTCATTCTGATAGATTTGAGCCAGTTTCTCTCTGTTCTGTAAAACACAGCAGTTAAGAACACAGGCTCTGGGGGGCAGATCGATATGAACCCAGGTCCAGGCTGGGATCTTTACTAACTGGGATCTTTTTTTTTATTTTTTTTAAGATTTTTATTTATTTATTTGACAGAGATAGAGACAGGCAGCTAGAGGGGGAACACAAGCACGGGGAGTGGGAGAGGAAGAAGCAGGCTCATAGCGGAGGAGCCTGATGTGGGGCTCGATCCCACAACGCCGGGATCACGCCCTGAGCCGAAGGCAGATGCTTAACCGCTGTGCTACCCAGGCGCCCCTACGAACTGGGATCTTGAGCAAACTGTGAGCCTTCCTCAGCTTCCTCATCTATAAAATGAAGATAATAAAAGCACCGATCAGCTAGGATTATCATGATGACAATGTTGCATAATGCTGTAAATGCTTAGAGCAATATAGTGGGATAATAAATGTTCTACTTTATTTCCCCAATATCTTTATTATCATTCTCCTAATAGCGAGCACTGCCTAGCCTCCTGCTGGGGGCGGATAAGCACTCTCTTGTGAAAGGCAAAACAAATACGAACGCAATTCCAGTCTTGTCTGCAGCCCTCATGCCCTACCCTGAAGCCAAAAGACAAGCTTTTATCAGCGGCTCCGATTTCATGGGCTCAAGGCAGCATCTCGGCTCCCTCTGTCTTTCGGTTGAAAGTCCGTCTTGGAGGGGAGTGGAGGGGCCCCCATCCAGCTAAATATTTCACTTTCTGTCTGAATGTTTGCCAGCCTGTGAGGGGAGTGTTGGTAACAATAAAGATAAAAAATGTATTTAGAAAGAATGTGTGTGAGTGTGTGTAGATGTGTGGGTGTTTTTAAAAGTCTGTGTAAGTGAACTCCTGATTCAGGATATGTCTGTGCTGGGGGCAAAGGCTGTCTTGTGCAAGTCTCGTTAGGAAGGTGACTGGTTGAAAGCCAGAGCCGGATTATCACAAATGGATGCAGAGGGAGGCTGAAAATCAGGCCTCCTGCCCACTCAGCAGTTCTTGGCGCTGGCCCCATCTCGACCATCTAATGCCATTCCTGCAAACACAATTGAGTTCTATTACTTCTAAAGCCGACCACTTTACTTCATTTAAACGTTTAGGATGGACTTCGGAGAATTCTGAGGGGCTGGACGGCACAACCAGCCACAACCAGTCCCCTGCTTTGGCCACCACTCAGACTGCATAACAAACAAGGGAAGAATATTCCTTCATTCTACATTCGGCATCCAGTCTCCATTAGCAGATGGTTTTAAAGGTTGTTATTTCTGCATTTGAGAGGTCTGATCTGAATACACGCATCCCAAAATATTCCGTTCCTGTCATTTATTCGTTGGATCCATATTCAATGCGCCATCTCTAAACTGGGTCCAGGAATATAAGGGCAGATCATATACCGAAGACACCTTCAGGATGCTCACATCCATCACGGGAAATAGGCAAAGGACTAAGAATGACATAACGGTAGCAATGCCACGATGATTACCAAAAAAACCAACCAACCAAACAAACAAACAAAAAACAATGGTGCTGCAAATGGTCAGCAAGGAAGGTACGAGAGAATCCAGAACGGCGTCAGAGTCGAGGAAATTCCCAAATCAAATCCTAACGGGGCTTAGTATTTCTTAGGAGGAAAAATGGGGTGAGAAACACTCTGGGCAGAAGAATGTTGGAGAAGAGGTATCGGTGTTGATTTTAGGCAGATCTTTGGTTAAATTCTGTGACTGTTTGCTTGACCGTAGGTGAGTTACTCCATCTTCCCGAACCTGAACTGCTTCTTCCATGATAGTAAGCTCATTGAGCTTCCTAGGACGATGGCGGCAAACAGCTCACATAAGCAAGAGGCCGAGACGAATGTGACCCATGGTGGACATTCATTACATGGTGCCTCCTCCTAGTTTAGTGTGGCTGGAGACACAGGAAGGGCAGAGCACAGAGGGCTTTGGGGGAATTTATCCTGTAGACAAAGGCTCCTGCTGATGATTTTAAGCCAAGGAGTGGTAATGGCCATGTTTGGATTTCAAATGAATGTCATTAATAGGGGGATTCCAGATGATCTAGGTGGATTGCTGAGGGAAGCAGATGATGAAACGATGGAAAATATTTAGCTTATCGGTGACTGTAAAAGAGAAACTTTCTAAAAGTGAACCTTTCATCACAAGACCCTTATTCTCCATCACGAAGTAAGCACCCACCTTGAAAGTTTTCCCAGGAGTCCTGCTGCATATTTCGCTTGACATCTGAACTTCTTGCCCACCGTGGAAGAACTGACTTACACGTGACCATAGAAGTCATGAGACAAGAGTCATTTTCTAATCATCATGTTGCATTTCATCCTGCCCTCTTCTTCACACCAAGTCCCACCCAGAGCCAGACCAACAACGTGGACTGAGAGCAAAGACCTTTATTTCCTTGTCGTTTTCTCCTTCACCTTCAAAAAGCCCCAGTGGGAAAACCAAAGAGAACTGCCCTGTCAACATTTCCCCAGAGTGTATCCTTCCTGCAGAGAAAAACTACATTCTCAAGGCAGTGCATGGGCAAGAGCAATGGGCCTCCATCATGGAGCTCAAATCTCACCTCCTGGGAAACGGTCCTTGACTCATTCTCAGCCGAGCCCGGGTGACCGCTCCCCCCCTCCCACCTCAGAAGTTGCGTAGTGTTGCAACAATTCCCTGTTCATGCCTGTCTCCCTACCTAGACCAAGAGCTCTTCCAAGTCTGAGATAAAATCTCGTCCATATCCTTATTTCCAACACTGGGAACAATGGCTGGCACCCAGGGGACAGGAGGCAAGGCGTGTTGAGTGGATACATTTGAGTTTAATCTCGTTGTAAGGTGTCCCAACCCCCAGTGTTCACTTGAGTGAACTGTGTCCTGAAACACCACCAGAGATAAGAAGATACAAGTCAGGAAACCCCAAGGAACAATCCAGGCTTCTAAGGACTCCACCCTCTGCTATCTGTGCGGGTGGATAAGAAGGCTGTTCACTCACAGAGCCCGTGGGGATTAGTCAAGACGAGGGATGGTAGATTCTGGTTTGGGCAGAAACTCAAGGGCTCTAGGGAGGAGACTGGGAGAGCTCTGTGCATCCTTCATACCATCAACCTTGCAGGTCAGGGGCTGTATTCATCGTATTTGAGTTCGCCTGGCTCGCCCTGGGCTGGAGCTGCTCTTCACGGGTATACATGAACTTGCCTTGAATCTGGGCAAATTTGTAGTTGTATTCTCTCTGTGCAGAGTAACTTTTTTATTTTCCAGTAACCTCCTTATTTCATGGTCTACAGGCCAAATCCAGTCCACAGTCTATTTTTATAAATAAAGTTTTATTGGAACACAGCTGCATTCATGTATTCATGTATCATCTATGGCTGCTTTCCTGCTAGAACAGTAAGCTCAGTAATTGAAATAGAGACTACACGGCCCGCAAAGCCTAAAATATTTATCTCTGGGCCTGAACTTCATTTTGCTGTAGTGACGTGTGCCATCTCAGCGCTGAGCACTTGCTGCCCTGCGTCTCATTCACTGCTCACCACGTCCCTAGAAGGTGGCCACTGTGATGATGCCCCCTTCACCGGGTGACTCATCTGTCGAGCGCCCCCTGTGCGCCAGGCTCCACACTAAGCACGAGCACCACGGCAGCAGCAAAGCGAACACAACCACAGCCTTCGGTCAGTTTCCAGACTTGCTTCACTGATCCAAGGCTTCTGAGCCATGGCCCAGAGCTACTCTCCCCTCTCCCCTTAAGGAAGTTCCTCCAAGTGACCCCTGCCCCATCTCCTTTCTCTGGAAGCCTGCGACCCCCACTGAAGGACCCCCACCCAGAACCAACATGCTCCTAGAAAATTCATGACATTCCAAACTTTCTCCACGAATCCGTTAAGGCTATCAGAAGGAATGCGCTCCTGCCGGACAGGCCCTAGCCTGATCCCTCCCAACTCCATCCGTGGGTGGTTGCCCCATCCCACTCACCAGCAGGGGCAGACCCAGGGGTCATCTCCTGCTGATGACCCTCTGGGACAAAGGGACTGGAAAAGAGCCCAGGCTGAGCCACCCATCGCAGGGGTGGGGTCTCTGGGCCCCACTCGGGGCAGGATCTTTCTCTGCGGGCTCCTGACCTATGAGGTGTTAAACGAGTTCTGCACGCTTCCACAGAATGGGGCGGGGACTTCTCCCGTGGGCTTTGGTGGCTCTTCCCTTTGTCCCGCACCTTTGGAGGAGCCCGCTTTACTCTCCCCTTTGTCTTAAAGGGCCCACGATAAAAAATGCTCACCATGCTAAATTGCTGCGTGGGAGGGGGACAAGACAGCGGAGGAGGCCTGGCCGGCCCGGCCTAATTAGGAGGCTGGCAGAGCCCGGCTCCGCGGGAAGCCCGGATCATTAGCGCTGGCACCGCGCACACGCCGACTGCACCGGGCGCCTCGCTGCCAGGCTGGCACCGCGCAGACCCTGCTCTTGGCCGCCACATCAGAACAGATGTCCAGAGACGGGGGTTGCTTTTGTTTTTGTTTTGCGTTTTTGTGTTTGGGGGAATTTTTTTTTTTTTTTTTTTTTTTTTTTTTTTTTTAGCCACACATGACCTTGTGCCAGAGATTTCTTGTGCCAAGATAAAGGTTTGGGGTGGGTCAAAGAAGCAAGACGAGTTAAGAGAGATTTCTCAGAGTGAAAAATAGACGGGAGATGATAGAAGCTGGATGGCTCTACTGGAATTTACAGAGTGGACCAAGCGGTGCCTTCCCACCTTGCCTTTGGCAGCAGTGGGAGTGCTCCTCCAGAATCCGCCGACCCCCCGAGCCCACGCACCACTGGGCACTGTCAACCTCTCTCAGATCTGTCCACTTCTCTGTATGTCCGCTGCTGGAACCCTGTCCCGGGCACCATTCTTCATCTACATCAGGAGTTCCCGAGGATTCGTTGTAACAGAGTGAATACAATCACGTGTGCTCACCTACGGTAGATGCACACGGAAGATGCACACGGGAGTCCCTTCCCGTTGCGGTACAAAATGCAGAAGTGACTCTTCCAGGGGAAACCTAAGGGGAAAATGCCGCTAAATGGGTCGCCGGATATTTTAGGGTAAATGGAACCAGATTCAAAATGTCAG
The DNA here is from genome assembly GCF_024610735.1 of Ursus americanus. Taxonomy (NCBI): domain Eukaryota; kingdom Metazoa; phylum Chordata; class Mammalia; order Carnivora; family Ursidae; genus Ursus; species Ursus americanus. The sequence continues at coordinate 19,718,960 of NC_142148.1, forward strand.
TGGAGGCTTCCCACATTCTGTTCAGGACTCCAAGCAAATACAGACCATATTGCCTACCCAAAAACTGGGCCACGTCAATTACCCAGCAAAAGGATGGAACTTTTTTTTAAAACTCAGAGTTGCTGTGGAAAATCCAAGATGTCCCACCCCCGTACCTATATAACATTATAATTTGAATTATAAATTGAATTAATGTAGAAAACCCAACCCGCACAATTTGGCAGAGAACGTAAAGGTACGTAGCTTCTATTCGGGGATTGGCTTTGAAACAGAGACCACGTGACATCAAAACATTCAATTAAAATTTCATTTGTCCAGATGTTTGACCATATAATGCCAACAACTGGTTTGACTAATGCTTTAAATTTAATTGACCAGATGTTTTGGTGGTAGGTGTCTTAATGAGTAGGCGAAGTGTTTGTGGAATTGAATCAAATTTCCCTGGGAATAGCCAGCCTCGCTGGAAACAGGGACTCGGATGTTGTTACTGCGATTAGCCAGAGCTTGCAAGAGGTTCTGAAACCATCTTTAGGAAAACGTGCTCTTCCCTAGGCTAAGCCCCAAGAAGGCCCTCTGTGCCTTAACTTGGGATCTCCCAGAAGCAAAAAGTCAAGGGCAAATTTCGAAGGGACCAGTAAAACAAACACAGGTTAAACACAGGCAAACCAGTTTTTCCACGAATGGAAAGTAAATGGACTTGGGGTCAGAGGTCTCAGATTCAAGGTCAAGTACATCATTTACTTTAAGTATGATAACAAAAACAGGAACTTCTCTGGAGGGCTTACTGTGTGTTCAGGGCTCTATGAGGATTTGTTTCTCTTAACTCACAGTGCATCCTTTATCTATTTCAGAGACGAGAAAGTCTTGGCACCAAAGCCCTAAGGAACATGTCCAGAGTTACTCCACTGGGAAGGGTCAGAAGTGAGACTGGTTCCCAGGCACTCAGGCTCGGGGCCCCGAGCTCCCGGCCACCTCCCTGGATTGTGATTCGGAGCTTGGGAGACCCCCCAGTATCTTCAGCTCTGAATGTAGTGCCTGCCTCAGAGGGTAGCCAGAAGGGACATAAACTAGAAAAATGGGGACATCAAATGAGGATGAGTGAAAGGAAAGCATAAATAGGGCCAGGGAATACGGAGGAAGGCAGGGGGTATGGTTGCTTAGCTGGGATAGAGAGCCAGGTCCTGAGTTGATATCTACACGGCAAGGAGGAGACAGCCACACACAGATCTGGTGGAAAGCATTTAGACACAGGAAATAAGCCATGCCGAGCCTCCGAGGCAGGCATGAGCTTGACATGTCATCGAAACAGAAGGAGGCTCAGCCCCTAGACTGGAGGGGCTTGGGCAGGCAAGCAAAGCCCAGGGGATGTGTGTCCTCCTGGACCTTACGGGAGCTTACAGTGGGGTCTCAGTGTGATTTGGAAGCAGGGGGGACTTCGAGTGCCAGGGTCTCATGATCTCCATGGTGTTTTCTGGAGGTTTACTCTGGCTTCACTGTTGCAATGATGAGATAGACAGGGAGGCTATGGTAGGCTCTCGGGACAGATGATGGCAGTGGGGTCGGCGGCACCAAAAGCATTTGGATTTGCGGAGAAGTTCGGTGCCAGGCGCTACTGGGATTTAGGGTCTCAATTCCAGGCCTAGAGAGGTGGCCTGACAAGACCACCACTGTGGGTCTGGCCAGGGAGCAGGCAGGACAGACATCCAGTAACACCCAGCAGATACATCTGCCATTAATTCGGGGCACGTGTGAAACACGAGGAAAGAAGGAAGTAGGTGCAGCCAGAGAGAGGCGGGGGTGAGAAAGGAGCAGTGGGGGTGAGGAAGAGGAGGTAAAAGGGGAGGAAGGGGAGGAGGAAGAGGGAAGGGAAGGAGAAGGGGGAGGGAAGGGGGAGAGAAGAGGAAGGGGAAAAAAGAATGGGGAGGAAGAGGGAGAGGGAGAAGAGGGAGGAGGAAGAGGGAGGGGGAGAAGGAAGTGCTGCCTGCCACCGCTTGGCTTCCCCAAGCTCTATATCTGCTTCCTTAGTGGGTTCTGGATTGAAGGACAACTGCGTGCCCAGGAGGGGCTTGTGTCTCATGGTAGCTGGGCTAACGGCTGTGGTAAGGGGAAACTGAGCCCAAGAGAGGTCAAGTTCCCCAGGTCGAACTGTGACAGGCTGGGCCACAGCGGGGTCCCTGCACCTCCTGGGCCCCTACCTTTGCCCAGAAGAAAGCAAGACATCTAACCTGTCCATGGTCATCAGCTCCGGCGTCACTGGGCATGGCTGGGAGGCGGACGAGGATGGAGGTGACACCCCCAGGGAGGGTTGGCAGCTTGGCCCCTGAGGTCTTTCCAGTCCAAGATTCCCATGTATGTAATGTATATTTATGAAACGCCATCCTAAAAGTCAAAATCCCATCAAGTCTCCATTTGAGATATTGTATAATCACCTAAATCATAGCAATAAAACCAAGAGAAAAAAAATTGCAGTAGAAGAGACAAAACATTTGCTGTATCTCCGGATTATGTGAACGGACTTATTAACAACGAAGCTCCTATGGCTAACCCACCTACTAGAATGAAATGAAAGCAACTAATTTGTGAGTCATAGCTGGGTAGTCCACAGTGCGAGGACGTTATTCCAGAATTATAAGCCTCCCAGGTTTCCACTGGAGCCAGGGCATAATTACTTAATAGCAATAAAAGGAAAAGAGGAGAAAAAGCGAAACTATTTTCGTCGGGAAAGAAAAGCAGCTTCTAAGGGCTCTGGATCATCAGAAGTCAGCTTGGTGGACACTGGAATCAACTCACAGGTGACACTTCTTTTTTTTAAAGATTTTATTTATGTATTTGAGAGAGAGTGAGAGAATGTGTGGGAGGACAGGCAGAGGGAGAAGCAGACTCCCCGCTGAGCAAGGAGCCCAACCCGGACTCGATCCAAGGACGCGGGGATCGTGACCCGAGCCAAAGGCAGACGCTTAACCGACTGAGCCACCCAGGCACCCTAGGAGGTGACACTTCTGCTTTCAGGCTGTGTGGACGGTGTTTGGTGCAGAGGCCTTTCTTGTGGCCAGTGGAGGACATGCGGGCCAGGGGATCCCTCGGTAGGAAAGGCTCCGAGGCAGTTTCTTCCTCGCCTAGAACAGGCGGGAGGACAAAGCGTGCTCTTCTCGGGAGCTGGCCCCTGGGGTCCCTCTGGAACATTTCATATCTGACAACGGCATGAGGTGGAAGACCAGAGCCTGGGCCAGTTGTCCTCGGGTCTCGCGCGAGAGGTGAATCGGAAGCGACAGGACACCCCTCTCATGCTGTTGAAGAGGAGCTCAGAAGACAGCTGACCCGAGACAGGGCTCTTTCTCCGGGAAGGTAGCATCTGTCCCGCATCAGGCACGAGACACTGAGTCTCCATCCCCCACAGGCTGGAGCTCCTCCTTCCTCAAGATCTGGTCCAGAAGATTCCCCGGCGGTCCTAGTGGGCCTCTACCGAGTGCCCCATTTGCAACATCGAGGACATAAGAATACTTTTCAAAACCTTAAAATCTTCCTCAAGAAAAGCTTTGTCTCTGGGATACGTTCTCTTGCCGTAAGTGATGGAGGCATCTTTTCAGCCGACAGGGCTCTCCTTACTATGAGTTTTTCTCTCCTGGGGAAAAAGCTGACTCCCACAATAAGCCAGTGATTCTTTTGAATTTTTCTGAAAGAATTTTGGCTTGTATTTTGTAGGTGTCTGGCTCACATGGACTGCTAATCTTGTCATCTGCTTTTGAAGGGTTATTTTCGACCTTAGAGGGTAAATTCTCACTAAATCGGATTTCTTCCCCCTTGTTGTCATTCTCGGAGAGAAGGTGAAGTTTTCACTGGAGCTCTTGTCTCTGTTGCCTTTCGAACGGTGGCTCTGGCTGGGGTTTTTGCTGTTGTTGTTTGGTTTTTGTTTCTTGTTTGATTTTTGTGTTGCTTTGTTTTGGGGGTGTGTGTGGGTGTGTGGGAGGGGTGTGTGTCTTTTCTGAGTGCGGGGAAGCTTGATCAGCGGAGACTTTTCATTGGGTTTAAAGTGCATGGTTCATGCAATCCTCAGTTAATTCAGGGCATAGTTCATTTCTTTATTCTGCAAGACTTTCAAAAGTCTTTAAGCGTTTAATGCAGCCACATGCATCATTGTGCCCAAAACTACTTTTTGACTCCTGTGCTATGAGCTCTCTGTTTTCTGATGAATTCTGAGCTCCCCACATCCAAGCTGTCTCCCCAAGGAGCAGCAGCCCCACCCCCCATGGCCCCCCGGGCGTCCACCCAGAGGCTTGGCCAAACTTCCTCTCGAGCTCCCTGAGATGCTCCCCTTCTGTCTGAGGGGCTTACTCCCTCTGCCTTTCGTTGCTTCCTCATCTCACGAAGGGAGATTTAGGCTTCCCTGAAGACTGGAATTTTTCTTCAAAGCATCTTTCTGAGCTCCTTGAAGCTCGTCTTCGTTCTTTGGGTGGGTTTTGAAAGATGTCATGGTGGCAGCTACTTGATTTTGGATGTGCCCGGATTTATCTTGTGAAGACTGGCTCTTCCCGGGAGTGTCAACTTGAGCTTTTTTGAATCTCTCTGTTTATTGGAGTAAAATATGTATGACACAAAATTTAAATCGCAACCATTTGTAAGGGTACAGTTCAGGGGCATTAAGCACATTCACACTGTTGTGCGACCATCACCACCAACCCTCTCCAGAACTTTTTCATCCTCCCCGACTGAAACTCTGTCCCCATTAAGCAAGAACTCCCGATCTCCTCCTTCCCACAGCCCCTGGCAACCTCCACTCTACCTTCTGTCCCTCTGAATTTGTCTCCTCTAGGTACCTCACAGAAGTGGAATCATAGGGTGTTTGTCTTCTTGTGACTGGCCAGTTTCACTCAGCATCGTGTCCTCACGGTTCATCCATGTTGGAGCATGAGTCAGAATTTCCTTCCTCTTTAGGGCTGAATAACATTCTATTGCGAGTTGAGACCACATTTTCTTGGCCCTTCACCTGTTGGTGGACACCTGGGTCATTCCACCTTTTAGCCATTGGGAATAAGGCTGCTATGAACATGGGTGTACAAGTCACATCTGTTCGAGCCCCTATTTTCAGTTCGTCTGGCTATCAGCTCAGAAGTGGAATGGCTGGATCATATGATAAAGCAATGCTTAATTGTTTTAAAGGAAACTCCCTGCTGTTTTCCACAGCAGCTGCGCCCTTTCACATTCCCACCAACAGGGCATAAGGACTCCAAATGCTTTATTGGGTGGGGGGTTGTGAAGTGGTAATTCATTGTAGCTTTGATTTGCACTTCCCTAATGATTACTGATGCTGGGCGTCTTTTCACGTGCTTACTGGTCATTTGCGTGTCTTCTTTGGAAAAAAGGTCCATTCAAGTCCATTGTCCATTTTTAATTGGCTTGTGTGTTACTGAGTTGTAGTTCTTTATATATTCTGGTAATTAACCCTTTATCAGACGCACGATTTCCAAATATCTTCTCCCATCGCAAGGGTTGACTTTTTGCTCTGTTGATGGTGTCCTTTGATGCATGAAAGTTTTTAATTTTGATGTAGTCCCATTTATCCATTTTTTCCAACTCATTTTAAATATTAAGATTCACCTTATTTTAATTTTTCTTGGGAAGTATTTCTTCTATCCTCAAGAGTTATATCTTTCTAGTTTGCCTCCAGTTTTCAGATATCTGATACTTGTGGTCTCCCCACTGTCTTCTGTTGAAACTGACCGCAAATTTGCTTCCAATTAGTATGAGTGTCTCAAAAATGTGCTCTCTTTCTTCCAGAAAGGTAGAGACCCCAGGTGCCAGTTTGTCTCTACCTGAATGAAGTTGGTTCTTAGTAATGACAAATCTAACTATGGTCATCAACACTGCCATCTCACATAGCAATCGGCGGGGACCTGGAGCTGGTCTAGGTCCCCTGGTAGTGCAGCTACCACCTGGCACCATGTCTCCAGAACCCCCGTGGCACAGAGCCTGCAGCCATCAGGACCTGCTCCGCCACCCAGAGGCCACTGTGGAGTTGTCTCAGTTCTCCTGGGTTCTGCTGGACAGAAAAGACTTCCCAGAGAACACCAAGAACATTCAGCCTGGGACCAAATATGTATTAAGCTTTTACTTTGTGCCAAATATTTTTAGAAGTTAACTATATAATGGAGTAAAAAATGTAACGGGATTCTCCCTCTTCTGTTAGATGTAACAGACCTATGTTGCTGAAATTTTGCCTTGGCCTCTGGGGGCCAAAAAACTTACAGGTCTTAAAAAAATAATTTGCTATAGTTTTCAGGGCACAGACATATATAATGACCCACTACGAAGACCTGAAAGGTTAGTACTATTTAGTAACATACAACACGTAATGCAAACCTCCCTGGTAACCCAAAATTTGAGGGGGTGTAGATGGCTTCAGGTATAGCTAGAGCTAGGGTCAAGCAACTTTACTCAACCGTCCTCTCTTGTGCCACTTCTCACTTCCTCTTTCCTGAAAACGTGTGTTCACACAAAAACCTGGGCATGAATGTCCACGGCAGCTTTATTTGTAATCGCCAAAAAGTGGAATCCCTTGAGCAATGAATAAATACGTAACACATGCATGCCGTGGCGTATTGCTCAGCCATAAAAAAGGACCGAACTATGGCTACGCACAACTCCGAGGACGTACACTAAGCAAAAATCACCGATCCCCGGAAAGTTACTTACTGTCTAATTCATTCATTTTACATGATTGAAATGATGACATTTTGTAAGTGGAGGGCAGATTAGTGGTTGCCAGAGGTCAGGGATGGGAGGGAAGGGGGTCCAGGGCAGCAGGAGAGAAGAGGATGTGAATATAAAAGGAATATAAAAGGGCATCACCACCTGGTGTTGGAACTGTTTCGTACCTTAGCTGTAGTCATGGAGCCATGGGCTTCCACAGGTGATAAGTTGTATTAAATTTAACACACACACGTGCACGTGCAAGCACACACACACACACGCACATACACAAACAGGCATAAATAAAACTAGGAAAATCTGTGCAAGATTCATATATTGTATGACTATCAAGATCCTGGCCGTGAAATTATACTGCAGTTTTGCACATGTTGTTCTTGGAAGAAACTGAACAAACCTCACACAGGATCTCTCGGTACTGTTTTTACAACAGCATGTGGATCTATAATTATCTTGATAAAATTTTTAGCTTAAAAAAGCCAGTGAGCCGTCTTTGTCTGGGGCTTTTCCTGGCTTTCTACTTTGGCTAGGTGGAACCAGGAATGCAGGAGCTCCTCTACGCCGCTGGGCCAGAGTGGGAGTTCTCACTCTCCCTGTGTTCTCCCCCAAGACTGAGGTGGAGGGGGCGTCCCCGTTCCTGGGTTACTGGTTGGCAGGGATGAAGATACCAGATCCCTCCTGGTCCTCCCTGACATCACTCTAGTGGGGGTATTGGGGCAGCCCCCACGGATGTGGTTCTCCCACTCGGCCTTTGCTGGCACTCATGGGGGCGTAGTCAAGGCTTGCTCTGTGCTGTTTGACTGAAGGAGAGCACTTATTATCTGAAAGTTGTCTGTCTTGAGAGAGCAGGCTGTGTTTCCAGGTTGCCTGCTTCTTCAGCGTCATGTCTAGGATACATGAGGCAGAAGGGAAATTCAAAGGAATTCACCACCGTATTGTTCCCCAAGTCCTGATGTCCTAGTCGGCCGACCTTCACCTCCCCTTCCAGAGTATTCTTATTCTTTGTTTTATGCAGAATGTCCGGGATTTGTAGTTGTGCTTAGTGAGAAGAATAGGGACAAGTGCCCTACCCTCCGGGTTCCCACTGCAGGAGTGTCCTCACCTGTGGGACAAGACGGGGGTGCCAAGGAATTCCTACCTCCAGAGCCTTCAACCAGTGATGGACATCCCAGGGTCCTCAGTCCTGGCTGCTCTGAGGCATGAACCGCATGGCCTCTCAGCGATTTCTGGAGAGAAGGAGCCCAGTAGCTCACACCAGTAAGCTGTTCATCAGTGGATCCTGGACCGACTTCCTTCTCTTCTTTCTCCCTTCCCCACTCCCCCAATCAAGCTTCCTGGGACCCCTGCCCAAATCAACTGTTTGCACTCACATTCTTATCTCAGGGTTTGCTTCCTGGGGGCACCCAACCTAAGACAGTTGGCTAAACAGAGCCCCAGAAAGATGGAGAAGGAAAATCTTCCCAGTGGGGAGAAGAGGGGGAAGTAGCAATGATTTGCAATGCTTCCTGCTTCACACGGAATCAATCTCTTATCCTCGCATTCCCCCAAAGAATCTCAGACTCGAAGATTCTTGGTGTTGCGTGTCCTCATGTGACATCCACTAGCAGCAACTCCCAAATCAGCGTTGTCTGCAGACTGCGTTAGCGAGCCAGCCTCCTGTGTCGCGCATGCGTTGTGAAAGCCACGGGGGGGGGGGGGGGGGCAGGAGCTTCCCGTCCCTTCCGGTAACCTGGAGTTGGCCCTGGGACAGGGGCGGCCTGGGTGCTGGAGGCATCTGTGTGTGCTGTGATGGCTTTTAATAAACATTAATGCGGAGGAGAAGATTGGCTCAAGCAAAATTTGCTTCAAATTAAAGCCGGCAAAGCGGGATCCAGTTATCCACGGGACAGAGCCACTTGTGAGCAGGCCAAGATTATCACGCCACCATCAATCAGAGGGAAAGCAAAACACGCCTTCCCTCCCCCCTCCCTCCTCCGCCTCCTCTTACTAATGCTTTCCTGCCCCAACCAAGGAATGTTTTGTTTAAGGAAAAAGTTGTTGGACATAATTAGTAATTCTATTATAGTAATATATCTTTATCTGAATAAACACAACCTGCTTTCCCACCATGAGAAATTAGGTGGCGGGGCTGGGGGAGGAGAGGGTCAGGCTGAGGTCTGGGGGCACTGAGTGAATCTGCCCCTGGGTTTCAGGAGCAGCCTGGAGTCGGGCCTGCTGTCCCAGGGCCGTCTGTGGGCTAAGTAAATGGGCTGATAGGAGATGTGTTCTCAGAGGCTGAGTCAGCTCAGCTGCTTTGCTCTGACCCCTGGCAACATCCCCAGGGCAGCCTCTCCCCGGCTCCCCTCTCTGCTGCAAGTGCTTCCTTCTTCAGGAGAGAACCCAAAAGAATGCACGAGAGCAGAGACTAATGCCAGTCAGCAACCCACCTTCCTTGGGGAGAGCAGGAAAGAGGGCCTGGGAAGAAATCCAACCACCCCAAACACCTGCATGGGTTCTGGAGTCCAAAACCATTCTTACACTTGGGATTTGTACACTTGGGATATGAACCCACGTAGCGGCTTCTCTCATTTGCCCCCCGAAGTGCTTCTGCTGGTAAGATGTGACCAGGGCTTCAAGATACAGGTCAGAGAGGCTGACACTACAATCCTGAAAGGTTAAACCAACAAATCAAGCTCTGAGAGCAAAAAATCAAGTATCTCCACTTCTCTCGACCTACCTCTTCCAGGGGCTCTCCCATTTTCCTCTGGGCAGTGGCAAACAGTGACACATTCTTTCAGTTAGCATGAATGTTTGTTTTACACACAAGGGGTTTTTTCCAAATTACAAATAGAATACAGGTTTATCTTAGAAAGTTCAGGAAAAAACCCCAGAATTATAAGGGATGTTATAAAGCAATTCTTAGTCACAGTGAACTATAATAACTCTGCTCTGTTTCCTTCCACTCTTTTTTTCATGCAAGTTCTTTTGGTTTATTTGTTTTATCTAGTGAACAAACCATATAGATAATGTTTGTTGAATGCCTGCTGTGTCGGGCCTTATGCTGGTCCAAGCTGAACCAGGATCCTGATGCCCCCTGAAAGGCAGACAATGACTGGGGGGGTTTGGTCCCCATTATCTCCCTACCCAAATCAGACCAGGACAAAAAATGATGCTTTATGAATTATATAAATAAGAAATAATAATAAATAAACATTGCTTTATGAATCTGTGGTTATCTGTGTGCCTTTGTTCACAAAGACAGTTTTGGAAGATGAGAAGGACAGAGAATATTTGAAAGGCATAAGGGTTTACTGGAAGGCAGGAATGAAGATACCAGATCCCTACGGGTCTGACATAACAGTAACGTCATAATGACAATAAAAATAATAAAACCTAATGGCCAGCGCAAATTTTTCTGGGTGAAACTCCAACCACCCAGCACCTGGGTGGCTCAGTTGGTTGGGCATCTGCCTTCGGCTCAGGTCATGATCTCAGGGTCCTGGGATCGAGCCCCACATCGAGTTCCCTGTTCAGCGGGGAGCCTGCTTCTCCCTCTGCCTGCCACTCCCCCCGCTGGTGCTCTCTCTCTCTCTGTCAAATAAATAAATAAAATCTTAAAAAAAAGAAAAAGAAAGAAACTCCAACTTCCTGTAGCACAGGTTGGGGGGGAATGGACCCCCTACTCATCATCCCAGCAGGAGCCAAAGACCAACAGGAAGAAGATCAAGTTCCCAGTCAGCAAAGGGGAAAACAATGACAGACGAGGTCACAATCACTCCCACCCCTCTAGCTCAGCTTTCTTCCTGCTCTTTGATCCCTGAAGCAATGACAGTAGCCCACAGGGCTGAGCACTTTCTATATGCCAGGCTCAGTACCTTCTGGTAACAATTTTCCTATGCAGGGGCAGGAAGGGCTTCTCCACCCCAGCAAGCAATTCTTGGGATACCAACTAGGTGTCCTACAATTCAACTCAGTTTTGACACTATCTACCCCAATTAGCTTCAGATGCCACAGGTTGGGAGCTCAGTCCTACAAGATTGCTGCCCCACCCCCCCAACTCCAGACGTCAGTTGCAAGCCCAGGTCATCATCACCTGTGCTTCTGACAGACTAGCTATAAATCAGAGATTCCCAAGACCCTCTTTGGGTTCGATTAATTTGCTGGAGTGGCTCACAGAACTCACAGAACCATTGTACTCACTAGATCACCAGATTATTATGAAAGAATGTGACTCCGGAAGAGCCAGAGGGAAGAGCGGCACAGGGCGAGGTATGGGGAAGAGCGCCCTCTCCAGGTACCACTGTCCCAGGACCGCCACGTGTTCTCTGAACCCACTGCTTTTGGGTCTTTGTGGAGGCTTCATTACATTGTCATAATTGATTAAATCCCTGGCCATCGGTGATTGATTCAACCTGCAGCCCCTCTCCCCTCCCTGGGGTTTTGGCTGGGCGGGGGGCGGGGGGAGGGGCTGGAGTCCTAAAAATTCCAACCCTGTAATCACTTGATTGATTTCTCTGGCAACCAGCCCCCATCCTTAGGTTACCTAAGGGCTTCCCAAAAGTCACCTCATTAACATGACAAAAGACACCTTTATTGCTCTGATCACAGGAAATTCCAAGGGCTTTAGGGGCTCAGTGCCAGGAACATGATCAAAGACCAAATACATATTCTTATTATAAATCACAACATCACACACACATTGTGCTAAACTCTTCCTGTGCTGTGCCCCCTTTCATTCATACCACCACCCCACAACCCGCATACCCTTGTCCCCATTTTAAGGACTGGTAAGTAGAGACTCAGATGACGCTAAGCAGCGTGCCTGGTGGAGTAAGTTTTAGCTTCCAGTTTCTATTAACCGTATTTTCTTCTCTTCTGTAGGTTTCTATGGATGAAACCCCAACGCCCTCGGTCAAGTTGAAAGTCAGTCTTTACCATGGGCCCCCCCGCTGCTTTTTACTGTTCATCATTGGATAAACGGGTATGCTCTTGACACTTTTATGGCCATTTCACTGTCTCCAACTAGAATGTTCCTTCCCTTCACAGATTTCTTTGCTTAGTATTGAGTGCCGGGATTGCCCACTAGCCTGCAAATGGCATGACAGCGGGGCCATGACTCTGCTGGCCCACAGTGTGTGGGCTGTGCAGGAACCCAGAACAGGGTCATGGTCAGTGAAGGAACACACCCAGCGGGGGGAAGAGGGGACAGGTGCCACACATCCCTCCCTGCACCTAGCTCAGAGGAGAGCCCCGGAAGCCTCGGCCTCAAGGATCACCTCTGTAAAGTGGGTTACTTAGTCCCCATGCAAGCTGATGACACAGCAGAGTGCTGACAACAGTATCTGGCGTGTCGTAAGTGCTCATCCAAGGCAAGTGTTATTATTCAGACGCTCAGTGAATTGCCTGAATGCTCCTCTAGCCGCGCCCTATTTTCCATTGCACCGTATGGTTGTTGTGGGGTTTCAAGAAGGTTATAGGGTCCTTCTCGGTAAGTCCTGAACACGCCTTGGGGTTCCTTTCTGTACCCTTCAGTACCACACAAACGGTCGCGGACGTTAGAGCCGATATTCAGCAAATACGTGAATGCTGCAGGAGTTTTTATTTATTATTTTTGCCTTGGTTTGCTACAGAATTTAGAAAATGTGTGAAAAGAAAAGAAATAAGAAAAAAGAATCACCCATCACTTCCACCACCACTCAGAAATAACCTAGGCTCTTCCCTCCTCATCCCCCCAAATATATGTGCCATCACACTGTAGAAACAACCTCGTGGACTGTGTTCCATTTACATATTTACCTTACACTTTCCCCGTATCAGAAACACCATAAACATCATTTTAAGTGAGGCTCTGATATGTTGCAACGATGTGACATCTTTTGTTTATTCCCCTGTGGCTGGTCACTTCCGTTGTTTCCAACTTCTTGCTAATACGAATAATACTACAATGAACGGTTTTGTGCATACAATTTTTCTGCAAAAAAAAATAGATATAACAGTGGGTCTTATACTAGAACATTAATTATACCATTTTCGATCCGATTTATTGCTCTCCCTTCTGTGTATTTCCAATAGGCCTCTCTGCTTCTCCTTTACAACCAGTGATTCCTTGTTTACGCTCTGTCTTCCCTGCTGGCTCCAGAACAGCAGCTATCGCCCATATCCGACCCCGTGACTTACTCACAGTAGCTGCTCAAGATGTATTTTTGTATGCGTGAGTAATAAACCGGGCAGACCAAGTTGGATGCCACGCTTACTAGCTGCGTGAACTCAGACAAACTCTTTCACTTCTGTCGCATAGATGGACACACTCAGAAAGCTTAAGTGGCATGCCCAAGGTCACACCGCTGGAGAGAGTGCTGGAGCACGGGCTCCCGGCCGCACCCTCTGCTCGCACAACCCGGTTCTAACTATCACCGCGCTCTCCTTTCGGCTCCCTGTGCAAGTTCACAGCTTTTCCTGGTCACGCACCCAAACCACACTCCCATCTCGGGATGTGACCCCAAACCCAGTCCAGAAGCCACGTGACAGATGACTGGCTTGAGGGGCTGACCATGAGCTCTCCCCTCTCCCATGTCCCACTTCCAGCCAAAAGCACAGGAACGTGAGGCCGGCGTTGCCTCTCTTCAAGGCAGGGAAGATGAACCAAGAGCATGTCGGGTGACTCGCCCAAATACCAGCCAAGTAACGTACAGTCTCGGTGCCCTGTGCGACCCGGGCAGACTGGGCCCCTTGAAGACCCTCCCATACAATGGGGGGGGAGGGCGGTGGGAGGCACTCAAGACTGCAGACTCTTCCGCTCACATAGGCAGGAGGCACAGGAGGGTGTCCCACATGAGGGAGTGAGGCTTACCCTCCCTGCCCTTCGCTCCGCCTGAATGCTGTTTCGATATACTTTTCCATTTGAATTCATATAGTAGACTAATTACTATGAATTTCACTCGAGGATCCCCAAGTATGTGGGAAATATAGTTTCTTTGTATTTCTGAATTCTGAGTAATTCTGATTCTTAACCCACATGCCAATGAGATTGTGGGAAAGTTGAATATAAGCCTTAAAAAAGCTTTTCTCCTCTAAAAGGCATGGGGATCTGCAAGGAGTTTCGCAGGACAGAAATCTCCTGAAGGAGCCTTCTAGAACCTATTCTGAGTGTGTTGTTTTCTGGGGGGACCCTCAGGAACACTCCTTCCTTTCCTCCCTCTAGCACCACCTCACTGAGTTGTAACTTCGTAAAACAGAAGTCAGACAAGCTAAATGTTTGTGCAAGGGGATACATTCAAGAGAGGCCTCCAGGCCTCTTCTGGTTTTGTCCAGTAACACAAGAGAAGCGAGGGCGCACAGAAGCATAGGTTACCTTCTTGGGCTGGAGAAGGGGAAAATCCAATGAGAAGAACCAAATTAACATCTCAGTTACACCACAATAACCACAATAAACATGGTCAAGCAAAATCAAGGAATAAAAAAAAATTGGTGTTTATCAAATCATTCAAGTGATCTATTCAATATTTTAGTGTCCATGCTGAATTGTGAATACAAGCTGACAACTCTCTCTCTCTCTCTCTTTTTTTTTTTTTTTTTGAGAGAGGATGAGAGAGTGTGAGCAGAGGAGGGGCAGAGGGAGAGAGAGATTATTAAGCAGGCTCTGTGCCCAGACAGAGCCTGACATGGGGCTCGATCTCATGACCCTGAGATCATGACCTGAGCCGAAATCAAGAGTTGGACGCTGAACTGACTGAGCCACTCAGGTGCCCCAAGCTGACATCTCATTAACACAAATTTCTTTCCATCTCAGTATCCACTTGCAAATTCATGCAACAGGATGACCTCAAATCTCCTTGACCTCCAAGTCCATCATCCTCCATTCCCCATCCCACTTCTGTCCTCCTCCTCCAAGTGGCCATGACTGAGGTGCCGCCAGCCCTCGAACCTGCCCCATTTCTGACAGCTCATTTGGAAATCCCATTCCCCGCGTGTAGCCTCCTCCTGTTCTCTACCTTTCTCATCTCTCCTCCACGGACCCTGCGCATTTTCTCATCATGACCTCATTCAACCCATACGAATTTCTCCCCTTCTACTCAATCCTCGATAGTCCCAGGGACTCGCGGTCAGCTTGATCGAGAGCACTCCAGTCCCCTTACTTCTTAGTCCTTTCACATTACCCTCTTCCTGAAACCCACTGACCATGCATGGACTAAATTTCTGGCCTGTCAGCGTGCTGGGGGAAGTTAGAGCTCTGTGCCAGTGACATGCACCGCAAGGCACTGATGTGGCCCTTGGGCCTTCACAGATGTTGAGTTATTTTTGCATCTAACTCCCGTTGCTTTCCCAGTGCTATTCGGTTTCTCTGTCCTCATGCCTACAAACCAGAGACTTCCAATAGATTTTACAGCTTATTCCACACCCAAAATAATTGAGAACAGCTGTCCAGATCACTGTTTCAGAAGGATCACGAGGCAGAGGTAAGGGGTGCAAGGATCCATTACTCATGCCTGCCACGGGCATAGGTAGGAGAGAAGGGACTGTGTGGGAGCCACTTATTTGCCATTCTGGCCCAAACCCATGACTGTCCCATGCTACCAGAACTGCTCACCGTTCTGCAAGATTAAAACCAGGCAGGAGGCGTTCCTGCAATCTGTCCTTCTTCCCCATCAAAATCTTTCTGTAGCTTCCTTCCTCTTTTTTTTCTCCACATCAGAGAAAATGAATGTCTTCACCGAAGACTAAAGTTAAGCCAAGTTCTGTGCTCCGGGCCTCGCTGGGATGCTGTGCGTGGAGCATTTCATCAGTGGCGGGTGGAGACATTACGGCAAATGCAATCGAGCTTTCTCCAGGCCTCAGCAACCAGTGGGTCCAAATTAGATCATGGGGGGCACTGCTACTCCCCTCTGAACATTGGCACCTCCCCTCCCCAAACAAAGGCTGACTCTAGCCATCAGTGCTTTTGTGGCAAGCAACAGAAACTGCCTCTGATTTAGGCAGAAAAAGAAAAAGGAAAAAAAAAAAAAAAAGCAGGCCCAGAGTTGCTGGGAAGTCCGGAGGAGCAGTTCCAGAACACAAACTGGAGAAAGCCGGGCTGCGTAGCTTCTCTTCATTTCCCGCGGCTGTGCTGACAACACATTACCAATTCGGCGCCTTTCAACGACAGAAATGTGTTCTCTTAGTTCTGGGGGCCAGATGTCCAAAATCAAGGAGGGTTACCAGGCCACACTCTTTCGAAAGGTTTTAGAAGAAACTTTCTCTCACCTCTTCCAACTTCTGGGAGCTCCGGGCAGCCCTTGGCTTGTGGCCGCGTCACTCCCATCTCGGCCTCGCGGCCTCGCTGCCTCCTCCTCCGTGTGCCTCCGTCAGAAGCCCCTCTGCCTCCCTCTTACAAGGATCCATCTGGTTTCACTGGGGGCTCACGTGGGGAGTCCAAGATAAACACCCCCCCTCGGGATTCTTAACCTAAGGACCTATTTTGCTGTAGGAGGCCACATCCAGACACAGGTCCTGGGGATTTGATGGGTCATCTTTGGGGGCCACTGTGCAGTCTGGCACACAGGGACTCCCGAGAGCTGTCCCACCGGCATCCCCGCCGAACACTGAGCTCGGAAGTGGCCTTTCTGCCTCTGCTGCTGCCATCACTCCAACGTGGTTCTCCCCTGCCACCGCTTCTTTGCATCCCCAGTTCTCCATGCCAAGTCTGGAAGCAGAATATCTGATGAGTTGAGTCCGGGTCACACACCCAGGCTCTCGCCTCAAAGGAAGCAGGGGAAGTGGGCACCGGTGCTTTGTGGCTCTCTAGTCAGAGGCAGGCTGTGCCCTGCCCCGTGTCCCATGCATTAGAGACTCCCGACTGTGCCCCACATGGGGGCGGGGGGGCGTCCATGTACTGGTCTTGGAAAAGGACAAACATCCTCTAGACAATCCCAGATCTGCCCTGGGCTTCCAGAAGCCTCTTGCATGATCTTGCAGGCAGCTCCCTCTCGTTCTTCCATGCTGACTGCTCATCCGGATTCCACGGCTGTGCTTGAGGGTAATGTCTTCCCACAACCAGAGTGGCTGCCTGCTCTCATTGCGCAGGCATCTATTAGATACCTGCCTTCTGCTGATAACCCCAAAGCCACAAATGCTTGTGATCCAGCCCATCTGTGAAGTCCTAGCCACCTTGCAGCCACGCTATGCTATAAGCAAGGTGGGGGACGGTGGGGGGAGGCATCTTTGGTCCCCACTTTGAGCAGCACTGTGTGTGCCCTGAGCCCGAATCTCCAGAGCTTATGCTCCGGCTATTACAGAGCTTCGGACCCTCCAGCTCCTGCCTGGGGCCCCTCTCCATGATGCTGCTCTGATAGCCGTCTTCAGTTCAGCTGCGTGCATAAGCTCTTCCTTCTTTCTCTTTTAGCCAAAAGCCCTCCTGTATATCATTGCCTCTATTCCTGACAGTCATCCCCCATATATAATCCTAAGCAGGGCAAAGCCAGATACCGGCCAAATAAAGGTGTAAGCCAAGAGCTATGGAAGCACAAAGAGAAGGAATGACTTGCAAGGCAGCACGGAGGGTGTAGAATGTAAATTACCTTTAGAATGTGGGTGGCTAATCCCGTCTGCTCTGTGTCAAAGCACATCTGGACGTACCCTCTCATCTCCAACTCAGCTGCCAGCATCATCTCACACCTGCAAGACTGACCTCTGGCTTCCACCTGCCCCCTCTGCTGATCTTCCACCAGAAACCAAAGGAAGGATTCTTAAGTAAAATAGACAATGTTGTCTATCACTTAAATCTTTTAAAAGCTTCCCAAGGCACTTAGGGTTGAATGGTGTCCCCAGAAAAAAGATATGTTGAATCCTAACTCCTAACACCTGCGAATGGAGCATCGACTTATTTGGGGCTGGGTTCTTTGCAAATTTAATCGAGTCAAGATGAGGTCATTGGAGTGGGCCTGAGTCTAATATGACTGATGTCTTTATAACAGAAGGAAAATTTGGGCACAGACACAGACACGGAGGGAAGACGGTCGTGGAGAGACAGAGTAAAGCTACAGTAAGTCCAGAAACGCCTGGGGCCATCAGAGCGGGAAGAGGCAAGGAACGATCCTCTCCTAGAGGTTTGGAGGGAGTGGGGACCTGCCAACACCTTGATTTCTGGCTAGCAGCCTCTAGAACCCTCAGATGATACATTTCTATTGTGTGAAGCCGCCCAGTTCGTGCTACTTTGCTATGGCAGCCCCAGGAAACTGACACGCCTGGGATACAATTCACACCCCAGGCGGCTACATAGTCACACATGATCTGGCTCTGGACATTCCGTCTTCAACTCCTGGCATTAAGAAAACAAAACGAAGCAAAACAAAACCTTCTTATGTTCCATTTGGCTTTCTTGGAGTATTCCGTCTCTTCCGCTTTGGCTTCTTAGAATCACTGTCCTCGCTGCTCGCTCTTTTCATACCTCTTGTATCCGCCCCTCTTCACCCTTCATGTCTCAGTTTAAATGGCTCTCTCCCTCTGCAAGACCATCCCTGACTCCACAGTTGGGTGCCCCCACCCCCAGCCGGCATTATCTGCAGCACAGGGCTCCATTGATTTATTTCATAACAATGCCACAATCTCTATTTCTTCATTTCTTTATCTGCTGGCTTTTTAAATAGCTTACCTCCCCCTTGAAATGTCAGCTCCAGGAAACCAGGGACCTCATCTGTCTGACACACCAATACCCGCCAGCTCCCACCTTGCAGAGCACGAGGCCCGGCACAAAGCATCGTCCAAATGAGTATTTGTCAAGTGCCGTGATCAGGGGCACCGGTGTGAGCATAGCCTTGGGGGCCAGTGTTCTGAGTCCTGTGCGTTCTGAGTACTGAGCACGGACGTTCCAAAGGAGAAGAGAAGTGGACACCCGTCAGGAGACATGCGGTGGACATTACTTGCTGGAAAGGAGTCTGATTATGGATGTCTTAGTATGCCTGCTGGGGCATTTGGACTTAATTCTGTATTAAAATGGGAGTCATCAAAAATTTTTGAGTAGCAGTGACCCAAGATGACCTATGCTTTAAGGAGATCTCTCAAGTAAGAGCATGGAGAATGGATTGGACAGGTGGGCGACTGGAGGCTCGGAGGCCAGCGAGACAGCTATTAAAATGTTCCAGGTGAGAGGTGAAGGGAGCTTGACCCGGGGGCAGGGGCAGTGGGGATGGAAAGGGGCAGGAGGTGCAAGGTTTGAACCTCCAGTTCAGCGGATGATTGCATGGGGAGCAGAGGGACTGGGAGGGTAGGGTACAGCTGCAGTTTTTTCTGGCTGGGGTGACTGGACACAGGGAAAGGCCCCCAGTACCTGCTGGAGGCAGCTTTCCAGGAAATGCATCAAAAAGCGAGCAAGTAGATGTTTTTATTAGTTCCTAGCAAATGACAGGGCTTGCGCTTGACGAGCATGGCCAGTTGCATTTTGAAGGCTTTCCCGCTCAAAGTGCGAGAAATAAGAGTCCATTCTTCTGCGGGATTCTTTCAGGGAGGGCTTGGCCATCTGGACCACAGGGGAAGCCTTCAGACTTCAGCCAGCCAAGCAGCGCCGGCAAGGCCCATCCCAACGCTTGAGCCCAAACTGCTCCACTCAGGACTGCTGGGAGACCTCTCCCCTCCCACTGAGTCAGGATGAATTTTTAACTCACTATTGATCAGGCAATTTTAAAATCAATTTTAATTAAATGAAAGATTTCTATCAGGATTGCTTCTTTCTGGACAGTAAATTGGGCCTTGTAATAACACTTACACTGGAACATCTCTCATACAAGTAACAGAGTCCATCATAAATAAGTAAAGACCCTTCTCCTTATTATGCATTTGGGGGAAATCAAGGTTAGAGGTTTTGCCCGAGGCCCTGCAGTAATGGGGACAGAAATCGGGAGCTTGAATCATGGGGATACCGACATCAAATCCCACTGATACTGCTCTCGGCCTCCAAAATCCCTCTCCTTCTACATAGAATAAAGGGAAAATTGATCCCTATCAGTCACGGGGAAAGGAGAAACTGGGAGTATTTAACCGACAAAGGTGAAGCAAGGGCACTGAGTGGAGTGCGTAGGGTGTGGAATTGTCTGAAGGCAGTTTCCGGTTAGAAATGGTCACGCTTGGTTGGCTTGTAGAAACACCACCCCAACAGGGAGAGGTCCTGCTTAAACCAGTCCTTTCTAGGAGTCACTGACTCAATGCTCTTCCTTATCCGGTACCCAGCCAGGCTGGGGAGACCGGGACCTGGAGGCCCTCAGTCAGAACAGCTGCTCTCAGCTCTTGTCCTCCCCAAACTGTAGCAGCTGGAATCTTCCACACCATCCACCTGCAGATTCAGCCCTTACTCTTCCTGAACCAGCCTTGACGAGGCCTCAACCAACCACATGTGGGGGTTTGACTTTCTCTTGCTACGTTGGTGCAGGACTCCGTGAGGCCCGATGGGCGAGTGGACCTCAGCCCCGTTGCGTATCACAGAGCCCCCCTCGCCTGCTCTCCCGAGCGGCCTGGAGTCCTTCTCGACTGGAGAGCCCTTCCAGGTTACAGGCCAGGAGACAGTCCCTCATCCCGTACTCTGGCTGCTGCCTGAGACTTCACTGAAGTCAGGTGTATTCAGATAGATTTTACCTACAGTAAAACTTACCTTTGTTGTGTACAAGTCTATGAAATTTGGCAAACGCACGGTTGTGTAGCCATCATCACACAGTCAAGATACAGAACAGCTCCCTTACCCCCCAAAATTCCCCCATGTGCCTTTGTAGACAATCCTACCCCCAGCCCCTGGCAACCACGGACCCATTTCTGTTTCTATCATTTTGCTGTTTCCAGGCTGTCCCATAGTTGGACTCACACAGCGCCCTGTGAGTCTGGCTTCTCTCACCAGCACACATCTGAGACTCACCTCTGTGGTGTGGGTCACGGGCTGGCTCCGTTTCAACCCTGAACAATAGTTCGTGGCTGGTGTATGCTACAGCTTGTGTCCCCACGCACCTGTTGAAGGACATTGTGTTGTGTCCAAGTTGGCATGACCTTCGAGAAAGCGGCTCTAAATGGCCAGACACGGGTTTCTGCGTTAATATCTGTTTTCGTTACTCTTGGGTAAATACTTAGCAGCAGGACTCCTGCGTGTCATGGTAAGTGGGCCACCTTCTAAGAAACCGCCAGACCGCTTACCAGCATGGCTGGACCCATTCTGCGTTCCCACCAGCCACGTCCACGAGTCCCGGTTGCTCCACATCTTGCTCCAACCTGGACTCATGTCCAGGTCTTTCGTTTTCCAATCCAATAGGCGTGATGCCTGAGATTTTAACTTGAACAAATGGATGCCACACGGTTTGCTGCCTTGGGCAACCCTGGAGGTTATCCATCCTCTAAGCCATTCCTCCCCCGGCCTTGCTAACAGAAGCCAGATTTTGGTCAACCTCATCCTAGCAGCCATGTCCTTCAGCGTGAGTTGGACACACCCCCAACTTCGGCCGGTGTGTACATGCTGTTTTTCTCCTCTTAGATACTTAGAGTGCGCCCACTCCCCTGCCACGGTTCCCCCGTAAGATGTTTTGTCAAGTCGAAAGGAAGAGATCAGGATCAAGAGTCACTGCGCCTGGGCTTAGACCGAGGCTCTGCTGCTTACTAGCTAGTGGCCCTGCTTAGCGACCTAGACTCTCAGGGTCCCGGTCCTGCTCTGCAGAAATGGGAGTCCTCGTAGAACCTGCCTCGAGGGTTGCTGTAAGAGACGAATGAATCAAATGCATGGAAGTGCTTAGCCTGGTGCCAGCAGATAAATGTTGTCATTATTGTATTATCAAATGATTTCTCGTTCCCTGCATTTTCCTGAATATATGTAGTACTGAAGAGGTTTATATCCCCAGGCAAGCAGTATATAAAGACAATTAACCAGATTAAAATCGCACACAGATATTCCAAAGCCATTTACGTGTTTCTTAAGCAAATAAACAAATCGAAGAGGGCTTCATGTTCTAAAAAAGAAGTCCCCCCTTCGGAGGGCCATTCTGTTAGGCTCATTGAAGAGATGCCCGACTAGTTTCTCGGAATCCGATGTCTGACTGATGCAGGTCTGCGTAATTGTGCACACAGGGCAGCCACATCCGACTCTGGCATCGGTGGACGGGGCTTGGGTTGCCGTGGTTTCTGCTCTAGACACAAGCCCAGCCTATGCCCAGGCATGGCCACCGGGACCCGTGGCCCATTAGAGAGAGAGATCGCCTCTTGACCATAAAACTAAAGAGGTATCATTTCACTTTGGGACCCTTTACCCTTTACCTCGGCTAGGGGTGGTGAAACATCTGTCTTTTTAAAAAAGATAGCTGAGCCCCCTATTTTATTTCACTTCTAGTGATACATCGCTGTCCCAGACACCATCCAAATAAAGGGGAAACATATCCACGCCGGATAAAGGAGACAGCAAGAGATTCTGACTTCTGCTTATTCAGGGTCTTACCCATCCCCCAGGGACAGTTTCTAGAAGTGTGCAGGTACCTTCTATGGGTACCTAATTCTTCAAGATGTTATAGGAGTGTTTCTCAAAACAAGGATCGCCATCACTACCACAGCCATCTGGACGTGGCCTCAGGAGTCTGAAATTTATGAAGTTCACTAGGTCATTATTGTACGCATTCAAGTTTGAAAAACACTTGCTCTAGAGCGGTTGGCAAATGAAGGCCCATGGGTCAAATCCTGCCGGCTACCTGTTTTTGTCAGTAAAGTTTTATTACAACATAGCTATTTGTGTACTGTCCATGGATGCCTTCACGCTCAAACAGCAAAGTTGAGGAATTGCAACAGAGTGAGTGACCCACAGAACCTAAAATACTCTCTAACTTTACAGAAAGTTTGCCCATCCCTGCTTCACAAACATGCCTTGTGATGTTTGCATTCGTCATAATGTGAGTAGTAGAAAGATACTCTAGGTCTATGATCAGTGTATACTATTTTAAATAATCGTGCCAGTCGGCACATATATTTTGAGGCCAGGCATTATGCTATATATGGAAAACCCAATGATCCCACTGGAGTCCCCATGAGGCTTGTACATGTGACTTATTTTTTTTTTTTTTAAAGATTTTATTTATTTATTCGACAGAGATAGAGACAGCCAGCGAGAGAGGGAACACAAGCAGGGGGAGTGGGAGAGGAAGAAGCAGGCTCCTAGCAGAGGAGCCTGATGTGGGGCTCGATCCCAGAACGCCGGGATCACGCCCTGAGCCGAAGGCAGACGCTTAACCGCTGTGCCACCCAGGCGCCCCTGTACATGTGACTTATTTTATCAAATCTAAGTCACCATTGATTAAAGACATTATTATTTGATGCACTATTAAGAAAGAAAAGAATGCTATCAATTAAATCTGGCACAATATTTCCTTCTGCCTTAGAAATTTTATTTTCGAATTATTTACTTTGGAAAGATCTTTTAGACTTATCTTTATCGCTCTTGGCATACCTGAAAAATTACATACAATATTACTGCTTAGAGGCTACAGTCTCTAGGGTGTTATTCTAGGTTGCTGATCCCCTCTCTGCAAGTTACTTGCAGACACCCTCTTGATCTTATCAGAAAGTATCCACAAAAAGTTTTCAGACCAAGGTCATGCATGTGAAGGCAATGATGACACCTTTCCCACAACGGCCACTTGGTCAATGGTGTTTGTAGGAGGCAATCGACCACAACATTTTAGATTTGTTAAATGGCTTTCAAACATGTTCATCATAGACTTGATAAGCTATAGTTTAATTGCTTGATGAATAAGAAGTCAAGAGATAGAGGCTGGGTCCTAGGGAAGTGGCCTCCCCAAGATGAGCGGAGGCAGGCTGGCCAGAAGGAGCAGGAGAGTGGAGAGCTTGTCAGAGACAGGGAGAACCAAGGATGACCTCTAACTCTTCCCCCCGTCCTCAGTCTACTGAGGTACACCTGTAAGTTGTCTGTTTCCACTTGAGATCGTGCTACGCTCCAGGGTACAAGCGTAGCCTCGTTCATCTCCGACCTCTAAGAGACCTAAGAGCACCTGGAAAAGAGCACGTAGCAGCAGCCCTCGTTCCTTTAATGAGCAAGTGAAAGGGGCACAGGGAGAAGGGGCTCCTGCATCCAGGAGCTCTAGGGACAAATCCTCAATGTAACCACATGTGACCAAGGACGTTTGGGAGTCTCAGGAAGATAAACCCCTCCGTAGGAGCTGGACCTGGACTGGAGTCTGCCCCAGGGAGGCATGTGGAGGAATTTCTAAGGAAAGATTAGGCCCCGTGGCATAGCAGGGCTGTGTCTGCTCCTGGACCTTGGGCCCCAACCATTACAGAACCCTATAGGCTTAGGATGGAAATCTCCTGGTTTTATCTTGTCAGTGTCACTGTCTCAGGGAAGCAGCCTTCCATGTGATTCTATTGAGGGTGTCAATCACGGGCCCTTCTCCCTGGATGACCTCAAGAACTGGTATGGCCAACTTCTCCATTAGGCACAATGGGCTCTGGGCCTAGTGCCCATAATACTTTCAGGAGTCCAGGGGTATGTTTTGATCTCTGTGAAAATTGGAAGAAAAAAAGGGAATATAAACCAGCCAGGATTATATTTCTCTTCATACCAACTCGATAGTTAAATAAAATTTTATATACATATTTATATACATATTTATTTTATATACATATTTATTTTGTATACATATTTATATGTATATAAAATTTTATTTATAAAATATGTATATAACATTTTAATTATATATATTTATGTATATTTGTTTTTATGGAGAAGGGGACCCATGGAGACAAAATTGCGTCAGATCTATGACATGCTCATGAAAGTCATAAAGGAGCCCTGAGACCAGTCATGTGGACACAAGTCACATCCATCAGACACTCTCTCAGGAGTGTGATTCTGGAGAGATGAGTTTTACTGACATCAGGGACAAAACTGTCCACCATATTGGTTATGGAAAAGCACATAAATCGGGAACCCTGGAAGGACGCACAGACTCACAAGGTGGCTCACCTCTGAGCGGTGGAGAGAATGGGACTAGAGCTTGAAGAGTTAAGCTGGCTTTGTTTTATTTATTTAGCCAGACAAAAGATGAGCAAAATCATAATGATGATAAAACAAAAAACTCCACCAGAAGCAAATACAGCAAAATGAATAACTGTTGTTAAATCTGGGTGGGGGGAGATCAATGGTTAATTCTTTACTCTGTTTCTATATAAAAGTTTTTGATTTCTCAAGAAAATAAATGACAGTCCATTCATCTCTGAACCAAAGATCGCAGGAACCACTCTGGTCCCTTTCCTTTTTCTAGCTTAATTTTTCCTTTCAGTCTATGAACTACCTGTATAATTAGGCTCTTTCCCCACTTCCTTCCACTTAATCAAGACACTGTTTCTGTTGCTGGGAGTCAAGGAATCTTAATTCATTCAGGTGCACTGCCAGCTGCTGATGGTGGAGGCGAACAGTTTTCTAGGGTGGGAGGGTCCTTTAACTTGGCTCTTATCCAGTCTGGTGGCCCTTAAAATACCAGTTATGTATGGCATAGGTGGGCCTGGATGAACACTGGCCCAGACTTACTGGTCTATCTCAGCATCATCTCTCGGCTGTGTTCTGGGCAAACAGTTCATAAAAAATGATCCTGTCTGACCAAGGGAATTGGGAGTGAGGAATGGGAAGGTACAAGGGGAAAGAAAAGTCGTACTACATAGTAGTATTATGATGGGTACTTCTCCAGTATCCCCTGAAAACCCTGAGCATCTTGTGATTTCAGTAATGAAGGGGGACCATATAATTTATCATCCAAACCGGAATACATTTAAGAATGAAAGGGGGTGCTCCTATAATTGCATCAGGATGATGGACGTAACTGGGAAAGTGCCAGGTAAATTGAGACATGCAGTCACTGTGGTTAGGAAATTGAGGTTGGTGCCTTGTTTGAGGCCACACGACTAACCAGCTGAGCTATAATCTGGGTCCAGCTGGTTTCGTCCCTGGAAGAGAACATTTCTTGGGACTTCTGAGAATCCTATGAGTTGTGGGCTGCATTGTGTCTTCCCAAAATTCCTATGTTGGGGCCAGCACCTCAGAATATAACCATATTTGGAGGGGAGGGTTAAAAAGTGATTAAGTTAAAACGAAGTCTTTAGTGTGGGTCCAAGTCTAACCCGACTGGTGTCCTTGGAAGAGGAGGAAAGTCGGACACACAGAGATACCAGGGGTGCACACGCAGAGGGAGGACCATGTGAGGACACAGGGAGAAGGCAACCACCTGCAAGCCAGGGAGAGAGGCCTCAAGGGAAATCAAACTTGCTCACACCTTGATCCTGGACTTCCATCCTTCCGAACAGTAAGAAATAAATTTCTGTGGTTTAAGCCACGCTCTCTGCCGTACCGTGTTGTGGCGCACTAGCAAAGTGGTATGCCAGGAGAGTGCTGGAAACAAAGAGAGATGCCGCTGAAGAACTCTAGAATCTCAAGTCTTGGCCCTTCATCCCTGTCTGCACCCCTGCGGAGATCGCAGAAGAGCCCATTTTGCCATAAAGAGTCCTGTGTGCTGGTTTTCTTGGGCAGCAAGGGAAGAGGAGCGTGTGTCCTTCGGTACAGCTGTATCGGGAGCCAGAAACATCCAAAGGGACGGAAGAGTGGTGACAGGCCTAAAGTGCACAGAGAAGGAGGCTGGGTCCGCAGGTGGAAAGAAGTACTAGGGGAGCTGGCTTAGCCTGGAGCAGCGCCCCTCCCGTACCCTCCCCCACCCCAACTCCCTCCCGGCAGACTTAAAAGTCAGGAGGTCTCTGCTCCATCCCCCGTCCCCCACCAGACACCAGGGAGATTCAATTACATTGAGAGACACAATGTCTGCCTCCCCTGGATTAATTTCCGGATCCTGACAAAGCTTGTCCTTATCTCTTTTTTCTTGCTGAGAGTAAGAACCCTATAAAATTGTCTCTACCAGGGACCAAGAAACGAGTCAGGGCAAGGCAAACACAAGGATTGGGGTCTCATGTCTCTCTGGGTTTGAAGCTTACAGGTCTCCTCGTGTCGATTTGGGAAGAGCCCATGCACCGCAATTTGCTATGAGCTCACACATGTCCTCTCTTTGTAAAGGATCCATCCCGTCGGGGCGGTGGGTAGAAGGCTGGTGTGCTGTGGCATGAATGACATAATAGGGCAGGCCCCAGGGTGCCAGGCTGTGTGCCATTCTGCCCTCGTGGAGCTTTACCACAACGATAGTAACAAAGACAAGAGCTGGCATTTACAGAGGGCTTTCCAAGTGCGAACCCCTCATGTACATGGTTTTACTTTACCCTCACATCAGCCCTATGAGATCAGGCTACCTGTCTGCCTCTAAAGTAGATAACACCTGAATCCCCATTTCACAGACTGGCAAACCGTGGTTGAGAGAAATCAAACAACTTGGCCACGGTCTTGTAGCTGCTAAGAAGGAAAACAAAAATCTCTCTGAAGCTAACGCCAACATATTGACAACTCTCTAAAAATCAGATCGTGAGTTATTCCACGGGGTATAAGCGATGTCCGCATTTTGACCAACATTGTGAGTTTTAAAAAAAGAAAAAAAGAAAACATTTCTGGAGCAAGCATTGTGTGCTGACAGTTTTCAGACATGACCCCATTTAATCACACAGCAAGCCTGTGACGCAGGGACTCGTACCATCGTCACCATTTTACAGATGAGAA
Source organism: Ursus americanus (assembly GCF_024610735.1). Taxonomy (NCBI): domain Eukaryota; kingdom Metazoa; phylum Chordata; class Mammalia; order Carnivora; family Ursidae; genus Ursus; species Ursus americanus. Next base: position 19,746,291 of record NC_142148.1, read on the forward strand.
AAAGTGCGACTTGCCAAGATTACCCAGCAAAGAAGTACAAGCGTCCAAATTTGCCCCAGGGTACCCTGCGTTCAGAACTCCTGTTCTAAGCTCCACACTCTACTACCCTTCCTGTGCCTGATGTTTTGCAGGTTGAGTGGTGAGCTTCGAGTAGGAGGTTAAGAGCTATATGATGGGGGAGGACCAGCACCATAAGTGGTAACACATACCCTGAGGCATTGCTTCAGGGTCTGAGACACCCCAACTGCAGTTTAAGAAGTGTCTCCCCTACCCAGCTCCAGTCCCCCAAGCAAGCTGGACGGTGTTGGATTGCTCAGATGCTGTACTATTTAATGTTCTTTCAAAGTGTGTTAGACCCTATAGCCCACGATTACTCCCAGGTGCAAAATTGTATGCACAAACAGTTGCGGCAGCAATTTACCGACTGTGAGCTCAATCAGCCGATTGTGAGCACAATTAGCTGCTCCCTGCTCATTTGGAAGGAGCCGAGGGGGATGATTGCCTCTGCAATTAGCCAGTTGTGGCCAGCTTGGGTTGCTTGTGCAATTTTGCACCCTCAAACATGGAACGTGCAAAAGTGGCACATGTCCAGGAACTTTATCCTTGGGGCTCCAAACATGCAACCTGATGTCCCCCCACGGACCTCTACGTGGCCACGGGGCCCGACGCCGAGATCACTGTGGAGGCTGCAGACTTTCAGGGTTACTACACTAGCTGAAAAACAACCCTGCTCACATTTGGGTAGAGGAGGGAGCGTGAGAGGTGAGGCGCTAACTTGGGTTGGCGTAGGGAAAGGTAGTTCAAGGTTGGGAAGACCTCAGCATTAATCATCTGGGTCCGAGACAGACCCAGCCGAAACCTTTCAGCTCGGAATGGGGAAACTTCTGCATTCTCTGAATGATGGCGTAGAGGGGTTGGCAGAGACTAGAAACTGGATCGAAGGAGAGAACTGAAACGTCGTTTCCGTCACCGGCACAATCAACAATTTCTCTCTCCCCTCTTCCTGTATCCTGCTTTAAAAAAAGCACAAATCCTCCCCGCAGAGCTGGGCGGATTCTCCGCCACCTGATCCCACCTAGGGAAACCCAGCAATCCGGACACTTTTATCACAACTGACTATAAGATGAGCTGCAGTCTGATTGGATTTGTACTAGTTTCTCTCGAATGTATTAAAAAGAAAAGTTCACTATATTTTAAGTGAGAGTTTCCTGCACTGATAGGCCTTTCTACCCAGGAGCAACGCATTCTGTAGGTTTTGAAGGAAGTCGAAAGGCAAGGTAACTGATTCTTACCTCAGCTGTCCTGTCGGCCTTCTGTAACTGAAGAGCACCTGTTTACTCTTTCTAACTTCTCCGAACCTGTCAGAACACTGCAGCGCTATTCAAGGCCCAAAGGCCCCCCAACTGATGAATAAACACAATGTGGGATAGCCACGCCATAGAATATTACTCAGCCATAAAAAGAAACAGAGAGCTGATACATAGTAAACCCTGAATGCATTATGTGAAGTGAAAGAAGCCAGACAAGAAAGGCTACATCTTGTGTGATTCCGTTTACATGAAGTATTCAGAAGAGGCAAATCCGTGGAGATAGGAAGTAGACTAGTGGTTGCTACCTGGCAGGATGTAGGAATCAGGACTGACTGCTAATGGATTTGGGTATCCTTCCTGCAGCAATGAAAATGTTCTGAAACTAGGCAGTGGAAGTAGGTAGCTGCTTAACCTTTGGGTATACTATATCCATGGAATTATATACTTAAAAGGGTTGAATTTTATGGTTTGTGAATTATATCTCAATTTTCTAAAAAATGATGAGGAGTAGGGAGATTGGGTGTAGACTGAACCAATGTGAGGGCATCCTTCCATTGGCCTGTGCACAGGCCACTCAGAGAACCCCGGGAAACAGCCTCCGCAGGGAAGGAAGACCTCAAAGGTTATTTCTGACACACCCCACAAGCCATGCATTTACTTATCAAAAATAATTACTGAACACCTTCTATATACCAAACTATTTAGTAAGCTCTGAGAAGAAAGATTCCATGGCTTTTGATCTACTGGTGAAGCCAAGGAGGAAGAGGAGAGTTCAAACAAATAAGTAGGCCACTCCCTGGGTCAATAGTTCCAAATTCCATTCAAAATTTTGAGTCACACAGACATTTTCTTGGACTAGAACGGAAAGCAAGAGTTAACAAGGGAATTTTCCTGAGTCGCTACATTTTAACTAGCACTAAGCCAACACAATCAAGAGTATTGTGTGGTTCTCAATATTTCTTCTATTGAGCATACTCAACTTTTTATTCTTCAACTAGCTACTTGACATGAAGTTAGTTTTAAGCCAAGCAGGCATGCAGACAGACAGGTGGGCCAACCAGGAGGCATGAATGAAGTATCAAGAGAAGCATTCACACCCTAATACTAATAGTCACCGTCTCCCATCTGAGTGGCAGCCCAAGGGGCTTTATACACAAAGAGCAACAGTCTTAGTGGAAAGTAAATATTGTGTTATTAGTAACTGGACAAGTCAACGCCCCCAGTTCTGAGACACACTTTTCGAAAGTGGTATCTATGATCATGTCTGCATTTCTACACTTCTCGTTTACCCTTGGATGTGTTATCTTCCCCATTCCTCCACCAGTCTACATCTGATTGCTTATGCCAGAAACACGTAAGTCCTAATGAATATCTCTCATCCCCAGTGTGCAATTCATGGTTGGGAGCTGTGATCCCATTGCTTCAATTTCTTCAGTTCTTCTCAAACACATCTCCACTTGTGTCACTTACACCCAGGCCACCAGCATCTATCCTGCATGGGCTCAGAGTTAGGAGTAACTGGCCTGCTCCCATCCATACTTGCCCCATAGCTGATCCAAAAGAAAATATGAAATCTGGTCCCATTGGTCCCTTGGTTAAAACTCTCCATTTGCTCCTCCATGTTCTTAGAATAAAGATTAGAATCCTGCTTCAAATATGCATGGGACCAGAATGAAAAAGATATCTCTGAAAAGTCAATACAATTCACTCTTTTCCCCATTCCACCGCCACTGCTCAGACCTGGGTTTTACAATATTATTTGAGTGGGATCACATGGTATATGGGTTGGGGCGGGGGAGGTACATTCTGAAGTTAACATGAAAAATGAGTGTATCAGACACAATGATAGAGGTTTGGCAACGCCTCTTTCAATCCTCTCTCCTGGGCACACAGAAAGACTACATTTCCCAGGCTCCCTTAGTGTCAGATCAGGGCCATGTGACTCAGTCCGGCCAATGGAATATGAGCAGAAGTGACATAAGCCACGGAGTCCTAAATTCAGCTCACACTGGAATCCCCTAGGGAAGTTTAAAACATACTGATGCATGGAGTCTCATCCGCAGAATTCCTGGTGAATCGGACATAGTCTAGGCATTAAATTTTTTTAAAGTTCTCCTGAAGATTCTCAGATACAGCAAAGTTTGAGAAAGGATGAAAGGTACTCCCAGTCCTGGTCCTCGAAAGCACTGTGTCCTCTCATGCCCTTCTGTAATGACCTTGGAGGCCAGCCAATCCACGTGTTAGAAACCACAGCCTGGGAATCTGAGTGGCATGTGAATCTCTAGTGGACTTGTGACCTGAACAAAAGTCCATCCCCATTCATGTTTAAATTAATATCACAGCATTGCCTCTCCTATTCTGATTAATACTGTGCAAATCATATAAAATCTCAATTACCTTCAAAGTGCCTTTAGGAATTATCCTTAGCCGAGTGACCGAAACAGGCTATTTTCCCTCTAGCACTGAAACAGAACACCGTCTCTTCAGAAAAGTAGTAAAGGGAACCGGCAGCTTACTTTTAAAGGGTGGAGTGTATAAAATTGAAATTATAAATACTAAAATTACTGTGAGCTACTCACAGCATAGGAAGCAGGCAGCACTTGTAAAATAATTGGAAGTGGGTATATGACTATTTGTATCCCCTTACTGTTATTTAAAAGCTACGATCTCTAATCCAAAGTAGTTCTTAATCCTTTAAGGGAAAGATTACAATGGACCGCAGTATATGTGCTAGGGAAGGATTCTGAGAGATGCAATGTGCTTTCTTTAAGGTGTTTCTACTGTTAATATCACCCCCCAAATTCCTAATAAGCTATATTCGATCATAGACTATTGCACATCTAATACACATTCCTATTCCGTGATGTCGAAGATCGTTGCAACATTAGTCACAAACGATATCGGCCCGTGTGCCATAGTCTCTCTGTTGTATTATTCTTATCATGGTTAGATGAGTTCGAAGATCATTTCAATCTGTTGGAAGTAAAACAAGTAGCTAATACATACTGAGGAATCCTTCGCCATGTGCCAGGCCATCTTTAAGTGCTTCCCACTCTGCACTGAATCTAATGCTTACCACAATCCTATAAATCCTATTTTTATACCCATTTCACAGATAAAGAAGTGCCCGCAGAGGATCCAAATTCAATCTTGATGAGATTTTTGAAGTTGTTACACTGCATCTGAAATATACCACGAGTTGATTCCACTACTAACATATTTTAAGGCAGGTGTCAATAAAACTCCATTGTCCTAATGTCCAGGAGCTGGGAAGGGATTTCAAAAGAGTTTACACCCCTGTCATTGCAGAAGATAGAAGCTGGCCAACAGAACTCAACTCCTCACCTGCGGGTGGAGAAAAAAAATGAATCAGTTGCATCCAAAATGTCTCAGCAAAACGTAGGGACAGAGGGTGGGGCATGATTGAATCTTCAGGTCTCCTTTGTTATAAACTCTTGCTCCCCATAGTCCATTCTACAAATATCAGCCAAAATAATATTTTTAAATGCAACTAGATCATGCTTGCTTCAAATTAAAAGTCCCCATCTCTCAGTAAAATGCAAAGTTATCCTGTGGTTTACAGGAGCCTATAGGATCGGACACCTGCTTTTCCAATCTCCTATCGTCCTGTCTTACTTACACCATAGACTCCACTCCATCATGTGGTCCCCATTCCGCCTCTTCAGTGGTCCAAGGTGGTTCCTGCCTCAAGGTCTTTGCTCTTGCTGTCCCTTCTGCCAGGATCTTTCTTCCCCACCTTGTCACAGGCTCACTACTTCTCTCCACACAGGGCTCCACTCAAAAGAACCCACTCAGAAATCCTCTTCCTGACTGTGTCATCTTAACTTTCTTTACGGACACACGCACTCCCTCTCTCCCCCCCCACTCAAGTACTCACATCCACATATTTATATTCTCAATAACACTTGTCACCGTCTCCAGTTACCTTATTTACCCATGTATTCACTCATCTGCTGGGAATTGTCCTGTTTACAGATGTATCTTCAGTAAATATGTACATGGTACGCAGTATGAGCTTAATAAATATTGGGGGAACAAATAAATGGCATTCTGAAATATATCACAGTTTCAGAGATCTGACGGAAAAGCTCATAATGGGAGATAGTAAATATCACTGTGAACTGTAACAAAATTCCTAAATATAAGCCATAAAATTAAAACTGGGATGGGGGGTAGGGAGAAGAGGGAAGGTGATGTGGGAAATATCGGCAGGAGACCCAACAAGGAGAAGTGAGCAGGTCCTGCGTCGATGGGCATCTGGGCTCTTTCCATAGCTTGGCTACTGTGGACACTGCCGCTACAACACTGGGGAGCAGGTGCCCCCTCAGATCACAGCATTTGTGCCCTTTGGGCAAATAGTAGTGCAGTTGCTGAGTGGTAGGGTAGCTCTATTTTTAACTTCCTGAGGAACCTCCAGACTGTTTTCCAGAGTGGCTGCGCCAGCTTGCATTCCCACCAACAGCGTGAGAGGGTTCCCCTTTCTCCACAGTCTCGCCAACACCTGTTGTTTCCTAACTTGTTAATTTTAGCCATTCTGACTGGTGTGAGGTGGTATCTCATTGTGTGGGCTTTTTTTTTTTTAAGATTTTATTTATTTGAGAGAAAGAATGAGAGAGAGAGAGAGGGAGACAGCATGAGAGGGAGGAGGGTCGGAGGAAGAAGCAGACTGCCTCCTGAGCAGGGAGCCCAATGTGGGACTCGATCCTGGGACTCCAGGATCATAACCTGAGCCACAGGCAGTCACTTAACCAACTGAGCCACCCAGGTGCCCTCATTGTGGTTTTGATTTGTATTTCCCTGATGACGAGTGATATTGAGCATTTTTTCATGTGTCTGTTGGCCATTTGTATGTCCTCTTTGGCGAAATGTCTGTCCATGTGTTCTGCCCATTTCTTGACTGGATTATTTATTACTGGGTATCAGGTGTGATAAATTCTTTATAGAGCTTGGATACTTGCCCTTTATCTGTTAAGACATTTGCAAATATCTTCTCCCATTCTGCCGGTTGTCTTTTAGTTTTGTCAACTCTTTCCTTTGCTGTGCAAAAGCTTTTTATCCTGATGAGGTCCCAATAGTTCATTTTTGCTTTTGTTTCCCTTGCCTTTGGAGATGTGTCTAGCAAGAAGTGGCTGCGGCCGAGGTCAAAGAGGTTGCTACCTGTATTTGATGGATTCCTATCTCACATTTAGGTCTTTCATCCGTTTTGAATTTATCTTTGTGTATGGTGTAAGAAAATGGTCCAGTTTCATTCTTCTACATGTGGCTGTCCAATTTTCCCAACACCATTTGTTAGAGAGACTGTTTTTTTTCCATTGGATATTCTCTCCTGCTTTGTCAAAGGTTTGTTGACATAGAATTAAGGGTCCATTTCTCGGTTCTCTATTCTGTTCCATTGATCCATGTGTCTGTTTTTGTGCCAGTACCATACCGGCTTGATGATTACAGTTTTGCAATAGAGCTTGAAATCCGGAATTGTGATGCCACCAGCTTTGGCTTCCTTTTTCAACATTCCTCTGGTGATTCAGGGTCTTTTCTGGTTCCATACAAATTTTAGGATTGTTTGTTCCAGCTCTGTGAAAAAATGTCAATGGTATTTTGATAGAGATTGCACTGAATGTGTAGTTTGCTGTAGGTAGCATAGACATTTTAACAATATTTGTTCTTCCAATCCATGAGCATGAAATGTTTCTCCATCTCTTTGCGTCTTCCTCAGTTTCTTTCATAAGTGTTCTGTAGTTTTCAGAGTACAGATCCTTTATCTCGTTGGTTAGGTTTATTCCTAGATATCTTATGGGTTTTGGTGCAATTGTAAATGGGATTGATTCCTTAATTTCTCTTTCTTCTGTCTTCTTGTTAGTGTGTAGAAATGCAACTGATTTCTCTGCATTGATTTTATATCCTGCCACCTTGCTGATTTCTTGTACGGGATCTAACTATTTTCCACTCGAGTCTTTTGGATTTTCTACATAAAGTATCATGTCATCTCTGAAGAGTGAGAGTTTGACTTCTTCTTTGCCAGTTTGGATGCCTTTTATTTCTTTTTGTTGTCTGACTGCTGAGGCCAGGACTGCCAGTACTACGTTGAACAGCAGTGGTAAGAGTGGACATCCCTGTTGTGTTCCTGACCTTAGGAGAAAAGCTCTCAGTTTTTCCCCATTGAGAAGGATATTTGCTGTGGGCTTTTCATAGATGGCTTTTATGATATTGAGGTATGTTCCCTTTATCCCTACACCATGGAGAGTTTTAATCAAGAAAGGATGCTGTATTTTGTCAAATGCTTTTTCTGCATCAATTGAGAGGATCATATGGTTGTTGTCCTTTCTTTTATTAATGTGATGTATCATGTTGATTGATTTCTGGATGTTGAACCACCCTTGCAACCCAGGAATAAATCCCACCTGGTCTTGCTGAATAATCTTTTTAATGTACTGTTGGATCCTATTGGCTAGTATCTTAGTGAGAATTTTGGCATCCATGTTCATCAGGGATATTGGTCTATAATTCTTCTTTCTGGTGGGGTCTTTGTCTGGTTTAAGGCTCAAGGTAATGCTGGCCTCATAGAATGAGTTTGGAAGCTTTCCTTCCATTCCCTTCCATTTCCATTCCATTAATTTTTTACATGTTCGGTAGAATTCCCCTGGGAGGCCCTCTGGCTCTGGACTCTTGTTTGTTAGGAGTTAGTTGATCACAGCTTCATTTTCCTTGCTGGTTATGGGTCTGTTCAGATTTTCTATTTCTTCCTGTTTCAGTTTTGGTAGTTATACGTTTCTAGGAATGCATCCATTTCTTCCAGATTGTCTAATCTGTTGGCATATAATTGCTCATAATATGTTCTTATAATTGTTTTTATTTCTTCGGTTGTGGATGTGGTACATATACACAATGGAATACTACTCAGCTATCAAAAGGGATGAAATCTTACCATTTGCAACCATGTGGATGGAACTGGAGGGTATTATGCTAAGTGAAATAAGTCAATCAGAAAAAGATAATTATTGTATGGTTTCACTCATGTGGAATTTAAGAAACAAAACATGATCAAAGGGGAAGGGAGGGAAAACTAAAATAAGACAAAATCAGAGAGGGAGACAAACCATAAGAGACTCTTAACTGTAGGAAACTGAGGTTGCTGGAGGGGAGGTGGGTGGGAGGATGGGGTAACTGGGTGATGGGCATGAAGGAGGTCACATAATGTAATGAGCACTGGGTGTTATACACAACAGGTGAATAACTGAATTCTACATCTGAAACTAATGTTACAGTATATGTTAACTAATTGAATTTAAATAAGTTTAAATAAATGAAAAATGAAAAGTGAGCAGGGTCAGACTGCGTATTCTTCCCTTTGAAGATCTCTTTGCCTCCAGGGGTGGGTCAAAGTCAAGAATGGTGAACTTGGAGAAAGAAGTCTGTTATTTTAATCTGAAGAAGCAGAAATGGAAGGTCATATAATTTGATCCCAAAAAAGTGATACGGAAGAGGAAATCAGATTTAAACATATGTTTTATGTTTTGAGATATAGTTTGGTCACCAACAAGATTGAACTGATTCTACTTATTTGGCAAGAGTAGAGAGCTGGGGGAGTGGTAGAAATAAACAAATAAAGACCCCCTCCAGTGGAGAGCTGCATGCCTTTGCTCCTCCCCGCCATGTCTTCCCAGCTGGTCTTCTCCAGCTTAGTTTAGAGCCCTCAGAGCTGAGTCTAGGTTGATATCGGAGCCTAGGGATTACAAGCCCAGAGCTGGGCAGCTGCCTGAGGTGGCTTTGCTGCTAGAAGCCCCATCTCTGAAATAGCTTCTTTTAAATAATGCTTGAATAGCTTCTTTTTCAGACATGATTTCTCTTTTAATCACTTTCAGATTCCACAAGGGAACCTTAAAAAGAGACATCTTTAGTCTGACTTTGAAGTATGCTGTTTGTTTTGGGCCCACTGCAAATTAGCAGACATGTTAATTGTGGATGTTAGTTATTGAGATTGTGTTTGGTGGTCTGTATGGTTGCCTGGCAGAGTGAGAACAAGTGCTCTGTGCATAGAACTGGTCCTTACACCAATCTGAGGAGTGGGGACCCCAGCAGCAGTGTGGGTGCTGTTCCTGCCTCCAGCTTAGTTTCAACCATACTTTGTCCCGGAAAACCCAAAACACATTTGGCCCTGAGCACTGTTTCCCTTGATTTTTAATCTTGCGAGCAATTTAAAGGAAATTTAATCCATATGTTTCTGATTCATTTAAATCACAAAAACATTGGGTTTTGAGAGTTATTTGATGTCCAAATGCCTTTTGAGACTTTTTAATAAACTTTCCAAGTCCTATTGCCTTAAAAACACACACTCACATTTTGCCAAGGGTGAATGGATTCAGGCTCCAAAGGATTTGGATTGAATTTGAAATTCCAAACTCATAAATTATGACCATGTTAAGATAAAGCCTGTGTCTACACAATACCCAACCAGCCCAATGGAAAGCCAAAATACTGGGTCGTCATCCAGATGTTGCATAATTTCTAATGCGTGGCAAGGCATCAACAAAACACCCGGATGGTTTACTCTCTTTTTCCCCCTTTATTCAGACATTTGCTGTTAGAGAGTTAAAGATGTGGGCAGCAGCTGTCGATCCTGGCGCACTGTGAGGAGTTTATTTTAAAAGAGTCTCATGTCCATGTGTGGATCACAACATTCATGGGATGGGGGAGGACTAAGGAAAGTACCTGCCCTTCTTTTTAAAAACAAGTTGTGGGGCGCCTGGGTGCCTCAGTCGTTAAGCGTCTGCCTTCGGCTCAGGGCGTGATCCCAGGGTCCTGGGATCGAGCCCCACATCGGGCTTCCTGCTCCGCTGGGAGCCTGCTTCTTCCTCTCCCACCCCCCTGCTTGTGTTCCCTCTCTCGCTGGCTGTCTCTCTGTATGTCAAATGGATAAATAAAATCTTTAAAAAAAAAAAAAAGTAAGTTGTGTTGAGTCGCAAGGTTTGAAGGACTGAGAAGAAGAGCCACTGTTCAAACGCATTGGAACATTCCTCAAGGAGGGTCAGGAAAGTAGATGCGTGGCTTAAAGATGTGTTTGCTACAGGAGCACCTGGGCTGTGCAGTTGGTTAAGCTTTCATCTCAGAGTCCTGATCCCAAGGTCATGAGATCGAGCCCTGCCTTGGGCTCCATGCTCAGCGTGGAGTTGGTTTGAGGTTCTCTCTTTTAAAACAAATACACTTGCTACATTTTCTAAGTGGAAAAAATATGTGGTAAGGCAAAACCAGAAAGAATAAAGATCTTTATGATCCTTCCTCCCAGTGGGGAGTGCCAGGGATGAAATGAAAGGCAACTGCAGGTAACTCATAAGATGAGAGAATAATGAGAAATTAACCACAACTAACTTCCAGAGGCATTTAATAGGACATTTAATAAGACAAGGAGGCTAATAACAATCAAAATAATATTAACGATTTCTAACTTGTATAGGGACTTTTCATGGTCTATATATGATTCAATTATCATAACAAGTGAAAGAAGAAGAGGAAGAAAAAGAAGGAGGAAGAGAGGAAGAAGAAGAGGAAGAAGAAGAAGAAGAAGAGGAAGAAGAAGAAGAAGGAGAAGGAGAAGAAGGAGGAGAAAAGAAGGCCTAAGTCACATGACAACCCGGAGGACACATCCTGTCCTAAGGGTTGTCAGACGTTTACATGTAATCCTTCCAACAATTTAAGAGGCAGGTGGTGTTCTTTCCCTAAGGAAGACCATCTACTTAGTGGTCACTGAGAAGAGCCAATAAGCTATGCTAGCAGCCAGTGCGGATAGAGCTGGGCCCCCGCCCCGGGATGATTTATGCATCCAGTGGGTATTTGGTCCTGTCTGCAGACACTTTGATGGTCACAGCTGGAGTGTGTCATTGCCGGGGTGCAGTGTTACTGGCATCTAGGGAGTAATGGCAAGAGATGCTACCCAACATTCCACAACGCTCGAGATCAATCCCCACACCAAAGAATCAGCCAGCCTCAAATATCAGGGCTGGGTGTGTGGAGCCCTGAGGTAGACAGAGGGCTGTGACAGCTTCTGACGTTCAAGTCCCAGGCCCTTTGTTACTGACCTCGAGATCGGAGTTGCAGAACTTTCCAACACCTGAGGCCCTGTATATCACAGGAAACAAAGCTGTATTTGAGCAGTGGTTTTGCACTTGAACACTCATCAGAGTCGCTTGGAACGATTGTTCAAACACATTGCTGGGCCTCACTCCCAGAGTTGCGGATTCAGGTGGTCCAGGGTGAAGCCTGATAACTTGCCTTTCTTTTTTTTTTAAGACTTTATTTATTTATTTATTTATTTATTTATTTATTTATTTAGAGCATGCATCAGCAGGGAGTGGGGGCAGAGGAGAGGCAGGGAGAGAATCTCAAGCAGACCCCCCCACCTGACGCTGAGCAGGGAGTCTAGCTCAGGGCTCGACCTCATGATCCTGAGATCATGACCTGAGCCAAAATCAAGAGTCAGACGCTTAACCGACTGAGCCACCCAGGCGCCCCTGAACTTGCCTTTCTAAGCCCAGCCCGGGTGCCGCTGATGCAGCTTGTCCACAACCGCACTTTCAGAATCACTGCCTCTGAACATGGACGCACGAGGACCTCCTGATAGTGAACCCCAGAATCAGGAAGAACAGGGGGTGCTACGCTTGTAAAACCGAGAGTACGTAGAAGCATAGAAGAACACATATCCTTTGCAGGCAGCACCCCCCCCCCAAAGGGAGAAGAAATTAGCTGAGCTGTGCACGACCAAGGATTGCTCCCAGTTTCACTGTAGAAAGGGCTGTTGGCCTCGAACGGCGAGAAGAGGAGCTCATGGACAGGTAGGGAGGCAGGCCAGGCCGCTCTGATCCGCCGCACGCAATGAACCTTCAGTACCAGAGAACTGTCCCCAGACGAGTCAGGCCCCTCTTTAGCAATCAAAAATGCCCTTCCTGACCACGTAACCCAAGTAGATCCTCTCACTGCCCCCAAACCGATCTCGAGCAACTCACCAGCTCTCTTTCCTTCAGAACATTTACTGCTACTGGAAAAAAATAGACTGGAGGCTATTTCCCTGTCTTTCCCCTGATAAGGAGGCTAATAACAATCAAACAATCAAATATAGATTTGAAGATGTTGAGGACACATCAGCAGGGTGTGGTGCCAGACTGGAAGTTGAGATAGAGCAAAATGGAAAATCCGTTCTAGCTCACGGGGTTAGAGAGCTAGAATATAAAACTAGAATATAAAACTCATAAAGGTTGGGAGTTCAGATTTCCTAGTCATTGTGGTATCCCCAGCACCTAGAAGAATGCCTGGCACATGGTAGGCATTCTAGAAATATCTATTGAGTGAATGAATGAAGCCCAGCAAAAATTGAGGCAAAACCTATGCGTGTCCCTGGACTACTCTTTTTCCACAATGAAGTTCTTCCCTTTCCGTGCCTCCCCGCTCCCTCCCTCTCTCTCTCTCTCCCTCTCTCTCTCCCTCTCCTGCCCTCCTCAGTGTCTTCACCTCATTGTTCACTTCATCCCTCCTCTCCCCCAACATCCTCACAGGTGAAGTGGGATGTGCTCCTCTGAGTGGTCAGAAAACTATAAACCCTCCATTTCTAGGATAGGTTAACAGGCCCAGGGCACCTCCTTGGACATTTCTTTGAAACTCAGTTTACCCATTTCGAGGAAACATAATTAAATCACCCTGGAAAGAAAGCGAGCCTGGGCACAAAGCTGGGGCGCCCAGAAGTGACAGCAATCATATCAACAACAACAACAGCAGTTACTGGTGGTTATGGAGTCCTTACCTCTCATCTGGTCCCTACAACAACTCGTTGGGTTAAATATAATTATTTTGCTCATTATTTAAAGGGAAAAATTGAAGCTCAGAGAGGCTTTGGAATCCTCCCAAGGATAAGTCACTGGTACGTGGAAAAATTAGGTTTTGAATTCTGGCATCTCATTCTAAGGTGTTCTCAGCCAAAACAGGAGATCAATAAATAGTTGCTGATTGATTGATTGATTGATTGATTGATTCAAGCAGATTTCCAGGTTGAGGGTTGTCACCATCTGTCCTCATCTGTCGTTAGGTTGTCATGTGAAATGAAGATTATTTATCTTTCTGGAGCCAGTCCTTGTCACTGATCTTTCAATAAAACTCTTGTCTAACCTGTCATATTAATGTTATTTTTGCCACAAAAAGTTTACTGAGTAACAAAGAAGTACTTCATTCTAATTACAAGACCCAAAAAAAAAACCAAAAAACAAAAAAACCAGACTGTCTCCATGGGATACTAAGCATTCCACAGCTTTCTGTCGGCCAAATAAAATTTCCAGTGGAAGAAAAAGACAACTAAAATCAGGCATATCCATATCTTCATCCATGTAGCTTCCCAAAGAACCAGGAAGCAACAAGATGATTTGAGTGACAAGGTTAACTTTGCTGCTTACTATTTGATCTAAATTCTCCAGCAGCTCTCTAACCCCGTGAGCTTGGCCACTGGATTATGGCGCAGAGACAGCTAAGGTGGGCCTTCAGTTAACAGCAGTAACAAAGTCCACTGCAGAATGGCTTTGGAGATGCCAATCTTCTCTTTGTTGTATACTCAGCCTGACACGATTTGAATGAAGAAGATACTCTTCTTGAAAACATAAAGACTCCTGGAAGGATCAGCGACCTAACCCCGCCTTGCCCCATCCACTCCCTGGTCATCTCTCTCCATACATGTTTCCTGTCCCCATGGCTTGTCCCCCTCCACTCACTGGTTCTCATTGGTGTTGCCCACTCAACTTGTGTCCTTCCTTTCTTTCCTAAAGTCTTTCTTACACCATTTTCCGCCTAGCCTCACCAACTAAGAAGATCTTGTCAGCTACAGTTTCTTTAACTTGTTGTATAAACATTACTCAGTTGCTTGAATATTCTTAAATGTTATGCTTTCCCGATTCTGTTTTGTTTTCCCACCACCGTTCTACCAGCTGCTGCCTGGATGACCTCATCCACTCTTATTGTTTTCACGTTCAGTGAGTTGCTGAGAATCCCAGGTCCCTATCTGCAGCACAGATCTCTGCGGTGAGCTGCAGACGCCCAGTGCACGCCAGCTGGTGTCCCAAATGGACCACAAATGTACCGTGGCATCACATTCTGCCCAAGCTTTCTATTGTGCTGTTCCTCCCTGCTGTTCTCTGGATCAGCTGAAGGAACCAATATTTCTCTAGTCCTTTGGGCCAAAATCTGAAGATCCCACTGATTTTCCATTTCGCTCTATCTCAACTTCCAATCTGGCACCACACCCTGCTGATGTGTCCTCAACATCCTCAAACTTCCTCCTTTTCTCCATCGCCATCTTTATCACCATTATTTTAGAGGAGACCACCACCGTCTCTCCCCTGGACCAGAATAGTTGCTTCCTAACTGATCTTCCGGACTTTGGTCCCGTCCTGCCCCCTCAAACCCATCCTCAGAATGATCACCAGGCATTTTACATAAAATAAGTCTTACCTTGATATTTGTTTGAAATCCTCCAACTGCTTATTTTTTGCCAAACCAATCCCAAGCTTCTTTCCATGGTGTACAACACTCCATGGTCACACGTCCTCAGACTCTACATCTCTCGCTTATGGTCGCCCCAGTCTCCATGCTCCAGCACCACTGAACGTCCCAGAGTTCTCTGGAGGCTCCACAAGGTACATCACTCAGCATCTTGTTTATGTTCGTTTCTTTACCAGGAATGGCCTTCTCTCCTTTTCCCCTTTGATTATCTCCACATCTTTTGGGTTCAAATTCAAATCCCTTCTTTCTAGGGCTTTCCTGCCAGTTAGGTCGAATGACCAACCTCTGATCTCCCACTGCCATTCTATGCTTTGCTGAAGCCCAGCATTCACCACGTGGTATAATAATTTTCTATCTATCTATTATGGTCATAATTCAATGAGCAAAGAACAGGAATTTATTTTTAGATCCCCAAGCCTACTATAAGTGCCTCATAGTCAAGAGCATGAATTTTGGAAACAAGAAAACCAGGAGTTGAATTTGGGTTCTGCTGCTAACTAACCACGTAAGAGGGACTTTTCATTTCTAGGCTTCAGAGTCCTCATATGTAAAGTGGAGGTATGAATGGTACTTAGCTCACTCCATTATTGTAAGGGTTCAATGAGAAATGCGTGCACTATAATTTGTACAGTCCCTGGCACATGGTAAACATTCAATATTCAATATTCAATAAATGGTTCTTCTTACTGTAATTGTAATAATTATTTTGAACTGAGCTTAAGATGAATCTATTTAAAGGAGTAATGTCTTTCATGAAAGACAAGGGTCTGGTTATTTTGCACACCCACTAGAACCTCTGTCATGTTCTAATGGGCCACCGTGAGTATATGCACACTGAGTCTCTGGCCCTCCTGGGAGAAATGGCACAGAGAATTAGGTCCATTCGGGTCTCAGTGTGCCCTTCCGAAGGAAGCCTCTCTGATTCCCACATCTAAATGGCAACCCCTGACATTTGCTCTCCCTCCTCAACCTTGCTTCCTTCATTGCTCATACCTGAAATTATTTTCCATGTCAAGTGGTTAACTTATTAGCCTCTTCTTACCCAGCTAGAATGTCCATAAAAGCAATGGTTCTGCCTCATTTGCTGTTTTTCCCCTAGTCCCCAATAAACAGTACCTGGTACTGAACACAGGCACTCAATCATCTCTCTTGAGCAAATGAATATATCGAAGTCCATTAAACTTTTTGGGATTTTAGGATTGCTTACATCTTCAAAAGGCGCTGAAGACTCCAACATTTACGTGGGTTATATCTATCAAGACTTCCCATATTAAAAATTAAAATTGAGGAAAAAATTAAAATTAAAACAGAGTCTCAAAGAGACTTAGGAAATTGAGAGAGAGAACCAAGCTGAAGGACCGGAAGAGCTGGTTCCCACCGACGCACAGGACCGGGAATGAGCAAGGAAAACAACTTGAGGAGGAAAGAACCATTCTATCTCAAAGAGATGCCGTTGATGCGAGAGTCAGCCTTTGTAGGGGAGATTGTTTCAGGATTTAAAATTTTAAAAGAAGATTTGAAAAAGTGAGGAGTCAGTCTTGAGATCCAAATTTGTGTTGGGAAAGATCGTTTAGAAGAAACATCAGTGCCAACATACACACGTAAGAATTAAAATTTTAAAAGGAGATTCAAGGATGAAACGAAACATGTAGAGGATGGATCCAAGAGTCTTAACAAGTAATTAGCAGGAGAACCAAAAGGCGGGAGGAAAGTCATACGCGGATGATAGAAGAAAACCGTGAAGCAGAGCCATGGTGGTCTAGGCTGGGGATGGCAAGAGCTCGCAGAGCCCCAGGCAGAGCTGGTGAGAGAAGACAGACACTTGGGATAGCTTGTGAAATTCCCAGACTTCAAAGATAAAGAGAGATCCTTACAAGTTTTCAGAGAGAAAACAAAATTTTTTTAAAGACTTTTTTAAGACTTTATTTATTTATTTGACAGAGAGAGAGACAGCCAGCGGGAGAGGGAACACAAGCAGGGGGAGTGGGAGACGCAGAAGCAGGCTCCCAGAGGAGGAGCCTGATGTGGGGCTCGATCCCAGGACTCTGGGATCACGCCCTGAGCTGAAGGCAGACGCTTAACAACTGCGCCACCCAGGCGCCTCAGAAAACAAGATTTTTAAACAATTGTTACCCCTAGCCTTCAGGCAGGAGCAGACTGGGGGGGCCCACGTTCAACACTGAACTCGTCCTACCCTGTGTTGACAGAGAGAGGGGCTCAAGGATCGGACAGAGGAGATTTATTTTGGAAAGCAAGAGAAGCAGAGGGCTGAGGAACTGGAAATTGCAGAAGAGTGCATCTGCTCTTAGGAGAGCAGTAGAATCATTTTGGGGCTTTTCTAAGAGGGGGTGTGCCCTTAAGGGCATGGCTCCCCATTGGAAAATCATAGCTTGGTGAGCCACAGTTACGTGGGGGGGGGGGGCATTTTCATCCATGCGTATCTTCATTCATTGATTCACTCGCCCTGGGTTTAGTGAGCAGCCACTGTGTTCCAGGCGTGGGGGCTCACTCTGAGGATGGAGCTTTGACCAAGACAGACAAGGCTCCTGCCTTTCTGGAGTTTCTGCTCTGGTCGGGGAGACGCAGAAGCAAGTGAAGACATTAGCAGACAAGATAATGAAAGACTGAAATCGATCTGATGTAGGAAACAGAGGGGTGTGGAGGAGAGAATGGGCTGCTATCAACACAGGACAGGGCATTCAGAGTAGGAGGTGACATTAACAGGAGCTCTGAACCAACTCACGAATGAGCAGAGGTCAGAGGGGTCCAGGCAGAAGGAACAACAGAGGAAAGGCCAGAAACAAGGCAGGTTTGGGTGTTTCAGAGCAAGAGGATTGCCGAGGGAAGGATGGCTAGGCAGCAAGAGGAAAGGAGACGAAGACAGAGAAGGACAGCAACAAGATGACACGGTCGGTGGAAACAAGCCAAGACCCAGCCTGTAAGGGTGGCCCACTTGTGCACCCGAGAACTTCAGGGCTGGTGGAAGGGGTGTCTGTCCCCCCCTCCCCAGCTGGTTCTGTTCTGAATCAGGCCCAGGACCGGGGCTTGGGGTGCCCAACCCAGAAGTGGGGGTGGAGGTGCCTCTGGTGGCTGTCACACCTGGTGAAGCTGTCATCACGGAGCATTAGCATAAGAAAGGGAGGCCCCTTGTGTTTGGGCTTGTCACCCTGCCTTGACAGGGTGCACAAATGTGGGCAGGCACGGGGAATGGAGGCCGTCAGCGTCTGCGCTGACAATGTTGGGTACCACCGCTGTCACTCTGCCGGGGCTGGCCCGCCCCCACTACCCACGCTGCCATTAGAAACAGCAGCTGCTCGCCCACTGCTTTTATTCCCACACAATGTGTCAATAGTCCCTTGGCAGGTCTTTGCGGAGAGACATGGGCGGGGCACACCTGCTCGCTGGGGCAGAAGAGCATGCAGTGCCCCACCTCCACTCCATCCCAGATTTGGGGGTCCTCGGCCTGCGCCCCCAGGAGGCTCAGCGCTCTGTGCCATGGACTTAGATGGATGCACGGGACTTCGTTGACTTCAGCTCCCCCTACCTGGTTTACCAGCTGAGACTAAAACACACAGGCAAACAAATACTAAGTTAAATGGGACCAAAAATGGCTCAAGATATGGGTTTGGTTATAAAGGAAACTTTTAAATGAGTCAAGAACCCAGGATATGTATTTGTTCACGTGAATACCTCCTTTTGCATCTGGCCAACCCTCCGTTATAACCAAGAAACTGGACGATGGTGTCCGACACTCTATGAGGCTGGAAAAACCTAGAACAGAATAAAAGTTGATGGAGAGCCCAGTATTTACTGAGAGTTTCCTGCAAGCAACATGGCAACAGCAGCGAATCCACAGCGTTAGTGATTGGTAACGGCTATCGGATGCTTCGAACGAGCTAGGAACTTGACTTTGTACTATCTCTTCATGCCTCACAAAAGCCTAGAAGGGAAAGTACAGGCCAGGTGAAGAGCTTACTCAAGGTTACAGCGAGTGAGCCGCGGAGCAGGGCTGTCACTCAGATTGTCTGCTCCAAGCTCTGCTTCTCCTTCAAGCTCAGGACAACCCCGTGAGTGGGGACTTAACAAGGGAGAAGCTGAGATCAAGCGAGGTTAGGTGGCTGCTGCCAGGACCCAGACTGGATCTTGCCCTTTTCCTCTTCCTGGCAGCTTCTCGATTCTTCATTTTATACCAGCTGTTTGAGGCTTCCCTGTGGCCAGCTCCTCATCTGGATCTTTCGATTCTGTTTGCATGTGCTTGTTCCAGCTGTTTGACAGTAAACAGACTCGAGCGTCAGAGGGAAGCAAGGTACAAGTGCAGACATCAGCGGGAGCTCCAGGCCAAGCCGTTCTAGGGGCCAACCCGTTCTCCTGACGTTCACGCTCCTTTTGTGCACAAGACAAGGGCATTGAGGTGTGGAAGAAGGGACGCACAATTTTCATGCTTGCGAAATTCACAGAACGGCAGAGCTGGAAGGCCCATTGGGACCACCCAAAGCAACCCCCTCATTTTACAGCTCAGGAAGCAGGACCCCGAGGTTAAGTAAGTGCCCTAAGGTCACACAACCCATTAATGGCAGAGCCCAGATGGGAATTCCTAGTCCCCCATCTGGGCCCGAGAGAGAAAGCAGAGTGAAAAATACGTGCAGATGCCTGTGTGGGCCCCTGGGCTGCGGGGCCCGGGGGGTGGGTGATGTGCATGGAAACCACCCCCTAAGTCATGGCCTCGGGCTGGCTTCATGCCTGCTGCACCCGGCTGCGGTGCCCAGCCCCGTGCTATCACTTATGGGGCTCCTCCCCGAAGAGCTGCAGCGGGCAGCTGTCCACAGCTCAGAGGAATGGGGACCAACTGAGGGGCAGGGTTCTGCGGGGCCACATTGGGAACTCCCATTCCTGAAAATTTCAGGGTTCACGGCAGAACTTCAAGGGCCAGCAGCAAGCACTATCTATTGAGTGCTTACTGTATGCCTGACACCCCAGCCAATTATCAATTTCCCTAAAGCTCAGAGGTAGGGAGAGGGTCAGAATATCTAAGCAAACGAACGTGTCAAATGTGAGTTTAATCAATGTGGACTTTCTTTTTTCCTTTCTTCTTGGTAATTACAAGACTTCTCCATGCGCCGGCCCTACCGATGACCATCCTCAAAAGGGAGAGGGTGTCCAGTGTCTCGTGAACACGGACCCCCCGTTTTTCTTCCCAATTCCTTAACCACTTTTCGGGGGACCCTGAACTGGACCAAGACAGCAGGTATAAAGGCAGATTGGGATTCAGGAGCCTTGTTAAGGGACCCAGTCTCAACCCAGATTCACTCGTACTTAGGTTTCTAGCAAGACGATCAGCAGCCGGTATCAGACCCAATCTGCTAAAGTGCTACGGGTCTTCCACACGCCTATGACTCAGCTTGGGATGAGCCCGCTGCCAGCTGGGACTTTTTCAACTTGAGTCCTCAGTTGGCTGCCACAGATGGAAGGGCCAGAGAATCCTGGGGTAACAGACGAAGGGGACTTTACTGCAGCCTTTGGACTCCGAGACAAGAGAATCTACACCCCATATCCATAGCCCCCGGGGCTACTAATAACTCGCCTCCCACAAGAAAGATGCCAGCAGAGCAGAGCTCACTGGAAAGGCACCCCCTGCCCCCCAAAACTCACTCTCCCCCTTTGCACATCCTTTCTTTCTGAATGGGTGGATTTCATTGCTGTAAAGTTTGGCTGAAGGCAAAAGTGCAGCGTCCGACTACGGTCCTTGCATGAGTCCGGGTTAAACACCACAAGCAAGTGTGTCTTCAAGCGAGTTAAACGCCGTAAGCCATGTGTCTTCCAACTCACGTGCAGAGAACGACACTGACCACACGTCACAAATCTGCACCGTTCTTGAGTGCTGCTGATGGCCCTTCTCTCGGCAGGAAGCTACTCAGGAGGAGACCCCGGGAAGCAAGCCCCCCTCCTGACCCTCACTCTACCTTCAGCAAATTCAGGGCATGTGAGGAAAGGCCTGCTAAACACCGGCGTGCTCTAATTCGATCCCCTTCTTGCTTCCAGTTCCCCGGAACATGCAGCCGCAGTCCCTCCCGGGTAAAGTTTGCCGTACAATTGCCAGACACCAACACCAACAAAATGGACAACAATCATGTCATCCACAGAGAGCAGCAGTTTGGGAAGAAGCAGGGGCGGGGACGAGGTAACAAACTCAGCCTCGCATCGCAGCCTCTCCTGGACTTGCTTTCCTTCTCTTACCATGCCGGAAGGTCTCGAGGGCAAGGACTGTCTTGCTCGTTGCCGGATTCCCACAGTGCCTGCATAGTGGCTCGCACACAGCAGGCACTCAATAAATATTTGTTTAATGATGGAGCTGAGCTCCAAATGAAGCCAATTCATGCAGAAAGCTCTGTTCCGCTCAGTGGTGGTGCAGCAGGGGAAGGAGAGTGGAATGAGGGTAAAGCACGTGTCCAATTCAGTGACTCCTACTAATTGGAGTTACCTGGGTACGTTGGTATGTAGTAAAATGAGATTTCAAAAGATTGTACCTGGTTGCACAGAGCACTCAGCTACACTAACAAGCCAAATGCGCAGTTCCTCGCATCTGTTCACCGCAGGGCTTATTCTTAGATCAGATCCTGCTCTCCCCATCCCAGTTCAGCAATAGACACTAAGACTCTTTTCCAGAAGGCTCTGTTCTAGTCTAGTCCTCATCTAATTCAAGTACAAGAACCATCCATCCTTCAACATTGACTCTTACCATTGAATGGAGTCTGGAAATAGACTTGCTACCATAAAAATATGGCGGAGAACTCTACTGTGAGCTGCCCAGTCTCCCTTTGCTTCTCCATATCCGTGATTCTCCACCCTTCCCCATGCTCTGGAACACTGGCCCCTGTGAAGTCCACCATTGGGATCGCTTACTCTCTGGCTTCCAGGGGAAGTTGGTCAACGAAAGGCAAAGAAGGTGACTGGAGAGTGAAAAGAAAGTGACGTTATGATATTTATTTCCCCAGGTCCCTCTCTGTTGGGCCATTGTGTAGCTGTGTTCCTTCGACAAAAGCCATAGCGACGGTCTGCCAATGCTCTTTCAGCCACAGCACTGTCTCTAATTTCCATTAATGACCCACTCCCCTTGTCTCTTCAGCCTCAGGGTTACGATGCTTCCATCTACTACTATTCTCCTGCTACTTATCCATCATTTTTGGTCTTCTTTACTCTGATCACATTCCTACAAATAGTTCTTTACACTTTCCCCAACTATCCTACCTTAGCGTGCCAGCTGTTTCCTATGAGGACCCAGACTGGATACAATGGGGGCCACAGAGGCGTACCCTTTAGTTTTCACTCCGTCATACTCACACAGTCCATATAACCTGAGATGATTTTTAGTTCTACTATTTTTTCTACTGGAAGTAGAACTTGATCTTATATGCTAACCCTATTCCCTTCATCCACCAAATTTTGGTGGATAGATTCCAGCACAGCATCTTGTCATGTGAGGTCCCAAGAGCTGATGTCTTGACACCATGATGCTGTGCTTGACTGGTCTAAACCATTAACCAATTCCAATGCTTTGGAGGCTCTGCTTTCCCCACAAGTTGGGGTGCTTTGGAACTGACGTCTTTACATGACGGATCTTACTCTCCATGAACATAAACACATTCCTGTCTAAGATTTTCTTTTATAATCTTTAGTAAGGTGTCATAATTTTCCCTAAATTATTGCATACCATATCCTAAGCCATTTGCAGTTCTCATCTGCTGTTAAATATATTATATATGTTATATTTTCTAATTGTTTATGATATACATGAACATTGACTTTCCATTCAGCAGCATTACTCATCTCTCTTATTAGTAGTAAGGGTTATAAGTAGATTATCTCAAAGTTTCTATGTGAACAATCATTTTGTTTAAAAATAGTAACCTTTTTGTTTCTTCCCTCTTAATCCTCATGCCTTTTATTTCTTCACATTGTTTTATTGTGCTTGCTGAACCTTCCAATATAGTGTTGGACAAAGTGACAAGAGTAGGCATCCATACCTGTCTCATAACCTGAAAGGAAATACTTCTATGTTAATTACATTAAGTATGATGCTTGCTGTCATTTTTCAGAAGATATTCTTTATCAGGTGAAGAAATTATTTTCCTGGATTAACTGAGAGTATTTTTTTAATCTCAACACAGAGGGAAATGCGAATTACTTTTTCAAAGCCAATTTCTACATTGTTTTTATTATAAAATAATATTGTCTCTTTTTAAATGTGTTAATATGTTGGATTAGATTAATAGGCATTCTCAAACTCAACATTCTTCTACACCTGGAGCATAATCTTACTCGGTCATTTTGTCACCTTAGTGTATACTCATCTCACTCACAGATGATAACAAAGTTGGAAATGGCAGTGAACGTGGTGAATAACTAGAATTACTATCCAAGGATCTCTACCAGTGTATCTCCAGCACTTGGCACAAGAACAGGTGCTTGGAGTATATCTGTTGAACACATGAGTTGAAAGTGACAAGAATATTTCTACGGTTGGAAGAATGGGTCAGATCTAACACAACAAGATAAGATGATGGAAATGTAAATTACCGCACCTACGTCTGTAAGTGAGCGTGCAAGCACAGGACCAGACAACACGGTGAAGACACATACAGGGGAAACTGCCAAGGAACTGACGTCTATGGAGCTGCGGGAGACACTCACGTGACAAGGAAGATGGGCAACAAATTCAACCCTGGGCTTCACCCACAGTGTCTACAGCTCTGCGGCTGCTAGCATCCTGTGCTAACCAGAGGGCTCTGGAGCATTCTATGACGTTTCAACATAGCCTCTGCGAACACCCAGAATCAGTTTGGGGTACACGAAGCATCTGGAAGCCAGGAAGGAACAGTGGCTATTTTTGTAGGGAGTTCATAAGACTCGGGATCTTTTGGTGGCTTCCTTGAAATAATTAACACCGTCAAGCAGAAGAGGAATTAGATACTGTTCTAGAATTCCAAGGGGTCAATAAGAATACTTAACAGGGAGATTGGATTTGTTTAATATGATGAAAAGCTCTCAGATAAGTGAAGTGCTTTGTAATGAACTGAACCACCTTGCAAGGCTCAGAGTCCTGCATTCACCGTGCGCTGTTCACAGCTGGACTGCTGTTCACCCAGGATGCTGCGGAGAAAACGTGCACCTGGAGGAGAGCAAGAAGCATAGCCGTCCCGGCCCCTTCGAACTCCAAAAGTATGTGAACTCGCACATGAGTAGGGACTGCCCTGTATCTGCACATCACTTGATCTACAGACAAACAAAATGCTTTATCAGCACGGACTCGGTGCAGGGTCCCATCAGCGGCTTGCACGAGGTTGAACATATGTAGCGGCAAAAAATACCACATCTAATTCAAAGACATAATCCGTGTGCGAGGTGGGCACATTGGAAGTTTTATTCCAAACCATTTTCTAGAGCAGAGGTTAAAGACTTTCAGTCGGAAGGACATATACAGTCTCCAGAAATTTTGTTCGGCCTTCACAGTCCATAGGGTTGTGTATGTGTATGTGTGTATGACACACACTTAAAAATGAGCTTTGGAAAAAATACATATAGATTCTTTTGAATAGATATACATATTATTTTCGAAGGAGAATATATATACATATATATATCGTGCGCACATGCATATATGTGTGTGCGTGTGCAGGAAACTTACGGCTTGCCCGATACAATAGGAATAAACTAGGAACTATAGTCAGGTAGTCTAATCTTACCACAAACACAAGCTCTGCACGTCCGCAGCAACTAATCAGTGTGCTGATATAAATGCACTTTTGACAGCTTGGAAAAGCTCTGTTAGGGCGACTACTGTTAGGTAATCATTTTGCATTTCTAAGAAGCCCTGCAGCTAGAAATGCTTTGGCCCTGCCCGCAGGGACTGGAAGGAAAGGAAAGAAAGGACTTCAGTCTACCCTCCTTCTGTCAGTACAGGTCTTAACTTCGAGAACACCTGCACGGACAGGACGCTTCATAACCACCTGTGGGAGGTTTCCTTATAAACTTGGCCACATCCAGCGAGATCTGAATTCCCGAACTCTTTAAGAGATGGCACGGTTTTTAGATGATAACGATTATTGCATGGCTCATTTTTTTTTAAATATAAGAAATTTGGGCAAGGAAAACCTCTTAGAACTCCCCAATCTAACAAATGAGTTTTACTTTCTCTCTCTTTCCTGCTCTTCTCTTTAGTTGTAAGCTGGCATAGTTTTAACTATAAAATATGGGAGTAAGCGTATGTTACTTTTCCATTGAAATCATAACCTCAGTAAGTTTCAATTTGCTGTTGTCTACAAAATAGTTTTTTGTCATTGTGAAATAATTACAAAGTACTAAATCAGATGTCTGCAAACTTTTCTTCAAGAGCTCCTTAGTAAATGTTTTAGGTTTTGTGGGCCCTGTGGTCTGGGTAACAAATACTCATCTCTGCTGTTACAGCATAAAAGCAGCCGAAGATAATACGTCAACAAACGGGCATTTCTGTGTCCCAGTAATGCTTCAGTCACAAAAGCAAGTGGAAAGCCGAGGGCTGCAGTTTCGACACCAAAAGCAGGATCGATAAGGAGGGGGAAACATCATAAAATAGACCTCATCAAAATGAAAAACTTTCCTCTGTGGCATATCCCGTGAAGACGTTGAGAAAATAAGTTACGGACTGAGAGAAAATATTTGAAAACCATATAACGGACAAAGGATTGACATCTAGAACGCATGAAGTGCTCTCAAAAGAGTCCAAGGCAACAATCAGTTCAAAAATAGGCAAAGGCTGTGAACAGACACGTCACCGAAGGATGGACAGATGGCAAATAAGCACATTAAAAGAGGTTCAACAAAATGCAAACTAAAACCACAGTGTGATATTACCACGCACCTATCAGAGCGGATCGAAGGTTCGGTTTGGGGGGTTTGTTTGGTTGTTTTAATAGTTATAAGACCAGATGCTGGCAGGATGCGGAGAAAAAGGATCACCTCTACTTGGCTGGTGGGAATGGAAAGTGGCCCGGCCACTCTGGAAACCAGTAGGCAGCATCTATAAAACTAAATGGGAAATGCTCATACAGCCCGGCAGCTGCACTCCTGAGCGTTTACCCCAGAGAAATGACAATTCCTGTTCACACGAAAACCTGTACATGACTATCTATAACAGCTTTGATCCTAATAGTCAAAAGCTGGAAACAAAGCGGATGACCTTCAATGGGTGAATAGGGAAACAGACTGGGGCATCCAGACCACGGAATATTACTCAGCAGGAAAAAGGGATGAACTGTTGATACATACGGCAATTGGGGTTGGTTTTCATAGAATCCTGCCGAGAGAGAAAAAATCCCAGTGGTTACAAACTTTGATTCCATTCGCATAACATTCTTGAAATGACAAAATTATAGGCAGCCCTCAAAGGTACAGCAGATTTGGATCCAGACCACCACAAGAAAGCAAATATCACAGTAAAGTGAGTCCAATGGACTTGTTGGCTTTCCAGTGCATAGAGACTACTATAGAGACGACTATATTGTAGTCCGTTAAGGGCACAATAGCATATATCTAAAAAAACAAAAAACAGGGTGCATGCTTTAATTAAAAAATACTTTATTGCTAAAAATGCTAACCATCATCCGAGCTTTCAGCGAGTTGTAATCCCTGTTCACAGATCACCACAACAAATAATAATGAAAGAGCTTGAAATATCACAAGAATTACCAAAATGTGACACAGACACGAACTGCTGGAAAAATCGCACTGATAGACTTGCTCAGTGCAGGGCTGTCACGAACCTTTGATTTGTTAAAAACAAAAACAAAAACAAAACAAAAAAAAACCCAGCATCTGCAAAGTGCAGCAAAACAAGGTATGTCTGTACAGAAAAGGAGGACAGACCGATAATCACCAAGGGTTAAGGATGGGACGTGGACTGGCTTGGGGACAGGAAAGAAACGGATATGATTATAAACGAACAACAAGATCCTTGTGGCGACAGAACTGTTCTGTATCTTGACTGAGTGGCAGATACACAAACCTGTACATATGGTAAAACTGTATGGACACACACACACACACACACACACACACACCAGGAGGGCAAGTAAAACTGAGACCATCTGAATGAAGATCAGTGGCTTGTATTTATATCAAAATCCAGCTGCAATATCATACTATGGTTTTGCAGCATGTTATCCATAGGAAACTGAGTAAAACTAAGTGGGATCTCTCAGAATTACTTCTTCTACCTGCATGTGAGTATATAATTATCTCAAACTAAAAAGTTTAAATAAAAAAAGGGAGCGGGGAACGCCCAAAGAAATGGATTTTTATTTCCAGTGACAAAGAGGTATGGACATATAGGTGGCCCCAGAACGCAACGATGAAAGGACCCCCAGCCACGGATGAACTAACAGCACGAGTCAGTGTAATGGAGAAAGTATTTTTCAAACATTAAGCCTGTTCGTTTTAATTCCTCTCCTAAATCACGTGTCTTTGCTGTCTTCTGCTCTAAGGTAGACATTCATCACTCCCGGGCAGACGTTAAACTCAAAATTCAAGTTTGGGAAAGACAGAGGATGTGCTATACTCTCGTAACATCTCAAGAATCAAATGTAGAGTGACTCCTCTTTGGAGGAGAGAAGTGCTGAGAAGATTCCTGTCTTGCGTAGCTTCCATTTACCCTCCCAAGTTCTCTACCTCTGCTGTGTGCCCCAGGGGATGAACTCATGTGGGATCCATCAACCCATCCCCTTGTTCTTGGCTTCTGGTTGGTTTCAGCCAGGTGGAGGCCAGCAGGAGAGGAGAAGACAGGGGGAGAGTGAGGCTGGGCATTTGTCCCCGTAGCTCCCTCACTGCCAAGGTATCCTGAGGGGTCGGTTTTCCTCTATCACCAGGCAGAGACCCAGCCAGAACCCCCTCGCCATAGAGTTACCCAGCTCCATACCGTTGTTCTGGTGACGGGTCTGTCCCCTTGCCGCATTAGACCTAGAGGTAGTATCAGCTCCCCACTGTGGCTCACCCCAGGACACTGCATCATCCCTCAGTCATTTCTTAAATCCACGCCTTTGGAACTAGTCCCTTTGCTGAACTCTCCCCAGACTTCTCTTACCCTGTTCGACGGAGTCGTTCCTTTCAACCAGGGACCTTAAAAGATAAAATATCTCTTCTCCACTAATCCAGCTGGACCATAAAGCTTGTTGCCCTAAGGTAGGAGGATAACTACTTAGAGGAAATTTTTTAAAAATCCTTTTGGTTCCAGTTTGTGGCGAGAAGGGCATCAGAGGCAGATTTCCCACCCCAAATTCTCTTACCACCGATTCTCGGGTGGGGGGTAAGCACTGGGGAGGTGGCCACATCAAAGTAAATCTGGTGGCTCTACTGTCGTCCAGCAGAGGTCTGAGAGATGGTATCTGTTAGACAATTCATTATGCCAGTCCTGTGTGTAGACTTGTATTTTTATGTACTATCTCATTTATCCTTTACCCTGAGGACGGCGTGATATGTTACATACGATAGAATACAAGCTCAGAGGCAGAGACACTCACCTAAGAGTCACAGCAAACAAACGGTGTACATAGGACTTAATTCCTGGTCTTCCTGACTACCAAGCCCAGACACACTTTACTGCCCTAAAAATAGCAGACTCAGTGCAATTACTGTCTTTGTCTGCTTGGGCTGCTAACAAAATACCACAGGCCGAGTGTCCTACACAGCACAAAGGTATTTCTCACAGTTCTGGAGGCTGGAAGCCCAAGATCAAGTTGCCAGAGAGAAAGGTTTCATTACTAGGCTTCTGCCTCGCAGGAGACCGCCATCTCCCCGCACGCTCACATGACCCCTTTGTATGCAAGGACAGCAAGCTCTCTCCTGTCTCCTCCCAGCAGGACACTAATCTTATGGGATTAAGGCCCCACCCTTATGACTTCATTTAACCTTAATGACTTCTGTAAAGGCCCCATCTCCAAATACAGCCACTGGTAGGGCTTCAGTACATGAATCTGAAGGATACAAGCATTCGGTTCACAGCAATTACCCAGGGTTTTTAGGAAAAAATGGGTAACCATAATGACTTGTTCCAATTTTAGGAGCTCAAAAAGCGTACCTGTTATAAGCGTTGTCGGCTCAAATTAAAGTCTTGAGCTCCCTTTAATGTCGGTAAGAAATCCAATGTTTTCCTCTTGGGGCTTTCTACTTTCCTTTTTGCTAATTTTTGAAACCCCAGGGGCCCAAGCAGTCCAAAGCAGACCACAACTGAGTGGGGAGCCCCTTGGCATGAAGTCGGTCCGTGATGCCCATTTCTTCCCATAGCTGCTCGGTGATTTGTCAAAAGCTGACAGGTGTCCCCCTTCCCAGGATGTTCACGGTCCGCTCCATGTGGTGCAGTGCGGCGCCAGGGGGAGGACTGGGGACGTGGACATCATCACCTTCATCACCGACGGCCAATATCCTGCTGACTTTTGCTAAAGTCACCAAAAACTAAACCTCAAAACATGTCTGAACTTTGTCCTGCTCCTAGAAAGGAAAAAGGAAGTGGTTGAAGGAAGGATGGATTTAAAATTAAATCAACAAAAAAAAAAAAGAAAGAAAAGAAAAAGAAACAGGCGTGTTTTAGAAAGCAAACCTCAGAGGCACCGTTTTTACCTTAAATAGATCCGCTCCAAAATCCCAAAACGAGAATGACCCAGTCACAGGCTGATCAAGGAAAGAATACAAAAGTGCACCTTGTTCTACGAGACAGCCGCACTGCAATGTTGGGGGTCAGCTCTAACTCATAAGTCAGAAGACTGTGGGTCCTCTTCCCATTCAGTAACCGAGGTGTGTCTTCAATAGTCACTCAAACTTGCTCTGTGTGTGTGTGTGCGTGTGTCTGTCTGTCTGTCTCTCTCTATCTCTCTCTCTCTCTCTCACACACACACACACACACACACGGCACTAGAGAAGATGTTTCTTAATTCTGGGGGGCAGAAGCAGGAAATTGAATTACAAAATCTTGAATAAGGGACGAACCCACCTCTGTCCAAAAAGGCCCATCCCTTTCCTTTTCCAACACTCTATTATAAAGTTGCACATAGACGAAGCACCCCCGAGAGTCCACTCGCCAGGTGGAGATCAAGAGGCATCGGTAAACTTAGTGACAATGTCCCTAGCTATATATGCTAGGGTCCGGGGGCCACGAGGAAGGTCTCGTCTGGGTCTGTTATAAGCTCAGGTGAGTGGCGGTGATAACCACAGACGCTCAAATCCCAACATGGTGCAACTGACGAATGTAAAGAACGAAGTGATCTGGGGGACCAGAGGCAGGAATTTCTAACTACGTCTGAGCACTGGAGAAAGGCTCCTCAAAGGACATGAGTTTAAGATAAGTCTCAAAGGATGGATAGCAGTTCCTTCCCCACAGGAATCCTGTCTTCGCATTGCTTTAGAGATTTCCTGAAATAAACACACACACGCACACACACACACACACACACACACACACACACACACAAAACACATATGAAAGTTTATGTATCTCATAAAGGTAAAGGCTCCACTCTTTGCTAATTATCCATCCCTTCATGGCACTGGGACCAGATGGAAATTCCTCCCAGGAGTCTTCATAAAGGAGACAATGTATGATACAATAAACACCATTTTACAGCGTCAGTAAGTGGATATAACTATAAGCTTCATAGCTCTGTTTCTTATGAGAATTTCCATATAGACCATCACAGGGCCCTTCATTAAAAGCACATCTATAGGGAACCAGCAGGATGTCCAGATGCCCAGCTTTCTGTTGGCCTAGTTTATTCCAAGGAATCATTTTACAGTATGTGGGGAAAGACGTGCATTGCAGACCCTCCCAGCAAGCAACACTTCTCAAATACTAATTCTCTCCAGAGACTGGGAAAGAAACTAAGGGCCTGTGGTCACTGCATCATCCTCATGGGGAAATGCTCGTGAGGACGTTACCCTGTGTTGCATTTCGTGGATGGCCCCAAGCGCCATAGACAGTCACCCCCAGGAGCATTAACATTATTTTGTGAGAACCAAAAAGGTAAGGAGGGGTATGAGCTCCGTTAGACTGGGGAGACCAGTCAAGAATCATTGTTATAGACCAGATAAAAGAGGAGTGCAGTCCACGGCCATACCACCCTGAACACGCCCGATCTCGTCTAAAAGAGGAGTGCAGTGTGACAAGAGGGGCAGTGACGGAAAGACTCTCCAGGTTCCTCTCCCGGCACTAAAATATCTGCTTCCACCTTGATTCAAGCAATGACAAGGAAATCATCAACTCCCAAACAGTCCAAAAGCCCATTCGCTTCGTAAACATTTCCTAAGGACCATCCTAAAGTATGCCAGTTACTAAGATCGTAGAGGGACATCAGGGCTAAATTCTGCCTTGCAAAATGCAAGTCACTTACGATATAATAAGCACTCCTCAGGCTTGCCCCTTTTCGTCGTTCCATTATGAGGCATGGGTCAGAGCAGAGAAACCCACACACCTGGATGGAATTCCTAAGGTCTTCCACGGAGATCCCAGAGACACCCCCACATGCCTAGACATTTTCAAGGGTGAGCAGTGGATTCTTGTGAGCTTGGAGTAATAAAACCTCACCACAAGGAAGACAGATGAAGGATTATGAGGTCAAGGGGAAACATCTCCACCTGCTTCCCCAGTCCCAACCCTTACACTGATAAAGCCTCTCTCTAATTAATCATCTGTGCTGGTAAATGCCCACTGATCCTATTAAACAATAGGGCTGGGTGGAACTGATGGGCCAGCATCGCCGCTAAGACCTCCCAACTCTCATTAATAAATTTAATAGCAGCACCGAGATATCTCAGGAGTGCAGTAGGTTATAGGCTGCGCCTTTCCTTGGGGTATAATTTTACCTTCTTGCTCCGTGCGGAAGTAATGTATTTATTCCAAGTTAATTTTTTTTTTCCTAAAGTCGGTTAGTTGTGCTCCTTGGGTGCTATCCTAAATTGACAAATTCCAGGCTGCTGGGGCTTGTCATCTGAAGAAAGAAAAATTAGAGAAGCCAGTAATCAATCTGTATTGTGTGAAGATTAACATGCCTGCCCCTCAGGTTAACCAGACCTAAATGCAAATTGAATTGAAATGTTCGGAAAGTGTTCCTAACCATGCGTGCTGTGATTATGAATCCTGTGTTTATTTATCACTCTTTGAATCACCAAACACCAGGCAACCGGAGGAGACAGAGGCCAACAAACTGAAATGAACTATTATCCTGGCGAGGTGGCAGGCAACTGATGAACTAAGCAAGTCCGCGCGGCTGCCTGTCCTGTCCGGAGAAAATGCAAATGCCTTCTCCACCAGAGGGCCTGAGCCTGTAGTCCCGTCCTGGTCCTGGGGATGGGCAGCTGTACAGGGACCAATCCAGTGGGGGCGGGGGAGATGTCAAGGGCGAGGATGAGTTATGTAAGCAGGACCCACACTGGCCCTTTCTCAAATATCAGGCCACAGATTTATTTCAAGGACTTAGGGGAAAAGAGCTCCCGGAAGCGGAGATGCAGAGATTAACGGAGCACCGCACAGTTGGACAGGAACTGGGACGTGCCGCGCAGCTTAGTGGCCTCGCTGGATCACTCGGTTGAGAACCGCCTCTTTCCAGCTGCCATGTGCACCTGTGTGCCCGTGTGCGCATGCGTCCGCACTTCCGGCGGGGGAATGACACCGTGTGTGAGTTGAGTCCGTGTGCCCCTTGTATGTTGGAGTGAATATATGGTTTGTGTTAATTATTTATGAACTAGCAGTGCCCAGCTTTGAAGTAGGCTGTGTTTTAAAAATTAACCAAAGTCAATAGTTTGTGTCTTAAAACACATTTTCCTAAAGAAATACGCTCCGCCGAGCCTCGAATTTTCTCGGAAGTCCGTAACTTACCTGAGGAGCAGAGTGTTGAATCGCATTGTGGTTGGGCCCGATTATCACGCGATTAGAACAGGATTCAACTACTACAGCCTCAAGTGTTTAATGCCACGCTAAGTGGTTGGGGTTTTATTATGTGGGTCAGCGGTTCCCAGACTTCTACTTCGTGTACCAGAATTTTTTTTGAAAGAATAGGAGGATAGCATTTAGTGACCAACTTTTTATTTTGCCTAGTAAGGGCTTTACCACAAAGCACAGCAGCAGCAGAAACAACAAAACAAGCTACTCTCATTCTTTCATTAAAGAAGGAACATTTTTAGCATCAAAAAGTGGGAAGAATATAAGTTTTAGTTAAAGAGATGGGGGGCAGGTGGAGGTAGGGGAGGGGAGTTCGGTTCAAAAAATTTAACAGATTTACCTTAAAGGAAGCCTTCTGCATAAACTCTGCTTTTTCACCTTTTTTTACTGTGAGCTCGTGAAACCCCTCGGGGCCAGGCGTGGCCTTGCTTAGACACGGGTGTGGGGAACCCATGGTTTCAGGGAACCTTCAGCAGTTCCCTAAGTCCGGGTAGTGCTTCCTGCAAGGGGGCCGACACAAAACCATCATTTCTCGTGCTCTCGGATTCTGGGAGTCAGGATTCAAACAGAACACAGCAAGGACAGTTTGATTCTGCTCCACAGTCTCGGGGGCCTCTGACCCAAAGCTGGCAGGTGTCATCCTTTGAAGGCTCACTCCCTCGCACGTCTAGTCACATCTGGTGGTTCTATGCTGGATGTCAACTTGGGGACCTCAGCTCCTCTCAGCTGGTTTCCGCTTCCTCTCGGCACTGTGGCTGGGATCGCAGGGGATGGGAGCTGCCCCCTTTTTATGACCTAGCCTTGGATGTCACATGATATCACTTGCATCATTATGTATTCGTTGAAGCTGTCCCGAACCCCTGCCCAGATGCTGGAGGTCAGGAACACAGACCCCACCTCTAAGGGGAAGAGTGTGTGTGTGTGTGTATGCGCGTGCGCGTGTGCAGCCATCTTTGGAAAATGCAATATCCAGAGAGCCACTACTGCAAATTATTTCCCCTCTCTCTCTCCAATATATGTATTATACACACACACAAACAGGAGAAAAGAGATATTTTTAAAAAATAAACACAAGAAAGAAAAATTTTTTCAAGCCTTGCCATATATATAGATATATATATCCTCATATATGGCGCACGCACACACACACACACACACACACACATGTATGGTTAATTACATGTGTCAACTTGACTAGGCCACCACGTGCCCAGCTATTTGGTTCAACATTATTCTGGGTGTGTCTATGAGGGTATCTTTGGATGCGATTCACATTTGAACTTGTAGACAATGGCAGATTGCCTTCCCCAAAGTGGGGGGGGGGGGCAGTCAGCTAAACCACAGGAGCCCCAAACAGAAAAGACAGGGTAAAGGAAAATTCACTCTCTGCCTCACTATCCTCATCTTGGGACATTGGTCTTCTCCTGCACTCAGACGGGAACTTACACCATCGGTTCTCCTGGTTCTTGGGCCTTGGGGCTCAGACTGGAACTAAATCAGCTCTCCTGAGTCCCCTGCTCATGGAGTCCAGAGCATGGGACTTCTCTTGTGAGCCAGTTCCTTATTACATATATAGATATGTGACAGAGGTAGAGAGATCTATAGGTAAACACATGAGATAGTTAGATAGATGATGATGATAGATAGATAGATAGATAGATAGATAGATAGATAGATAGATAGATAGATGATAGATAGATAGATATAGATAGATGATAGATAGATCGAAGAGAGGGAGACATCTCCTATTGGTTCTGTTTCTCTGGAGAACCCCAATAATCCGGATTTATATATGTATGTGTATATATATGTATATACACACATATGTGTGTGTACATATACATGTGTATCTCATAAACACATGCACGCACACCATAACACTGTAACTTTGCTCTTAATTTCAGTGGGTCCATCAATCCCCTGAAGGTCAGTAGGAACCCAAGACAGGAGCCTCTGTTTCTTCATAGCCCAATATTGCTGGCTTTTTACCCAGTTGCTCCAACGGCACGGTGGTGGAGTAGGCACTGGACTTACCCCGAGGCCTCTATTGCCTGGTTGGTGGCATCACAGGCATCACGTAACCTCCTAGGTTTCCATTAGCTCAAAGTCATCATACTCGTTTCACAGACCAGTGGTCCCCGCTTACTTACTTACTTCCTCTTTTGGCCTTTCCTCTCCATCCCCCCTTTCCCTACTCAGCAAGTATTTGCAGCTGGCCCCAGCCTCCTCCTCCTCTGCCCAGTCCTTCTCGCTGCCACACATGTCAGTGGCCGCAGACCTGCCCAGGAAACCACCTCTGGCTTTACTTCAAGGGAAGACGAGGCAGGGTTTGAAGTCACGCCACCACTTCAAGCTCCACATGCTAGTTACAGACTAAAAAGGGATGAGGCTGAGTAAAAATAAATCATAATTCTGTGCCCTAGATTGGGGGGAGTGGATGGTTGCAAAAGGATTTTCTACACCTGTCCTTTTGTAGTTCAGAGAATTGGTTAGGATAAGCAGAGATACAGACATTGACCTCATCAGAACTGTAGTGTAGTAGGACTGAGTACCTGTGGGCCGGGGTCTAGAAAACCCCTTACACACGGTGTGAGCTTGGGCAAGTTACTCCACCTTGTCACGTCTCAGCTTTCTCAAAGTGGAGATAATAGTGGTGTTTATCATGGAGGGTTATTTAGAGGAAAAATTGAGATAATGCATTAAAAGTCCTTGGCACAGTCTAGCCGTGTTCTGCAAACTGTAGCACACATTAGATTCCTCAGTAGCGTTGTTAAAACACAGATTCTCAGAGTTTCTGATTCATTAGGTTTAAGATGGGCTCTGAGGTTTTGCACGTCTGACACGTTCCCAGGCAATGCTGATCTGGCACCACACTTTGAGAACCACTGGTCTTTCATAGCTTCATCCATTGTGATGATGATGATGATGATGATGATGATGGCAATGGTGGTGGTGGTGGTGATGCTGATGATGATGACGGTGATGATGATGATGGTGATGATGATGGTGATGATGGTGATAATGGTGATGATGATGGTGATGATGATGATGGTGATGATGATGATGATGGTGATGATGATGGTGATGATGATGATGGTGATGATGGTGGTGATGATGGTGATGATGATGATGGTGATGATGGTGATGATGATGATGATGGTGATGGTGGTGATGATGGTGATGATGGTAGTGATGATGGTGATGGTGGTGATGGTGATGATTGGGACAAGGGACTTCAATTTTACTATTTCATGAAGTAAAATATAAATGTGTTTTGCATAACTCAAGGAAACATCTTAGTATGCCCCATACTCGTTTGATAGCCATTGATGAAACCTATTGCAGTTCAAATATTTTAGACTTTACATTTGGTACAAAGTTCTTTAGGATATGAAGCATGTATAAATGGATCTGGCAGAATCCCTATGGACAATCAGTGGGGAGATGAGATTTCTGCTGTGAGAGGAACGGAACTGGGCAGCAAGGAAGGAGAACTTGGCCCTTTGGGGGTAAGGATTTCCTTTGTAAAACGTTAGAATTGAATTCAATGATCTCCAAGATCCAGCCCAGTTCTGCCAAGCTGAAAGTCTATCAATAATTATAATCTAAAGCAGACTGAGAACACAGCAGTCCCGCCCCCAGGAAGCTATTTGTTGTGCAGAGCCCTTGGCTCGGGCCCCAGGAAGTCTTAGCAGAGAAGGCTTCCTTCCATCCAGGACCAGCATCACTCAACAGTGGAATCTTCCATGGGGCCTGAAGAAGCTGGCTCTTTGTTGCATGAGGATGGGTAATTCCCTGCCCTGGAAGTCTATGAAAGGAGGCGGCCAGCCGCTCTTGCCCACTTTTCTGAGATTGAGATGGGGAACTTGAATTCAATAAATTGTTTTTAGGAAATGACTTTATAAGCCTCACTTCTAGATTGGAGGAAAGAGTAAGTCCTGCTGTCATGTTCCTCCATCCCACTACCTTACATGGGCTGCATCCTGGTGGTGTGTCTTCCCAGAGAAGCTCCAGCCCCCACGACTAGATCCTTCCAGGATACAAGAGGTTTCTGTGTATACTTGGGCTGGCGGGCAGTTCTACCATTTTCACTTTTTGATTGTCTATTCTTGGGACATAAACAACGGACTAGCCCTCCCAGCTCCTTGAAAGAGAGGTTATTTGTAATTCATTGGTGAGTACCTGGCATGAGACTTAACACACAATACTACTCAGCAAATATTTGCTGAATGAATGAATAAATGAATGACCATCCATCTGAGAAAGACAGGTGTCAAATTTTCCTACCTATTTCCTTAAAGCCTACAATAATAATTAACTTACACTGACCACTCCCCCTATGCCTGGAACTCCTCTAAGCACTTACAAGCACTACTTCATTTCACTCTCAAAATGGCCCTGAGTTGTTGAGTACTGTTATCATCGCCCCATTATACAGATGAGGAAACTGAGAGTCAAGATTACACAGTCAAAAAGTGGCAGAACAGATTTGAGTCCAGGCAGTCCGACTCCCTGGAAGAAGAACATGTTGGATGGCTCTCTGGCTTCCACCCATATGCACGCAGGCCATCCAGCCCCCAGTTGACACCACTCTGGACAGTCTCTGGTCTCCACCCTCATGACCTCTTGCATGTTCCATGCCCGTGCATTCTGTCCCCTCCTCCACCCACACAGAAAGACAGGCATGAAGAGAGGGAGGACCGGGCTGTGCAACCGACGTCTCAGGAACAATGGGAAGGAGACGAGACAGTGACCACACTTCTGTCTTGTCCTTCCTCATCCTGCAGAGAGCCATCATCAAACATCCTCATGGTGGTTCCCTTCGCAGCAAGACTCTGCCTTCACTTGTCTTCCTTGCAAAACAGCCTCCAGGGAAAAGGCAGCTCAATTTCCACATTATTTAATAGCTCTCTGGAAACTCCTACCAAGTCTCAGCAGACTCATTAGTCAAATGAGGAGAATGAACTAACCCATTCGGATGGGCCTGGAAAAGCATAACCCCGGCCAGATATACAAGGTCACAGATATGCAGGCCCATGTTTTGAACAGAAATACAATCCTTCCTTTACTGAACAATACTTGCTTGGCAATATCTCTTTATTATAGGGTAGTTGATTACTTAAAATAATGAAACAAGTCCAGTTCCCAACATACTCATTAATAATAATAAGTCTGAAACCAGCAAGGAGAAAAAAAAATCTTAGATCCAATAGGCCTTTTTCTTTCTTTCTTTCTTTCTTTCTTTCTTTCTTTCTTTCTTTCTTTCTTTCTTTCTTTTTTTCTTTAGGCCTTTCTTTCTTTTTTTAATTTGTGGTCTCCAAATGCTTAGGAAAATTTGAGCTCCGTCTTTAGCAAGTGAAGCTCCTCTTTGGGCTGCTTTGATCAGCTTTTGCATATGGCTCCCACGGCACCAAGTCTGGGCTACTGCCATCCCGGGGCGGTGTTCGCTGGCAATGCCCATTTCCTTAAAGAGTTAACCACTGGGTCAGATGCAACAAAACGTGCTCAGCAAACAGCAAAGACCATTCCCTAGCATCCAGCATTTCCCCTTTTGATTCAGAAGAGCCAGGAACTTTCAAGGCTGCCCCTCTCGTTGCTTTCTGAAGTCTGAACCCCTAAATCCAACTTGTCCACCTTGTTCCCACGCCCAAGGACAACCTTCCCCTGTGTCTGCCTGAGGTGAGAATCAAGATTCCCTGAGGAAACAGATGCTTGGAGGCCCTCTCAATAGATATATAACCTCCCAATTAGTCACTGTATGCTAATCTGTTTCTCAAAGTTTGGATATTCTGGGCTATGATTGTAACCAGTGTCTAGACAAAGAGTGAGAAAATTTTTCATGTTTTTCCCTTCCCGAGGCACATATAAAATGAAACCAGCTATCCCAAAGTCGAGGCATTACTTAGCTAACAATATCTAATTCCAAAAATACTCCAAATCCGTTTTTTAAAAATTCACTGCCCAGTTAACTATCAAGTCAAAAAGGGTTTCTCCATAAAAAATGTCTGATGCATCTAACTACTTCTCTAGTGAGTTAAATCCGTGGTTTCAGCCCACACTGTGCATTATAATCACCTAAGAAGCTTAAAAAAAAAAAACAAACACCCTGATTCCTAGCCTCACCCACACAAATCTTGTTCTAGGGCAGAGCTCCCGCACTGTCTTGGTCAAGATTCTCAGCTGATTCTTGTGTGCATTCAGGCCTGTGAATCACTATCTAAGTGACCCCAACTTTGCTCTATGGTGACCTACCACATTCACTACACCCCCAAAGAACGGATCTCCCCTATTGTTATGAACGGGCTATTACTTACTCGCTTCCAGTGAGCATTAAAACCTGGACATCCAAACCTTAGAGCCTTCGGAAAATCTTAGAGACACTAATGAGTCAGCTAATTTGTACCCCCAGATGATGCTGGGTGGCCCCCCGAATTAGTGCAACTCTTCGCTCCCCTCGTGCATCACTAGCAGTGTCCTGACACAGGGCTTCGATTCTGACTCTCCCAGACCTAAGCCAGGAAGGGCTGAGTGCTTGTGGAATGAATAAGAAAACAAATGCTGTCCTCGCCATTCAGTAAATTGATCATGCCTTTTCCACCCATTTTCATCCTGAGCAAGAGGAAGACCTGGAGATAAATAAGTCAAGTAGGTTGGGGCCAAGTGAAGAAAGGCCTTGTAATGGATGTTCTGTTTTATTCTGAGGGCGAGGAGATGACATTGATGGGTTTTAATTGGGGCAGGGTGTGACACGATCAAAAATTCTTGTGTTATAAAGACCATCAGGCTCTAGCGTGGAGACTGGAGAAGATGGGAAAGACAGCTGGAGCCAGGGGGCAGATAGATGGTTACTGCGGTCACCTGAGCAAGAGATCCAGCATCCTGAAATAAGGAAGCTTCTGCCTTGGATAAGTTTCGGGGAGAAAATGTTAAAGAAGTGAAGGTGGTGGGATTTGGTGATAAATGCATTCGGGGCTGAGGAAGAAGAAAGAGAAGTCTCCAGCTTTCCGCCTCAATGATAATGAGGTTCCTCAGTTTGAAGGACGCAGGAAAAAAGGAGCAGGCATCGCAGTGACACATGTCACTTTGAAAGGGACACACTTCCACCTATAACAGGGGTTATGGAAATCATCTGGGGTGAGCTTTTCTGAAAGGAGAGCGTGTTTAACTGTTTCCATGCCGCTGAGAGTCATCTAAGGTAAAAATAAGAGGGTCTTGTAGGTCACAGCTCCTTCCCACCCAGCTCTGCCTCTGCATTCAAGCTCATCTGATTGCAAATATTAAAATTCAATAAAACACCAGGTAAGGAACTTCTTCCCCAAGAACTAATCTAATTCCTGGGCTCCTGGGCTCACTAATATCCTCCCCTTCAACCAGGTCTTCTGATACGATCATCACAGCCACACAGCGGTGGAGCCCCAACCCTGGAGCAGCTTCTATTGAAAGGATGCGAGCACAGTCTACCCTGTTTTCAAGAAGAGCTTTCCTGTTTATCCAAAAACCACAGGCCAATGTACCAACAGAACTTCACGCTGCCCTCTTTTTTTATCAGTATATTATATTTGGCACAAAGGCCTTCAGAAATGGCTGTTCCACTATTGATCATTGCTACACTCTGTCATCTTACAGAGAAATCCATCAGGAATAATGGAAAACTGTTTGCAGCTTTTATTGACCATTCATTGGCCTTTGACTGTGAACAGGAACCAGCTATGGGTTAAGCCTCATAAACTCCATATAGACTTTCAGTAATTGAAGCTCATGCAAAACTTGCATTTTAATACCATAGTAAGACTGGCAGGCCTCCGGTAGACCAGAAAGCAGTTCCGAGCTGTGTGAAACAAGGTTTGCCTCCTGCTATCCATCATGAGTGGCGGGAAGTTGCTTTTGCATAGCATGTTCCCCGGCCACAGTGAATAGAAATGTAGTGTCACCCTACATACTAACTAACTAGTTTGTCAGCATCGGTGGATAGGTGTTGCCAATCCATGCGTGTGCTCAGTATTTATGGCAGGCCTACTATGCGCTGGCACCGTGCTAGACTCTGCGGATGCGATAATTAACAAGACAGGCACAATGCCTCCCTCAAGGTGCTTCCTGGGTTGGGGGGAAGTCAGACAAATAACAAACCAATAAAAATAGAGCATGAGAAGTCCTTTTGCTGGGAGCCACCCTGCTGCTTCATTAGAGTGCCTTGGTGAATGCTGGCACCACCCAGTCGTAAGTCTGAAAGGCTTCTTGTCCTCTTTCTCCTCCATCTTCCCAGCATCCTACCCACCACCAAATTCTGTCAATTCCAGCTCCTGATATCTATCAAAAACACAATGTGTTTTCTAGATGCTCCTGCTTCAGTTCAGACAATATCCCAAATGTATAAATGCTATCGGTTCTGACTTCTGATTTGATCTGGAAAGACGGTACGTGAATATGTTAATTTATTATTCCCCTCATTCAACACAATGTTATTGACCACATGCTATGTACTAGCACCAAAGGTGCAGTAGCAAAAAGGCATACATGGTCTGTGACCACAGTTTTACATACAAAATCCCCAAAGGACCATGATGCCACCAAATCAATCAATTAAAATTTGAATTGGTGGCAGGAACGCAAACTGGTGCGGCCACTCTGGAAAACAGTATGGAGGTTCCTCAAAATGTTAAAAATAGAGCTACCCTACGACCCAGCAATTCCACGACTAGGTGTTCATCCAAAGGATACGAACATAGTGATTCGAAGGGGCACATGAACCCCAATGTTTACAGCAGCAAAGTCCACGAGAGCCAAACTATGGAAGGAGCCAAGATGTCCATCAACAGATGAATGGATAAGGAAGATGTGGTGTATGTATACAATGGAATACCACTCAGCCATGAAAAAGAATGAATTTCGGCTATTTGCAACAACATGGATGGAACTAGAGGGTATTATGCTAAGTGAAGTAAGTCAGTCAGAGAAAGACAAATACCATATGATTTTACTCATGTGTGAAATTTAAGAAACAAAACAGATGAATATAGGGGAAGGGACGGAAAAATAAAATAAGATAAAAACAGAGAGGGAGGCAAAACCGTAAGAGACTCTTAACTCTAGTAAATGGACTGAGGGTTGCTGGCGGGGAGGTGGGTGGGGGGTTGGGGTAGCTGGGTGATGGCCATTAAGGAGGGCCCTTGATGAAATGAGCCCTGGGTGTTATATGCAACTCATGAATCACTAAATTCTACCCTTGAGACTACTCATATGCTTTATGTTAACTAAATTGAGTTTAAATACAAATTTTTTAAAAATAAAAAATAAAATAAAATAAAATAAAATTGAATTGAATTAGAAAGCTAATTTAACTGAATTTCCTTCACATGCCGCTGAACATACAAACCCAAGCTTCCCAGCCGACGCTGCTGCATACTCCTTAAATTGTCAGAATGGCTCTAGTTGTTCTCTCTTCTCGTGCTTTATGTTCCTGCCCCACTTGGATTTATACGCTTTAACATCATTTCTTCTGCTAACTGACTCCAGGCTTTGAGGATCCAAAGAATTAATGTCAAAATCTGAAGGGCAAAACTCTGGTTGGCCTGGTTCATGAAATGGTCCCTGTGGCTTTCCTCGTGACAAATATGACACATGATAGAAATAGGATGCCGCCTAAATCCAGGACTCACACCAATCACTGAGAAGAAATAAGACATGTCACTAGATAAAGACGGCAAACACCAGGCTTGTTTACAGCCATTCCTGTCCCCGTACCAGACATAACTAATTGATCGCAGATCTCTTTTCTTGCTGACCCTAAGCATGCCTTTAGGTTCTTAAAACAGTCTGCCAACAGCCACTGCCAGTCAATCAGGCTTGGGACCTGAGATCAAAATCTGTCATCTCTGCATTAACCCAGTGATCAGAGTGAAACAGAAGGGAAAGACAAAGGCAGAGCTGTACAAAAAAGAGGGAAGCCAGGGTAGAGGGAAACTACAGCTTCATGGTCTTTACCATTTGCAGTGTCAAGAGTGTTTCCTACCCTGAAGTGCACAAAATCACCAAAGGATGATTCTTCATGCCCTGCTTGAGAAACAGGCTCAGTCTGAACCACTCTTTCTGTCCAGGGGAAGGAGGGGGGATCCCCGACTGGCCAGCCTGGGGCAAAATAGCGTGGTCCTTGATTTAAAACCCCACCAGAATCCCCATGAAATTGGGGCATTGCCCAATAGAGAGAGACATGGGGTAGATCAGATAATTAGTGCCCACTCCAGAAGCACAAAAGGAATGTGAAGAAGGTGGGAGAGGGAAACTCTCACCTGATTGGGGTCTTTAGAAAAGGCTTCATGGAAGCTGGGACATCTGAGCTCAGGGTAGATAGAAAGGTGCCACTTCCCATTTCCGAGATGGGAGGGAGTATAAGTGGACATCACGGACTAAGTGATGTCCATGAAGAGACAGAACCGTCTTCGACTCCTCGCATCCACAGCCTCTGTCCTGGCCATCTGTAATCTCATCAGCTGCCTAGGACTGAGCTAGCTGTGTTGGCTGCGGTGATCACATGTGAGCAATTTTACTAGAGATCGCACTCAGTTAATTTGTGTGATTAGGGAATTAGCAATTGCCTTCTCTGATCTCCGAGATTATTCACAACACAAAATATTCTCAGAATGAAATTGGAATAAAAGTGGCATGCTTTTAGGTATAAATTAAAGTTCAGCTGAATATTGCCTGTAATCATGCAGTGGAGAGATTTATAGTAATAGGTCATTTCCTCCAGGGTTCACTACCTTCTGTGCTTAAGGTCGGTCTCTCTCTCTCTCAATCTCACACACACACACACACGCACGCACACGCACACACACACTTTGCCCTTTGAACTGGAACAGTGATCTGTTCCCTGTGATTAAATTAGTGTAAGTAATAAGATATCATAGATTTGATTGATTTCCCTGGCAATGGTTATTAACCAGCCCAATTCAGAGCCAAGCAGGACCATTATTCTAAACATTGATTTCTGAACAGGCATGCAGGGGAAGGAAATTCTCAGCTACAGAGATATTCCATAAGGAATTATCAGATAGGATGATATATAGTGAGGATTCTCAGACAAGGCAATGAACCCCCTGGAATCCTCAAATACCATGATATACAGATGTCAGAGCCCACAGGGAGACTCAGCAATGCTGTGAATACACTTTAGCCATATTCTCAGGGAATATTTCTTAGATGCACCATAAAATGTAAGAGCTGAGAACTGTATTGTATGCCAATCATTGCATTTAATCCAACAAATATATGCTTAGCAATTTCCCCGAACCATATTCGCTGGTCGTGCAGGAGGCAAGAAGGAAACATGGCCTCTACCTTCAAGGAGCTGTCAGTTAATATGTTGCGTTGTTCCTTAAGGAAG
The DNA here is from genome assembly GCF_024610735.1 of Ursus americanus. NCBI lineage: Eukaryota > Metazoa > Chordata > Mammalia > Carnivora > Ursidae > Ursus > Ursus americanus. The sequence goes on from NC_142148.1 coordinate 19,790,482, forward strand.
CCTGGAAATGCCCTCCACTCAAAAAGGACAGATCCTTGGAGTGTGGCTATTGTCTCAGAAGGTTCTGCTTTACAGGTAGGTTTCTGTATTTCAACAGAGTCCTACGTCTGATGAAAGACTTTCTCAGAAATGTGGGACATCTCTTCAACAACATAAAAGGGGCTCAGGGCTGTAAAGCATAGCATGAACCTCTCTGAGTTCCGAAGAAAAATAATTCTGTTAAATAAAGGCAAAGTCTTCTTCCCGTTCTCCAAATCCCCATGGCTTCTTCCCACCCAGCAGGAGGGAAGGGAATTAGGAACCACTTCGGTGTGGCTCTCCTCAAGGGTGTCTGTACCACAACCAACAGCCAGAGGAAAGCAGGATACTCCGATCCAAATTCATATATGGAAATGCATTTGAGTTTTACATGTATTTTTACCTCCTGTGCTAAGGACAAAAAGCCTACAGAGAGTAGTACTTGCAACGGCAGGCTCTGGGATCAGAATTTCTGGGTTTGATTCCTGACTCTGACACTTTCCAGGACAGATTAGTCCTAGAGATCATTCGTCCTAGAGAACATCAGGTCTCAGTTTTGCTCAGTTAAATGGCACCCTATTCACCACAGAGGTTCGCTGCGTGAGTGAGGGAGACGGTACGTGCGTGTGAAGGGCTCACCCCAGCGTCCGGCACACAGCGATGCGCAAAAACTCACATGAAGTTGGTCTTGACCATTTTCCCTGAAGACGAAAAGATATGAAATGACCGATAACCTTACAAGATGATAAATGAATCATGGTTTCCTTCCTTCTTCTCCTGTTCCTTCTGACTCCAGAGGTATAAGAGGACCAGTGGGAGAATATTCAGGAAGCACATTCTAGCTCTCAGAGCTATGCTCCTTCACGGTGGGCTGCCTTGGGAGGTAATTTGTTCCCTGTCCCTAGAAGTGTTCAAGTAAAGGGTAAGGACCCACTGTAGTTTCAAGGAGTTCTGTCTCATGTTTAAGAGTGAATTAGATCATATGACTGCTGAGGTCTCTCCTAATTTATTTGACTCTGATCCCATGACATGGGATAGAAATGTTTTGCTCTGGCCACTGTGGAATAATTTTGAAGGAAGGAAAAGAACAGAAGTGAGACTAAGGGAGAACTATGGTCCTCTCTGCTCCGCCTCGGACCCCCAGACAGCTGGTGAAAAGCAGACAGTCAGTGACTCTTCAGCCAAAAGTAGAGAAAGTGCAAATAGAATTAGTAGATATTGATGTTTCGGGTTTTTCACAATGCAAAGATCTTGAGTTTCCTGAACACAAAATCCACAGTCAGCTTCTCTGGGCCTGTTCCTTTTCTGCTGATAGGAGCCGCACAAACCCCCACCCCCACCCCATGCTTCAGAATTGTAAATGAGATGCATTACAGTTTTAAAAGTGTGTGTGTGTGTGTGTGTGTGTGTGTGTGTGTGTGTGTGTGTGTGTGAAGGCTGGTGTGCCTATGGGACTTTTCCAAGCCCCGTATTTGTCTGAATGCCATTGATTTTTTGCCTAATTGTTATTCACTATGCTAATTTCCCCCACAAATCTCACATTCTATTGATCAAAAAGTAATAAACTCTCCAAGAAACAAAACAAGCATTATCGCAATGTTGGGAAAACATCAGTTAATATCAGTACCATATTTACAATTACCTTTAACCCAAATTCTACCCGTAATGCAGGGCCTAAGCGGCTTCAGAAACCAAAGGCTAAACATGAAAAATCCTGTTTGCTTTCTCCTGACAGAGCCAGTGGAGTCGAACGCAACCAAAGAAACACCAAAAGACGCCCAGTAAGGAGCTGATGGCTAGAAAAAAAATGTCATTATCCCAGCAGAGAAATCTATCACCTGCTCTGTTTTCCCCCTTCCTGTTTCTTCAGTTTAAGGTGCTTTGTTCGTCATTGGGGAAAGTACAAAGGTGAGCTAAGTCATCTTTTACTGTGTCCAAAAATTAACGTTTCCTAGAAGAGAAAAAAATGTAATTATTTAGTAGGAGCTTATAGCATTGTTGATTTGGCTTGCTCGTTGCAAGTCACCAGGCCACCATTGTGGGTGTCTTTGTTTTCTTGGCTCAATATCCTTTCCTCAGGGATGCCAACATCTTCCTTCATGCGGAGAACTGCTGCTTCCCACATTCCAACCAATGCTCTCAGGACACCTGCCATCACAGCACGCCCCTTTCGTGGCTGTATCTGTTTGGTCCGGGGGTGGGCAGACGTCTAACGAAGGCCACCCAATCAACATTGTCCTTGAGGTGTTTCAAACTGAAACTGGGAATAATGCAGATATAAGCTGGGAGGCTTGGGAGCCACCCACGACTGTGATTCCAGCCAAATGGCAGAGGCCAATCTGAAAGGATAAAATGGACTGGCTGAAAGAAGCATAAAAGAGAGATGAAGAAATGGGTCCTAGTAACAGTCAAGACGCCCATTCCCACTGGCCCTCAGTCTAGCTGTACATTCACTCTCATAGGCTGATAAATCTTGTTAGAGTTTAAACTGGGTTTCTGTCACCACGAAACGTGGTACTAACAGTGCACTTATAAAAGTTGAATGTGAGCATATTACAAGCTGAAGGACAGACAACCCAACAGGAGTCAGAAAGAGGGCCCACTACAAGGGGCTACTTCTAGGATACGGGCATCAGAGTTTAGGAAGAAGGGATAACAAGCAGGATCTGGGTGCTAGATCTCCCCCACATACATGCCCCCTTGGTCCTTTTGAAATTGCAACTTCTTTTTTCAGATGAGGATGTGGGAAAGGAGGTCAGAAGCTTAAGATCTAGACTGAGACTGACTCTAGTATAGATTTTTCTACATTATCCACCAATTCCCGGAGCAGTTGAGGAAAAAACCATCAACACCATATCGAAGTTCTAGATACATGATGAGTGAAAGAAATTGTTTGCTCATTGTTCTGTTTTGTGTTGAATGAAGCTATCATGGAGGTTTTTCCCAAGGTGCTCCCATGTCTCATAGGAAGCAATTATGAGGGGCTCTGGGCTCAGTTTTGGTTATAGAGTGGCCAACCCAAGCCCCCCAGACCTGAGTCAATGTGTCTTCTGCAGGAAACCACACTGGTCCTGCTGGACTAAAAAAAGAATGGGCTATGGGGACCCCAGATTTGGGTCTGAATTGCAGTTCTCAAACATTCTGGATGTTCAACCTTGGGCAAGTTATGAAAACTTTCTAAGCCTCAGTTTCAAGGGGAAGATACTATCATGCCTGCCGATAAGACATTATCTCATATCTAAGATACCTGGCATATCTACCCCTATGAGGACAAACCCTTGCCCCTTCTAGGATGGAAGAGGCTCAAGAGAGTTATTAATTCTGGACGGGGTGCTATTTGATACAACCAGTAGATCACATGGTCATGGGAACGCTTTTGCACCAAGTTGTCTGTTGGACTCCGTGAAGAACAGTGCCATAGTAAAGGCTCAGTGTTCATCTCTGCTCTTAAGAGGTTGGCCTTTCAGGTGTGGCAGATAAGCCTTAGGAAGTGGGAGTCCATACTGTTCAGCTCATTTACAATCTCCCTCTCTGCCACTACAACCTCTCATTCACAGATGTGCCCGGTCTGGGGTGGCCAGTGATGAAGGCTGACTAACAACAACTGGGCAAGTCGTTTTGACTACTTGGTTGTTCAAGGTTTACTCCACGATGGATATTTTGACAAAGGTGAGCACTGACATGTGATGGAAAAACCTTCAACTTTGTGCCTGCTGCCTCATATCCTTCTACATGCCCCTATCACAGACATCCTAGTCTCTGATTTTTTTCTGGTAAGCTTTTTATTTGTCCCATACGTGAAATATCGGATTTATGTACATTTAATTTTATCATCGTGGAGTGGGGATGACCATCATTAGCTTGGCATCCAAGCCAAAATTCTTAAAGGAAAGATTAACAAATTTGTTCAGGAAAATAGAAAACATTGACAAGGCACTGTCATCAGAAATAAAACGTTAAATAAAACCTAGGGAAATATTTACAAGATAGATGACATAAAAATGATTAATATTCTCAATCAATAAAGAGACCCTACAAATCAATTTAAAATGAACATTAGGATAGAAAACACAGAAAGGAGCATGAACAGGCAATTCACAAATGTTCTATGCAAGAGCAATACACAGAGGAAAAAGATGCTTGTCTCGGTAAGAGCCAGAGAAAGGCAGTTGGAGATATCGACATGCTTTTTGGCACCCATGAGATTGTCAGAGAACGAAAAGATTAATATCGTCCATTCTTGTTGCAGATATAGAGAAAGATGCATTCAAACTGTTGTGGAAATATGCCCTCAAACCATCCTTCTGGAGGACAATTTACCAATATGAACCCAAAACTAAATGCTCTTACATCTAACTCCAACCATTAACTTTCTAGGACCTCATTCTACAGAAATAATCAGGCAATGGTATAAAGATGTAGGTACATGAATATTCATATGAGGGTTGTTTAAAACAGCAAAATTAGAAAAAACCTGGAGGTTTACCTATAAGACTGGTAAATAAATAACTGCGTTCAAAAAATACTATGCAGCTTTGCAAGGAAAACAATAGAGCCATATGTGCTGCCATGAAGACTGAGTAATACTACATCGTGAAGGGATAGAGGCGGGTCACAGAACTCTGTCTGTGTGAGTTACATGTGCACCCATGCGTACGAACAATCTCAAAAGCTATATCCCAAAATATTAATAGTATAGACGTGATGATTTTTTACTTATCTCTATTGCTTAAATTTTTATAATTACGCCTTATTTTTTTAGGTTTTTAAAATTTTTTATTTTATTGTGGTAAGAACTTAGTAGGAGATCTGCCCTCAACAAACTTCTAAGTGTATACATTGTCGTTGGCTGTAAGTACCATGCCGTAGAGCAGATCTCCAGAACTTACTCATTGTGCGTAACTGAAACTTTACGTTCATTGATTAGTAACTCCCCATTTCCCCTCTCCTCCAGCCCCTGGCAACCACCAATCCACTCTTCAATTCTGCTAATTTGACTATTTTAGATGTCTCATGTACGTGGAATCATGCCATACTTGTCCTTCTGTGATTGGCTCCTTACACCAAATATAATATTCTTTCGGTTTCTCCATATTGCTATATATCGCAGTTTTCTTTTTTTTTTTTTTAAGATTTTATTTATTTATTCGACAGAGATAGAGACAGCCAGCGAGAGAGGGAACACAAGCAGGGGGAGTGGGAGAGGAAGAAGCAGGCTCAAAGCGGGGGAGCCTGATGTGGGGCTCGATCCCATAACGCCGGGATCACGCCCTGAGCCGAAGGCAGGCGCTTAACCGCTGTGCCACCCAGGCGCCCCATATATTGCAGTTTTCTGCTTTTTATGACTGAATACTACTCCATTGGATGAACAGACCACATTTTCTGTATTCATTCACCTGTCCATGGACATTAAGTTCTTTCTGCATCTTAATTGCTGTGAATAATGCTGCGACAAACGTAAGACTGCTAATATCTCTTCGAGACCGCAATTTCAATTCTTTTGGGTAAATACCCAGAAGTGGGATTACTGGATCACACAGTGGTTCTGTTTTTTAACTTTTGAGGAACCTCCAGGATGTTTTCCATAATAGTTGTGACATTTCGCGTCCCCACCAAAGATGTACAAAGGTTGTGATTTCTCCACATCCTTGCCAACACTTGCTGTCTTTTGGGTTTTGTGGGTGCTTTTTTATTTTGATAAGAGCCATCCTGACAGGTGGGAGGTGGTGTCTCACTGTGGTTTTAATTTGCATTTCCCCGATAATTAGTGATGTTGGGCATCTTTTCACATACTTGTTGGCCATCTGTGAAGTGTCTATTCTTTGGAGAAATGTCTATTCAGGTTTCTAACTTAGCACAGGCCACAAAATCCAAAGCAAACAAGTGGTATTATGTCAAAATAAAATTCTGGACAGCACAGGAACAATCGACAGGGTGAAAAGTCAACCCGTGGGATATGAGAAAGTATTTGCAAACCACATATGTGATAAAGGGGCTGATGACCAAAATATATAAGGAAACTCTAGAATTATGCCTTAGTTTTATAATGATAAAATATAAATGAAGATTTTTTTATCTTTAATAGAGGGCGAAATGAAGAAGGACAGTGCCTGAGCTTCATGAAGTCAAGAGAGAAAGAAAATGCAATGACAAAGAGCCCTCCACTGTGGGGCAGGTGACAGGAGGGCGGGGGGGGGGGCTCAATGGTGATTATTACACCTTTACCATTCCTGCCAGAAAGATACATCTCTAAATCCCTTATCAAGCTCCCCAAAATAAATCCTCTGTGGAAAATACGCCGTGGTCACACACTTGTAAAGAAACACACCTAGAACCAGCACACACACACACACACACACACACACACACACACCAGTGTCCTCCCCCTGCTCCTTCTTAGAAGCAAGAGCTGATCCCTTATTGACACAGTGACCATGTGCGTAAACCATTTCCTTTGCAGCAAGTTTGCCAAAGTAGTCTAAACTGAACACAGAGATCGTGAAAACTCCCAAAGCATTAAATACAGAAAAAAACTAATGCATAATCTTTTGAATATATATATAGATAGATCGAGATACACTCTTTAATCACAGCTATTCCTTTATGCCTCTTCATGCATGATTCTTTTGTGGCAGAGGCATTTTTCAAAAACACAGACCCTCTTTTGTTTAATTAATAATCCCCCCAGACATAAATCACCCCAGCGGCACCCTCTCTAAGCAGCCCCGTGGCAATGACCTACTTTAAGAGCCTTTCATGTACGGCTTGGGTTTACTATGTATTTTGAAAATTACTGTTCAATAGCTATTTTGGGAGATCAGCATTTTCTTTAGTAAGTTTAGCAGTGAGGACCCATTTTCCCACCTGGGAAGGAAAGAATCGTAGAATAATAGAACTGAATTAGAGGGATGAAGAGGGACTGTTTATTTCCCTGGGAAACTAAGAATAATCATGACGAGGCATTTCTTGCCTCGGTGCACGCACTGCCCCATTTCATCCTCGCAATAGCCCTATGTAACAGACACGGTCCTTGCTCCCATTTAACTGATGGGGAGACTGAGGCACAGAGAGATGAAATCACGTTCCCCCAAACCTCACGAGCAGCAAATGGCAAAGACTGCATTCAGATTCAGGCCATCTGGCCTCAGAGCCCACGCTCCCTGCCACGCCACGCACACGCCTCTGATGGGCATAAAACTGAGATGCATTGACTGCCGGGGACGCGCCAGACATCCAGTAAACATTCTCACATTTCGTTCTCACAGTGACACCAAGTTGGCATTATCTATTTCCAGACAAGTGAACTGAAGCTTAGACACCTCGGTGAGATTTGTCTCTTTTTTTTTCTTAATTATTGTGGTAATAACACTTCACGTGAGATCTATCCTCTTAACAAATTTTTAACAGCACGATACAGTGTTGTTAGCTCCGGGCACACGGTGTACAGACCTCTAGAACTCGTTTATCTCGCATCACCGAAACTTTAGACCCATTGAACAGTGACTCCCCATTTTCCCTTTCTCCCCAGCCAGGGGCAGCCACCATTCTACCTTCTGTTTCCATGTGTTGGACTATTTTAAGTAGAATTTTTGGCCTCAGGGAAGTGGAATCATGTGTTTGTCATTCCGTGTCTGGTTTATTTCACGTAGCGTGATGTCCTCCAGGTCCATCCACATTGTCGCCCGTGGTGGGGCTTCCTTCTTTTTATGGCTGAATTATACTCCTTTGTGTGTAGATACCCTATGTCCTCTGACACACGGTGGCCAAAAGATAGGGCAGGTCCAGAAGCAGGAGGAAAGGCTGTGAGCGGGAGTGGGTGAGGGGCATGCAAGGACCACGTCTAAATGGCATCTGTGGCAGGATGAGAATCAGTGAAAAATTAAAAGGAGTTACTGAAGGAAAGAAGGTGTTGACGTCACACTGGCTACCTTTTTATTGACCCTGGGCTTGGCCTGGATCCAGGTTATAAACCAGGGAGTCTATGGCTTCATCCGTCCTATTAATTAAAGGAAAAAGCTTTATCTTCTCTTGGAATGACAATTTCCTGGACAGCGTACTAAATCCCAGTGAGAATCCTCTCTGGAGAAGAAAGGATCCCATCCTTACAGAGCAACTTTTCACACATCCTATACGTCCGTAGGGCACACAGCTACCTCTGCCTTGGCCCAGGAACTACAAGCATCTACAGGATGGAACATTCTGGAAAAAAACAAAAAACAAAAACCCAGACCCAAACCTAACCTCCTCTTTTCTTCAGAGCTGCTTGAAAGATTGGCTTGAGTTTGAGAAGACTAAAATAAATGTGATGAGTGTTATTTGAAAAATCTAGGATGTCATTATGCATCGCATTTGTTGCCCTAAATCCATTTTCTATTAGGTTATTATTAATTAGCATTTGTTTAGCACCAACTATGTACTCAAAGCCAGACTAAATATATAAGAGAATATCCGTGCCCAGGATGGACCACAAGTAGGATTTCTCTGAACAGCTCACCACCCACATTTAACCCCCCAGAGGAATTACACATACTCCAAAGAAATGTTCTGACAATAAATTTTCAGGGAAACAACTCAAATAAAAAGAATCGCTTTCCACCAGTGGGACTTCGCATGCACTCGCCATATGGGACAGGCAGAGTCTTGAGCCAAATAAAAATTTTAAAGGGAAAAAAAAGTGAGATTTCACACAATGACTAAAAATGTATTAGAGTCAAAGTCTCCTGAAAGTTGTAAATAACTGAAAATGGGACGTGAGTATAGAAATTATTTTTCAATTATTTTATTGCAAGGACACTTAATAGCGATGTAGATGAATCGGATAACATTTATGCAAATATGAAGGCTATGCCTAGAGAAAGAGAAGCATCTCTCTGAATCACATGATCCAAAAAATAAATAAATAAAATGCCCGCATGGATTTCTGCCACATTTGGAAGATATGTGTGGGGACTGTCTGTGGTATATTGTCTTAGTTTAAACTCCCCCAAAAGCAGACTCTGAGGGTGGGAGGGAGGTCATTATTTGGGAATCCAGGGGGCACAGTGAGGGCGCGGGGAAGGGAGAAGGGCTGTTACATGGTCTGATAATAAACAGGTTGAATATGTCTCAGAGTTCTCCCACTGAGGGGAGAAGCTCGGGTATTTTTCTACCAGCTCCTGTTCTGCTCCAGTGATAGACCTCCTGGAACAGCTCCTGGGCACCTCAGGCGGCCCTGCCTGTGGCCAGAGTCCTCGGGCGGGAAGACGTGCATGCAGAGGGGGTGGTTAGTGCCTTCGGCCACTTTAGCATAGACATTACATAGTTAGTGTGGATACATGACGTCCAGGCTGTACGTAGGTGTATTCTAGAGAATACATATAATTATATGTATGCATATACTCTACAGAATATAGGGTATCTAGGGAAGAGGCTGCCGGGACCACAGGCTCATCCACCGGCGGGAACTGGCCTGGCCACAGCAGGTGCACGTGGTCGTGGCAGCAGTGACCCTCCATCCTTGAGTACGACTATCCCCCGACCCAGTCTGGCTGAGTGCTTTCAATCAGGACCCAGGGAACAGCAGGCTGGCCGGTCGAGGTGTGGGGCCACAGCGTCTGGGACCTTGCTGCACTGACACTTTGAGGTGGACCCTCCCGAGCGGGGAACTGCCCTCCCCAATCCAACCACTTGACATAACGCCGCTTTGTTAACTTCTTCTGCTCCCAAACTCTGCTCTGTGACCCTCCCTGCATCTTAGCCCCAGTACCAAATTAAAAGGTATGTTTGAAATTCTTAAACTATATATACATTTGTATGTATATTCTTACATACATTCTTACATATTACTATATATTTATATAAATGTAAATACATATATTATAAAATATATGTAAGTGTATATTATAAAATATTGTAGCATATATTTATATATATATATATATATATATTAATACACCTCTTTCTGGTCGAGATGTAAAATAAGCCTGGATGAAGAGGAACAAATAATATAATCAACAAGTTTGTGTCAGGTTGACTTCTGGAGGTAACAACACTGCTAATTTCAGTGGCGTTACCAGGGAATTACAGGCTAATGGAGTCACTCAGGACACCACTGCCCTTGCTTTTCTACCATATAAAGTTAAATTATTTAAAAAAGAAACATTCTCCTGAGTGGCGGCAGGTCACTTTGGATCAGGGAAGTTTCCCTCCGGAGTTCAGTTGTGAAATATTAATAGGTTTGAAAGAGACAAGATTTATCAGCCTGGGCGTAGCTGCTCCCGGGCTCCGCCCTTCGCCTCTCCCACCGGGAGAACTCTCTCCTTAACACGCTGGATCCTAGGAGTGAGGTTCTCAGAGCCAGCATCCAGGGTGCCTCAGACCCTGTAGGACCCCCTCCCGTTAGACCTCCCTCTCTGATACTGCAAAAGTCCTCTCTATAGATGCCCCCCAAGGATGGAAACAATTAGGCAGAAGGAGGCAAAATTACATTCTGCCAAGGGAGGAACTTAGCAGCTTTGATGTTTTAAATTTTTTTCTGTATCTTTGGGGATGGAGTGCACTTCCCAGCAATTCAAAAACTTAGCAGCTCCAGAGAGAGCTAAAAGAGCTCTATACTTGCTTTCAAATCCCTGTTGGACTACTGTACTGGGTTAAAAGGGTACCCCCCCCCCCCCCGCCCTGAATGATACATCCAAGTCTTAACCTCTAGTACCTGTGAATGCAAACGTTTTTGGAAATAGTGCCTTTGCAGATGTAATTAAGTTAAGGGTCTTGAGATGAGATCATTTTGGAGTTAGAGTAGGTCCTAAATCCAATGACTGATGTCCTTATAAGAGAAAGGGGAGATTCGAGACAAGGAAGAAGGCCCTCTGGAGACGGAGGCAGAGACTAAAGCCAGGGCACATCCGGCGCCACCAGAAGCTAGAGGAGACAAGAAAGGATCCTCTGGGGAAGCCCCTGGGGAGCAGAGCCCTGCCAGCACCTCAATGCCAGACTTCTGGCCTGCAGAACTGGGAGAGGATAAATTTCTGTTGTTTCAAGCCACCAATTTTATGGTAATTTATTGTGGCAACCCCAGGAAAGTAATGCAACCACCTAATAAACAGTCATGACCTTGAACTTACCCTGTCTCAGACTGCATTCCTGCATCAGGAAAATCGGGAAAATGCTCAGGGTTATTGTAACAATGATACCGCAAACACATTAGAACTGTTGCCTATAGAATGGGACCTGGAGAGAAAGGGGATTAACTGGATACGTACAGTCCTGGCGTGGGCTGGTGACCAATACCACCCCATGAACTGTATCTAAGGTTCAAACATTATGTGAGGTTCGAGCTTCGTCTGTGATCCTGGAAAACTTTCTTAAGGATAAGGAAACTGTGACTCAGAATGTCTGTGTAGGGACAATGACCCCGGGCTGGCCTCTTGAGTGGTCATGGGCTTTGGATGCAGCCAAAAAAGCATCACAGTTCTGCCCCGATGTGTGTTTTGAGAACGAATTTGCTCTGGTGCGACTGACTAGTGGGGGGTGACGTGAAAATACCACGAATTCTGGGTTGACTTATGGGAAGTTTCATCCTTGAGAAACACTGAGGTGAATCCGGAAAACTGCACGCCGTTGAACCGAGCTGCGTACAGATACACACACACACACAAACACACACACGTACACACACACACCTCAAACATCTACCTGCTCCCTCAGTTCGCCACATGTGTTACGAGCCACACCCCTCCACACCCGGGGTCCAACTTTCCATCCAATTTCTGGGGACCCCTTCATAATTACTCACCAGCCACAAAAAAAGCCCACTTACACAAGCTACCTTTAGGTGTCTTTAAGGGTAAAATGCCATATCTAATAGTATTTATCTTAACCATTCAAGGTATCAGACTGTACTGCCATTTTTATTAGGTCCCTCTCTTTTTCAAACTTTTTATTTTTGAAGCATAATTGGCATACGCCATTGTATTAGTTTCAGGTACACAGCATAGCAATCCGTCCACGTTGTCCATGACACAGCGCCCATCACAGCATGTGTGGTCCCCTCTGTAATACAACGTTATTACCATATTATGGACCACATTCCCGATGCTGTACTTTTCATCTCTGTGAATTATTTATTTTATAACTGGAATTTTGTATCTCTTAAACCCCACTACCTATTTTGCCCACGTGGTTCCTATCGTTTTCTTTTCATCCGTCACTTACGAAGTTTTTGAGTGTTGTGCCCCAAGCCCATTGTTCCCATAAGCCGTGTGTTCTCCCCGCACGATTTGGCACAGTCCAGTGATTTGAAGAGTGCATGTGTCATTTGTGGCATTAAAATAGAACTGACCGTAACGTGCACAGTGCAGGGCTCGGCCCCACTTTAACACTCACTAGCTGCTAGCTGTCAGTATTTACTAGATGAGAACGTGATGGGCACATAGTAACCCCTCAATAAACGTCCATTTCCTTCCTTCCTGTGACCAGCCATATAAGGGTTCCTAAGCAAGTTAAACCGCACCCACACATTTATAGCATCAAAACAAGAGGCGATGGGAAGTAATTAAATTTCAGCTCAGATCTCAAACTCAAAGTTAGCACTGAGACTCTCTTGTTATTTCTCTCAACAGAGCATAAATTCTTTCCAAGGCAGTTTTTTAGCAAATTGGTTACTGAACGGCAACAACGACTATAACAGAAAAAACCTGGTGTCTTGTATGAACTTAACCAACTTTTTGGACTTGGTAAAAATAACCATTTATGTCAGACTAAAGTGTCCGGATTTCTTATTTTCCTGAGGAGTGTTCAGTTTCCTTGTTCCCCGTGGGGAGAGTGTGGAAATCAGGGAGAGGGTATTTTCATAGAGAGAGCAGGGTCCATTTTCAAGATTTTGATTGCCTTGCTGTCAAATTCACTACTGCATCCCTTCACACATCCGCGCTATTTTCTGCAGAACTCACCTGGGGACTGCCACCTATGGGCACACACGGTTTCCACTGCTGACTTTCTGGATAGATGAGAGAAAATCTCTCCAAAATCCCAGCAGATGTGTGTTTTCACAGAGGGTTTGCTTCTCCTTAAACAAACTACACAATTCTTTTTTTTTTTTTTTTAAGATTTGTTTATTTGGCGGGGAGGAAGGGCAGAGGCAGAGGGAGAAGGACACCCAAGCAGACTCCACGCTTAGCGCAGAACCCAACACCGGGCTCTGTCTCACAATCCTGAGATCCTGACCTGAGCCTAAACCAAGAGCCAGATGCTTAAACGACTGAACCACCCAGGCGCCCCCAAAACACACAATTCTTTCCCACATTAATGGATTATAGTGGAACTTGTATTCTGGGTTTTGGAAGGTTCTAGAAAAGGTCAAACTGCATTGTAGGGAGACCAGGGTTCTCTCATCACTTGCCCACCTGGGTGCTCCAGAGAGGATGGCTTTAGGATATCCTGAGCTTGGGGAAGGGCAGGGTCCAAAGCCAGCTGAGAGATCTGGGAGATAATTATCCTTCCCACACCACTCCTTGGTCAATTCTGCAGTCCATCTTTTGGTCATGGTTTGCTACCTCCTAGGGACTTGGCTTTGTCTGCGTTTCCCATGTGGGGAGCTCCAGCCCCAGTGGGGGTCAACGTAAAGAGAGATCAGAGAGCTGGCAGAGATGGGTACACAGACTGCAGCCTCCTTAAAACATCCTCTTCTTTGGGGCAAAATCAGAGGAATGCATCTCAACCTCCCAAGAACCATTAGCTCACTATGGAATTTCTTAATTATGCCCCAAATGGGAAACATACGGGCACAGTCCATGAACAGAAGGAAAATCAATACTGTGTCTCTAGTTACAAATACCCATGATGCCCCATAACTGGTATAAAGTATCACTTTTTCCAACACCTTGCAGATGGGTGTCTGGGGGTTCCTCCCTCTTCTCTAATCTGCCTGGAAAGACCGTGGACTCTGCTAGAGGATCAGGCTGACACCCCTGTATGTGAATGTAGGGCCGAGCTTCAGCCTTTCACTCCCCTCGGGGCACCCCTGTGACTCTCACTGATGCACCAGCTCAACCAGTGTTATTTTGATGTGTTCATTTCCTGATAACGTCTTCATCTCCTTACTCTCCTTTTCCACCACGAGTGAAAGATGAAAGAAAGATCACAATTACTGTAGAGAAACTCAGGAAACCTGGGGCGCCTGGGTGGCACAGTCGTTAAGCGTCTGCCTTCAGCTCAGGGCGTGATCCCGGCGTTATGGGATCGAGCCCCACATCAGGCTCCTCCGCTAGGAGCCTGCTTCTTCCTCTCCCTCTCCCCCTGCTTGTGTTCCCTTTCTCGCTGGCTGTCTCTATCTCTGTTAAATAAATAAATAAAATCTTTAAAAAAAAAAAAAGAAAAGAAACTCAGGAAACCTGAAATGAAGCCTCTTAGCCTTTGAAAGAGGCGGTGCAGGAGAAAGAGAGAAATTGTCATAAGACCCAGATTTCTTGCTGTTTCCAGGGCTCCCCTAGATCGGAATCTTCACTCGGATCTTCCCAGATGGTTTCCCTTCCTAGCCATTCACGGCCTGTGCACAACCTCAGCCTGGCAGGAAGGAAACCCAACAAATAAATGGTGGTGGTAACGGTGACGACGACGATGATGATGATGATAGTGCCAGGGACTGTCCTGGGTCTCTACCTATTAACCTAGAGTATTGACCTATTTCGTCCTTATACAACCTTATAAGGTAGACACTCATATTATCCTATTTCTTTAGATGAGAAAACTAAGGCACAGAAACATTAAATAATTTTCCTACAAGCACACAGCTAGTAAGTGATAGAGCAGGACTGTGAACCCAGGCATTGTGGCTCAAAAGGACAGTCATAATCACTAGAGAAAAGAGTCATGGAGCTCGACACACCTGACTTAGCATCCCACCTCCACCATCTTGCCTGCATGGTATTGAACAATGGCTTCCCCTCTTTGAGAGCCTGTTTCCTCACTGATAAGGATGACAATGATGTAGGAACCCTTACCTCAAGGTGCTGTTGGGAAGAGCAAATGAGACCAAGACTGTAAAGCTCGTGCCCTCAAGGAAGGGTGTACCTCCCCCAGCCCGCACAGCTCCTCAACATAGCACCAGGGCTGGTCCAGTTCTCTTACACCTGCTCCAATCCAGCCCTGGCTGTGCTCCTCCATATTGAAATACAGAAAACGATAGAAAAATGAGACATTTTCTTCTCACTTTCATAAATCCAGCTGTCATTTCTACCCCATACCACTTGAAACTAGCACACCAAAGGGACCCTGTCCTCCTTGCCTTCCTGAGGCGCCCCAGTCTTCTGATCAAGCCCCATTTCTGGGAAGCTAAGAGGATCCTTCATTCCACAAAATAGTCATCATTCATGTCATGCACCAAGCACTTCACTTGGTACCAGGATCTAAGGGTGAGCGATACAGACCAGGCCTCAACACGCAAAACCCACAGTGTCCTGGAGAAAATGGGTAAAATAAAGGGAGGGGGATTCATAAATAAATACAATTAGAATCAGTGCCTCAAAAGACACAAAAGGGTGCCAAGATGTCCTTTAACCTGAGTGGTCAGGGAAGGCCACTCTGGGGAGGAGAAATGGAGAAAGTCAAGAGTCAAGAGGGCAGGCTAAGAGCATCGTGGTCAACTGAGACATCACCTGGAACATGCTCTCCCAACTCCCCAGGCTTCCCTGATGACACACGAGGGCGGAATTCCCTAAGCTCCCCTACTCCAGCTTGAATCTGCCATTCTGACTTACTAAAGTAGTTTTACCTCCCCTTGGCATCAGTTTCTCCATCTGTACAATGGGGCTAATACTTGTTTTGAGCGAGGGGAGTTTTGCCAGGGAGTATTAAGTGACACGGTGTCATTGCATCTCAATGTGGGGGAGATTAAGAAGGATTCAGTCCCCCATGACATCTTGCACACAAGGTCCTGTTCAGGACACCTCCGTATTGGGCTTCTGTCCTCCCAGACACTGTCATCTAAAAGTGACCCCAAAAAGTCTCCCCTGATGCTTTTGATGACTTGAAATGTGGTTCAGGTCTTGTGGAGATTCTGACAGAATTGCCCTGTATGTCCCTGAGTGTGTCATGAAAATGGTAAATACTTTTCCCACGTCTATCTCCCAAATGGGAGGGCACATTTGGTCAGTGAGCCAGAGGGGGCCCCCTGAGCTCTTGGGACAAAGGCCTCATTCAAACCTCAGGTCATTCTCAGGCTCAGGCTTACAGCAGAGAGACCCTCTGGGTAGGATTCTTAGCTGAAAGGACGGAGGAGCTCTACCAAAGTCCTTGTGGCGTTCCTTTGTTTGAATCCAAACAGCGTTAATGTTCCATTTCCTTTATTTACCTTGGTTCCTGCGTTTGGAAAATCTTCCCTTTCAGCCCCCACCTCCCTTTCCCCTCTGGCAGCAGTTCACCTTGGCTTCTACCAAACAAAGCTGGGTTTTTAGGACTCCCAGCCCCACAGCGTGAAGTGAGCCTGCCACTAGTCCCCTCCCTCCTCTTGCCAGTCTCAGAGGAAGCTCCTTTGACCTTCCACTGTTATCATTACTATTATCCTCATTATTGTGACCATCGCCACCCTGGGCCCACCCTGCCTCCCAGCCCCACTTCCCAAAGTCCCATTGTTCACGGTTTCCACAGTCCCTCCTCTGCCCTAGCCACTTCCGCTGGGGCCTCAGACGCCACACACCCCAGTACAAGCCCATCAGGTAACCCCAAAGCCCCCACGCCATCCTCCAAGCCCTGTTCATTTGCTTTCACCTTGGACCCCCAGCTTCTCGGTCACACAATCTCCACGCCCCCTTCATTCACTCTCTCCTTCTTAACCTCTTCCTGGCCCACATCTAGCCACATGTGGCTTTTCAGATTTAAAATAGTTAAAATTATATAAAATGTAACAATCAGTCCCTCTGTTGCATCAGCCACATTTCAACAACTCCACAGCCAGTGCGTGCGGTGGGGGGTGGCTGCCATATTGGACGAGGCCAATATAGCACATTTCCATCATCCTAGAATGTTCTGTTGGACGGTGCTACACTAGAGAACGGGCAGTAATGAAAGGTTTCCAAAATAAAACAATAACGGACATGGCCCTCCGAGAGGTCAATCTGGTTGGGAGAATTAAGCTATAAAGCAGAAATCATAATTTAGTCATAATTAAAAGAACCCAGATAATTCCTACTGACCACAGCTCCCAACCTACCCCTCCCTGTTGGATCAGGCCTGCAGAGTTCAGCCTGCCATCACACAAGGGAACACAGAATTTACCCGCACTTTGGTAATCATGAAACCAGGCTACACACTCATTCAGTTGCATTAAGAGAATACATTTTTGGAGCTGCTCTGGGGCTTCCACATGGATGTGGGGCTAATAACCGGCTAAGACTGAAAGCGGCTACTCATTGGAACGCTATTTTTCTACATAACAACGAATAATTGGTTCGGCCTGATGGTCTTCTTCTATCACGCCGTCATCATTTGGAAGTCAGTCTAGAAAAGGAAGGAAGGATGGCTTTGTTGATCCTTTTGGATTCCTGTCCCATCTCTGCTGCCACTTCATGGCGGTGTGACCTTGGGCAAATCACAACATCCCCATTTTCTCATTTTTCTCATTCATCATAGGAAGCCGACAATCCTCGTGCTAATTCCACACAAGAGTCGGGGAGACAAACTGGGAAAATGAAGGGTAGAGTATTCTAAAACCAAGCGCCCAGCTAACACAAAAGGGAAACAATCCATGTATTGCAATGGCCAAACCCAATTTATCTGTCTGTCTAAACTGCATAACTGACCCAAAGTGATTCACCCAGAAGCTGCACAGCGGACAGAGTCACGCAGTTCTCTAGGTGCTAAAATAGTGCTTCCCAACCTTCTTCTTCTTTCTTTTTTTTTTTTTTTTTTGGTTTGTTTTTGCACCGCACTTTTGATTATTTGAAATTTTAGCAGAAAGCTTAGCAGAATTAAAATCTCTGAATAGCAGATTTTAACAAGTCAGCCATGACAATAGCACAATCACTACTGGGTTATAACAATGTCTCACAGTGTCTATAAAATCCTCCAGTTACTGGCTTCTGCCTTTGCTCCCTCTTCATCTTCGCGATGCTGCTGGAGGACGCGGCTCACCCTTCCGAGGAGGGGCCGACCTCATGCATTCCAGAAGAAGGAGGTCTTTTCCTTGCTGCTGGCTTGGCATTAAGCTACAACTCCTAGCTCTTAATCGTAAGACATCACACCCCATCATAACCCCATTCAACCTAAAAATCCACGCACAGCCGTAATGCGCACCAACTCTGACGTGTCGATCAGGAATTGGACAGTGTTGCCCGCGGGGAGCTAGACGACGCCCCAGGAATCATAGCATCCATTTGAGAACTACGGCTCTCTAGGAGCCGGGATTTTAGAACTAAGAGCCAGGCACTAAAATCTACCATGCCGACTGGCTTTAGAACGCAAATTCCAGAACGGCTGCTAGGTTTTGTTTGCATTATAACACATACATTTGGACAGCCCTTTGCCCATCAAAAAGCATTTTTATGTACATCATCTCTGATAAAGGCCTCCAAACCTCTATTGTCTGATGACGCCCCTCCCACCGCCCCCCACATCACCTCTATGACATCATCTCCTCCTCCTCCCCTTCACCCCATCTATTTGGCCACGGTACCTTCTCGATTTTCTTTGGCTAGGCCAGACTTTGCCTAGGCTGCTGGTTTGGAGACTTTACTCCTATTCTCTGCCTGGAATGTTCTTCCCCTAATTATCCGTGGGGTTCACTCCCTCACCTCCTGTTCAAAAGCTGCTGTCTCCATGAGGCTTCCCCTAAACATTGCAGCTAAAATTTTTACCCCTGGCCCCAGCATTCTTTATGGCCCCCACCCCTACCTACCTACCCACTTAGCATTTCGCACCCCCTGAAATACCAATACGTTTATTTTGTTTACGGTTTGCCTTTCCTCCACCTAATGATAAATTCCAGGAACACAGGGATGTTCATTGTATTCGTAGCACCTGAAAGAGTTTCTGGCACAGAATTCGTGGGCTGTGAATATTTGTCAAATGAAGGAATGAATGAATGAATGCCATTTGGTCTTCACAATAACTCACTTCAGGGAGGAAAGTTAAGGGCCAGAGAGAGTCTGTGGTTTGGCCAAAGTTACGCTATTTAGCACCAGCCAGGCCTGGATTTTCATCCAGACTCAGGATTTGCAAACTTTGTGGCCTCAGGCCTGACCAGGTTGAGCAGAACTTTCTCCCTTTCCAACATGGGCATTGTAATCAGGGTCTCAAGCCCTCGCAAACAACCTGAGCAGAAAGCGCAGAAGCAGCAGGGAATGGGGAGGAAGGGGACCGAGCCCGGGGGAGGCTCGGGTGGTCTCAGGGAACTGCCACAGTCAAGCAAGTGAACCAAAGTCCCCAGACAGAGGGAGGAGGCAACACTGATCTGTGGGATTCTATCCTGCAGACCCCGGCCCTTTCTGTGTTTCTCTGGGAGGCCGTGCTCTTGTTAAATAAACACTGACGGCTGAACACAGTCTCTAGTTTCCACCCACTCTGGCTTTTGCAGGCACACATGGCACGGAGAAGGCCTTCCTTTGAACCAGGCCCAAGACGCCCCCTAAGCAGAAGCAGATTGACTGGTTTGCATACACCAGCGAGGCCATGTGCTAGGGCTGGCCCTCCGACAGGTTGTTATCATTTTCCTTTTTTAGAAATGGCTGAGTTATCACCCCTCCTTTCCAAGCTTCCCCTCCATGGCAGGGAATATGGCTGGGAGATCAGACCTGAGCCGGGCATTCACCTCAATCTGACATCCACCCTCTTGCAGCAGTGTGACTTGGGACAATGTCAAAGGGATGAAAGAAAACATTTGCACTCTGGCTTTTAGTTGGCCATGTTCTCAGGCGCTCAAGTTGCATCCTAAAGGAAGTCAGAGCTTGGGGTTTGTGATTTGAGCTGAAAAGCCAAATGGCTTTTCGGCAGCTTGCAGCAAAAGGCTCAGAAATGTTGATGCCATGAGAAAAGAAGAAGTAAAAAATACAGAAAACTTTGAGAAAATCAAAGTTAGTGGCAATATGTACTTTCCGACCCCTCGACGGATGAAATTTTCCCCAGAGCCTCTTGAAACTCTCACATCCTCTATTTCAAGACAAAAGTCATTTGGTTGTTTTAGAAACAATTGGAAAATTTTTATTTGATTGTACGATAGGCTCATTTACTATATTCCCTAAAAAATAAGTACAAATTTACTGACCGCACGCCTCTGTAAAACTTTAAGTTGCTCTCTACCTTAAATGAAGCCTTGCTGAAATTGGAAGGATTTACATACTTTAGACGTCTTAATCCTTGAGAGGCTGTAAATACGGGCAAATAAGAGCACCCTTCGAAATTGTTGTCAGTCTCAGCTGCAAAACTGACTCAACTTCGCATCAACAATCCTTCAGTGTAAGCAGGTGTGTAACTTCCCTATCTCCGCAAACGGAAGAGGGTGTGGTCACTTACTGCCCTGTGCTCCGTCCTAGGTTTCCGGGTAGCTGAAATGCACATCTCAGACACGTACGTGTGTATGCTAACTTATTGGTTATACAAATCTCGCCAGACACGTGACTTCTGTTACACAATACAGTCCGAGGAGCGTATAGCCAAACACATCACTGACGTACACGAAAATAAGGTTATCTGCTTTAAAATGATACATCGCGGGCGCCTGGGTGGCACAGCGGTTGAGCGCCTGCCTTCGGCTCAGGGCGTGATCCTGGCGTTATGGGATCGAGCCCCACATCAGGCTCCTCTGCTATGAGCCTGCTTCTTCCTCTCCCACTCCCCCTGCTTGTGTTCCCTCTCTCACTGGCTGTCTCTATCTCTGTCAAATAAATAAATAAATAAATCTTAAAAATAAATAAATAAAATGATACATTGGATGTAATCTATAGAGAAAGCAGAGCAATGAATGGCAAACTTGATAAAGCAACTTTTAAAACAGGTGCTATACAAAATACATTTCGTATGCAGCATACCAAGGATAAATCTATACTTTTGGTGTTCCGCAGTTGCATAATAAAACGACTTGTTTTAGGAAAAGAAAAAATTCTCGGAGCTCCTCCTCACAGCCATAGTATAAAACAACAAAGAAAATATTCCCAGAAACCCGTTAACAAACATAAAGGCATCTGATAAAGCCTCGCCTTCTCAGATTCTCAGCAGAATGACCAGAGATCATAAAAGTGCCCTAAAGTCTGCCCCAGCTTCAGAAATGTTCTAGATGACCGGGGAGACAAAGAAGGATGGCAGGCCCCAACTTCATCTATAAAATGGCAGCTTGTCTCGAGAGAGAAGGGAGGACACTGATCAGAAATCTATCATTGGGCTGAGAGCCACAGATAAAGCAAGCCACAGGACAGTGGGGTCCCTCTCACCCTAGGCGTTAGCAACATCTGGGTTCCACTGCTGTCCTTGGTGGTCTCACACTTCCTCCGGGTCCCATCAGCCACCAGATGTAGGGTGCCTACTGGTTTGTAGGACCAGAAAGTGGGGCACTAGACACCATGTCACACACAGAAAAGACATGGTGGGTCCCACCCACGAAGGCCACTACCAAGTCCACTTCTCTTTCTAGTTCTACCTCTGTCCTGAATCACTGGAAGCCTCTGGGTGTCAGAGTCAGAAATGGCAATTGAAAGCAAACCCAGACATTTTTCTTCTAAATTTCAGCCTAAAGGATTTTGTAGACACTTAGGGAAACTTTTATACAGAAACTTCTAGCCTATCTTGTTTAACTAGGAGCTAACGCTGGACAAGCAGTGATATTCCTTAATAGAAGTTCCCCAGGTATACAGAAACTTTGTTTAAAATGTAGCTTCTAGGATCCTGTCCCCAAGATCTTGATTAAGTGCAAGGAGAGGAAGGCCAAGGAATTTTCAATTTTAAGAAAGAATTGAGATGCTTCTAATGCTGGTAGCCTGTGGCCAACATTTTGAGAAGAACTGCTCTAAAAGATAAGAGGTTTTATAAAGAGTGAAAAGACCCCGATTCTAAGGAAATTAACTCTGTTTCAAAAAATGATGGACATTCAAAAGAATCAGGTTAAATATCTAAGAAACAAAGCAAAAAGAAAGTATTCTTATTCTAAGAAGAATCAAAAAGACATTGAATTTATCAAACTACTACAGTCAGAAAGATAATTTGAGAGCAGGAAAAATTACACAGATAAACAATGATTAGAGAATTATAAAATAAAATGAAAAGATTTTGAACTTCTGAAACAATGTCAGACTAAGGGTGATGAAAATCTCCTCCTTCCCATTACAGGCTGGTAGAAATCCTGGATAAATTATAAGATATTTTAAAAAGTGCAGGAGGGCACCTGAGTGGCTCAGTCAGTTAAGCATCTGCCTTCAGCTCAGATCATGATCCCAGGGTCCTGGGATCGAGTCCCTCTGCAGGGAGCCTGCTTCTCCCTCTGCCTCTCTCTCTCTCTCTCATGAATAAATAAATAAAATCTTTTTAAAAATTAAAAAAAAATTTTTAAAGGACACGAAAGTCCTCAAAGAAAAGAAAAACAAATTCCAAGAGTCTGCAATAGGGAAGGGAAGTACATGAGCTGACACTGCATAGTTCTGGACACACTCAGGCTTTGGTAACAGGCCTCAGGAGCCCAGGGGTTCCACTGTCTACAGGAGGATGCGAATAGAGATGTTCCTCAGCTTAGGATGGGGTTGTATCCCAATGAACCCATCATAAATTGAAAATACAGTAAGTCAAAAATGCATTGAATGCAGTAACCTACCAAGCATCACAGCTTAGCCTAGCCTACTTTACAAGTTCTCAGAACACTTACATTGGCCTACAGTTGGGCAAAACCATCTAACACAAGGCCTATTCTATACTAAAGTGTTGAATGTCTCATGTAGTTTATTGAACCGCGTGCTGAAAGTGAAATACAGAATGACTGTATAGGCATAGAAGGGCTGCAAGTATACCAGTTGTTTACCCTTGGGATCACGTGGCTGACCCCGAGCTGGGCTCGCTGCCACTGCCCAGCATGGCAAGAAAGTCTCTTACCCATAAAGGTAGGCAGACCCAGGAAAAGATCCAGCTTTAAAATTCCAAGTACAGTTTCTCCTGAATGCATATCACTTTTGTACCATCAAAGTCAAAAAATTTTAAGTTGAACCATCGTAAGATGGGGACGACCTATACAGAATTCAAGGCCTGCCCGAGGCGTGGGGTGGAATCAGCTACGTACTGAAACCAAGATCCTCAAAGAGTTGTTCAAATTCTGACAGGGACCAAAAGAACCCCAAGCATCACCATGAAGTTTCAGCAATGAAGTTTCCATGACACAGACCCAGTGGATTCTGACAGAAAAACTAATCATTGCAGAAGATGAGCTCAGAATCAAAAATCACAAACCAGATGGAAAAATGGACCACAGCTATGGAGAGCCACCAGGCATAACAAATAGAACAATTAGGAAATAGTAGCTTGTTATCTCAAAGACATGATCAAATAAAATATATTACAAATGACTAAAGGAAACAGTAATGAAAGAAGAAATGAGGATGAGAAAAGGGAGCAAATCTGAAACAGGTTAACTTCTAGACTAAGAATTTAATTTCTAGAATTTAAAAATATAGACGATGAATCGTAGGGTAGCCTCTTAATTAAAACATTAGTGAACTGAATGCAATAATGTAATTATTATTATGTATATAATAAATAATGATGATCAAGCTGGAGTTAGGCCAGGAATGCCAGCATGATTAAACATTAGAAAAACCCTATAATGAAATTCACCTCATTAACATATTAAAGGGGAAAAATCATATGAGCATCTCAAAAGATGCCCAAAAAGCATTTGATAAAATTTAATAACTGTTCTTGATTTTTTTTTAAATAGTCTTAGTAAACCAGAGGCAGGAAAGGGAAAGGAGAAATTCCTGGTACAGCATATACAGCATATCTCTGAGTTCCAACACACATCATATAGAACCCTGAGCATCTAGCAGCATTCTCTTTAAAGTCAAGACAAAGGAAAGGAATGATCTGATCATTGTACCTACCCAGCATTATGTAGAAGGTCCTGGTCAATGCAGGCAGGTAAGGAAAAGCAAGAAGTGGTATAAAGGATTAGAAAGAAACATTTCTGCTAGTCACATGGACAACATTGAATATGTAAGACAATATAGAAAAACAGTACTGGAACTATTTAAAAATATTTAGCATTACTGCCAGATATAGAGTCGTATATGAAAATAGTATCATTTGTAGATAAATAATTAGAAACTATAATAAAATTAAAAATCCTATTCTTAAGAACAACAAAAGTTACAGGATATCGAAGAATAAATGCAACAAAGGAAATGAAAAAGGTAAGAAACATATGAATGAAATTATAAATTTGTATTTAGAACATAAAAAGGATTCTAAATGCAGAGATAGATACACCATGTCATCAGATGAAAGAACTCAAATTGTAAAGCAGGCAATAACCTCTAAATTAATATACAAGCACATGTTTCCAATAAAAATTACAACAGGGCTTTCCATGGTGATCGATAAGAGCTGATGTTGAAATTTATATGAAAGATTAAGGACCAAGACAATTTTGAAGAATAAGTATGGGTGATTTGCCCTACTATTTATCATTATGAAGCCACGGGAACTAAAACAATATGGCATTGGTACAGATAAAGGTAAATTGACCCACAGGACCAAGCAAAGAGCTCCAAGAAACATCTACCAATATGTGGCGGCATCAAAAAATTGACAAGAAAGAATTTATTTCATGACGTTGTAGCAACTGGCCAACCAAATTGAAAAAAAAAAAGTGAATATAATCCCTACTTCACACCATATACAGGCATAAATTCCTTATGGATTAGAAACAAAATGTGAAAAGTATAAGTTTAAAACCATTAAAAAGAGAAATATGGGAAAATACGTTTTTAAGCTAACAAAAAGGAAGATCATCTTTTTTTTTTTTTTAAAGATTTTATTTATTTATTTGACAGAGATAGAGACAGCCAGCGAGAGAGGGAACACAAGCAGGGGGAGTGGGAGAGGAAGAAGCAGGCTCATAGCGGAGGAGCCTGATGTGGGGCTCGATCCCAGAACGCCGGGATCACGCCCTGAGCCGAAGGCAGACGCTTAACCACTGTGCCACCCAGGTGCCCCAAAAAGGAAGATCTTCTTAAGCAAAGGATAAAAACACAAAACATGAAAGACTGACAAACACTATATTAGAAAAAGCTTTTGGGAGAAAAGACAACATAAGCAAAAAGAGAAGAAAAACTGCAGGCATGTGGAAGTTATTTCTAACTCATATAATAGGAAAAAAAATCTAATCCAGAACATAGAAGGAATGCCTATAAATCAATATTTTAAAAAGACAAACCAATAAGGAAGGTCAAAGGCTACAATCAAAGATTCATAGGAGCAAAAGCAAGAATGGAAAGAAAAAAAGCATATGAATAGCGACCAACATCTCAAGAATGAGATACAACACTTAGTACGATAACCTATTGTTTTACAAGCATCAGATACGCATAAATTTAACAAGTCTGATGATAGCAAATGTTACTGAAGATGCTGTACTTGAAAAACAAACCAAAAAAAAAAAAAAAGCTTTCTTTCCCAGGGCCCAGAACATTTACAAAAATATGATTACATAATTCGGCCTTGATGAAAACCTCAAATCGTTCCAAAGAGGGCAAGTCTCTTATGGTTTATTTTCTGACCACAGCCAAGGAAAACCAGAGGTTTGTTTCTAGAATGGGAACCAAGAAAACAGCCACTGGGACGTGTGACCTAAATATGAAAGGGGAAAATGTAAAACTTTTCAGGAGAACACATAGGAGAAAATGAAATAGACTAAACCTCTCTAAAGTAGCGATTAGGTTGAGTAGGAAATGAAAACTGCAAATTCAGAATATTTTGGAAATTATCACAATTTAAAGGAGCATAAGAAAACTTGAAAATGTAACTAAAAATGGTAAGATTTCAAATGCCTATGTTTTCGATGTTGCTCTGTTGGTCTCTCTATAGACATCTAAAAATAAGTAAAAAAAGAATGAACTGTTTATACAAATACATATATGCGTGTGCACAGTGCACCACCCGTACACTTGTGTATGTACACACTATGGATTCACGTACAAATGTCTGCACACACATATGTGTGTATGAATATTTGTACACACAATACAATCTTTGTTTTGTATAAAACACTGAAAGAACCTAAGAAATAACAATAGTAATACCTATTGGTAGTGATATTACAGTGCCATTTAATTTGTTTTATTGTGTATTTTCCTGATTTTCAAAAGTAAATCTATATTAGTTTTAAAATTAGAAAAATGAGAATAAATTCACTAATTAACAAAAAGTCCTTGAATTTTTTTAAAGCAGAAAATGTCTAGGTTTCAGTTGGGTTTTGGTTTTCCTTTTACTTTTTTACTGGTATTTGCCAATTAGACAATATATTTTTTTAAAGATTTATTTAACAGAGACAGCCAGCGAGAGAGGGAACACAAGCAAGGGGAGTGGGAGAGGAAGAAGCAGGCTCCTAGCGGAGGAGCCTGATGTGGGGCTCGATCCCATAACGCCAGGATCACGCCCTGAGCCGAAGGCAGACGCTTAACGACTGCGCCACCCAGGCGCCCCTAGACAATATTTCTAATATTTCTTCTTCACCTCCTGAAATGTTTTTCCATTATATTTTTGATTCTCACTTCTCTTATACTGCTTCTGATGTCTTCTTCAACAGTACCAGTTATATGACCATAAGATTGCCTCCTCACTGGGTGTTATACGCAAATAATGAATCATGGAACATTACATCAAAAACTAAGGATATACTGTATGGTGACTAACATAACAAAATAAAAATTATTATAAAAAAAAAGAGATTTCCTCCTCGGCCATGACCTCTGCTCTGTTAATGCATAGCTCTCTGTCTTTAGCCCTCATGTTACAGAAGAGTTTTGTCAACGTGTCCTCTACATCACTGACTCATTTCTCTGTGACGTGGAATCAATTATTTTGTATATACAAAAGATATCACATATATAATATATATATCACATTATATATAATATATATCACAATATATCACATTATATATACAAAATATATCACATACATAATATATATGTATAATATACATTATACTGTATATAATTATAACATACATTTCAATCCTTCTATTGCACACTCTTCTTTTTTCCCGGCTTTAATGAGTTATAATTGACATATAACATTGTGTAAGTTTAAGGACTATGAGGTGTTGGTTTGATACACTTATACATTGCAGAATGATGGCCACCCTCGTGTTAGCTAACGCCTGCCTCACGTCACACAATTACCATCTTTTTATTATGGTGAGAACATTTAGGATCCACTCTCTTGGCAGCTTCCAAGTGTATAATACAGTATGATTAAGTATAACCACAGTGCTATACATTAGATCACCAGAACTGATTCATCTCCTAGCTGGAAGTTTCTATTTTCTCTCCAAGACTTATAAACTGTGTTCTTTATATGTAGGTCACATTTCAAAGTGGTCACTCCAGGAAGCCCTTCTGAATTAATGAAACAAAGTAAGCTCAGTTCCGTAATTGAAGCTCCTGATGCTTGCGAAGTCAGAGAAAGATCTAGACCAGGAAGTGGCTCTGCCTCTGAGTTAGAGAGCTTTTTCCAGGTTCTGCTGTGTCATAATCAGGGTCCAGACCTTAGCCTGAAATACAAATGTTTGTCACTCATATCACACATTAGCTGCAGTTCAGCTGTGGCTCTGAGACTCTGCCCCGAGCTGCGGGGTGACCGCAGGTCTGCCCATTAGGGGACCACACTGAAGGCACAATCTCTAGCTGGTTGCCACATTCTGGTCTCGTGGTGGAGGGACAGAATAAGAAAAGTTAGTGGAAACTTTCAGTGGCTCTAAAAGCCTCTACTCAGATGTAGCAAACAGGCCATTGGGCAAAGTCAGTCACATTAAAGACCCAAGGTTAATAAGATGGAGAGAATATTTTGTCTGCAGAGAAAGGTGACAAGAGCAAGAAGGGGAGGAAATACCATAAACAAATAATACATTCTATCACAGCTGCTCCTTTCAGACCAGAAGGTCGGTTGTGTATTTATTAAAGAGAGTTCAAAAATTGAGCTTACTCTCCACTTTGGGTCCAGTGGAAGGGTTGATACGGTTCAAAACAGCAAGCTTTCTTTGGCACCCCCAGGTTAGTCCCCCAGCTGTGGCTCTCACGCACATTCACGGCCGGTGCAAAGGAAGGTAAGCTGTCCTCCCCACATGCCTTAAGCCAGTGCTACATTCCAATATGGCCAAGGCTCAACCATCACATGCTGACACCCTGGGCCCCGTCCTGGCCAGACTGGAATCAGCCGCTTCAGGTTGACTGAAAGAGATGATCAGAAATGGAGAAAAAAGAAAGAAAAACCCAAGTCCCATTGACAAGGGAAAAGCTGCTTGGCATCCAAAATGTGCAAAGAGCTCTTCTGTAGTTTGGCTTGGCTGATCTTGGCTTAACCTACATCCATTCATTACCTCCACCTGGCCAGGCAGTGACCCACCCTCATTCTGTCTGTAGCAACAATAATGTGGGTAGGCATGCCTGAGCAGCCGCTTGTCAGAGTTCCCACTTCAGTTTCTCAAGACCTAACCCAAGTGGCAACACCTCCCTCGAAGCAGCGCTGTGGGCTGCCCGTGACCACACTCTGCCCTTGATGATTAGAATGGAATCTGAGCTCACCCTGGAATGCATGGGACGTGCAGAAAGAGCCCAGCAGTATGGCTCCTCCAACCATATGTCCCAGCCGTAGCAGAGAGGCACATGGGCTGGAAATATGCAGGGGGCGGGCGGGGGGAGGGAACACAGAACTCAGCATTCGCCTGCTCTTCTCTCTGCACTAAACAGCTCAGAGGATTTAGCTAAAGAGCCCTTCTGCCATGCAGTCAGCATCTTGGCCCTTTGATTTAAGCCGTGGTTCTCTAAGGGTGGTCCCTCGTGGTCCCTGGATGCATTGACCGGAAACTTGTTAGAAATGCAAATTCTCAAGTTCTACGCCATACTCGCTATATCAGAAACTCTGAGGATGGGTCCCATCCATTCGTGTTTTAACAAGCTTGCCAAGTGATTCAGATGCATGTAAAAAGTCCGAGAACCTCTGTATCAAAAGGTATACTGGCCCTTGGGTTCACTCCAGCACAAATTCTCACTTGGGGCACCTTATGTCCTAAACGAAAGCCACGTCCATTATAATCCCCAGTAAGGACCCAAAAAGTCAAAGTTTCTCTTTGGAAACCATCAACACAATTCAACGCAGAAGGCAGTAGACGTGCTTCACAATGAGAAGACAAGGTAGCACAGCTACTAAGTTCTGAGCAAGAGTATGGGGGTCGGATTTCCTGCATTTGAATCCCAGCAATACCACTCTTGTACGTGACCTTGAGCAAGTTACTTAAAACTCTAACGCTGTTTCTCCATCGGTATAATCGGATACTAATAGTATCTTCTTAGTATTGGTGGAAGGCAGTGGTTCTTAAAGTGCGACCCCTCCCACAGCCTGGCAACATCAGCATCACCTAGGCATGTGTTCAAAATGGAAATTCTCAGGCCGCATCCCAGACCTACTGAACTAATTCTCTATTGCTGGGGGGCAAAAAAAGCTACCCCAAAACTTAGCAGCTAAACCCATCAAACATTTATTATCTCATATCTGTATCAGGAATCCAGACTCACTTGCCATAGGGACCTCACCACAGAACTGCCTTATGACACGGCAGCTTCTTCCCCCAGGACAAATGATGCGGGAGAGAATGATGGAAGCTCCAACATTTTTTATAACTTTATTTCAGAAGTAACATCCCATCTCTCTTACCATCTTCTATTCCGTAGAAGCAAGTCCATAAAACGCAAGGGGAGGGAATTACACAAGAGCGTGAATAACAGGAGGGAGGGCCTCTTGGAGGCTGCCTCCCACACCTGCTGAATCAGAAATGCTGGGGTGAGGACCAGACACCCGTGTTTTAACCAGCCCTCCAGGTGATTCAGGTACTGTTGTTCAAGAGCGCAACGAGACGATGGAGGCAAACCACCTCCCGCAGCGTCTGGCACACGAACACCAGTAAAGGCTATTTACGGAGGTTTTCATTATGACTGCAGATGGGAACATCTGACTGTGGCAGTAAAGCCCTCTGTCTGCATCCAAACATCAGGTGTCATATAGACCAGCAGTTCTCAAATTTAGTCCAACCACAGAATCACCTGTGGAGCTTTTCATGTCATGTTGCAAAAGCTTCGATCTTGACAATTAAATCGGAATCTCTAGGGATGGGACCCAGGCATCAGTATTCCTTAGAGCTCTGTAAGTAATTCTGATACACATGTCAGGTTAAGATTCACCGAGATACACTCAGAAAGCAGGTGAGTTAGTCTAACTTCCTGGATCCAGACCCTTGGCAAAAACAAGCATTGATTTGTGGTTGAAAATCAAAATAATCAAACATGCAAACAAGCAAAGAACCCATCAAGCTCTGTTGTGCATATCCTAAGTTACTTCACATCCCCCGCGCCCTCTCATCCCGCAGCCCCTTCCCATTTCACTCTTGCCTCGAGCAAGGAACTTTGCTGTCCCACCAACTGAGAAAGCAGAGATAGGAACGTGTGTGTATTTGCACCAGGGCACATGGCTCAGATGCTGGGCCGGTGCCCCTTGCAAATCAGAATGTTGGAAAGAGGGGCGCCTGGGTGGCACAGCCGTTAAGCGTCTGCCTTCGGCTCAGGGCGTGATCCCGGCGTTACGGGATCGAGCCCCACATCAGGCTCCTCTGCTATGAGCCTGCTTCTTCCTCTCCCACTCCCCCTGCTTGTGTTCCCTCTCTAGCTGGCTGTCTCTATCTCTGTCAAATAAATAAATAAAATATTAAAAAAAAAAAAAGAATGTTGGAAAGAAGAAGGATACGGTATGTTCTCTCTGGCCTTGAAGGAAAATGATGCCGTCACTTAGCTTCACCTGAGGCAGCTGGAAATCAAGCTGCCAGGCAGGAGGGGCCAGGGCCATGGGCCAATGCAGAATCTGGAGTGACAGGACACTCTTGCCATGAGCTCTCTATAGACAGAGCTCAGCCAGATTGTCCTCCTTCCCAACAGATAGAGCCCCGAGCTGCCCACTCCTGGCCCCAAATCTGCTCTCACACAGAGCAAACTTATGCGAGGGCAGCTTCTCTACCCACCAGCCACCACCCCCAACTTGCCCCTAGGGATTAGACTTTGGAAGTCCGACCTCTAGCAGTTCTGGTTAAGATCGTGATCCAGCTACGCTGCCCAGGGAATTGTCAGATGCTCAGATGCTGGTCCAGAATATTTTTGGAAGCTCCCACCACAGGGCTAATTTGGTCACAAGTCTACCTTTCACAGGACTGTTTAAATAGGAGCAAAGAAGACACAAGAGGGGAAACTTTTTTAATTAAAAAATAATAATAAATCTCCACTCACAGAGTGCTCATTAACCAGCTCAATCTTTCATGACTCAAGAACCAAAAACACCACCACCAGCTGTGGAGCAGTGGGGGAGGAACAGCGTCCGGGTAGGGAGAGGGCAGCCGGTGGGGCCGGTGGGGCCGCAGACACCATGAAGGTGAGCAAAACCTTTGGCTCCGGACGGCCCTGGGTCCCGTTCCCAACTCTGATGCTGTGTCACCGCAACAGGTCTGTCTGTGTTCCTGCTCCCTAGTCTCTAAAAATGGAATTATAATTATAAGGGTTGCTTGAGGATTAAATAAGATCATATACATAAAAGGACTTAGTAGGGTGTGTGGCATGAAGTGAGTTTCTTTTCTAGGACAAGAAAGCAGGAGGGGGGGAGCAGGCAGAGGAGAAGAGGAAGATGGCAAGCAGGCGGGGGTTAGAAGGCCATCCCTGGCTGGATGAGGACCCCAGAAGCATCAGGAAGCAGGCAGCCCACACTTTGGGACTCTCTCGGGCAAGTACACAGTGCATGAGCCACTTCGGCCACCACCCATCTCCACAGCGGACATCCGGAAGGATCCCCTCCGGCAGCCATTACTAATCAGACTGGACATGAGAGCAAAAGCCAACTTCCAATTCTTGCAACAGGCTCATAATTTAGTGAAGGAAACCTCCACAATTCATAGACTATCTACTTCTCACCTGAATTTCTCTCAAAACTTGCTTTACAACTTTTATGTCTCAGTGTTTATCCAAAGGGTGTCAGAGATGCATGGCAAGCACATATGGGGTCCTGACCCCAAAAAGTCGGAACCAGCCCGCGAGGTGGTGGCTCAACAGTGCACCCCCAACACCACTGCCTTTTTCAACTTCCTCGACCCCCTGCTTGGGTGTCCTGCAGCCTGTCTCTCTCTTGCCAAGGGCAGCCCCTGTCAAGGAAACAATCCCGTGTCCACACAGTGCCAGGTCAGCTCCGTGGCTGTTTTTATGAACCTAATGCAACAATGGAGTCACAGCCTAGATCAAATCCTTCTCACATACTCTGTCTCTGGAAAGTTCTCCTTTCATGAACTCTGCAACAGAAGGGCTGAGGCTGACAGTTCCAACACAACCTTCAAATCCCAAGACCCCAAAAGAAAAGATCTTTCCAACTTGACATCTGTAACAATTTCCGACATCCAAAATGCATCAGCACACACGCACTGTACAATTAAAAATAAAATTGAGCTGCATGTTCGACATTTGCAAATGATTCCTTATTTGTGACAACTCCTTGTTTAGGGAAAAAAAAAAGGCTTCCATGACAAATGTTTGCCTCCCTGGCCGGAGGTGTGCGTCCGGAAAACACTCCCTGTCCGCTGCCTGCAAAACCCAGAATCGGGGCCCTGGCAGCCGGCGGGGCCCTCCTTGCCCACTCGTAATGAACTGTAGGAAAGGACACCATGGCCTACTTTTGAGGAAACCTGCTGCCAAATCCAAAACAGGGAGGGGAAAAGATGGGAGGGAGAAGGAGCTTTGATTCTGGAAATTATGACTTGCTGACATCCTTCTTCTCTTTCCTTATAATCTGTCTCACTGTAGACACGACCTTAATTATAGATGGGCAGGTGGGGCCAGGCCAAGAACGGGGCTTCGGCTCAAATTCGTGCCATGGAAATGCTGGGCTCAGAGTCCTCAGCTTCTCCTGGTGCTTTGGCTGCCTCCAGGCCCAGCAGCACCCTTCCCGAGCAATTTCCAAATGCTAAATGAACAACAGGAATCCATGTTCGGACTAAATCCCCTCAGATCCCCCCTCCACAATAACAACAGCAACAACAACAAAAATCAAGGATTGTAGACTCTGAGAAAATGATTGCTTCTGTCTTAATGGAAGATGACCTACGATAAAGCCATTTTGCTCTTATTCCAACCTCAGTGAGTCTCAATTCCCATCTCTCACCCTAAATAAAGCACCGAGTGTTACAAAAGAAAGAAGTTGTGAAATCACGATTGCACACCTCACCCAGGCCAGGCACTGGACTCACCTTCTTGCGCGTCTTCTCGTTGAACTCAGGTGATCATCACGTGAGCTAGGCTTGATCACCCCCCATGTTAAAGACAAGGCAACGGGGGGTCAGCGCAGCTGAGTGACGTCTCCAAGGCTACACATACGGAATTTGAAACTGGGGCTAACCTGTCTCCCTGCCTCCTGGTTCAGGGCTATTTCCTTTCCAGTATCTTTCAAAATCACTCCTGTGCTTAAAATCTAGAATGGTTCCTCTTGCCCGCGGGATCGTGTTCAAAGTAGGGCTGCATGTCTGGAAGGGCTGGGGTCCTGAGCAGGGGCGATGGCAGGGGACAAGGCAGCAGTCCTGTGTGTACCGTGGGAGATGGTCGGCGAGCTACGTGTACACGCGTGGAAGCCCAAGGAGGGGAGTCCACACCTGCCACCAAGTTGTTATCCATTAATCATGATGAAACAACGAGGGAAGGAAGGAAGGTACGGATGAACGAAATACCGCATACATAGAATTCCTTCCGATCCTCTGGGCTTGGCATCCACTATGTCCCCGTTGTATGGAATTAGCTGGAAGAAGGCTTTGAAGAAGGAGGTCAGGAAATCACCCCCTGCTCCTCTACACACACACACACACACACACACACACAGTAGAATAATAGCAAATCATGTGTGTTTTGATATTGGAAAGAGTTCTCTCTTTTCTTGGGTGCCTTTCTATTTAGGACCATGAAAAATGAAATTGACCATATGCCGGAGATTTTTTAAAGACCTTTTTTGAGCAGTTTTTGCGCAAAAATTGAGGGGACAGTCAGGAGGTTTCCTGTACCTTGCCGTCCCTCACATGCACAGCCTCCCCCCTCACCAACAGCCTCCAGCAGAGCGGTACTTTTGCTACAACTGAGGTACCCCCATTGCCCCATCAGAACACCCATAGTTCATAATTCATTCTTGGTGTCGTACCATCTACAGGTTTGGACAAATGCATAATAACATGTATCCGTCGTGAGAGCATCATACGGAGTATTTTCACTGCTCCAAGAATCCTCTGTGTTCCACCGTGCATCTCTACACACACACACACACACACACACACACAAACCCTGGCAACCACCTATCTTTTTACTGGCTCTGTTGTTCCGCCTTTTCCAGACTGGAATATAGTTGGAAACATATAGTAGGTGGTCTTTTCCGATTGGCTTCCTTCATTAGTAATATGCATTTAAGATCCCACCCTGTCTTTTCTTGACTTGAGAGGTCACTTCTCTTTAGTTCTGAATAACATTCCATTGTCTGGATGAACCACAGTTGATTTCACCGCTGACCTACCGAAGGACATCTTGGTCGCTACAAAGTTTGGGCAATCGTGGACAAAGCGGAGGTAAACGTCCGGGTGCAGGTGTTTGGGTGGATATAAGTTTTCAACTCCTTTGGGCAAATCCCAAGGAGCCTAACTGCTGGATGGCGTGGTAAGAATATCTTCGTGTTGCAAGACACTGTTACATTGTCTTTCGAAGCGGCTATACCACGAAGACCTTTTTTCTCTATCAGAAACCGTCTCCCTACGTCTGATCGGCCACCAGGTGATACTGTAATCCTCCACAAAAGGCAAGAGCCAGGCCCACTGCTACACTCAGCCTTGCGAGAAACTTCCCGTGCATCCCCTTCCGCCTTCTTAGCACCCCTTTGAGGGAGGTTTTATTATTTTTCCCACTTCTTACACATCAGGGGATGGAAACAGAGAAGGTGAGTCACCTGAGTAAGGCCACAGCGTCAGTCAACAACCCAACTGGGATCTGAGCTCTTCGGTCTGACTTTGGCACCTCGTTCTAATCTCGTGACCAGAGCACCATGGAAGCTCATTGCTGGGCACTGACGACAAGGGTTCACCAACCACACCGAAACTGTGGTTGAGGCCAGAGGACTAGAAAAAAGATACTTAGGAATGACTGAGTCCAATGACACCTTTTCTGAAATTCTGAATCACACCTGTGTGTGAGGCTCAATGGAAGTGTAACACATAAGGTGATTCTTTAAGAATGGCCCCTTTCTTGCCAAGCTGATATGAAGAAAAAAGGTGAGGGCAGTCCACAAGCAAGGATATGCTGAGCCAGGGCCTGAAAGTGCATGGGGACATTCAGTAAATATTTGCTCTGTGAATGAAGGAATGCCTCTGGGATGAAGACCCATGTGTGAATGGGTCCCTCTGGCAAACTTATTTGAGTCGTCTTTTTAACCGAGACAGCCTTTTCAAACCATCCTGAAAACCAGCAAAAATATCCTCAACTCTCATTATAGTCCAGACTTTGTGTTAAATGTTGTGGGAAGGACACACGCACATACACACACACACACACACACACACACACACACACACACACACGAAAGCCGTATTTCTGCAATCAAGGAGTTGTATTTAAGCAACGTATTGACATCGTACAACTGGAACAGTCAAGATCATTACTAACACAAGATAGAAAGACAATAATCTGTCAGTTCTCCCAAAGGACAATCGGCTGATGAACGCACTCCTGAAGAATCCTACCGAAGACAGAAAAGCAGGACTGCGGACAATGGTCCTTCAGGACCCAGGCTCAGAAGAACTGCAGGAAGAGGTGAGATATCCAATAATGGGGTCACCACCCCAGAAATGTCCAAAGAAAAGGGCAAGACTGACCCTTAGGCCCCAAGTGAAAGAGAATTCCCAAGAAAGGAATTTTAGGAATATCTAAGAAAGGGGATCAGGGATGAAAGCCAGGAACAATGGGTACAAACCAGAAAAACACCAAATCTTTGCTATTTCCCTAAATTAATTTCCATCTTAGTTCCAGAGTTGACAGCAGTAAAAACCTCACACGACATTTGCCAAAATGCACTTCATGAAACATGAGTTCTATAGAATGTTCATTTATTCATTTCTCCATCATGCAACATTTTATTTTATCGAGCACCTTCTACGACCCTTCATTATACTGTGCTGGGAAAGACCAACATGGTTATATCCCTGCCCTCCCACGGCATATGTTCTAACAAGGGAGCTGGGCAATAATATATACAGACATGTAGAATAATGACAGCACATGTTTTGGTGAAAAATGAAACATCATGAAAAGGGAACATGTGACAGAATCCTTCTTTAAATAAAGTTCTCAGGAAAGTCTTTTTTTTTTTTTTTTTTTTTTTTTTGAGAAGGTAACATTAAGCAGAGACCTGAATTCATTGAAGGATCAAACGAAGGAAATTTCTGGGGAC
The DNA here is from genome assembly GCF_024610735.1 of Ursus americanus. NCBI lineage: Eukaryota > Metazoa > Chordata > Mammalia > Carnivora > Ursidae > Ursus > Ursus americanus. The sequence goes on from NC_142148.1 coordinate 19,827,211, forward strand.
AGTGTGTTTAGGTAGGGGAGAGAGAAAATGTAAATGGCCCGAGATGTGAACACGCAGCCTGTCTGAAGATCAGCAACAGAAGTTAAGGACTGAGGGAGACAGTAGTAGGGAATGAAGTAGTAGATGGGGGAGCGGAGAGATTAGGAAGTCCCATGGAACATAATTCAGATATGATTTTTAAGTGTGATGGGAAACCATTAAGGGAAACCAGAGAAGTGATGTTAACAAGTGTTAGCCCCACCCCTATTTGTAATGACACTAAAAATCAAGCAAGATACTCTACGTAAGGAGTGATTAGTGCTAAGCAGAAGACTATCCCCTCCCACATTACAGATACTGTGCTCCTGTTAATATGGCCTGAAATCTCCTTAACAATTTTTGTCAGGGGGATCTCCCATTTTTGACTCAAACTGTGCCATCATCTGAAATCACTATTCTTTTTATTTGAATAACTGCTTAGCCACATCTCCTCTGTTCTACACTGGCACAGGAGGATTTTTTTCTCAGCTAAATGGCTACTCCTGGCACTTTCTGTCATACTAGATTCAGTCCACTATTCCTGCCTGTCAAGTTCTTTGTTCTTTCTGACTGTCATCCCGTGTGTTTGTTCTCCCTCCTTCCCAGCTACGTATCATTCATGTGTCCTCTGTATCTTCCTCCAAGGGAGAAGTCAAGGTGCTGATTGGATTATAAGGTCAAGGACACAATACTGGGACTCACCACTGGAGACCTCTCTCCTAGTCACATTAATGTGGAAGGATGGGGGTGACATTTATCTGCCTCCAGATGTCCACCCCTCTCATTTTTTCCCCAGGGGTTCTCTCGGTATTCATTAGCAATGTTCAAGGATCTCCCTCCGGCATCCTTTTGGACCGAGAGGAGACCATGCAACTAGAGACCATGAGGAGAAGTAAGACCCTCTCCTCTAGGTCCTTCCCTACTCCGAGGTTGTGCACCCCTCCCCTCATTAATACCCTGCCCACATTTTCCAGGCTTAGATTCTCTCTCTCTCCAGTCCCTCCTCAGGACAAAACCAGTTGCTCCCCTCACAGACCTACTGTCTCGTCTGGAGGAGACTTCAAGCCCCTTTTAGACGATCATCTTTTAGGAGATGATTGTGACTCTGCTCTCAACACAGTTTAATCCTCGCCTCCTCCATGACACAGTCTTCTGGTTTCCCCGCCACCTCTTCCATTTTGTTCCTGAGCCTGAGTTCTTCTTTCCATCCTTCTGGTGCCTCTTTGCCCTGGCGCTCATCAGGGCTCCCTGGCTAACCGCACTGGGTTCTCTGGTTGCCTCTCCATGCTCTCCCTCTGTCACTGGAAAAATTCACACAACCAGAATTGCACCGTGCAGAGATTTTCTGGCCACTGACACCCTGCTTGTCAAAGCCTCACCCACCCCACAGAGCCGAGCTGACTTTTTTCCTCAGTTGTTTGAAATCCACCTTCCCGTCGACTCACTTGCCCAGTTTGTAACTCCTCACTCCATCACCTCTCCCGAGGTTCCCATCACTTCCGCTCAGCCAAGTGATGCCTCTTTGTTGGTGAGAATCTGCCTGAGCAAGTCAGTGACCCAGATCGCTTCCTCCACCCCGTGGAAGATTACATTTTCAGATAGGAAAGACATGAAATTGTCAAACGCCCTGCTTTTAATTCAGAGAGACTTTCAGCATGCATCTGGACGACCAAAGTCCCCGTCACTGCAGTTATTTATCTTGCTGGGGCAGTTTTGATCTGCACCTGAAATGCATTTTCCATTTGCTGCATTTGCATTTGCTGGGTGGCCTTTTGTGTGCGGCATGTAGATTTTACAAATACATTAAGGTCACCCCTCTATGCAAAAGCATGGACAGATCCAGGTCAGGTCTGCCCTAGGAAAGGCAAGTTTGTCGCTGCAAAAGGAAACAATTTAACTAGAAAGATACAGGCGATTGAGGCAAAGTGTTGATTTGTCTCAATTTTCTTCTCAGTTTTCCTTCTTGGCCCAAGGTGAGTTCCCTTTGCTTCCAAAGAATACATATGGTGCAAAGTTTATTCCATCTAATCTGTAAAATGGGAATGATAAGGTGTCCCCTCCCCACTTCGCAGGAATATTGTCTTGCTCAAATGAGATAAAGCAGTGAGAGACTTTTCTGGGAGATTTGCAAAGTGCTCAATAAACCTGAGGAATTTCGTAGGAAGCTTTCTCCAATTTGCTGGGACTGTCTTCCTGAAAATTCTCTGTGGTCAGAGAATTCACGATAGAAGAACTTACTACCTTGGGAGAAAAATAAGATTAAGGAAGGTATGATCATTATTAAGCCCATTGAAGGGCTTATACATATTTTATAGATCCAAAAATGAAACACTCGAAACAGTCCTTGAAGCAGACAATTATGTTTTTAACAATTCTAGTTGGAAGAACAAATAGGACACCAACCCCAGGAACGTGAGGAGCTGCGTGAAGAGTCAGACCAGAGCCCGTGTTCCTGGACTGTGCCGGAATCATGTTTGCCGTGTTCCCAGGATCGGGAGCTGAAGGAGCATGCTCTCAACGTACTGGGCCCCCTTGCTCCCTAAAGACATAATAGTCCAGCTTCTGGCTTCTCTCTTCCACTCCCTGGAAGCTCCTATCTCCATTTCCCTGACAGCATCAATCTGTGACAGCATCCAGGGGGCTCAGGATGGGCTCATTGCACTTGACTCACCGGCAATCAAGCTGCTGGATCATCTTACGACTAGGATATTAACTGAGAAAAAAAAGCTGCCTAAGGAAACGAAGCCCCTCCAGGTCTGAAACTCGTTTCTAAATAAAGATATCAACTCATAAAGACAGGGGTCAGGATTTGGGCTTACTAGAGCTGGCTTACTAAAACCAAGAGAAATAAACACATACACACGTAGTCACATAAAGTATTTAGCATTCAGATTTTAAAAGTCCAGGAATATTGAAAATATGAAATAAAACCAGCCATCACGGTAACTGCAAATAAAGTTTGCATCTTGCTAGCAAATGTGGGCCATAAAAATTCCAAGATTTTGTGGTCTGGTTGAGGGCAAGACTATTTCCAGAGTTTCACACAGAGATGCAGACACCCATACAGTCAGTATTAGAAGAAAAAAAAAAAAAGACTCATAAAACATACACACATAGGCACCTACAATCCACATATACAATAACACAGTACAAATATATTCACACACAAATATACACACAGGGCTCGTGCTTTCATGCACAATGACACACTCATCCACATAGTTTCACAAACACACTCATAAATAACCAGACTCACCGACTCAGACATCACCACGGGAAGATACATAAATACATACCTATAGATACATACAAAAAACTCCATTTGAAAACATCAATACAAAGGCCCTTATAAACATGCAACCCCCCCCACACACACACACAGAGGCACAGTGGTGTGGATGAATCACAAGCAAGATGCGAACACACCCCATGCACCCATACCATCGAGTGAACACACACACACACACGGGACAGAGACACACACGTGCAGCAGGTGCTCTCAGGCACACACATGTGCAAATGCACATACACACATGCGTCTGGGCACTCTACAAGGCCACGGAAGATCCCAGGTCCCTCCCTGCCTTTCCAGCGTCATTGACTAGCACACTCTCCCCCTCTTCCAGCTCTCCTTCCATTCTAAGAACATCCTAAGTGCTCTCCTGTTCCAGTGCCTTCGCACATTCTATTCCCTCACCTCTTCCCTTGGCTCATCCTTTCTCACTCCTCAGGCCTCAGGTTCAATATCATGTACCGTGTAGATAGGTCACTTAGCCACTCCATCATATGCTTCGTTTAAGCCCTAACAGCACTGATAGCAATTTTGGAATTACACATTCCCGTGTGACTATTGCCTGTTTCTCCCCCTGGACTACAAGAACCATGGCTGTTTCACTCATCATTTATATTCTGAGTCTAGCACCGTGTCTGATAAACAGTGGGCACTCAATAAATAGTTGTTGAATACATAATTGCTTAGAAGGAAAACCAGCAAGCGATGTGTTTTTAAGCTGGCTACCAGGGGGAAACACTGGGAAACAGTGCAGTCTCCCACCCTGGAAGCCAGTGACCTGGAGCATTTATATACCGATGCCGGACAGTCATTGATTGGGGGCTCTTCCTGGAAGAGTGACCCTCCATGGTTCTGAGTGGGGGAAGACTTTAGGCCCTGAGATGCAGAACCCGGCAGCTCAAAGTCAGTGAGAGTACACCCAAGGTCTGAGGATGGGGGCAGGGCACCAGCAATTTCTGCTCCCAGCCTCCACGGCCCACGACCTTCACCGATGAGAATCAACAGAGAGCACGTCTATGGGACAGGGGACTGTGCTGGGGACCGTGAATGGAAATGAGAACAGAAGGAAAGCAATTCTTTAACTGGCAATACTGCCCAAAGTAAAGCAGATCTGGGAGCCCTAGGGTGCCAAAGTCGTGACGGTGACCAGGTCTAGTTAGATGAAACCACTGTGGTTGGTTTTTGGCTAGGGACAGCTCACGGCAAGTCAACCCCAAGAGAGGCGAGATGAGTTCTGCTAAAGATATGACATTCCACACTTGGAAAACCCCGGGCCCTTTTGAATAGAAGACTCTCCAGCTGCAGGATGGGAAATCCTGTGGTTGAGACAGCGTTCTGCAAACAACTCTAAGCCTTTGAAATACATGTGCAAAGCAAGAGTCATTTGGGGATGGAAAATGTAACAGGCTCAGCTGGTCTTCTTGAGACACGTGACATACTGCACAGTAAACCTCATGACAGGGAAGCAGGCGTCTGGATCTGCTGCCTCTTTGTTCTCTGGCCATTTCCAGTGTACCCTTGCCCCCAACGCTGGTGCCGACGCTAGGGAGAAAGTCAGCTTTTCTAACAGAAATAGAAACCAGGTCACAATTATTTTACTAGGGGTGCCAGTCATCACCGGAGACAAAGACTATGTCACCTGCACAGATGGCCCTGGGTTTATAAGCTGCACTATTCAAAATGCCAAACTCCTAATGAGATCACGCATGGGGAGGGGTGTTCGCTTAAGAAAGGCTCCCCTGCCCGTGTTGACTTGTCACGTGTAAGAACAAGCCATTGATGTATTATAATTGAACTTCCTTGTAAAAACTCATGTAATTAACTCAGGAAATCCACCTCTAAGGGAAGAAGAGTCCTTCTGAGAACCTGCTGTGAACAGTGAAATTGAGACCTCAAGGCTGCGTGTCTGTGAGCAATGATCCAGGATCCACCAGCCCGCAGCCTGCCAGCAGCACTCTGCTATCCCTGGAAAGTACTCACAAGTAAGGGCTCTAGTGGCATTACCACCCAGAGGTCCCATCCCCCAAAGCCATCAAATTGGGAGACAGGGTTTCAATGCATGAATTGGGGGGGGGCACAAACATTCAGCCCATGACACCTACTGAATCAGAAACTTTGGGAGTGGGGCCCAGCCACCTGTGTTGTCATAAGCCCTCCAGGTGATTGCATTGCATGTTCGAGTTGGAGAAACACCACTGTGGACTGACAGGCAGAATTTTCCACCTCCCAGTCCCTCCCTCAGACATCCAAATAATGCTGTTGCCTTGGAAGAACCAGATAGTCAGGTCTTGTCAAACTTGCAAGGACTTTGCATTCAAAATGTTACAAGTGAGTCAAATGGGTTTTGTTATAGAGGAAGCTGTGTTGGAATCAGGTCTGGGGAAGAGGGCTGTCCTGCCCAGATACTGTGTTGAGGGTCCACTGGGCTACACTAACCAGGTGAAGGCCTTTTAAAACTGAGGAGTTTCCTCTTCTCAGCTGTCTGAAGTTCTTTACTTAGTGGTGATTTTATTTTAAATAAGCATTTTGTATAAATAGCAAGCATATAGAAATGTGCACGGATCATAAAATAAAATAATTTTACATAAACCCATGTATTCACTAGGCAGATCAACAAACAGACCACAGTCAGCACCCTCGAGGCTTCTAGAATAAGTAACGATCATTTTTACATCTTCCACCATCAGTTTTACCTGTTTTAGTGCTTTCTATGAAAGAAATCACTCAGTCTTTACCCCTTAGTGTCTTGTCTTCTTCCACTCAGCATTGTAATTGAGAGATGCACTGAATACAGCAAGAGCAGGAGAGTTTCAAATACTCCGCATCCTTGTCAACACTTGGTATTGTCTGTCTTTCTCATTTTAACCATTCTGGTGGGAGTGTGTAGATATCATATGGTGATTTCAATTTGCATTTTGCTAATGACTGATGAGGTCAAACATCCTTTGTATGCTTATTGCTACCTGGATATCTTCTCTTGGGAAAGACTCCTTCAAGTTTTAGAACTATTTCCTTTTGGGTTCTCTGGGTTTTGTTTTGTTTGTTTTTTCCTTTTTCTTTTTTTTTTTAAGATTTTTTATTTATTTATTTGTCAGAGAGAGAGATAGAAAGAAAGAGCATAAGCAGGGGGAACAGCAGGCAGAGGGAGAAGCAGTCTCCCTGTTGATCAAGGAGCCCAATGCGGGACTTGATCTCAGGACCCCGGGAACATGACCCGAACCAAAGGCAGACGCTTAACTGACTAAGCCACCCAGGCATTCCTGTTTGGTTTTGTTTTTCTAATTGATTTGTAAACATACTCTCCATATTCTAAGAGTCCCTTGTTGAACATATGTATTTTAAATATCTTTTACCCTGTTGTTTGCACGTTCATTCTCTCAATGGTATATTTCACTAAACGCAAGTTCTTAATTTTAATGAAGAACAATTTAACCATCTTTCCTTTTTTATGGAAGGCATTGCACCTTCCTTAAGAAATACTGGCCTACCCTAAGGTCATGAAAATATTGATTGAATTTACCTTTATAAAGTTTTACTGTTTTTACTTTTACATTTTAGAACTAGAATGCATCTGGAATTGATTTTTATGTATGACGTGTGATATAGCTCCTGATTTATTTTTTTTCATATGAATATCCAATCGACCCAGCATGATTTATGGAGGGGAACCTGCCGCACTGCAATGCAGCATCACCACTGTCATGAACCAAGGGGACGTACATGTTTGCATCTGTTTCTAGATCTCAATTTACTCTCTATTCTATCTTGTGTGAATACCCTACTCTCTTAGTTACTGTAGTTTTAAAATAAATCTTGATGTAAAGATTCAAGTAAGTCTTCCAACGTTGCTCTTGTTCAGAATTGTCTTGGCAATTGCGGGCGCTTTGTATCTCCAGATAAGTATTAGAATTAGTTTGTCACTTTTGTACACACACACACACACACACACACACGCATGCACACATGCATGTGGACATACACTAAAAACCAGCTAAGATTTTTAGTAGGAGTGCATCAAACTCATAGATGTGAAAATAACTGACATCTTTACAATACTGAGACTTCCAACGAATGATTATGTTATACCCCGTAGTTTACATACTTCTTTAATTTTTGTCAACAGTTTTTTATGTTTGCCTGTGCATAGGTCTTATAAAGGTTTTGATTTATTCCAGGTATTTGAGGATTTTGATGGCACTTTATTTTTCTAAATTTTCTGTTTGTTTTATAGTAATAGAAATACAATTGATTTTTAATATTGACTTTTTATTAGGTGGTCCTGCAATATTCACTTACTAATTTTAGGGTACATATGGCAATTATTTCGAGTGTTCTACATATAATGAATGTTCTACATTCATGTCACCTACAAATAAGGATAGCTTTATTTCTTTCTACCCAATCTTTATGCCTTTTATTTCTTTTACTTGACTTATTGCATTGGATAGGACCTCCAGTACGATTTTGACTAGAAACGGCAATAGTGGCCATCCTCAGCTCATTAACATTTTCAGGGAGAAAATTTTCCACATATCACCATTAACTATTGTGTGATTTTTGCTGAAAGGTTTTCTTTTTTTTTTTTGGTCAATATTATTTATCAGGTTTTTACAATTCCTTTCTAGTCCCAGATTGCTGAGAGTTTTTATAATGATTAGATGTTGAATTTTTTTTTATTATTGAAGGAGAGTTGACACACAATGTTGTGTAAGTTTCAGGTGCACAACATAGTGATTTGACAGGTGTATACTCAGTGCTCACTGCGGTAGGTATAGGCACCATCTGTCACCTTACAATGCAACTTACAGTATTATTGACTACATTCCCTGTGCTGTACTTTCAATCTCTGTGACCTATTTATTTATTTATTTTTAAAGATTTTATTTATTTATCCGACAGAGATAGAGACAGCCAGCGAGAGAGGGAACACAAGCAGGGGGAGTGGGAGAGGAAGAAGCAGGCTTACAATGGAGGAGCCTGATGTGGGGCTCGATCCCATAACGCCCAGATCACGCCCTGAGCCGAAGGCAGACGCTCAATCGCTGTGCCACCCAGGAGCCCCTGTGACCTATTTATTTTATAACCAGAATCTTGTACCTTTTAATCCTCTTCACGTATTTCACCTACCACTCCCTCCCCAGCCACCAGTTTATTCTCTGTATTTATGAGTTTGTACGTGGGTTTTTGTTCGTTTTGTTTTTTTAGATTCCGCATATAAGTGAAATCATATCGTATCTGTCTTTCTCTGTCTGACTTATTTCACTCAGCATCATACCCTCTAGGTCCATCCATAATATATACACCACATCTCCTTTATCCATTTATCTATGGAAAGACACTTAGGTTACTTCTACATATTGGCTATTGTAAATAATGCTGCAAAAAGCATAAGCGTGCATAAATCTTTTCCTATTAGTGGGGTTTTTTTATTTTCTTTGGGTAAATACCTAGGAGATGTTGAATTTTTCAAACACTTATTGCAGTTATTGAGATGATCAAAATTTTTTCTTTTATGTTATTAATATACTAAATAATATGGCTATTTTAAAATGTTAAACCAATCTTGCATTCCTGGAATGAATCCAACTTTGTCTAGGTGTATTACCCTCTTTAAATACTACTTCATTCCATTTGCTAATATTCTGTTTAGGTTTTTTTCCACCTATATAGAAAAGTGGCCTATAGTTTCTGTTTTGAACAATATTCTTGTCGGGTCTTACTGACCTCACAGTATCCCTATTCTTCTATTTCTAGTCTTCGGAAGCATTTGTGTGATATTGGTGTATTATTTCTTCCATAAATATTTTTAAAATTTCACTGGTAAATTAACTAGCACTTGAGGAATATTTCCTGTGTGGGAAGATTTTAACTTATAGTTTAAATATCTTTATTAACATGTGACTATTCAGATAGTCTCTTCTTAGGACAGTTTTAATCAATTATTTTTTTTGGAATTTTTATAATTCATCTACATTTTAAAATGTGTTAGCATAAAGTTGTACATTATAATTTCCTTCTACCACAACTTTTAGCTACATTCCAAATGTTTTTATACATCCTTTTTTTATTATCATTCATTCCAAAATAACACTGAATTTTTACTGTAATTTTTTCTTTGACTTACGGATTATTTAAAAGTCTATGTTGAACTTCCAAATATCTGAGCATTTCTTTCTTTTTTTTTTCACATCTGAACATTTCTAATTATTTTCTTGTTTCTTTATTTCTAGCTCAACTCAACTCTAGTCAGAGGACACGTGCTAAGTAGTTTTAATGCTTTAAGTTTGGTGAGACTTGATTTCTGTCCCAAAATATAATCAATTTTACTTAATAGTCCATGTGTGATGTTAGAAAGTATTCTATTAATATTCAATTAGTATTCAATTAAGTCAGCTAGGTTTAGTCAATTAAGTAAATTAGGCTAATTTATGTAAATTAGCTCAAGTGTATTAACCAGATCTTTTTTGTCTTTACTTTTTTTAAAGATTTGTTTGTTCTCTTGGCTCTGAGAAAGTTATATTAAAGTCACCCACTATGATTGTGCATTTATTTATTTGAAATGCTTTGAAACTATGTTAATTAGCTAAGTATGATTTTAGAGTTGTTACATCTTCTTGATGATTTGACCCTTTCATCATTAGGAAACATCTATTATTATCTCTAGTGGTACTTGTTTTCTTAAATTAGGCTTTGTGCTCATATAAGGATGATTATCCCAACTTCTTTTTGGTTAATTATTGAAGACTTTTGCTTTCAAATTTTATGTGTCCTTATATTTAAAACAAATATTGTATAACCAGTACACGCTTTTATGGAAAAAAATCTTTCCCTTTTAATTGCAGAATTTAGGCCATCAACATTTAATAAAATTACTGATCTATTTTGACTTAAATCCAACATTTTACTATTTGTCTTCAACTTTTCTAACTGTCCTATGCTCATTTATCTCTCCTTTCTTGTCTTCTTTGAAATTAATCAAGTATTAATTATTATTATTATTATTCCATTTTCACCTGTTACATTTTCAGCTATACATTCCCTTACCCTTCTCTTACAACTTTCTCTAGAGATTACAACATCCTTGAATTAGTCATCTTATGGAATTTAGTACTTTTACCACTTCCCAGATAGTATAAAAATTCTAGAATCATTCAGTTCTATTTATATCTGTCTCCTTTTGTTTCAGTGTTGCAATGACAAAACCTTATTACCATTCCTTGTAATAGCCAATATTCATTTTGATAACCCCTATATTTAGCCCCACTGTGGCTCTTCATTCTTTCATAATTTTCGGGTTTTCATCTGGGATCATTTTCCTTCTGCCTAAAGAACATCCTTTATGATTTCCCTTAGTACAAGTCTATTGGCACACATTATCTTGGGTTTTATTTATGTGAAAATATATTTATTTCACCTTCACTCTTTAATTTTTTTTTTTGTTAACACTTTTTATCATTGATTTCTTTTCTTTTTTTTTTTTTTATGATGTTAGTCACCATACACCTTCACTCTTAAAGAATATTTCTGGGTATAGAATTCTAGGTTGACAATCATGTTCTTCAATATATCAAAGTTATTGTTCCATTGTGTTCTGACTTGCATAATTTCTGTTAAGAAGTCAGCTCTAAATATTTATTTTCACACCTTTGAAGGTAATTCACCTTTTATTCTTTGGTTGCTTTTAAGATCTTTTCTCTTTAATTTTTTTTTAATTTTTGCAAGTTTGTCTGTGATGAACCAACTGTAGTTTTCTTTGGGTCCACCTTCTTGGTCAATTATACATGGCGTTATTCATTATATTTGGAAAACATGGGCTACTAATGTCTTCAAATATTTCGTCTGCTCCATTTTCATTCCTCATCTCTCCTGGAATTTCAATTAAACACATGTACTCACCAGATCTCATATGACTCTTACACTTCTCTGTATTTTCCATCCTTGGTAAGCTACTTACTTCTGAAGTTCATTTTCAGCATTTGGAAAAGAGGGTACTAATGATTTTGCATAACATTTTTGTTGTTGTTTTTTTTTTTTAATGAAGTTATGTGAAGTGTACAGCCAGCTTGTTAGACAGTGGTCATTCAGTAAATATTAAGTCCCTTTGTGTTTTCATTCTGGCATCCTACTGCTCAGTGATGCTGATGATAATGGTGGTTACACTTACACTTTTCCTATGAGAGAGGTGGGATTTTAAGTCCCTGACATATATTATTTCAATTTCCTTTACAGCAGTTCTGTAAACTGGCATTATGATATTCCTTATAGAAATAAGCAAACTGAGGCACCAAGAGATAGAGGAACCTACTTGGCTGGTTCAGGGTCTCTCATGAGGCTGCAGGCACACTGTCACCCCATGCCTGTCACCTAAAAGAGAAACTTGAATTGCTCCCAAAACTCTTCAGTTGAACCACAAGAAAGTGAAGGTATTTAACCATATTTGACCTACAAAATGTTGCTTTCATATGGTTCAACCTAATAATTTATGCTTCCCAGACCAGGCCCCAGAACTGAGATGGTACAGAATAGAACAGAAGGGATTTCAATCTTACTAAAGCAAAAGCTTTTTTTTTTTTTAATTTCTATCCACCTCCTTGATGTGGTAAGAGCTATGGGGGCAAGGCCAAAATTCAAGAAAGAAACATCTGCATGGAGCAGGAGGGACCAATTTTTCTGTGGTCTTATGATAAATTAGCAAATGGAGCTTCAAGAATCTGGGGCCAGAAAAGGCTCCTCTTCCTCCGTCCTCATCCCCCCCCCCCCGCCCCATGCTCTCCCCTCCCCTTCTTCTCTCTCCAGCATCCTGTCCCAATCCACCTCTTCAGAGTCTGGTTTGAGTCCTCTAGGGACTTGGAGAAGTCATGTTACATTGTCTGGAATTCCCCAAAAATGCTTTCTGTTTTTCATAATGTCTTCATTTTATAACCAGCAGTGTGGCTGTTTCAGAAATCACAAGAGAGTGATTGCAGAGCAGAGCCCTTATTTTGAGGGAACTGACCCTCCTTAGGACAGTCCATGCTCTAAGGAGGAAGCTCTCAAAGTTGAAGCTATCGTAGAACTGGGAATAACCTAAATGTCCACCAATGGAAGAAAAGTTAAACAATGCTAAATTCATACAGGGTAAGGTTATGCAGCATTTGAAAGAAATGAGGTTGAGTATTGTGTAACTTACATGGAAAGAACTCCAAAACATCTTGTGAAGTTTTAAAAAGTACATTGCTGGTCAATATGTAGAGTGGATGGTGTGTGTGTGTGTGTGTGTGTGTGTGTGTGTGTGTGTGTAAATGTAGAGAAAGCAGAAGAAAAAACACTAAAATAACAACAATGGTCATTGTTGGGCAGGGAAGGGATTGGAGAAGAGGGAGAAAGGGGACTTGGGAAGTAACTGCAAAGTTTGTGAAAGCATTATTCATGTTCACATCTACAGTTGAAAATGAGCAATTTTTAAAGTCATTTTTTTTTTTTTTTTTTGCAACAGGCTTATGCCTAAAGTTAAGAATTATCCTACTTTGGGGACACCTGGTTGGCTCAGTTGGTTAAGCGTCTGCCTTCAGCTCAGGTCATGATCCCAGGTTCCTGGGATCCATTCCCATGTCAGGTTCCCTGCCCAGCGGCAAGTCTACTTCTCCCTCTCCCTCTGTGACCTCTCTCGCTTTCACTCTCTCTCAACTAAATAAAATCTTTAAAAAAAATTATCCTACTTTGGCTTCCCCAAAAGCTGACCCTGAGACAAGGATTCAAGTGCAGATGTGTTATTTAAGAATTCATCCCAGGAAATACCAATAAGAAAGTGGAGAAGTGAGACACGGAAGAGAAAGCAGTTGGTAAAGTTTGTTCATAAGCAAGTTCCCACCATGGGTAACTGGCATGTGATCCGGTGGGGAACTCATACCTCAGAGCAATCTCACCTGAGGAGGAAGGGAGCTGGGGTATTGATACACCAGAGTCCATCACTCATTGTTGCAGCCAGCTCCTGAGGAGCATGAATTCCCTGGCACATCTGGGCCACCACACAGCTGGGCCAAGTGGACGTTAATGGCCAAAGAAAATCCTTAAGTAAAGAAATGAAAGGGCTGGCAGTTGGAATTTGGGCTGGCATACACTTAAGCGGTAAGGATGAAGGGATTTGGACAAGATGCCAACATCTACAAAAGCCTATCCATACCCCCGTCCAACTCCTTGCTGGTCAGGCAGTCTCTGAGATTCTCTCTGGATATCTGAGCTGAGTGTCACCTTCCGGAGGAGAAACACCCTGAGAGAGGTCCCCAGCTCTCCTCACAGCCAGAGCTCCACATAGGTGTCATCTCTCTGCCTAGGAAACCCCAGGCAGCCTGTCTCCTTGACTTTTATAGGAAGCCCCCTAGTCTCAGCTCCCCTTACAGGAAAGGAGAAAAGATACAGACAGAGCCTTCTTTTCCTCAGGCACCAGATAACAGAACCAATACCGAGGTTTACTTTCTAGAGGATTACTTTCTAGAGGATTTCTAGAGGATTCAAAGGACCATATAAGATGGTGATGAAAAACCTAGACTCAAACCAAACTTCTCCTAGTTGTGTACCGTGGACAGGTCACTCTTCTTCTCAAAGCCTTGTGGGTAACGTGTGCCAGGGGAAGGTCTAGCTCACAGGCCTGTGTGCCATGGACACACGTACTTGGCAGGCAGAGAGAACTGAGCACAATTCGTGGTGCACAGTTCACATTCAACAGATGTCAGCTGGTTCAGAAACTAAAATGTTAAAAGTTCATTTCCCACCTGCTGTCTTCAGAACTTTGCTCTGGGAACTGTGGGAAAGGAGCAAGGAAAACACCTCGTCCCTCCTCAAGCGGCAGTAATCTGTCCTCATGAGTCATGCGGCTGGGAGTCCTCCAACAGGAAGTCAAGTCCCCTGGGACGTGACGAGAACCCACAGCCGGGAACGCTGAGGTGTTGCTGAAAGGAGAAACTGCTGGACAGAGGGGGACAGTGGTGACCCTGTCACCCTGGGCAGCAGGAAAGTACCCCCTATCCCCTCTCAGGCCTGGCCCGACTCATCTGAGTGCAGTAAACCCGCTTCTATTGACCTGCTTCTTCTTGCTCTGATTTAAATTTCAAACAGTCCACAGTTTCATTCTCCCCTCACCATCCCTGAGAGCTAACCATTATGGATTTTACAGGCCTCAGAGCCCTCGGCTCACACACTCGATTTGCACAATCTTTGCATAAGGAAAAAGGCAGTCGATGCAAACTGAATTAATTGTAATTGACCATAATATGCTTACAGAAATGCCAAGGAGTTTTCATTAGTAGATAAGCCCCAAAGTATCTGCCCATGATTTACATCTGCACGCACACACTGCATGGCCACAGTTAATTACCAGACCTGCCACAGAAGGTGCTTCATCAAACCGTGGCAGAGGCCTTCCGAGGGCCAATGACACCTCCGGGGACCGACACATCTTGACTCGCTTCCTGTGAAGGGCTTTGAAGTCACTGCCTGAGACAAGGCAGAGCCAAGTTGTCCCTGTCGGGTTCAGGCTGGGCCCTGCTTGCTGCCCCGGCCCCTGCCTCCCTCTGTCCGCTCCCTTGGAATGGCCGGTCCCTCCCACCCCACCCCACAGCCTCAGTCCTGCTCCGTCAGTCATCATTGCTAAGGCTGGTATCAAACTTATGCCCTGATTCAGATAACAGACCTTTGTGCATTTGGTCTCTTTTCAACAAATATTTCCTAAGTGGCTCCTCGGTGATGGCCTCCGTGCTAGGACTGGGGATACAGCACGGATAAGGGCCTCCCACACAGAGCTTAAAACACGGTGATAGACCGAAAGATTGAATACGCACATGAATGTCACTAGGTATTGTTGAGATGAGTGAAGAACAAGGTAGGAGGAAGGAAATGGAGATTTTTTATTAGAGAGTAGAAATGGGGAAGTTTTCTCAGAGAAGGTGATATCTAATCTGAGACCTGAAGCACTAGAAGTCACCATCCAGGTGAGGTGTTGAGACAAGAGAGTTCCTGGCAGAAGAAATAGCATGTGCAAAGGCCCTGGGACAGGAAAGCAGCAGGCAACTTTTAGAAGGCTCATGAGGCTGGAACACCCCAAGTGAAGCAGAGAGTGGAGGAAGATGAGGCAGAAGACCAGGAGAAGGCCAGAACACATAGAACCTTCCAGACCAGGCTTACAAGGACCTTGAATTTAATTCCAAAAGGACTGGGAGCCATGGCAGGCGTTCAAGTGAGTCCCTTCGAATAGAGTTAGATATTTTTAAAAATCATTCTGGCCATGAGGAGTGACAGGAAACTAGATTCTTGGAGGAGCAAAAGTAGAGGCAGTCAGGAGGAGGCTGTAGGAGTCATCCAGGCACAAGAGGATGGTGTCTGGTGGCAAGTCAAGATGGAGACAAGTAAGGACGGGACAAGGGCCTCTGTCTGCTTGAGGCTCTGTGGCTGAGTACCATTCTGTGCCCGACACCTCCAAAAATCAGCACCCAACCTTGATCTCCATGGCTCCCATCCCTGGAGTCTGAGGCTTCATTCCTGTCCCCCAGAACAACCCAGCACTGTCACCACTGACAGTGGCTACCTCCTGCCTGAATTCTCTACAACAGTGCTGTCCAATGGAAATATAATGTGAGCCACTTATGGAACTCTATATCTTCTAAGTACACTTTAAAAATGTAAAAAGAAACAGGTGACATTAATTTTAGTAGTATTTTATTTAACCCAATCAATTCAAAATAGTATCATGTCAAGATGTAATCAGTATAAAAATTATTAATGAGATATTTTATCTTCTTTCATACTAAGTCTTCAAAATCCAGTATCTATTTTACTTTTTAAAGATTTATTTATTCATTTATTTATTTGAAAGAGAGAGAGAGAGAGCACCCCCCAAGGTCAGACGGAGAGGGAGAGAAAGAATCGCAAGCAGACTCCCCTGCTGAACACAGAGCCAAATGTGGGGCTCGATCTCACGACCCTGAGATCATGACCTGAGCCAAAACCAAGTGTGGGTGCTTAACCCACTGAGCCGCCCAGGTGCCCCTCCCCTCCAGATCTATTTTATACTCAGAGCACACCTCATTTGGACTAGCCACGTTTCAAGTGCTTAATAGCCACATGTGCCTCCTGGCCCCCTTATTATACAGCGCAGCTCCGACTCTGTTTGCCTGAACTCCTTCACCATCCTCTGCCCCCCTTCTGGGAAACCCACGGCTTCATCAAGAACCCCTTATCACCAAAACTCCAGGCATATCAGATCCGATTACCAGACCGCAGTACCACCAGGCCCCTGAAGAAAAGCCCAAACAATCACATGGTCATGTAACATCTGGCCCACATGACAGCCGGGCCTCGTGTTTGGTAAGCTGTTCACCCAGGATGAGATTCCTTTAGCACTCGCATCCCGTCTACAACCCCAGTGGGGGCGGGGCTTGCCCATGGGAAGGGATGAGGCGCTTCATCATGGGGCCAGCTCCTCAACAGCCTTTTATCATTACACAAGCAGGAAGGGTGTGCCTAAGCCCGAGAGAGGTGACGGGCAGGCTGGGCACGCGAGGGCCAACCCAGAGGTCCACAGTGAAGTGGCTCACAGTCACAGACAGCCACTGTGTCTCAGCATCACCTGTGATATTGACAACGATGATGGGAGTCATATCATAACAGCCCTCGGTGTCTTATTGAATTCTTACAGCACCCTCTAAGCTGGCTACTATTATTTTCCCTGTTTTACGTAAAATGAAACAGGCTCAGGTAGATTCATTGACTTGCCCAGGGTCACACAGCAAGTAAGCAAAGGATCTGTGTACTCTGCCTCCTATAACCACCACCACCACGGCCGCCCCAGCCTCTCCAGCATCCGGAGCTCTGTAGGCACCAGACATGGCACTACACACTTCACATTCATGCACCACTGAACTGAAAAGAAACCCTCGAAGTGGCTATTAATCCATTACACCCACTGCCACAACCACTGCCACGCCCCCCATGAGCAACAGGTGGTCCGCCCTAGCCCACGACTGCTCTGTGTCTCTTCTAACCTTTGCAATATCCCAGTGTAAGACCTATTCCTCTTAACACTCTGGAATACAAGCGGAGGCTGAAGAGAAACGTGGCCGCCCATCTTTGCCAAAGCCACATGGCTGGTCCAGCTGAAACTGGAATCGAGAGCTTTCTGTCTGACAGTGGAGTGCTTGGGCTGCCTCTGCTCAGCTTGAGAGACCCGCCTGCAAACTGACCAGGAATTTTGCAAATCCGTTGTTAAACACGGCCACTACTAAAAACTGAATTATATAAACTCACAATTAAATCAATTACATTCATAAGAGGTAAAAAAAAATACTTGAAAGTCATCACTTCCTAATTAGAGTTGTCTATTGTCTGTGCTTTCAAGGTTATTCACATCTGCTGTGTTTAGGGTATGATGGTGTGGTTCTGTCCACCTCTTCCCAGCTCTTCATTCAATGGCATTCAATGAGCAGCTTGGGACTGGCCACAGCGAACGTATTTATACCACAGAGGTGCAAACATTACAAACCAGAGCTTGTCACCAGAAACCACATACAGGATCTGTATCTGCCCCCACCTTATCTTGCAGGCTTACTCATCATGAAGTTCCTGCTTCCAATCAGTGGTCCCCCAGCCTCCAGCCCAGGACAAGGAAGGACACGAGGCACCACCTCAGAGGGTACAGATGGGACCCCTCCCCCCGGCATGGCCCTGGCCTTCGTGAGGACGGTAAGTGCTGGCCAGGCAAGGTCTGCTTTGAGAGGCCCTTCCTCCTGCGCCCACAAGCTTCTCTCCGAGCTGGATCCTGCATTCAGACGGATTCAGCTCAGCCCCAAAGCAATCTGTAAATTCTAGGAATTTCCGGTCAAAATCCATTTGGAATTTCCCTCCACCAAATGGAATAGAATCAACCATACACACGGTAACAGCAGAGCATTAAACCAGACAAGGGGAGAAATCCGAGCAGGGCTCTCTGGGACTGCCCAACTCACATGCCCATGAAGCCGGATCCAGAGGGGCACACTCCCTCCGAGGCGTGAGGTCAGGAGGGATTGATGGCATGTGATGGAAAGGTGGGGGGCTGGCAGGAATGAAGGTGAGATGGGGCTTCTGTTCCCCCTAAGAGGTGACCCAAGTGCTGTGACTAAAGGGATGGGGGTGGAAGAAAAGCAAATAGACACTGAAAGATGAGACAGGGGACTTCAGAAAAGCAATCCATTAGCCATGAAGCCCTTTTCTCCTGAAAATGTGCAAACTCGCCGTGAGGACAGACGTAGCAAGCACGAGCTGAAGCACCTTTGAGAGCCACGCTGAGTTTGATGACACAGCATGGCGTGCCCATCGGCGGCCAGCCTCCCTGCACAACTGTTATTTGCTTATTTCAGGGTCCCTGGCTGTTCTCTAAAATCACAGCTTCACTAATAACCATATTTAGCATCAAACAGGCGCTTGGTATTTCCTGAGGATTTCACAAGCTGTAATTAGTTAATAATCCAATGTAGTTTAAAAAAAAAAAAAAGGTACAAATTGCAAGTCTGCAAGAACCAGGAGCCTTTCCTGTTTGTGCTCTAGGGAAAGGGTCCTCACTCCGGGATCAATGATACGCATCCACTGTGTGTACGAGCGTGTGTGTATGCATGAGTGTGTAAGCATACGCACATGTACATGTGCACGTGAATGTGTGAAAATACCTTCGTCAGGTCCTCCCGGCAACGTTTTGGCCAAAAGGAGGAAAGAAGCATAGCATTAAAGAAAGAGCTTAGGATAAAGACTCAGGCAACACAGGTGAAGCGCCAGGTTCAGCCACCTGCTGGCTGCCTGCCCTTGTGAAGATTGACTTAATGCCGGAGTTTTCTCATCTATAAAATGAGAAGACCTTTCTCTCAAGGTTGTGAGGATCACCTGAAATCCTATGAGTACAGTTCCTGCCAAAACATCAGAATCGACCTGTGTCTCCACCCCGTTTCCATTTTCTCACTCATTCCATGGCTACTTTTTCAGCGTTACTGTGTGGCAGGCACTGTCCTCGATCTTGGGGATCCAGCGTGAAGAGAACAAAGCTCCTGTCCTGTTGTTTACACTCTTGTGGGTAAAGACAGTTGCACACAAATAAACAAGGAAATACATGGTGTCAGAGGACAGTAGGCACAAGAAAGACGAAGCAGGTCAGGGGGAGGGAGGGATTCGGGGTGCAGGGAGGTTTCTATTTTATATGGGATAGGACAGTCTGGGAGGGCATCTCTGAGAGTTTTGGGGGAAAGACCTGGGGAGGTGAAGAAGCGAGCCTGTGAATTCTGGGAGAAGCTCGATCGTGGTGGAGGGAGGAGTAGAAGCCCTGAGGTAAGAGCATGCTTGGCACCTGGGGGGACAGCAAAGAGCTTCCGGATGCTCTCGCCTGACAAGGCAGGAGAGCCTCTTGGGTTATGGAGTAACACACTGCCCTCCCCCCTGCGCACTGGACGAGGGAACTAAGTCAGGGCTCTGTACACACATCCAACCTCTAGCTTTACCTGAACGTGGCCTAAACATTCAGTATTTGTTACTGAAAGGCACTGAAGTGGCTGAGAACCTGACCCTGGTCCTCGAGGAATCACAAGGCAAGCAAACAGGGGCTATAACCCCCAGAAAACTTTTTGGCAGCTGGAGACGACTCAGTCCACCACTGTCCCACTTGGCGGTGGCCCACTGGGGGAGAATTGAAAGTGAAGGCATACCTCCCAGTAGCAAACAATCTTCAGTAACCAAAACTGAGTCATGCCAGCCGAGGTGCAAACCGACGGAACATTCGGGTGAGTGGGAAGCTGTCACCGAAGAAGACGGTGGTGACACGGGAAGAGTAGATCCATCCCCCAGCAGGGGGGCTGCAGGAGGGACCAAAGCAGGTGCAGAGATCGCAAGGGAAACCAAGGTCAGTATGAAACTCTGAGTTTGCTCCCAGTCACGTGACAAGGAAAAAGGGGAAGAGGAAAGTAAACTGCAGATACAAAAGAGTATAACGAGAATGGCTTGTCGGAAACAGAGGAGTTTACTCCAGCTGCAAGGAACGTGGTGGGAGCTCATCACACTAGAACTAACGTTGCTGGTTTGCAAACCGGAACGCAGGACCTTACAGCACATAGGGTAACCCTCACCAGACCCCGCAACTGGAGCTGTGAGCCACGAGGAGCAATGGCAGCTTTTATCAGCCGAGCACACGTGTGCAGACATCATTCAAGACGGTGTGAAGAGAAACAAGGACCATCTACAGCCCTCTTATCTTGCACCGTCCCCCGCGCCCCCCACCTGCGCTCAGTTCCCCTGCGCAGGCGTGCTGGGTGGTCAAGAAAATCACTGAGACTGTTGCAGGGGAGGGGTGCTCATAGGTATCTTCTTATTTCCTTGCCCTGCGTCCAAACTGTCATCCCAACGATAGACGGGAACTATAGGGACGCCTCACAAGGTAACAAGCAGAGCATAGAATCCATCCTAATGATTCCTCTGACTTCAAACAGTTTATGCAGAGATGGGACCATTGGCCCTATTGACCGTGACGTACAATTTCTCTAATAAAGGAAATTGCATGTTTATGCATTCGATTATAAAAATGTTGTCTCCAAAAACAAATAAAATAAAATAAAATAAGATTGTACATCCCAAGGAAGACCTTACAGACGGTCTCCTGCTTTGCTTTTCCTGCCTCAGTACACGATGCTTCCATATCATTCACTACTAAGCAGATCTTATGTCTTTAATGAAGTCTGCTGCCAGTCCTTCTGCCAATCACTGTCTTCATAAGGATCCTTCACAGACTTTTAGTCTGATTTGCACATTCAGAACCTTGACCACATATGAAGTGAGAGAGCTGGACTTCAAAGTGAGACCTGCAGTCCCTGTTCTGTCCTGGACACCACCCAGAATCTTCATGATTGGCCTCAAGCCAAACGTACCGGGCAGACCTGTAATAAGGATGAGTGGACAAGGGGACCCTGTGTCCGGCCTCCCTCATCACCACACCCCTCCGTCTGGAAACGACAAACCCGCCAGGCTCCGAGAGCAGACAGCAGACTATGTCCGGGTGGGCCTGATTGAACCCACTCACACCGGGGAAAGATTTTAAGAGGTAGAGACACCGGGGAACACTTTACACGTCAAAGTAACACTGGCAATTGGGTGAAGGGTTGATAATAGCGATCGATGACCAACAGTAGGCAGATCAGCTAAAGAGTACAAAATTCCGAATTCAAAATTAGACATGAACTTGAATATTTATTTAGAGTAAGAAAATAAATCCCTCAAACGACATCTTTTTTTAAAGTGGCAGATAACACTCACATCCCGAAATCCTAGACAAGAACACCGTACTTGTATTCATTAGCACACAGACACGACTCTGTAATAATTCTTCCTACCTTTGGTTGGCTGCGTGTTCTTTGATCTCTTCTCCATGGGATGAGCTTGTAATGTCATTTTCTAGAGAGAGAACAGAAAGGGAATGCAGACCTTCTGCATTATTCTCGTTCTGGCACGATGAAGGGAGGCTCGTTTCTTTCAGCCTCACAGACTCGTTCTTGGAAATGCCACCTACATTGTTAGGATTATTGATACGTTTGAGAAATCTTTTATCAAGTTTATTTCGTGTATGCGCTGGGAGACTTGAGGGGATTTCCAAAGTTTCCTTGTGTAATAAGGAAACTTAAGGACTGTATTGATTGACCACATTCACAAAGCAGGGCCTTGGAAGGACCCCATGGGAGTGAGAGGCCCCGAAATTTAAATGTCACAGGTTTCTCAGCAAATGCCCCTCTGATCGGCTTACAAGGTCGTGGAGTATCCCTTCCCACTCATAGCCTATCACATCTCTCTTGTTCACTTTCCCCCTCGCTCCTTCATTCTCTCTTCTCCACTCTACTTTCCTGATTTTCGCCTAGTGTGCACACTTTCTGCCGGCTGCCCGGCCTTTGCACATGCTGGACCCCCTGCCTGGAGCTCTCTTTCTACTACAGGACTCTTCATTTCACTAATTCCAGATCTCCTTTAGCTTTGTTCATCATTTCACTTCTGGATGTCTTCCCTCACTGCATCAATGAGCTTTCTTAATACCATACACCTCTTTCTCAAAACACCAGACATAAGTTTACATGCTGCTCTAGGATTATCTCATTAATCTCTCTCTCTCTCTCCCCCAACAGAGTGCCGGGAGGGTGCAGACCCCATCTGGTTTCATTCCCCCATTGTATCCCCAGCACCTAGTACACAGTCTGGCTCACGGGAGAGGTTCAAGAAATATTTACTGATTGAATCTGGAGGACTAAGGGAGAAGAGACATAAATTGAAAGTGATCAGTGATCCCCTCTCCCTGCAAGAAAAAGAATCAAGAAAACAAAGTTTGGTTTCTCTTTGGCTCTATTTCACCTGAGTCAACTGCCTGATGGTAACTCTCAGATGTCTAGCCAGCTTCTATGAGAATATCTTCATCCTAAAATGGGCTTTTTGCACTTTGAGAAACCACAGGTGTTGCTATAAGTACCAGAGCGAGTCAAAGTTCGAAGTCTCAGGTGAAAAGAAATATGGATGAAATGATTAATGAAGGACTTCGGGAAAGGGTACAGAGGTAGCTTTGGGGAGAAGTTGAGGTTGGGCAGTTATATTTTCCAAAAAAATCAAATACCCCCTGTATTTCAAATACCACCTTGAGATGCTGGCCCAAACCACACCAGAGCATGCCCTGTGGATGGGTCTTCACCCATATGGTGAGAACAACAGCTTCTGGCAAGGTTTTCCCCTCTGGTCTATTAGTCCATGTTTCCACCATTAGAGCCTGCCTTCTCCAGCTCCAAGCAACTCCCTTCCTGGGGCCCAGCCATTTCTGACTCAGTGCCTCTCGGTCCTGAGCGATGCTGATAAGAAGAGACACCCTCAGCCCATCAAAGAGTATGATCTGGAATTATATTTGATACCCATAGATTTCAAATTGCAAGAGACCCAGATACCCATATGCCCCTTAAGACTGGTTCCCTCTTCTAATAAAGGATGGCTAGTGGGTTTCAAATCACATGCCAACTTTGTGGCTCATAGTTGAGAAGGATTCCAAGCTGAGGCCAGGCTCACTGAGGAACCATATCATGTTTGATTAGCAATGTCTGCCATGATCAAGAGAAAGGATGGTAATGGCATGAATGCCACATAGTTGGTTTCCCTGCCCTAATTCTTAACATTTGGTCCAAGACCCATTGGGTTTTAGGCCAACTTTAACTTAAATTTCTCCAGAGTCTGAGGGTCCACACTGAATTCAATTGACATGCTATCGTATAATATTCCACAAGCACTGTCTTCACCTAATTCTGGAATCTTGGCTAACAACTCTCAGTTCCCCTTCATGGAGAGTTTGCTAAGCCCCTGAACCAACCACCTCCCCTATTCAGGTCCCATTCTCCAGGGCCAGGTGCCAAACAACCAGCTAGGGCCAGGCCCGAAGCCCAGAAGCCCACATCATTATTCAAATTAGCCAGTACCCAGGAAGCTTTCAAACCCACTCCTCTTGCCATCTGTCAGTCACTCCCCGCAGTCCCAGCTGACTATGATCCTGCCCCCGTCTGCAACCCCTGTGTATCCTGCATGGCAGGCTTCTCTTCTTCTTTCAGTTGGAGACACAAGGAAAAGGAGCTCTGCCCTTCAAGCCTCTGTCAGTGTGGTGGGTCCCACCACATGCAGTACCTTCAAGATCTCATGACCTACATGTGTCCAAAGGCCTCATCCTGCCTAGTCACTGTCATCCCCAAAGAACTGGACCTTCCCTCCGAAAATACCAGGAACATCTGAGTGCTTGTTTCATATCACAAAACTCTTGTTTCCTGGGATGATTTCTCGAGCTTCCTATTCAGCCTCTCAGAAGCCATCTCAGCTAAAACTCTAGGTAACGTTTGGCCCTGGGGCTCATCGCTTCCACCTCCAGCACGTGGGAGTGTTATTTGGGACTGAGGCCTGTGGAAGCCCTTAGGGTCGCACTTTGTGCCTGAGGCACCCCTTCCTTCCTCTGAGAGCTCTGCTCCCCGCCCAGCTGTGGAGCCCACCAAGGAGGCCACTTTCAAAGCATCCACAGACAAGGTCACAGCAAAGACAGGGAGACTCCATTCCACATTTTCATAGTTGCCAATATTCTTTTTTTTTTTTTTTTAAGATTTATTTATTTGACAGAGATAGAGATAGCCAGTGAGAGAGGGAACACAAGCAGGGGGAGTGGGAGAGGAAGAAGCAGGCTCATAGCAGAGGAGCCTGATGTGGGGCTCGATCCCATAACGCCGGGATCATGCCCTGAGCCGAAGGTAGACGCTTAACCGCTGTGCCACCCAGGCGCCCCATAGTTGCCAATATTCTTCTTCTTCCCTCACCTTCTCTGCCTCTAAGGTTTGCTTGTGACATAAGAACAGGATGAAGCCATACTTTCCTTCTATTACTTCTTCTCAGGACAGACTTTCTTTCTCCTCAGACTAAACAGTAGAAACACTTCTACAACCATAAAATGGTCAGTTCTGAGAAAATACCTGGCCTTCTGTCACAGTAGATGCTCTTGTTGGGATCCCCGGGATAGATCTGTGTCACTGGGAAGGCAGACAGACGCCATGAGAAGGGACCAGTGGAAAGCCGGAAGTCAGTGGAAGTTCCCCTGATCTGCCTGGTAAAGGCCAGATCTGTGGGGCAGAAACACAAAATGGGGGAATTCCATGGAAATTCCTAATAAGAAAATTTTATCAGCAGCATTTGAAACTGAGTTTTCTGGCAGACGTGGTATGCTGGGCGGGTAGTTTCTATTTCTTGGAGCCATCATTAAAGAGAGAGATTTATAGCCCAAGATGGAGAAGACCTGGGACCTGTATCCTGTGAGAACTTCTGGGGGACTCCGAGCCTAAAAAAGAGATGGTTTGTGCTCGGAAAGGGAGGAATGAGAGCAGCCTCTTTAAGAGAGGACAACCACAGGTGCCTGGGTGGCTCAGTTGGTTAAGCATCTGCCTTCAGCTCAGGTCATGATCTCAGGGTCATGGGATCGAGTCCCACACTGGGCTCCCTGCTCAGTGTGGTGTCTGCATGAGATTCTCTCTCCCTTTCCCCCAGCTTGTGCTCTCTCTCTCTCTCTCACTCTCTCATATAAATAAATAAAATCTTTTGAAAAAGAGGGAGAGAACAATCAGAGCTACCATCTACAGAAAGTGCACAGGCCCCAGACACCTCCCGCGAATACACCTCAGAGGCTGGGCACCAGCCTTACACTTCTTGAACCAAGGAGGAAACCGAGGCTCAGAGATACGAAGTGACTTTCCCAGGTGACACAGTGACAGCTGCCAGAGCCAGGATTCAAACCCAAGGATGGGCACCAAAATCAAGTCTCTGAGCCACTGCCAACCTCTCAGTGAACACGTGTCTCTCCTGATGCCCGACCGCAGCGGGATCCATGGTCTGCCCTCTGGTGAGGTCTCTTCCAGTGTGACCGCCCAAGCTCCAGCTCCTCTCATCCCTGCCAGCAAGGCCCTGGTATTGGAGGAGCCTCAGTAACAGCCGCCATGTTGCTCTCCAGAATAATGGAAGGATCAAACCCCAGGATATATTTTTATGTGAAAAGCAAGGTGGAGAAAAGTATGCATCTTGATTTGGGTGACCCTAGAAGCAGACTAGGAGACAGAGATTTGGGTACAAGTAGTGTATTTGAGAGTCGATCCCAGAAAACTGGTAAGGCTAGGAGAAAGTCAGATGGCGGGGGCGGTGGGGAGCAGCCAGTAAGTGTGTGTTTCCCAGCAAGTTTCCTTGGTGGGTAACCAGGGCTTAATACTGCTGGAGAGCTCTGGGGGTCAGTGTAGACAGTGTGCGCAGACCACGCAGTTTTGTGGATTCGACCTGGAGTGTGCACACATTTTATGTAATTATAAAATAACTTTTAACCAATTGTGTAGATTCATACGTATTATTTATATGTTAAATTGTCATTTTAAAATCACAGTGTTAAAAGGCAATCCCTACAAAATGAAACTAAAATTAAACAAATGAATAAATCCATGTCTTGAGCAGATGGTATGATCACACAGACAGACAGAACTATGTCAGGTGGTTTTATAATACAGTAATCTGGGACGCCTGGCTGGCTCAGTCGGAGGAGCACGTGACTCTTGATCTTGGGGTCCCAAGTTTGAGCCCCACATGGGGTGCAGAGATTACTTAAATAAATAAAACTTTGAAAAATAATTATTAAAAGTAAATAAATACAGTAACCTGTTCATCCTCTGTGGGATATGCCCAACTGACATCAATTTAATGAGGAAAAAAAAAATTTAAGCCATTTTCAGTAATCATAGCATTGGTGGTAGGGTGTTATTGTAACTGACACAACAAACCAGAGTGGCATCAGACAAAGGTGGCTCCTTTGGGAACTGGGATATTATTTGATGGGAGAAATAGGAAATACAGATGCAAGATCAAAGACGTAGTAAAAATGATACCAGTTTTAATCAGAAGTTTCGATATAAAGATGTGTTTTTCTCTTTAAAACAAAATATGTATGTCCTACCTGTACCCACCAAAAAGCCCTAGAAACAATGGTCAACCCAGTAGCAACGAGCACCTCAAAACCCAAGTTGTGGGTATCTAAATGTCATGTGTCACTGAGAGAAACAAGGGTTGAGCGGAGGCTGAAAGAGAAAATGTACAAGATGAGTCTGAGAACATACCACCAAACCAGACAGCGAGATGCTACCAAAAAACCACGTGGTCAAGTCAAAAGGACTCAGGACTCAAATTAAAGAGTCTCCCACAGGCCAGACACAGGAGAATTTGGATCTCAATAAAAAAAAACAATTTGCCATGCACTGAGACCCCTCCAACAGTTTCTGTCCATGAGTGCAAAATGAGAGCAAGAACAAAACAAGCTCACCGGTGTCCTACATCGAAAATTACAGAAGCAACGCACTGGGAACCCTAGGAAATAAGACAAAGAATCCAGCATTAATTTTTCTCTCCCCTATAAACTGTATCTTGGATGACGGAGAAGCTTTTCTTTAAAAAGTGATTCAGATATTGAATGACAAAGAAATGATGGGTTAAAATGATCCTTGCTCAAAGGGACCGTCAGTGGTTGCTACCCAGAGAAGAGAGTCAACCAGACTTCCTAACAGGAGTACAGAGTGTCCTGCGGGATGAAGGCCAGCTGACCTTGAACAACACAGCAGGGGGAGGGGCAGTTAGGGACGCTGACCCCACCCCGTGAGTCGAAAATCCGTGTACAACTTTTGGCTCCCCAAACACTTAACTACTGGTAGCCTTCTGTTGACCTTACCAATAACATGAACGGTCAACGAACACATATTTTGTATGTTACATGTATTACATATTGTCTTCTTACAATAAAGTAAGCTAGAGAAAAGAAAACGTGATTAAGAAAACGAGAGGGACGAGAAAACCCGTTTATGGTACCACACTGTATTTATTTTTAAAAATCTGCATCTAAATGGACCCCCGCAGTTCAAACCCCTGTTGTTCAAAGGGCAGCTGGATTCTTGCCAAACAACTAACCCTGAATCTGATCAAAACTCTAGATCTAAGTACTGATTTACAGGAAATACCAGGGCCGAAGGAACATGTTAAACCACACCACTGAAATGCCATCAGCAAAACGCAGACTGTGGGGGATTCTTTCAGAAAAACAACCCGGTTTTTCAACAAGTATATCTCAAGGGTGAAAAGTAGATTAAAAGAGACCAAAAAGACCCATGAACCAATTGCAATATATGGAAGGTATCTGCATCTTATTTCAAACAAATACATGATTTTCTAAAATTATGTAATAAAATTGGGAAATCTGAACAGATTGGATAAATAAATAATAATTATTAATACTTTGGGGGTATGGTCAAAGGATTTTGATTTTTTTAAAATAATCTCTGTATTATAGAGACATATACTGGAGCACTTAAGAGATGAAATGATACTTGGGGTTTGTTTAAAAAATAATATAAGGCAGGGATGTGTGGAGGATACGGGAAAACAAGACTGGTCCCTAGTTGATCATTTTTTGCGCTGGGCCCAGGGTGCTTGAAGATCTGTTATACAGTCCTGCCTACCTGATTCTGGATGGTATTTTTCACAATAAAAGTTAAAGTTTAACACACACACACACACACACACACACACACACACTAAAAATTACTATCAGTGGCCAGTTTTGCTCCAGGGAGGAAGGGAGGGAGGGACGGAGCAGAGGTAAGGCTGAAGCCAGCAGCCAGGCCACGGCATCCATTGCCTCTGCAGAAGAGGTGGGTCCGTGCCTCCGGCATCGGGAGGACCTCCCACAGCAGCATATGGAGACTTAAGAGCATGGGCCTTGGCATGAGGTGGTTCCCCAGCTCTGTCGCTTAGTTACCCAGAGGGGCTCCAGTGTCCTCACCCGATGAGCGGGGGTCACGGTGGTCCACACCCGTCCACACTCGAGCGGATCCGGTGAGCTGATACACGGACGATACTTAGCAAAGCTCCTAGGTCCTAATACATAATTGAAAAAGTGGTAACTATTCTTACATCAGTGTATGATTGTATTAGTATATGATTGTGTTATTGTATCATTCTCTACCTTCCCTGGGAGCTACCATGGCCCAAGCAGAGGCTCTGGGCGCCGTGACTCCGAGGAGCCCCAGCTGGTGGCCCAGACCCCGCACCTGTCTCCATCTCTCCCTGGTCCTCCGTGGCCCCTTCGAGGTACAGATGCCACCCGGAAAACCGAATGGAGCTTTCATCTCAAACCTCGACTATCCAGAGCCTCCCTGTCCCTCTCGCCCTCCTCTCTCCCTTTCTGTCTCTCCTCCCTCCTTCCTTCTCTCCCTCTTCCTTCAAGCAGCACTTTCCACCATGACAAGTGAAGCGATAATCTAAGCAATAATTTAACTCCTTGCTTCCTACTTAAAAATCCCCCTAATTACTGGGTAATGGGTCCACAGAGGCACTCAGGCTGGGTGAGCTCTGCCCCGCAGGCACGGCTATAGTTCATCTGTCTGTTCCCTAATAGCGCTCTAAAGTTCACCCTTATAAACATGTCACTGAGCCCGTAATTGAGTGACTGGTCATTAGGTTCCACGCGTGGTTCCTGTGGGTCACCGATCACTCAGGGGTGATGGATCTTTCTCCAATACCTCGGCTGGGCAGGCCACAGAGCTCTCTATCACCTCTGAGCAGAACATTACTTTCCGGGAAGACCACAGTGAGCCCCGGTAGGCTGTCTTAACTGTGGAGCTCCACCAGGAAGGGTCAGACGGAGGAGAGATCAGGGCAGGAGCACACATCCTGCTGCTCCACTCACGCACCTTCCCAGAAGCCTGTCCTGGAAGGGTCTTCTAGGCGACGCTGAAGCTAAGACACTGCAAAGCCATAGAGATTCGGTGCAAGAATAATTGCATGGGGCGGGGGGTGGGGGGGTTGGGTCAATTTGAGAATAGAGGCGTTGTTGTAAGACAAGGAAAAAGGATTGGAGTTTTGTTTACTAGACTTGGCTCATTGCACCGGAAACATCTATTGCCTCTGAGCTGTGCACCCTCGAGTGAGTCACTGGACCTCTCTGTTCCTCAATTTCCTCATTCATAAAATAGAGATGATTGCGCCTGCTTCCCTCCCACGCTTGTGCTGAAGACTGAGTTAAAGCACATCGAAGTGTCTAACAGTGTCCAGCACCTACTAGGTAATCAACAAATGCTAGTTCATTCTAAATAGACCTACCATGTCCCTCTGCTTTCATCAGAAATGCTTTTTTTGTGTTTTGATGATGATGGAGACAGAATAACATAGTGGCTAAGGGCACAAGCCTTTGATGTTAGGCTGATTAAAACCAAATTCCAACTGCACCCCCTTAATCCCTGTGTGGCCCTGGGCAAGTTATGCAACCTCTCTGAATGTCAGCTTCCTCCTCCATGAAATGGGAATGTTAACAGTGGCAATCTCATAGAGTTCCTGTAGGATTAAATGAAATAATGCACGTAATGATTTAGCATAGTGATTGTCAAGTAGCTGGAAGTTATCCAGTAGCCCAGTAGATGAAGAGGACAGCCAACACCCTAGAACGGATCAGCTTTCTGAGGACAGAAGAGTGTGGGGTAAGAAGAGAATAGAGCCTAGAATAGAACGTTGTTGGTCACAGAGATTATATGAATGTATTAATCCTAAAAACGAATATTTATTTATCAGAACCTGTTATGGGCCAGGCATTCTGCCAGTGGGATGAATCTGGAAGATAAAGCAGGTGCACTCCCCTGAGCCCTTGAAGACCTTCGTGTAGAAGAAAAAGAGGAGCCAGGATGAAATTAGAACCACAGCCACGATTTACTGAGCACTTACTATCTGCCTGCACATGGACGAAAACCAGACATGGTGGGCCTTCTTTGGATGCCCTTGGTTTTCATCCCACCCCACCTGGAGGCCGTACCTAGCACCTTCATCAGATGCCTCCTGCCAAAGATCCAGGTGCATGAGGCATTAATGGGAAACTGATATCTTGCTGAAGATCCCAAGGACGTGGGAGGGAAAGCTTCACATTGCTCTTCATACAGGAGAAACGCAAACAAATCCCCTGTTCTTCTCCCAGCATCCCAGTCCCACCACACCATGTTTCCTTCCCCTGCCTCCTGCCTCACCTCTCTCCTCTCTCTGCCTGACCCTGGCCGTGGCCTCTCCAAAGCCACTCTGTGACGCCCGTGCAATGTCGTTCCTGCCTCCAGTTTGTGGGCCCCACTTATCCCAGCAGGGGCCAAATGCAACTTGCTCTTCCTGAAGCATGTGCCTGGGGGAGCCTCCATCGCCGCCTCCCTCAATCCCAAGCTGCTTATCAAAGAGTTTTGTTGTTTATGGTGGAATTCTTCAAGAATTCATCAAACCAAGCAGGCCTCCTGGGGGAAGCAGAAGGAGAGGCAGGGAAAAGATGCTGTACTGAGAATAGAAGATTCTCAAAAGACATGGAGAAAGCAGGAGTTTTTGTCCCTACCTCCCCATTATCTTGCATTCAAACATCAGCCCTGGGTGTGATATCATTATCCATATTTTACAAAGAAGTAAATTGGTATCCCAGGAGAATAAGGAACTTGTGTAAGGCCATAAGCATGGATGCCGCAGAGCTGGGGTTCAAACCCGGATGTACCTGACTCTTTCCACTTCACATCAGTGAGAAGGAGTAAGGGAGGCAGGGGACACGGGACAGACCCAGTGAAATCCTGCACTCAGACCCTTCGTGTGTGCTTTCTGAGAAGCAAGACGTGTACCACACTTTCGGGGCTGTGTGGGGGAAAGAAGGTTCTGGTTGTCTTCCTTTTCATAACTGGACTTCTTATCAATAGCGGCAGGAAATAAGAAACCAAAATCGTCTGAACTGTTTGTAGAGTAAGAGTTAGTGGGTCCCTAATAAAGTGGTTTCCTAAAAGAAACTATATGAATTTCATGTTAGCTACTTTAACTCCTCAGAAAGTATGAGGAGTGCTCTAAATGAGAGAGGCTATCAGGCAAGTCACACCAGAGAAGGGAGATCTGAGGCAAAACTCAGGCCCCTGGCTCAAACCCGACCACCAGTTGTCC
The DNA here is from genome assembly GCF_024610735.1 of Ursus americanus. Taxonomy (NCBI): domain Eukaryota; kingdom Metazoa; phylum Chordata; class Mammalia; order Carnivora; family Ursidae; genus Ursus; species Ursus americanus. Next base: position 19,859,069 of record NC_142148.1, read on the forward strand.
GTACCTGGGCACATGACGGACTTGCTGCATATGCCCATTTCCCCGTAAGTAAAACCCACCTGCTAAGCAGCATACAGAAGCTTGTGAATTAGAAACACGATCACCTTTAAAGACAATGAATTAATATTTTGTTTAAAATTTTCAGAGTATTCTGATAATGCCCAGGATAGGCAGTACCTGGAACATTAGGGGCTCTAGCTTTCTAGAGTGAGTTTCTTGAATCTGTTAATACTGATGACATCCCTTCCTCACCCACCCTATAAAACCAGGTCTGGAGTTTGCCAAAGAGCTGTCTTCATTCCAGACATGGCGCAAGGACCCAAGATTGCGATTGCCTCGATCTGAGTACTTCAGACACAGTGATATTCATGAGGACAGAAGAGGGAAGAATCACTAGTAAACAGGGATTCAGTTAAGGTTACCAGGAAAAAACAGCCACTGGAGACCTCTGGGGGACACACCCCCAGCCCTCTTCCTCATCCTCTCTCTCGCTCAATCCACAGAGCTTCACCCCTGGAGGCAGGCAGGCCAGGTTTCCACAGAGCCAGGTAGAGACAGCGTTAATACCTTCAAGAAACTTGCCCTGAGTGTGACAGGGAAATGAGATTGGTTCTCACCTTTTAAAACATGTAGCCTCCCCGGTGGGTCACAAGGGCTGTTCCGAAGAGTGTCAATCAGGGAATGACAGATGGGTAGCCTATGGTGGGTCACCAGTGTTCTCCCTGCTAAGAGAGGCCCAGCACTCAGACACACGAGAGCTGACAGCCGGTCCACAGGACTTAAGTCCAACTGGGACTGTGATTTCTCTGTATTAAGGACCCCTTCAGTGTGGCCTGTCCTCCTCTCCTGCCCGGACACTGGAAAAAGCTCCACTTTCTTCCAAAATACCTGCACTACACCTTCCACCTAAAGATGGCACGAGTTGGCGTGGGAAGGAGAATGATATCTATCTTCTATGGAATTCTCACTACTATGTATCAGACTATGAGCATTATTGATTATTACCTTGATCCAATAATAAATACTATCATTACTCCTATTTTGCAGATGGGAAAACTGAGGATCAGAGAGGAATCAAATCTAGCAAGTGACAGAGATAGATTTTGAATCCAGGCCTTTTGATTCCAAAACCTGAACTCTTAACCTCTAAGTTATATGTAATTATATCCTGATTTCTTTTCTTTTTTTTTTTTTAAGATTATTTATTTATTTAATTGACAGAGATAGAGACAGCCAGTGAGAGAGGGAACACAAGCAGGAGGAGTGGGAAAGGAAGAAGCAGGCTCATAGCAGAGGAGCCTGATGTGGGGCTCGATCCCACAATGCTGGGATCACGCCCTGAACCGAAAGCAGATGCTTAACCGCTGTGCCACCCAGGCGCCCCTATATCCCGATTTCTTTTTTTTTTTTTAAGATTTTATTTATTTATTTGACAGATATAGAGACAGCCAGCGAGAGAGGGAACACAAGCAGGGGAGTGGAAGAGGAAGAAGCAGGCTCATAGCAGAGGAGCCTGATGTGGGGCTCGATCCCACAATGCTGGGATCACGCCCTGAGCCGAAGGCAGACGCTTAACCGCTGTGCCACCCAGGCGCCCCTATATCCCGATTTCTTATTGTTGAGATGTGTGTATCACAAAATATGGTGTTTTTGTTAAATTGTATACATACTATATATGGCTGTATGAGCTACCTATAAGTAGTGGAAAATTAGGAAATTTTCAGCTTTGTGCTTTTCTTACTGAATTTTTACAGTAAGCATGTGTTACTTTAAAGTTGATTAATTCAGCTTTTTCATTAGGAAATGTTCCAAATATTTATATATAAGTACCACGACTAATACCACAAAACTACTTAACCACCACTCAGATTTAACAAATACCATTTCATCGTATTGGCTTCAAAATTTTTTAAGAAAAAAAATTCCAGATAAAATTGAGACACTCCCCCATCCACCCCACATCTTGTCCTTACACCTCCAGGCTCCCCAGTGCGCTCAGTTTGGAGTGCCACCTTCTTAACCATGTTTTTACATCTTTACACGCGTAGGTATTCTCCTCAGGAAAACACACACTACACATGCATGTTTATAGAAATAACATTTAGAAATCCTGCTGGCTTCTAATATGTACTTTCCTTTCACAGGCATCTTCAACTGGCTTTTCTCCATCCTGCTAAGTTACTCATTGTATCTCCATCCACAATTTGTCAACCTTGTATGGTTCGAGATCACACCTGCCTCCTTGTTTCATGTAGGATAGAGTTTGTGCTTCTGTTTTATCGTTCTCCGTGTTGTTTGGGGCTACTTTCAAAAGGAGGAGGGGGATATGAAACCACATCTCTCTGATTCTTGTCCTGCATCTATTTTAATGAGCCCATGGTTTTGGTTCTTTGGTCTGACAATCGTATGAATTGTGTGAATAGATTTTCCCACATTAAACCATCCCTGAATTCCTAGGATTAGCTGTACGTGTTTCATGGTGTGGTTTTGCTTGTTTGGCTGCATTGCCTTGTTGATATTTCATTTACGTTTTTCTCACGTATATCCGTAAGTGAGACTCCATTTTTATATTAAGGTCAATTTGCATCATTAAGTAAATTGGAGAACTTTCCACCCTCCTGTACTCTCTGAAATAACTGTTCATTGAAGGTTTGGGAAAAGATGTTCATAAAACCATCTGTGCCTAATGCTTTTGTGGGGAGAGGACTTTTATTACTGACACAATTTATTTAATGAATGTGGGCCTATTCACATCCTCTATTTCTTCTGGAGAAAATCTGGGTCGGTAATCGTTTTTGAGAAAAGTGCCCATTTTATCTACATTTTCCAATCTTCCTGTTTACAATCCTCTTCTAGCTGTAGCTCTCTACCCCCTTTCCTTTCCGATATTCTCAGGTCCACCTTCTTTCTTTTCCTCTTGCCCATCTTGCCAGAGGACTGCCCAAGTTGCCAGTGTAGAGAAACAGAAACAAAAATTCTGGCCATCCAGTGCGTTTTTACATACCTACCTGCCTACAGAAATTGCTTTTCCAAAAAAAAAAAAAAGGCAGAAGAGAGGCTAATTCTGTTTCTAGAAAGACCTTATTCTCACCAAATGAGGGAGTGCATCAGAGCCCCCACATAAAGGCAGCACAACCTGCTCATGGCACCATCCAAGTTCATGACCGCAAGGAGACACACCTGTGTTCACATGCTTCCCCTCCCACATGGGTGGCCATGAACAAATGGAAATAAAGATGCCCGTCTCGAAGGCTATGGGAAGGATTACGTGGAAGAATCAGGCAAAGAGTCAGGATGTGTGAGCAAGTGAGTGAGTGAGTATATGAGAGCCAGAGCTAAGGAGGCATGGGTTCAAATCCCAGCTCAACTGCTTGCCAGCTCTGGCCCTGGGCACCCTGCTGGTGTGCGCAAATGAGATAAAGACTTACTGGAGTTGTCATGGAAATTAAACTGCAAGTCTGTTTGGCAGAGTGCTTAACACAGAGAGAGCAAATATTCAAGAATCACTGTTGTGGCTAACACTACGATTACTATGAGCGTTACTTCGTTACTTCGGTGAAGGCCTTAGCTCAAGGCCATTCAGAGCGCAGGCCTGGAGTCCCCTCTCCCTCATTCCTCTCTTGGCTGCAGCCGTGACGAGGACAGTGCAGTCCTGGCAGGTCTAAGTGTGGCTCAGCTCTGACCCCCAAAGCTAGCACGTTCCCCCTAACAGCTGCCCCCAGCAAATAGGAAGCCTCCCCTTTCTACTGGTAGAAAGTGTGGGTCTGAAAATACAGAATTCCCTAACCAGTGACTCCCTAGCCTTTCTACTAAAACTCTCAATAGTGGAATTACACCCAAGGCTGGTAAAATTACACCCTGTGTCTGCTTGTATAACTTAGTGGTTTTTAAATCAAGCTCCCCAAAGTCTTAGGGATTCCATAAACCAACCTTCCCTCTGCCTCAACCACACGCTAATGTAAACAGAACACATTACCCTTCCCCAGCCCACTTCACCCAGAATTTCAAATAATGGGCATTAACATGAATCTTCACTTAAAGAAAGAGTCCACAGTCTAACACCCACCCAGGGGTGGGAAGCATCCACATGGTTCAGAGCCAGGACTCTCCATCTCCCCTTTGGCCTCATGTCTATATTTAAAACAGAAGAAAATCTCATGAACCCCTTTGGATCTCAGTTTCCACATCTATAAAATAAGAATGACGATAACTGGCTGACAGCACGGCGGGAGGCGGAAATGAAGGCATCAGCACGGAATGGTTGTAGGCGATGTGTGGTCATGTCCGAGTGGTCAACGTTCTCTCCCACGCACACGTGCACACCGGCTTCTTCAGTTCTTTCTAGCCTAATACTTTCCTCTCCTGGGAACACACCTACGTTGTCTTGAGAGAGCATGGCCCAGTGAGGAAGGCTGGAGGAGGTGAGGCACAAGCAGCTAACAAGCCCAAGGAGGCTCTGGCACCGTCATGGGAGAAGCAGAAGGAAGCCGCGGGGGCCGATGTTGAAATGCCTGGGGCTGAGCGACGGTCCAGGCTCAAGGGACGCCAGTGGACATGGCAAAGGGGGGCTTCCACGCAGCTGCTGTGCAGTCACCGTGAGCCAGAGCAGACCCTGACCCTCGCAGCAGGGGTAGCAGGTGTCAGATGAGTCAGAAGGCAGGAGGGCTGGAGGAGGGCTGGCTCTGGTGCAGCCATCCGTCCAGCTGAGCGGGGCACGTTCAGATGTCCAGGACGATGACGTCCAATTGGTTTCATCATATGGGCAAACCAGCTACTGGGCACTGGCTGCCTAGAATGTCACGCGGCTCACTGGCCCCGTGATTGCCTGGTGATGTTCCAGGCAAAAGAGGAAGCAGCCTAGTATCCAGGTCACCTATTTGAACCCTTACACTAGATAGAATGAAGTCTCCTTTTCCCTTCTCCTGTGTGTCATCTCCCAAGAGGATGCTTCAGATGCGGCTAACGTCGTGTCCCAAATGCCACTGCAAATGTTTCATTTGTATTAGCTTCTTTAGTCTGCTGCAAACACAGGTAGGCTAACTGTGGTTATGGTTTGGCTTTGTTTTTTAAGCTCCCTTCTTCTAGAAATACATATGAAATGTTAATGGACAAAACCACAGTGTCTCTGAATCTGAGGTTTGCTTCATAATAATCCAGGAGTGATGGCAGGGTATAGTTGGAATAAGAGTGCCCACACGTTCATAATCTTTGCAGCTGGACGATTGATTGGTACGTGGAAATTCACATGCTAAGCTCATTACTTTTGTCTAAGTTTTGTATATGTTTCAAATTTTCCATTAAAAATGTTTTCTTAAAAAACGCTGTTAGATATTTATATTAGCTCCATTTACATACATGAAAACTGGGGCTCAGAGGTTAATTACATTTCTAAGTTCAAAGAGCTAATAATCCGGCTGTGGGAGAGGCCAAGTTGTGTCGCTCAGAAAGCCCACTGAGTGAGCCCCTCACTGCCCACCTGCAGCCAAGGCACAGACTCCAGCAGTCAGCCCCGTCAGTGTCTCCATGGCACGGGGCCACCTCACCCAAGGCCACATCCTTCCCAGGGACGCCAACATCCCAAGATGGGGCAAAGCAAGGTTATAACAGTTCAGCCACTTCAACATAACCTAGCACAATTTCGATGGGCAATGCTCATTCCAGAGCTATCTTCTGGGTCAGCCCAGCCAATGCTGGACCCACATCCCAGGTCTTGCTGGCCCTCCTGTCTTTTACGGGCATCGATCGCAAACTACCATCTTGCCTCCCGACCTGCATCTCATCATTTCCTTCTGGGGAGCCCAACCTAGACACAGGGGAGCCAAGGTCTGGACCGGAATCTGTCTGAATGGGCAGCATGAGTGAATCTGCCAGAAACGGGGTGGGAGCGGCGGCCCCCGATGAGCCCCTCAGTGCTCAGGGTTTGGCGCCCAATCGGCTTCCCTGACTGGTGCTGAGGAAGCCTGCATAGATCGGAGCCCATGAACATCGACAGACAAAATGTAAGAGTAGTCCCGTGTCTAAGACTTTCTGAGCAGCAGGAGGGCACTGCTACTAAGTTCAGAGAAGACCTTCCTGGCATCAGTTCTCGGCAGGCCCAGCTGGATGCAGCTGCAAGAATACTTTGAAGGTAGCAGCTCATGCCCCGGCCCAGGAAGCCCACCTGAGGCCTCCCAGCAGCCGGACCTCGGAGGCCAGGCCCGCTCCCCAGCACCTCCACAAGGAAGCAGCTCAGCGAGCCGCCCGAGCCAGCAGGTGGCTCTGAAAATGCCCCATGTAATTAGAAATCTCATTTCCATTCCTGGTCCCTGGTTTGCATGGCAAAGAGAGTAGTTTTTCTGGAATGAATTATCCCCTCCCTGCAGATGTCTTCAAAGGCTTATAATCCAAAACGGGCTCTCCAAGACCCAGCCTCCCCAGGGCCGCCCAGGCACACAGGAAGTCACTCCTTTGTGGGCACAGATGGGCTTTTGAAAATGTAGGAAGGGTGCTGATGTGGCAGAAAAGTGCTGGCCATGAGGGCAGGAGTCGGTGTCCCTGGTGCCCGGATCTCAGGGGAACTCCGAGTCCTTCGCCTTCACTGGGGCTGAGCTCACACGGTTTGCCTGGGACGGTCCCCGCTGCAGCACTGTGTGTCAGGCGTCTCAGACGCCCCCTCGTGCTGCGCACTTGCCACTTGCCCACTCTGCCTTCGCTCCCAGTTTGCCAAGGTCAAAAAGGAGAGGAGCTAAGGTCAATCAGCTCCAGTGGGTAGAGGCCCTTCTCTCTAAGTCAAATTGACATATATATATATATATATATATACACACACAATATTATATATTATATATTTTATATTTTTATAAATTCATATATTAGATTCATTTTATATATTTGTATATTACATTATTAATTTATATATAAATATATATTTAGATACACAAACTATATAAATATATTTGATATATAGTATTATAAATTAATACTATATACATTATATTATATACATTATATAATGCATGTATAATACATTATATCATGGTATTATAACATAATATGGTATAAATAATACTATTTATAACACTATATATGTTTCATAATACTATATATACCATATACATGCATCCATCCATTTATTTCTAGCAAACGGGTATTAAGTTCCTACTGTTTGTCATGGCCAAATAATAACAGAGATTAAGGAGCTGATGAAGGGGTTCTTTACCTGCAGGGGTCCATAGATGGCTTCTTGGCAGGTGGAAGTCTGTAAACTCTCTAAAATTACTACAAAACTCTGTGTTGAGGTGCCCATAATCTAAGAAGTTTAACTGATGAATGGTTAATGACCCCATAGCACTGTGTCTCAAGATGTGCTCTATGGACCACACATACTGCAATCCTCCAGCCTCTTGATTGTCAGAGTGGTGCACAAACCAGCAGCTTCGGCATCGCGGAAGAGCTTGCTAGAAATGCAGATTCTCTGGCCCCACCCTGGACCTACATAATCAGAGTCTTCTTTCTCACTTGACCCCCAGGTAACTCCTGTGCACATGACAGTTTGAGAGGCACTGGTTCTGGGGCAACGGTGTTGTCAGGGGCCCCCAGTGAACCGTACCTTCCAGAGGAAGCAATACAAGGCTGGGTCCAGGCCTCAACAAGACAGAGCAGCTTCTCCTTCCACATTCGAAGGAGCTCTGAGATGACATGGAGAGAGAAAGGCCCAGCTGTCCCAGCATCCCCGCTGAGCCAGCCCCAGCCAACCTGCTAAATGTGTCTGCACGAGTGACCACCATCCAGATCTTCCCCAGCCAAGTCCGGTCCAGGTTGCAGAGTTGTCAGAAGAAAGTGAAACGAGTATCTGAAACAGAAATTGCTGTAAAACCACCCCCAGAACTTAATGGTTGGATACAACAATATGCATTTGCAGGATCTCTCCCTCCCCACATGGTCTCTCCCCTCTGTCTCTCGAGAGGGTAGCTGGGTTTCTTATGTAGTACTTCGGGGCTCCCAAGCATGCAAAAGAGGGAGTTGCCAGGACTTCTTAAGGCATAAGCACAATGGCACTTCCTCTGTATTCGACCAACTGAAGGAAGTTACAGCCCAGTCCAGATCCAAGAGAAGGGCATGAACACTGGGAGGGATGGTTCACTGAGTGCAATCAGCATCCTAGACCACCGGAGTTCTCAAACAAGCTGCACACTGTGTTGACCTAGAGAGATTTAGACAGTGCTGATACCTAGGCTTCCTCCCCAGAGACTCGGATTTAACTGGCATGGGATGTGGCATGTTTTTAAGTTCCCTGGAAAGTTCGAACATTCAGCAAAGTGTGATAACCACCAATCTATAGTGCTTGCTAAAAAGTGCAAATTCCTGGGTCTCACCGAGGAGTCCAAGACTTTACAAGCAGGCCAATGGAGGGTCACCTTCTAAAAGGGCTCCCAAGGACACCTGCCTCCTGGAACTCACACACTTCTGTATCTCCCTCTGTCCAGTAGTCCACAAGTCACTGAGTCCTGCCATCAACCACATGAATAAGTTTGGGAGTAGATTATTCCCCGGTCAAGTCTTCAGAAGAGTCCTCTGTCCTGGAAAGCACCTCGGCTACAGTCTCGTGAGAGATCCTAACACGGGATCCAGCTGAGCCCTGTCTGGCTCCCTGGCCCACAGAAGCTCTGAGATTATAAATGTGCCTTGCTTGAAGCTACTAAATATTGGTTAATTTGTTAAGCAGCAATAGATGACTAACACAGGGTCTGAGTACATTTTTAACCATCTCTCCCGACAGTTTGTATATTAAAATTTCAGAATTGCTCCAATGTCTGGTGGAAATAAAGACTAAATGGGGCATCCAAGGAAGCCTTTAGAGAACAGATAATGTTGGGCTCTGTTGGTTGAATAAGAGACGGCCAGGTGCAGAAGAGACAAAGACTCCGGGAGCTGGAAGAGCATTCACCCTCAGGCTAGGATACTCTCCCCTCCGCCTCCACCACCCTTTGCACCCAACTCACCCTCCAGTTCTCCGATTAGATATTATTTCAGTTAGGAGGCTTTTCTATCTACCCCAGGCCGTGTAAGTGACATGTTTGGTGCCCCAAGAGCCCCTGCCCTATGCCCCTGAAAGCAATGCCTGACACAAAGGCTTGCAAGCAGGTAGTTTATTTTGGGGAGTGATCCCAAGGAGCAAGAGCAGAATACTGGGAAGAATGAAACAAGAGGGCAGTAAAGCCAATCCAAAAATGTTATGGAGCTGTGGGTAACTGGGACTCGTCCCGCAGGGGATCCTCTATGAGCCATGGGAATGCTTTTCAGAATTTCTACCCGAAGTGCAAAAAGTGGGGGCTCCTGCCCTCCATTGGCCAAAAGTGCTTCATGGGTTGTTAGCTCCTTTGTTCTTCCAGAAATCCCTGTGCTTCCAAATTGAGTGGGTTCACACAGGCCTCCCACGCCTCAGTGGCAGGACAGAGCCATGGTGGAGGGCAAGGGGCTCAGCTGAGACAAGAAGCTGCCGTGTGAACCTGAGCGCGGCAGGTTAATGGAGCGGTGAGTGAGGTCCAGGGTGCGAGGGGTGCGGAGGGACAAGAAGATACGATATTAGGCACCAGCAGATCTGACGTATTCCTACTGACAATTTTATAACGGACTCTTCAGTGATTTTCCTTCTTACTAGACTGTACACTCTGGAAAGGAAGAGTCTTGTTTCTTAACACACCCTCATTCCCCTGGCCCCATGCCTAGCACATAACAGGGTGCAGCAAATGTTTCATTAATCAATTAATCTTAGCAGCACAGTTCTTAGGGCCACGAGTCTGGGGCACTGGGACAGTGGGGGTGGTTTGGGCAAAAAGTCAAGGCCGAGCTGGGTCAACTTTTGAGAATGGCAGAGATGGGGGGATCGTGGAGACTTTTGGAAGACCCCAAACATCACAGAAAACTTCTACGAGTTGTTTCAAGTCTTCAAGACTGAAGGGGAAGAAAAGGCCCAGAACAGAACCTGAGAAACAGACCCACCAGCCAAAACAAAAGAGAAACATAGTAAGGACAGTTGGTGTCCTTCTCTGTGGGGCTGCTTTGTGGACAGTAGCCGTCTCGCCTGCAAATGACTGCGCATTTGCTCCCCTCTTCTCCCACCGGGGGGGGTCCCCACCCATAAGTGACCAATCCTGGGACACAAAAGCCCACCCCTTGTGCCCCAGGGTAGACAAACCCTGCAGTGTCACTATGCTGCAGGGCCCCCCACGGATTCACGCTGAGGCTGGTCCAGCCGCGCGCACGGCTCGTCCTAGCGTCCTCCTCTGACCGTCTGATATCCCCTTGCTTCTTCATGAGTTTCTCCTACAGAACATTCCCTCAACGATGCCAGGCTCTGCTTCTAGGGAACCTGACCCAAGAGAGCAAGATTTGTGAGTTGCCATCAACCTAAGCACAGCCAAGCAAGAACATTCCTTAGGGAGGGCAGGTCAAATCTCTGGGCACCTTAAATCTCTGGCAAATTCGATTCAGTTCAGCAGGACTTAACGATGCCCACAATGTGCCAAGCCCTGTATCAGGAGATGCAGCACGTGTTCTCCTATTCCCCACAGCAGCCCTCCAAGGTGGGATATGCGTATGGCTTTTCTACTGCTACATAATCATACCACAAACTCGGCAGCTGAAAACTAGGCAAATGGATTTTCTCACAGTATCTGTGGGTCAGGGGTCCAGGCACAGGTAAGCTGGGCAGTGGTCTCCCATGGAATTCTGGGTCCTCTTCCAGGCGCATTCAGGTTGTTGGTAGACACCAGTCTCTTACTGCTGTCTGATCGAGGTCATGTCTTCTGTCTGTCTGTCAGCTACAGGTCACTTTCAGTTCTTGGAGGCCACCCTCAGGTCCTAGTCATGTGCTTGGCTCCATAGGCAGTTTTTGCTTTCTTCCAGGCTAGCAGAAGAGTATGCGCCATGGCTTGTCTTTTCAAGGCCTCACCTGATTAGTTCAGGCCCACCCAGGATAATCTCCCTTCTCATTAACTCAAAATCAACTGACTAGGAACCATAATTTCATCTGAAAAATCTCTTTTGGCATATAGTGTATCACGATCATGGAAACGACATCCCACAATATCTTGGGGCCCTGCCCATACTCACAGGAAGGGGATGGTACAGAGCATAGACACCAGGAAGCAGGAGCTCCAGATGCCATCTTAGGGTTCTGCTATTGCAGTATGATTATTGCCTCTTTGCTGATAAGGAACTTCAGCCTCAGAGCAGTTAAATTAGTTCCATGCCTTGGATCACACAGCATTTAAGTAGGGAACCAACCCGATTCCCCTCTCTCAGCTGCCCTGAGCTGCAAATAGATGGAGTCTGACCTTTCTAGCTTCCAAAGATACACAACTTTTCCCTCTAAAGAGGCAGGGCTCACAGCAGAAGGAGTAAATAAAAGTCTGGGTCAAGGGCCCACCAACTCAAATGCACGTAGGGACAAGCCAGGAAGTGTAAATGAATGAAGCGTGCATGGGTGAGGCACCAGGAAAAGGTGGTTACCACAGCAGGCCCAGCCTAAAAGCCCTTCAAGTCAATTAAAACATGCACACGTACACACTCTGTCCTTCAGGCAAAGCCGACATGCCCGCCGTAGTAGCCCACCTAGGCAATAACTCGAAAACCCGGGTCTAGACTAGTTCTCCCATGATGACTTTGCTGAAAGGACTCAAGGTAGAGAAAGGGCAGAAATAAGATTCTCGTCCATTCGGGGCAACCTCAGATGAAGCCTAAAGAATCAGAGCCTCCAACTTCTCAGTTTCCTACCAATTGGGTTAGAGAAAGCAAAATGAGCCTGTGTGTGTGTGTGTGTGTGTGTGTGTGTGTGGGTGGGTGTGTGGAGAGCAGTGAGCTCCATGCCATGAGTGAGGGGACACAGGCTGCTCCTTGAACCCAGAGACCCCCTCACCACATGTCCCAGAAATGGAGGAGGTCAAAGCATATATACATATATGAGAGACTGGCAAACATTTCTGCAAAGGTCCAAACAGCAAATATTTTAGACCCTGTGGGCCATATAGTCTCAGTCTCAATGGTTCAACTCTGTTGATGTAACACAAAATCAGCCATAGACATCACACAAATGCATGTAAATGGTTGTGTTCCAATAAAACTTTACTTACAAAAACAGGCAGTGGGCCAAATTTGGCCCACAAACCCTAGTTCCTTGACCCCGGATATAGCGAGTAGGCTTTTGGGTCAGGAGAACTGACTTTAGTTGCCAGCTTTTCCTCTTACCCTCTGTGTGACTCAGAGCAATTTACTTAAATTCTGAACTTCCATTTCCTTGCTCATAAAACAAGAACATCGTTGGCAGCTAGAGAGCGCTAGGGACCAAACATCCGCATGGTCCTCCACATTGCCTAGCCTCCGTTGCGGTTCGGTTGGGCCATGTACCTGCGTTTTGGTCAATGGGATGTGGGTGGAAGTGATGGCAACCACTTCCAAGCTTAACTCTTCAGCACATTCTATGGAAGTGTCTAGTCCTCCCTTCCTCCACTGTGGGGACTCTGGGGCCATGTGTTCCGGAGGGTGGAATGCAACACAGAGGGCCGCCCAACCCCCGGGGTACTGCACAAGAGTGAGAAAGAAAACGTTAGGGGCTTTCTGCATTAAACCACTGAGATGTGGGAGTTTGTACGCTGGGACAGCCAGAGCAATGACCTTAATAGGAACACCTGCTTCCTGGGGTCTTTGTAAGGATGAAAGGGCCCTGGGATGCCAAACACCAAGCCCAGGGCCTGACACATAGGAGGCACTCAATATATATTAGCTGTTATGACTAATTGATTATAAAATGCATTACGAGTGCTTTATGAGGTTTTTTTTTTTTAAGGAAAATTGGGAGACTTCGCTGGAAATAAGTCAAATCACCTAACTTTTCCAAAAGATATCAAACCCACTGAGGTTTTTTTAATGTTGAAAATAACACTTTGATAAGGAAAATGCTGATTCTATGTGTAATACCGCAAAAAAAGGCATCACTTATTAACTCTCTTTAAGAGAAGGAAGGAAGGAGGAAAAATACCCTCTAATTTTTGCATCCCCATTCATGATTTTCTCCGCTCAGCACGAGTTTCCTGAGCAGGTCTGCTCTGTGCTCGCCTTGAGCTGGCTGCTGGCTCAGCCACAGTCCTGCTGCCCAGGGGTCACAGCAGGGGGGCCACGGGGCTCGGCTGAGGATCGCTCAACAGAGCAGGGCGCTCCGTGCCATGAGCAGGGGCCACAGGCTGCTCCTTGAACCCACAGACCACCCCCCACCACATGTCCCAGAAACGGGGGAGGTCAAAGCCCAACTGGGTGTCAACGCAGCTCCCCCCCTTGGATGTGCCAAGCTCCAACAGCAGAGGGAAGAGAAAGCCCAATTAATTCCTAAGTCAAGGGAGAAGTGATATGTTTCTGAGCTGAAGGTAGATTCTGAGAAGGGAATTTTGAAGGTGGAAAAAATGGGGAAGAAGACGCAATGAGGCGAACAGCACTACAGATGTTTCCGAAAGAAATCAAGAGAGAAGTGGGAATCTTTGATCCCGTAGATGAGAAACGTGTTGTCCAAAAGGCACACGGAGAGAACCCATAGGCCAGCTCACGGCTCGTGCACAACAAGCTGCAGAATGAGGTCTGCTCAGACCGGGGCCAAGCCCAAACCCAGGCTCGGCACACCTTCTCCACGTGGCCAGTGTTTAATGAGCACTTAGCGCGCCACACACCATGCCGAGCGCTCTGCTTTAATTACCTCTTTAAACTCAAACTCACCGCAGCCCTGAGAATTCGAAGCATTATTATCAAGCGTCATCTGTGGATTACTGATGAGAACATGAGTCTCGGAGACTATATTCTTCTGGGTCTTGTAGGATTTGAACACCAGCGTCCTCGTCAATTCGAGGTGCCATAACAAGATGGCGTAGACCGGCTGGCAGAACCGAACAGCAATGTGTTTCTCACGGTTCTGGAGAAGGGGGAGTCCGACGTGAGGGTCGGGCTCTGAGGAGGACCTGCTTCCTGGCTTGTAGACGCTGCCTTCTCCAAGTGGCCTTACATGGCAGACAACAGAGAGGGAGGAAGCAAGCTGTCTCATGTCTCCTTCATAAGGGCAACATCCCATCACCAGGGTTCCTCCCTCGTGACCTAATCATGGCCCAACACCCCACTTCCTAATACCATCCCATTGGGAGTTAGGGTTTTCACATATGAATCCGGGGGTCTAAACGTGCATTCCGCAACAAGCGGACTGCTTAACTTCCAGGCTCTAGAGTCTCACGAGCAAACACTCCATACACCAGGCCCTGTTCCAAATCTTTAATGTCTCTCATTTAATTTCCACAGCCCTATGAGGTTGCTACTCTTATCATTCCCATTTTATAGATGAAGAAACCAAAATTAGGAAAGGTTAAATGACTTCCTTCAAGGTCACAGGGCTGACAAGGGGATGTTCTCACTCCAGATCTCACACTTAGAGATGGCCCAGGGTTTCTCAGTCTCCCAAGAATGTAGTCAGTTGGAAGCCCAGAGCTCCCTGGGGTTGGCCACTGTGTATGGACCGACTCTTTGACCCACATGTCTGCCATTTCCTCTGATCCCAGGAGTCTGGACCTGGGGTCGGGCATGACTTGCCTAGAAGACAGGGCACCCAGAGATTTAGTGAGTACAATTCTAGTTGAGTATGACCTTCCACACGTGCTAATTGACTTTAGCGACATGTAAATGATGGGTTGTAAATCACGAGGCAGCAGTCCCATCGTGAATCATCCCATTCCCTCCAAGCTCATCAAGACAGACGTACATAAATTCCGGGTAGGCTATGGCAGGTGCTGTCCTTTAGATCTCCAATTAAATAAGCCCTAACTTTGCTAGCTTCTCAGTGGGGAGGCTGAGCATTAATATGGCAATATGCAGTCCAGAGATGTTTACTGAGACCTCCTTGTGCTGGTGTGACCCATGACTCCCTGCTCTTCTGTCCCATGTAGAATAGAGCAGACCAGGCAGAAAATTCAGGCAGGGCAATGCTTCAGTGGAGGGGCCACAGACTCAGGGTGCCCATGAATCAGCATTCACAGGGATGGGGACATGAGGATGCTGGGAGCACCCATCACCCTACTGTATAGACCAACATGGCTTGAGCAGCCCTGGTCACCACTGAACCGCTGACGGGTAACTCTGCCACAGTCTGCAAAGCATTTTTGGACCCTATGTCTCCAGTGGCCCTGGTTGGTGGGCGGGGCACGTTCCTATGGAGTATGGGGCGCCTGGGTGGCTCAGTCGGTTAAGCGTCTGCCTTCAGCTCAGGTCATGATCCCAGGGTCCTTGGGATCGAGCCCCACATCTAGCTCCCTGCTTAGTGGGGAGTCTGCTTCTCCCTCTCACTCCTCCTCTGTGCTTTCTCTCTTTCTCTCTCTCTCAAATAAATAAGTAAAATCTTAAAAATAAAGAAATAAAAATTTCTATGGAGGAGTGACAGATTTTCTTGGACTAAGCATGGTCCTTGAGTAGCAAGCCTTCAGCACAGTCCTCGGTGTCTTGAGACAATTTACCCCATGCATCTCAGCCTCGTTTGATCATGGGAAAGTAGAGATGTGGGAATGTCTATGACAAGGCTTTATATGCAATATGTATATACTAACGGCAAATGTTTTGGCTTTATTATAGTTATTGTCACTGTCCTCTTTTCTTCTTAGCAAGACAGAATAAGGTTTCTGAAGCCCCTTGATCACCTTCCTGTCTATGGAGTTTACTTATTCCCATGGAGTCTCTGACCCTTTCCAAGGTAAGAAAATATAAAAGGTCATTGGTAAGAAGAAGGAAAAAGAATCAGCCAGCATAACTACCAGAGTCAATGTAAGAAAAAAAAAATTTTTTATGTGTCTTGTAAGAGTCTCATTCTAAAGCTGGACCTGATGGGGTCATTTCCTTCATCCCACTAGAACCTAAAGACCCCAAATCCACATCCCAACCCTTCTCCAAGCTCCTTCTCATTGAAATAAAATGAATGGAACTTAGTGTCTGGAAGTGAGTGGAAATGGGACAAGAGATGAGGAGATGATAGAAAAGACAAAAGGAGGAAAAGCAAAAAAAAAAGAACTCTCTCATTCCCATCCGGGGCAATGTCAGGCACATGCAGCACAGGCTCAGCTGAAAAAGCAAAAGTTTGCTTTGCACCATTCTCTGGCCTCCATGTGATGTCACTGGTTGAACAATAGGAATTTCTTTCTGCTATACACAATACCTTCCTAACACCCCAGCCAACATTAATGTAGTCATTAAAGACTATATTAATAATGGAGCCACTTCCATTAGAGAAACCAAAAAATTCCCCAAAGCATCCCAAAACCCTCTTGGGCTTTAAAATACTATTCTAATCTGATTGTTTGGTCCAAAGGGCAGCAAGGTCTTTCTGATATCATTTCTATCCTCACTGAGCATAAGAGGCCTGGGGAGTACAAAAGAGGGACCTCTAACCCAGGCTTGGAAGGAAATCTCCTGGAGAGGATGAAACCTGAGCAGAATCCTAAAGGACTAACAGGCGTTGATAAAATAAAATCCGGTAACAGCATGTGCAAAGTCCCAGTGGCAAGAACCTCCCAGCATGTTCAGGAGCTCCAATAATTCAGTTTGGATGGAGAATAAAAAACAAGAGGTATAATGGATAAATATGAGGCTGGAGGTACATGCAGGAACCAAGTCCTAAAAGATTTCTATAACCCCTTAGCTAAGAGGTAGATACACTACCCAGATGCACTAGGGAGCCATTGCAGAGTCTTAAGCAAGAGAGTAATCAGAGATTAAGTATGTACTTTAGAAAGATGTATCTGCCTGTTCTGTGTGAATGGCTTGTAGGGGAGCAAAAATCAGAACGGGGTTAGAGGTGGCTGCTGACACCAGTTCAGCAAAGAAGGATGGCAGCCAAGCCCTCGGTAACAGTCCTGGAAAAGGGAGAAGGCAGGAGCTTTAAGAAAGAATCTGCAAATCGAGCCACTGGTTGGATGCCTTCCAATATCCAGATATGACTTTGGCACTGGGTGGAAAGTTTGCCTTCTTTCCCTAGTGAGCTAGGGAATGTGGGAGGAGGGGTGGGTCTGGAGAGGAAGGACTGTGAGTCCCGTTTAGGGCATGCAACATTGGAAATGACTGAGGGGCATCCGATTTTACATATGAGGAAGTAATTTGGAGATTTTCTCCGGCAGATGTGGAAGATTTGGGCACCATATGGAAATTGAAGCCATGGACACGGTTAAAATAAGCTAAAGAAACCCCCACTCTCTGGGTTCAGCTCTGCGCACCAATCTCCAAAAAGGAGGGTGCTCTGGGTGGCACCGGACTCGCCACCAACGAACTGAAACAATTTAAGTTGGAAAATGCAAGACAGAAGGTGTATATGATGGACACATTCTAAAAGCAAAAGAACTGCCTCGTGGGAATCTGAACAGGGTTCATGGAAGGGAGTTACAGAAAGATGAAGGTCTTCCACCTCTAAGACTTCCCACAATAGCCCGCATGGCTTGGGAGGGAGGGAGGGTGCTCAGTCCCTGGAGAGACCAGGTAAGGGCCAGGGCCATCTGGAGGGGATAGGAGATAATAACCCAAGAACTGAGCAAGGCATCAAAATGATCATCTCTAAGTCACTTCTCAAGCTGCAATTTTAAGACCTTCTGCTCTCCAAATAGATTTTTCAGCTATTTATCTTAAAATACAAAAAGATATATTGGATATACTCAGGATGAATCCCCTCTCTAGTTTTCCAAAAACCGTGTTCCCTGGACTACCCACCCACCCCCTACAAGGGGCTGTAAAGGAAGCCCACAAGAATTCCACAGTGGGACACTTTGGGTTTATTGAGATAAATCTGCTTCTGTGGTGCAGGACTTGTCAGAGCCTTTAATATGGCAATATAAACTACAAATCTCCAATAAGGTAGGGATAGAACCTATCATTTTCCCTAAGCTCATTTCACCATGGAATCTTTTGTACCACCTCCGCCTCCCTCCCCTGCTGTGTAGCATTGAGTAGAGCTACAGTGCCTCCAACTATAATTTGGAAGGTGCTACTAGAAAAGGGAGAGAAGCATCATGATCTGAGCCTTGGCTCCTGGAATAAAACTTCTGGTTCCAATCTGACCACACATGCACACTACTAGGTATATCAGCCTTACTTCTGGGCCTCAGTGTTCTTCTATAGAAGGGAATAACAGTAATACCCTGCCTCAAAGGGTCATTGTATTAAATAAGATAATGAGGTGCTGGGCACATTGACCCACATGTGGGACTCAGTAAATGTCCGATACTCTCATCATTATTATTAATTCCCCCTGAGTTCCAGAAAATGGTCTCTTTCCCTTTTGCCTCCTTGCCCTTTTATCTATTCCCTCAACAGGCAATGGAAGAAGATCTGGTGGTCCAAGGTGTCTTGGACAAGTATCTCGGTCAGAATCTAAACAAGAAACAGAAACCACTGAGCATTTCAGAGGCACTTTACTGCCAGCAAATTTGTCAGATAATGGAGGGGCTGAGAAGCCAAACAGAGGCTAGTGAGTCAACCCAGAGACAAGGAAGAGGCAAGCAGGAGGCCACCCCCATGCCTAGGCCTGGGGTCCAAGGGAGGCCTAGGTTTGAGGGAGGGCTGAGATGACGGGAGGCAAGGGTCATCCGTGGAAGCCAGGACCATGGGGGTCTGGATCCACAGAGGCAAGGGTCATCTGTGGAAGCCAGGACCACAGGGCTCTGGATCCAGAGCGGAGCCCATCTGCTCCTGGAGACACCATCTGAGTCAGAGAGCCATCTCCCCCTTCTCCTCCCTTCTCTTGCCCTCCAGTCCCCACAGTGTTTCGCACTGGCCAAACCCAACCAAAGCCAGCCAACCTGAGATCCTGCGGGGCCAGCCCCCTGCCAACAGCCCAGGTTGGCGAAGGGGCAGAAGGAAATGATGGTCAACAGGTCATGGGCCAACAAGGACACACATTTGCCCCCTGAGGGTGGGCAGCAGATTCCCCCAGCGAGAGCAGAGCCCCCGGTTCAGTCGGCCAAGCTGATAGGTGACATGAAAGGAGCCAGTCGACATCCAGCTCCTCGCTCCCTTCCGGAGGACGGGGGTCACCCCGGCCTTGTCGCGCCTTCCAGCCAGGCAGCGGCAGGAGCCTAGGCAGTAGTGGGCCCGCTGCACAGAGCCGCGTGTGCCGGGCATCTCAGGTCTCCTGCCCCAGCCCTGCTGCCAAGAGCTGCTCCTCGGCCCCAGGGCAGAGCGAGGAAAGGCTCTGCCCATCTCAGAGCTCCTCCGGCGTTTGCTGCCCTGGAGTTATTTTTATACCTCATTTCCTCGCATTATGGCCAACTTACCTACTTCAGCAGAGCGCATGAGTGTCCAAAACACAAGCCAGGAGCAATAACACATCACTGCGAGCTTCGCAGAAACCCCAGCCGAGAGGTGGTTTCGGAAAGCAGTTGCTAAAACGAGTGGTTCCCTCATCCCGAGTGGGAGAACTCTCAGCGACACTTGACAACAAGCGGACGTGATGAGGGCCACACGGCACGGTAATCCCTGCCGGATTGCACATTGAAAGCTGCATTCAGCGCTCGGAGCCCATCAGAGCGGGCATTGTTGCGATGAATACCGGAGGGATTGCAGAGTGAATTGCTACTTCATTGCCAAGTGCTTCCGATTCTCTGCTCCTGCCATCTGTGTCCTCCGGAAGATACACAGAAGCAAAGGTCCGAATGGGGGCTGGGGAGAAGGAGGGCCCTGCAGGCAGGGGGAGCCCCAAGGAAGGGGATGGGAGCGTCCCTTGGGTCAGGGACTGCAAGAAAATCCCGTTATCCCCGCATAGCCAAGTTCTAGACTTACAAAAACCGAAACACACAATCAGATGGAGGACCCCCACCCCGGCAGGAACATCCCTACCCTCACTCTCAGGAAGAAACAGCCCAAATCTGCACTCACACATGGACACAAACACACCTGTACTTATTCATACAGTCATTCAACACACGGTGAGTGCCTGCCCCATACCAGCGACTACGCTAGGCCCGGGGCCCCCACCTTCTTGGGGCTCACCTTCACACACTCATATACATGTTCACAGACACACGCAGACACACACTCACACACACTCAAGCACTCAGACAAGTCACGCATAAACGTGCCTGACAAACCCAGAAACCCACGGTTCCGCTCAGTTCCACTCACTCACACGCACACACTTTATCAGTTTCACAACTAAAAGGCGACACCAGCCAGAAGGAAGAGGACGAAAAAATCAGCTGTCTAGTTCTGCTTTAATTCTGAAAACATGCTCTGTTTTAGCTCAGCTTGGGTTCTCGGCCCAAGACTGTTGTTCTTACCAAGAGCTTGGTTCGTCTTGGGTTCGTCTATTCGATAATTCTATAGTTAACACTTTGGATTGCTAATATCCTCGATCTGGGCTTAAAATAGAGCAGTGATATGCCACCTTGGGATGGTGATTAGCAAGAAGGCAGATTTCTTCCGTGTCATAGAGGTATCCAAGCCCATCCGTGGGAGTGTGCCACACGTGTGAATATCTGGCCTGCAGACTGACAACCAAATTTCAGAGTGTGGCCTGAAAGAACTTTCAGGGATGTCTACACTGCCAGCAGGGGCCCTTCCCCCTTCTTCACCACAAGGTCACTTTGGGAGGTGCCGACATGTTTTTTTCAGCCAAACTCATTAGTCATCAGCTATGCCCTTGCACTAACAAGAGACTCGGGAGTTAAACATTTGTGAATGACAGTGAAAAGGAAGGTCTTCCCCCGACTTGGGGGGCATTGGCGTGGCCTTAATGTGGACAGGTCTCATTGGCATCTCCTCCATGCCACTTCTAGCAAGAACCTGGAGCAGACACAGCTCTGTAACCATCCTTGAGCATTTTATTGTTTCATCTGTAAAATGGGCACAGCAATGCCCATGTTGTTATTTTATATTTTAAAGAGGAAATGAGCAAGGTTGAAAAGAGGTGTAGAGAGGAGAGAGGATACGTGCTTCATAATTGTTCGAAGCTTTTTTTCCTCAGTCACCTTGATCCCATTTACCCATCCACCCCCCCGTCCCGGCCAGTTTGTGGGTCTAGCACAAAGCCCTCAGCCACGGAACCAAAAGGTCATGTCAGAGCTGGGAATGACACCATTGCATTGAAAGATAACTAGCCATGGGACAGAAGAGATCTGGAGTTCTACTGTGTCATTTAAGCTTTACATTTTCCCCTGGGGCAGAGGCTGTTGTTACGCCACATAAGACAAGGTCACTAAGGAGCAGAGAGGTTGAGTGCCTCGTTCGAGGTCCCAGAACTAATAGAAATGAAGTCAAGATCCCACACCTGGCGATCCGGCTTCAGAGCGCATGCTTGCGGCCGTCCTACTCAGAACCAGATGATGTGTTTGGAGTCAGGCAAACTGACCTGAATTCCAGACGTCTCCCTTCACTCTGTGTGCTTACATTCTGTCTCCTTACCTATAGGATAGGGACAATAATTGCTGCACATACAGGGCTCTCGTGAGGATGAAGGGGACCAGCCCCTCGCAGTGTGTTCTTAACTTCATTCCTGCTCCTCCTGGGTTCGTCTGTGAAAACTCCAGTCCCTGTCTGAGAGAGACAGGATTCAGGTTGTGGAAATCCTATGAGCTGAGCATTCAAAGTCCAAGGCAGCTCTGGAGAGAATCTGCCCTGCATCGACCCTCATCCCTCAGTGCGTCCGCAGCGGACATTGTCGGGGCACCTTCCACATCCCCTTGGCACCCCTACTCCAGGTCCTACCACTGCGCTAGACAGTTCCCATCCACTAGGAAGGCTCCTGCCTCAAGCACCTGTATCTTTCTGCCTGAGGCTACACACTGCCTGGAAAACACGTTCCTTCAGCGGGTGGGACAGTCCAGTAATGCCAGAGATGGTGAAGAATTAAGACAACCAGGAGTAGCCCTCAACCAAGAAAGGGCAGGAACTAGTGGTAAACGTCCCAGCTTCTTTGCCTCCTGGTGTCACACACACCTCTTGGAGCGTCCCCAGCAGGGCTGAGTCCTGGTTGCCCACGGCGACACCCATCAATTACCCATCACTGATGACTCATGCTCCCTTCCCCGTCTCCCATTCCTCCTCTCTCGCTCACTGTGCTTTCTGGAGTCACTACCTAGTATCTTACTTGCACCCAAACCCTTGCCTCAAGGATTTCTCAGAAACAAACAAAATGCTGTTCCCTACCCTGCAGGTGCCCCTCAGCCCCCACCCCACCCCTCTGTCTCTGAGATAAGCAGGAGTGAGAAGACACACTACCCAATCATCAGTTTATCCAGCCTTGCAGTGGAAAAGCACTGGCAGCTCGTCCTAGGCTCCCCCGGGAGCTGGCCGTACGGGCTGCATGTCTGCCCACCCGCAGGAAATGCTCTCGAAGACTCTCCATCTTGGGGCTAGTTCTCTGTTAGGTCAGCTATACACTATGGCTCCTCCGCCCACAACAAAAGGGGAAGATTGGACGTACACACAGAGCTTGGTGGGAGCCCCTGCAGAGTCAGGCTTCCGTCCCTGCAAATTATTTTTTGCTAATCAATATGTTTAATAAATAATATTCCAGTTGATTTCATTACTGGCAATACACAAATCAATAGAAGGTTATTGCATGATAACTTCCCATTGATATTGTAATCCTCCTGATTTAATAAATGTTGCTTTTCTGAGCATTGCTGTTTGCATTAGGAATTGAAGGAAGGAGGACAGAAAAAATACTAACTCCATTACAAAACTGGGGCTGGAGCTTAATAAAAAAAGGGCTAGGAGAGCGAGTGGGGCTTCTTCAGCTCCGTCTACAGTAGCCTGTGTGGCGTCCTGGCACTGCCCGACTCCGGGTTAGCCTCCTTTGTTGGATTCCAGAGCGGAATGTAGGAAAAGTCTTGGCTGGAAGGTTTTCCAAACATGCCTGAGCCGGGGCTTGACCTTTTGTTTCCTTTGCAAATCCTGGCCAGAAACTCCTCCATGAACGAAAACCCTGAACAGGAAGGAGACGGATGGTGTAAAATCGTAAGCCTGGGGTTTACAACCTGTTCTCAAATCCCAGAGGTTTAAAGCCACAAGGAGCCTTGGCAGTTGTCTCGTGCAGAGTCCCAGTGACCTGGCCACGAGCAAGGGCATCAGAGTCATCAGGGCAGCCGGTGCAAATGCAGGCTCCGGGAGGCGATGACCCAGGAGGGCTGCCGTGGGGCCTGGCAAAATGCATTTTGCATTTTTTTGTTATTGAAGGAGAACATATTATTAAAGAGTAAACTTTAAAAGACAATCTAATCACAGCTCTCATACAAAGTGAAGATACGTGGAAGATTTGATTTCCCTCATTCCTGAATTAGGGAACCAGTAAGATGTCACGATGGATTCAAAGGACAACACAGAATACCACACTCTCCTAGCTGATCCCGATCCGGCTACAGTGAATTCACGAATCTGGTGGGAGGAGGATCCGTTGTCTCTCCGGCACCAGACAGAACTTTCCTGTCCGCAGACAAGCACCATATGCACTGCAATCAGTTAACTAGGACTGAAGACTAACGGAGGCGTGAAAGAGCTCAAAGACAAGGAGAGTCCCTAAGAATCACAAAATCAGATAACCCAGAAGGGTGTCCCAGTGCAATTCTGGCCCTATGTGGAGTTGGGTCAGATTTCATGTGGGAAGTAAGGACACAGTGCCCTACAGGCGACCCTCACTTCAGACACCAGCCACCAGCTCGGATGACAGATTACGGGTGCCTTGGTGTCTCAGCCTCCTATCACAAGGGGTTAAAGATTAGTGGCTCAGACAACAAATGTTCATTTCTCACAGCTATCTTGGTGTGTAGGCTGGGAAGTCCAAGATCAGCGTGCTGCGGGAGTCGGTGTCTGGTGGGAGCCCTTTTCCTGGCTTAGCTGGCCAAATTCTCCCTGTGTCTTCACATGGTAGAGGGAGGGGAAGTAAGCTCTCTCACCTCTCTTCTCATAGAGGGCACTAATCTGATCATGAGGGCTCCACCTTCATGACCTAATCACCTCGCAAAGCCCCACCTCCAAATACCATCACATCGGGAATTACGGTTTTGATGTAGGAATTTTAGGGGGCATAGACATTTAGTCCATAACAACAGCTTTATTATACAAGAAACACATCAAAACCAGCCAAAAGAAGAAAACCATAGGATGATTTCAGGGAGGGATCCAAACATTTGTGTCCTCAGGTCGCATCACCTTCCTGGCACAATGACGTCCATCATTAACCAGGTAAGCACACCAGAGCTTGGTGTCCAGAGTTTTATTGGGTTTCATTAGGTAAGCATGACTAAATGAATCATTGGCCATGGGATTAAATTCAGTCTTCATCCCCCTCCCACTCTCTGGAGGTCAGGCTGGTATCACGTGGCTCCAAGCCCCAACCTTTTAATCGCATGGTTGGTCTTTCTGGCATGGCTAGATCCCATTCTGCAATCATCCCGGCCCACCTTGAGCGGCCTCCTTAACATAAACTCAGTTGTGGTCCAGGAGGCCAAGCATGAAGAGCAAAGACCCTCCTATCACTTGGAGTATTCCAAGGGCTTAGAGACTCCCTTTCAGCAACTAGGGGCAAACACCAGCCAAATTCTTTATTACACAATGGGTGCGTTAAAGACCTCAATTTCCATTCAAGGCATCCACTAATCTTTTGGTTCATTTCAAAGTATTTCATAAGTTCTCCTTACAATACACTAAAAATACTACGCAAACATGAGAGAATACTAACATAAGACAAAGAGCGAAAGAGCACGTGTGCACGAGCGGTGGTTAAGGCGCAGAGGAAGAGGGACAAGCAGACTCCCTGCTGAGCAGGGAGCCTGACGCAGGGCTCGATCCCAGGACCCTGGGATCATGACCCAAGTCGAAGGCGGACGCTTAGTCAACGGAGCCACCCAGGCGTCCCCACCTGATTTCCAACACCATAGATTCATCATGCTTATTTCTAACCTCCATGTAAATGTAATCACTCAGGATGGATTCTTGTGTCTAAGCATCTTTTGCTCGGTGTCATGTTTGCAGGTATGGTCATAAACAGTTTGCAACATTGCTGTGTAGTATTCTGCAGTGTGGAAGATGCACACTCTCTCGGAAAAAAGCCAGGTTGGGTCATCTGACTTGGTTCAGTGGCATACCTCGCCCCAATTTACAGAGGATGAAACCAGCGTCCCAAAGAGGCAAAGTGATTATCCAGGAGAGAAGCCTTGTTCCAAGGACCATCAAAGCCCTCATGGGCAGGTGCCAACCAGAGACACCTTGGGATGGAAGCAAGGGGCAGAAGGAAGACCTGCAAGATGAAAGAAAGGGGGAAAAAAGAACAAAGGATGGAAGACAGGAGGGAGAAAGGGAGCCCTGGAAAGAAGCAAGAGGAAGACAAGAGTGAGGGGGAGGCATGGACAGACAGAGCGACAAGGAGGGGCTGGAGGAAAGGGAGTGGAAGCGGGAGGGAGGCACTTGCTCACCCCAAGGAGGGTGTCTTTACCACTCAGTCCTGTAAGAGTTGGAGCTATTGGCCCTCTGGGGCTTTCTTCCTCTCCCTGTCTCGCCCGGACTCCCTGCATCTAGCCAGTGGAACCTGAGGGCTGTGTCTCCTGCCGCAGTCCCCTGGAGAGCCAGGATTGTGCAGACTTTCACTACTGCCATTCAGCGTTCAAATTGCCTTCCAGAAGCCCCCATTGAAATATGCTGCCTGTACCTGGGTAGAAAGCCCAGGACTACGCTCCAATGCTTATCTTCCTCCTCCTCCAGGAAGGGAGGGGCCTGAGCTTCGAGCAGACCTGAAAACCAGAGGCGGGGGAAGCAAGACATCTACTCAGCAGCTACTATAGGTCGTCTTGCCTAATCTTCCCCCCCAACCAGGTGAGCTGGAATTACCGAGCCCACTTTTCAGATAAGGAGATGGTATCTAAGACAGTTTGAGATACTTGTTCAAGTAGAAAAAGAATAAAAGGGATTTGACTCAAGAGTTGTATGGCTCCAGGAAGCCTTTGTACCCGTGTGTGTGAGCAATGTGTGTTTTTCGCATAGCATGGCATGCTTGGGGCTGACTGGCTCAGCTGGAATTCTGACTTCAATACTTACTCACCAAATGAACTTGGAAGAATCTATTGATCTCTCTGGATCTCAGATTCTTCATCTGTAATAGGAGGATAATAATAGTACTTGGGCCACCTGGGTGGCTCAGTCAGCTATGCATCCAACTCTTGGTTTGTGCTCAGGTCATGAGCTCAGGATCATGGGATCAAGCCCCTCTTTGGGCTCTGCACCCAGCAAGGAATCTGCTTGAGATTCTCTCTCCCTCTCCCTCTGTCCCTGTCCCTGCTCACACTCTAAATAAATAAATAAATAAATAAATAAATAAATAAATAAAATCTTAAAAAAAATAATAGTACTCACTTCGTGGGCTATTGCAAGAATTATCTAATAATATACGGGAAATGTGCTTCAGGCTGTTCTTGGCACATGACAAGTCCTCACTGTGAACGGCCATCCCTGTGTCTCTCTTTGTATCGTCAGCAGCAGCAGCAGCAACGACATCTCCGCCATCATCATCTTCATGACCACCAATACCTTTGACATTCTTATGCTATAATGGTCCAAATAATTCTGGGCAGGCTCTCAGCACCTGTCGGTCAGTGTGCAAGGACATCCCTTGGGGCTCCCCAAAGCCCACGTCAATGGTAGCAAAACCCAAAGTGAAGCTGGGGTGCTGGGTAGAGGTGGTGCTTTATGCAGGCCCCAAGGCCAACCGTGCTCGCCTCCCCTCCTCTCTCATCTCGCTACGTGAACTGACCAGGGCAGCCACCCCAGCTTGCTTCTTGACCCTTTAGCCCAGCTCCCACAGCTAACCAGTTCCGGAACTCAGTTTTGCAAGTCTTAGCTGTGAAGAAAGGGATCCGGGGGGTCCAACTCATCCTTTCCAGTTAGCCTGGACTAGTCACGGATAGCTAGCTGACCAAGTTGTATGTGAACTGCCTCAAGTTCACGAGCCTAGTTTGGCTCCAACTGAATCATGACTAGCATCTGAGGGGATAGAGAAGATACGCAGAGAAGAGAAGTCAAGAGCGACTGTGAACCTCAGTACGAGCTACTTCTCAGGTCCTCCGACTCCTGTGGAGCCCACGTGCGCTTTGGGTTGTCCTCTCAGTTGTGTGCGTGCTCCCTGTCACCTTACATAGTTGATGCTATTGGTACCACACCCAGCTCCCCTGGACCAGGCTGGTGCATCCATCCTCCAGCCGCTCTGCATAAGGCCTGCCTCCCTGCCTCACGGTGAGATCAGCTCCATGGTGAAGTTTACACACCAGGGCTCCCCCATGGGATCAGGCTGGAGCTAGTCTCCACCTGGAAATCTCACCCTTGTTTTATTCCTTCCCCTGCCCTGTCCTGCTTTCCTTTTGCTTTCTCCCTTTTTTTTCCTGAGAGTACTCCTTCATGACATTATTTCCTCGAGAATCCCTGTCTCAGGCTCTGCTTCCAGGAACCTGAACTTAGACACTTTATCATGGCTGTTCCTCCTTCAGCTGCTCTGAGGAGATTCCTATCCCTGGCAGCTCAGAGCTCTGGGGCACTTCTTTAACTAGTTAACATTATGTAAGCTTTCCTTCCAAGTCATTATTATATAATAACGTCGCCTATATCCATTATATGGTTAGACTGCCATTTACTTAACTAGTTGCCTGTCATTGAATGTAGGGTGTTTATAATATTCTGTTATATCCAGTACTGTGATAAAGACCTTCAAAGTTCAAAAAATAAAACACATATTAAATAAAATCTCTTTCATTTAGCATATTTGGTCAAGGTAAAATTCAAATCCCTTCTTGGGGCTCTTTGCCACCTTCTGTATTCCCGTTTTAAAGTAACAGTGTATTAATAGAAAAGTGGAGGCACAGGAAAGCCAACAGGTCAGGAGACAATTGACAGTAAAGAGAGTGTGTTACTCAGTTTCCAAGAGGAGGAGGCATGCCACACCATAGGGGGTGGGGGACACACACACAGAAGCCCAGGGCTGGTCTGGAGGCAGGGGAACCATGAGCAGGAGCCTTTATTGTGGTTTCTGTAGGAAGATGTGTGGGTGAGGCAGGGCAAGCAGCTTTAGAATTGGCTAGTTTGAATCATTTCACTGGTCTCTGGGGCCTAGGGGCTGCCCCTCATTGTCTGGAACCCACCCCTGGGGCCATTAAGGCAGGTGGATAGCAGCCTGAAGTATGAAAGTCCAATAAAGAAGAAAGAAGGGTATGGGCTCTGGATTGATTGGTTTGTATTTAAAAAGTGCATCCCCGGGATGCCTGGGTGGCTCAGTGGGTTAAGCATCTGCTTTTGGCTCGGGTCATGATCCCAGGGTTCTGGGATGGAGCCCCACATTGGGCTCCCTGCTCTGAGAGGAGCCTGCTTCTCCCTCTGCCCCTCCCCCCACCGCTTGTGCACTCTCTCTCTGTCTGAAATAAATAAATAAAATCTTTAAAATAAATAAATAAATAAATAAATAAATAAATAAATAAATAAATAAAGTGCATCCCCGAGAGAAAGACTGTCTGAAAGAGCAGGTGGGTGGGTGACAAGGGAGGCAGGAGGCACAGACAAGGTGACTCAGACGTGTGATTAGGTTGTGGCAGAACAGAGCATATCAGGACTATGCATTCAGTGCAAACATGGAAGGGCCAAGTTTACAGGGACTGGGAACCCAGTGGCCCCTGCTCCTTCCCAAAGGACAGATGGAGACTCACATCATTGCAATGGGACATGGGTCTCAGTCTCAACCCCAGGCATTAGGCTGGAGTCCACCAGGGTGTGGCCAGTCCCACCTCGTTCTCTGGGGGCTTCCCATTGGTACCCACTGCTGAGGTCTGCAGCCACAGCATCTGGTCCTGAGGTCTTGCACGCTGCGGGTTCTTTGTCCTGATTCAGAACTTCATATCCTGATGTACCCTAGACACATGAGGGTCCCCCCCTGGGGCACACAGACTCAATAGTCACAGAGCTGGAGGAGGCTATCCTGGATATATCCCCCTGAATTCTTCCCTCTCTGGTTTCTGATCTACTCACTCTGTAGTGCCTCCAATAACTTGCCGAACTGGAGACTTCTCTAAGGGCTTTGGACAGTCTCCCCATAATGCTAAAATCCATAAAAAAACAAACAAATCCTGGAGTTCCCCTAGAAATTTCTAGTTGTTTCTAACACATCCTCAGTTTTTATGCCCACTCTTTGGACATCTTTATTCTTAACTGAATCTTTTTTATTTTCTTTGGAAGCTTCATAGCTTAGCCTTCATGGCAGAAGTTCCAAAGGAAGAAACTGATAAAGAAATAAGATAAAAATATCACTTCCCAAAAATATGTTGGAAAACATTTTTAGGAATTCTAAACCTCATTTTGATATTGGCATCATCGGGATGATTCTATTAACTGTCACCATGTATTGATTACCCATGAAATGTTCACTGTTGACATACATTATCTCAAGTCCTCTGCCAGATTGGAGATTATTATCCACATCTTGCAAATAAGGAAAATGAGGCTCCACATGGTTAACCTGCTTGAAGTCACGTATCCATTGGAAGGAAGGTTGTGCTGGAATCAAATCCAAGCCCTCACACTAGAACTCTCCAGCCCCTATTTCACTGTGCTTTGTAGGACGAGCAGCTTATTATTACTCGGGGTTTTGATGTTTGACAGGAAAATGCAGCCTTAGCTCGACACCCAACACGGGGAATTGACCCCCAAAGAAGGCTGACCCTGGTCCCCAAATTCACCATCTCTGCTACCCTGGCCACCAGATGAGAAGTCTCTCCTTTGCCCCAGTACGTGATCTCCCCAGCCAAAAGGGTCCTTTTGCCATTCATCCTGGCTCAGGGTCAGGGTGGCCTTTGGTGTGAAGTCCAGACCTGGGATCAATTTGACAAAACCCTTCAGAGACACCCACAAAGCAGACCCCTTTGGAAGAAAATGGGAGGTCTCCAGGGGAACATCCTCATGGCTTATCAATAGGGTAAGACTGGCCATCCAAGCTGGGACTTTTTTTGAGAGTCAAAAGGGGAAGTATTAAAATTTGCACTGAGACGACCTGTATAAACTGGGACTCAGCCAGCGCACGCAGAGCATGGGTCATCCCAGCCCCAGGTAGAGCCAGCGGGAAACAAGCAGTGAGATTCCCCTGCAGCACTTTAAATCCCAGCAGAACATCCTGCCGGGGGGCTTTCCCCCCAACTATTAGCATTATTAGTGCCCGTTAAATATGTCATAGTCAAAGATTTGCTTCATTTTTCAGTGTGATTGCCATTGATTTTTGAAACCCACATCTTCTTCCCCAGGGACACACATCTTCAGCGAAATGATAGAAGGAAATGGAAAAGAAGGATTAGATTTATAGGCATTCATTTTACAGGCATGGCTTTGGGGATAGAGTCAGTCTTAAAGCAGCGCTCCTCAGAGGACGGTCCAGGAACCCCCCGCAGCAAAATCACCGGGAAAATTGTAAACACGCTGATACCCGTGTCCTGTGGAGGACCTACCGCAAAACGGATCTCCGGGGCTGGGGCTGGGAAACGGGTGTGTGGGTTTTTTTAAAGATTTATCTTATTTATTATTTTAGAGAGAGAGAGCAGGGGGAGGGGCAGAGAGAGAGAATCTGAAGCAGACTCCGAGCTGAGCACAGAACCCGATGCGGGGCTCGAATTCATGACCCTGAGATCATGACCTGAGCCAAAATCAAGTCAGATGCTTAACCGACGGAGCCACCCAGGCACCCTGGGAAATGTGTGTCTTTAACAAGTCCCCTGGAGGTTCTTATGGGTACCGAAGCACACGGAAGGCTGCACCACACCAGGAAATCCAGGCAGCAGGTGAGCATGCTCTGATTTTGCTCCTTGAGCCTGAGGCTGCGGGACCTCGGGTCTGAGATGCGCCAGCAAGGACTATGAAACCTCCCATCCCTTCAGAAAAAGATTCAGGGCAACCCCCAGGCAGGATGTCAGACAGAGCCCTCAAATTCCGGGTGGATATGCCAGCCCTGGTTTACTGTGCGCAGAGGTGGCTGGGTCTCCAGAGCGGAGTGGGCAGGTTTTTGGCGGTGGCATCTGCCAGGAGGAGCGGGTAATAGGCCTGATTTATGACACTCAGCATGGGACCTGGCTGCTGAGCTCAATCACTGTGGCTCCCCATGGTGGGGTTCATGCGCTGTAACGGGCCTGGAAATTGGAGAGGAATTTACCTCCTGCTGCCGAACATTACATAACAATCAAGGGAAACAAGCAGAGGCGGGAGGGGGCCTCCTCCTCAGCTGGCACGGGCAGCCTGGCACAGCAAAGGGAGCAAGCCTGGGAGCTGTCTGCTGGGTTCCCGAGCCCTCAGCAGCACTCCTACAGAAGTGGGCTCCAGGGTGGCCCAGCCAGAGCTGGCATCAGAGCCGACCAAGGTACAAGCATCAGCCCGGCGACCTCTGAAGGAGATGGGTGAAAAGGTAGGCTCCAAGTGGGAGACGACTGCTATCTGAACCCACATCACAGACCCTCACAGCATTTATGAACTGCGCATCAGTCAATAACCTCCCTGATCTGCCATCGGGAACAGCTCAAATCGGACCTGAAATTGACATCTGCAACACGAGAGCGGGTGGAACAGAATGAAGATGGGCAGGGAGTCGGAACCAGATCAGCACAGGCCTCACCTCGTAGGTGCTAGTGAGGAGCTGGGATTTGCTCTCAAGTGCCCTGAAAAATCCCTAAAGGGCCTCTCTTTCCTCTAGCCCCGCTGCCCCCCTAGACGTCACCGTTCAGAGAGAGGGGCACGCGTCCAGTGTTCATCAGTGGGTAATTGTCCATCCTGACACTGTGTGAAGACACCCTCCCATCCTGAACGAACCACCGAGACAGGTCCCTGGGTTCCACTCTTCACCACTGCCTCCATCACCAACAAAATGTGCCGGCCTAGAAACTGGCCAGTTATTTTATTGAAAAATAAAAGAACTTTATGTTCCAGTGAAATCTTACATAGAGGCCCAGTGAAATCTTACATAGAGGCCCAGTGTATTTACCACCATTGAAATTAGCAAATCTTTCCTGGTTGCCTGTCATCCTGTGAGACGTGCACTGCTTGAGGGCAGGGAGCACGTCTGTCTCCCTCACTACGGCACCGCCAGGACCTAGAAGAGGATCTAGCACACGGGGGATGTTTGTCCCATCCAGAAAAGGAAGGGATGGGATCAGATGCAGTTTCAGTGAGGCATCAAATATTAACTGAAAACCACTGTGTGCCAAGCTTTGCAGTCAGCATTCAGGGTATAATGGTGAACAAACCCCTCATAACCTGGCCTCGGTTTCATTCAAAGTCTAGCAGGAGAAAATGAACATTAACAGATGTAAATTTACAAGTAGGTGTGTGCTAGCAAACAGAGGTACGTAGGGCTAGGGATCTATAGCAGGAGGGACTCATCTGGGCCTAGGAAGGTCAGGGGAGGCTTCCTGGAGGAGGTGTTATTTCAGCTAGGGCCCAAAGGAAAAATAATATTTAACTACGTAAGTGGGACAGTCAGAAGGAGCAGCAGGTGCAGAGCCCCCCAGCAGAAGGAGTATGCCCTCCTGACCCTATCTTTCAATCCTAGCATCTCCACGTTGGTCTGTTTTAAGTATTGAGCTTTCAAGATAACATTCTTTAGAAAAAGTGTTTAGCCGCTAAAACAAATGCTGGAAGTCCACATAACAAAATAACCTCAAAGGGCCCTACCAGCTCTTACAATTCTCTATGCACCAACTTGGAGTGAAGCATGGCTTGCATGCAGAGGTCAGGGCCATAAGTCAGAGGTCAGAGGTGACGGAACACACCCACAGCCCGGACTGGTGAGCTGTGGATAATGAAAACACAATGTTCATTTGTTTGGGTTTTTTTTTTCTCCTTCTTCTGCATTCTAGACACACATATCATGATTCTGGTCATTTCTAAATGGGTCCAAGATTTTAAAGTGGATTCGCAGAAGCAGGCATCTATTTGCCCTTACAACTTATAAAATGCCATCAGTTCATTTCATTTCATCCATTCATCAAATATTTGGTGATAATATGCTTTAAGACATGTCCTTGGTGAGACACGATATGGAGATAAACAGGACAAGGGCTCAACCCTGACGGAGATCAAAACTGTACACACTTAAAAGAGCTCCACCGGCATAATGTTTCCCTGGAATGTCTTCTGTCTGCCGGGCATTACACCAGACACTTCGCCTTCATCATCTCCTGCAATACTCCCAACAGATCAACGGGACAGACACCAGCCCTGTTTCAGATCTGAAAAATGAGTTCCAGAGACATTAAGTAACTTGTTCAAGATCACACAGCTACTAAGTAGGGGAATCGGGATCCAAATTCAAATCCATCTAACTCCAGTCTGAGGTCAACTAAAGAAATAAATTGAAGAAATAAAATCACAGATAATTAGAAGCTATAGGTAAATGTTTACCCAGTCTCGTTCTGAGGATTTGCAAAGTGTACCAGAAGGAAGAAAAACAAAAAGGAGAAGACTAATGGCAACGACCATATAAAACTTCAGAATTTCTACTTGTCAAAAACACCATAGAAACATTCGAAAGCTAAATGAGAAATGGAAAAAAAAAAAAAAAAAGAAAGAAAGAAAGAAATCTCCAACATGTATGACAAAGTTTTAATTGCCTCAATAAGAAAACTTGTCATAAATTGGTAAGTAGAAAAAGCAACTCTTCAATAGAAATATAGGCAAAAAAAACAAATCTCAAAAGGGAAGAAATAAAAAGTAACCAACGACCAACAGGCACACCCAAAATTATCATAAAAGTATTAGTAATCAAAAAAGTGAAAAATTCAAGAAACAAACAGTGATATATCCTTTTTTACTACAAAATTAGGCGAAGACTTAAAACAATCAAAATAATCTCAGTATTGATAAATGTGCTGTGAAATGAACACGTGCAGACACTATATCAGTGTCTAGTGAGCGTTTGACAATATGAATTAAGAGCCTTTAAAAAGATTATAACCTTTAGCTCAATAATTTTACTTCGGAAATTTATCAGAGATACAGACAAAGATGCATACAGCAAGATGTTCACCACAGCATTATTTATAGTACGGAGAAACTATAAATCAAGTCAGAGTCCAGCAATAGGTGGACGGCGAAATCAATTTTGGTGTATCCAGATGATAAGGGAATACGCAGCCATTAAGAATCATATTTTTGAAGAAACTTGGGTCGCGTGATCCATTTTACTTATCTGCCTAGAAGGATACACACCAAACCGTATGAACTATTGCAAAGGCAAATCACAGTGGAGGGATTGAAGACGGATTCTATTTTCTCTATGAGACCTGTGTCTAATGTTTCTGCAATTTGCTTGCCTTACTTTGCAATAACAAGTATTTCTTTTAACTTTTTAAATGAGCATGCACAAAACTCAGCTCCCCATTTGCTCTGCCCAAAGCTGCTTCTCTGCTTTAACTTCCTTCTGCAGGTGATAAAAAAAACCCGAGTCCTGTCTGACGGCTCCCTTCTTGTGTCATGCGTCTCCACTGGCCATTTCTACCATTCTGCCACTTCATTTCAGGTTCCCATTGGCTTGTGCCTACACTCAGCACTAGCCCCTTACCAGATGCTCTGGTTTCTAGCCTCTAACCCCAGCCCTGAACCCTTCTCAAATTCATTTTACATCCTGCTGCCAGTTTAAGCCTCCCAAAGCAAAGAGAATAAATGCCGTGTTATCGCCTTGCTCCAAGACCTTCTCCTAAACTCTCCAGCCCCTAAGAGTAAAATCCTAAAGTCCTTTACCTGGAATGCAAAAAACAGGACCTACCGAAGGAGAAGCTTTGATTTATAATTCTCATGGTTCTGATTTTATGTGCAAAGTTGTATGGCTGAACTAGAACCACCCTTAATTTTTTTTTTTTAATGATCTTAAATTGCTTTGTCCCCAGACTTAATCTTCCCTTCCACCCTTGGGTACCACCCCCTAATCCACCCACGCTCCTCCTTCTCCATGCTTCTCACACCCCCACACCCCGCACACAGTGGGTGCAGAGCTCAGGATAGTGGGGGTGCACGTGTTGTCAAACCTGGAGACAAGCCTCCACCCCATGACCCTGACCTCACAAAGTCTCTCTTCCACTATAACTTTGTGATACTCTCTTATTTAAAGGATGGTGAAGGGGCTGTGACCTGAAAAAAAAAAAAAAATCAATGACTCTCCGCTAATAAAGGTTCTTATGCGGTAAATGTGCTCTTGGGAAGCCAGATCCTGCCCTTCTCCACGGCGTTGGCCTGATGCCCCGGAGTGATTTACTCTGCGGTAACATGATGGAGCCTCCACCATGGAAGGGAATTAAATAAAAATGCAATAAAAGAGGACAAAATCAATCTGCTTACAGTTTTGTTTAATAAAAATTCATGAAGGATGGGCAGGCAGGCCCAGAAGCAATGTACCAGTTCTGCCAGAGGCTGGTTGGGGAAGCTTGCTCAGGCTGCAGGCACGGGCTGGGGGCTCAGAGGAACGCGGGTGGAGGTACCCCCCCCCATCCTGCAAACACCGCAGACTGGGTCCTGCTGGCACGCAATAAGGCTGGGGGTGCCCCTCCCTGAAAGAGGGCGAACCAGCTAAGGCCATGTTGATGGAAGAATTCTCCAAAGCTAAAGAAAGCTAAGAGACCTTTTCACATGGGATTCATCTCCCTACAAACCGAGAAGCTCCACGTGTTCTGTAATGACAATGACTATCAAGCCTGACCAAATACTTCCTTTCTTTCTTACGTGGTGAGAACACTGAACCATGAGATCTACCCGCTTACCAAGAACGGAAGCGTGCAACACAGCGTGGCTCACCATAGGCACAGCGCGGGACATATCTCTAGAACTCATCCATCTTGCATAACTAAAACTCACCACCCACTGCCTAGCAATCCCAAGGTCCCCCTCCCCTCAGCTCCTGACAACCACCATTCTACTCTCTTTATATGAACTTGACCATTTCCGATACCTCCTGTAGGTATACTCACGCAGTTGTTGTCCCTCTGCGACTGGCTTCATTCACTTAGCAAAACGTCCTCGAGGCTTACCCATGTTATCGCTCGTGGTAGGATTCCTTTCTTTTCTGGAGTTGAATTATCTTCCATTCCGTGTACAGATCACATTTTCTTTATCCATGTATCTGTGGATGGACACTTCGGTTGTTTCCATGTTCTTAGCTATTGGGAAT
The DNA here is from genome assembly GCF_024610735.1 of Ursus americanus. Classification (NCBI taxonomy): domain Eukaryota; kingdom Metazoa; phylum Chordata; class Mammalia; order Carnivora; family Ursidae; genus Ursus; species Ursus americanus. The sequence continues at coordinate 19,895,265 of NC_142148.1, forward strand.
AATGCTGCAATAAACATGGGACTGCGGATAGCTCTTCAAGATCCTGATTTCAATCTTTTGGATAAATACTCAGAAGCGGGATTGCTTAATCATATGGTAATTCCATTTTTAACTTTTTGCAGACCCACAATACTGTTTTCCGTAGCAGCTACACTATTTTGCATTCCCATCGACAGGCAGCGTACAAGGGGGCCCCTTTCTCTGCACCCTCACCAACACTTAACTTTTGTTTTTTGGTAAGTGCCGTTCTGATAGGTATGGAGTGATGTCTCACTGTGATTTGAATTTGCATTTTCCTGATGATTAGTGATGCTGAGCGTCTTTTCTTATGCCTGCTGGCCATTTGTATGTCTTCTTTGGAGAAATGTCTATTCAGGTCCTTTGCCTACTTTTTAATCAGCTTATTGAGGGGGAGGGTGTTTGTGGCGGGTGTTTTTTGCTATTGACTTGTAAGAATTCCTTACATATTTTGGATATTAATCACTTATAAGATATATATTTTGAAAACATTTTCTCCCATTTAAAATTTTGTGATATTGGCATAAAAACAGACACATAGACCAATGGAACAGAATAGAGAGCCCAGAAGTAAATCCACGTATATATGGTCAACCAATCCTTCCCAAGGGTGCCAAGAATACACAATAAGGAAAAGACAGTCCTTGAACAAATAGTGTTGGGAAAATTGGATGCCTATACGCAAAAGAATGAAATTAGACCCTGATTTCACACCATACATCAAAGTCAACTCAAAATGGATTAAAGATTTAAACATAAGACCCAGAACTGCAAACCTGCCAGAAGGAAGCAAGGGGAAAATCTTCATGACATTGATCATGGCAATGATTTTTTTGGATATGACACCCCGAGCACAATTAGACAAGTCGAACTGCATCAAACTAACTAAAGCACTTCTACATCGCAAAGGAAACAATTAACAGAGTGAAAAGGCAACTTGCAGGATTACCCGCAGGATTACTGACCAAGTAAGTATTGCTTGTGGCGGAAACCGTTTCTGTCCATAAAACATTTCTTTAGAACAGGTGGTTCTATGCAAAAGAGTCCATATCTTTAGGAGGAAGCACCAGATCAAAGATCCAGTGTTCTATAACAGGTCTAGTACACTGTGGCCTGCAGGCCAAATCTGGCCCACCATCTGTTTTAAATAAAGTTTTATTGGAACCCAGCCAGGCACGTTTGTTTACACACTGTCTATGGCTGCTTTTGCCCTACAGATAGAGCTGAGTAGATAACTACAGGGCCTACAAAGCCTAAATATTTACTGTCCGGCCCTTTCCAGAAAGGGAACGCAGACCTCTGACCTATCCCTGAGGATTGCCACACCAACTCATTTATCCATTCAACCAAAACTAGATAAGGCCTCACACGCCAGGCACTATCCTTGGACTTCACAGAGAACGATACTTATTTGAGACAAATAAGATCTGAGCCCCTGCCTTTAAGGGATTGTATTGGTTTTATTGTTGAAAAACAAATTACCATAAGCTCAGTGGTTTAAAACAACACCCATTTTTTGTTTCACAGAAGAAGAGTTTAGAAGTCCAAGTGGGTTCATCTGGTTCTCTGCTCAGTGGCTCACAAGGCAGAAATCAAGCTGTTAGCCAGGCTGACCACTTATCTGGAGGCTTGGGGAAAATTTTGATTCCAGGCTCATTCAAGTTGTTGGTACAATCCAGTTCTTTACAGCTACTATGAATCTGAGGTCCTGGTTTCCTTACTGACTGTCAGCCAGCGACCACTCTCTGCTGCTAGAGGCCACCTGCAACCCTTAGATGTGGCCCCTACATCCTCGAACCAGCCACAGTACACTGAGTCTTTCTCTTGCTTTGACTCTTTCTGGTTTCCCCTACTGCTAAAACTGCCAAAGAAAGTTCTCCACTTTTAAGGACCCTTATAATTGTACTGCATCTACTTGGATAACCCAAAATAATCTCCCCATTTTAAGATCAATTTGCCATATAACATAATTATAGGGGGGTGCCTGGATGGCACAGCGGTTAAGCATCTGCCTTTGGCTCAGGGAGTGATCCCGGCGTTATGGGATCGAGCCCCACATCAGGCTCCTCCGCTAGGAGCCTGCTTCTTCCTCTCCCACTCCCCCTGCTTGTGTTCCCTCTCTCGCTGGCTGTCTCTATCTCTGTCAAATAAATAAATAAATCTTTAAAAAAAAAACATAATCATGGGAGTAATATTTCACCATACTCTCTCATAAGTTTTGGGTATTATAGTGCGGCATCTTTGGGCGATTATTTTGGAAATTATGCCTACTATAGGAAATAAGTAATATATTTGGTAGGCTAAGCTAACTAGTTGTAACAGACCCCCAAATTTCAGTAGCTTAAGAAGCAAAAGATATATTCATTCACACAGAACTGTCCAGGGTAAAGGCTCCAGGTCAGTGGAATTCTGCTCCACACCGTCACTCAGGTATCCAGGCTGATGGTGGCCTTGTCATCTTCAACACGTGGCTTCCAAGACCACCTGACTTGATGCCATCCCAACCAGCCAAAAAGGGAATGAACCCAGAAGAGCACACAAAGGGGATTTTATGGGCTAGGCCTGGAAATGCTTCAAAAGCCTTCTGCTCATCAGAAATAAATTAGTCACATTATCACAGCGACCTCAAAGGGAAAAAAGGAGAGGAAGTCTAACTGGATAACCATGTACCCAGTACTTCTATTACAGAGGAGAAAAGAGAGGATGGATTTTGATGGTCAGTAGGCTGTCTCCTATCCAAGTAGGAATAAAGGCACTGGAAGCTATGAATTGACGTCTCATTACAGCTGTGGCCACTGAAACCATACAAGTTGATATGTCCTAATTTTTAATGCTTTTAAAAATATTCAAGTTGGTTCTACTTAAGAAATTAAGAAGAAAGAGAAGACATATACCAAAACAGCTAGATAAAAAAAAAAAAAAAAAAGCAATAGGTATCAAAGAGAGAGAGAGATGGGTGAGATACTATGGAAATTATAAAAAGTAACCCTAAAACTACCTATGCTTGAATTAGTCCGGGAAACTATCTTTACTGAGGGCCATTCACTCTCCTGGGTGCTCACGTAATAAGTCAGAATGTCACCCAAAGGGGCACCCGGGGGGTTCAGTCGGTTAAGTGTCTAACCCTTGATTTTGGCTCAGGTCATGTTCTCAGGGTCCTGGGATCGAGTGACGTGTTGGGCTTCCTGCTCAGCGGGGAATCAGCTTCTCCCTCTCCCTCTGCTTGTTCTGTCTCTCTCTCGCTCTCAAATAAATAAATCTTAAAGAAAAAAAAAAAAAAGAATGTCACCCAGATCTTTCTGGCTCCATAATGCATGCCCTACACCTGTGTGGCCCTTCCCAACAAGAGGATTCAAGGAGCAGTTGGCATGTGTGCTGGGGGATTGTTAAGTACAGAGTGACATGATCCTGCCCGGACAATGGAAAGATGACCTTGGCAGCAGGTGTCGGGTGTATGGGATAGAAAGCCACCAACGGGGGGAAGACCTCTGTGGGGCAATTGTGTGAAAAAATGAGGGGCCAGACCTCAGAAATGGCAAATAGGAAAGGAAAGGAAAAGATATGGCAGAGAAATTCTGGAGATGCCAATCAGATTTTTGGAAGAGATGAAAATAGAAGCAGGAAAGAAACCTTGGTGACTGTCATTTTCAAGCCAAGGTGAAACGACTTTTAACAGAAAGAGGGAAGCTGGAAGCTATAGCTGGTGTGAGAAGGAAGACAGTGGGGTTAGTTTGAGGCGTGTGCTGGGTTTGGCATACTGGCAGGGACCACATTTAGAAATGTCCTCAGGAGGCTGCATGTGCCATGGAGCTCTCAGGAAGCAGCAAGTGGAATTTGGGAGCCATGTGCAGACGTGATGGGGGCAGTTGAAAAGATCAAGAGGAATGGGAACGAGGTCAAGGAGCACAGAAGGGCATCCTTGGAAGGTGTCAATGTGAAAGCAGAGGAAGATCCCACAGAGGGGAAGGAGAGGCGGCAGACGCAGGAGAGCGGTGCCTCGTGGCATCAAAGACCCCAAGACCCAGAGAAGAGGGCACTGGCATTTACCTGGTCTTAGGAGCGAGAAGATAGTCGTGACCTCAGAGAAGGAAATTTCCGGAGAGTAAGGGTGGAAGATCCTGAGCAAATGTTAAAGACCACCAAGGAATGTGAAAGCAAACACAAGATTCACAGAATTCTCCGGCTTATGAAGCACAAGTTTCTAGCATAACTACAACTGGCCAGAGCCCCATTCACAGCCTGCCTGAGAAACTCCCTCTCCTGGTAGCACCACTTCCGTTTTCAGTATCAGTCTCTTTTAGCCATCTGTCCACTCTTCATTATACCAAAGAGGATGTAGGACTGGGGCTTTATCTACCTTTGGGCCAGAAGAAATGAGAGCTGGTGCATCTTCAGTATGGAGACAAGAGAAACAGGTATGCTGAGTCTCCAAGGGCACTAGGGTAGAGGCACGCAGTCCAGCTGCCCCGCAGTCCTCCTCCAAGAGCGGGCCTCGCAGGGACAATTGCTCTCACATGTGGTCGGGAATGAGAGGTCCAGACCGTCTTTTGGGGTGGTGAGATGAGTAGCAGCCCCAGAACAGCCCACCACAGCCATGGGTACCCAAGAAGTTAGCAGGTGTCAGTGAGGCCGGTCTCGGGGCCCCTGGGGCTGAACCAGGAAGGGTTTTCACTCCCTCTACTTTGTACAAAACATATAGCAGCAGATGTTGGAGTGGGGAAACTTGTTTACAGAGAGAGACCGGGCCTTGCTATAAGATGCTCCCCGTTGGGAAGACAGAAGACAAAGACACTCGAATAGTCCCCTACTTCGAGGAAGTCACCTTCTGGAAGAGAGAGAAATATGGAAGAGGAATGGCCCCAGTCAAGCCCCAGGAACAAGTAAAGTGGTATTATACAGCTGAAGCCAAAACCCAGGAAGGCTTCCGGGATGAAGGGAGAGTACGAGAGCCCCTAAGAACAGAAGAGCAAGGCAGACCGAGGGTTCCCCGGGGGGAAGGGGTGTTCTTGCAGGCCAGAATCTAGAGGTGGTGAAGCCCAGAGTAGTCTGGGCTAGGGGGATGGGAGTGCGTGGCCTGAGAGGATCCCCTGGAAGAGGGGTGGTGAGGGAGAAGGCAGAAGGCTGGCTGTCAGGTGCTGATTAGGGCAGCTGGGGGCCTCGAGCTTTCTCTTACTCCTCGGCCACACTCCATGGCTTGTTCGATTTCTCCATCAGTGTCCGGCTGACTTGTCTTTGGCAGGAGGACCGTGCTCTGGAGGGACCTGCATGTCGAGAGCCTATCAAACGCCTGTTTTATTTTCTCCAGCGTTGGCTCAGGGCGGGATGTCTCCTCCAGTCGGTGGCTTGCTGTCTTCATAACTGTGCTTTGACTGCCCTGTTTCTCCCAAGGGCTTTGGTCTTTACAGCCTGTTTCATTTGAAGGACTGCTAAGGCCTGAGGACTGGGGAAAGCCCGTGCAGCAGGGAGGCTCCCCTGAGGCTGCTTGTCCAGCACCCCAGGAGCCAGCCCCCCAGGTGAAGACAGGCACAGCGCTTCCAGGCCCTCCTCATAACTTTGTCTGAGCCTTGCGCACAAAAGGAGTGAATGAAGATAGAAATCCAGTCCGTGCTCCACCTACCAGCCACTTCCAGCCAGAGGAAGGGGCAGTTTTGTGTGACTCACTGTGGGCTGGAGAGGGGCAGCAGTTCATGGGTCAGGGTACCACGCCCCCTGCTCCCCAGAGATTCCCCCACTGACTCCCACTCTCCTTCCCCATATCCCAGAGGGCTCAGCCCGTCCCTCTCGGAGAATAACTGTGTTCTGGTCTTTAGAACAATGTTTCTCAAACCTTAGCATGCCTTAGATGGATCTGGAATATTCATTAAACACCAGCGCCTGTGTCCTGCCTTCTGATTCAGTGGGGCTTGAAATTTACAAGGATTCGCGTTTTATCACATGTTCCCGATGCTGCTGATGCTGCTGGTCCGGGGCCACACTTGGAGAGACACTCTCGTGGCTCCTCCTCCTGGCTCAGCGAGAGGATGAACCGTCCTCCAGCGCAGCCTCAGGGCCCCACGCGGCCTGGGTGTTCAATCAATACATATCGATTTGAGCGAATGGGAGCAGTGAAGGGTAGATTGTTGATTGACTCTGGGATCCCATGAACAACTGGCTCCTTTATGTCCAGCCCTATTAAGTTAATGGGAAACTCAAGGGCACGGGCAGCGTAAAATGTACAGGGAGGTAGGGCTTGACAGTCGGCGGGGTTGAACTCTGGAGAACCTCCCTCCAAACCGTCAGAAATAATAAAATAATCATGGTAGCCACCATTTATTAGCCTCCACTCTGCTCTAGGCCCTGAGCTGAGCTCCTCATGCAACAGACCAACAGGGCTGCGAAGGGGGGACAGCGTGCACCCCCATGTTACACGTGAAGGTAAACAGATCTCAGCCCCAGGTCTCGCGAGTGACAGGACTGCCCGGGGCTCCCAGCCCACGTGCGTCTGTGCACAGACCCTGCGAGCGTCACCACCCTGCCACCCTGCCCCCCCCAGACACAGAGAAAGCTGGCACTCCCAAGAGCCACACTCTCGAGAAGAGCAGTCCCAGCCCGGCGAGAGAATCGGGTGTGTGGAATCAAACAGCCTGATACCGAGAGCTCGGCCTGCCATTGACCCAGTGCACGAACTTGGGCAATCCCTTCACCTCAGTGCCTTGGTTCTCTGAACTGTGAAATGGGAATGGCGGCAGCCCCGGGAGGCTAAGGGATTCAGTGAGAACGGACAGCAAATGCCAGGGCTCAGGAATGCTATTCCCTCTTGAAACGGGAGTCTTCCTCTTCAAGTACGTATATTGGAGCGACAACTCCGAGGGGCAGTTAGAAATGTTGTCCAGCAACTTTGGGGCAGGGGAGAGGGAGGGAATGTAGAGGCAGGTTCAGAGGCCCGCGAAGAGGCTGTTGCTATAGGTCCCGTAAGGCCTAAGCTCAGCAGGGGTGGGTGAGAAGAGGGGCTAACAGAACTCAAGAACCCAGAGTCACTAACAGAATCCACTCAAGGACCCGACGCTAGCCTCCATGTCACGGGAAGTGGAAAGGGGTGGCAGTTCTAGAAACCTTTATCCGGGGAATGGCCATCCTAGTTTGGTTACCGACAGGCAGGAGTTGAGCCCATAGGATGCCACACTTCAGACAGTGACTCCAATATGCAGCGTGCTTCACCGCCAGAAGCCCTCTGCGTGGGTCCTCTCAGACTGCCCAGGGGAGAAGAACCTGGAAGGCCCCCAGATGGCCTGAAAGAGGGGCCAATACAGTGGGCATTGGGGAGAAGACACTCCTGCGTCTAGAAGCACAGCTCTGGCACCAGCCAGCAATAACCTCGACTTCTGTGAGTCTCAGTCTTCTTATCTACGGAATGGGAATGATAGAAACGAGGCCCACCTTCAAGACTGCTGGGGAGATGCTGACAGAGCAAGCTCTTACACATACTAGTGGCTAGTATCCTTGGTGTTAGGTTTACAGCTGTGAGATCTCAGAGAAGGCTACAAAAACAGAGTCTCGGCTTTCTCATTGCTAAATGAGTATGTTAACAGAATTCACCCCCCCAAAATGGTTTCCAAAAATGAAATGAGATCATGTATGTTATGCTCTTAGCATACAGTAAGCACTCAATAACAGTTAAGGATGATTTCTAACTGGAAGCACAGATAGCCCCACAGCGAGGGTCATCAGCCGCCCCCCCCCCCCCCCGTTTGCTGGGGACCGTCCAGTGTCAGCATGGGGCATTTCAGTTCCTGGAAATCCCTCTGTCTCAAATGAACCAGGACAGTTGGTCACCCTCCAGCAGCCTGCCGGGCTGGGGCCTTTCCTGCTCTCCCAGGCAGCGGACGGGGCATTTCTGGCCCATGTCAACCTATCTCTGGAAGCGAGGCCGGGCTCTGGGCTGTCCCTGGAGTCCAAAGGGCCCCAGGATTCCAGGGCCAGTGTTCTCGGGACAAAGGGTCTCAGCAAGGCCCAGAGAGGCCCAGAGACTGGGCCCACATTCAGACCCCCAGAGTGCAGACCCCAGGCCAGATCGCAGACAGAGGGACAGAACCAAGGGACAATGGAGATGATCTCTGAGGGTCCTGCTGGAATCAGAGAAGGGAGGGAGCCGTGTTCTCCGCCATGAATAATGCAGGAGAGGAAGCACAGGGCGGGAGGAGCTGCCAGGGCACCCAGCCTGTTCCCAGCCAGGCTGCTGCGAGCACGAAGCCTCCCAGCTGAGCCTGGAAAGCAGTTATCACTGGTGGGTGATTAAGTTACTAATCCTTCAGGGAGAAGACATTTAGAGGCCCATATTAAAGCAGCGCGCGGCAAAATTACATTCCGTTTCAATTTAGTTTAGCAATTCCCGTGATTTAGTTAAATGAAAAGCAATTGTTCCAATTAATAGTATTGAATGTTATTCGTCAAAAGTGTCAAAACAGCTCTGTGGCTGCATTAGTAACCCATTCTCTCGTCAGAGATATGGGTGATTCCCCAAGATAGGATGGGAAAACGGTAGGGTGGGGGGGCTTTGGGGAAAAGGTCAAAGTCAGAGGGCGCATTTATATGTGCGTGTGCCCTCTATGCCTGGATGAGTGTATATGTGGGCACGTGTGCTGTATGTATACAGATCCAAACTGTCCCAAGTGTGCGTATTTATACGTACTTATGTGCATAGATGCCAGTGCGCCTGAGTGACTGGGCACACGAGTGTGCACCTGTGTGTTGCCAAGCCTGTAAGCACATATATGCAAATATGGGCAAGTGCCTTGTGTGCCCACGGATGTGAGCTTGTGTGAATTTGTGTGCATGTGTGCACAAGTATTCAGAGAGTTGTGCGTTCAAGTGTGTAAGTGCACATGCACCCTGACTCCGGCTGTGCTGGTATCCGAGGGAAGGCATCGTGAGCGTGCACAGGTATGCACGGTTCAGGCTACGTCTATGTATGTTGTAAACGTCTGCCTGTACCAGGGCAGGAGGTGAGGGGTGCTTGCTGCCTTGACAGTTTAAGAGAACACCTATCTGTTTCCATCCTTATGCCACAATTAGTGAGGGCTCGTCTCTGGGATGCTGCCATTCAAATGCCGTTTCCTGTGAGGTCAGAGGCCCTCTCTGTCATGTTCACAGCTGTATTCTCAGGAGACGGTCTGGCACATGACATATACTGATGGAATAGATAGATGGCGAAAGGATAGATGAACGGATGGACAGAAGGATGGATGGACAAGACAGACAGCCTCAGGCCCCTGGCTCTTTCAGGCCTCCCATCTGTGGCTGGGCTCCCCAGTCTTCTCTCCTCAGTATGAATTCCAAGCCCCTCTGGCTTTCAGCCTCAGCCCACCAGCGCATCCTTGGAAAGCTCCATGCTGGGCAGGTAGCTGACTCAGAGGGTTCCCAAACTGCCAGAATCAGCCAGAGCTAAGAACAGGAAGGGCAGGGACTTCTTTGGAGAAGCTAAAAACAGACAAACAAACAAAAAGCTAAGCTGGCCTGGCCAGGCAGGCCCAAAAGGACACAACCAAGAAAGGCCTTTCGGGGCTTCTCTACCCTCCACCAGGGTTCCCTCATTTGTCTCGTGTCGCTTGCCGGCAGCTGCCAGCTCCTGACGCTAGCCCAGACCTGTCCTTCTCTGTCTCTGATTTTCTTCCTGCCCCTGACCCCTTCCACAGCGTGGGAAGCCACTTCCCACCTCTGTCCAGACGCTGGCGCAGATCATCACTATCCCATTACCGCAGACAGGGAAGATGAAGGGAATCCACAAATGGCCTCCTATCTCCAGTGTCCTCACCTCCCAGACCTCCCTGGGGCTTGGCTCGCTCTGGAGCTGGCACGACCCAGAGCAGGACACTTTGTGTGGCTGTCCTTCCTCCCAGGCATTTTGAGCTTTGATGGGGGTTAGCCTGGTCCACCTGCTGTCAGGGCCTGCCCCCTAGTGGCTGACTCTGGCCCACGCACCGCCCCCACCCCATGGCACCAATTCTGAGCCTGATGCCCCCCTCAGTCAGCCTCAGCCAAAAAGAATCTCTGAGCCCTTGCAAAGGCTCCACAATGGCCTATGAAAAATATTAAACGGAAACGTCATTAAAGTGGACTAGGAAGGCTAGAAGGGGAGGCCAGAAGGGGTAGTCACTCCACTCTGTGTCAATTACAGGAAGAATGATCAGTTACAGACCCCAACAGAAGAGTCTCAACACCAAAGAGTCATTGGTCAATGACAGGCCCCACCAGGGAAAGGTGTAAGTGCATCCCTACAAGAAATCGCCCACCCCTGCGACTCAGCTAGTCAGAAACTATCATCACCCAGCACTGCTTTTCTCCAATGGACTTTGTTTCAAACGACCCCTCCCGACTTCCTCCTTCTTCTCCATAAAATAATGTTCCTCTCCTTTGTTGGACTTGCCTATGGCTTTTGCCATGGCTTGCATGTCCCCAACTGTAATTCTCTGCTATTGCCAAATAAACCCATTTTTGCTGGTAAAATGACTTCCATTTTTAAGGTTAAAAGGCCCCATTTGCCCCTTTCCAGAGGCAGCCACAGCAGTCCCAGCTCCCCCCAGATATCCACGACAGAGGCCTGGCTGCCCCTAGTTTGCATTGCCCTCAACATCCCCAGGCTATCTGTGCGAGCGGCTATCCATCAGGATAGTGATTAAGCACGAAGAGGAAGTGTTAGGATATGATCCCTGAACTCACCAGGCTCATAAAGACAATAGCTGGGACGGTAGCGAGAGGCACCAGGCGTCCTGTCTATTTTGGGGAGGCCCCGAGCATGGCTGCCCAATACCAAGGGCATCCTGGGGCTCGTTAATCTGTGTGGGAGTGACGGAGACAGGATAGAGGGTCCGGGAGGCCTTCCGCCAGCCGTTTCCTCCCAGTCCGCCAGCCCTGCTCCGTGCGCCATGCATGGAGCCCCCGGCCCTGGCCCCCGGAGACCCAGCCATGCCAGTTCTCTGTAGTAGACTTAGCCACCTTCCCCTCCTTTCAAAGGCTTTACTGAGAGATTAGAGGCCCCGGCCTTTCTGGGATCCACTCTTTGTTTTCTCCCTGAGGGAGGCAAAGGAAGAAGTAAAACACCATCAGCCTCATCCAGGCTGAGGCAATGGAGAATACCTCGAAATATCCTTCTGGTGCTCTGTTCCCACGGCCTGGCCCCCTTTGAGCCCAGAAGTAGCAAAAGGTTAATTGCTGGGACCTTGGGCTCCACAATGGGCTGGAGCCAGAGAGCTAGGCATTAAATATGCAATTGTTAAATATCCCTCTCCCCCTCCTCCTGCTCTCCCAGTAGTTAAACAGTTGGTAGCTGAAATTGACCACAGTGTAATACCCCAGAAACTGGCAAACTCTATTAAACCTGCATTCCAGCAAGGGAGGCATGGCCCCTTTTCCTATTCCCTGGCTAGAAGTCAACACACCCAGATGACTGGGTTGGAAAGCATTGCCTGTGATAGCTTTAGGGCCACAGAGACTGGGAGCATGCACAGGGCACGTGGTTCCCAGCACCCGAGCCCCACTCCATCCATCCTGGCAGGGACAGGAGATCAGTCCTAAGAGTCAGCAGACCTGGATCCTCCCTGAAGACGTTGCTTGGGTCACATCACCGCACTGATCCTTCATTTCTCAGCAGGAAAACCCGAGCCATGATAGCTCATTCTCGGACTAGAACTTGATAGGCTCCTAGTGAGAACTGAATAGACCGTTGCTTGTGAGACATCGAGTACACTGAGGCCATAGTGGGACCGGCTGATAGTAACCACTGAGTAAATCAGCTGTTGTCACTATTTATTGTAGTATTTTTACTTCCCACGTAAGGTGTTTTAAAGCTCAAATGAAAGAATAGCTGTAAGAACATTTGTACTACTTTTTTCTTTAGAATGTTTCCAATGATGTGAGCCAAAAGTGGCCCAACGCCTTCATCCGCGAACTTGGTGCCCAGGTCCCAGCACAGGGCCTGCCCCAGAGTAAGAGGCCAATGACTGGCAGGGAACCAACCACACAACTTAGCAACTTTTAAGGAATGTGGCATTTTCTAACATAATAAAAAAGTTCCGGCGCTTTCCCTTTTCACTTGCGGTAGTATCTCAGTGTTAAGTTTTTGCAAACGCAATTTACCTGATCTTAGGAACTTAGCACCCAGGGCAAACCTGACATCGGGTGACCACCCAGATCTTCCGACAAAGGAAGACTTGAGCAGCTGCTTTGCCGGAATCACATCAGAAGCAAACATCAAGGTCAGAAAAGAGGAGTTGTGCTTTCTCCTGGAAGGACTGTGTCTGGCCCGTGGGTGAACAGAGTACGTCATGTGTTCTTCAGCCCCCAAGGGAATGCCTGGTCGGAGGTCAGAGGCACCGAGAACCTTGGGCAGCTCTGTCGCCCTCTCCTACCTGCTCCCGCAGACCCTGTGTGGGGCGGGGCCGGCAGGGCAGGGGGTGGTTTGCTGAGGAGAAGCAGAGATGAAATCGTGCAAGAGACTCATCTGGACTCAAGCCTACCTCTGCGGGGGGCCTTGCACAAACACTGGAGTTCCTTTGAGCTCCTGGATCAGTGGCTGCGAAACAAGGATAATAATGCTGACCCCAAAATTCTGGTAGAAAGAGTCTGTGTGGCAATGTGGTTCTTCCTTACCACTGTGCAGAGTTCTTGCCTGGGGCGGGGGGCGGACTGGAAAACATGGTGTTAACTAGGTTTGTTATTGCTGATTGCCCAGGCGGAGCCCCAGCCCAGGGAGGCAAAAGTTCACCTCTGACCACCCGTACAGGCCTGTGGCTATGGTGTGTAGGACCTCTGTTCTCCAGATCCTTCACGAGCCCAGGTAGCCAGGAGCGTAACTGGGAGGTCGCATTACTGAACGGTAGCTGATCTGCTTGTACAAGGCAAGGTGCTGTGAACAACAGGGTGAAGTCTCAAAACCTCAAATCTTTGGACAAGGCCAAAATGGTAACATGACATCATCCCTACCTGAGGAGAGGAATCCCTGACCCTTGGCAGCCTCGCTGTGCGTGCACAGGCATGTGTGTCTCCACGTGCATGTGCTGGGGCACTTATGGATGCACGTTTCCTCCTTCGGGCTTCTTATATGAAAGCACGTGTTCTGTGTACCCACACTTCGTGGGCATGCGCGCACGGGGAATGGGTGCATGTGTATATATGTGCATGCACACACTTACGCGTACGTGTGGGGTTTGTGTGCCTGCGTTGACACATGCGAGTGTGGGGTTACACTTATGAATCTGTGAACGCGGTGGCCGCACGGTCCTGTGGGTGCCGCTGTGGCTGCCGCCAGTCTGCACAGGGCTGCAGGTGAATGGAAATGAAAATGTGCGCACGTGTCCTCGTGTGTATTTTTAGGAACAGAGAGTACAAATAAACAGCATAAACAAGATGGTTGGGAGGAGGGGGGTTTTAAATACTTAGGAAGACAAACAACCCCCACAAGGACTTTGGAAAGCACTCATTAGGTACAAATAATGTATATGCTAATTACAAATTACTCTTTTCTGCTCATTAAAGCAGAACTGCTGCACTTTATTAGTTCAGTTCTGGGTACTCTGCATCCTTGAAAATAATAAAAATGACTTTGGGGTCAAGAAGATGCCTGTAAGGGCCCAGGGAGCCATCTCAGGCTATGTGAATGGTCACCCAGAGCAGGGGCCAGCCCAGGGATGTTGACTTCAGTTTGTCACCCCCACCCACGTTCAGTCAGTCACCAAAATCAGTCGAGCCTACCTCTCTTCCTCCATCTCCATCGACCCAGTGCTTGTATGGGCCCCCATCCCTCCTCTGACAGCCCTGGCACAGCCGCCTAGACTGCCCCCCAACTGGTCCCTCTAGTTGAGCAGGTCCTTCTTTCTGTCTCAGCCCCACTGGCTGGCTCTGCACGGTGGACTCTTGCTCCCTCTTGCAAATCCCAGCCCCCAGTGCCTCTCCTTGTCTTCCTCTGCACTAGGCACCCAAGCGTGTGTTTGTTTGCTGCCTATCTCTCCTACTAGACTGCTGGCAGGGGCTTTGCTCTGTTGACTGTTCTGTGCATGCCCAGCCCCGAGAACAGTTTCTGGCACATAGTAGACCTTCAGTTAATATGTGTTGAATGAAAACTTAATGTCCTTACTATGCCGCTCGACCCTCCATATAATGGAGTTGATAAGAGCTGCTTCACCCTCCCTGCGTTTTAGGGGTTTTATTATGATTAAACACTAGCTTGAGCTCAGTGTCCTGTATTCTGGGGATGTCCTTCTCCTCTCCCAGGACCATTGCTTTTTGATAACTCTCAGTTCTATTAATCAATCCTTCTCTTTTCAGAGTGGAGCAGCATGAACTCAGGTGCACCACCTAGGGGCTGAAAGGTGAAACAACTCTCAGAAACAAGGCACCAGAGCAGCCTCCTTGGTGGCAAGTGGGATGCCATCACAGCAGTCACCATGCCCAACACATGTCCATCTGAGGATGATGGGTCAGAAGAGGCTCTCAGTCTCCACGTTGGTGATATGTCCAGAATCAGTCTTTGTCACACATTCCAGGTCCCAATCAAAAGTTCAGGCTCTGCTCCCCACTGCTGTCCTACTCTTGTTTTCCCTCTGTGCCCTTTCAACCCCACTGACATCTGCCTGTCCATCTTACTCAAAGTTCTCATGTGGGACCTCAAAAGTCACAGCACTTTGTTCCTGCTGCTCCACAGCGCTGTCTGAATATTTGTTCATCCCTTACCTCATAGCTTTCTAGTTCCAGATACTCAGCAGTATGGACTTGGTGAAACTACAATTTTCTGCTTACAACATTTTCCAAAGCCACTGGTTGTCCCCTCACTTTAAATCTTCCTAACAAAAGGGTGTATTCATGTCCCTCTTCTCAGAGATATTATTCACAATAACTTTATATCCCTCCCTATGACACAGAAGCGGTGCTCAACTTTTAAGAAGCAACGCCTTTCACCAACACCCAAATAGTTCACTTCTCTGGAAATGATATAATTATTTTTTTTATAGGTTAGCCTCCTTCAAGGCATGCCAAGACTTTTCAAAGGCGAGTTTTAACCCATCAGTTTCTCTATCCTAAGCTCCAACCCAGGCTTTTTCCTGAAAATCTAGAACATCTAGAGGGAAGATGATACTACCTTTCCACTTCTTCCCAGCTCAGGAGTCTAGAGTTCTTGGAGTTTCCTAAAGACAATGGGAAGATATCAAAGAACACATGAGAAGGAAAAGCAGTTGTCAAATCAATGTAAGGAAAATGGGAGTGTTGCTAAATGGACTCAACTTTGAGGGTTTTGCACAGTCATGTGCATAAGTGAACAGCAGGGACTTTCTCCATAAGGGAGTGCAGCTGAAGCCTGTCTAAATACAATAAAAAGAAGATCGGAACAAGTGGAAAGATATACCATGTTCATAGATGGGAAAACAAATGGAAAGACAACAATTTGAAGATGGCAATTCTCTCCAAAAGCAATCTATCTCTAAATTCAGTGAAAAATCTGCCAAAATAAATAAATACTGACATACAACAAGTTGATCCCAAATTCATAAAGATGAGTAAAGAGCAAAGAATAGCCATGATAATTTTGAAGATCAAGGTGGAAAAGAAGAGAATGAGGGTGGAAGGAATAATTTCCCCTACTAGATACAAATAGTAATTATTCTCACAACTCAATAATAAAAAGACTCAGCTTTAAAACAGGCAAAGGATTTGAATCCAGATTTCTCCAAAGAAACACAACAGCCAGTAAGCCTGTGAAAAAATACTCAACTTCATTAGTCATCATAGAAATGCAAATCCAAACCACAGTGAGATATTTCTTCTCACCTACTAGGATGGCTATAATCAAGAAAAGGAAAATTCACAGGTACCAATGAGGATGCGGAAAAGTTGAAATCCTCATACATTACTGGTGGGAATGTAAAATGGTGCAGCCAATTTAAAAAATAATGTTGTAGTTCTTCAAAAAGTAAAACGTAGAATACCATATGACCCAGCAATTCCACTCTTAGGTATATAGTCAAGAGAATTTAAAACATGCATTCACACAAAAACATAGATGGTACCCAAACATTCATAATAGCATTATCCATAATAGCGAAAAAATGAAAAACCCCAAATCCCCATGGACTAATAAATGGATAAACAAATTGTGGTATATCCATACAAGAGAATGTTATTTAGCCATTAAGAGCAGTGTGGGTCTATGACATGCTATAACATGGATGAACCTTGAAAACATTACATCACACATCTAAAATATCCAGAATAGGTAAATCTATAAACAGAAAGTAGATTAGTGGTGGCCAAGGGCTGCAGGGGAGGAGGGGGGCTGGATGGGATGAGAAGTGTGGAGGTGATACTTAAAGAGTATAGGGTTTCTTTCCAGGATGATTAAAAAAAAAAACGAAAAACAAAAAAACCCCGGGATGGTTGATGGTTGCACCACTCTGTGAATATACAAGGCACCAAATAGTACACTTTGAAAAGATGAACTTTGTGGTGTGTTAATTATAATCTCAATTTTTTAAAACAGTCATTGTAAAGCAATTAAAAGACACAGTGCTGGTGGAAAGATAAACAATCTGAAGAAAAAGCCCCGAAGCTTACCCGCACATAAAGGAACTTGGTATAGGACAGAGTTGACATCACAGATCAGTGGAAAAATGCCTTAATCTGTAAAGTGGTTCTGTACAACTGGTTGTCTGTATGGAAAGTAAAATAAAATTTAATCCCACAGCATGCCACTAAGACACATGAATTTCAAGGAAAGTGAAGAACTTAAGTGTAGAAAAAAAAAACTGTCAAACTTTCAGAAGAAAATATAGCAAAAAAACTGTAACATCATGAGAGTGAGATTTTTCAAACAAGACTAAAAAGCACAAACCAAAATAAGAAAGATGGAGAGTGTCTATATTAAAATTTAAATCTTTAGGAGAACACACAATACCATAAATAGAGTAGAGTAAAAGGGAAGCACATAGCCAACAAAGGATTGGTTTCTGGAATGTTTAAGAACTCCTAAAATTATTTTTAAAAGCCAATCAAACAATAAAAACAATGTAAAAATGTGCGAGGATAGGAACCAGCAACTTACAGAGAACACCAATGACAAACGTGAAAAATTCTCAAAATCCCTAGCAACCAGGGAAACACAAATTAAAACAATGAGGCACCGCTTCTCGCTCTTCATATTTTACGTATTTATGAGTTTGCAGTGAGGATGTGAGGAAATGAAAATTCTGATAAACTCTTGGAGGAAGTATAAGTTGATATAACCATTGTGAAAACAATCTGCCAGTATCTGGTAAAGGTGCTTGCACCAGAATGCTCAGCTATTCCCATTGTAGATCTGCACCTTACAGAGGAGAAGAAACACAAATGTACAGGGACCCATGAAGGCAGATGCTCTTTGCAGCCCTTTTTATATTAGTGAAACCCTAGACACAACCAAGTTCAGGGAAGTGGATAAGGAAAGAATAGACTATAGCTGTAGACCGTGTAGAAGTCCCAGTGAATGACTCGGACCCTGTGTATCAACAGGGACACGTCCCAAAGACATGACATCCATTAAAACTTCAAAATTATATATATGCTTAAGGTAAATTTAAAATATTTGAAATGCTATGCCACTGGTGGGTACAGATTTACATGTCAGTTTTTAAAACATGAAAAGTATCTACACCAACTTCGGCTGATAATTACCTCTGGGTTAGAAGGTGGGGAGAAAAGAATGGGGTGCCCATTTCTTTAACTGTATCTGTAACATTTTATCTTTCAGTGAATCCATCCAAATATGGCAAAATACTAATGTCTGTTAAACCTGGGTAGTAGATAAATGGATGTGTGTTCTGTCATTGTCTACTGTTTTCTGTCTATTTTAAATAGTTCATAATTTAAAAAAAAAAAAAAAGAAAAGGTATATCAGGGGCCACAAGACTGGAGTCAAGAGGCCAGTTAGGAATCTGTTGTAGGGACGTGGGGAGGAGGTGATAGGAGCACACAAACTGAGACGGTCTCAGGAGGTGTGTGTGAAGTGGACAGAGTTGAGGACGGGGTGGGGCAATTTAGCAGGTAAGATTGAGAGAGACTGATGACTGATTAGGTAATGTAGGGAAGAGAGAGAGAGAGACCAAAGTGCCATGCAGGTTTCAGCTAGGGCACTGGATGAACCACTGGTGTGGTAGCCATTGACTGAGTCGGGAAAGAGGAAGGGAGGGAATAACTTGGGCAAAATAATCAATTCAATGAGGGCTATGTCTGTTTCAAGAGATCAGGCCAATAGACAGACCTCTTGTCTAGTGACCAGAACCAAGCTTTGGTGGTTCTTGGGATCTAGCTGGTAAATGAAGCCTTGGGACAAGGCATAGGATGGATATATATTTGGGGCATCCCCAAAATATAAGGTCTTGGGCCAAGAGAGAAGAAGCCTAAAAATGCGACTTGGAGACCTGAAAGGTAAAAGGAGAAGCGAGTATGGAGCCCCAAGAACCAAGAAAAATGGGGGTTTCCAAAATTGCACACGGACGTCAATACCATCTGGCACTCTGCCAGGTGAAATCAAGTCCCAAAATTTCCAGTGGATGTAACAAAACAGAGGTCACTGCTGACCTGGGAGAAGGGACCAAATTGTGGAGGAGTCACTGCAGGGGCGGGAACTGCGTCAACAAGTATAGACGCTTACTTGGAAGGCCAACTGCCTGGGACCAAATCCCACGGTACTGTGTGCCTCTGGACGCATTACCCAACTTCCCTCCACTTTAATTAGGTGTCAACTCACCCAATATTAATGTATCCTAGGGTTATTGTGAGGATTAAATAAACTAGTACTAGCTGAGTTAGCACATTCACTACGTATCGTCACTATTTTGACAACAGTCACTGTATACACAGCACAGTTATTATGAAATATAGCTGACATGGGGAAAGAGATAGGGTAGGAGCTGGAAGCAGCACTGGGCAAAGTGTTGGTGGAGGGCAGCAAGATGCTGAATTTGTTTAGGAGCTGAGGGCAAATCAGTAGGGAAAACGTTTGGAGATTCAGAGAAGTAGTTGATGGAGAGGGTTACGTGGGAAGCCTGGGGTTAGCGTCCAGAGCATAAGTGGGAGGATTAGTCTCATGTTGGAGGCAGTTAACCTCTTCTACTAGGGCAGGAAGACACATGGGTGCAGGCAGAGATACACTTGCAGGTGGGCAGGCAGGGCGGAGAACAGGACGTTCAGAGCATATCCTTCCTCCGATCGCTTCTAGTTTTTCAGTGACCCAGTATATGAGGTTGCCTATTCATTGCGATGAAGAGATTGGACATCTGAAGACACTAGATGCCAAGGACACGGACACTTGGGATAACAAGAGAGAGCCAAATAGAGAGGCAGTTTTCTGGGCAGCGTGGGGAGCCCAGAGCAGGCTGGAGACCAGGAATCTGCAAGGCACCAAGCCCAGGCATCCAAGCATCCAAGCAAACACTGGTCTCCTGTGGTCTACCAAGAATTTTCTGCCATTCGATAAGTAAGGAGATATAGAAGCCAGCTAGACTCAGATGACCAGGTAGGTGCCAGCTGGCACCAAGGAGGTCAGCTGGGCCCCAACAGAGAGCAGGCAGCCAGCGGCAGGAGGGACATGGCTGCTGGGCAGGTGAGCAAAACCTGGAACCAACGCACAAGGCCAAAGCACAGTCCTCGCAAGGCTGACTTGACTCTGAGTCCCACAGCGATGACCTGGGGAAGCTCAAGGGTCTCTCCTGCTACGAGTCAGGGCTAACCCGAAAGTACTCACGTGCCTGTCTTAGAATCTACCAGAGAGCCGGTTAAAGATACAAATTTCCCCTCTTGAAGCTTTAAGATTCCAAAGCAGCAGACTGAAGTGGGAAGCCTATATTCAGATTCACACCAAAGTTTGAAAATCACTACTCCAAGTACTGGGGCCAAGCTTCTCCCGCTGGCGGTTGTCCAGAGACTCAGCTGGGCAGAAGCTGGGTCCCAGACAGGGCTTGACAGATGGCACCCCATTCCCAAGTCCTGGAGGACTCAGGGGGCTGGTCGACCCACGGCATCCTCCAAGACATGAAGGGGTTAAGGAAAGTGCTGGGAACCTGCATACTTTTATTACATTATAGGGATGTTATTGCATTATAAATAATGCCACAGGATGCATTATTTATACATTTAATATCGGGCTTGCTTATAAGTCAGATCTCTTCACTTTTAGATAAATACTCTGTCTGCAACCCACCTCCAGCGGCCAGGCGCAGACGGAGCGCAGAGTGTGCCCCTGCTCCCGCAGACAGCGGAGGGAGGGCAGACACATGTCAGAGACAGCAAAAGCCCTGTGATGGGAAGCAGATAATGTCTTTATGAAAACTAACAGATGGCTCTTTTGAAAGCCCTTTCAGTTCTCCTCTGTTCTGATAAGAGCGGGTAAGCAAGATGCACTGAAGGGAGCTTTATGGGTTTGTACTTATTGTCCTAAGAGCCCTGAGAGTAGGAGACAGAGAGGCCAGGAGCAGCGGGCGGGGTGAGGGGGGAGAAGGCAGGCAGGACGCCTGGCTCCTCAGCCTGCTTGCTGCTGGCACACGGATCAGGGCACTGAATAGGCCTGTTAGCTCGATTGCAAAATCGAAGCAATGCTAGCTGCTCTTTCTCGTTCGTTCCAATGTCTGTCCATATCCCCGTGACGGCTTTCCATGTGCTTTATGCTGTCCTGTTTGGAGCAAAGCATTTACTTCTAATTTTGAGGCTTTCTTCCTCATTTTCTCTCCATCCCAGAAGCTCTTGTGTATTGGGATGGAGGAGGCTAGTTTGGCAACAGTGTTTCCTAAACTCTTCTGTCTTACACCTTCCAAAACTTAAAGTCATTCACTTGGAACTACACACACTACACACACACACACACACACACACACACACACACACACACACGGGTGTGTAAATTGGTGGAATCCAAATAAGGTCGCAGTGTAGATGACAGTAACATACCAGTGTCAGTTTCCTGGTTTCGATGGATCACTGTACCATAGCTCTGTGAGACACGGTCATCAGGAAAGATGCACAAGAACAGGGTCTGCCTCGAAGAGGCTCCAGTTTGGCGTCTACCTTTGCCACAGACATTTGGCGTCCCCAGCAGCCAGCACCGTGTCCAGCAGGGAGCAGATGTACAGACAAGGAGAAGTGAGGAAAAGAGAAAAAGAGGGGAGACAAAGAGAGATGGAAATAAGAAGGAAAGAAAAGACAGATGGACAGAAGGAAGGACATAGTCATGGGAAGAGGTAGAAAGAGATGAAAAGCTAAACCGCATGCTACAGGAAAAGTGGGCTAGAAGATTCCAGCTCCACCTAGGCGCACACCTGAAATGGACAACAGCAGGACAGGTGTGAAGGAAGCAGCCGCCATGGGAGTGAGGGAGCCAGGCCTTGGGGATCTGTGCCACCGGAGTGCCTGAGAGGGTGGTCCCAAAGTGCACCCCAGCAGGGGACTCCTGGGAATGGGCCACCCTCAGTGACAACAGAAGCCCATTTCTGGTGGTACCTCCATTACAGAGCCACTCCAGTGACCTTGGCTGACCCCAGAGAACTTCAGAGACCAGGAAACTGACCTTGCTTGAATCCTGTTATAGGCTGAACTTTGTTTGCTCAAAATTCCTATACTGAATTCCTCCCCAGTCCCTCAGAATGTGACTGTCTCTGGTGAGAGGGTCTTTAAAGAAGTGATTAAGGATAGATGAGGTCATTAGTCCTAATCCCATACAACAGTGTCCTCATAAGAAGGGGAGATTAGGACAGATACACACAGAGGGAGGAGCACATGAAGATACGAAGAGAGGATGGCTATCTGCACCCAAGGAGAGAGACCCCAGAAGAAACCAACCCTGCCAACACCCTGATCTGGGACTTCCAGCCTCCAGCACTGTGAGAGAATGAGTTTCTGTCTTCGAAGCTCCCCATTCTGGGGCACTTGGTTCTGGCAGTCCTAGCAGATGAATCCAAATCCCAGCCAGTCGGCCAAGTGCACAACTGAGAAGATCCCAGAGGAAGGGGTCTCAGATACACAAAGCCTGGGCCCAAAGGAACAGCTAGTGGAGAAGAAGGGAACCACGTGCATGAGCTTGCCCCTCCTCCAGCCTCTGAAAATGGGGCAAGGAGAAGAAAGGAGGTGGTGTGGCATCAGGGAAAGGAACACACACTTTGCAATCAGACAGAGCGGCCCCGAGGCCCAGCTCCACCACTGACCTGTTGTGTGACTTTAGACAAGTCACCTCACGGCATCTTTAACACGAAGACAGTAATAATATTCACACCGGAACATCGTGAGGATTCAAGCAGCTTAACGGATAGGAATCTCTTAGCTCGATGCTTAGTGAGTTAGTGGGTGGTGGTGGTGGTACTATCACTGTATGCTGCTGTTCTGTTTTTCTGATGCTCACGAGAAAAAGACAGAGCCAGAGAGCATTCGTTCAGATTTTTATAGAAAAATGAGCCCATGACCTCTGGGGCCACCACTATGGCCCACTTGGCCTCTAGTTCTATGACCCTGGTGACTCTCATGGCTTCTCTGAGTCCTACTGTCTACACGTACGCATTAAGGCCAACAATGTGTGCCTCACCTGCCCCCACTGGGGTGCTCCTGGGGAGGGCCTCGGGTGCACTGGTTAGCACCCCACACACACGGAAGGGGTCGCCACTGTGGTCAGCCCCAAACTCCACACCTGCAATTTGAATCGTAACCTAAGTGGAAGAGACAGAAAGTGCATCTCTCTCTGACCTTCTGGCGAAGTGAGCCCAGGCCTTCCCTGCAAGCAGCAACACAAACTCTCCTCCAGTTGCCCCAGCCCTGGGATCAGAGCCTTCCCTCAGCAAATCATGGCAATAAATATGGTCTGAAGCAACTCCAGCTCTTACAGCCTTAATAAATGGGTTGCCATAGTGGCAAATTCAGACGCAGAGAGCATCTTTTCAATAAAGGCTGAGAGGGTTATTAATAACGTTAATGTAGTGCCTCACGAAGTCACAGCCTCCCAGAGCAGGCCTCTCGCCGTCCTCCCCGGCCCGTCTCTTCCAGGACTGGCCAGCAGGTCTGCCTGGCTGTGGCCGCTATGGGGTGTGACCTGGGAGAGGCAGAAACGCCAGGCTGGAGCAAGGGGACTGGGGACAGAGCCGGCGGGACACCCGGCAGGAGTTCACAAGGAAGAATGTCCCCGCTATTGGACCACACAGTGACCTTTCCAGCACCCGCTTTTGACGGGTGCAGCAGCATAGCGGAGAGGTTGAGAGCGCACTCTTTCAAGGTGAACAGAGCGGGGCTCGAACCCCAGTGGGGCTCCCCCTCCATGCCCTCCCTGGCTGCGTTATGTACCACGTGCAAAGGCCCTGGCACTCCCCCAGCGACTTACCCCGACTGACTGCTCATTTCGCAGAGCGCTGGTGCTCATCACAGCGGCTCACCAAGCGGCTCCAGCGCTCTCCACCACCCAAGCCTGCGGCGAAGCTGGAGCCCTTCTTTTGGGCGGGGCCGATAAATTCTGAGCAGAAATGACACGTGTCGCTTTTGGTCAGGCACG
Source organism: Ursus americanus (assembly GCF_024610735.1). Lineage (NCBI taxonomy): Eukaryota > Metazoa > Chordata > Mammalia > Carnivora > Ursidae > Ursus > Ursus americanus. The sequence continues at coordinate 19,918,804 of NC_142148.1, forward strand.
TCACCATTCCTATGAGACTCTTGAGAATCCTCCTTTTCCTTACAAAGACTCAGGATGGTGGGCGGCCCGGGGCCCGGGTCCCAGAAGGACGGATGGGCAGGTGCTTCCAGGCCAACCCAGAAGGACACAAAGCCTTGGCTGTTTTAAGCAAGGAGTCATGGGGCACCTGGGTAGCACAGCTGTTAAGCGTCTGCCTTTGGCTCAGGGTGTGATCCCGGTGTTCCGGGATCGAGCCCCACATCTGGCTCCTCCTCTGGGAGCCTGCTTCTTCCTCTCCCACTCCCCCTGCTTGTGTTCCCTCTCTAGCTGGCTGTCTCTCTGTCAAGTAAATAAATAAAATCTTAAAAATAAAAAAGATAAGAAAGGAGTCACATACCTTTTGGGGCTTTGAGAGCCAGCTGGTTTCTCTTGCCACCGCCTGGCCCTGCCAGTGTAGCACAAAAGCAGGCAGGGACAGGGGGGCCTGACTGAACAGGTAATGGGCAGGATTTGAACCATGGGCCATGGTTTGCCGAACCTCGTTTGAAGTCATGAAGATTTGTTGCTTTGAGCCTGTCCTGACCGATAGCCCCTTATCCCCTTCCGGCCAGCCTCTATTGTTCATTCCCTTAGTACATGTATCATCCACCTTCCCCGAGTACCATGTAAGCACAGGGAGGTCAGAGGTCCACTGTATCCCCAGCTGCATGCAAGTGTCTAGAATAGAGTAGATGCTCAGTAAGTCTCCTTAAACAAATAAGTGTTAAGGCATTAGGCAGGTGACCGTAAGTAAGTCACTTAACCTGCTTGAGCCTCAGGTTATTCAACTCGTAATGCACGTTAAGTGTGCAACGTATAAGAAGTGTTCCATAAGTGGTAGCTGCTAGTTTTTTGCTATGTCTGGAACAACAGCCTGCCAAGTCCAGCTCTGTAGCCGACTCTTTGCCTGCCTACAACTCAGGCTTCTCCTCTGTAAAATGGGGACAGAGATCCTGAGAATCAACATTAATTAAAGTGGATGTGAACCTGCACGTGGAGAGATTACTTCCTGGGGGAAGTGGAGAGATTACTTCCTGGGGACATGGAGAGATTACTGCACGTGGAGAGATTACTTCCTGGGGACATGCCCTCTAAATCAGGAATTGGCCAACCACTGCCCATGGACCCAAACCATGGGCTGATGCTTTTTATAAATAAAGTTTTATTGAAACACAGCCATGCTCATTTGCTTCTATGGTGTCTACAGCTACTTTCACTCGACAGTGATACAGTTGAGTAATTACAACAGAAACTGTAGGGTCCTCCAAGACTAAAATATTTGTCACTTGGCACTTTACAAAAAATGGTGCCGACGTGCACTCCAAATGACAACGAAATCAAGAAAGACAAAGGCCTGTTGTCTTTCTCTACCAAACTTGTGTTTGCAAAGTGCAAAGGCGGTCATTTTTATCCGCCAGATTTTATTCTGGAAGACTGAAGGCAGCACTACCCCTCGAAGAGAGCTTCGGCAGTCCTGTCTCTATCACACAGTAGACCCTATCCTACCCATCTGTGTCCACCCATCGCAGGATGGCAAGGCCATGTCTGTCACTCATCTGGCCGTTTAGTTAGTCATTTGTCCAACATTTACTGATCACTTATGATTCTATGGTGAATAAAACCAACTCTGACCAGTTAGGAGATGGTCCAGGAATTCCAACCCAGAGTTTGTCATTTCTTTCCCCTCTATGACGTTGCCTCCCACTCAGAGAATTACGACTCCATCTAACAGGAGGATTGCATCACTCACATGTCTCCGTTCTCCCCTCAAGGATACAGTACATAAATATATATTACGTGTGTTTTAGGATTACTCAGTGGGAGTGCCCACGACAGATGTGATTCCTGTCTTCACGGGGCACGTAACAGATGCTCAACAAATATATGTGAGTGAACTCATTGCCCAGACGTCCTGCTGGAATTTAGATTCACTTGGCCACGCTGTTTGTCTGTCAAGGCAGCACTGTGTGGCAGAAGGGCCTTTAGAAGCCACGAGAAGTCAAAGAAGTAGTCTCATCCTATGATACACCAGCTCTGTGACCTCCGACAAGTCACTTAATCTCACTGAACTTAAACTTTCTGCCTGTGCGCTGTACCAACAATCCACACAGAAGCCACAGGGATTCCATGAGACTGTGCTCAGAGAGTCCCCAGGACTGGCCTGGCACTTAGTGCCAAGAGAACAGCCAGAGGTAATAATGGCTAATATTTATCAAATGCCTGGTCAGTGCTCCCCACAGCTCTTGGCACCTCACAAAGCTCACAGCCAGCCTGTGAGACAGGAACCGTGATCACCCCCGGGTTACAACTGAGGAAACTAGCAGAGAAAGACTGAGCAACGTACCCAAAGTCCCACAGCCACGAAGCGAGAAGTCAGCCACTAAGGGCCCAATAAACCCTGGCTCCCTCCCTCTCCTCCTCCCCATATCTGCTGAAGAGGAGCACTCCCTTCCATGAACGTCCCTGCTTCATCAACAGCCTTTCTTTCATAACCCACTCTCGAACCAGACCACACAGCCAGCTCCCTCTCAGCTCCAGTGGTTTCAAGCTGGGTGCTCCAGGCCCTCAGGTCCTGCTCTGACGTCTGGGGATGCTGTGGGGCAAAAAGGAGGCAGCCAGATGCTCCTTTCTATCTTCCCCGTGTCTCTCAGAGACCATGGGTGTCTTCACCTGTCAGAAAACCTATAGGACAGCAACTCCTTTCCTGAGTCTTCTGGGAAGACCATTGCCCGGCCTTGGGCACATTTCTAGAATGTGGTCTGTAACTGGAAGGTGATTTCTCGAGATCCAGAATCCTCTGAGTACACCTAGAGATGCCACCTTTCTTCTAGTGACCTCCGCCATCGTGGAATTCAGCACCACTTAACTGTGCCACGGCAGGGAACGACCGCCCCATGACAGGAAAGGCCTAAGAGCTGATTCCGGAGCCTCCAATATTGCGTGATGTTGGGCAAACTGTTTAATCGCACCGTGGCTCAGTTTCCCCCCTCTGCAGGCAACAGCACGAACCTAAAAAAAAATGACTGATCATAGCAAAGACAGCACCTAGTGCGATGCCCGGTGCCCAGAGTAAGCACTGAGTAAATGTAGGCAGACGGTTAAAGTGGGTGCCTCTGTGATAATTCAGCTTCAGAGACACATATGAGATCAGAAATAAAGATAATCACAATACCAACAGCTACTGTACCTCCACTCGATGCCACACACTGCGCTAAGCTCTCCACAGGCCACTTTCTCTTCTTCTCCTGGTGGCCAGCTTTTGGGGTAGCCACAACTGTGGTTCCGCAAGAAACTGCAATGCGCCGAGATCACACAGCCAATGGTCGCAAGGTCAGCGTGCAAACCCAGGCCTCTCCTACTCTAGACCCGGAGGGCTAAGCCGCTGCTCTCCACCGCTTCGTGGGCTGACACCCTCCCAGGGCCTACCCAGACCCAGCCCTGTGGGAGCCCAGCCTCCCCCACAGCCCCCAGGACCCCTCCTGTCCAGCCTGGCACTCTTCGATCTCCTTCCTGCTTCCTGAGCTGATGCCCGAGAAGTGACCCACTCCTTGCAGGGCCCCCGCAAAGCCCTCCGCCTGACCCCCATGTAATGAAGGGAATTAATATGGCCGAGCCTCCAGCCCAGCCGAGCGGCTTCCCAGCAGCCCTGGCCAGGCCTCTAATTGATTAGGCCATAAAGCCTGGGCACTAAATTGAAAGGAGCCGCACTAATTCTCTTTTATGTTAAATTTCTGTCTTTCCCCTTTATCGAATCCCGCGCCCAATGTCCCCTTCCCTCCCCATCGCGGGCTTGCTGTGGGCCTGTTTTTTCCGTGCACAGATTAAGTACCTAATCAAAATCTTGTCTCCCCTAATGGCATAAAATTGAAAGATAGATATTGCACTTTACACAGCTGATTAAACACTCGAATGTGGCTAAATGCTTAAAGGGCTTGTTACATTAACTAACTCTGTCATCTGCCCACTGTCTTATAATTGCGTGTGCTCGAGCAGCTTCAGGGGAGGCACACACAGCAGGACAGCCTTCCAGCCCCTTCCCAGGGCCTCCTGCACCATGGCTAAGCGGAGGTTCAGGGAGTCAGAGCCCGGCAGTGGCCACAGGGCTCCCCTCTGGCTTTGGGCGGCAGCGACAGGGAGGTCGGATGCCCCCTCCATGCCCAGGCAGCGAGTGCCCTCCCCTTCCACCGCCGCGACCCTTCCCACCCCTCACCCCCACACCAGCACCTGGCTCTTGCCTCGGAGAGTGTAAACATCCCCCCAGCCCCCTCTCAGAGTGTGTACGGCCAGCAGTGTCCTGCTCATCTGCAAACCCTTTTGAACCTTGATATCCCTCCCTCCATCACCCCCAGGCACTCCAACCTGCCTGTTCCGAGGCAACAAGGAAGCTAGAGAGCTCTGACCGTGAAATCTGGCAGGGGTGGGGATGAGGCGTGAGGGGACTGACACACACCAAACTCCTGCCTGCTCCTGACATGTTGTCTCTGTCTTAAGTCAGATACCCCGGACCTCCGTCACGTGACTGGCAGGGTTCTCCAGAGAAACTCAGCTGATAGGAGATAGATGATAGATGACAGATAGATCGATAGATTGAGATAGGGAATTGTCTTACACAATTAAGGAGGATCACAAGTCCAAATCTGCAGTGTGGGCCGGCAAGACCCAGAAGAGCCAACGGTGTAGATGAGGTCAAAGGCTGTCTGCTGGGGAATTTCCCCCTTGACCACAGAGGCCCGTCGTTTTGCCCTATTCAGGCTTTCAACTGATTGGATGAGGCCCACCCACATTATGGAGAGCAATCTGGTTTACCCAAAGCTCGCCTATTTAAATGTTTATCTCAATCAGTCAATCGATCAATCAATAAAATGGTTATGTCATCCAAAACCCCTTCCAAGTTGACACATAAAATTAACCATCACACAGGGAGGAAAGACACACACAGGAAACAGAGCTACCTAAGTTCCCACAGCAAATCAGTGCAGCACTGGGTCTTGAACCCACTTGTCCTGACCCCCTTGGTTCTCAGCACTGTGGCTCATGTCAGAGGATGAAAGAACGGCAGGCACAAGCCCACTGCTCAGGCTGCCAGGAAGCCGCCTTTTCTGTCACAGCTTCCAGCCCAGGGAAAAAGCATGTTCTATGAGGAAGCAATCGAGCATGGGGAGTTTCCCGGCACGAGAGCTAAGGAAGAGTGTAGACTTGAGTTGCATCTGACTGGTTCAACCCCAGCCTACTTGTCTTTGCAGAGACCTTGGCATATTTCTTACTCTTTCCATGCTTCCATTTCTTCATAGTTAAAATAGGGATGCCACCAGGCCTTCAACGAACATTTACTGAACACCATCTGTATCTCTATGCCAAGTTCCAAGCAAGGCATGGACGTTTCCCAGGGAAAATGCAAGCCATTCCTGTCCTCACAGAGCTTACAGCAGATATGAGAAGAAAGGCAAAAATCATCAAAGCAGTGTCACTAAGTATGTGACAAATTGTGAATAAATAACAGTGATAGCACTCCTAAGGGCTTCACTATGAAATAATGGGGTGGGGGGTCCCGCAGGCAGGGTGACCAGGAGAGTTCCTCAAGGTGACACTAAACTGAGGACTGAAGGATCAGAAGCAGCCAGCCACGTGGACATCAGGAAAAGGAGTCATGGCAAAGGGACAGCAAGTCCAAGGATTCCAAGACGGGATAGCCAGTGTAGCTACAGAGAGGGGAGCTGGGAAAGCAGTTTAAGTCTTGCCTCTGTGTTCTCCCAGTGTCAACCCGCAGGCACTGGTCACCAATCAGAGCCTCAGTCTCCTCAACTGTAAGCTAGGAAGCACCACGGGGAGGATCCAGTGGGAGGACGTCTGTCCTCCTCAACTGTAAGCTAGGAAGCTAGGGCCACGGGGAGGATCCAGTGGGAGGACGTCTGTCCCGTGCCTGCCTTGGCAAGAACTGGGTGCCCAAGACCCAGGAGCCCAGCACTGGGAGGGCCTTGAAGTCATTCAAACCCGCTCCAGGTAAGAGAGGAAGGAAATCTTTATCCCTTCTCCTCTTTCTCTGTCTCTGTCTCTGTTCCTTGACCTCCACTTTCCTCTGCAGCCTGCTTTATCCTCCTCCTTCAGACTGGCTTCCTCCACTGTGTCTGCCCACCCACCTCCCACCTGCCACACAACAATTCCAATCAATTAAGTTGTCACGACACTGACTCAGCCCCAGCTGGACATGAACTTTCGGCCTGAATGCCTGGCACCACCAACTCCTGTCTCTACACCTTCAAGTTAAATTCTTGAGAGGGGATCCAAGTGTCTTCTCCTCTGACAACTGACAAACAGGGCTTAGCAGGTGTCGCTCAGCCCAGGCAATATGGCCAGAAGGAAGAATGGAACTGTGGGCACTACGGGCAGCCAATGGGGGAGATCCTTCTGGCAGGGCTTGCAGCCATCTACAGCTGGAGTCAGAAAAGCCATTGGCCTTTGGCTCCAAGAAGAGGCACTCTAGTCCCACTGGATCACACCTCCCAGGCCATCCTCACCCTCCTGCCACACTCACCAGATGCCAGGAAAATTCAAGGATCCTGTCCCTTTTTAGAGTCAACCTCCTTATAAGAGCTATGCTTGAACCAGACTCTTGATGGCTCTTAACCATGTACTCTCTATGGGCCTGTGGGAACCACAGCCCTCCATCTGTGGAAGCTTCCTCCCTGTCTGTGGGAGCCTCCTCCGTCTACGGGAACCTCCTCCCTCTGCCTGTGGAAGCCTCTTCCCTCTGTCTGCGGGAACCTCCTCCCTCTGCCTGTGGAAGCCTCTTCCCTCTGTCTGCGGGAACCTCCTCCCTCTGTCTGTGGGAACCTCCTCCTTCTGCCTGTGGAAGCCTCCTCCCTGTCTGTGGGAGCCTCCTCCCTCTGTCTGCGGGAACCTCCTCCTTCTGCCTGTGGAAGCTTCCTCCCTGTCTGTGGGAGCCTCCTCCCTCTGTCTGCGGGAACCTCCTCCCTCTGCCTGTGGAAGCCTCTTCCCTCTGTCTGCGGGAACCTCCTCCCTCTGTCTGCGGGAACCTCCTCCCTCTGTCTGCGGGAACCTCCTCCCTCTGCCTGTGGAAGCCTCTTCCCTCTGTCTGCGGGAACCTCCTCCCTCTGTCGGCGGGAACCTCCTCCCTCTGTCTGCGGGAACCTCCTCCCTCTGTCTGTGGAAGCCTCTTCCCTCTGTCTGCGGGAACCTCCTCCCTCTGTCTGTGGGAACCTCCTCCTTCTGCCTGTGGAAGCCTCCTCCCTGACTGCTGAAACCTTCTTATCTGTGGGAACCTCCTGCTTCTGTCAATGGAAGATTCCTCCCTGTGTGGAAACCTGCTGTCTGTCTGTGGGAGCCTCCTCCCCCTATCTGTGGGAACTTCCTCCCTCTGTCTGCAGGAACCTTCCCTCCCCACGCCCCCAGCCGTCTCTCCTCACTGCAGCCTCTGTGGGAAGTGTTCACCTCCCCAATGGCCTCCTTTAAATAGCTCGATTGAAGGGATTATGGACTCCTCACTAAGTGCTTCACATTAAAGATTCATAGAGGCACAATATATATTTTAATAAGGCAGGTTGTACAATAGAGAATTCAACTCTACACAAAGCACACGGCCGAGAACCGGGGCGAAGCGCCTCAGGGATCTGCGGGCACCATGGCTGGGTGCAGAGGAATGTGGGGGTTTGGGAACCTCTTCTCCCCACACCCTGGACTCCCCCCACCCCGACTGAGGAGCCGCCCTGAAAGCTTCACACATGTGTGTGCACACACACTCACATGCATGTGCGTGCATACTGACACACACTTTCATAAGCAAACACGTAGAAGTACATGCATTTATGCATCCCTACACATGCACACACTCATGCACACTTACATGCACAGTCACGCATGTGCACACTTTTACACACTCCCACACACAGTGGCATGCACACACAGGCACGGTCACACATGTGCACACTTATACGCATTCCCACACACACAGTAACGCGCACACACAGGCACAGTCACACACGTGCACACTTATACACACTCCCCCCCAGTAACGCACACACACAGGCACAGTCACAGATGTGCATGCTTATACACACTCCCACACACACAGGCACAGTCACACATGTGCACACTTATACACACTCCCCCACACACACAGTAACGCGTGCACACACAGACATGGTCACACATGTGCACACTTATACACACACTCTCGTATGCACAGTAATACGCACATTCACACACCGTAAGAGTGCGTTTAGCCACACTCACCAGACTTACAAGAAAACAACAGTAACGACTACCAGCAGCAGGCCCTCCAGATGCACTGGCTCCTCAACGTTCCTGAGAAAGGTTCTGACATCCATTTCACACGGACGAAAATGACCCGCAAAACCTTGGCAAATTCACCTACTCAAGGTCACACAGCCAGTGGCTGAGGCAGCATTTGAACCTAGATCCCACCAACTCCAAAGTCCATGCTCTCAACCACTGAAAGCATGGCCTCCTTACAGACAAACTGTCATGCAGAACCACCTCAGATCCTTTCTGGAAAGGCAGGAGGGGATGAGGGAAGGGATAAATAAGCCCGCATTCAGATATCCACAAAGTCCCAGTGACACCCTCGTGTGGACACACACTCCCTGACCCGTCCTGTTTCACGTAACTATGTATCATGCAATTAGTTCTACCCACTGGTACAGACCCAAGAACCCACACACTACACCTACACACACACGTGCATGCTCGTGCACACACACACTCATACACACAGAAAGGGTGACCAACCTCCCCGATTTTCCAGGACTGAAGAATTTCCTGGGACACGGACTTTCAGGGCTAAAACATGGACGGCTCCAGGAAAACCAGCATGAGTTGGTCAGTCTACACACAGGCACACACCCGGACACTCTTGGATACCATGCCCACACCCAGAAGTGCTCGGCCACTCATGAAGCTCGGCCACTCAGAACCCTGCCGGGGGTAGCAGGGTTTGGGGTTGGAGATAGGGAGAAGAGGGTCCTTAGTCCTCTACCTTCGATGTTTCAGGGCTGCCCTGAGTTCACCTACTTGGTTCATCCTCTCTGCCCTCCTCCTGACCTGCCCTGAGGCCCATCTTGTCTTCCCTCAGGATCCAAGGAAGATTGGCACAAATCAGGGCCATGGGGCCCATGCATTTTAAGGAAGCAGGAAACTTGCACCCCAGATTCACCCATCGTTGAGCTCAAGAGACAGGATGAATCTCCCAGATCCCTGCTTGGTCCTGGAAAGCTGGGCCTCTGCCCATCACACCATGGCAGGCATGCAAGCAGCCTATGCACTTGCCTCCCTCCCTCAAGCAGGGCCTGGAACCCACTCGCTGGCCCTCCTCACCTCAGCAACCACAGAGAGAGAAAGCGGAGGGAACTGTCGCTCTCCAGGACCTCCATGGAACCTGGCTGATTCGGGCTTCACTCCTGGCACAGCCCCTGGTTGGTAGCAGGACTGGGGGAAGGTATTTATTCTCCAAAGCCATCTGCATCAGCAGCCCAAGCCTTGAGACCTTTGACTCGGGCAGCCCCTACCTGACATATCTGGGATCCTCGTTGCCTCTTACCACCCTTGGCTGTGCCACCATCATCTGTCACCTGGACTACTGTGCTGGCCTCCAAATAGGCTTCCCACAGAGTTTCTTCCCAACCACACAGCCAAAGAGCCTGCATTTGATGGCTTTATTGAGGGATAAGTGACATATGATAAACTGTACATATTCATATTTAAAGTGTACGATTTGTTAAGTTTTGACACAAGAGTGTATACATGTGCTTACTTGCAATCCATTGATCTTTCTTGGTAAAGTCTCTATTCAAATCTTTTGCTAATTTTCTGCTGGGGTGTTTCTTTCCTTCATGCGCAGTTTGAGACTTCTTTATATATTCTGGATACTAGTCCTTTAGCAGATTTATAATTTGCAAAGCTTTTCTCTCCATTTGCAGCTTGTCTTTTCATTCTCTTGATAATGTCTCTTGAAGATGAAATATTTTAAATTTTGAAGTTAATTTGTTCATTTGTTCTTTTATGGATCACACTTTTGGTGTCTTACCTAAGAAACATTTGCCTAACCCAAGGTCACAGATACCTTCTTCTGTTTCCTTCTAGAAGTTTTATAGTTTCATGTTTTACAGTTAGATCCATGATCCACTTTAATAAAAATTTCATATATAGTAGAAGGTATGAATCAATGTTTTTTTTTGCATATGGATATCCAAATGCTCTAGCAACATTTATTAGAAAGACTATCCTTTCTCTATTAAATTACCTACACTTCTGTCAAAAATCAGTTGTCCATATATGCATGAGTCCATATCAGGACTCTTCAATTCTATTATCTTTTTTTTTTTAAAGATTTTATTTATTTATTCGACAGAGATAGAGACAGCCAGCGAGAGAGGGAACACAAGCAGGGGGAGTGGGAGAGGAAGAAGCAGGCTCCTAGCAGAGGAGCCTGATGTGGGGCTCGATCCCAGAACGCCGGGATCACGCCCTGAGCCGAAGGCAGACGCTTAACCGCTGTGCCACCCAGGCGCCCCCAATTCTATTATCTTTATCTGTTTATCTACCTTGACGTCAACACTTACCAGCTTAATTACTGTAGCTTTATAATACATCTTAAAATCAGGTAGTGTAAACCTTCCTCTCAAGGTTATTTTGGCAAAACTAGAACCTTAGCATTTCCATGAATTTTAGAATCAGTGTGTCCATTTTGATCAGAATTGTGTTAAATTTATAGATCACGTGGGTAAAAACTGACGTCTTAGCAATATAGACCTCTGACCCAGAACAAGGTCTACCGCTTTATTTAGATTTTCTTTTATTTCTCTTAGCAATATTTTGTAGTTCAGTGCATAGATCTTTCATACCACTTATCAGATTTATCCATAAGTATTTCATAGTTTTTATTCTTTTGTAGATGCTATTGCCATGTTAATTTCAGTTTATAATTATTCAATGTTAATATGTATAAGTACAACTGATTTTATATATTGATTTTGATATCAGTATATAAACTATCATCCCGTGTCCCCTGTGCTTTGTATCTTGTACCCCACAACCTTACTAAACTCGCTTGTTAGCTCTCATAGCTTTTTTATAGATTCCATGGGGTTTTCTATATAAACAACATGTCACCTGCAAATAAAGATAGTTTTACTCTCTCTTTTCCAATGCAGATACTTATGATTCTGTCTTGCCAAATTGCACTGTCCAGAACCCACAGCACAATGTAGAGTAGACTTTAATGAGGGCAGTCTGACATCTTGGGGGAAACATCTGACTCTCTTGGGCTTCAACTATGGACCATCTCTTAGGTGATGGATGAATGAATGAACTGAGTGGGGCTAGGTTGTCCACAGGAATCTTCCTAAATTTTCTGGAAGAGTTTATGTAGAACTGGTATTATTTCCTCCTTAAATGTTTGATTACATTCACCAGTGAAGCCATCGGGGCCTGGAGTCTTCTTTGTGGAAAAATCTTTAACTACGAATGCAATGTCTTTAGTAGATATAATGCTATTCAAATTTTATTGATTTTTCTCTATTGTTTTTCTGCTTTTTAATTTCATTGATTCCCACTCTGAACTTCATTATAATTTCCTTTCATCTGCTTATTTTGGATTAAATTTGCTCTTTTTTTTTCTAGTTTCTTAAGGTGGAAACTGAGGTCACTGACTTGAGATGTTTCTTCTTTCCAAAATAGACACTTTGTACTATAAGTATCCCTGTAAGTACTGCTTTAGCCTCATTGCACAAATTTACACACATTGTTTTAATTTTCACTTTGTTAAAACTACTTTCTTACTTCCTTCTTTGACCCATGGTTTATTTAGAAGTGTGGCATTTAGTTTCCAAATATTTGGGGATTTTCCAGAGATCTTTCTGTTATGGGTTTCTAATCTAATTCCACTCTGGTCAGAGAAGATATTATGTATGACTTGAAGCCTTTTAAATTTCTCAAGACTTTATATCCATCTGATGGCCCAGAATGGAGTCTATCTTGGTAAATGTTCCAGGTGCACTTGAAAAGAATGTGATTTCTGCTCTTGCTGGAGGGACTATTCTACAAATAAATGTCAATCGGTTCAAATTGGCTAATAGTGTTAAAAATGGTAGCATTCCAGGACAGGAGAATCCTGAGTCCCAGAGTCAAAGACAAAGGCCAGGAACTCCATCACTGGGCTTTGTATAAATGAGAAACAAATTTGTAGTCCCTGGCACCCTTGAGATCTAGATTTTACTTGTCACTGTTACACAGCCTGCTCATGCAGTCTCTCTCTACTGAAGGGCATTATTCTCGCTCCTCATTCTCCAGGTGGAAAACACAAGAAATATGGGAGGGGGGAAAGTGTCTTTTCCCACTGGAATACTACAAAATTAGCTGTGGCCAGAATTACCTATTTAAACATCTTTCTCCTCTTGTCTCACAATCTTATCTCTCACTCTTGTTTTTATACAAAATTTATCAACAATCTGTTTGTGATAATGACAGGATGTTGGGTCCAACACTTTGCCCAGGGAGAAGTTTAGGAGGGGGCATCCAGCTACCTCGAATCCTTCAGGGGAGTCTTGTTAATGCCTGTGAGCTGCCCCCTTCCACTGTCCTCTATGAGCCTGTCTCGAGCAGGCTTCTGCTATGACCATTTGCCAGACAATGGGTGAATGAATGGCTACATGAGTGAATTGGGTATGGCTAGGTTGTCCATGGGAATCTTCCTAAATACAAGTAGACCAGAAAAGGTCCCCAGCAGGTACATGGGGTCATCCTCAGACTCATGTCCTAAGCTGTGACAGGTGAGTTACGTTTTAGAGACCTCACAACTCTTATATTCAAGAATCGTCTCCAAATGATGGTTCCTGCCCAACGCTCAGCCACGAGGGCCTCCACAGAAAATCCCTGGGGCAAAAACCCATCTCCTATAATATGGCAGAATAAGTATTGGAATGAGACTCCCTGCTAACAACTAAAAATACTGAATCAAATATATTTTGTAAATCTTCCTAAAACCATGATGGGAATTATCAGACCAAAATCTAAGGGAAGGTTGGACCCCTGAGAGGTGTGGAATACAGAAGCAGCTTCTGCCCTGAGAGTATTTACCAAACCTGAACAATTTAAATTTCCATTTTCAGAGCCTCATGGAATGTGGGGGACAAAAGACAAAGCCTGAAGCTCACTCAAGGCTGTGAGTCTATGAGGAGACCATCCTCCATCATGTTGGTGTCTCAAAGGCCTCGACTGGCCATGAAAGGACAAATGCCAAGCCCTACAGCACCCAGAAGACCCGAATGAAAAGTCACTTGACACTGAGCAGAGCAAGACTGGGTAGAGTCCTAAAACAGTGGTACCACAAGCCAGCCCCCCAGTGACCTTGCCCCTCAAAGTAAAGCTCCCGGTGGTCCAAAAAACCCATAAGCCATACGTTTAGTTCACAGTGACCCCACATCCTCAAGATGTGGCTGAATCATATGCAAATATTCTCTGGAGTGATGTGCCCGCAAATATTCTCCCAAACATTTAGTCTAGGCCACACATATTCTCCCAAAATAATTTCCCAACGGGATCCCTAGGACAACACTTGGACTCCCCACATGCGAGGCCACGAGCTCCAACTAACATCAAATCATCTGGGATGCATCCCTCCGTCCCCCCAGCCAGCGTGGAATTGAGTCTAGGTCAGGCCTAGACTCCAGGGCATCTCTGTTGGATTCATGAAGAGGAGGTTTGATAGAAATTTATACAGGCAGCAAGACTCGGGGAAGATGATTAAAACCACCCAAGATAGCACCATTCTGAATCTCCCTCAAGTATTTCAGAAGGCACCAATTACCTAAATGCAATTGATATGCTGATTACAAATCGTTCTTATTTATTGATTAAAATAATAAGCAAATCTTGGTTGGCCTGATTCCAGTTACTATATATACTCAAAGTAAGAAACCTACAGCCATGAAAATATCATCAATCATTACGTTTCTTCACTAAGTCAGACTTTTCGATGCAGATCTGTCCTCTGCATGTGTGCCCTAGAAGGTGGACCCCTGGTTACACCATTCCCAGCATACACTTTCCCTCGTTTCACTCTCGCTTTAGGAAAACCCCTTTGGTTTGCTTTTAAGCAAACCTTAAGACTAGAATTTGGGTACAAGTTATTTGTTTGAGAGGTGATTTCAAAAAATACTGTGAGGGTTGAGAAAGAGATAGAGAGGGAGAAAAGCCAAAGAAGGGTATGTTAATGAACAGCCCGAATGGGGCTCAGTCCCTCTGGGGCTCCTTAGAGACACTGCTGAGAGCACAGCTCAGAGTTGTCCTACTGGCAGGCAAAGCTGGGTTATTTATTCACCAACTCCCACCCCACCCCCCATTGGTTGAGGGCTGCTCCCGGGGCATTAACTCCCCCACACCTCTGACCAGCCCCATTTGCAGGCTAAGCCACTCCCTCAGGCAGGACACATCCTCCAGCAGAAACAGGAACGTGGAGAAGACCAAGGGGATACAGACAGGGCACCAACCATATCTGCACAGAACTCCTCCACCAGAGTCAATGGTCTACCACTACTGGCCCAGCTGGGTAGGACATCAGCCAGAGGGGAAATCTAGTGTGGGCGAGTCACCCACTCATTCTTTTACCTGCCCAACCAGAAATTACCATGTAACCACGAGGCCCCAGGAACTCTGCCAGGCACTGGTTATGAAGTAGACCCTGGACGAGCATGGCCTCTGGACTCAAGTTCCTTACAATCTAGTGGGTGCTCCTCAAGCTCCCTCACCTCTATGCCACGCAATAAGCACTGAGACCAGATGGCATCATGTTCAAGATCCTGGGCCCTGGAACCAAGGAGATCACGGTTCTGAGTGACCTGGAGTAATTCACCAACCCCATGGAGACGCATTCTGTTTATCCGTAAAATAGAGCTACAGGAACTGTCGGGAAGACCAAAGACAACAACTCACATGAAGCATTTAACACAACACCTGGCACTCGGAACCAGATCTGCTGAAGAGGAGAAGGAGGAAGAGGAGAAAGATCCGGGACCTATCTCTGAGGGGCTCCGAAGCTAAAGGAGACACGAGCCCACGGACAGATAATCATAACGCAACACAGACATGCGCTGATCCAGGTCCTATTGCTATGTACGAACTATTTTATTATGCTCATGCCTTCTGTGGGTTGGGAATTCAGACGGGAGATCAACTGGGATGATGGAAGGATGAGAGTGACTCCATGATGGGGTAGGAATCACCTAGAGCATGGGCTGGCAAACTACAGTCCATGAGCCAAATCTGGCCACGCCCAGCCATTTCTGTTGGGTCTAGAGATGGTTCTAATGGCGACAGCACACTTGAGTGGCCACAGCAGAAACTTCGTGGCCTCTGCCCAACCAAAACTATTTACTCTCTGGCCCTTTACAGGAACCTTTGCTGCCCCCTCATTTGCAGGCACTTCCTCCTCGTGATTGGCAGTTGATGCCGACTGTCCATTCGGCCCCCCACTGGGCTGTCAGCTGGACTTCTCCACATGGCCTCTCACCTGGAGCCGATCCAGGTTCCCTCTCAGCAAGGTGGCTGTGTCCCAACAGTGAGCATCCCAAGACACCAAGGTGGAGGCCGCCTGGCCTTTTTATGACCCAGCCTCAGCAACCACACAGCATCAGTTCCATGCTATCCTATTGGCCAAGACAATCACAAAAGCCCACCTGGGCTCAAGAAAAAAGGACAGAGACCCCACCACTCGCTGGGGAGAGTGACAAAGTCACATTGTAAAGGGGCCTATGGGATGGAAAATATTGTTGCCGCCCTCTTTCGAAAATATGATATTCTAACACATTGGGGCTTTGAAAAAATGGCATGAAGCAGAAAGGAGAATGCTTCTCAGGAAGGCTGCCTGGAAGAAGTGAGCTTAAGCCAAGGCTAAGAGCATAAATAAGCATCAGCCAGGCAACACTTTTCCTTTGGTGATATTCAAACCTTCTCCATAGCGGCACAGATCTGGGTCATCTGCCTTTGGGAGCATGCCACAAATACGGGCAGGGGAGAGGGCATGGAGGGTCTCCAGTTCTAGAGGGGGGTCTCCAGTTCTAGGCAGCAAAGAAAAATGGACTGGGGCAGATCCCAGCACTATGAAGGACAGAGCTGAAATACATCTATGGCAAAACCATTATCATTATAATAAGAATAACAACTAATATCTGTTGAGCCCTTCGGATGGAGTGAGCACTGTTTTAAGTATGTGATTTAATCCCCCCCCAAATCCAGTAGGAATTTGTTTCTGGTTTTGTCTCCCTTTTGGTTTGTTTTTGTTTTCGTTTTATTTAATATTGGATGACTTTTAAAGACATTTGTTTCAAGACAAACATATTTCAGATCAAGTCTGACTGCACCCCTTCCACACCTTGGGACAGGGGGCCTCCTGCTAACAGGAATCTGGGGACCCTGCTGGCAGTGCCGTGGTATACTTCCCCCACGGCCGTTAGACACAGCTCACAAAGCCAGGCACGGCCAGAGATAAAGAGTGTTGTTTTTCACGCCTGGAGAACTAAAGTGTTTGACTTACAGGCTAAGTTTCTCTTGTAGCAACTCTTCTGAAATACAGCCCAGCCTATTAGCCGGGAGCACATCCACAGAGCTACCCGAACCAGGGAAACCCTCCTTTTCCCAGCTACGAAAAACAGAGCTGGGGGGAGTAAAGGGCAGAGACAAGCCCAGGCGGCTTGAGATGGACACCCCAGCCAGGCCCTCGGAACCCTGAATGTCTGCTCGGCACCCTCTCTCTACAGTCTTACCTGCAAGGCCTAGCTTACCCTGGGCGGACAGGGCAACTTGTCTCCACCTCTGTGGCCCTAGGCTGTGGGCTACCTGGCCCTGTTACCTCCCTTCTTCAAGGAGGGGGACTCTGTGGGCAGGAGCAAGGCCAGCATCAGGAACTCCTTCTCTAGGAGTCTGCGTGCCTGCACCAGGTCAGGCCTGGTCCATGCTCCATCACCGCTGGGTAGGTGAACAGATGAAAGACTCCATCACTGCCGGCTAGACGAACAGATGAAAGACACAGTCACCTGCTCTTATCACACTGCTAAGTTTATTCTCAAAACTTTGACCTCAGACATCGGCAAGCTCGGCCAGCCATTGCTGCGTGCAGTGCCTGTGACCTCTGTTCGCCCTGGGGTAGCTGTGCCACTCATCTCATTCAGTAGAAAAAAAAGACCTTGGAAAATCTGACTCTATGTTCCTGTCAGTACAGCTGCCCATCAGCAGAGGCCATCGGCAGCTGGACACCCGCCCACACTCCGCACTTGGGACCCAGAATTCTCTGCCCAGGTGAGTCACGGGCAGGTAGGTCATGGGCATGCCCCCCGCTGCAGAATTCAGCTCAGCATCTAGGAGGCAGACCTCTTAGCCTACGCAGCCATATAATCACAGGGAAGCTTTTCTGAGAACCAAGCCTGACATGGGTGAGATTCGATCCAAGATAACATTGTGGAAGTCTCATCTGAAAGTCTTTCTCTAAGGAGAGATGTCAAGTATGTCCTCCTTGCCCATTTCCAACACTTAGATAACAGGCTCCATGCCCAGGCCTGGCGTTGCTGATTGGACCAGGTGTCCCAGGCTGGACCAATCGTGGTCACCCCTCAGGATCGTGGGAACCGCACCACGGAGACGGAGACGGAGGCGGTCGGCTGCAGAACACCGTAACCCTTTCCTTCAGAGGAGTTATCTCCGTTTGTCGTGATACACATACTTCTGTGATTATTTGATAAATGAATGAATCACTGAATTCATAAATGAATGAACGGTTGAACTGCAAGGTCAGGTAAGAGTTGAGGTTAGCAGCAGCCCTGAAAACGGAGAAAGAATCCATGGGGCCGTGGACATCGGAAGCCCTGCCAAGGAAGCTGGTCTCTAAGGGGGAATGGAGCAGACAGACAGGAGGCCCATCCATGGTTCCTGCAGGTGGGCTCCGGCAGAGTTCTTGGATGCCCCCAGAAAACCCTCTGTCTGCACTGGCTTGAGTTGGCTTCTGCTCCCCGCAGCTGGTTATCTCCTAAATTTCTGCAGGCTAGACACGTCTCTGCAAACCGAGATGGAGAGAGACAGCCTTCCCTCTGGAAGGCCCAGTAGCCTCCAGGAAGTACACCAAGGCTGGATCTACAGTGGCCCAACATCCTGGAGAAAAATGTAAATACAGCCCGCAGCCAGTTGATTGGCCTTTAAATCCACTGATGTCAAACTCCTGGGGACCGAGGGTACGGTTTGCTTCGCGATCAGACTAGGACGTGAAGAAAAGACAGTCTGGCTTCTGAGGTGTGTCACGAGTGCCCCAGTTCTCCAGGATGAGAGGGAAACACCTCTCTCTCCCAGGCAAGCCTGAAGGCTGGGTGGAATGATGGTACCAGAGGCCACCCCTTGGATCTCATTAGCTAAGTGCACCTGATGACAAGTGACAGCTGGCACTCCTCGGGAGAAATCCAGGGTGCATCCTTCCCTGCCGCAACAAGCCATTCACACCAGCTCCATCCTTGCACCACCCTGCCACTCCGGGTTGGGGCCGCCAACAAGTGAGGGAGGAAGATAGTCACACTCGTGTTTGCAAACTGTCACCTTTATAAAACAGGCGGCATTTTTCTATTACAATTAAAAGCACTTATGTCAAGTTTCCTTCTAATTAAATCCTCTGCCTTTGACTCGCTAAAGAGCAGCAAAGAGTGGCCTGTGATGGTGCCAGAGGAAAACGGAAAAATCCCGAAGCTTCCAAAAAGACCAAAACCCCTCTGAGAGCTGCTGACCCTAGCTGGAGCCAAACTTTAAAATTCTGTGGTCTTCACTCAGGAAGGCAGGTGGGAATATGAGGAGTGTGGAAATCACTGTGGTTACCTACCCCATACTTCTTTCCGGCCAACAAAACCCCAACTTTGTTCAAGTATCAGGTGGAGATTCTTTGACCCCAGGATATCATTCCATGCTCACCAATATGACACAAGGGAATCTGCTGGGGAAAGTTTTCTCTGTTCTTACGAAAAAGAGGCACTTAAAGAGAAATTATCTGCTCCTCTACTGACTCTTGCCTCCTGCCTGCAAGCACGGTATAAGGATGTAAGGATTGGAGCTGTGGCAGCTATTTTGTGACCATGAGGGGAAAGTCAAGAAAATCATAGGCCCAGAGACATGACATAGTTGAGCTGCTAAAACAGTACCTGCATCTTCATACCTCTACAGATACTATGTGAGAAGAGTGTATCCTTGCTTAGTTATATTTCCTGTTACCTACTGCTGAAATATTCTTAATTGATAGAAGGTATCAATCAAGCAGCTAAGTTTACATAGAAGAGGGAAAGTAGCATTAATTTTGTGCCTGCTTTCAGGTGCACTGAGAATAGAATACAAACCCCCTTCCTGATCTGCTTGCTTCATTTCATGTCACCCTTCTCCCTTTCTGTATTCCAGCCGTACCAGCGTTCTTTCATTTCCTCCAATACATCAATCTTGCTCTTGCCTTAGGACAGCTCATGCTGTTCTGCTCAACCTTTGAAGTGCTCATCGTCTGCTTTGTGCCTGTCTTCTCTGCATCTTCTCATCATTTGGGTCTCCAATCAATACTCCCTTCCAGAAGCTTTCCTGATAATCCAATCTGCAGTAGCCCCAACTTCCCTCTGGTAACTTACCCTCCAAGACTACATTTGTTGACTTCTTATTTCCACTCTCCCCCAGTGAAGTCTAAGATCTGCCGACTACACAGCCCTGGAGGCCTTGTTCCCTATTCTATTCCCCATGTTTAACACAGGCCTGACCCGCCACAGCTCCTCATATTTTTAAATCAATGAATGGACATTCTGGTCACTGTGCTAGTCCTTCCATATGTTAGCACGCTGCACTCCATCCATTGGTCCATGAGGTAGGGATGCTTCTTCCCATTTCACAGATGACAAAACCAAGGCTCACAGAGTTTATGAAATTTATCCAAGCTTCCGCAGCCAGTAAGGGGAGGGCCATGGTTGAAACACAAGTCTCCTGGCCCTACAGACTCTCCTCCACATGGCATTTATCTGGCTGAGTTTTGTCAATTTTTTCAGAAGATAATTGGGCAACACTTCCAAACTTGGCATTGGGGAATCTTGGTTTATTAGCAATTTCATCAACAGACAGTAAGATAAAAATCTTCCACCAGCTGCTCAGTTCAGCACCTATCCGGCAGCGACTTGAGGCCGGGATGCCAGAGGGTTCAAACACAGAGGGGTCCCACAAAGGAAATCCACAGCACCTGGAGCTAGCACAACTCCCCAAGCTCCAGATGGCCAGGAGGCCAGCGGTCACCGCGGGGAGAATTCCAACCTCCATAATAATTTGGAACTTCATTCCCCTTGCTCTATGTGTGTCTAATGCTATATTAAAATAAGATTAAAAATTATGCACAAGCAAAATGTAAAATCAGTCACTTTCTAGAAACTGAACCCTTGAGACATTATGGCTCAGAGTCACCTGTGACTATGGAGTGTGATATTGGAGGCCAATCAGTGAGGGAGGGTGTAGACAACAAAATCAAAAAAACAAATGCTCGGCAAAAGGAAAAGAGGATGGAAACAACATTTATTAAGTGTTGAATATGTGCTAGGCTCCAAGCAATAGCATTTGATAAGCATTAGCACATTTAATTTATGCAGCAATATGTCAAGGGAACAGGTAGTGATCAAGACTCTTTCAAAAATGCCTAAATCTACTTGACCATCTGCTCCTGATGAAGACCCTGATTGGGCCTTCCTTTGGAGAATGAGGCTGGAGCAAGGCCTCTCTGACAGCTCTACCCTGGGCCCAGGGATCTCTGACCTGCCCTGAAGTTGGAGAAGCAGAACAAGTTAGTCTGGACTTGACAGATGCCAGTCTCCATCACTGATTCCACAGTGCAAAGCTGCCATGAACTGCTGTATAGGTTTCACACTGCACAAATCCAGGCAGTACCAGTGCCATTAATCTGATGTGAATGGCACCCCCAGTGCTACACAGGGTAAACCTGCCCAACTATACATGGCATTCCTGTGCAACAGAATCTCCGAGTTGTTTTGCTAGGGTGTGTGGGTGTGTGTTAATACAGATTTCTGGGCCCCACCCCCTGGATATTGGAATTCCATTCGTTTTTAGGTGGGGCCTGGGAATCTATTCTATAGATGCCCCCAGGTGATTATGATGCAGGTCATCTGCAGACCGCCCAATGAGAAACCCTCCACTGAAAAATTGCCATGATTTTTTGGCTTGTATAGTAAATTCCAGAGAGGAAGCTGGTATCCCTGATCATTCCTTTCTTAAAAAAAAAAGGGGGGGTGGGAGGGGAGAGAATGGAAAACATTCTCAGGAACGTAGAGCCCTACTGAGCTGATTTCCAGAGCAATGTGCTTCTATTACATCCTGGCAAAAGGTGAAGCTAAATTCTGTACTCTGCAAATATGAAGTCAAAAGTTTCCGAGTATAAAACGAACTATTGTCCAGGACAGGGAGGTGGCAGCCTCCACTTCAGGAGAAACCCTGGCATTGGCACAATCCCTATAAAGTGATTCCTGGGGGGGGGGGGGGGGTTGACCATTAAGTAGGGAACCCCCTCCCACCGCGCCCCTGAGCAGAGATGACTTCTGTCTACAATCACCACAATTAACTGCCCTCTGCCTCCTCTCCTCTCTCGTAAATATGCTTCCATTCAATCTGCTAGAGGATTTTTTTCTTCTTTCCACAGATAATATATCCTTGACTTTCTAATGGAAACCAAGCGGAACTAGGATCTCTTCTACAGTCGTTTGGCTTAATGAATCCTTATCCACACAGGGGGAGAAAGTGCCTTAGTCCGTTTATCCATACAGGAAGGAGGGACAAATTCCAGGGGATTCTCTCTAATTTTCCAGTCATTCCAGGTATACGTCCCTGACATACACAACATGCCTCCATGCTACTGTGTCCGTCTCCAACAGTCCCCTGGATGGAGTGTCCTCAGACCCATCTCCACTTCTGGAAATCTTTTTCACGTCTCCGGGCCCAGCACAACTGACGTGTCACCAGACCAAGTTCCCGGGGATGAAACTGACCTAGCCTCAGTTCTCCAGCCACACACTGGCCCTCGGTCTTACCCCCCAGTCTGCCCTTGTGCATGGCCAGCTGGGTACCCACCTGTCTCTTTTGCTAAACAGAAACTCCTTCTGGGTAGAGCCTGTGCCTGGGTGGGCGCCCAGGAAATGTGCGTTGAAGGCAAGCACGCCACGTGCAATTTAACGCCACTTTTAGTGATGTGGCAAAGCGATAGGGTCTTATTAATTCATATGAATTCGGGAAGAGCTGAATTAATGAGAAATGGGGGTAATCTGAAAGAACAATAGCTTATTTACTCTGAATATCATGCAGAAAATCAAATCAGCCCAAGAGAATTGCTGAAGAGAGGCCTTGCCTTCTGCATTAATGAATCGGTAAGAATGTGTCAAATATGGCCCATCACTTCCATAACAGTAGCTTCCCTGGGCTGCTGCATCTAGAAAGTTGAGAGGCTAGGAGCCAGGGCCTGGAGTCAGGTGATCCTGGGCTTTATGTTTCCTGCACCACTTACCTGCCAGCTTACTTACACTCTCTAAGCTGTCTCAGTTTACTTGTCTATAGAATGGGAGTAATGGTAATACTTTCCTCCCAGGTCTGCTGTGAGAAGAGACCGTGTCTGTCATGTACTTGGCACATCGTAAGTGCTCAATTAATGTCACCTGCCAGTTTAATAATTATTATTTAATCTGTGGAGGAAGGGGTTTCCTCGATCTGAAGACAGTTTTGGCACTCCACTGGGCATGTCCTGAACGATAGAGGGGAAAAAAACTCACGAAGTCCTCAGACATCGAGGACCCTCAATATGTAGATCTCAACCCCAGCTGTCTTCTGATGAGCTCCCCAGCCAGGGGAGCAGGCGTGCAAAGTGACAGAAGGCAGAATAGCACCCGAGACCGGCCCCACTTTCCAATCACTAATATCCCTCAGGATTCCAGGAGATCAGCCCCCTCCCTCCCTCCCTCCCTGCAGCTCCCCCAGAGGTGAAAACCAAAATATTCCTGTTGGCTTCCCCCAAACACCGGCTACCAATCTGCAGGAACCCCAGCAAGCCAGGCTCCCCACGATGGAAAGCAAGCCTCCCGCACCCCCTCCCCGCCCCCGCCTCCCTGGCCAGCACATTTTAAAGACACAAAACCAATCAATAGGGAGCATTCAGAGAGCTGCTGCCAGTGGCTAGAAGAGAATAGATACTGAGAAAGTCATAACGATGATAAATCCAGGATCTGCTCCTCTCTGACTAATGTAGGCACTAAAACACGCCATGAATATCCTGCTTTGAAACGTGTCACGCTTCTGAGGGACCAATCAATCTTTGGCTCTCGGTGGACCACATTAAAATAAATTTGTCACTGTGAGTTTATGAAATATTGATGGTGTTTTTTAGTCAGGGTGTTAGGAGGTGGAAAGGTGTATCAGAAGAGGGAGGCAGGGAGTGGGAGAGTTGCTTTAATGAATTATCTTCAGGCTCGGAA
Source organism: Ursus americanus (assembly GCF_024610735.1). Taxonomy (NCBI): domain Eukaryota; kingdom Metazoa; phylum Chordata; class Mammalia; order Carnivora; family Ursidae; genus Ursus; species Ursus americanus. Next base: position 19,942,365 of record NC_142148.1, read on the forward strand.
GGGGAGCATCTGCAGACGCTAGAGGAAGAGGGAGCATGAGGCAAGTACACTGGCGTGGAGAGCAAAAAAAACTTCCAGAAGGAGGAAGTCCCGAGCTGGCTGTCCTGTCTAAACTGCAGGACAGACAACACTAATGAATAGGTAGCCTTGGGAGGGGTTGGCGGAAGATGAGGGCTTTCTCCAAAAAGAAGGATTTGCATATGTAAATCTACATCTTGGAGAGACAGATCATATTAACATATTACAGGTTCTGAGAAACCCTGCAGTCAAGAAGCTCCTTTGATTTTGTGGAACCTAGCATTTCGCAAATTTACCTGATTTGGTAAGACCAGCATCTTGTTGAACGCTAGGGTTCTGTGGAAACCAGGACGGAAATGTGGTCTAATCTCTGCCTCACTAAGCGTAATGCACCTTACGCCAGTTAGAATGGCAAAAATTGACAAGGCAGGAAACAATTGTTGGAGAGGATGTGGAGAAAGGGGATCCCTCTTACATTGTTGGTGGGAATGCCAGTTGGTACAGCCACTCTGGAAAACAGTGTGGAGATCCCTTAAAAAGTTAAAAATTGAGCTACCCTATGATCTAACCATTGTACCACTGGGTATTTACCCCAAAGATACAGACGTAGTGAAGAGAAGGGCCTTATGCACCCCAATGTTCATAGCAGCATTGTCCACAATAGCCAAATCGTGGGAGGAGCCGAGATGCCCTTCAACAGATGACTGGATTAAGAAGATGTGGTCCATATATACAACAGAATATTACTCAGCCATCAAAAAGAATGATTTCTCAACATTTGCTGCAACATGGATAGCAAAATGCTAATGGAGGAGATAATGCTAAGCAAACTAAGTCAAGCAGAGAAAGACAATTATCATATGGTTTCACTCATTTATGGAACATAAGAAGTAGGAAGATCGGTAGGAGAAGAAAAGGAAGAAGAAAGGGGGGGTAAACAGAAGGGGGAATGAACCATGAGAGACTATGGACTCTGAGAAACAAACTGAGGGCTTCAGAGGGGAGGGGGTGGGGGATTGGGATAGACCGGTGATGGGTATTAAGGAGGGCACGTATTGCATGGTGCACTGGGTGTTATACGCAAGTAATGAATCATGGAACTTTACATCAAAAACTAGGGATGTACTGTATGGTGACTAACATAATATAATTAAAAAAATATTATTAATTAAAAAAAAAAGGCGTAATGCTTAGACGTCAGCACCAGTATCAGCAGAGCGCTGGTTAGCAGGCCTCATCCCAGATCAGCTGAATCCGAATCTGCATGTAACAAGATCTGGGTGATTCATGCAGAGTAAGTATGGAAAGGCCTGGTTTAAGTGGTTCGCCAGAGAAAAAAGACCATGTAGGACAAGCTGAGATATGCCCAGTAATGCAGGGCTGGCTTCTGCCGTCACCCTGCCCATCACCTGCACTGGAGGACCCAGGAACCGTCTGGCCTCTCCTGGCTTTGGGGCTGCTTGTCAGCTAAGCCTTCCTTGCAGCGGCATACGTTCAATGGGGTGATGGTGGTGACCACTCTTGAAACAAGTAGAAAAGATGGAAACCCAGGGGTCTTTTTTGCATTTGCAAAGCCAGAAGCCAGGAGCACCTCCACCAACACCAGAAGGCTGAGCTGAGGTCATCAGCCTGCCCCACCCACTCAACAGGCTCGGACTTGTCACTTGGCCTCCAAAGATAGCTGGTGTCCGCATGTGGAAACCAGAGTGGAGAAAGGACAGGGAGCCCGGGAAGAGCACTCCTGTCGTGTGGAGTGTGAGGAGCTCATGCCCCCTAGGGGCACATCCCAGTTCCACTACTTAAGCAGCTGTGTGACCTTGGCCTGTGACGTCACTTCTCTGAGCCCCAAGACCCTGGCTGTCTTGCTCACCATTATACCCCCAGCACTCAGCACGTTTAAAACATAGACTTGCTGAAAGCATGTTTGATGCACAAATGAAAATACTGTCCAAGCTGTGTTGTGGGGACCCTCCTCGTTCCTGCCTTTCCAGGGTTATTGAGAGAAATCATGAAATGGGGCCAGGAAAATGGGAGGCACATAGTGGACCCTCAAAATGGGTCTCTGCTTGACTTATGCATTGGCTGGTCCCAGTGTAGACAACTGAGGGAAGTTCTCCTTCCTGCTCATGCTCTGGCAGCTTAGACAGTCAGTCTGGCTCTGGGCTTTGTTAATTACTGATCCATTCTCTGGTTGATTGAGGAGGCAGAACAGGATTCTGCTCCCGCTGGTGGCTTCTGAACTTCTTTGTTCCTCAGAATTGCCCTCCCCCTGCCCAGAAGGGAATGGGTGGTCAGGAGCCATGTCATACTCTGCAGGCCAGCTCTCAAGGCTTCTCAACCTTCGTCCACTGACCCTCAAAACGGCCTGCTGTCCTGGAAAGTCAGCTTGGGAAAGAATCATGTTCTTTTCCTTAAACAGCTAAAACAATGTAAAGAAAACGCCAGCCCCTGGCACCCACAGGGGTGGCCCTCCTCCTTCCTCTACTAACGTACCTCGTGGCCAGGACGGGCTGCTGCATTTCTTGTCCTCCCCTGGTGTCTGAGCAGACCATGCTTCAGTCCATTCTTCCCTCAGATTCCTCAGTTAGCTGAGTCTCAGTTTTCTCTTCTGTAAAATGGGGAGAATGAATCCTTCCTAACACAGCTGTGATAAGGATTAAATGAAATAATGCATGCAACTGATTATTGATTCTTTATTGATACTGACCAATGAATGATGATGCCTCACATGAACCAAGCACTCGAGAAGTTAAATGAATCACACAGTTACAGCTGTTAAGGATTCTTTTTGACATCAGCACGTGCTACAGAAGATGCTCCACGAAACTGACTGAATGAAGGAAGGACCTGACACACCAAGAGAAAATAGATGATACCGTTTGAGAGGCAGAAATAACAATGATTTAGTGATTCACGTATGCCTGGCAATGTGCCAAAATCTTTTACATACATTATTTCATGGAAGTGTTCAAAATAACCCAATGAGATGGGTACTGTTAGGATCTCCATTTCACAGGTACAGTAACTGAGGCACAGAGAGGTTAAGTAACTCGCCTAAAGCCACGCAGTTAATAAATGAAAGAGCTGGGATTCAAACCTAGGTCTTTCTGACATCAGAGGACTGAGCTTTGGGTCATAAAGTTATATCACACAGTGCTTTACAACCACTAAAACTGCATCCAATGAGGCTCCCATAGAAGACTAACATCTGTACCTCCAAGATTCAGCTGAACTAGAAAAACAAAAGGAAAACCAAGTGCCCTGAGATTGCTCCACATTCCACCAGGCACCCCACAAACGGAGGGTCAGTCCCCCAGATGCTGATGTGAAGGAAAGAAGTGGTCACGAGCAGAGGTGGGTTTGTGTCCTGTTTATATTGTGTCGGCTGTGAGACTTGGGGCAAGTGAATACATCGCCAAATCCCCATTTCCCTGTGCGGCTTACAGAGTCATGGGAAGAGTTAATGTAAGCTGTCAGTAAAGCAGCCACATTCCTATGTGCACACCCCATGCCAGGCAAAACAGCGGGTTCCTCGGATCCAAAGAGCTGCCTCGTGAATTCAGACCAGTAGAGGCAGGGAATACTGCAACAACACAGAGCAAAGAGCAACCAACTCTATACTGGGGAGGGGTGGTCAGGGAAAGGCCATGGAGTTCCTATCTGAGTGGGCTCTTGAAGGACGAATAGGAGTTCTCTAGGCAGACAGGGAAGAAGCCCTTGGAGGGAAGGCTGTAGACAGGAAAGGGCTTTATAAATTGTGACATGTGACTGTGTTTGCCCCAGTATCTGACCAACACCATGTCAGGAAGAAGTCAATTTAGCCCGTGCATCCTGGTGCAGAACCCCTCCACTGTCACGCAAGCATGACCCTCAGCCCCACTGCGAGGTTCATTTCCACAGTCTCATTGCTAGAGTGACAGGATTCTGACATGGTCCATCTGTGCCGCCAGGCAGGCAGGTGATGCTGGATGGTTAAGCAGTAGACAGTCTCCATCAGTTAAGTGACAAAATCAGCCCAACCGGTGACTGTTATTATACTAACACACCAAGTAAATGACTAGCTGACTGTTTGACTTTTCAACCAAGCATGTTATGACACTACACAGACTGCAGATCGATTTAGCCCCCTCTGGGCCTGAAGCCTTTAGAAGGTTTCCTCGATGAAGTTTCCATATGAGCCATAAATGTGAGCAAAAGCAAAGAAGTATCCAAGTGGCCCTTGATTATCAGCTGCACCTGTGCCTAACACCCCAATGCAGACCTTTGGTAAAGCCAGAAGGGAGGTCCAAGAGGCCCAAAGTAGACTATAAATCGTGGGAACTTAACCCCCTCAGGCAGGTACATGGAAGTAGAAAGTCAAGGAAAAAGTGGGAGAAAAGTGTCAATATCTACAGGACACAAAGGACACAAAGGACCTCTATGACCAACTTACCCAATATGGCAGATTGCATTATTCTTCACCATATTTACTGCCCTCCCTAAGGGAGAATTGTATGTCCCCATCCCATGTGGAATGAACATGGCCATGTGACCTGTGCTACCCGGCCTGGAAGGAGATTTACTAACCCTGCCTCATTGAAATCAAGAATGGCCATTTGACTTCCCTTGGCCAACTAAAATGCGGGCAGGAGTAACCAGTGTCACCAGTTCATCATTACCATGGCTTTCCTTTCTTTCCGGCACAGACTAACAATGTCCCACTGTCCCATGGAGGCTTCTTCATCAGTCTGGATCCCAAAGTGCAGGTGTGTGGAAGAGAGACAGGTCCAACATGAAATGTACATGCCGTGTAAGCAAAAAATAAATGTTTGCTATTTTAAGCCACTGGGATTTGGGGATTATTTGTTACCATAGTGTAACCTAGATGGAACTGCCTGTTACACCCACCCAGCACCATGGAATGGAAGAAAGAGAATGGCAGAGAATGGCAGCAGGCACTTTTAACGTATAGAGATGCCACCAGCTAGTAAAGAAACGAGGTCCAAAGAATTTCCAGAAACTTTCAGCAACAGTTCCTCTGCTCTTAAAGCAGAGGTCCTCGACCAAGGCCTAATTTTCACCTCCCCTCCCCACCCCCAGGACATATGGCAACTTCTAGAAGGATTTGGGGTTGTCATGACTTGGATGATGCTACTAAGAGTCTAGTGACTAGAGCCCGTGGATGCTGCTGGACACCCTACAACGCACAGGACGCCTGCCACCACAAAGAGTTATCCATCCCCAAATGTCAATAATGCTGAGGCTGAGAAACCCAGCCTTAGAGAGAAACCAGGAAGGGGGAAGGGAGAAGTGGGCTATATATCACATTTAACAACAAAAGCATGTAACATCTACATACCATTATTGAATTTACAAAGTGTTTGCTCATACATTCTCTCATTTCACCTTTACGCTTCTGCTGAAGGATGGGGACTATTAGCCTATGTCATCACCACAGTAACAGAAACCCAAGCACACAAGCTTACCTGAGGGCACATTTACAAAGAGAAGATCAGAATTCTCACCCAGTTTTGCTGCCCCATTTCCCTACCATGTTTCATTAAACCATGGCCGTTTACAATGTCATTTCCTCCAGGACGGAGATCAATAGTCAGTCACTCATTTGAAGGCAGTGTCTAAAGACAGATATGGTTAATTTCTAAATCTTCCAATCCCTTTGAACATGGGAATCAGCCAAACAGGCATATTGCTTAGTGCATCTGTTTTGATAAGCATAGCTTTGTTTTAATTATTTATGATAATACCAAGTGCATACTATCGATGACCCTGGTATATCTTGTCAAAGTAACAATGCCTTGGAGAAGTCTCTAAACCAACGACCTCTTAAATCTTTGCTGAGAAGTGGAGCAAAACCATGGTGGGGATTCTTGGTGGAAAGTCATCTATTGCCCGACCAATTAGCCAAACCACAATGTGGGATGCTCTCCACTGGAGCATTCCAGTGATGCAAGAGGCTTCTTGTTCCATGGGTCTCATCAATAAAGGCTGGCAAAGGAAAAGCCAGGGCATGCGGACTGTGGGAAGACCCATCATCCAAAAATACCATGCAGGTCAAACAGTTCCTTACAGACAAAAATATGTCGTGCAGTTCCCATCAAGGCCCCTTAGCTCACATGTATAGAGAACAAAACTAGACACTATTCCCATTAGTCATCCAGGCTCACATACTGCCAGTGTTCAGACAATCTTTCCAAGTCTATCCAAAGACTTCCAATTACTAATCCGGTCAATGAGCCCCAGCCTGAATACTGGTAAGAGGCACGTGAAAAGATAATAGTAACAATGGAAATCAATAAGTATGCTTATATTCCTATAGGGCTACAAATAATTGTTCATCAATATAAGTATCTATTCCATTTTGCAGGGATTGTTATGATTATCATTGCATTTGGAAGCTGTCTTTACGGCAATGTATTAGTCTGGTAGAAATTAAAGAATTGAGTGAGTATGGAAAACAGTATAAGGGCTCCTCGAGAAATCAAAAATGGAACTACTATATGATCCAGCAATCTCTCTTCCGGGTATATAGCCAAGGGAAACAAAATCATTCTTTTGAAGAGATATCTGCACTCCCTGTTCATTGCAGCATTATGCACAAGAGCCAAGATACGGAATCAACCCAAATGTCTGTCAATGGATGAATGAGCAAAGAAAATGTCACACACACACACACACACACACACACACACACACAATGGATGGAATATTATTCAACCTTTAAAAAGAAAAAAAAGGAAATCCTGTTATTTGAGACAACATGGAGGAAACTGGTCAGCATCATGCTAAGTGCACTACGCCTAACAGAGAAAGCCAAGCGCCTACCATGATGACCAGAGTTGATAATACTGGGGGAGAAAAGAAGAGGAGAGAAGAGGAGAGGAGACGAGAGGGGAGGGGAGGGGAGGGGAGGGGAGGGGAGGGGAGGGGAGGGGAGGGAAGGGAAGGAAGAATTGAATGAGAAGGCACGGAATAGTGGGAATACGTGTGAATGTAACATTTTCAGTTACCCATTTCTGACCTTGATTTCTGAGTGATTTTGACATAAGGGAATAAAACGGGACAAGGTGCAGTAGGCAGAGTCCATTGGAACTGAAAGACTGATAAGATATTTGGGTCTTTTACCAATTTTCTGTAACAGCATTTACGCAGCTTCCCACAGAGATGAATCCACCCACCGGTGCAGGAGCCCCGCCTGCAGCAGAGGCTCCTAGTGCCCTGCCCGCTGCCCCTCGCCCACAGGACCCACCTAGGGCAGCAGATGGAGGGACTTCCAGCTGGTCGTCCACCTGCAGTGCCTGCTCCTACACCTCTAAATTCTCCAGCCAACAGGGTTTGGAAGTCAGCGCATCAATGTCCCAGCCTCCCACCCTGCGAAGATGTGAAGGTGCGTACATTCTCTCGAGGGTCCCCAGCAGGATTAAGCCCCAGTCCCCCACAGCTATAACTGTATACTCATTCTCATGCCATTTCGGAGGCTTTTCTTCCTTCTCTGTCCTGCTTTCCCTACTTTCTCCCCTCTGTTTTCTGGGATCACCTCCCAGAAAAATAAAGGAGCCTGCACCCAAATCCTTGTCTCCTGAAGATATGAACGGAGACCATACCCTCCAATAAAACAGGAGCTAGGGCTCTAACCCTCCTTGAGGTCCAAGTATATAGAAACATGTACAGTGGACAAGGGTGAAAGGGAATAAAGCCAGATGACGGGGAGGACCCTGCATCAGAGAGTGAATGCGGACAGACAAGGCAGAGACACTAGAGTAAGGGGACCAATGCAACCTTGATGGTCTAAGGGTTGGGGACAGCTTGGTTCCACGTAGATGGATGAGTCTGGTTCCGGCTCTTTCCTCGACCAGTACCACACCTGCCGGGTGCTTGTTACTCCTTTCTAGCTTCCTCTGAAGGAACTGTCTGTCCTCTTTGTGTACATTATTGGTTGCAGGGCCATTAGAAGTCAAAAAGAAATGATCCTCCTTCTTCTGGCCACTATCTAAGCAGGACCAGGGGCAGGCTAGCAGCCTACGGTTAGAAGCAAGACACCCTCCCTGAGGACTTGAGTCTTGAGAGAAGAAGGAAGAGGTGGGAGGAAATGGCTAGAGTCCATGCATGGCTGCAGAGGATGGGGGCTCCTGGCCAGACCAGTCTTGCCATGAGATCACTGCTGGGCTTCCTGATTTCAGGTATCTACAGGGCTCATGTCTGCCCTGGTGCCCCACCTCTAACAATCCTGAGGTCCCAAATATCCAACTGATTTCCTTTTGCTTGAATTTAGCCAGTGGATTTCTGTTATTTACAACCTGGGACATTCACTGATGTTTGCAATGTAGGAGCCCCTTGGGTGGGAAACAGATGTATGAGGGGCAGGAGAGGTGAAAAACTTCTAAATCTAAGAACTATAAAATATATTTGGAAGCTGGGCAGTTTTGCAATGAGATACCCATCGACCAAGCATAAACCAAGGGGAGGAAGTGTTCTTTGTCTGTCTTGTCTCCTGGAATCATAATGATCTGGGCAATTAAAGAGTAAGCACCCCAAAGGCAGTATGAACAGAAAGCCTCAACAGAGCCATCAGACTACAAAGTCCCAGTGCCACCATGCAAAGCATCGGGCAGGGGCCCACAGAGTCAGGACGGTCCTTCCCCTCACTCCACAGAGTGACAACAGCATCAGGGCTTGGCGAAAGAACCCAGGATTAGAGTCTGCACATCAAACAGCTACCCCGGGTGTGCCATTGTTGGCAGCACCCTCAGAGAAGACATGAGGTTCTAAAGTCGGCCGTGTGGCTTTGTCACCTCAGTTTTGCTGGAGAAGAAGAGAGTGACTACAGGACTGATTTATGGACATGTGGAAGCTTCTCTAGAAACCCCCAGGCCCTCTGGGAAACAGGAGCATAGGAGAGGCCTTCCCACAATGAAGCAGGTGGCGTTTGGAGCGCCGCAGGTCCTTACTGTGCTGCATCCAGTAGTCCAGCAAAGGCAGGAGTGGGCTGGGTCAATCCAAAGACAGAGCTCTTGAGCAAATCACCTTCCCCTTTGAGCTTCACTCTCCTAATCTACAAATTATTTCACTCTCTCCTTCATTAGGCTGTTGTAACATATATGTTGTGCTAGGCCGTTACGTCCTATTATACACATTTGTGTTGCCCGTGCAAACTCTATGTACAGCTATGATACACGTGCCTGGCACATACATTAGTAGAACTTCACCTCAGATATGCACCGAACTAAGTTTGAAACAGATTAAAGATTTACAGGTAAGGGAAGAAACTCTAAGGGGAGGGTGTGGGGGATGGGCTAACCAGGCGATGGGCACTTGTCGTGATGAGCACTGCTGATGTATGGAAGCGTTAAATCACTGTATTGTACACCTGAAACTAACAGAACACTCCATGTTAACTAACTGGAATTCAAATAAAAACTTAAAATGTTTAGGTTAAATAAAGGAGGAAACTCAAAGTTCTCAAAAGGACGCTGTTGAGAACGTCACAACGCGCCACCCCAAGACCACCGGGCTGAGCCAGATGACTGGGTGAGCCGGCAGTAAGCCATCCTCCACGGAGGCGCCATTGTCCTCCTTCCCAAAGTTGCGGTCTCGTTCAAAGAAAAGGTTCTGTCCCACTAAAGAAGGCCTGATTGTCCACTTAAGTTAGGTCACTCTGTGCCAAACCCACCAACAAGCCCTAAATTCAATCTGCAGGAGAAAACCAAAATCAATATTTTACTGATCACAGAATTCACTACGGCTAAAGGTGAAACAATAAAGCTTTAAAAAAATGACAGACCTAACTACAGAAATTTAAAGATTAACAACAAATTGAGAAAAATATTTCCAACATATGTGATCAAGAGTTAATATCATTAAGGTTTTCTTAAGGGTTGGATCACCCCCCCAGCAGTAAGAAGACCAGTGTGGAGACAGGGAAACACAAGGTCCAAGGACAGACAGAGGAAGTTCACATATGAAGAACCATAAATGGCAGATAAAGAAGATTTAAAAGGGGCAGGCCACTCATAATCAAAGAAATGCAAATTAAGACAGCAACGTGACTGTATTGGTAATCTATCACATTCGCAAAGATTAAGAAAATCCAACGTTGGTGACAGCGGAGTGAGTGAGACACTCTTGTACCGCAGGTGGGAGTATAAATTAGTTCAAATTCCTAAAGCGCTATGGGCGATATGTATCAAAGATGCTGACATTATTCATATACCCACTTAAGGATTTCATCCTAAGGAAAGAATTGGAAATGTGAACAAATATTTATTTATAAAAATGTTCATCCTAAAATTACTTATGACAGCAAACAAACGGATGCCCCAATGGTCAACGACAGGGCAGTGAGTAAATAGCACACGGTTGATCTGTACCGTGGAGTATTAGGAAGTCATTCAAGAGCACACCGAAAACACACATTCCAAAACAACATACGATAGGATCACAACTGTGTGGAAATGAAATTTTATTTGTGCATATCATATATGCATAGATAAAGGACTGACATGTTAGACTCCCAAATGTACATTGTGTTTACCCCTGGGAGGTAGGGTGAGAAAACGAGTAGGACTTCAGATTCCACTCTGGCTGATCTTAGCGGCAAGAAATCAGGAGGACGGACCCACGGGCCTGATCAGGTGGAAACTCAGAGCCTTCACTACGCAGGGATCTTTCTAAATGGTATCCTGATACTCATGAGACTAGAACATTTGGGTTACACAAATTTAAGAATGGAAAAGGGGATATGAGAGCAGATAGGAAGGAGATTTTAAAATTAACAGAGGGGCCCCTGGGTGGCTCAGTCAGTTAAGCATCTGTCTTCGGCTCAGGTCATGATCCCAGGGACCGGGGATGGAGCCCTGCGTCGGGCTCCCTCTCCCTCTGCCCCTCCCCCCCAACACTTGTGCTCTCTCACCCTCTCTCGCTCTCTCTCGCTCTCAAATGAGTAAATAAAATCTTTTAAAAAATAAAAAAATAAAATTAACAGAGAAAATGCATATAGCTCTATACCGATGGTCTTAAAAATAACACTGTAGGTAATCTTCTAGAAAAGTTATACTGTTCTAATGAACAACAATGATTCAGTAAGTATTGCAAGATCTGAATCAACCAACCTGGATGGAAGTTCTTACCAATGCAATAAGCTAAGAAACAGAAATAAGTGTTTAACTATTGACAAGAAAGAATCAAATGGGCATTATATGCAAACATTATTATTATAAATTTAGAAAATGTAAGATACGTAATAGAAGGATTTGAAAAGCTAATAATAGAATTTCATTAGATAGCAAGATATAAAATAAATATATATAAATCTATGGCTTTCCAGGAGATCAGCAATAAACATTTATAAAGGTAAATGAAAAATACTCAATCCATAGTACCAAGGTAATTGATAATCATATTCAGTGCCGCAAGGGCCTTCTGAATGAATCTCTCCGGCCACTCGCAGTTATGCATAGCATCAGCGTGACATGCTGCTTCCCCTAATTCTATGCTCCTAATTCTGACCATTCTAGGAACTTTAGGAGCAATCAGCATCTGAAGCATATTGAAGAAAACCAGGGTTTTCCCTACACTTCCTATTTGGTTAAACTCAAACTTCTGTTTTTCCCTTAATAGAATTCCACATTAACGGAACTTTTTGGAAATGGAACTTCAAGGTGCACTTGGAAATCAGTCATTGCCTTAGTTCGAACTAAGTGATCGTTCTCCAGGTATTTGGAAGAGGTCATCTTGGACTCTCCTTCCATCTTTGAAAATCTAATGACCTATTCATTCCAAGAGAATGCCAAAGCAATGCCAAGACTGTCAACAACCCATCCTTCTACCCGTGGCTGCAAATTGTCTTTTGACATTCTGAATTCAGAGACATTAAAATATGGGAGGTGAGGGACCGTGCACTAAGTTTCCTGAGAACTAAGGAAAGGGGATTATCCTAGAAATGCAAAGAATGCAACCAACTTCTTTATATGAGCCCAGGAATAAAAGAGAGACTAGCCAGATCTGGTGGCAGTGAAGGGAAAGCAGGGCAAGCAGCGGAGATGGTGATAGGAGCAGAATGGATGATGGTGGGCATTGGGATGAAGATATGGATGATGAAGAAGGGAAAGCCATGGGCGCATCACCACTCTGAGGATGAGATGTCCTCACAAAAGCCTGAAAAGAAGGAAAATCACTCCGGGTTCATTTCTTCCCTCGGTTAAGGTATCTTGGGTGTGTCCAAAGAAAGTTTTAAGCTTCCAGTGTTTCTGTCTCATCTTTGGAGCAAATTTTCAAAGACTCCCCTACCGCAGATGACTGAAGAATTCCTTCTATTTGATCTTTCTGATAGAACTCCTAAACCAATTCTAATTCTGGCAAGTATAGCCTTCTTGTGACTTGCTTCACCCTCAGCCTTGGTTATATTACCCAGTGGTAAGCACGTAAGTGAGTGAACACCCAGTCAGGTCATTGACAGGGAACTGAATAGGAGAATGAATTCAAATCCTTAAAAGACTTTATATGCATGATGTAAAGGAGGAAGGATGTAGAAGAACCTTCATTTGGCACTTAGCACATATATAGGCCTTGTCTTCTGTGTTTCTTGTTTATTTTCTCATTCAATTCATTCAACAAGCCCACGTGAAAAGATACTAATACCCCCATTTTACAGATGGGGAATTTGGGGCTCGTAGCCTCTCCCACTCAACTACACACCCCGTGGAGGCAGGGACCATGACTCTTCCGCACACCAGTCTTTCTCCAGGGTCTAGCACAGAGCTGGCACACGGTAGGCACTCGAAGACTAATGACTAAATCGACTATTGCAAACTGAGCACCCCTAGCTGGCAAATGGCGAAGCCAGGACTCCCACCCAGGGCTGCCTTTCCTATGCTTTTGTTCCAGCACACTGTTGGGGATCTGAGATTTCCTCAGATGTTCAAAGGCAATTTTTAAGTCAAGCCAAAACTTTTCTAGTTCCCTGTTCCCTCTGGAAGCATCCGGGATGTTCTGAGGGGAGAGGCACGTGGGGTAGATGAAACTGAAGAGGAGTAGCTCCAGACATGACTGAGGTCCCCACAAATATTCCCCGCGGGCCTCATTACACATTTGAGCAAACAGCACCTTCACTCACAGCTAAATTTCCTGTTTGCTTGGCTGATCAATTCCTCATCAAATTTTAATGCGGGGTTCAAACCGTCTGTGGTGTTTTAATTAGGCCCAAGATTGCAAAGTGTCTGAGGCAGGGCTGAGCCTCATCCAAATCCCCACTGCCCGCTGGGGTGTTGCCAGGGAAGGTGGGGGTGGGAACTGAGCAGAGCTGGGCTGGGCCAGTGCCGGGGCTGAGCAGACCTTCTTCCTAGGTACGCTGTGCTCTCTAGTGGTGACAGTCTGGGGAGATATGGCCATGCAGCCCCAGGGCTTAGAGCCCTCTGCCAATGCCCTCCAGTCCCCAAGGATATACCAACTGCCTTGCCTCTCCTCCGTTCTTCCTTCCTTCCTGCTTCCTCTCTCTTCTCTTCCTACAAAATAGGGTCACAGTAGCCTGATGGAACAGGCAAGCAAACACTGACCCACACAAGTTGGGTGCCTGGCACTGTGCCATGAAAACATGAGCAGGTCCTGTTCGCAAGTGGTTCATCCTGGAGAAGACAGATGTATATACAATTTGACGCCATGGGAGATATGACTGAGACATCTATGTGGCACTGGAGGCTGATGACATGGTGACAGCCCCAGTGTCCGGGTCATTAGAAGGGCTGGCAGGCCTTTTTCAGAAGCCAGAGTAGTCCTTTTCAGAGCCGAGGGTGATCCAGATTGTTGGGACATAGAGATGTTGATGGATGTTGACCAATATGGATCAATGGATAGATCTGGATGTTCCACGTCCAATAACCCCCACTATCACCACCACTTTCCCATGGCAACCCCTTCCTCAGCATACAGCCTCAAGAAGGCTTCCTCTAAGCTTTGTTTCTGCTTCTGACCAAACAGACCACCTAGAAACTTTTCCCTTTGGGAGGCCACCCTCTTTGTCCACGCTGGGTCACTTGAAGTTACAGTTCATTTGCACTTTAAGGATACTCAGGGCCCATTACCATATTCAAGGCCCTGAGAAGTCCTGCAGAAAAGGAATCTGGGTCACCTTATTGAACCCTGTGTTCTCCAAGCTCATCTGTGCACAGAACACTTGTTTCCTTGAAACACTAGTTAACATCTCCCTTCATCACTAATACTTCCTGAATCTAGGCTCTGCACAATAGAGCCTAGGACAGGTCAGGACTAGACACACTTTCCAAAGGACAGGGCGAGGTAAGTCGCCAAGTGCCCAGCATTGTAGCTGATGGTATGTCCAAGTGAATGAAGCATGCACAACTGGAAAGAAGACAACTCCGGTGAGAACCAGGTAGAGAAGGCCACAGAAGTCCCATACAAGTAATGAGAAGAAACAGAGACCTGTCTGAAGGTGCAGGGATTGATGCTCTTATTAGATTCGGGGAGGGAAATGGTGAAGCTCATGTTTGATTGAAATGGCTAATCTATGTTTTTAAGGCATTCACGAATAGCAGAATATAATTAGCTGAAAGTAGCGGTTTCCAAACTTGGCTGAGCATGAAAATCACCTGGGGCGCCTGCTACTTGTGCTGATTCCTGGGCAGCACCCGCCAGTATCCTGATTCCACAGAACCGAGGCATTGCTGACGCCGCACTGCGGTAGCTCACCATGTCCCTCCACTGCGCTTTGTGAAACACCAGCTCCACGGGACACTAGCGTGTCTTACCCAGAAGTGTCCATATTAATAATGACATGTGCTGAGCTCACAGTGTGCACCAAACACCTTGCTGAGAGAGAGAGAGAGAGAGAGAGGAGGGAGAGAGAGAAGGAGGAAGGGAGAGAAGAGAGAGAGAGGGAAGGGGGGGAAGGAGGGGGAGGAGATAGAAGGATCGATGGGGGAGCAGAGGGAAAAAGAGAGAGAGAGAAGGGGGGAAAAGAGAGAGAGAACGAGAGACAGAGATGTCCCTGGATCCTCACACAGCCCAGTGAGGTTACCTCCCACTTTCTGGACAAGGACACCAGGCATAGAGAGACTAATGACTTGCCCATGGTCACACAGTTCATGATGCTACCATCCCTTGAGAGGCCAAGGGTGATGACTGGGTGATGACCATTTGATGACCAATGGTCAGTGGTGTCACCCACAGAGATGGAAATAGGAAAGGGAGCTATTATGGGGATGAGGGGAAGGAAATGGTGCATTCAGGTCCAGACATGCTGTGTTTGGGGCGCTGTGAGATACCCAAGTAGAAATCTCCACCAGGCATCAAATGTAGGAGGATAAGGACCAGGGAGATGATTTGGGCAGGAGTCAAAGAGCTGAGAGGCGACAATGTACAGGTGGTGGTTGTGGCCACCACAGGCCTCCGTTTTCTCTTCCCTAAAACGGGAGTTAATTTATCTTCACTATGCCTCATACAGGTTCCTCAGTAAGTTAAACAGAGTTCACATATGACCAGCAGCTCCACTCCCAGTATCTGCCCACGAGAACTGAAAACAGATATCCCACCCAAACTTCGTGCACAAATGTTTACAGCAGCTCTATTCATAACAGCCAAAAGGCTGAAACAATCCAAATACCCCCAACTGATGACCTGATAAACAAAATGTGGTCTACACATACAATGGAATAGTAGTCAGCCGTAAAAAGGAACATAGTACTGATAAAGGCTGCAACACGGATCACTGGTGATGCATGTTGACGAGTCTTAAAAACATTAACGTAAGTGAAAAAAACAGACACAAAGGCCATGTAGTCCGAGGTCCCACTGAGCTGAAACGTCCAGAACAGGTCCATCTATAGACACAGAAAAGAGATCGGTGGTGGCCAGGAGCTGAGGGCTGAGGGGAGCGGGAAGACACCTTTTCATGGGTAACAGGATTTCCTTCTGAGGGGATTAGAAGTTCTGGAACTAAACAGTGGTGATGGTTGTACATTATGAATGTACTTAGGCCAGACTTTCAAAGGGTTAAAACGATAAATTTTATGTTACCAGTATCATACCATTAAAAATTCTGCCGTATACGGAAGATACAGGATCAAACGTCAACACACAAAAGGCGCGCGTGATGGCCATCAGGCTGGCGATAGGGCTTTGAGTGAAAAGCACTCGGGAAATTTGGTGTTCCCCTTGACAAAACACAGTCTGGTTCCCATGCAGAAAAAGCAACTCTATAATTCCTGGTTCACATAAAACTCCTGTGTGTGCATGAGGCGTGGGGAAAGGAATGAATAGACTCGAACAACCTTCAGTCAAGACATTCGCCCTATCCCAAGGACAGTCCACTTAAAGCAAGGAACCATCTGCCACCCAGTTGATTTCTCTTCATGTCTTCCCTTCTGGAAAATAGCTCCCACAAACACTGCGTTGCTCAAGCCGCAAACCAGAGCACCGCCTGGTCGACTCCCTCCCCTCCGGCTCCGCTCCCTGTCCATCAGCGGGTTCTGCCAGCTCTATCTCCAAAACCCATTTCAAGTCTGTGCACCTCTCCTCCGTGGCCACCACTCAGGTGGTCCCCTTTTGCTGGGGACCCAGTCTCCTGGCTCTGCTCCTGCATCCTGCCTTCCTTTCTCCATGCACAGTGACCAGAGCGGTCCTTTCCTTCGAAAGGTGAATCTGGTCATGTCAGAGCAACGGCAAGCTCACGCTGGGGGACACCTCCAACAACTATTCCTTTGGGCCCAGGCTTTGCCTCCCTCACACCCCATCCTCTGGGATCTTCTCAATATGGACACTTGGGCAACTGGCTGGGATTTGTATTCAAGTACCTCGGGTTGGGTGGCTTAGACAACAGAAAGTTGTGTTCTCACAACTCTGGAGCCCAGAAGTCCGAGCTTATGGTGTCCGCAGCGTTTATTTTTTCTATGGCCTCTCTCCTTGGTGTGTAGATAGCCGTCTTCCCTCCATGTCCTAACTTCCTTTTCTTACAAGGACACTGTCGTGTTGGACCTCCCCTAAGGACCTCATTGGACCTTAACCATCTCTGTAAAGACCCCATCTCCAAATACGGTCACATTCTAAGGTACTGGAGGTTAGGACTTCAACATGCAAACGTGGGGGGAGCACACTTCAGCCCCTACTGGTCTGCAATGTACTGGTTGTAATAATAAGCAGTGCACTTGACCTCTCTGGGCCTGGACTGCCCCTTCCATACAGATGGATGCTACCCACCTGTCCACGTTGTAAGCATCAGAGGAAACACGTGCAGAGCTTGGGGACCTGGTACAGAATCAGCACTGATCCACGGGGACCTTCCTCCATGACCACCATCGGCGCAGGTCCCCTCGTGACAAGACTTTTGGCTCAGCCAGCGCCACAGGCCATACTGCCAGCTTCAAAGGGTTAAGGCAGCGAGCAGACTTATCGACTGGAGCTCCTTGGCGGGCCCAGGGAAGCGTGACTGATTGGAAGCCTGTTTGGAGGAGGAGCCCGCTTTGTGGGCCTGAAATAAATAAGGGACTGTCAATAGCTCAGATCCCCACCATCGACAAAGTCTGCAGTCTCAATAGGCAATTAACACTTTACAGGGGCCATTACCCAGCGGCCTCCTGCGTTTTACTGCACATTTTCTGCCATCAGCTCTGGTATTGAAGCTTCTAAATAAAAACATAAAAGTGAGCTGGAACAGGCCAGCGCTTTGGCCGACCGCAGTCACAGAGCCCACAGGCAGCGGACAGAGCACAGTCCCCTCCTGCGTGTGCTGCTCCCTCGTCATACACGCGTGCATGCAGGCCATCTCCCGAGCGCGTCTGGGGGGCGTCAGTGCGTGGCTCCATGGCGGGGGGAGGGGGTCAGAAGTCAGACTGCCTGGGTTCGAACCTGACGCCAACCCACTAGCTGTGTGGCCTTGCACACACGGTTTAGCCTCAGTCTCTTTATCTGCAAAATGGGAATAAGAATAGAACCTACTTCACAGGGCGGTCGGGAAGAGTAGAGGCCTTTAGCACAATGCCTGGCCCATAAGAAGGTCTCCATCAGTGTTAAAGGAATCAACAACCTTGTTGCCACTGTCATTAACAGAAGGAAGTGGATTGACTCGATGCCCAAACTAATCTGGCCTCTGCACCTTCCCTCCAGTTTCTGCCACACCCAGTGTCTTGAAGGAGCAAGGCATGTGCTCACTCAGGCCAGCCGAACGGACCCTCTGACACCTGTTTGGGTTGCCCCCAGGGATGCTCACCCAGGAAACCAGACCCCGCAGCTCCACCCCAAAGACGGTTGTCTTCGGGTCACCAGGAGTTAAATCCATGGGCACACATGCAAACCAATAACCAGGAAGTCTGTGGGGTCCCAGTTTGTGGGGATCTCAACGCAGACTAGAAGGCTGTAGAATTGGCCAGCAGCCTTGCCTTCCACAAGGGCCCTGACAGGGGGTAAGGCCCCAGCGAGGACACGGCAGCCCCATCGGAAGGAGCCTGGGCTCAGACGCTGCATCCATGGAGTCCCAACGGGATGGCAAGGGGCTGCTCCCAAAGTCGAGAAGATGCTGGAAGTAGCAGAGGGGCCGTGGGGCTTCTACCCCACACCCACTTCAGCAGCAGCACTTCTGCCCCTCAGGCCCTCGGGACTCCTCACCCAGCACGTCATGCAGAGAAAGGGATCTGCAGTCAAAGCAAAAAGGTTAAAAGCAGTGGTCTATCCCAAGGCACTCATGAGAAACTGAGGCTGTCTTGGGTTGGGTTCTCCCAGGAGCAGGGCTTGAGCTAGGGATTTGAGTGTCGGTGCTCCGAGAATATCCCCATAAGGGTGTGGAGGAAGCATGTGGAAGAGGGAAGAACAGAGATACAATTTCTGGTGAAGTCCCAGCCTCAGCCTGACCCCAGGGCCTGATTACCCCAGAGGAGTACTCACACCCCATTCCCTCACGGGCCGTGGGCCACAGTGCAGCGCACGGGACTTCCGGCTGTGGGGCTGTGCCCACGCCCATGGGCAACCCTCTGAAGACAGTCTCAGGTGTGAGCGGTCGGCGGCAAAGTGCTCAGCAGCACCCAGAGTTGGTGAAAGGGACCCTGCAAATCTGGTGACAAGACTGAAATTTATCTGATCCTTGATCTGGGAAAACAAGGAAGGCTAAGAAATCTCCTCACCCTTTGGCCTTCTAGGAAACAGGTTACTGCAAAGATCCACCCGTCCCCACAGGACTTAGGTAAGACTCACAGATGCCCTCTCTCCACCATTTTGCCTTTGACAGGCCAGACACCATTCTCCCAGCTTCCCATTCTTTGCCTTCTCAACGATCAGCTGAACAAAGGCTCCCCTGGCTTACAAATCCGGATTTGTTCTGTGCTCAACATGGGACAGCGCACAACAGTGCCCACTACCGAGGCCATCCAGACAGTGGCAGGGCCAGAGCTCAGGCCTCCACCCCCAGATTCATTCATCACCTCCCGTGGGACTGCAGCCCTCTCTGGTCTCACCCCCATGCTTGATTTATGGCCCCTCCCTTCCCAGGCCCAGATTCCCCCTCAGAATCCTACCTATCCTTCCCAGCTCACCTCCTCCCGGTGTCTCCCTGGTACACCTGGACCCAGTAGAAAGTTGTATTTGTTGAATAAAACTCACTCCACATATTCACTTAGATGTGAAACGGGCTCTAGGCTGTGACCAAGATCCCAGGGCAGCTTCGTGGGCGTCCGCCGGGCGAGCAACAACAAATCATCTCATAAAGACGCACACGGTCAATTTGGGTCCAAGGGGTTGCTGGGTAAGGCAGAAATATAATTCTTTCACAAGAGCGGCTGGTAACCATCTCTGCCAAAGTAAATCAGCAAGGCGCTCTGCCTTCTTGGCTCTGGGAAGAGGAACTTCAGTGGGGGACCGATGGCGAAGAATTCTTATTATGCAAATGAGTAGGAGGAGACATTTTTGGGAGGGGGCGGGGGATAAGTAACAAGGCCTCTCCTCTCCTGACACAGGGTGCTTCTCCCAGTGCTCCTAGGATTGCAGAAATGTCTTAGAAAGGGGCGCCTGGGTGGCACAGCGGTTAAGCGTCTGCCTTTGGCTCAGGGCGTGATCCCGGCATTATGGGATCGAGCCCCACATCAGGCTCCTCCGCTATGAGCCTGCTTCTTCCTCTCCCACTCCCCCGGCTTGTGTTCTCTCTCGCTGGCTGTCTCTATCTCTGTCGAATAAATAAATAAAATCTTAAAAAAAAAAAAAAGAAGAAGTGTCTTAGAAAAAGTGAGCCGCTTTTCCAAGAATCCTCCAGCCTAAGAATGAGGTCAGCATTATGAGAACATCTTTGAGGCGACTGGATGCTCTGCCTATTTTCAGAAGAAAAGCACAGTAAGGGCTCCAAGAAGATTCACCAGAAGGGAGAGGGATCCTGGAGTGGTAACCCATGTTCACCCCAGGCTGAAGGTTTTATAGTTCTGAGACATGTAACCAAGGCTGGAAACTCTGGCTGAGCCCAGCCACCCTGACACAGCTTCAGGACAAGGGACAGAGCATGGAATTCTAAAGTAGGATATCCCAGGCACTCCCTAACAGAAATGGCTGTTGCTTCATTTCTACCATCTAAATCTTGCCCAAAGATGCCTTCTAATAAGAAACATTCAGGAAAGGGAATTCTGGAAAGTGCAATTCAATTTAGCCAAGCTGACACTTTACAAAACCAACCCAGATAACTCATAAAGAAACATAGTCAGCACCCTGATCAAACCATGCCTGAAGCTTGACTAATCAGTTACATAAGCCAATTAATTTCCTTTGTCATTTAGGCTAGTATAAATTGGATTTTCTTCATTTTAACTTGCAGAGCAAGTTTTAAAAATTGCACTTATGTTTAATTTGCAAACCCAAAGTATCGTAACTATTATAGCCAGGGATTAATAACAAGGTCCAGCACAGGGCCAAGAAAAAGAATGAGGAATCTAAATCTCCCACAGAAAGAAAAGAGGCACAGAATAAGAAAGACTGAGTCAGCTCTTACTATACTAAGCTAAACTGAGGAATCTTGTACTGGAGCAACTTAAAGGAAACATAGGGTCTCTGACACTAACTGTTCCAATCTCAGAACTCACCACAAATGCTGGAGAAAGGAGCAGATATCATCCAGTCCACTCCTGGGGCACTTACCCAGTCTTTGGCCCATGGCATTTCTTGTAACTCTGTCCTCTGTGGTTATTAAACTAGTTTATCATCATTTACCCTGCCACATGAGGCTCTTGTCACTCTCATCACTAAACGTGACTCAGTGAATTCTACCAAGTTTTATAAAGAATAGGCCCCTATAAACACTTAGAAGCTTTAAGGAGTAACAGTTACAAGAACAGTCTTGAAAGGAAGTTAAATCTGCAATCAAACCCTGCCTCTATCACTGAATATAAAATATTGAGCTGAGTTACTTAACCCAGCTAAGTGAGAGTTCCTCATCTGTAAAGGACAAGAGTAACTCCTATCCCACAGTTACCAAAAAGATTAAATAAGCTAATACAGAAAGACTTACATAGCATTGGCACTTGACAAAGTGTCCCTCAATAAATTGCTATTATGGCAATTCTTTCTGCTGCGATTTTCAATGTTCTATGATTACTGCTACAGAAGAGATATGACATTGTTACAAATGATTAGGAAAATAGAAGAAAGTGAGAACTCGAAGCTGTGTTAAAAAGCATAATGTCAATCTACATGTTAATCTTTCAGGAAGATCTCGAAGATGTGAGTGAGGAAAAAAGCCAGTTGCGGAACAGAGTATAGGAAGCTTATATTTATGTAAAACTGATATATGACACAACCACTTATATTTACAGATACATCTTTCTAAGTAGAACATGACTTGAATACTACAGAAGAACCCGTTAGCAGAGGCTGCCGCTGACGAGTAT
The DNA here is from genome assembly GCF_024610735.1 of Ursus americanus. Taxonomy (NCBI): domain Eukaryota; kingdom Metazoa; phylum Chordata; class Mammalia; order Carnivora; family Ursidae; genus Ursus; species Ursus americanus. The sequence continues at coordinate 19,964,240 of NC_142148.1, forward strand.
GACGTAGACGGGGTGGGGGCAGGTGGAGGGAGTGAAGGAACACTCATTTCTACGCACTTTGAATTGTTTACCATGACAACATGCCCTGCATGTTTATTTCACAGAAGTTTTATAAATGCCAGTACTTATATTCTTTATTCACCATAAATCAGTAATTCTCTAGGTGTGTCCTCAGACCATCAGCCTCAGCATTCCCTGGGAACTTGCTAGAAATGCAGATTCTCAGGCTCCCCCATGGACCTAGTGAACCAGAAGACCTGGGGGTGGGGCGCAGCCATCTGTCCTAACCAGCCCTCCTGGCGATTCTGATGTGCCTCCAGTCTGAGAACCACTACTGGGAATGACCTTGCTTTGCTAATCCCTCTCTAGACGGCAGGATTTGGGGATGGTTTCCCTCCTCGCGCCAATGTGCAGAGTACATGATGCTGCCCTCAGGTCCTCCATGCAGACCCCCCACACATACACACACTCCCACTCTACCTCCAAGGGGCTGTGTTGGCCACAGGGCTTCTTCCTGAAACTCGTTGCTTCTCAAGGTATATCTCTGAAAGCCTGAAAGGGTCTCATCTATGCTGGGATTCGCCAAATTTCATTTGAGTTGTCTACAAAAAAATTCTATCATTCTGGCAAGGTTTCCCAAAATTCAATCGATGAGGTGCAACGTTGGGCACCTTTTCAGAGACCTGCCAATCTAGAAGCCCCTGGGCTTGCCACTGAGACCCCGTCTTTCTTGGACACCGGTGAGACTTTGATCTCCCTTCAGGCAGAAGAATGACCTGTGTCATCACCAGTCGTTCCTTCTCTTCATTTCACAGCATAAAGTCTACGTTCTAAGTTCTTCAGACTCTGGCTCTCGGGGACTCAAAACGTTCTTTTCTCTTCCAAGTTCCTGGCCCTTGATCGGAAGCCATGGCTATAGACCTGCCAATACATATTAACGCAACCGATCCTTGTTTTCTTCACAGGATCCCTCCTCTCCACTCCCGTGGTAGTGCACGTGGACAGCCCTGATGGCAGCTTGCATGGAGCAGGAAAAGAGCAGAAAAGGGATTTTCAAAACAACATGTAACGAAGGAGAAAACCATGCCTGATAGGGGTCTGGTATCCAGAACTTAGAATTCTTACAACTCAAAAATGAAAAGACCAACAACCTGATTAAAAAGAGCAAAACACTTGACTAGACACTTGCACGGAGAAGACGGACAAATAACCAACAAGCCGAAAAGATTCTCCATGGCCTTAGTCATTCTGGAAATGCAAAATTGGGGTTGGACAAAAACATGCACCATTCATAAGAGCCAGAAGGTGAAACGGCGCAAGTATCCATCAACTGAGGAACAGATACACAAACTGTGTACCGCCATACAATGGGCTCTTGTTTAGCCATAAAAATAGGAAATTCTGACACATGCTACAACATGGATGGATGAACCTTGAAAACGTTATTCTGGCCCAAAAAAGCAGACACAAAAGTCCATATATTGTTTGATTCTATTTATAGGAAATATCCAGAATAGGCGAATCCATAGAGACAGAGAGCAGACTAGTGGTTGCCAGGGGCAGGAGAGCGGAACAAAGAAGTGGCTGATAATGGAGATGGGGCTTCCTTTTTGAGTGACAGAAATGAAACTATGTAGTGTGATGATTGCAGAACATTGTGAATGTACTAAACGCCACTGGATCTGTAAACTTTAAAATAGCAAAAATGGTCAATCTTATGTTGTACGTGTTTTACCATAGAAAGCCCCATAATTTAATTATTATCTCATTTTCTCTATATTTTTAAAGTCTACTTGTGATACAAAACCATTCAGCAGTTCTAAAGGGGACTCAGCAGAGGAGCAGAGATCAAGCACTGTCCCCACATGGCTTGTTTCAGACCCTGGAGTCAGAATGCCTGGTTCAAGTTCAAGGTCTGCCACTTGCTGGGGATACTACCAGAAGCAGTGCTAAGTGTCCCTCCACCCCCCCCCCCCACAGCCCAACGCTTTTTCCTCTCCCTCTACACACGGAAAGATTACTTTTGCCAGACTCCCTCACATTTAGGGTGGCGGCATGTGGCAAAGTTCTTACCAAAGGGTATGTGAGCAAAAGTAAAATGTCACTTTGGGTCCAAGCCTGTCCTTCACTCAAGGGTGTGACTTCTCCACACCTTCTCTGTCTGGTGTGCATGGCCGGACTTAAGAACTGCGAAAGGGGGGTGCCTGGGTGGCACAGCGGTTGAGCGTCTGCCTTCGGTTCAGGGTGTGATCCCGGCGTTCTGGGATCAAGCCCCACATCAGGCTCCTCCGCTATGAGGCTGCTTCTTCCTCTCCCACTCCCCCCGCTTGTGTTCCCTCTCCCGCTGGCTGTCTCTATCTCTGTCGAATAAATACATAAAATCTTTAAAAAAAAAAAAAAAAGAAATATTAAAAAAAAAAAAAAAGAACTGCAAAAGGGCAGAGTTACAAGATGGGAACAGCCACGGTCCCTAAGTCACCCTTCAAGTAGAACCACCAAGGAGGGCCGTCTGAGCCACATCAGACCACGATATGGCCAGACCATGACATGAGTGAGAAAGGAGCTTTGACTTTGTAAAACCACCGAGACTAGGGATTTTGTTTCCAGAGTGTAATGTACCCTATTCTGGCTCACACATTATCTGTACGGCTTTAAGGACAGCACTGGACCTCAGCCTCACACCCCACTGAGCACCTACCTAACGGGGCTTTTGTGAAGGTTGAGTAAGATGATCCATGAAAAAATGCTAGGCAACATGCTAAATGCTCAATGAAGTTTAGCTGTGCCTATTTTTTATTAGCAAACAAATTGACCACGTTCCCACTATCTGAACACAACCACCATTCATGTTTTGAGGTCAGAAATTCCATATTTTTTCCTGGACATATTTTTACATAAACATAAAAAAATCATTTACACAAGTCCATTTTTTGCCTTGCTTTCCACTTGGTATTTGGTATTAAGCATCACTCACGTTACTATACTGTCTTCCTGGCCATTGTGATCAAGGGTGGCAAGTGTTCTACCCGAAAGCTGTAGAATTTAAAAGCATCTCATGTTTCTGGGTTTAGGACTTCCAGCAATCCTTTTTTAATTCATTGATTTGCCTATTAATGGTCCTCAAGCTGCACACACAGCCCTCCCCACACTGAAAAGAAGAAATTTAGGCCTTCCAAAAGTTAGCAAGGACTGCTTGGCAGTAAGCGAATCAGGTGCTTTTCATCAGTCAATTTAAATCTAATGTCAGGTTCTTTTAACAGCTAAATGCTTCTCTAGGAACTGGCCTGTCCCTCGTGAAGCCAGCATGGCATGTTTCCAGAAGGTGAAACGTGCTTTAACTGCTTTGCTTGCAATATAACTTGGCTTCTGTCAAACTCCAGTTTTTCTCCTATGTTAATAAACGCCACGTGTGGGAAGGTGGAAACCAAAGGTCATATTCACATGTATATGTATATTTATATGCATGCATTAAACATGCATAGAACATATGTATTCATTCATTCGCTTACTCATTTAATAACTGTGGTGGAAATTTTACGGCACCTAGAGCTAGAAATATAGAAATGTTTCATTCTCCCTGAAGGGGACGGGATGATGGGGGGGAGCAATAATGTGCCATGGATCTCAGAATAAATGCCCAAATTCTGCCCATGTTTTCTAAAGTCATGCATGATCTCCTCCCTTGAGCTCTTGCTAAGTGTGATGGTTAATGGGCTGTGTCAACTTGACTGTGCTGAGAGATGCCCAGATATCTGGTGTAACTAGGTGTTATTTCTGGGTATGTCTGTGAGGGCAGCTCCAGGAGAGAGTAGCATTTGTATCAGACTGCGTAAAGACGACCAGCCTTGCCCGGTTGGTGGGCATCATCCAATCCATTGAGGGCTCAAATGCAACAAACAGAGAGAGGGAAGGTGAATCTGCTCTCTCCGCTTGAACTGAGACATCTGTCTGCTCCTGTCCTCAAACATCTGCACCCTGGTTCCCTGGCTTTCAGACTTAGACCAGGACTTACACCCTCGGCCCCAAATTCTCTGGCCTTTGGACTTGAACTGAATTACACCTCCAGCGCTCCTGGTTCAGCTTACGGATGGCAGAATATGAGACTTCTTGGCCTCCAGGGTCACATCAGCCAATCCTTGTCATCAGTTTCCATATATACCCATTGGTTCTGTTTCTCTGAAGAACCCTGACTCATACATCAAGCTTCTCTTATTCTCTACAGCCAAGACACACTGGGTCAGAGTAAGGGCTAAGACATGGAAGCATTAGCCAGCAGCCAAACAGGAGTCTGGAAACCATAGGGAGAATGTAGCCAAAGAAGATTCATATGGTGACAGTCACCAAAGAACTCTTTAGAATAATAATATCATAGGAAAAATTGGAAATTGTTTATATTAGACACTCTGCCTTCCTCTTTTGCCCCTGACTCCTAGGGCTTCCGAAGCTAACAAGTCATCTCCATTGGCACATTTGACAAAAGCAAAAGATTAGGTGTTATGGTAGGCAGAATAATAGGCTTCCAAAAAATGTCCAAGTCCTAATCCTCGGAACCTGTAAAGATGTTTTTTCCGTGCCAAGAGGGAATTAAGGTTGTAGATGGAATTGAATTTGCTAACCAGCTGACTTTAAGATAAGGAGATCATCCTGGATTCTCTAGGTGGGCTCAGTGGAATCACAAGGATTTCTTAAATGGGGAAGAGGGAGGCCGGAGAGTTGGAAACAGAGAGATGACATGAGAAATACTTGACCGATCATCCATTGTTGGCTTTAAAGATGGAAGGCGGCCAAGAGTCCAGGCATGTGGGCAGCCGCTGGAAGCTGGAAGACACAGAAATGGGCTCTCCTCTAGAACCTCTGGGAGGAATGCAGCTCCGCCAACACCTTGCTCTTACCGTTAAGACCCAGGGCAGACTCCTGACTTCCAGAACTGTAACGTAATAAATCCGGACTGTTTCCAGCAACTAAGTGTGTGGTAATTGGTTAAAACAACTATAGGAAACTAGTACAGTTCTTGGTGCCTGGAAGTGGGACGCTGCTGTAACAAGTACCTAAAAAAGTGGGAGTGTCTCTTGCAAGACAAGGATACAGAGAGGCAAGAAGTACAGATCCCAGCCTGAGAGAACAGAAGGCCACAGTTGGGTTGTGCAAGCCACACTCACCCCCACGGTAGTTATCCTGGAAGAAAGTTCCCAAGAACTGGAATCCTCAAAATAGCCTCACACTGAGCACAGAGGGGTCACGTTCTCTGACTTCAGTGTTCGCTGCTTTTGTGCCAAGCAAGAATTTTTTTTTTTAATTTTCTGACTCTTTATTTTTTAAACTTTAATTCAATTAACATATAATGTATCACTGGTTTCAAGGGTACAGGTCTGTGATTCATCAGTCTTATATAATACCCAGTGCTCATTATATCACATGCCCTCCTTTATGTCCATCACCCAGTTACCCCGCCCCTCCACCCCCTCCCCTCCAGCAACCCTCAGTTTGTTTCCTATGATTAAGAGTCTCTTATGGTTTGTCCCCCTCTCTGGCTCCATCTTGTTTTATTTTTTCCTCTCTTCCCCTATGATCCTCTGTTTTTGTTTCTTAAATTCCACATATCAGTGAGATCATATGATAATTGTCTTTCTCTGATTGACTTATTTTGCTCAGCATAATACCCTCTAGTTCCAGCCATGTCGTTGCAAATGGCCAGCAAGAAAATTTTGACTTCGTTTACCCATTAAACATAACCTGGAAGGCAGTATGTAGTCTCCGTGGCAGCAAGAAAAGGGTTAAACTCCTCCCTGGCTTATGCGAGTGTCCTCCTATCTCTCTATAAGGCAGAAATCAATGAAGGCTGTTTTCATCCAAGTAAAAATAAATCTTAATCACCTTTGTAAAGCAGGAGAAGATAAGGAGGCAGTGTTCTAAAAATGAACTCCCCTATTTAACAACTGTTAAGTGCTATATCTTGAACGATACCAAAGATGACATCACACTCAGGTTATAGGGTGGGCATCATCAGCTGCTGATTAGGGAGCAACTGAAAAGGGGAAGGAAAGTAAATGAAGACACATAAATAGATTTTTTCAAAGTTTGTGGAGAGAGCTCTCTGAAGGTGTAAAGCATACAGGAATGAACAAGCCAGCAATACATTTCCAACATGCGAAGCTTACAGCAAAGAGGACATCCAGGTACCCCCCACCATACTTCATGTGGTGCTTCCATCATGATGTCCTAGGCTGGATGGACTCTACCACTGGCTCATGAGGCTGTGTGCAACCAGCAGCAGCAGCTCACATGCCCTCCATTATCTTCCACCTTCATACCCCCCATACTTCCCCTAAAACCTTTACAGTACAGCTTCCGAATTCCCCTCCCCTACCACCACCAATGCCTGCGTGCACACTCTCGATGGCTCCATCCTCCACGATAGATTGTATTACCGGTGGAGTTATTTCGTTCTTCACTGCCTGTAAAGACAGCATACATTTTTATCTCATGACTTTGGGCTTGGTCATCTGACATGCTTTGGCCAGTGACAAGTGAGCGATGTGAACTATGCTATGTCCATGCAGAAGTTAAAATGTGTTGCAAGTTTCCACCTGATTGAGCTCTTGAACTTCCCTTCTGTCATGAGACTCTCCTGTCCTAGATTGGGACGACTCTATCTACAGGAGTCCCAAGGTGAAAGTCATACCGAGCAGAGTTGCAGCTCTAAACTGCAGGTGCTAAGACAGAGCATAAGAGAGAAATAAATTTTTACTGCTTGATAAGGCACTGATTTTTGAGGAGCTCTTTGTTACCACAGCCTTGCCTATCAAAAGCTGAATATTACACTACGCACTTCAGTGATGTCTCCTCACCTTTATCCTGCTCAGTCTCTGCAAGAACATTTCCCGAAGTTTGTCTTCGGAGCCATAGCTACGAAAGAAGCTTAAGAAAAATAGGATAAAATCAATTTGGGACAATCTGCACAACCACTCTTGGAGATTTACAATGCCCATCAATGTATTAAAGTCACTGAGGAGTCCTGTAGTATATGACAATGGTTAAAGGCATGAGCTCTGGGGTTATATTGCCTGGATTTGAATCGTAGATCTATTACTGCTTACATGGTGAATGACTTTGGATAGGTCACTTCACCTATTCAAGTCTCAATTTCTCATTTGAAAAGTGAAGATAATAATAGATAATAATAGTACCTTCACAGGGTTGTTATGAGGGTGAAATGAGATAGTGCAAATGAAGTACAATGGACTGCTGTCCAGGTCACAGAATGGCCTACTCTTCTTTTCCAAACTCATGTAAATGGCACATAAACTGTTTTAAAGCGTTAAAAATATATGCATAAGCATGCTGAGAAATAATATTCCAATCTCCTTACACGGGGAACGAAGTGAAATTCCACAAGTCTGAGGGGAGGTCAAGGCTGAAGTTTCACCAGGCACTGAGCTAGGACCAGGTAGTGAGGATAAGGAGCTTAATTTCCACAGAAGAATGGGAACTGAACATTCTTCATGCATGGCAGGGGGAAAGAGAGTCTTCCAAGTGAGGCCAGGGGCTGCAACTGGGCTTCCCCTTCACCTGCAAATGGAGATTGAAAATTTTGAGTCTGGAGGGCCGGATTCCAAGATGTCTCACTCACTTGGTTTCCACATGTGTGCTGGGTTGTGGCGGGATGCCTTAGCTCCACACCACTTAGACTTCCCCACAGGACCGCTTCAGTGTCCTCATAACATGGCAGTCAGTGATCCAAAAGAAAGCAAGATGGAAGCCATGTCTTCTCTTTCAACCTCAGAAGCCACACTATCATGTTCACATTATATTACTGATGACACAAATAAGCCCTATGCAGTATACTTATACTGCGTCAGTACCAGAATATGAATATGAAGAAACAACAATCATTGGGGGCCATCTTGAGTTCCAGCTACCATATAAAGGAATGCCAAGAACTTGCTGTCTACTCTGGCTGGCTTCCTGACTCCCTACCTTCCTGTCTCATCTGGACTCTTTGCCTCACCCATTGCTTAACTTACTGGATATGCAATGGAACAATCAGTATAGTACTAGCACGTGGCAGGTAATCAATATAAATTACATGAATTGAGGAATGAATCTATAAACTCCAAAGTAATATTCATCATAATGAGCATGGGTGTTATGCACTGAATGTTTGTGTCCCCCCCCCAAAAAAATTCATAGACTGAAGCCCTAACCCTCCGCATGACGGTATTTGAAAGTCGGGCCTTTCGGAGGTAACTGGGTTTAAATGAAGTCATGGTTTCTCTCATCTATGGAACATAAGAACTAGGAAGATTGGTAGGAGAAGAAAGGGATAAAGAAAGGGGGGGTAATCAGAAGGGGGAATGAAGCATGAGAGACTATGGACTCTGAGAAACAAACTGAGGGCTTCAGAGGGGAGGGGGGTGGGGGAATGGGATAGGCTGGTGATGGGTGGTGGGGAGGGCACGTATTGCATGGTGCACTGGGTGTTATACGCAACTAATGAATCATCAAACTTTACATCAAAAACCAGGGATGTACTGTATGGTGACTTACATAATATAATAAAAAATATTTAAAAATAAATAAATAAATAAAGTCATGAGTTATTTCACTTAACATAATCTCCTCCAGTCCCACCCATGTTGCTGCAAATGTTGTGTAATCGTTCTTTCTGTTGGCTGAGTAATATTCCATTGTATATATGATATAAGTCAAGCAGAGAAAGACAATTATCATATGGTTTCACTCATTTATGGAACATAAGAAATAGGAAGATCGGTAGGAGAAGGAAGGGAAGAATAAAGGGGGGGTAAACAGAAGGGGGAATGAAGCATGAGAGACTATGGACTCTGGGAAACAAACTGAGGGTTTCAGAGGGGAGGAGTGTGGGGGATTGGGATAGACCGGTGATGGGTATTAAGGAGGGCACGTATTGCATGGTGCACTGGGTGTTACACGCAAATAATGAATCATGGAACATTGCATCAAAAACTGGGGATGTACTGTATGGTGACTAATAACAAAATAAAAATTATTTAAAAAAATTTTTTTAAAAAATGAAGTCATGAGGGTGGAGACTCCGTGATGTGATTAACATCCTCGTAAGAAGAGGAAGAGACCAGAACTCTCTCTGTTGTGAAAGGACATAGTGAGAGGTGGCCATCTACAAGCCAAGCATCTAGAGAGAAATACAGGCTGCACAAACAACAAAACTGTAGACCAAAGCCAAACCGCCAGGCAGAGACAGCCCTACAGTTTAAACCCAGGCATTCAGACCCCAGATACACGGCTTTCCCACGGTACTGTGGCCTCGTGATAACGCAGTGGAGGAGGAGTGTGTGGACATAGATAATAGGAGTTCCTGCCTCATTGGATTAAAAGCAGTTACCATACAAGCACAGAGCTTAGCATACTGCTTGGCACATAGTAAGGACTCAGTAAATGGCAGCTTGAGCTGTTCTTTGGTCTGGCCTCTAAATCTCTGGTTTGGACGGCTTCATTTAATCAATCAAGCCTACTCTCGGTGCCATCGCCCAGGGCCCCCTGACCTCAAGCCCTCCCACAAGCAGATGTAAGGGACCTCAGGCCAAGACTGCATGAAGCTCAACATCTGACATGGACGCTCCCCCCTGAACCATCTCCTCTCCCGGGTGTTTTCACGGCCTCCTGTGGCCCCTCAAGAATAGTGAGGCTCAAAAGGACTGTGGGGCCTGTAGACATGGGGGCCTTCAGCCCTCCTCCATCTGTCAGGCCAGCATAGGACTTCCAAAACAGCCTGCAGATGCCCCACCGCTGGGCAGCTGTGGGGGAAGCTGGCCTCCCTCTGCCCCAGCACATCGCAGCTGGGCCATCTGCTCACACCAGAGGACAGGGCAGTTCATTTTGAGGGCAGCCTCCTCTGTGCTCTGGGGAATTCACTCATCCCACAAGCAATCATCAAGCACCTACTAAGTGCCAGATCCTGAGCTAGGCATGAGGAATACAAGTTTTTCCCTATAGAAGCTCCCAGCTGGGGAGGGGAGATAGATTTTTTAAAAGAAGTGAAATTATGAATTCGTGTAATTAGCAGAAGTAAGGGAAGTACAGAGGTCTTTGAGAGTCACAGCAAGAAACACCTATTCCAGCTTTGGTGGGGAGGGGGGATCAAGAAAGAGAAGACTTCCTGGAGGAGGTGTTTCCTAAGATGAGAGAAGAAAGACAAAGAAGAGTGACCAAGATGGAAAGGAGCAAGAAAAGGTGCTCCAAGTAGAAGGCACAGCCAACAAAAAACTGTGACCATTTACAAGAACCCGAGCATGAACCAACCAGCTGTGCCAAGTTAACCCTGAGAACCATGAGAGATGGTAATAATAAAGGATTGTTGATGTTTTATGCCACTAAGGTTAAGGCGGCTTGTTAGCAGCAACAACATAGCGAAAGCCCTTCGGTAGCAAGGGAGGGTCAAGCTGACCTGCTGGAATAGGTGGAGAGGTGAAGGTGTTTCTTGAGTCCTTCTTGGTCTGGTTGTTTGGGAATTCTTGCCCCCACCCTCCCTGCACCCATTCCTTAGGTCAATGAACTCTTCTGAGTACCTAAATTAGCTCCAGTAGGATTTCTGTCACTTGCAACCAAATTAATACAGGAGATTTGGGACAAGCCCAAAGAGCGTGATCTGTTTAGAGCACACTGCGGGGGGGGGGGGGGGGGGGAGTGAGAGATGAAGGAGAGTGGGTAAGTGCAGGACAGATCCCCGAGGAACTGCAGGACATAGCAAGGAGCTTCACTGTATTTAACTTATATCCCACCCAACTCCACAAATAATTTGGGGAGACTACTGAGTGAGGACTTTGAACTTTATTATAAAGACAATGTGGAGCCAGTGAACACTTTTCATCCAAAGTATAACAGGCTCAGATGTGCATTGAGGAAAGGTCAACTTGCCAGTCTGGATGATGTGTGGGAGGGAACTGAAGCCATCAGGAGCCTACTGATATGACACGAGGAAGAAATGATGAGGGGCTGGACCAAGCGGGGGCAAAGGAGGTGGAATGAGAAAGCACCAAGAGCTAGAATGGACAGACCTGGAGTCTTTTATGGAAAGGAGGCTGAGAAAAGACTAAGATGATTTCCAAGTTTGTGGTCTGAGTACGTGAAGAGGCCATGGTGCCTTTGCCAAGACGAAAGAGGAGGACTAAGTCAGAAGAGAATGACTTGCACTTGTATGTGAAGAGTTTGGAGTAGATGTGGGGCATTAGGGGGGTAAAGATCATTCATTAATTTATCCATTTAACACCTTTATTGAGTACATGGTTTATGCCAGGCTCTGGTAAGGTGCTGGTGAGCAAAATGGGTGTAGTGCTTGTCTTCATAAATTTTACAGTCTAAAAGAGCAGACAGAAATTAATTGAACGTGTAAATATATAACTACAAACTCTTGAAGAACATTATGAAGGAAAAATACCAGAAGTCACAATAGCACATTACAAGGAAACCTAATGGAGTCTGGGGATAGATCTGTTACTGCAGTTACATAACAATCCTAAAATTTGGTGGCATAAAACAACCATAATCATTTATTATTTCTCACAACTTCTGTAAGTCAGGAATCCCAAAGGGCACACTGAAAGTAATTTATCTTTGCTAAATGAAGGGGGTGGAAATCACCTAAAGGCTCATTTGCTCCTTGTCTGATAGGCAGAGTCAGCTTTCCAAGTAGCTTCTGCATGGGCTAGTTAGTGGAGAGAGGGGTAGAGAGAGACAGAGAGAGAGAAAGAGATGCTGCCTTTTAGGACTTAACCTTGAAAGTCACACAGCATCATTTCTGCCACTTTCTCAAGGCAGTAACAAAGGTCCTCTCAAGTTCTAGATGAGGAAACAAACCCACTGCTTGACAGAGTAGTGTCAACATCATACCGTAAGAAGAGCATGTGGGATGGGAGCTATGAACTATTGTGGCCATCTCTGGAAAATACAATTTGCTGCAGGAGAAATGGCTGAAGCACAACCTGCTCAAGAAGTGGCATTTGGGCTGGGATGCCAATGATGAACATGAGTTAGCCAGTGATGGGATGAAGATGACAGCATAGGAATAGTATTCCTGGCAGAGGGAACAGCATGCATAGAGGTCCCTGAAGTACAAAAGACAGTGATGTATTTGAGAAGCTGAAAGAAGGCCAGAGTAGTTGGAGTGAGTTAGAAATATAAGTCTGAAGCTCAAGGAAAGGTTGATGCTGGAAGCAAAGTTGTGGAAGCACAGAGAAGATGACATGGAGGGGACCACAAGGGGGAGTGACAACAAGAGAAGAGAACGCGTTTCATAGAAACCCAAGGTGACGGGCTTAATGCCCTTGCCAGCTTCCTGCCACTGAATATTATCAGGCTCAGAACTTGTCTTCCCTCTTTCAACTAACAGAATGTGGCTAAATTGCTTTGCTATCTGAGCATCTAGCATAATAGCCAAACTCCAAGGTCCACCCCTAAGGATCCTTGCCTCTTGATATGGGCACCGTTGTGTATTCGCCTCCCACATTGAATCAAGCTGATCTCTGTGACCAAGAGAAGACTACAAAAACGACCATGTATGACTTCCAAGAATAAGTCATAAAAGACATTGTAGCTTCTGCTTTGGATTACTCACTCTGAGAAGACCAGCCATCAACCAGGAGGACTCAGGCAGCCCTCTGGAGAGGTCCATGTGGTGAGGAACTGCAGCATCCTGCCAACAGCCAGAACCAACTTGCCAGCCACACGAATGCACCACCTTGGAAGTGGATCTTTAGCCCCAGTTGAACTTCCGATGATTCCAGCCCCCTCATCTACAAGACCTCAGGCTGAGGTCTCAGGCATCATGGAGCAGAGACAAGGTATCCCTACTATGCCACATCTGAATTAACGACCAAAAAAGCTATGCGAAAAAATAAGTGATTATTATTGTTTCAAGTCAGTGAAGTGCTGAAGTGATTTGTGACACAGCAATTCATCTCCTTGCTTACCTCTATTGACAGAGAATTCACTACCTCCCAAGGCAGTTCATTCTATTTAATGCCAGACTCTCTGTAACAGAAACACAGGAGGGCCTTCCATCCTGGTCATAAGGACTCCTGGTTCCTTTCTCCCCCCCCCCCCCAGGAGCTGTCCCTGACCCAGTGCTGAAACCAGACTCCCTCCACCCTTCCCCATCCAAGAGATGAAATTACAATTCCAAAAGGCATGCTTGACTTGGAAACATCAGCAAGAAAGTTCCATTTCCCTGTATCTCTAAATGAAAAAAGGCTCCTTGTCAGTTTGGAGCAATTAGCTGTGGGAGATGATGACGGAGCAGTGAGAGTTGCTTCGAGGGGGCAGAGTGGCAGCGGAAGCCCCAGCTCAGACAGACATGCTGCAGATGGCACGACGAGATAACGCCTTTCACGTTTCAGAAATCACATTGTCAACAATGTTTCTAGACTCAAAAATTAGCTGAAGTCATCAGGAGTGCCTGGCAGCAAGCAGCAGGCGCCTTGGTGGGGGCCCCTCGTTTGACATTATGCATTGGTGCAGAGAGAAACTGGCAAGGTTCACAGAAAAGGTGGGTGAGCCTACTGTCTCCTGAGGCTGCAGGAAGGGCAAGCCTGGGGCATGTTGGAGACATTTACTCAGGACAATATTCAAAAGCCCAATCTTCTATCTCCCATCCCAAAAGTAGGGGATTAACTTCCCTACTATTGAATGTGACCTCCTTCTACTCCATGCCTTATGGATTGATGTTACCTCTTTAGAGGGTTACAGAAAGTAAAAATGATGGATTCAATCACCCATGTCTTAAATAAGAATTAAATTATTTTTGAAGAAATCATCCTTGTTAAAATAAAAAATACTCTTTGCTGAAGTTGAGGCCCCATCTGATGCAGTCTATACCAACTGTCTGACCTTTCCATTACAGCTGCCCTGCCTCTGGCATCCCCCACCCTAGGAAGAGCCAAGAAACAGAGTCCAAGGCTGGCACCCTGTTGGCCAGGACACCCAGAAAATTGCAATGATTAGGAGGGGAGGGAGGAGTCCACTATGGCTGCAGCCCTGGTAAGCAAGCATGAGTTGCAACAGGAAGTTAATATGACTTATCTCATGTGAGGAATAGCTCAGGAAAAAATACAACCTTGTCCTTTCTACCGAAGCACCTTTTTATTTTATTTATTTATTTACTTATTTATTTATTTTAGAGAGACAGAGAGAGAGCGGGGCGGGGAAAGGGAGAGAGAGAATCTCAAGCAGTGTGGAGCCCGATGGGGGGCTCGATCTCAAGACCCTGAGATTACGACCTGAGCTGAAATCCAGAGTTGGATCCTTAACCAACTGAGCCACCCAGGTGCCCCATGAAACAACTTCTTATGTTTGCTCTGGAAGGAATCAGGGTTATTTCCCTAATTGCAGGGTCCTACTTATTAGGACAAAGAATAAATGATTCCCCTGGAAACTCGAAAGGACAAAAGCTAGACCTGAACACGTGCCTGTGCGTGGTATTGGAAACAGGCTCACAGAGGGCAACAGGCAGGAAAAGGGATAGAACAGGGGTAGAACATTCTCTCGTAGCGATGACAATTCAAATCACTGAGACTCAGCTTGAGACTTCCAGCCACACTACCCATCCTGCAGTGTGAGCCCCAGGAGGTAGGAATCTGAGACTCTTCCCTTCCTGTCAGAGCCCTGCAAAATTTGGGGACTCTTTTGCCATTGCAGGACACCCTGGTAGCTGGCAGACAGCTCTGGACGGAGGGATGAAAACCACCAGGAGGCAGGATGAAAGAGAAAGGTGAAGTTGAGGATTTTGCCTGAAGAAAGTGGTGTGAGCAGCCGGGGGTCTTTATGAAGGTCAACCAGCTGGGACCCACCACAAGGCCAGCTCCTGGCACTGAGAAAAGGCAAAAGGAGCAGAACCCAGGGGAAGACAGCTCTACCTCTGGGACACATAGGGTGAAGGACCTGGGAGACAGAGTCTCTTTTATCCTCATTCCCAAGACTCTGCCCAAAGTACAGCTTCTTCTGGGGGCTCAACTGCAGTCAAACCTGTCTCCACCAAGGAGTCGGAGATGGATGGGGACATTAGCTTGACTCTGCACCCTCTGTAAGCCAGGTCATCATCCACCTCAGGTCATCCCCCAAATGACCTGTGGCCAAGAGACAGAACAGCGAGCATCTGAACGGAATTGCAGCTGTACTGATCTGGTAGAAACCCGCTCCAGCTGCTCCAACCACCGCACAGTCTGCCGGCCACACCTTAAAGAGTTCCTGTCCATCACCCTAAGGGACAGAGCTATGTCCCTGATTTCAGGGCTAGGGCCACCCAGGCAGGCTGGGGAGGCAATCAGGAAATTAAGCAGAAACCAACAGCCAAAAGAAACCAGAAGAGCTTGGATTTCTGCCAATCCCTGGCAACTGAAGCAGGGCACTAGCCTTTCTCTAAACCAGTGGTTCTCAGAGTGTAGACCCTGGCCAGTAGCATTGACATCACCAGGGAACATGTTACAAGTGAAGATTTCAGATCCCACCCTAGACCTAGTGAATCAGAGATTCTGGGGGCTTGGGGGGGAGGGCTTGGTGGCCAGCAATCTGTGTTTTAACAGGTCTCATAGGTGACTCTGACACATGGGCACGTTTAGGAACCACGGGGAATTCAAGTTAATAACATCCAGGTCTTGGGGACGGTAGGCCCCGGAGCAGGCCCCCTCATGCCTCCTCTTGCATGCAAATTCACACACTGGTCCAGCGGGCCCTGCCTGGTCCTCCCAGCCTCATCGTCCCGGGCTTATGTGGGGACACTCCCATCTCTGGAACCACTGGAGGATGCTGAGGAGGGTTGTATAGGGGGAGGGGGGGTCTTTCCTCCTCCTGGGAGCTGACAGAAGGAAAACAGAGGCTCTGTTCAAGAGGTGCCTCAACCCCAACCTAGGGTCTTCCCAAAGACCCCCCAAGAGTGAAGGGCTCAGTCAGACGAGGCTCCCACTAGCCCCTGAAAGCCTTCTGAGAGGCAGACACACACAGGCCCAGCCCAGGGGCCCCACGCGGAAGGCCCGTCACGCCTGAGGCGGCCCAGAGGTGCCAGCTCGGCAGTCGGGCTGCTACCGGCTGATGGATGGCTTTCCAACGAGGGCGCTGTGCTGGCTGCCAGATGTGCCAGCACAGGCCCCCGATCAGCGCGGCTGCGCGGCTCCCGCCCCTCCGCGCTTGCCGGAGCGGGGAAACATCGCACCGCGGGCAGGCAGCAATTAATCTGAGCAAGAGACAGGCCGAAGACAGGACAGGGGAGCCGCCAGCAAGCTGACACGCCGTCTGCCTTCGCTGAAGGGTGGGCCGGGCCCTCCAGACACGCAGTCGGCCAGCCCCAGATGTACCGGCCTGCTCTCCCCAGCAGCTCCGCAGGAGGAAGCAGAGGGACTCCCTGAGCACTGAGAGTGCACCCATGCAGGTTCGAATCCCAGCTCTGCCACAGACAAGCTGGGAGGCCTTACCCGAGTTTTGTCACTTCTCTGGGCTTCGTTTCCCACATCGAGAAGCGCACCTGCCCATGACTTGTGCCAAGCGCCTGACATACGGCCGACGTGCAGCAAATCGTGATTTCTCTTCCCTATCCTCAGCTGTCAACCTGCCCCCTGGAGTTCTCTCAGGGGAACCCCACATAGGATCACGAAGCAGGCACAGTGCACCTCCCCCCAGACAGTGGGCCCTAAAAAAAGGAGGAAAAGGTAGGGAAGCAAATATCTTTCCATGAATCACCCAGTCTGGGGACAACAGCAAAGAAAGAAGAAGCCCCATGCAGGCACCTTGGGTCCAACTGGTCGCCTAGCCCCTGCCTCAGCTCTGTCCAGTCACGAACCCCAGAACCCCAGCGGGTGAACTTTAGAAGAGATACCTGATCACATTCCTGTCCTATTTTTAAAGCCCAGGTGGCTCCCTAGTGCTGACAGAGTGAAGTACAAACGCCTTAGCATGGCATCAATGTCAGTCCCAAATCTGCTGAGTATCACCCCTCACCATGAACCTCCCCCTTCCAGCCACCCAGAAAAGCACGCCATGGCCAGAACACATCAAGGTGATGCACAACTGGGCCTTTGCACATGCTGTTCCCCAACCTGGAAAACCCACCCTGTGACCTTATCCATCTAAAGCACTGCCCCTGTAGGGCTCAACTTCAGGGAGAGGTCCGCTGATGCCCTGCCCCATGGGTGGTGACAACGGGCTTTCTTGCACCCAACACAACTGTCTATCAAGGCCCTCTGCCTAAAAACCCTGTTTGATTTTTGGTCCTCTCCGTCACTGAGCTGTAAGCCCCTCCAGCTCAGCCACAGCTGGTTGACCCACAAGGAGGCAGAGGGATAAAGCTGGTCCTCGGCAAGCCTGATCTAGTTCTTCCCAGGGCCCAGGAAGGCTCAAGGTCAAGGATAGTCTGCTGACCCCTCATCCCCACACCTGGGTTAGCTAATGTTCAATTCTGACTCACTTCAGTCTTCTGGGGCCAAACCTACAGGCTGCTTGGAATCAGCACATTTATTTCACCCTGGGGGCCTGAATCAATGCTTCATCAACCTCTTGAGAGTCTTAGGCCAGCAGCTAGTCTACCTCCATGGCCAGCACCTCCCCTCATCCAGGTGGCACCAGGGGTCATCAGGAAATTCGGAAGATCGAAGAGCTTCGTGAATTGAACAGGATTATGTTATGCTACTAGTCCATCTCTCCACTCAATGTTTAAATCGCCTCTATAACCTCCTTCCCCAGCTTGAATGCTTCTAGTGACAGGGAGTTCACCATTCTACAAGGATTTTATCCCAGCCCCTTGGATAACTTAAAGTCCTCCAGGGTTTTTGTTTGTTTGTTTGTTTTTGTTTTTTTTAATAGACTGATGGTTCTAATCTCCCCAGGCCTCCTTTCTTCATAAAATGAGAAACCAAACATCCTTCCCCAGACCTTCAAAGATTTTGGAGGGAAGTGAAGAGGCTGACGTTTCACCTGGCAGCTCTCGGTGTGACACTGTCCCACTGAGTTCTCCTTCTCCACCCTGGCTCTCGGCTTTTGTGATGTTTCTATTAACATTGCCTGAGGGTGAGTTGGTCTGGGGGGTCTACATCACCCTGCTTATCTACATGAAGTCAAGAGTCACTTGAAAGCCCCTAAAAGACCCTATAGATGTGTCTGCTAAGCCAGATCTCCCCCATCCTGCACTCGAGGCATTGCCTTTGCATCCTGGGGCAGGAGGCTCCATTACTCCTCTGCGGACGCATACGGGTGGCCAAGATCTTTTTACTTCCTGTTTCTTTGACCCAGACTCTTCATCCTTTTTCTCTTCTCCCTTTATTTCATCATGAATCACATCAGTGGATTTTCTATCTCTTCATCCAGATCATACATTAAAACTGGTAAATAGGATCAAGGCTAAGACAGAGCCCTTAGGCACTCCAATAAAGACCTCCCTGCAAAATGTTATCAACTCCTCCATCTGCTCTTAATAAGTAAGCTAGTTACTCATCTACTGGGATCCTCTAAAATCCAGTCCATGTTCTCAGTCTTCTCCCTAAGAATATTCGAAGATTCTTTTATAAGTTCTGCTGAAACCCAGATCGGCAATCTACTCCATGGGACAGACAGTACTAGAAACTACTAGTTTACCACCCAACACCCATTCTTGCTGACTTTGTCTGGGAGGCAGTGGGCCAATGTACTGGCTATATTCCCTAGTTCTCTCTTGCAAATAGCAACAGCCATGTGACATATTCTGGCCAATGAGATCAAGGCACAAATGACTGAGCAAACCTTCCAGGAAAGCCACTTAAAAGAGGAGACAGACTCACATGCTTTGAGCCCTTCCTGTCTGGAATGCTGATATGATGCCACAGCCATCTTGCAACCATGAGGGAAAAGCCAAGTCAATCACAAATTCACCTCAGCTCTAAAAGGCCTGAGTCTCTAAAACCAATGTTAGAAACCACCTGCCTCACGACTTCTTAGTGCACAAGAAAAGTAAATTCCTTAGCTGTGTAAGCCACTTCTATTTGTCTGTTTCTGCAATTCCTAACGGATCTGTCACTATCCTACTCTCAGAGCCCAGAGATACTGTCAAAGAAAGAAATGAGATTATCCTCATATAACTTACTCCTGGTGAGTCAGGATTGGTTCCTGGCGATCTCCAGGATGCCTGCAAATCACTCCTTTAACAAACCATGTGAGATTCCTACCCAGGACTGCTCCATTCTCTTCCCCTTTAGAAAAATTGAAAGGTGTTTTGGTTTTGGTTTTGGGTTTTTTTGCCAGTCTCCAGGCTTCAGATACCTTGTTCCTTCTCTAGGATTTCCGAAGATTAGCTTCTTTGATTCAAGGGTCTGCAATTTCTCAGTGATCACTTGTCTTACTGAGAGTATTTCAACCATTTTCAAGCGAGCCATAATTTCTACCCTTGGGAGCTGCCTCATCGATGTTAACTTTACCCTTTCTGATCTGAAAGTTTATCTTCCATAGCCAAATTCCTATTAAAGATCCTGATTTCTCCCTCACATTCCGTATCTGCCCATCTGTCCTGAGCAAAGGCATCTTACCAGAGCCCCATTTGGCAATCAACAAACCTGCTTGGCTTCACATTCCAAAATATTGAGCAGGGATGGAAAGAGATGCCTCTCCTTTGAGTACCCCATCATCTGAAATACAGCTTTGTGTTCACAGACCCAGAACATCCAGGAGTACAGGGGAATCCGAGTTATGAGTATTGGTCACAGACTGGCCCCTACGACCCAAAGGAGGAGGAGTCACCATCTGGCCCTTCCGGTACAGCCACCCACCTATGATGGGCCTTGATAAGGATGAGGCACTCAGGGCACAAAGGTAAGGAGACAGCCAAGCACAGCCTAAAAATGGGGTCTCCCTAAATTCTGCACTCTGGGCACCTCACAGTGCCCACCTGCCAGAAGCAGGATACTACCTAGAACCCTTCAAGGTGCAGAGTGCTGTCATTCTGGTGGCCTCCTGCTGGCTTCATGCCATCTCTGAGCTGTGTCTATCAAGCCCAGATAACCTAGAGCCCAGCCAGGTCTGTCCCTTCTACCCTGGGGCTGAGGTCCCAGCATACCCAGTGACCTACACCATCCCAGCTGGGACTGTGTGCTGGCTCAGCGACTGCTCTATCCAGGTGGCTCCCCACAGCCATGGGCTCACAAGGATGGCACATGTCCCTCAAGATGACAGCCCTCTTATCACTGGATGTCAACAGCAGGAGCAGGGAAGGAGGCAGGTGATAAGACTGTAAAGTCATGGTTCCAGAAATGCCAACCAGCCTTCTCTGACACCACACCTAGACCTCCGGCCCCTGTGCCAACTTCCCCGTTGTTTTGTCATAATGAGCAACAAGCTCATTAATAACCCCTCCCCCCTCCCAGAGTCCCAGCCACAAGGGGGACCAGCAGGTGCAAGGGGCTCACAATTAGTCCTTTATAATGTGTGGTTGGCAATAAACCCACTCTGGAGCTGGAACAAGGACCTGGCTCTGTGTAATATCTGCAGCCACCGGAGTAATTAATGGCAGGGCCACAGGATGGAGAGCGAGTAGGAGTATGTTAACCCTTGTGAAGCCACTCTGCCCAGAACTCTTAGGAAATCGGAAAACCTCAAGAAAGGGGAGCATTTCACATGCACTCATAGAAAATGCCAATTTCTGGGCTCAGTCACCTTGTCTGCATCTCTGGTGTTTCTCCTGGGTAAATCATGCCCCATCATCACCTCTATGAAGACACCCCAAGTCTTTGTGCTTTAGCCTGTCCCCTCACTCCTACATTTCCAACTGGTCCTGGGATATTCTATTGGCCTCAGCCCAGAACTGGCGTCTTCTGAATGTAGGTGGCTGGGACCTTTCCCAGAAAAGAGCAGCCTGGAGTTCAAGAGGCAATCATGAGGTTAGGAGTAGCTACTGTAGAGAAAAGAAAAATTCCCAAACTACAGCTGAGCAAAGGAGACTCATACCAGGGGCATTAAACAGGTATGAAAATCATAAATTTATAATAAACCCAACCTCTACAGTTGTGTGGTTTTGTCCATCAAGGAACACTAAAGGTCAAGCAGGACTGGCCAGAGATTGTAGGATGAAAGTCATGGAGGAATATATGACCATGAGGCCTAGACTGGGCATAGAAGAGGGTAGATCCAGGAAGAGCTGGGAGATGATAAAAATATGAATATAAATACTAATGGGGTCAGAAGAAGGCCAAAAAGCAAGTCAATGAGAGTGAGGGAAAGGAAGAGGAAAAAGCAGAGAGCGGACTCTTAGAACCTAAGATTTTGGAGGCCAAGAGTTCAAATGTCATAAGTAGGTCCAGACTATGGTCTTTGGCTTGGGTAGCTGTCAACATGGCCACATATTGCAGAACTCCAGGAATACCATTCATTTAGAATTCAGTGAAGTGTGCAATATGGTGGCCCTTGGTGTTGAAGAAGGGTAAACGAAGGTCATTACAAATGAAGCTGCCAAGAAACCGCGAGGCGAAGGCTCTGGACAGGTGGCCCACGTGAGCACAGAAGATACCCTGATGATGGTAAGATTCAGGGCAGGAAAAGTATGACCCTGGCCCCAAGCAACCCTGACCTCAAATACAATTCCACCAACTGCTTGTTGTATGTCCTTGTAGTAAATCTCTTAGCTCCTCTGGGTTTCTGATGCCTCATGTTTAAAATGGAATCAAGGGCTCCTGGGTGGCTCAGTCAGTTAAGCATCTGCCTTTGGCTCAGGTCATGATCCCAGGGTCCTGGGATCAAGTCCCACATCAGGCTCCCTGCTCAGCGGGGAGTCTGCTTCTCCCTCTGCCTCTGCTGCTCTCTCTCTGTCAAATAAATAAGTAAAATCTTTTTTAAAAATTAAATAAATAAATAATAAAATGAAATGGAATCAAATCTTAACTTCAGGGTGGTAATGAGAATTTTATGTGCAGCAGGAGTCTGTTCTTTGACTTATTTCTATCAAATGGGTTCCTCCCTCTTCCCCTGATTTTCTCTCTAACATAAAGAGACCTGACCTCTGATCCAGCTCCAAGGTCAGCTGGTTTCAGGCAGAGGTGGGACAATGGGAGGCACAGGTGAGGTATTATAAGGTAGGCGAAGGCAAAATCTCAGTATTTTTCCATCACCAACTTCCTCCTTCCTTAGGCAACACATCTCCAGCAAAAGCTGAATTTCCTCCATGTTTCCAGCTCCTGTAGCACAGACCATTGAAGGTCCCAACTTCTCCCCTGGATTCTGATAACCCCATCTCCTTCCTTTGTCTCTCCAGCCCCATAGAGAGAGATTGTAGTAGCTTCCCTCTATTGCACAAATTTGGGGTTGCCTCACCATTGCCTGCTTGGCTTCTCAACTTCCCATCACCTGTGTGACCTACTCCCTAACTAAATTCCCTCTGTTTTAAATATTTAGAGTGATTTCTGTTTTCCTTGCTGGACCTGTTACAAGTGCCTAGTGTCATGCTTGGCATATAAATAGCTTGTACTTAGTGTAATTATGCTTAGATTAACATTATTAATATTTAGTTGTCCACGACCTTTAAGAATATGTTAATCAATCCACCAAAGGTGGTGGCCAGGATGGGAACATGTGGCATAACGAGCCGCCATGTTCTTCTAAGGACAGGGGTGGTTGATGGACAATTACAGAGCATATTATTTCCTTGGGCTTCTGAATCTCACCTCCGGAACAGTGACTGAGTGCTTTGACTCTATGTCCCCAGCGCCTGACACGGGGGCTGGCACGCAGCAATCCCTCAAAATAATGGTTATTACACTGGCCTGAAATCTTTCCGGTTGCGTAGTCAGAATGGCATCCATTCATAAATCAGGAGACCCCTGAGTTGAGGTTGCAGGATCTCACCTGTGTGTGCACTTAAAATTTAGAAATTAGGAATACATCAGGATTAGGGCAAGATGAATGAGGCACTCATCTCAGGAGCAAAATCTAAAGATAAACCAAGAAAACTCAGCAATCAAGATAAATAACATCATACTGCAACACGTGGAAAAAAATCATCACTAATGCAAAAACTCATGATTAACAAAATATCGAAATTTGAATAAAGACAGGATTCGTAGTAGTGGTTTTTCTCTTTGTTTCAGGCTCCAATACAGCTCAGCACAGCAAGGACTATAACTGAGTCACTGATTCCTGTCCTTCTTTTCACTGCTGCTTCTGGCAACTGACGTCCCTCGGGTTAAAATCCAAGTGTCCTGCACCTAGCTACAGCCCTCCGCCAAACACACGCACACTGCTGTCTATGGGCTCCAAACAGGGACTGTGTCTGTCCTGTTCCCGACTGTAACTTCAGCACCTAAAACTACACCAGGCACTTACTAGGTGCAAATACACGTGTCTAATGAATGAATGAACAAATCCTGCCCTCCGCATTCTGGAGACTTCAGCAGGGTCACCATGAAGATATTCTAACAATGCACCTTTAAAGAAAAAAAAAAGTCCAAACTCACTAAGAATCAAAGAAACGTACATTGGAACAACGAAGTGCAATTTTTCACTGCTAGAATTAGCAAAGATTTAAGAGATTGACAATACCTGGTATTGACATGGAAGTCAAGAAAAGGGCATTCCTATGCATTACTGCTAGGACTGTAAATTAATACCATGGTTCTGGAAGGCAATTTGGCAATATGTAACAAAAGCTCTTGAAAAGTACATTTCTTTTGAGCAAGCAATCCCACTTCAAAGAATTTATTCTAAGGAAATAATTAGGTAAGTGCCAGAAGATGTATCTTGCAGGATGTTTCAGCACAACATTGTTTCCAATAGCGAGAGCTTGCAAACAGCCTGAAGACCCAGAAATATTGGGCTTCCTGTTACTATTAATAAATACTAATAAACAAGTAGAGGTGGCTGATGATGGAATACTATGCAACCATTTAAAATAACGATGTGGCCCTATATTTACTTAAAACAGAAGAATGTTCACGATGTGCTAACTGGGATAAAAAAAATTATAAAACAATAGATACATACACATAAACCACCATTTTTTTAAGATTTATTTATTTATTTTTGAGAGAGAGAGTGCATAATCAGGGGGAGGGGCAGAGGGACAGAGAGAATCTCAAGCAGACTCCCCGCTGAGAGCAGAGACCATGTGGGGCTCGATCTCACAACCCTGAGATCATGACTTGAGACGAAACCAAGAGTCAGATGCTTAACCTACTGAGCCACTCAGGTGCCCCAAACCACCAATTTTAAAGTATATATGGAGAAAGTCCAAAAGGCTGAATAATAATGGTGGTTATCTTTAGGGAGCAGAATATTAAATGATTTTAAATTTTTCGTACACATTTTTTAGGGCAGTTTTAGGTGCACAGTGAAATTGAAAGAAAGGTACAGAGATTTCACATATATCCCTCGTCCCCACATATGCCCCCTCCCCCCTTAACGACACTCCCCCCCACTAGAACGGTACTTGGGTTACCACTGATGTTCCTGTATTGACCCATCACAATCACCAGGAGTTCATAGCTTATACTACAGCTCACTCTTGGTGCTGTGCTTTCTACGGGTTTGGACAAACTAAAATGACATGCATCCATCATTATAAGAGCACACAGAGTATTTTTACTGCCCTAAAATAGCCTCTGCCCTCTCCCTATTCACCCCTCCCCACCCCCAACCCCTGGGAACTGCTCATCTTTTTACTGTCTCCTTAGTCTTGCTTTTCCCAGAAGGTCATAAAGTTAGAATCATTTAGTTGAAATCAAAACTATAAGCTCCTGGAAGGCAACATAAGAGAAAATCTGGATGACCTTGGGGGTGGGGAAGACTTTGGGTACAACACCAAAGGCACAATCCATGAAAGAAATCCATGACAAGCTGGACTTCATTAAAATCAAAAACTTCAGTTCTGCAAAAGACAATGTTAAGAGAATGAGAAGAGAAGCCACAGACTGGGAGGAAAACATTTGCAAGACATATATCTGATAAAGGACTGTTATCCAAAATACACGAAGAGCTCTGAAATCTTAACGATAAGAAAACAAAAATCCTGACTTAAAAATGGGCCAAAGACATTAAGAAACACCTCCCCAAAGAAGATATGCAGGTGAAAACTAATTATATGAAAACACACTCCACATCGTATGTCGTACGATATCAATTACACACCTATTAGAACGGCCGAATCCAGAACACCCACACCAGCATGTGGAGCAACGAGAACTCTCAGTCATGGGCAGGAAGGCAAAATGGCACAGCCACTCTGGAAAACAGCTTGGTGGTTTCTTACCAAACTGCGCACTCTCTTACCATGTAATCCAGCAATTGTGTTTCTCAGTATTTACGCAAGAGATTCGGAAACATAGGTCCACAAAGAAACTTACATGTTTTTGCATGCAGTTTTACTTGTAGCAGCTTTTTTCGAATTGCCAAAATTTGGAAGCAACCAAGGTGTCCTTCAGTAGGTGGATAAATAAAATATGGTGCATCGGGCAATGGAATGTTTCTCAGCGCTAAAAAGAAATGAGCCGTCAAGCCATGAAAAGACGTGGAGGAAACTTAAAGGCATATTCCCGAGTAAAAGAAGCCAGCCTGAAAGCAGCTACATATGGTGTGATTCCAGCTACATAACATTCAGACTCTTATTCTTTAATCTTCCATTTCTCTGAATTCTGTAAGTTTTACACAAGGATTATCTATAACTTGTGAAATTTTAAAAAATGAAAGTAAGTTATTCTGTGTTGTGGACTTTATTGGGTGAATTTCCCACAGGGGATGGGCAAGTAGAAATCTCCATCATCCCTCATCTACCTCGGGGCTTCCTTCATTACCTGAATCAGATCAGAAACTTTCATTATCTGAATCAGATTCTTCTCCATGTGGGAGAGTCCGTGCTCTCTCCCTTGGCCCATACCCCATCGCTCTCCAGAAAAGTTTCTGAGACTGGGTCACCATTCTTGTACCCCCACATCCGTCTTATACCAAAGGTCTCAAATGTCACTTTACTGCATCGAAAGCCTGATCCTGTTTACTGACTGAAGATAAAACTCGCAGACCTCAAGCCTGTTTTGTCATTTGTGAAATCAGGGTAAGTCTTTACCTCACAGATAGACTAAAAGACAAAACTGGTAGAGGGTCTTGGTGTGTATTAAATGGGTCAAGTGGGATTAACCAGGTAATATACAACCCCAAAATCTCTGGGTCCAAACAATAAAGTTTTAGTTCTTGCTATACAACACGTCTATCATAGGTCACTGGGCCTCTGCTTCCTAGGATCTTCAGCCTGAGGGACACTCCATCTCCAGAACTTCACTTTGCCAAAGCCAGTCAAAAACAAACATGGCGCTTGACGCACTAGCTTCTAAGCCTCCCACCCAGGAATGCAACCCCCCCCCCCGCCCCTGCCGCCACTTGGCTCTCACTGCATTGGCCAACACAAGTCATATGGCCGCATCTGAATTCAAAGAGGATAGGGACATATAAGCCTGCCATCTGTCCAGGAAGCTGAGAACCAGGAATATTGGTGAGTCACAAAAATAACTCCTGCAGTAGACACTCATAAATGTTTTTTGACCAAGAAGTTCTTATTTCAACCTAGCTCTGTCAGGCATTGTGCTGGGTAAAATTTACATGGGAAATCAGTGTAAGTGATTTTTACCGAAGCTACACAGCCAGTAAGGGCTAGACTAGGATTTGATCCTACAGATTGTACCCTATCCATTTGATCTGTGCCTCTTTATGCCATTCCATGGTTACTTCACTTCTGCAAGCCTGTTTCCTCCTCATCTTCCAGGTAGGTATGAGGGCTCTATGAGATGGGTCAGAGTTTAGTGTCCAAGGTCTGGTCAAGAATGGTGCCTGGAGTAGCCCTGGGGCTGTCTTTTGCCCACAAGTTGGGAGAGAGGGACAGTGAGAGAGGATGTCCCGCGTATTATGCAGGACACAGCTGGCCCCTGGGCCACTCACTTATTGGAGGATGTATGCCCCCCCCCGCCCAGTTATTATACGGCATGTGTCATTATCTAGGAGTAGCAGACAAGTCCTGACACATTAATCCAGCTCTCGTGGCCATGACACGTACATGCGCATGCACGCACACAGTCACCTCTGGACAGGTCACACTCACCTGCCCTCACAGTACTAGCCTTGTATGTGCAGCATGAACTCGCTGTGTCCGTGTCTATGCAACCCCTTAACCAGATCCATAGCAGCCCACATGCACCTGCGTTCTGCTGAGCCCCACGAAGCTGCCATTCTGTCAGCAACTTCCTTTGGCTCAAACGAATGCACACACAACCACATAAAGTCACAGCTATCTCACCATGGGCATAAAACCACACATGCGCGCGTGCGCACGAGCACACACACACACACACACACACACACACACACACACACACAGAGCACACACACCACATGCTCCTTATGCCCCCTCACGGCCTGACCCAGGCTGCAGACGCCATGGCAGTGAGTTCAATCACTGTCACCACCAAGGCTGCTATTAGAGCTCTCTTCCAACCATCCGGGCAATCGGTCTCAGGGCTTGGCCTCCGCGGCCCTGGTTTCACCCCAGCAGCTGTCCTCCACACTGCCCACCCCTGCTCCATGCTCTCAGCTGGTCCGTAATCCTGAACACCCACTTTCCCCGCTGCCCAAGTCCTTCCACAGGGCCTGCCGCTCACCACTGAGAGGTTGCCTCAAAGTCAGACAGTGGCGCCCCCGCTCTCTGCCTTAGGTGCTCCTGGCCATCATAAATCTTTGCACAAACAGGGACTGCCACTGGGGGCTAGGGGCCAGTGACAATGACAGAGAAGTCCCGGGGGGCTCAGAGCAGCCAGAGGGGTCCATAGAAATCTGTAATTGTGCCAGGCCCCATGCTAGGCACTAAGGAGAAGGCGATGAGCAAAGACAGATGCTGTCCCTGCTTGTTGGGGTCTCACATCAGGGGCGGGGGGGGGAGCAACACTCTCTTGAAAAAGCACAAATAAATACAAAATCCAGCTCTGTGAAGTGGTACGAAGCAGACGTACCTGGGGATGTAACACATGCCTCAGGCTCCTCATCTGTAAAACAGAGAAGAACACCAACCTCACAGGGTTGATGTGCGGAGGAAATGAAATAATATGTATAAAGGACCTTTAACAGTTCTCAGCACAGCCGTATGCTCTCAGCTCTGTCGTTAGAGTTGGCTCTTCCATAAAGAGGGAGTTAACCTAATCTAGATTAATAAGGACGTCCACATGAAAGTGGCAGCTGAGATGATACCTGACGGATGAGCAGGAATTAAGGACATGAAGGGCAAAGGGCAATGGGAACATCACGTGCAAAGGCACTGTGGCAGGAGAAAGCATCTGCCATTCCAGCAAGTGGGAGAGGCTCAGGTGGTTTCAGTGCAAATGGTCAGGAGGTGGTTGTTCAGCCAGGGGCTGGAGATGCTGACAGATACCAGCCAGGCAGAGCCCTGAAAGCCATTGCAAGCGGGCATTTCTGGAATTTCAGCTAAGTGCAATGGCAGGCCAGTGCAGAGTTATGAGCAGACAGTAATATAGTCTCATATACATTTTGAAAGACCATCCTGGCTGAAGTGAGCAGAATAGATAGAAAGGGGACTACGTCAGGCTTCAATGGAACATCTGGAGGGGACAACCCAAGCTGCGTGATGGTGGTGGTGGCTGTTGTTAGAAATTCATTGACCTAGTCTGGGGAAAGGGCAGAAAACATGAACAAACAGGCCCAGGCTAGGATTATCCCATTGGCATTAGCAGGTGTGCGGGGGGGGGGGGGGGGGGCTCCCCAGTGCAGAGAGACACACAGCAAGGCTGTGTCTACAGCCATCTGGGGAATGGAGGTCCTGGGTGGGATCATGAGGACAGAGGTGACTTTGGGTCCATCAAGTAGGCAGCAGAGTCAAAATCCTAAGACTTCAGTTAATTTGGAGCAGGATCCAGGCAGCAGATGGGTGTGAAAGGCCTGGGCCCTGGTTCCCAGAGAAAGACTTGCTGATAAGAACAGATCTGACAAAGCTAAGCAGGTGTCAGGCCTGCAGCCATGGGGTCAGGAAAGGCACAAACCCAAGTCACCCAATGATCCTTTGAGGACAGCAGGTGCCTCCTCATCTAATTTCATCTGATTTTATCTGATTCACTGCCTGGAATTCTGCGTTGAGGATTCTGAAGCCAACTTAGGCTTGGTGAGGAAGAGTGCTGGGTTTTACTAACATGCCTATCATGGCCACAGAACGTAGGAACAGGTGGCATGGGAGTCATGAGGTTATCACCTGCGGATTATGAGTGTTTTCAGCCAAACTTCTGCGATTGTGAGTAACAAAAACCCAATTCAAAATAGCTTAAGGGGGGAAAAAAAGGAACATATTGGCTCATAACTGAGACATCTAAGACACAGAATTGGTTTGAAACACAGCAGATTTCAAGGGAGGCTGCAGCCAGAACCCTGTCTTTCTCTCTCAGTCTCTTGATCTTGCTCACTTCTCGGTTGTGTCCTCGGGTAGGCTGCCCCCTCCTAGGGGTGTGGCACCTGCAGCCCTATCCTGTCCTTAAGGCTCATAGTCTACAGACAGTGTTACCTTCCCCGATGTGCCAGCCACCTGATGCTGCGTAACAAACCACCCCAAACCCAGGAGCTTGAAGTAACAATGCACCAGTCTCACGTTGCCGTGGGATGACTGGCACTCTCACTGGGGGGCCCTCATGCTCTTGCAGTTCTATGGTGGCTGGTACTGTCATCTGAAGGCTCAATGGGGCCGGACCTCCCAGATGACTTCTCCACCCACACATCTGGCACCACAGCTGGGATGGCCGGAAGAGATGGGGGCTGTCTGGACATCTCTCTCTCCACAGGGCCTCCCCAGGTGGATAGCTTGGGCTTTCCCACAGCATGGCAGTCTCAGGGGAATGAGGCTCCTTGCAGAGCCGCTGATTTTCCCCAGTGCGAGTGTTCCGAGAAAAAAGAAGTGGAAGGATCCAGTTCTTTTAAAGGCTAGCTAGGCCCGGAACTCCACATTGTACTGGTTGAAGGAGTCATGAAGCTAGTCATTTCACCTCTTGGTGGGGGGAGTAACAAGTAATCTGCAGCCATCATTCTCCACCAGTGCATCCCTGGCAACAGTGCAACCTCTAAGTGACAAAAAGGAGGGAGAACAATTTTAGAGTTTTTAATTATAATTATCAATATTATTATCACTGCCATCATCATCACTTACTGTGTACCAGGCTTACTATGCTTGGCCTTTGAAAAAGAGAGAGCGAGAGAGAGGGAGAGAGTGGTTCGCATTGAATCCTCACAACCACAGTCTCATTTTATAGAAAATGAAACTGAGGTTCAGAAAGGTTAAATGATTTGCTTGAGATCACATAGCAGGTGACAGAAATAGAGTGCAAACCCAAGTCTACATGACCGCCGAGCTCACAGCCTTGACCATTGACTCTTCTACTGACCCAGCACCTCTAAGCCATCTCAGTGATTCCTCACCCCAATATCATTTGGCCCATACCTCACTCATCCCCAGAAGACTCACCTATCCTGCCTGGATCTCCAACATGAAGCAACTCTGCTCATAGCTCCTCCTTGAACTTTTTTTTCCCTTCAAAATCATGCCCTGTTCATCAGCAATGAGTTGGGAATGACCTAGTGGCTCAAGAACTGCAAGTCATATTTCTGCAGGGAGCCCAAGAGGGGCTGCCAAAGTACCTCTCAGCCTGGCCAGGGTGAGCAGGTAATTAGATTGAATCCACTCTTTGGCTCGGTTTCCTTCCCAACCAGACCGGCTATTGAGCAATCCATTCTCCAGGCACTAATACATCACCTGGGAACGCCGGGCCATGATAGATGAGCTCAGCCGTCAGCAGGGCCCACGATGGATGGGTGTCATTCATCACTGCAGAGAGCCAATGGAGCCATGAGTTACTCAGGCTGTGGCACCTTCCACCCCCATTGGGGCTAGAGCCAGGAGGACAGAGGCTGAGGGGAGGGGGGTGCAGAGTTAAAAGGACTTCTCTGGGAGATGTGCCAGCAACCCTGGGCACACTCTGTCTGAGCCACTTCAAAGCAGGGAGCTGTTTAATGGAGTTTGCAGCCAGGACAAGGAGAATATAAAGGAAGGAGAAGAGAATAGATAAGATCACGGGTTTTGGAAATCACACTTGCCTGGCCTGTGTCTCTGTTTTCTGCCTTTTCCTTGTTGCATAACCTCCAACAAGAGATTCACCTCTCTGAAGCTCAATTTCTTCACCTCGTTCTAGGTCATTCTAGGTGCTTCCTTATAGTTCTCTGCCCCACATAGGTAGGGCAGAGCCATGTTCCTTGTTAATGAATAACAAGTTCCCATTAATGAAATATACATATAAGTAGCAAGAGCCACGTGAGTGAAGCAATGAGAGGCCCCCATGAGCTTCCCCGCCTCCCTCTTCTGCCACGACCTCATGTTAGAATATTAGAGCTGCAGGATCAGAATAGCCTGATCACCTGGCAGACAGATGCCCTGGAGGGTGGCACAGACCCACAGCTGACGGTAAGTTAGCAAGAGACAAACCTTCATTAGGCTAAGCTGTTGAGGTTGCGAGCTGCTTGTCACTGCGGCATAACCTAGCCCATCCTAACAAATACTCTGTATCAGAGTTTGGCAAAGAGCCAAAGAGTAAATATTCAACGCCTTGTGGGACAGATGGCCTCTTATATTCTTCTTTGTTTTGTTTTGTTTTGTTTTGTTTTGTTTACAACCCTTGACAAATGTCAAAACCATTGTTAGCCATAGGCTGGAATTGGCGTATGCGCTATAGTTTGCCAACTTCTTGCCATAAAGCACAAGGCTGCTGTGAGAATTCAATGAGACGTGAACATAAACATGTTTTCAATGTTAGATGCTACTATTTTTGATAGTGGTAATAATAATTATCTAGAAATAGTAGATAGCTATGCCAGGCACTGTCCTAGCCATTGGTTATTTGTAATGAGGGGAACGTTACAGAGCTTCCTTCAGGGCAGGCTGCTGTTGTTGTATCTTGTTGCTATGGTGGTGACAGTGCTGGTGATGATAGTAACTGGGGGAAAATGTAAAATTGTGAATCCAAACCATGGGGCCTCAGTCCTGGTTTCTATTATGATTTGGGACACCTGTCAGAGCAGGAGACTGAAAGATGCATCCTCTGGTCCAAATCCCACAGCTTCCAGGGACACAATCATCCGGCCCTTCCTCGTGGCCCTGTACCACTGATAACATGGGAATAGCCCAGATCCCCCTGTAGCCTGCCCAAGGTCAACCCCCTCCCCACCACACACAACCCAAACCAGTGTTCCTAAAAGCCCCTTCAGCTGTGGGAAGCTCAAAGCTGTCTTGCTCACGCGGGTATGGACAGGTGTAGCGAGATGATGTGCCGGCCCAGGCTCTGCTGGGGTCGGGATAAAACTCTCCCTCTGGTCTACAGCTCCACATGCAGCTTCGGGGTTTCTACTGTAGTTTGCAACCTACATTTTTTGAGGGCCTACTGGGTGCCAGAAACAACCCCAAGTAATCCTCAGGATTCTGTGAGCCAGGGGTTGCATTATTCCCATTTTTCAGATGAAGAAACCAAGACCAAGAGAGGTAATTAAAAAAAACTGCCCAAGGCTACACGGTATATAAGCGGTGACCAGAGCACGCGCCTGCAGGCCAGCATTTGCTGACTCCAGAGTCCCTGTGTTCTTCCTTTACAGAAAAAACATTTATCAGCCATGCATCAGGGAAACCTGCTCCAAGGAGACGCTGATTCCGAGAGCCATGTGCACGTACGGGGAGTGTGGGGGTTCACCCTGGAACGTAGGCTAAGCAGGCACAGTGACGCCACTTCTCACATCCCCTGCCCATGGCAGACATCGCTGATTGAATATAACACTCTCTCCCATCAAGGCCAGACCCAAGTTTCTTCTCCACACAGAGCACCAGCCATGACCAATGGACCGGGTTTGGTCACAAAGCTGAGTTAGACGGTGAGCTTCTTGAAAGCAGGGATGCTTGATTCATTTCTGAAATGATTCGTTTGCACCACCTGGGCAAAGCCTGGGAACGATAGAGGCCCAGCCAGCATGGGACCCGCCCAGAGGGCTCCGGGGGCTTCGTGACGGCAAAAGAAAGGCACCTGGATTGCTCCTGGGGACTCCGGTGATGGGACGACAACTCCTCACTCACTGCTAAGAGCATCACGGTTCCTCCGTAAAAGGCACCACCATCCATGCAGATGCTCACACTGACGACCAGAACCATCTCTGCTTCCTCCCCAGCCTCATCCCCTCGTCCAATCCACCGGTGAGTCCTGTTGACGCAAACTCCCAAACACACCGGACACCCCACCACTTCTCTCCAGCTCCCCCGCCCTGCCCCACAGCCCAGGCCACCGTCCTTTCTTCCAGAACACCTGTAGCGGCCTCCCCTCCCATCTGCCCGCTTTCCCTCTTGCCCCCAGCAGTCTGTCTTTCATGTTATAGCCACGGGGAGCTTTGCAAAATGAAAATAACACCATGCTTTTCCTCCAAAACGCCTCTCACTGCCTTAAAAGAAACGCCGATGCCCTCTCATCCGCTACAAGGCCCCCCTATGGTGGGAGCCCTCCTGCCCCACCCGCCTCATGGGGTGCCACCTTCCCCCTTTCGCACTCAATACATTAGTCTCTCGATTACTGTAACACGCCAAGCCCTTCCCACCATGGGGCTTCTGCCATGGCCTGGAATGACCTTCCTCATCCTCCACGGCCAGCTCTTTGGAGGTCCCCGGAGAGGCTTTCACTGACACCCCCCATCTAAAGAATTCTTCTCAGGGCGCCAGGGTGGCTCAGTCGGTTAAGTGTCTGACTCTTGATCTCAGCTCAGGCCTCAATCTCACGGTTGTGAGTTCAAACCCTGCGCTGGGCTCCACACTGGTCATGGAGCCTACTTAAAAAACAAAGAATAGCAGAAAGCCAGCCCTGCACACCTGGATCAGGTTCTCTCAATGATAACATTAAAAAATGAATAAATTAATTAAAAATTTAAAAAAATTTTTAAAAAAATAAGAATTCTTCTCTGCACACCTGGAATCTCAGCACCATGTTTCTCTCCTTCTTAGCATTCATCACAAGCAAATATTCTTTTAATTTATTTACTTCCTTGTTCGTTTATCACCCTCACTAGGCTGAGTGCTCCATACAGACAGGGTCTGCATTTGTCCACATCACGGTAGCAGCCCCCGTGATGGGCAAAGCAGCCACCATGTAGAAGGAGCTTGATAAATATCTGTTGAATGCATGATTCATGGCAAGAAAACCCCCCACCAGAGTCCACAAGCCCCCCTGCCCGCATTGCCATAGCCGTCCAGCCACACTCACTGCCCCCCGGTCACAGCTGTCACCACATGCAGCTTCTCGGGGCCACTGTCACTTCAGCTGCAGGTCTCTCCCCAACACTGACTCCTGAGAAAGCTCCAAAAGCAGAGGGAGTGTCCTCTGTGCCTTCGTGTCCTCAAGGCCCAGGACAGTGCCCTGCAAGGGACAGGTGCATCGCAGACAGAGCGGGGCCAGCAGCGTCTCGCTGGCACCATCTCAGGGTCACATGAAGGGCCTCTGAGACACCAAGAAGGATGTGAGAGGCCAGAAGATAAATAATGTTTGGACTTCCCCAGAAAAAGAAACAGTCGATTCGATCCCAAGAAAAATTCTAGGTCTCATTAACTGATCAGCTGGCAATGAATTTACGAAGAATGAGGCGATTACCAAGATCTCGTGCCCTTCCCCAGAGAACATCAGATGACGTCACTCCAACTTCCTTGTTGACAAGGTACCCACACGTGGGACTGATAATATCTGTACATCAGCAGGGATTCAGTCTACACATACTTACGGAGGGGCCACCGCAGGCAGGCGCCAAGCTCACACTGTGGACGCGGTTGGCATGAAACACGTGGAAGCCGTGTCCTGGGGGATGGGGGCTGCACGAGGTGGGAGTCAGCACCCAGCTAGGCAACGGGTATGGTGCAGGCAATGGCCATGAACTCGTGGAGAAAAACCAAGGCAAGCAAAGGAGACAGACTGCCAAGGAGGCAAGACAGAGCATCATGTAGGGTGCTTGGGGAAGGAGACCTCAGGGCTAAGACGGAAGGAGGTGGGGAGGGAGCCACACACATAGCTGGGGCGAGAGTATCCGGGGCTGAAGAAACGTGTGCCGAGGCCCAGGGCATGTGTGCCAGGCTGTGGGAGGAGCCGCAGGCCGGTGAGGCTGAAGCAGAGACACCGAGGGGGAAGGCGGAAGAGAGGAGGGTAAGGACAGGCCAGGCAGAAGGAGGGCTGCGGGAGGGTTTGGCTTAAACTGAGGCATACAAGGCACACGGCTGGGTTCTACCTTCACGCAACTACTTGAAGTCAAGCAAGACAGGAGAACTTGCCCTTTCAATGTTTCTTGGAAGCATTAACAGAATAAATAAGGGAAGGGGAGAATATGATAAAAGACAGGAGGTTCTTTTTGTTTTGTTTTAAGTGGGCTCCACACCCAACGTGGAGCCCAACACAGAGCCTGACTCACAACCTTGAGATCAAGATAAGAGCTGACATCAAGAGTCAGACGCTTAACCGACTGAGCCACCCAGGTGCCCCGGTAAAAGACAGGTTTTAAAGTCAAATACCTGGGTGCAGTACACACTCCTACGACCCTACAATTCCAGTCCTAGGTATATACCCAACAGAAAAAATGAACCAGGTTCACCACGAGGTGTGTTCTAGAACGTTCACAGCAGCACTGTTCACTATTGCCAGAAATGCCCATCCACAGAAGAATGGATTACACACATTATAGTGTGCTCACGCCAGGGGATACCCTACAGCAAAGAGAACAAATAATAATAAAGATAATGCGAGTGAACAAAGCCAGAAATAAGAGTTTGATGCTGTATGGTTCCCTGTATATAAAGTTCACAAAAATGGGCAAAACCTGGGGCGCCTGGGTGGCCCAGTCGTTAAGCGTCTGCCTTCGGCTCAGGGCGTGATCCTGGCGTTATGGGTTCGAGCCCCGCATCAGGCTCCTCCTCTGGGAGGCTGCTTCTTCCTCTCCCACTCCCCCTGCTTGTGTTCCCTCTCTCGCTGGCTGTCTCTATCTCTGTCAAATAAATAAAAAATCTTAAAAAAAAAAAAATGGGCAAAACCAATCCACGCTGCTGGAATTCGGGACAGTGGGGGGTTTTGTCCTTGGTCTGGGTGCTGGTCACGCAAGGATATTCAGCATGTGAAAATTCATCAAGCTACACACCTATGATCTGTGAGCTGTTTGTGTGCTGCCTTTCCAAGAGTTACTAGTAAGTAGTTCAGTTTAGACAAAACCAATGAACTAGTATGACTGATTGAAAAAACAAACAAACAAAAAAGGCCTGGGTTTGTTCACGTTCTAGTGCTTATTAGCAGAGGAATGGGACAAATCCTAGTCTGTTTTCTTGTCTCTAACAGTGAGGCCCTAAATAAAACCTACTGAGTCGATCACAGGGATATCGTGACAGCCTGATGAAAAATGCACATAAAAGTCCTTCAGAAAATCATTTCGTTAGTTGTTACTGACAGAACCTCACCTAGGGAGTGCTCAAGATTACAGGAGGGTCTGGAGGTGGGCCACAGACTCAGTTCTTGGCCATGTTCTCTGTAACTTTATAACTAACTTGGGTGAGGACTTAGAAGGTGAACACTTCCCTTCCAGAGGTTGAGAAGTAACTGGGTTGACAGAATCAAAACGATCCCAACAAACTGGAAGGTTGGGAAGAAACCATTAGAAGGATTTCAACTAGACTCATTCCAGTGTCACACACTTAGGTTCAAAGGACACCTTGCATCAGCATGGGCCCCAGCACCAGGAAAAACCATTTGGAATCCTGTGGACCCTCTTGTCAAATATAGGATTGTTTGGACAGAAATAGGAACGTGGATCGTGAGAGGGATTCCTCTCCGGTCCCTTCACGCTGTGCAGAGAATAGCCGGAGCCCTGTGTCCAGCTCAAGGACCTGCCCTGCCCTGTCCCAGCCCCAACCAACAGTGACAGGAACTGTGTTTAGCAGAATGTGAGGAAGGTGCTAGCAAATGAGTGTGCATGTGGCTTACACAACCCTTCACCCCAAATCCAGACTACTGAAGGTGGTGATGAGGGCATCAGGCTTCTCTACCACCCCGCGGTGTGAGAGCCCAGAAATCCGTCACGCGTGGCTCTGTTTTCCTTCAGCCAGATGGAGCTCCATGAGTCCCAGGGCAGACTGGGAAGGGGACTGGCTCTATTATTAGCCTCTGGTTCCAGTCCCAAGAAAAGTCCAGAGACTCAGGGCCAATATGGGGGCAAGATGGGAAACACTGGTGGCCAATACCGGGAACAAGCAGTCACCATGCTCACCCCCCTCCTTGGAGCACACACACTGCCATTCTCACTCACAGCCGCGTTGTTAGGGAAAGGTGAGACCCGAACCTGCCTTTGGGACACACCTGCTACAGGTTAGCCCAGACCCAGGCACCCGCACAAGTCATAACCGGGGCGGGCTCCAGCTTGCAGCTCCCAGAAACTCAGCAGGAGGCAGGTGGGGAGGAAGAGGAAGCTGGCACGGGGCAGGCTGGGGGCTGACCGCCTGGCTGTGGTCCTGGCCCCAGATGGGCAGGTCAGCAGTCCAGGATCCAATGTCCAAAGAGATACAGCAAATTTAGCTCCACTCAGCCTTGATCCACATCCAGACGGGTCCAATCCAGAGTGGGACATAAGACAGTGGCTGAGGACAGAGAGACAGGGGCCAGTGGGATGGGGAAGTATTAAGACAGGACCAGGAGTCAGGGCCCCAGCCAAGCAAATGAGGTCTGAGCAGGACTCCAACACCTGAGACTCCATACGCATTGGTCACTCTGTCAACTGTAAGTAGGGAGTACTGCCACATGCCCAACACCAGAGAAACCACGCTCAGCAGGTAGCTGAGGAAGGCTAGGACTTGGTGGACGTAAGATCACCCCAGCACGGAAGGCAGCTGGCTTAAGGCCAGGGAGTAGAGGCAACGGCTCTGTTCACGTGGATCCAGGGCCTTGATGGGACCTGCTGGGGATGGACGTGGCAGTGAGTCAGTTCAGGCTAGGGACCCGGTCCTCCCCTGCAAACCCCGGCACTGGCTGGCCGCACTAGCCTCCACCTGGTTATGGAACCCTCCCTCCAGGAAGCTGGTCGTTGTCGAAGAGAGCCAAATAGCGTGTATTTGCCAGAGGGAGGAATTCCTGCAGCAGAAATTCTTGGGGAAGACATTCTCAGAGCCTTTCCACGACCCTGCAGAGCCACCCTCCCCAGCTCCCAGGAGCAGCCGATCCCCAGTCCTGCTCCCAGCGCTCTGGCGCCCCAGCAAATGGTCATCCTTGCAAAGGAGCCCAGTGGAAACTCTCACGCTGCCTGTTCTCTAAAACCCAGTCATATTTTTCTTATCTGAACTCGAGGGCATTTCTAAAACTCAGAAAGACTCTCCCATACCCGTCACCTTTGACCAAGTTTCCCAGGTGCCCATTCCAAAGGGAAAGCCCAAGACCCATGACCTGCCCCGGACAGGGGGCTTGGGGTTCCAGGCTGTTCTCCGTGGCGGCGCATGTTGCTGTTGCATTACTGTTGTGCAGGTTAAAATTTTAAAAATCATAACAAAGGTTGGCTTCTGTAGGGCGCATGCTGAGGCCTCACAATGCTTGCTGTCATAGAGGGGCTGATTACCCAACTCCATTTATCAAAACGTCACTTCTCTGACAGGCCCTAATAAATATCCTGCCAGAGACCCCGCACCTGGCAGCCGTGCCACTCGGCAACACGCCGCTAACCTAATTTGCTAATTGCTGCTTTCCCCATTAATTTTAGTCCTGTCTTGTTTGGTGTTGACATGGAGGAAAAAGAAATAGGGTGGAAAAAACAGGCAAGAAAGAAAATATCTCGGGGTCCCCCAGCATGCACCCGCCCTCCCACTCCTTCACACAACCACTCACTCACTCTCACACCTAAATACCAACTTCCTGCCCTCTCTTTTTCTCACCATGGATGAAGGAGATTAAACATTTAAAGGGGCAGGCGCCAGATTTCCCCCAACAAAATCTAGGCACGTGTCTGATAACGGGATATGAGGTTTGACCATGGGGCAGAGGTATACATACAAGGGACCCATGGTTACTGGACCCAAAGTCATTCTAACCAAACAGGACATCAAAGGGTTAACAAGTCCAACTCATCAGCCCTCCAGGCCAGCCCACCATTCCAGACCCTCTCTGTGTCACAGGGGAGTTCTGCCTCCCTTTCGGTCTCACTCTAAGTATTGATGTCCAAGATAATGGCACAGGAGAATGCCGGAGGACAGGCTTTCCCAGCCAGGACTGTCTCTCCGTATCACCTGGGCTGCCCACACTCCTATTCCTTCTGCTCTTCAACTCCCCCCAAAAGCCCCAATGATGGAGAGGCTGCCTTGTGAGCTCTTTGATTACAGATCATTACAGATGAGCCCAATGGGTTCAAAGGCGCAGCAGAGAGGCACAGGCAAGAAAGGAGGAGACTCTAGCCCTGAGCAAAGAGGAAGGAAGGCACACTCTCTTCTCTGAGATGAACCAAATGTCCCATCTTACTCACCCAGGGGTCTGCAAATGACCTCCTTCTGCATCCTGGTGCGCGTGAGTCTTGGGCAATGGGCTGGCGTCCCACACTGGGCAGAGTGAATGTGTCCACAGATTTGTTTTATCTCATGTACTTCCGTATTGTAGATTTCACTGCAGGCAAAGCAGCAACAGCAAACACAACAGAGCTGTGGCCGCAATTTCTTATTTTTAAGTTGACAGAGACAAGGCATGCTTGTTGTAGACAAATTTACACCTTCAGAAACGTCCAAAGAAGAAACCAAAAATCCCTCCGTGTCTCAGCACTCAGAGACCGCCACCACCACCATTCAGCCCTTTCGTCATTTGCCGACCCCCATACACGTGGGCATTATTTTACACATGGCTCACGCTAGTACACCACCTGCCTTGCTCTCTTACTCCCATATCCAGGAACTCTTCCTGGGCCTCCATTGCCCTTTTTAACCATTTTATCAGAATGTATTTATTCCCAGAGAGATAGACGTTTAAGTTATTTTCTCATTTTTTTCCCTACCCACGAAGCTCTGATGCATAGCCTTGTACTTACACCTTTGTGAATTTCTCCACTTACTACCTTAGGATAAA
The DNA here is from genome assembly GCF_024610735.1 of Ursus americanus. Classification (NCBI taxonomy): domain Eukaryota; kingdom Metazoa; phylum Chordata; class Mammalia; order Carnivora; family Ursidae; genus Ursus; species Ursus americanus. The sequence goes on from NC_142148.1 coordinate 20,004,385, forward strand.
ATAGCTAGAGGCAGAAGCACCAGCTCAAATGGTGCACACATTTAAAATGTAGATAAACTTTCTCACACTGTATCTCCAGAAAAGGTGTATGAATTTACATTGACCCCCCACAGTGCATGAGAGCTTCACTTCCCCACCACCTTGAGGAAATCAGTTATTTTTAATTTTTAATCACTGCCAATCTTCCGGGTAACAAGTGATCTGTTTCTACTTGCATTTCTCGAATTATTTGTGAAGTTCCGTGTGTTTTTATGTTTGTAGGACATTCAGGTGTATTTTGTGAATTACCTGTTCTTAGCGTTTGCTTATTTTTTCATTAGAATATTTGTCTTTTTCTTATTAACTTGCAGGAGATTTTTACTTACTAGGGATATTGCTCCTTTACCATGTACAAATTTTTGATGTCTTCCTTACCATGCTCATTTTATTATTTCAACTTTTTTATTTTTATTTTTATTTTTTTTTTTTAAGATTTTATTTTTATTTATTTGACAGAGATAGAGACAGCCAGCGAGAGAGGGAACACAAGCAGGGGGAGTGGGAGAGGAAGAAGCAGGCTCATAGTGGAGGAGCCCGATGTGGGGCTCGATCCCAGAACGCCAGGATCACGCCCTGAGCCGAAGGCAGACGCTTTAACCGCTGTGCCACCCAGGCGCCCCTATTTTTATTTTTTTTAAGATTTTATTTATTTATTTGACAGAGAGAGACAGCTAGAGAGGAAACACAAGCAAGGGGAGCATGACAGGGAGAAGCAGGCTTCCTGCCGAGCAGGGAGCCCGATGCAGGGCTTGATCCCAGGACTCTGGGATCATGACCTGAGCCGAAGGCAGACGCTTAACAGCTGAGCCATCCAGGCACCCCTCAACTTTTTTTTTATAGTGTTTATTCTATGATAGTGGAAAATATCAAGAACATTTGCCCATAAGAAAATCGACAATAAGGAAGTACATGAGATAAATAGAATCTGTGGACGTGTTCACGCTGTCCAAAGTGGGACACCAACCAACTACCCAAGACTCACACATACCGGGATGGAGAGGGAAGTCATCTTCATACCTGTGGGGGAGACACCCCTAAAATCTATCATCTCCCTGTCTCCGGTCTCACGTCCATCTGCTCCTTCCCTAAGTGGATGACAAGCTTCCTGGTGGCCTGGCCTCCAGGAAGCAGCTGGTAGAGCCAATGGCAGAAATTGTGCTTAGATGCAGGGCGATGTGGCCAGTGAATAACCAGCCTGCTGGGATCTGGCCTTGACAAGAGTAAGCTCTCTGAGAGTTCATGTCTGGCTCCAACCTGGATATAGCACCCAATTCTCTGTCCCCAGATCACAGCACAGACCATGTATCATCACTGAGAAGGGCAGTGTGGCTGGGAAAGGGGATGGAACGGGAGGAAGGGGAAGCTAGGAAAGGGGGCCACACGCAGGTACGTGAGCCAGTCCTTTATTCCTGGGCTCCAGGGCCCGGTTATGGCTGATGTAGAGAATGAAGTGTGGGTGGTCTCATACACAGAAGGCAGCAGACCAAGGACAAGGTCCCCCCGTGCAGGGGTATATATGTACATGTACGTACACTCCCTCCTCACAGTATCCGCAGATGTGTGCACAAAGCTGTGTGCCAAACACGGGTGGGGTTGAGTGAGCCTGACATGAGCGAGTCACAGGTTCCCCCGTCCCAGCATGTCCGTGTCATTATCTGTCTACGCAAGGGCAAGACAGACATTGGAGATGTGAGTTGCCTTGACAGACATTGGAGACGTGAGTGTTTGTATATGTGCACAGGGTTGTAATACTGGACATGAGACCCAGGGTAATAACTTTTATGGATGCTTTCCAGAATCCTACATTCAGTCCCAGAGGGACTGAGACCACATCGGGACTGAGACCATGTGTTTAGAATACCCCTCCTTCATACACCTAGAAAACTTCTATTCTTATTTCAAGGCCCAACTCATTTATCCCCCTCTTCCCTAAAAAGCCTCCATGGAAGAGTCTATCACAGGACTGATGTTCTGCAGTATTTTTCACAGCATATTCCAGTTATCCGTGTGCATGTTATCTCCCGCTTACTAGTCCACGACTTGCTCCAGGTCCGAGCCTGCAGGCCTGTGTCTTGCTTCTGTCTGTACGGCAGCCCCTGGCTCCTGGCACTCAACAGGTAGAATAAACATCTGCAGGACGAGCTCTTGAATTCTGGCTCTCAGACCCAGGGTGGGGCACTGGGGCCCCTGTTCTTGAATCAAATGGCAGCAAGAGGACAAAACAAAGACATTTGGATGCTCCTAATTCCACTAAGTCAGTGGCAGCCAGAAAAGATGTAGACACGTCTGAGCTTGCTCAATCAGTCACTAAAAGCCCCTCAGGCCTCCGGAGACATGAAGCAGGTAAGCATTAGAAGCCATTCTTTTTTTCACCATAGTTGGGGGTGGGGGGCGGGTTGGGGAGCAGGGAGGGCAAACTGTTTCCTAAAAGGCCAGATAGTAAATAAGTTTGGCTTTGAGGGCTATATGATCTCTGTGGCCCCTACTCAGCTCTGCCATTTGGAAGGAGTCACAGACAATACATGAACAGATGAGCATGGCTGCAGTTCAATAAAACTCCATAATCGGCCAACCTCTGGTCTAGAATTCTGAAGTGGAGGGAAGAGATGCTGAGACCCACCAGTGACAGATAACTCTGGTTATCAAGAGGGCCTAACCCATGAGCACACTTTCTGAGAACCACAACCTACCCCAACAACCAACATTATGCCAAGGCAGAGACTTGCTGGAGGCTGAGGACAGGGCTGTTATGTCTGGTTGCCCAAGTGTGCACTGCACAAATCCAGGAGGTGCCGTTCACATAGACTGTGATATGAGTGGTGCCCTCCTTGAGTTGGACAATGTGTCATCCCTGCCTGAACATCACCAAGGAGCCCCATATTTGTGAGAAAAAAAATCACTGTCTGGTGAGCAGCCACATGGACTCTTGGCTGCTATTTAGTTCAAACTAGTTCAAACACTTGAAAGATAGAGGTATCTCCTCCAAGATAGGGGTCATGAGCTTCTTACTGCATCTTTGGAAACAATTTGATGGGGACTTGCACACTGCATAGACAGTCTGAGGATGAGGGGGGCTGGGGCTGGAAGGTCCCTGGAAAGAGTGGATCACTCCCTGTAGAGGACTATGGGGGCTAAGGAAGAGCTGCTCCTGTTGAAGGTTAAAGGGCATATGACAGAGGACTGCCTGGGCCCAGTGCGCTTCTGCTGGGAGACTCTTGCTCTCTTCCCCAGTTGCACCAGGACCCAGGGATCAGCAGGCGCCTCTGGAAGTATCCAGCCCTTCACCCCACCTAAGGAGCGCGGAGTGGCCCTGGGGAGGAGGTGCGATCCACCTGATCCTCACAGGCTACAGGGCCCCGCCCCCCAGAGATGGCACAGGAAGCACCCCTGGACTCACGCCACCCCAGCAGGCCCCAGAACTGGCTGCAGCTGGCCCCAGGTCACTCCCAGGGTAAGCCTGCTGTCCAGGTCTCAGCCATTAAACTTCGCTGAGCTTCTTTCCAACAGCTACAGATGAACAAAATATTGCCCTGTTCCCAGTTACGTTAAAAGGGCCTAGTAAAGAATAATGGCAAAGATGCTTGCAGCCAAAAGCTGCTCTTGATGGCCCTTTAAGCAAGATTTACAGCAGGCATTTAGCAGTGTCCCTGGAACGTTTGCTGGCACCGATCGGTGGGAAGTACGTGCGTGGCGCCTCCCCGGGCCAGCAGGCAGGGCCATCCTTCATCCCAGGCAGCTCTGCCTGCCCCCTGCACGGTGCCGGCTCCCCCACGGGCCCTGCCCGAGTCCATTAGGCCCCTGCCTGGGCTGCCTACTAATAATCCCAGCTGTCAGGTGCCTCAGGTCCAGGCCAGCTAAAAGCCTGTCCTAACAGAGGGGCTGGGAGGCCATGAGTTGGGCAGGGATCTGAGAAACTGAGGCAGGGACAGGGATGGAGACATAGAACACAGAGGTGGTGGAGGTCCCTGGAGAATAGAGGGCCATGTTAACTTGTTCATTCAACATGCATTTATTGAGCCCCTACTGTATGCCAGGCAAGCTGGGTAGAGAGGAGCTCCCAGCCCTTATGAAACTTATTACCTAGAGAGGAAAAGAAACAATAAACTACCAACAACTTTAGTAAACTACTGATTCTTTTGAAAAGGAGAGCCCAACATGGGAGCAAATATGTCCAGGCTTGGAGAAATGCCTGAGGACCAGGGGATTTTCCTAAGACATGAAACTATGCTGTCCCATATGGCGGCCACTTGCCACATGTGGCTCTTAGAGCTTGCAGTGTGGCTCGTGCAGATTGAAATGAGCTGTGAGTGTAAAATGTACGCCAAACTTCAAAGACTTCAAAATACAAAAGCCTGCAAAACATCTCATTAGTTATTTTTACATTGATTACATGTCGAAATGATAAGATTTGGGATATGCTGGGTTAAGTAAAACATATTTTCAAAATTAACTTCACCTATTAGTTTTTACTCTTCTTAACACGGCAACTAAAACATTTAAAGGTACGTAACTAACTCGCATTTGTGGCTAGCATCGTTATTTCTACGGGACGGCATGACCGAAAGGATACACAGGGATTAGCAAGTGAGGGGGATTGCGTGTAGACCAGCAACTGAAGGTTTGGCAGTAGAATCTACCCTATCAAGAGAAAGTCAAAAGTCAGGATCCAACAAATAAGCTGGGCGCCAGGCAGAGAAACTGAGGCCGAAGCCCCTCTGCCACCTTGTGCAACACATTGCCTGTCTGGAGCAGGCTGTAAACTCAGCAGGTAAGCTGGTACCTGAAGCCTACACCGGGATGGTGGGTCTCTGGCTGCGCAATTGACTCCCGATCCCACTGACAGGTTCTGCCTCAGTTTCCCCGTCCTTTCAGCTCCAGCATCCTGACCTTCCGTGAACCTGGCACTGTGCTCTATGTTACATCTGAATCCTTATGTAAGCCTCACAAGGACCCTATTACGTAGGTGCACGGCGGCTGAGCACACGAGAGAAACACTTTCTTGCCCATTAAGCTAATTGGCTTTCTACTTCCATCTTTCATTTCCCAAGTAAAAAAAGCACACCTAGGGCAAAAACATCAAATAGGTTTTATCTCATATACCTCCTCCAACAGATCGGTAGTGACTGCCTCAAGCACTGTGTTAAGAAGGGTTCAGAGGTGCAACAGAAGAGCAACTGTGAGTGATTAATAATGTCTGCCATGGACGTTCACTCTGCTTGGTGTTTGCCATCCTTGATCTAGGTCAAGAGCATAATCACCAGTTAGACAGTGTCCAGAGCAGACCCATAACCTGGAACTGAATTTATACCTTTGGCAGCTCATGGGAGTATGGAGGGATTTTACTTGACAGCAAGGAGACATCATGACATATCCCCCAAAACATACCAGGATCTCAGGCTGCATTCAGAGAAATTACAGAGGGATGGTCCTGCTGCTCCGTACCAATGAGACCACACCTAGACCACACGCTTTAGGGGGACCTAACTATCGTGAGTACACTCAGAAAAGACACGACCAGCTTGGAGAGGGGTCACAGGACTGCATTATGTGAAGGTCGATAGCATGACCCCGATGCTGAACCAGGCAGCCTGACCATTCTCTCCAGTACAGAGTCAGACTCGACCAGTTCGACACACACATAAGAAGCACCTGCTATGTGTCAGGCGCCATGCCAGGCTCTGGGCATACAACAGTGAATGTGGGCTATCTTCCACAGGCCCCTCCAGGTCCACCTGCTCCCTTCCCACTCTGCTCCCCCACCATCCCCAAGAGGATGACCTTAGCGAAAGGCATCCACAGACTCCCTTCCCCTCTGGCTTCCAGTCAAGCTAAGCCAATTAGAGCCCAGAAGGTGAGGGCAGAGTGAGGTCACCGTATTTGCCAAGATGCTACAGACAACTCGACAGAAAGCCTCAGCTCCTGCCAGGTGGCCCTCCCCCCAGTGCTCCTCCCAGTTTCCAGTACCACTCCCTCCCTCTGCCCAGTCACTGGCTTAGTAAGAGCTTCTTTTATTATGATGATTAATTTACTCATTTTTTTTAAATAGGGACTACACCCAACATGGGGCTCAAACTCTCGACCCTGGGATCAAAAGTCACAGGCTCTACTGACTGAGCCAGCCAGGCGCCCCAGTAACAGCTTCTTCATGCTGCTAGCCCCGGGGTGCTACACCACCCCACACTGAGTCCCTTAAGCCTGCCCACACCCTTGTAGACCGTCCCTTTATTAAACTCAACCCACAGGATGCGCGTGTGACATCTATTTCTTGCCAGGAATAAAGCAGGCTTGGTGCCTGCCCTCATGGAACTGATCAGCAGGAAAACAAGAAAGCATAATGACCAACTGTAGTAAGTTCATAGAGGTAACAGCTCGGCACGCTAAGCAGCGGTGTGGTGGGGGCAGGGGGAGGGCACCACACGACATGGGGTGGTCAGGGAAACTCCCGCAGACGTGGAGGTTAGACGGACATCTGAAGGAGGAGAACTACCTGAGTGAAGAGCTGTGCTATTCTAATGTGATCCAGGGTGAATCTGGCTCCCCAAACTTCTCCAATCTGGAAAGCAGCAGCTGAAGGAGATGGCAAACCTCCCCTCGGAGAGAGTTATTGGAGAGGCTGCAGGGCTGCTCGGGGGCAGCGACACCAGAACAAGGTTTCATCTTTCTGGATGAAGAGGTGGGACTGGCGGGGTACTGGAGCCGGCCAGTCCTGCGGGGGGGGGGGGGTGCCCCCATCCCTTTCGTGCCCAACCCAAATCTTGGTACAATACCACACCCCTGCCAGCCACGTGGGTTGGAAGAACAGAGATACAGGAGTACTAAATTGTGTATGCCAGAAGATGGGCAAAACTACCACAGTTCTAGGGACGCCTGGGTGGCTCAGGTCATCATCCCGGGGTCCTGGGATCAAGCCCCGCATTGGGCCCTCTGCTCAGCAGAGTCTGCTTCTCCCTCTCCCTCTGCCCCGCCCCAGCTGATGCTCTCTCTCCCAAACAAATAAAATCTTAAAAAAAAAAAAAAAAAACTATCACCACTCTACCCCTGTTCTGTGGAGGCGAGAGGAAGGAATGCCAAGTCCATGAGAAAAAAGGGGTTTTAACACACAGTAACTCTGTCCACTGCATACAAGAGGCAGTCGGGTATCCAGAATCTGCCCCAATTCCTAAGACAGAAGAGGGAAGATCAAGCAGAATTCTGCTTCTCTTGAAATAAGCAGAGGACCAAGGATTCCCTTCTTCCTCCAAAGCTGGAATCACAGAGATCCATCCAGTGGTTCTCGGCCCTGGACACCCATTCAAATCACCTGGAAGATTTTTTTTTAGAGGTACCAATGCCAGCGCCTCACCCCCAAAACTCCCAGTGTGATCAATCTGGAATCTAGTGTGCAGTCCAGACCGAGAGCCACAGCTACAAAGAGCTGAAAAGGCTAAAGCCAGCAAAGAGAAAGAGCAGGGCGTCCTGAGGGACCATTGGAGTGGGGTTTCATTTTAGGAACTTTCTCTAAGTTATTGGCAAACCTGAATGGATCAGAATCACTTGGGTGTTTGAAACTCACAGATTCTAAATCTCCCCTCCAAAAGGGTCTAGGAATCTGCACGCCTAATAAACTCTCCAATGGATTAAGGAAAACAAATGGGAATAAATGGGAAGATAAATAGGAATGGGGAAAACACTGTTTTGGGGAAAGTGCTAGATACCCAGATTACTACTAGGCATCACCTCCAACTCTTGAACTCCCACTTGAAAGTTTGGGGGAAGTCAGCCTCTGGGCAGAGGAAGCAGCTGGGCAGGTGCCATTCTGGAATCTTCAGTTTGGGAAAATAAACTCAGGTGGATAGAGGGGGATGGCTGCACTGAAGAGAGGCTTGAAAACAAGGATTCCCAGTGAACAGGGAAGGTGAGGGGGGCATTAGAGGTATGGGAGGTGGAGCCGGAGGACTTACCAGTGAAGAAGTGAGGCCAAGAGGAGGATATGAACATTCCTGTGTTCACCCCCACTGCAATGGCATATGGAAGGGGAGGGAGAAAGTGTGGACACTGGTCCTTAAAATTCACAAGTAACTGAGCACTTATGTATTCTGGGCATTTTAAATGCATTCAATCACGTAATCATTGGGACAATGTACAAGGAAATTTCCATGTTATTCCCACATGACATAAAGGACAGGTCAGAAGCTCGGAGAGGGGTACTGGCTCGCCTAACTCCACGGCAGGCTAGTGCCCAGAAAATGTGAGCCCAGAGGCACCTGACTGCAGGACCGGCTCTCACACATCCCACCAGCCACTCCCCCCAAAACACTGAATTTGTCACCATCACTATAGGGAAGGAGACAAGGAAACTGAACTCCATAAAAAACAATGCCTCAGGAGAAGACAAGACCCAGGGAAGGATGGGGTAGAAAAAGTCAAGGTAATTGTAACTAGGAAGAATGAACTGGCAGACTCTTTCTTCCACACACATTTGAGTGCTTAGTATACACTAGACTCTCTCCTAAACTCCAAGGCCACAAAAGGGAACAAGAAAGACCCTGTCCTTACCTTCATAAGGCTTACATCTAGACCAGGGTAGCAAATTAATGACACGTGTGCCATCACTTCCCCTTCCGGCACCCCTGCCACACATCACTAATCAACCCCCGAATCCTTCCTACTGATCCCCACTTTGGCCCCAATTCCCTGATGTGGAATAGGGTTCAGACAAGGATTTTCTGTGCACCTCCTACTTATCAAACATAACAGGAATTTGTACAGTATGATCCCCATGGTAGAGACGAGCAGACCACCACCCATGCTGGCAAGACTCTGTACTGCCCACCTGGGCTGTGTGGGCTCCCGACACCAGTGCTCAGAATACAGCAGCAGGGGTATGGGGGAGAGCAAGAGGGTCAGCTTTATTGAGGCACAATTGACAAAATCACAAGATACTGAAAGTTTAATCGTGGTGATTTGGTAAACATACCAAATGAAAGGATTCCCGCCATGTAGTTAATTAACACATCCATCCCCATCCCCTCAGTGTACTTCTGTTTTTTGGTAAGAACACTTAAGCTCTCCTTTCTAGCAAATTTCACTGATGCAATACAGTGTTATCAACTACGGCCATCATGTTTTACTATGGATCCTCATTCCTTATTCATCTTCTAGCTGCAAGTGGGTATTCGTTTACCAACTGTTCCCTATTGCCCACAGCCTGCGAAGGAGGAGTCTTCAAAGCATGTCAGAGACCCCTTGGGCGAATCCCCGCCGCGGCTCGGCCGGCCGTGGGCTCCTATGCCAGCCTGTGCTTCCTCCCCTCTCCAGCCTCTGTCCTGAGTTCCTGCTTCTCTGGTCGGACACTCTTTGGAGCATCTTTGGAAGGCATGGAATGAGAAGGAAACTGTAGGTCCCATTCCCGCTGCATCCACCCCACATGGAGAAGAAGGGACCCTGATCTGCCTGGGCCTTTGCCATTCCAGCCAGGCTGTTGGCCAAGCCTCAGCGCCTTCCACCAAGCCTGCTATCCCTGAGCAGTGGTTCTCAAACTGTGCTCTCACTGCCTGGCCCCATCCCAGACCAGTTGCCCCAGAATCTCAGGGGACCCTGCCTCGATGTTTCCAAAGCTCCTTGAGTGATTCGAGGATGCACGCAAGTTTGGAGATGGCTGTCCTAGACTGTCCTGCTCGGGGCACCTCCCCCCCCCCCCACCCCGTGCCCTGGGAGGACAGGGCTGCCAGCAACTTGCTCAGAGTCGAGTCAGCTCTGCGAGGTGATGTCCGAGGCGGAGGCAGGCGGCTGGCCTGCCAGCTGCTCGCCCTCCAAACCCAACCCCCTCCAGGCTCAGCGCCGAGCCCTGCCAGGCCTGCTCCCCAAGGCGCCGGGTCCTCCAAATAAAAACAGGCGGCCAGAGTTCAGGGCCTGCTGGCGTTTTCCCGGTAAGCACCTTTTGTTCCAGGCGCAGAGCTGTTAATTAAAGAGCCGTGATTAATGAGGAAGCGCTCCTGGTCCCCATCTAAGATGAGAGGTCCTGGGGATGCTGACTTTGCTGGAGGAATCTGCCGTCAGATTCCAACTGCTGCTATTTATAGCCCGGGCTCCGCTAGGGTTGGGAGGAAGATGTGTCTCCTCCTCCTCACCTCCCCTCCCTCCTCTCCCTTCCCTCCCCTCCCCACCACACTGTGATGGCACGTGGAGGTAGGAATATGTACAGAGGAAGAATTTCTATTTGAGTAAATCTTTGCGTGTCCACGTTCACATTATTCATCCAAGCCGTCATCCCGCCGACACAGATTTATCGAATGCCTGCTAAGTGCTGGGCTCCAGGCCAGTCGGTGTGGCTGCCCTCTGAGGGAGAGACTCACGGTCCCGTTCGAGAGGTTTCCTTCCACAGGGAGTCTACCAGGACGTGGACAAATGTAAATAGAGGCCGGGGCTCCGAGAAGGGGAGCACGGCTCCGGCGAGTGTTGAAGGGATTCCGTAGACCCTCAACCACAGATTCGACCAGTAGATCACCGTGTTTCTCACCTTAGTGAGGAAACAGGCTCCGACATGTTCGGGGAGTCGAGGGTCCCTATTCTAAACCAAGTGTGGCTTCCCAAACTCGTGTCCTCTTCTCCGACACACAGCTTATGTCCCTTGGGGTCACACGTAGTGGTGCTGCTGGGTGTCAGTCCACAGAACGAGAGGAGTGATGGCACCACTCCCCCGGGGGGATCCTGCCAAGCCCCCCATGCGCTCTCCTCCAGGCTGGCTGATGAAACCCAAGGTGACCTTGGAAGCCACATGTTGAAGGAGCAGACCCTCCCTCGACAGCTCCCCCAACCAAGTGAACTTTATGCAAGCAAGACATAAACTTCAGGGCACCTGGGGAGCTCAGTCAGTTAAGCGTCTGCCTTCTCCTCAGGTCATGATCTCGGGGTCCTGGGATCGCGTCCCTCATCGGGCTCCCTGCTCAATGGAGAGCCTGCTTCTCCCTCTCCCTCTGCCCCTCTCCCTACTCGTTTTCTCTCTTTCTCTCGCTCTCTCTCTCAAATGGATGAATAAAATCTTTAAAAAAAAAAAAAGAAACTTCATTGTTCTGAGCCCCTGAGACGTAGAGCCACCTGTGTCAGCAGCTAGCATCGCCCGAGCTAATATAGCAGGTCTGCCTGCTCTAAGCACTATGTCTACTGCCCCCTAGAAAGAGTCAGTGACTTCCTAAAGCATTTTGTGAGTAGGCACCATGGGGCGTGAAGGGCAAGGATGGTCAACATCCTTCACAGACACCTCCTCAGTGGGCCTTCCTCTGAGTCACTGCGAACCAGCCCTGAGACGCGCCCCCCCACTCCTCCTCTCCCTCCCCTCCAACAGCTGGAACCAAGGTGGTCCATCCAGCGCTAGCAGGGGAAAGAGGGGACACAGAGAGAGAGAGGGCAGAAGAGGTGCCTTCCTGGATCCAGATCAGAAGCGTGGCATGAGTTTTCCCATGGAGGCCGTACCTAGCCCCGTGAGTGGGCATGGCCGGCAAGGAACCCCGGAAAAGGAGGGAGAAGGTCCGGTACATCTGCTGGGGACACCATGGGGAGCAACTCGGGCCCCAACTCTCTCCACCATAAAACAGACACATGATAGGGCCTTGTCACAATGTCTGCCCGTGAATGACAAAAAGCTACAAAGCTATCCATGGCCAGCAAGCAGTCCAGAGTGGAAACGACGTGAGGAGAAAAACCTGCATCTGGGAAGAGGCACTGGGCTGCCACACCGCCCAGTCCCAGAACCACTTTCTGTCCAGACTTCTCAATATCTGAGGGTAAATGGCCCTTTCTGTTTAAGTCAATTCTAATTGAGTTGTTCCTTGTAGCAAAAGGCACTCTGACTCATCTCTAAAACAAAACACCGTCCCCATGACTCAGTTTCCCCAGCTGTAAAATGGGAACACACTGTTGCTTTCCCACTGAAGATTTCTGCTAACATGACATGCACAATAATCACACCTTGCCAGGTTTTGTGGGGACTACAGGAGTCTGTAGAAAGGTATTCACGTTCAAGAGCTCCTTCTTAAGTTTCAAACCTCCTTCTCTCCCAACGGGGCTGCCAGCATCCAGTTTATTTTATTCTTATTTTACCTGTCTTCTATAGACACCAAACTCTCTGATTAACGTGAAATGATATTTAAAGGTGGTCCCGGGTGAGGTGCGAGATGTGGGAGAGGAAGACAGAGAAGGATGACAGCCAGGACAATGTCCATTTGTGAACCAGTGACCTCTGGGGGCACCTGGGGTTCAATCCACTGGGAACCTCGGGGAGATGGGGTGCTAAGAGCCTCACAGTTGTTGCAGTGGAGGACCAAGGGAGCTGGGGAGCTAGGGTATTTATCCACCAACTCCCATCCTCACTGGCCGAGGGCTGCCACCCCCAGGACATAAATCACCAGTACTTCTGGCCCACCCTGCACGCAGTCCGAGGGGAAGCCACAGCCGGACTGAGAGTCAGACTCCGTGCGCAGAAGCAGGATGTGGAGGCCACAGACAGCCTCTTTGCTCACCTCCCTTCCTTCCACACTAGCCATCCTGGGCCTCCCTGAGACCATCCACCCCACGCTCTTAAGCCATCCGAGGCTTTTAACTCGGTCACTAAGAGCTTGGACCCAGAGTCACACTGTCACACTTTAAGGCCGTGTGGCCCCAACAACACACAGAACCTCCAGGGGCCTCTGTTCCCTTCTCTGTAGCATGGGCGTAGAGGCTCCCAGTCATGCAGCTGTTGTGAGCTTTGGATAAAACAACACTCGCACACTGAGCACAATGTTTCCCACCACCCAGGGCTGTCCCGCACGTGTAGGTGGGCCCCTGTCCCCGGGCACCTACGCAAGAGAGCGCAGGTGCAGCTGGAGGCTGGCCTAGGCTCCGCTCCCTCAGCCATGCACCTCGGCCCTGAGGGAGCCGTGCCCGTTCTCACCGGCCCCCCAGAGAGAAACACCTCTTAGTCACCTGTTTGCCTTGAGCTGGTGCCTTTGCCCAAGTTCTCATGGACATGTGTGTGGGCTACCAGTGGCTCTGATGATTACTGTTATCACTGCTCCTGTTGTAAGCTAATTCATTCGCAGGAGGGGTCCCCTAAAGTGCAGGAAACCCAGGCCAGCTTTTCAGTAACTGCCTTGCCTGAAGGGTTTCTCCCATAACGTAAGAAATCACTTTGCGGGGGGTGGGGGCACCTGGGTGGCTCTGACTCTTGGTTTCAGCTCAGGTCGCGATCTTGTGTTCGTGGAATCGAGCCCCACGTCAGGCTCTGAGCTCAGCACAGAGTCTGCTTGAGATTCTCTCTCTCCCTCTCCCTCCAGCTTACACTGTCTCTCTCAAATAAATAAATAAAATCTTTTCTTAAAAAACGACTTTGGTCATCAAGACCCTCCGGCCCTCCACATGGCAGGGATCAGGGCGATCCACCTGCTTCTGGGCCCTCAAGTTGCTGAGGGACAGGTGTCAGAAGCACTTGGGTCTGAGAGCTGCATGCCACCCACGACTCCCCACACACCAGTTGTCAGTCAAATAAAAAGGTTATTTAATGAGCTGCCAAGGAAATATTTTACCCAGGACCTCAGGGGACATATCTGTTCTCTGCTGACCCTGTGTCCTTTGTCCCCAGCAGGGGCTAGAGGGGGTCCTGCAGACTCCCAGGGACATGATCTGTTCAGTGGAAGAGAGAGAAAGGAGCACCTAGGATTGAGCGGATCAACACTTCCACTGTGCCAACTTCTCCCCGACTCCGGCCTGCCATCCAGGAGTTCTGTTCATCCTCCAGGCACACCCTTTGAGAACCCAGCCCAGCCCTGAGCACTCAGTCCATCTCCTCCCCTTGGTCATTAGGGCTCAGTCCTTTCCCACACCCTTGGGGCCCCTTCCAATCTCTTTATGGCCACCTGAGTCTCCCCCAAACCCCTGTGCCCCTCATTCAAAGGTTCAAACAGACCACACTACCTCTTCAAGCCTCACAAGTTTCCTTTTTGCCAGCCTGAGGCCCCAAGCCCATCTGGAATCTAAAACATAAATGTTATTTTGCAATTGGAGAGAGCTTTCCAGTTTATTTGCCCCATACCCCCCAAAGTCTTCATAGAACCACCTCCCTGAAATCCCATCACAGGAGCTTCCAGGAGTTCCCTTCCATGGGTACCCATGGAGATATGCATCCCTCCCCATCCAGCATCCAGCCCCGGTTCTGCATCACCCAGGGGATCAGAGTGGAAAGAGGGAAGCACAGCGCTCTCCCTGGGAGGACCCATGCTATCCCCTGGGAACCACCCACATGCCCCTGTCCTGAGCCAAATCTTCCCTTCCCTAGCAAGCTGGCTAGAACAATCTCCCTCCTTGGCCCAGCACAATTGAAGGCGTCAGGTCAGGGCTGACCCCTCACTGCAAACCACCCGCCCCACAGACCAGCCCCTCTCCCCCGATCCTGTGAGGTCTATATTCTCCCCTTTCCTGAGCCCAGTTACGTGCAGATGCTGGAGCCTGCTTGCATATACATGCTCACGCACTCTGCACACACACACAACCACCAACACAATCACTAACACTCTAATCATAAGTGAAGGAAAAGAATTCTATGAACTTGCACACGTACACACCACCGACACACACGTGTGCATTGACCTTCCACCCATGTACATACACACGACCATGACTATACACACATGTCCATGTTCCTACGTACCCACCTGCACAAAGAGAGGCACAGATAGAAATGCAAGACCCTGGGGGTAACACCCATTCACGTGCACACGCACGCCCAAGGCGGCACACACGGACACACAACACACACGTGCAAGCATACTCAGACACACCCTGGGCACACAATACCCACCCACACTCAAGCGCTGCTCTGAAAGCCCAGATTCAGAGAGTTCGGCTCCAGCCCAGCTGGGTGGCTGGGGTGTTCCGGGGAGAGTCACAGTAATTGGCTCCTTAATTAAAGTCCTCTTGCCACTCGCCGGCCACGAGGTCCTGCACGCCAACACCTGGCTTGGATCCTGGGCATATCGGAGGCTGCAGATGGGCCAGGCTGCCACCGCCCAAAGGCTCAGTCTGGGTGGTAATTAAGGACGGGGACCCAGCTGAAGAGCTCACAGCCCACCAGCCGGTCCATGTTTCTCTTCCAGCAGAGAAGGTCCTGCCAGCTCCGTGGCTCTTCCTCTCTGTGCCCTAATTATGCCTCTGACTCTGGCTTCCCTCCATGCCCTGCCACACGCCACATCCCCAACACACACACACACACACACAGAGGCCATGGAGGGCTGGGAGTAAGGGCCCCAAGCTGGCACAGGCCAGCGGCTCCCAGCCCCACTTGGCCCACAGCCAAAGTGGGAACTAGCCTTCAGTGCCACCCTCAGGCACTCCCCCCAAGCCCCAGCCTCAGTCCCCCACCCCCAGACTGAGCCCCGCACCACCCCTCCCTTCCCGAAGCCCCCCTGGCCTGGGCCAGGCCCTTTGCCTCCGCCTGCTTGTGTTGGTTTGCTAGGTCTGAGTGGCTTAGGCAGCAGAAATTTGTTGGCTCACAGTTCTGGAGGCCAAAAGTCCAAGATCAGGGCGTCGGGAGAGCTGTTTCCCTCAGAGGGCTGAGGGGCAGAACCCGTCCCAGGCCTCCCCTCCACTGCTGGTGGCTTCCGGCAACGTGTGATGCTCCTTAGCTTCCTTGCAGGTGAATCTCCCCAATCTTTGCCTGGATCTTTGCAGGCCGTGCATTCTCCCTGTGTGCTCGCTGTCTCCAAATTTCCCCGTTCTGTGAGGACACCAGTGGATTAGGACCCATCCTAATGACTTTGTTTTCATCTGATTGCCTCTGTAAAGACCCTGTTTCTCCAAATAAGGTCACACGCTGAAGTCCTGGCTGCTAGGGCTTCCACATATGCGGGGGCCGGGGGACACAATCCAGCCCACAACATGGCACCGTTGTCAGTCATACACGCCCACACCTTGCGACCCAGCCGCACACGATTGCTCTGATTCCCGTGCAAGAGGTTCCAGCCGGCGATGGGCATTAGCCCCCCATTCACTCACTCACTCACTCGCTCACTCACTCAGTGGGTTTTTACCGAGCATCTTCTATGTGCCAGGCACCGTCCTGAGGGCCAAGATAAGCAAGGACAATGAACAAGGGAGTACGCGGGGAGAATAACCCCAGCGTAAGTCAAATGCCATGAAGTACATGAAAGATGGAAGATGGGGAATAATGGGGGTGAGGAGAGTGACTTAGGACTGGGTCATCAAAGAAGGTTTTTCCAGGGAGGAGGTGTTTCAGCAGAAGGGAGACCACTGTAAAAATATGTTCAAGGAGGACTATTCCAGCCCAGGGGAAGATGAAGAGTCCAAAGAGAGCTCATGATGTCAAGGGAAGAGGAAGGAGGCCGATGGCTGCTCTGTCCTGAGAACCCAAAGGAGCCCCCTCCTGATGCAGGCAAGGTGTGAGCAACCCCTGAGGGTCTCAGAGCCCGTGGATGTGATAAGGTGGGAGGCCTGGCAAGGACCGGGTCACAAGCGGCCTCATGGGCCATAGTGAAGAGCTTGAATTTTACCCTGAGAGCCGACTGGGGCAAAGTGACCCCATGGTGTCCTGGCTTTCCCACGAGGCTGCACTGGAAGGAGCCAGGGAGAAAGTGAGGAAAGCACAATCATTTTGAGGGGCCCCAGCAGCTCGATCCATCTGAGCCCACCAGACCAGGTACACGTGTCATGGTGAGGCCACACTCCACGCTGCCCAGTGCATTTTAGCCAGAATCTGCCATAGATTCTGGTGCTCATATGAAAACGTTCCAATTCCATTACTTTGGATGCTGGCCAACGTTCAGCTCTGTGCCTGTAAGAAATGGACTGAACGTGGCATTAAGGCACCTTTCCAGACTTAAACTTGGACCCTCAGGAGCCCCTGAGACTCGGTTCCGCAGGAATTTCTGGGAGTTCCACGGCGCAGCTATGGAGCACACCAATCAGTCAGCAAACTCCAGCCCCAAGGCCAGAGAGGGCAGGGTTGGCCTGCACCTGTCCGGCATCAGAAAGGGGCCCCTCTGGCTCCCGAAACACACAAGCTTTATCCCATCTTGGCACCTGCGCACTTGGTGTTCCCAAAGCCAGGAACATTCCTCTGTTTTCTCTCCCACAGCCAGTTCTTCCTCCTTCTTTAGGCTTTCACCTAAATGTCAGCCACTCCGAGAGGCTTCCCCCGATCACCTGTCTAAAGGTGGTCCCTTCTGTTTTTCTCTGCCAAAGCAGCCTGTGAAGCACTGATCACAATTATTTCAGTGCCTCACGTCTATGTCTGAGATTCCCCATTCAATACAAACCCCCCGAGGGATGGCCACGTATGCATCTTGTTAAGGAGGGAGAGAGCAGGAAAAGAAGGAGGGGAGGGACACCGTGGGGAGGGAAGGAAAGGAGAACGGGAGGGAGGATGGGTATTTGCAGCTCAAGATTCATAGGGTCGAAAGCAGGTTTGCTCAAGCTTAGCACTATTGCCCTTCGAACGGAGTTAATTCTTTGCTGAGGGGGCTGTCGGGTGCCCTGGAAAATGTCTAGCAGCATCCCTGGTCTCCACCCACCACACATCCCCCCCCTGAGGTTGTGACAACCCAAAATGCCTCCAGACATGGCCAAATAAATGTCCCTTGGAGGGTAAAAATCACCTCTGGATGAGGACCAAGGTCTAGAGGTTTTCGATCGGTTTTCAACAATTGAACTCTGATTTCGAACCTAATTTGATACAGAAGCCCAAGAGATGAAATTCATTACAAGGGAGCTGCCCTGGGACTCTGTACCTGTCAGTGAGGGCCATGCCAATGCCATGTAACAGGTGCCCCAAGATTCAAAGTCTTCCAGCAGCAAGCATCTGTTGTCACGTGCCGTCTGCAGGTAGCCTGGGTTCAGCCTGTCTACACTGGGTGCAGCGGGGCAGCTCACTTCAAGTTGAAAGTTTGCTACCCTTGGCTTCAGGCTGCAGATGGGTTCAGGTCTGTTCTACACATGTGAATTGCAGGGTAGCACGGACGCGCTCTTCACAACGGCAGCTCGCCAGCAATGCGGGAGGGCACCAGCCAGGTCACACAGGCATGTTTACCTGCCTCTTCTTGTGTCAAGCCTGCAAATGTTTCGTTGTCACCTGAGCAACACTGACAGCAGTGGTGGGGAAACATGACTCCATCCCCCAAGCAAGGTTAGCGAATATTGGCTTATCCGTAATCCATCTATCCTAAACCTAAGAACACACTGATCCAGAGTTGGGACTCATGGATAACACGAAGCCATGGGCCTGCGCTGACTTCTTCCCATTACCAATGCCTCGCTGAGCCTCTGCTCGGGATCCCAAGAGCATTGCGGGGCCCCGAACCCGGGCTCCATCTGCCAGCTCACAATCACGAGCCTGTGTGCTCAGCTACTCTTCTTGCCTGTGCTTTCCTGAGCACCTGGAGGTATGGCTTTCATTCAGCAAGTATTTTCCTGTGCCTCATCTGTCCAGAGCACTGGGGGACCAGTAGTGATCCTAAAGCATGCAGCCAGAAGGGGTGAATGACCCCGCTCCCCATGGGGGTGGCCCCAACCTCCACACAGAGAGCGCCAACGGCAGCCACCATGTCTCCTCTCTCTGATGAATGCTCATCATCTGGTATTAATCTCCCCAGAATCTGTGTTTGGGGCCGCAGAAGGACCCTTTTCCTGCCATAGCTCTGGCCCCTCAAACAGGGATCCTTTTGATACGGGGATTTGTCTTGTCAAGCTATCATGATGTCTAAACCGAGGCTCTGTCAGCAGCCCCATGAAAATGAATAATGGTCGCAATTATGACCCATATAACAGCCCAATAAAACCTAATTAAAATGATCCACATCCCATCTGCCAAGTGCAGGGCAAAGCAGCCAGGGAGGGATGGAGGCCCAGTCAGTTCAAGGAGAGCAAGTAATGTGAATAATAATAATAACACTAATAATCGTCATATTGTAATAAATACATAGTATTCACATATTATAATACAATATAATCATGACAATAATGTCACTGTTGGGGCTAACATGATAGGAGCACGGCGTGCCGGCGCCTGGGCTAGAAGAGAAACTGAGGAAGCTGTTCAGAGTGATGCTAACAGTAGATCAGGAACTGAACATCCAGGCTCCAGCGGTGCCTGGCACATTACGGGTGTTGAATGCATGAAGGAATTTGGTCAAGATGCCATGTCAGGCAACACAGACGCCATCCAAACAACTGACAGACGTGTACTAAGCACCTACCAGACGTTTAGGTCTTGTACAAAAAAAAAAAAAAAAAAGCAGAGAGAAAGATAAGCCAACCACCAAAATCTGATATGATTATTGTTGTGATGGAGGCACATGCAAACACAGTGAGTCCATGGGCACAGAGAGGGACTTTATTTGACCAGGAAATCAAGGAAGACTTCTCATAGGAGGCAAAACTGGAGCTGTGTCCTAAAAGATGAATAGGAATTTGCCAGATGGACAAGAAGAGGAAGGCATTCCAGGCAGAGAGAACAGCAGGTGCGAAGTTGTCAAAGGGTCACAGCCCCCCTCCCCACATTCTGGGAGTCACAAAGTTCGCATGAATGTTACATAGGCAAAGCCTAGCTGGAGCTTGGCATAGGAGCGAGGGGGGAGATGGGAAGGCTGGCAAGGTCAGCAGGTCAAGATCATCAATCACCTTTGAGGCTGAGCTGAGGAACTTAACTTTCACCCCATCAGCAATGGGGAGCCGTAGAAGACCTCAAAACAGTGGAGTGATATGGTCAGATTTGCTTGCTGGAAAGCAAAGCACAAACTCTGGGACATTTGGACACAGGACTCCATGAAGAAGCACAGGTTACCAAACGTTTTTATTAGAAATGAACCTTAAAACGGCCCCAGCACCGAGCCCCACCTGGCATGACAGCCAGAACCGGATGGAAGCCTAAATAGGGAGAGGACCACTCAGACAATCTCTAAGCAGTTCTTCCACGAGCATCCCCTGCCCCCACCCGCAGGACGATGACTCTTGTATTCTGGATACCACTGAAGGTCTTCACCTGCCCAAAGGATGGCAGGAGGGGTACACGCTGTCTCCCGCCTGAGGGCCTGAAGTTCAGGAAGGGGCTGACTCCTCCAAACGGATGGGTCTTTCAAAAACCAAGAAGTCAAAGGTCACAGGCACATGAGACAGATTGGTTAAAAAGTGATTTCTGTCGTTGCCTTTGTCATTTCAAATGATGCTGCCCTTTGACCCAGGAAGAGTTTCCAAATGCATAAATAGAGTAATAATCTCCAGCATCGATGTTTTGATAAAATGAAAGAGGGGGGGAAATACATATTATAAACACCACCTCCGGGAAGCACAGTCAGAAAAATTATTAAACATTCTGTCACAAGCTTGGAAGACAGCACTGTCCACCCCACCCGGCACTAAGTTCCTAATAAAGGCGGCATCTTGGAATTTGTCACTCCTGAATGCATAATTCACTAGTCAAAAAGCAGCGGTAATACATTGCATTTTCATAAGGGGCTCTGAAGCTGTCTAATTTCCCTGAGCCGCAGGACGACAGGAGGCTGTGGCCACTCGCAGAGGCCCCTTTATGCATTATGGATAGAGACTTTGCAATTCAAAGTGAGAGCTCCGCCTCCCCATTGCCTGCCCCCCAAATCCCAGATCATATTGGAAGGCCCTGAACTAAAGGACGGGTCTGCCCCCAAACCTACCCATAGCCATTTGGTACCTAGAAGTGAGTGTGCATGCCTCTCTGTGTGTGTGTGTGTGTGTGTGTGTGTGTGTGTGTGTGTGTGTGTGTTAAGGTAGGAAAGGAAGCAAGAATCATTCCCTGAGTCTCACCAAACATACTCAGAAACACAGCCCGACCTGTCACTTGATAACATACTTGCAAGATAGGGCGAGCACGTGGGCAATGAGCAGATTGTGAGTAGCAAGCCCCGTGCCCACACATACCAGCGATGCCCTCGTCGGCCCAGCGGTTCCATACACACAGGCGTCTCCGACAGCTGGACTGCAGAGTGTGTGGGTGCGTGACTCCACCAGGCCACTGGCAACTGGGTGGGAAGAGTCTTAGTGTGTCTTTCTCCTAGCTACCTCACAGAGAAGGCAGAAGCAGGACAGAAAATCCCAAAAAAGACATGGACAGTCTTGGATAGAAGGTACCTCAGCGTGGGGAGAAGATCCTAGGCCAGGACTCAGACGGCCTTGACCCTAATTCCACCTCCCACAGTAAAATCAGAGGACCTAAGGCAAGTCACTCAGCCTTCCCTGGGATGGCCTAAGAAAAAGTGAAACTGTGTAGAGTATTAGAAGGGGCACAGGGTCCGACCTATCTTATTACACCCCGTCCTACCTTTTATGCAGAAGATACAGAGCCGAACTGGCTAGATTTGCATCCTAGCTCGACCCTAACATCTCTGGGCTTCCATGTCTCCGTCACTGAAGTGGGACTAAAAATACTATCACCTCAAAGAGATGGGATGACTGACCCAGGGCCGAGGTGCTAGAGAGGAAGATGACAAGGAAAACTGTGACACAGAGATGGAGCTCAGAAATGGCAGGCAAAGGAACGGAGTAGGGAGGTAGTTGCCAAGTATGGGCTGGGTCAGGCCGGGGGCAAAACAGCTCCGGGGAGCGCCTTCACTGGCAGGTGCTTTCCTAACCCTGCAATGCCAAGTGGTGCCATGTCCAGCTTTCTGACACCAGCCTCTGGGCTCGCTGACCTCCTTCCTTGAGGGCCAGTGGTCAGGAGACAAGGCGACAAGAACCAGAGAAGCACTGAGATAGCAGAGACAGCTGGGTCTACATGATGACCAGTGTGGTCAATGCAGTCAAAATAAGGAGAAGTGAAAACACAACATCTAATAAGAAACAGATGAAGGAAAACATCTCCTTTCATCCTTTGTCACCATCACTGCAACAATGAAGCTGGTTCTTTTCATCCTCCCTGTCCTCCAGGGGTCCTCAGTGCCTTGGTGGTGACAGACAAGCATCCAAAAGTGACAGAGGTTAGCACCTCTTAAATGGCTAGCCCCTCTGAGAGCAGGGGGCAGACCGTCTTGGTGCAAAGGGCTCAGTGACGCACCTGAGATGGACAGTGAGGACCCAAAGGCATGGCAGGGAGTTAACTAAGGAAAATGACTGAACCTCTCTGCACACGACAAGCAAGGTAATGTTCCTTACTCCTGGGAGGTCAGGGCTGGAGAAAGTCAAAGGGGAAACAGTCGAGAAGGGAAGGGAGGGAAAGCTGGACAAAATGGCACCCGTGTCATCTGGTGAAGCCCTGATGATGAAGTGGCTTGAAGTTATTTCAGAAGAGGATGTTTTCCTGTCGTTAGCCCCTCGTTCCCAAAATACAGCTTTACTTATGTTCTGTTATACTTGGCACACTCATGGATGCTTGGAAGAAGTGGGCCTCGAGGAAGGGACTGAGTTTCCTAGTTGGGTCTGTAAGTGTTAATCAAAGACTTCATCCCTGAAGGCAGTAGGCCCAGGGCTGAGGTGTCCCTGAGAATGGAAGGCCCAGAGGCAGAGGCAGAGAACTTGGGAGGGTTTGGGATAAACTCAGGAAATAAAATAGGGGTTCCAACCAATCTTCACTAGAATTCAAAGGACAAGGAGATGCCAGTCAGCATACAGGGTCCACCGACAATCTCCATCCAGAGTGGAGTTCTAACAATCTGTACAAAGTCCAATGGGACCAACACAGAAGGAGCAGATGACTGTATACATGGGCCTTGGCAGATAGATAAAAGTTTTTAGTCCATAAGGCTATTCATTCCAAGAGGAGGAAACGGAGTGCTCAAAAGCACAGTCATAAGCAGGTAGCGTGTTTGAGAATGCCAGCTGGTGCAGAGGACCTGGGAGGCAGGGGAGAATGCACAGGAGGGTAGATAGCTGAATATGGGGTGGTAAAGGGTGGGCCAGGACACATCAGCATAGGCCTCACCAAGAACTCAGGATGCTGTCTGAAAGAAAGTGGGGGATCCTTAAAGGATTTTCATGAGTGATGTGCCATGGCCAGATCTGTGTTATAAGAAGCTCAGAAGAGAGGGAGCCAGAAGTGCAGAGAAACAGGTCCAGGGAAGAGAAATGAGGCCTGATCTAGTGTTACAGAGTCCAAGAAATGAGTAACAACAAAAACAAAATTAGGCGAAGGACCTGAACAGTCAACGCACAAAACAGAGAGTACAAGCGGCTAATAAGCATCCGAAAACATTCTTGATGTCATCGGTCATCACAGACCTGTGAATGAAACAACCACGTGTATCTAGTCATAGGATAAATACCACATTGGGGGCACGAGCCCACACCCCTGCTAGCGTTTGCTCTGGGAAAAAATGGGAAGGGAAGCGTATCAGGGAGCAAGCATCAAGGGGCTTCAAATGTGTCCCCGGTGTTTTATTACTAGAAGAAATCTGAAGCAAAAACGGAAAATGTTAAGATCTGATAATGTTGGGGCGCCAGGGTAACGCAGTCGTTAAGGGTCTGCCTTCGGCTCAGGGCATGATCCCGGCGTTCCAGGATCGAGTCCCACATCGGGCTCCTCCACTAGGAGCCTGCTTCTTCCTCTCCCACTCCCCTGCTGTGTTCCCTCTCTCGCTGGCTGTCTCTGTCACATAAATAAATAAAATATTTAAAAAAAAAAAAAGATCTGATAATGTTGGCCAAGTGCTAGGTTTACAAGCGGTCCTCTTATTCATCTCCATCATCTTCTGAATGTAATACTCCATACTAAAGTATTTCTAAAACAACTAAGTATTCACTTGTCGGTCCATGTCAAAGGTTAACATAAAATAATTCCTAGCAATGTGGGAGATGTAGAGAAAAGGCAATTTTCATGTGCCGCTGGTGAAACAGAAATTAGTGTATTTTCAAAAGAGCATTTAGCAATACCTAGCAAAATTGTTGAATGTTTCTAAGCCTTTTGGTGTATCAGTCCCACCCCTGGGAATTTCTCCCAAGGAAGGTATCATGAATGTGCCCCAGCACTGAGCTTTATAAGAAAAATTAGAAATAATATAAATGTATATCAATATTCTGTAGCCATAGGAAGATGTTGTAGAGAGATATTGAATGATATGGAGAGACATACATTACATTTTAACTAATAAAAGCTTGATGCATCACTATGAACGTACGATTTCCTCTTTGGAAAAACAAGTAAGTGTGTGCACATAGACAACAGACTGAAGATACACAGTGAAACGTCATGAGTGGCCCCTTCTGGGTAGGGTAATAATGAATGGTATTTATTTTCTTACTCCTATCTGTTTTTTCTTGCATATCCCTTATATAATTTAAATGAATAGTAACTATATAATGTAAAATAGTGCACTTCTTTATCAAAAATTTTAAAAATCGCATCCCTGTGCTAAAATAAACCCAAAAGAAAAAAACATCCTACAAAACTTTTCTGGATGTTTCCCAAAAATGTCAATTTCAGGAAAGACAGGAAAGTGTAAGGAAATCACACTAAAGCAGAGAAAAGACACCTGACAAAGAAATGCAACACAGGACCCTGGATCAGATCTTGGATCTGAAAAAAGTACTATATTGCTATAAAAGACATTACTGAGGTAACAGATGAAATTTAAATACAAATTAGATAATATTGTATCAATGTGGCTACCTGAGATGTGGGGTCCAGGAGAAAAAGACCCGGTAAGTACTTAGGAACAAAAGTCATGTGTCTGCAACTTACATTCCAACCCATCAATAATAATAAAGCAAAAATAACAAAAGTATATGTTTGGAAAGAGAAATAAAGCAACAATGGCAAAATACTGATATTTGGTGAATGGAGGTAAAGGGCATATACAGTTGTACTATTTTTGACATTTTTCTCTAAGTTTGAAATTTAAATAAAATTTAATAAGAAGCCTTTACAATAAATAAAATTAAAATCCAATATAAAAAATACAATCAAATAAAGGACAGGGGTAGGGACATGTGGGAGCTAGCCCACAACAGTTTGCAAGAGATCATTGCGAAAGTTTCAGGAATTTTTCAAACCAGTGGTCAAGTTGGTAGCTTGAAACTGGCCACGCTAGGAGTGTTTGCACCATAGAAATTGGCAAATGTTACAGGGTAAGGCTTTTATTTATTCTTTTCCCCAAAGAGCCAATTGTAAAGCATTTCCCAAAACACCATTGGATGCACCCATTCTCCCAGGGAGCTGGTAGAGACATGATTGTTCTTCCGGGTTCCCTGGGACTTATGCAGGGCTATGCCCGTCCACCACGTGGAATTTCTTTCTTCTGAGTAGCCATCAGATTTCAAATCGCTTGCAAGCGTCTTGGCTTAAGAGGGCCTCTGCTTCCCCAGGGTCTAGAGGAGGTCAAATCTCTGCATCAGAGATGATGGCAGCTATGGTAGAATCCCTGCTCTTTATGTCCCACCAAGATTTCTGCTCCTCTATGAAACGTCAAGCGAGACGCAGATGGCATGCCATCCGTCTGCTGAACGACATCTACACAGAGAGGAAGGAGTGCAGCCGTGCTGGTGGGAGGCTCCACGGTCCCTGCAGAGTGGTGCTGACCGCCCCCCGCCCCCGCATTCACGGCTCCAAGCTCCAAGCGCTGTGTCCCCAGGGCTCATACATCCAGATTCTTGGAGTTGGAAAGATAATTGATGAGTAATTGCCTTTGCTTGTGGTTGGCTGGCGATAGGTGGGTTTCTTAGGTTGGGTCCCCCAGAAGCAAACCTTGAGAGGAGGATTCAAGGCCAAGTAGTTCCTCTAGGCAGGGATCCCAGGAGCCCCCGGTTAGAGGAGTACAGAAGCAAGGCAGGGAGGGGAAGAGAGGAAGAAAACCAGCAGAGTGTGTTGCTGAGCCCTGTGCTGCTATGGACAATGGTGGTGCAACCCCTCTGTCCTCCCAGGAACACGATGAGACGGCGGGGAACGGATCTTGTCCTCATCTTACCCAAGGGGCAAGAAGCTGCTTGTTTATCCTCCAGGTCCCCATGTAGCAGGGGAAATAACGGCCCCCAAAGGGATCAGATC
This sequence comes from Ursus americanus, assembly GCF_024610735.1. Taxonomy (NCBI): domain Eukaryota; kingdom Metazoa; phylum Chordata; class Mammalia; order Carnivora; family Ursidae; genus Ursus; species Ursus americanus. Next base: position 20,030,393 of record NC_142148.1, read on the forward strand.
CCAATCCCTAGAACCTGCAAATATTACCTTATAGGGCCAAAAAAAAAAAAAGGGATTTTGCAGATATGATTAAGCAAAGGCTTTTGAGATAAGGAGATGATCCTGGATTATCCAGGGGGCCTTAAATACAATCAGCACAGGAAGAGAGGGAGATTTTACACAAGCAGAAGAGGAGAAGGCAATAGGACCATGGAGGCAGAGATGTGAGTGGCCCAGTGCCAGAGCCAGGGAGGCCAGCAGCAGTCAGAGCTGGAGAGGCAAGGAACGCACTCTCTCCTTAAGAGCCTCCAGGGGACCATGGTCCTCTGACACCTTGACTTCAGCCCAGTGATCTTGACTTTGGACTTCTGGCCTCCCTGGGAGAGAAGACCTCCTGTTGTTTGAAGCCACCAAGTTCATGAAAATTTATCACAGCAGCCCCGGGAAACTCCTCCACCCGTCAGGCACTAGCAGCGGGTACCTCCCAGAGGGATGAATTGTCTGCCCTGCTGGCCTCCCTGCAAACAGCAGAGACCAGTCCCCCGGCCAGGCCACAGATGTTTGCAGTGGGAGGCCAGTGCGTAGCTCCTGGACTGAGGAATGCCGAGGGGATGAGAGCAGGTCACAGCGCCGGTCTCGGAATGGTGGGCTGGACTGGGCTGAGCTGGGCCATGTCACTGCGATAGTCCTGCAGTTGAACGAGCAGCGTTCTCTGGGTGGCTGCAAGGGTCAGCCCCACCTTCCTCTGCAAGGAAACAGCCTAAAATGCCTGGCGCGGGAAGCTAAAACCACAGAGAATCACGGGGTCGGAAAGCTCAGAGGACAAAAACAGGAGAGAAATGCCTACCGCTTAGAACTGGGGTGGGGAAGAGCCCGCACCCACAAAACATAGCCTCCCCAGGTGCCAGACCTGCCCCTGGATGCCGCCAGCCACCCCTTCAGGTTGAGGCTTTGGAAGAGGAGAGTGTCAGCTGCCCCTATCCCCTGACACTTCAGTTGGTAGTTCGTGTGATACTGAAAAACATTCCATGGTCAAACAAGTTTGGGTGAAGCAAAATCAGGCAAAATAAACCGATTTACTCCTCAAGAGACCAATGTTATGAAACTTCCGCTCCCCCACAAAAAAAAAAAAAAAAAAAAAAAGTTCTTTTTTACTCTAGACTTTTGTTCCTCAAAGCATCTCATGGGGTTTGTTTCCTGAAACACGCTGGGGAAGATGCTGCAAGATTAGCTGATCAGAGAGGCTGCAGGAGGGCCCCAGGGCAGGGGGGGTGGAGGGTGGAGGCACAGCTGCTGGCCAGGTTGGGGTGCTTACAGCAGGCTGTGACACCGGCCTGGGCACATTAGAGTGTTTTCTACCCTACCTTCCCTGCCCCGGGAGAAAGGTGTTTCACAGACGAGCAAACTGAGGCTCTGAGACATAGTCAGACAAGCAAGGGGTGAAGGCAGAGTGGACAGGGTAGGGGTCCCAGGACAGAGTGAGATGGGCAGCAGCCTCCCCTGGCTGGATGGGGGTCCTGTGATGACGATCCAAGGAGTAAGAAGGTGAACTCACTGGGGTGATTCATAAACCCAAACTTAAGGCTTACACAAGCAGACTCGCAGCTGGGGACCAAGGACGGGGATGTACCAGGTGTCCCGGCTAAGCACTGAGACAGGACAGAGAGTCAGCCGGCTCTGCTCTCTTTACCTCCACATGGGTCAGTCTGCCACCTGAGTGTTACCTGGCTCCCTTGGACCAAGTCGGCTTAGGCCAGAGGAACCATGAGTGCAAGAGAATGTCCGGCACTGAGGGCTTCCTGTCCCCGCCACAGGCCGCAATGTTCTCGCCTCTGCTCTGTCATCAAAAACAGTGAAATGAGCTGCTACATGGCAGGAAGAGGAGGCTGAGACAGACGGCTGCTGCACCTGCATTCTGGCCCCTCGGATTCCTGGCTGTGCTGACAAGTCCAGCTCACTGCCCCTCCAATATCCGTTGCCTGTGACCCCCAGCCTCTGGTCAGCCCAAGCAGGACATGCAGATGCCTTCGCTGCCCGCAACCCTGCCTGTTCCCCAACCAGGTCACCCTGCTACAGCATCTTCTGTAGCAAACACCTGATCTTGCTGAAGATGCAGTGACCCGGTGAGAGGCAGCAGGACTTAAAACGCAGCCAGTGAAGGCCAGGTCTCTCCACGCCTGCTCCGGACAGGACGTGCTTGCCAGTTTGGTCAACAGTTGCCTTGCAATAACCAACCAATAGAGTCAGTACAGGTCGAAGAACTGGGTAAGGGCCAGGCCCCAGGGACTGTAGGAAGGGGATGACTGTCCTCTGATGACAGCCACAGAGGAGGGGACATGGCGCCCCCAGGGTCTTCCTTCTCTCACTGTGGTCCCTGGACCAGCAGCACGGGCATCCCCTGGGAGCTGGTTAGAAATGATGAATCCCATCCCCAGCTTCAACCTACAGAATCAGACTCTGTATTGTAACAACATGTCCAGGTAATTTGTGCATACGATCAAGTTTGGGAAGCAATTTCCTTGAACATCCGAGCTTTCTCTTTCACGGGAATTGGGAGCCAGAAGGAGGCAGGAGGGGAAAGGATTATCTCCCACTCATTATATGCATAGACTCTCCGAGCTGACTGATGAGGCCTCACGTGCTTCCTCCCGGCTGGTAAGTGAGCACAACGGCTGGGACCCCCGTGGGGTCACTTTGCCGCCCTCTTTGCCATCACTTGGCTCAGCAGTCCCTGGCCTAAGATGGGTCTGGGTGAGAAATGGGCTCCTTCTAATCACCAGCCCATGCTCTGCGCCAGCTCGTCTTGGCTTGTGGGCTTCTCGGGCCCCCAGCCTCCGTCTGCCAAGAGTATGGGGGCAATCCTTCCACCCCAAACTTTTGTGTCTTTGTAAAATGTTTAGCGAAAAACTGCCGACTATGTAAATCAGAGATCATTAGAGGTTGGGTTTTTCCTTGAAGAATGGATTCAGCAAAAGGCTGTTTTCTCCCCGGCTCTGGGTCTCTATTTAGGGGATTGGAGCTCTGTTTATTTATTTATTTATTTATTCATTAGCTGGGCCCACAGTCAAGGAGAAGGGAGCAGGGCTATTAATCTTTCCTGTCATCCATTCACAGATGTGGAGTTCACACCACAGCAAATGTGAAGTCAGCAGTACACAACCACAAGGTGGAAATTTCAAGAGAAACAAGCTTGGAGGAATAAAAATAAATAAATAAAAATAAAAAGAGAATGGGGGCAGGGTGGAGAAGAGTGCGATGTGGAGACAGAGCGCATTTAAAATACAGCGTCTGTGCCTCCCTGGGCGCTTGCGTGTGCCTGAGAGTAATCTTGTTCCCAGCATGGAGGTGCCATTGATATGTTAATAATAATTTTCTGTTCTCTTCATCCTAAAGAAATGAAGTTTGCAAACTGATTCTGATGAAGTAGATCTGATTCTGTGTGTGTGTGTGTGTGTGTGTGTGTGTGTGTAGGGAGTAGAGACGAAGACACACACACATACACTCACACACATTCCCCTCTCTGCCTATTTACGGCACCTACTTAGCGGATCCTGGAAGTCTCCATGGAAAGGCAGGTAGTCAAAGGCCGTGACAAGGTCCGAGAAGGCACTGGGTGCCCGTTCTCAGAATGATGTGCCTGCCAGCTCTTGGGGGCGGGAAGACAGCGGCTGCGTGGAAACGGCCATTGCGTTTTGATGGATAGAAAACCTGACAAGTCACAGAGGCTCTCATGCGTGTTCTAACTTAGGGAGCCCCAGCTGTCCAGTGTCCTTGAACCAGGGCTGGGCAGTGTGGGGCTAGACCAGAGGAATCAGCCCCCAAGCTTCTTAGAACCAGCTCTTTCTAAAGCCTAGCAAATCTGCAGGGGTCCTGACACGTTTGTCCACCCTTGCACAGAGTTGAACCGGCTACTCCCCTGCTTTGGTTTCTCTCTTGCTGTGTTCCTATCTGGGGGGCTGAGGCCCTGATACTTTAGTTCTTTGCTTGTCAGCTCTTTCCTCCCATGCCTTCGGCAGATGGGTGATCAGCGCCCCTGAGTACATACACTTTCTTAGTAGAATGTTCCAGAGACCCCAGTGCTGAACCCATTGCTCAGGCCAGATGCACTGTTCATTAATTCCAGCCTGGCCCAAACCTGACTTCATCTTTTACCTTGAGCTACGGGTCTCCCCGCCATCCACCCCCCGCCCCCCGCCCCCCCGTCTGAGATGCTGAGTCCCCAGGCACACAGCCACACGTAGGGTGGCCCCATCTCAGCTGGGAAAGGCTGAGGGCAGTTGTGCATGGAGCGTGCCCAGTACCGCCCTGAACCACAGCAGAGCAAGGCTGCCACTTCACAGGTAGCTGAAGTCAGTGACTTCTCTCTTCAGAATGTGAGCTCCTTAGGGCACAGAGACCATGTTTATTCATCCCTGCTCCTTGACACTTAGTGGATTCTCAGTGAACATGTGCTGAATTGTGTTAAATTCTGGGTCAAAAGCAGAGTTGATGGAAAGGCTGGCTGCCTGCGGGAAGCGAGGCGCTTTGGGCTGAAAGTACTGCACGAGCCAACCCTCCTCTTCCAGATTCAGAAAGGGCTGGAATTATGTCAGCTGCTCTATGGAGGGTGCACTGAGCAGGATTCTGAGGCTGCATCTGGACTCGGTGGGAAAGTCTGGAGATCCCCTAGTAAGTCTGTCCCGGGCACAAGTCAGCAAATGATGATGCTTGTGGCTCCCACTCAAGCCCTGGAGAGTGGCTGCTCCGAGTCACAGGGTTTTCTCCCCAGTGTGCATTTGCAGAGATCTCATGGGCCTGAGGACGAAGGGCAGGGTTTTGATGGCAGGGAAGAGGAAGGAGGGCCAGACCTGCAGGTGAGCCCACAGCTCAGGGACCCATCCCAGGCAGCCCCGTAGGCTGAGTGTAGGCACAGGATGCTCAACAGGCTATCACAGGGATCACCAGCTACTCTCGGTCTCCTGGGAGCTGAGAGGCAAGGCCAGGGTGCAAACCCCAGCTTCTAACCAGAGCCCACTCCCAGCACTCGCAGGATGTGGCAAACGCACTTGAATTATCCTTCTACCCACCCTGCCTCCATGAATGTCAGTTCCTTTACTGCCACATCCATTCCCATCTGTAAACTGGAAACAATAAAATTCAGGCCCAAAAGGAATAGAAAGCAAAATGCACTCATATCATTAGCACAGGTCAGAGCACACTCCATTGCTGATAAGCGCCAACTTCCTCTATGCCGATCAGACTCCCCCCCCAGGTTCTGCCAGCACTACTTGTGGCCTCTCTTAGCCCCCACCTCACCCTAGTTTCCAGTTACACCAAGACCCAAACCCCACCTTTGCTTTTGCCTCCGGCCTTTGTTCATGCTTTTCCCAGCCTGCAATCTCCCCCCTATAGGTCTCGGATTAGACACTGCCTCCTCCAGGAAGTCTTCCCTGACCCCACCCCACCCCCAAAGCCACGTACTTGTCACAGGATTACCATGCTGTATTGTTATTGCCTGTTTATTTGTTTTTTACTGGACAACAAATTGGCAAGTTTTTTCTGAAAAGAACCCGCAGTAAATAGTTTATTCATCACAGGTCATACAGTCTCAGACTTAACCACTCAACTCTGCCCTTACGGTGCTAAAGTGGCTTAGACAACATGTAAACGAATGAGTATGGCTGTGTTCCAATAAAACTTTATTTACAACACAGATTTGCTGGGCCAGACTGCTGTAGTTTGCCCTCCACTAGATAAGAGCTTCAAAAAACAGGGAGTTTTTCCCCCATTTCTTTAATAGACTTCAGTTTTTGGAGCAGGTTTAGGTCCCCAACAAAATGTAGCAGAAGGTACAGAGGTTCTCACGTCCCCCTGCCACCATGCATCACCTCCCCCGTTACCAGCAACACCTGAAACGAAGGAAATGTTTCTTTACTCAATGTTCCTACCATAGTAGTGCCTGGCACAGAGAATGTGCTGGATACTTAACGAACAAAGGACTAGTGCTGAAAACACTGTTTGCAATCCCTGTCATCTCCTGGTAGAACTGAATTAACCCATCATACCCCTAACTTCCGGGGAGGACTGCCTAGGCATTAGTGTGGCCGGGACCACTGCGTGTCCAGACAGCGTGCCCGTCAGGACTAGTCGCGCACTGTCTCCATGGCTAGACCCCAGGCAGCCATGCTTACCCCTCCCTCCTTCTTGCCTTTCCCCACCCATTCGGCATCCGTCATTCTAGACAGGTGGGCACCACTGCCGAGTCCCGTAGGCACCACGGCTTCTCTGGGACTCCGTTTCTGCTGCTACAGCGCACTTCCATGTTCTTCCCCCTGCCACGCGCACCACTGCAGATGCTAGGATTTCAGAGCCCCACCATAAGGGGCTGTGGTTTGGAAGAGAAAGCCCCCCTTCCCCTCCATATTTAGCTCCCCAGGAGGGCCTCACGAGAGTGCTGCTGAGGCCCGACTTCTCAACTTCTCGCAGTCTTACTGAAACAATGCACTCTGTCCCGGGAACCAGCTGTGAGGCAGTGGTGCCCACTGGGAGGGGCCAGGTGGGGGACGAAACCAGAGAACCCCTTAACAGAGTCATCAGAACTACCCCTTCCTCCAAAGATGAGGTTTTGTTACTTGGGGAAGCTCTTTGGCCCAGGTCTGTATTAACCCCAAAGGAGCTCATTTTCACAAGAACCCTCCATTTCTCCTGCAAACAGCCTGCTGCTGGTCCAGGCCAACCATTTCTGAGATATTCCCTAATAAGCACGTAAGAAACTTCACTTGCACAGAACTTAGGTTTAACCGCAATATCTCAACCTCGAACCCCTCTGGGGAAATAGGGTAGACTGCACAGTTGGTCCTATTTTTTACTCCCTCATACCAAGACTGTACATCTCACCCTTCACCATGTAACTCACAGGACCCTCCTAACGGCAGAAGAATTGATGTCTCTACCTTGTTGATGTTGGGCTGGGCCATGGGACCCACTCTGGCCCCACAGAACAACAGGAGGCACAACCCAGCAGAAGCCTCAGATGTGCTAGATTGTTCGCTTGTCCTTGGCACTCCCCACTCTCCGTTAAAGACTATGCGTTAGTAAGCTGCTGGTGTAAGAACGAAACCCTGTGCAGCAGCCCTGAACCCAGCCCACTTCCTGGAGTCCAGCCTGGCCCGGCCAAGATCAGCTGAACCCTCGCCAACCCACAGACCCATAAATGCTTCTTGTTGTTGCCACTGAGTTTGGAGTGCTTGGTCATGCAGCATTACTGTAGCAGTAACTGAAATAATGAAGCGGGAAACTCTCCCCCGATCTTTCAGATTAGCCTCCAGGGACGGAGCATTGGACAGAATGCCTGGGGGTACCTGCTCCCCCGTGCTTGCAATCAACAGCTCTGACCGTTTGAATCTAACTCTGTATTTATCTAGTTTTGGGGTGGGCTCTGCACTTTGGAAACCTTTAGTCTTCATTGGTTTTGACTTTCTGAGCCTTTAAGTAGACCACAGAGCCCTATGGAGACTCCCCTGGTCGCTATAGGCTTTGAGAAGAGGGTTGACTTGACATCTTCTAAAGATGATGAAAAAGCCAATTGCCACTAACAGTGCAGGGCTAATGGACAAAGCCAACCTTGAGTCAACTGCTTTTGGCAAGTGGATGAGGAATTAGTGGCCCTGACTCCATGATTCCCGGCATAATTTAGTCTTGGAGGTAAACCAGAGCCCCTGAAACTTATGAATTGGGTGAGCCCATCAGAGGGATTCTTAAATGCAAATCTTTGCTGTCTGATAGGAAAACTTGTTGAGAAATTATGGTAGATTTTTGAGAAATGGGGGTAATTATTCACTTCCCCATTGCCACATCCCTTTGCAATTTGACTTTGCAGGTCCTCCCAAAAGGTAGAGTAAATTTCTCCTTGAATCTGGACTGGCCTGGTATGATTTGCTTTGACCCATGGAATTCAGAGGGAGTCATTTTGTACCCCTTCTAAGCCTAGGCCTCAAAAAGCATTGCATGCTTCAGTTTCTTCTCTTAGAGCCCTGTCCAGAATTCACGTGACTACGCCACGCTAGCTGCTGGAGGAGAGATGGTACAAATGACCAATGAGTTGTCCCAGCTGAAGTAATCCTAGGCCAGTCAACCTCGGAATTAGTCCTAAACACATGAGTGAGTCTTGCCAAGACCAGAAGAGCCACATAGCTGAGCTCAGTCCATTTGGCCAACTCAGAGAATCATGGTGGCTGTTTTTGTTTTTAAGATGCATTTTATTTACTTTAGAGAGAGAGAGAGAGCACGAGCAGGGGTTGCAGCAGAGGGAGAGAATCTCAAGCAGACTTCCCACTGAGCAGGAAGCCTGATAAGGGGCAAGATCCCACAACTCTGAGGTCACGACCTGAGCCAAAACCAAGAGTCAGATGCCCAACCAACTGAGCCACCCAGGCGCCATCATGGTGGTCATTTCAAGCCACTGATTTTGTAGTGGTATTTATGCAGCACAACTGATACAGCCGCCATTATTAAAAATTCATTACAACCACTTCACACCCTTCAGGATGGCTAGTATGGGAAAAAAAAAGTAGAGAAAAACAAATGTTGGTGAGGATGTGGAGAAACTGGAACATCTGTGCACTGTTGGTTGGGGTGCAAACTGGTGCAACCACCGTGGAAAACAGTATGGCGGGTCCTCAGAAAATTAAAAATAGAATTACCATACGATTCAGCAATTTCATTTTCGGATATATACCCAAAAGAACAAAAAGCAGGGTCTAGAAGAAATATTTGTACATTCATGTTCATAGCAGCATCAGTCCCAATAGCCAAAAGGTGAGAGCACTCTGTGTCCCTCATTGGATGAACGGATGAGCAAAATGGGGTGTATATGTGCAATGGAATATTATTCAGCCTTAAAAAGGAAGGAAATACTGCCACATGCTACAACATGGATGAACCTTGAGGACATTTACCAAGTGAAATAAGCCATCCACAAAAAAGACAAATACTACATGATTCCATGTACATAAGATCCCTGGAGTAGTCAAATTGGTAGAGACAGAGGCCAACAGTTACCAGGGGCTGGGGAGTTAGTGTTTCATGGGGACAGAGTTTGATTGGGGAGGATGAAAAAGTTCTGGAGAGGGTTGGTAGTGATGGTCGCACAACAGTGCGAATGTGCTTAATGCCCCTGAACTGTACCCTTACAAATTAAGATGGTAAATGTTATGTTATGCATATTTACAATTAAAATTTTAAATAAAAGCATTAGGGTGGGGTTGGGGACTTCTGGGAGTAACTAGTATTCAGAGAACCCTTGGCCACTCTGTGAGAAAGTGTGGTCTGCAGCGAGGAGCAGGGAAGGAGCCACAAATACCCCGGGGGATGTGGGTGGTTCAGAGGGGGCTCAGGATGGAGGGACCAGGATGCTAATGTTGGATGCTCCATTAGACAGGATACTTTTGGTGGCAAGTGACAGAGAACTAAGTCACATGAGGCTAAAGCAAAAAACGAAATTTTGTGGCATAGCTGAGAATGACACATGCTCCGGCAATTCAGAATTGGAGAAGGACCTCGCCATTAAGACTCGGTCACCAGGCCTGGCTCCCTCTCCTTCTCCGCTTATCTATCTTGACCTTCCCCTAGAGCTCTGGCTGCCAGCAGTCCCTCACCTCCCTCCAGCACAGTGTCTCAAGAAGAAGACCACTTCTCCTGCAGCTCCTAACTCGAAAATCCTGGGGAAGGCATGTGATCAGTCAGACTTGGATCCGGTGTCCACCCTGGACTAATCATGATGTCAAGGGGAACGGGGTGTTCCAACTCACCCGGTCTGGGGCATGCGACCTTTGTGGCCAGGTTCGGGCAGGACTGGCTTCAGAGAAGGCAGATGCAGACACCTGTTGGACAGATGTACAGTCACTACTGTCTGTATTGGGTGCTATCATATTAGAGTGGGGGTCATCACTACCGCCCATATTGGGTGCTATCATATTAGAGTAGGGGTCATCACTACTGCCCATATTGGGTGCTATCATATTAGAGTGGGGGTCTTCACTACTGCCCATATTGGGTGCTATCATATTAGAGTGGGGGTCTTCACTACTGCCCATATTGGGTGCTATCATATTAGAGTGGGGGTCATCATTACTGCCCATATTGGGTGCTATCATATTAGAGTGGGGGTCATCACTACTGCCCGTATTGGGTGCTATCATATTAGAGTGGGGGTCATCACTACTGCCCGTATTGGGTGCTATCATATTAGAGTGGGGGTCATCACTACTGCCCGTATTGGGTGCTATCATATTAGAGTGGGGGTCATCACTACTGTCCGTATTGGGTGCTATCATATTAGAGTGGGGGTCATCACTACTGCCCGTATTGGGTGCTATCATATTAGAGTGGGGGTCATCACTACTGCCCGTATTGGGTGCTATCATATTAGAGTGGGGGTCATCACTACTGCCCGTATTGGGTGCTATCATATTAGAGTGGGGGTCATCACTACTGTCCGTATTGGGTGCTATCATATTAGAGTGGGGGTCATCACTACTGTCCGTATTGGGTGCTATCATATTAGAGTGGGGGTCATCACTACTGCCCGTATTGGGTGCTATCATATTAGAGTGGGGGTCATTTGGGGACATCATCCTCACTACTGAGAAGATCCATATGTCCAGGCTCTCAATACAACATAAAGGTCAAGATGCCAAGCTTTGGGGAATATTAGACAGGCTCACCTCCACCACCAACTAGCAGTCTGAACTTGTACAAGACCTTAACTTTCAAAGCCTCAGTTCTCCATTTATAAAATGGGTTTCATAACACAAGGTTGGTATGAGGGTAAAACCTGGGAATGTTTACAAATGGTTTCTCGCTGTATCTTGTGCCTTATCAGCATCAAAACTTAAATTTAGAATAACAAGAGTAATTAAAATTATGATGACTCTTGCCACCAGCCTGATCTCTGTGCTGTCTGCCCCATGGAGAGCCAGGAAGTGGCTTCCCACTGCAGGCTGCCTAGCTTTCAGTCACTCAAGCCCCCTCTGAGCACCTCTATGTGCACGTAACCACCAGGCTGTCACCTTTAGGGAGGTCTCAGTCTCAGGGACCTGTGGGCACAGCGTCAGCCCGAGGGTGCGCGTTGCCATGCCCTCCTCCCAGCACTGTGCACTGCATTAGAATCATTCGGGGGATCTGGCGAACAGGATATTCTTGGGCTAATCCAGCCCTGCAGAATCAGAATATCCATGGGCTGCCTGGAACTTCGAGAAGAAGGTCCCATCTAAGTGACCCTTCTGTGGCCAGCCCGCACTGGGCTGGGGACTGGCTCTGAGACGAGGGTGGTCCCGTGTACTAGTGCAGGGGTGTGCAGAGCAAGAGGATTTGGGCTGAGATGCTTGAGGGGTGCCACAGGGTGGAGGGCCAAGGGGGCAAGTGAGATGGACACGGCCCTCGCCTCTCTATGTGTGAGTATTTATATATCAGACTTTGGCACAGGGCATCATTTGGTGAAAGAGTTCCATTGCTTTTAAAAAAAAAAAAAAAAAAAGGTTTGAGGGGCACCTGGGTGGCTCAGTCGGTTAAGCAGCTGACTCTTGATTTCGGCCCAGGTTATGATCTCAGGGTCCTGGGATCGAGTCCCGTGTTGGGCTCCACGCTCAGCAGGGAGTCTGCTTGAGGATTCTCTCCCTCTTCCTCTGCCCCTCCCCCCCAAAATAAATAAATATTTTTTTAAAAAAAAGGTTTGGAAATGCTCGAACTGGAGGTGGAGGAGAAGACCTTCAACAAGCAGACCAGCCTCTCCAGGCAGATCCCTCACCCCCCCCCTGCCACTGCCCCCCACCCCTCCGGCCTTTCCTTCTCTCCTTTCTCCCAGAATAAACCCCACCCTGAGGCTGCAGGGCTGGTTCACGTGGCTGGAGCACATGCCAGCCAGCCCCGCTGCCTGCTACCCTGCATGCCACCTGGTAGGACTGACCCAGGACACCCCAACACCATCTCCCCAGGACTGGCCTCATTCTGTGGCCTCTCTGTGGTGGACTGGGTATCAGGGTGGGGAGAAGGCTTCATCAGCCTCACCTTTGCCTCCCCCACCCCAGAAGATCTGAGTCCCCCCACCTTCCCATGGGAAGTCCTACTTCAGCCAACCCAGCGATTGCAGTAGAAAGAAGGCCGATTCTGGGGACTAGGGAGGTCCCACTCCCAGCCTGAGGGGCCCAACCCAGCCAGGGTACCTCCTTCAGGTCCCTTCTCTGACTTAAAAAGGCAAGAAGGTTTACATATGATCTGATTTTCTAAAAAGTATTTTTCTCATAAATTTAGAGATTTCTCCAAATTTTCCTTAAGTCATTCTTAACAAGCTGTTGAGCTAGGTCACCTCAGTGCTTCTGAACCAAGTGACTAGGAAAACTGTACATTCTTGCAGCGTATCATTCCTGATTTCAGTGCTGCTGATTTCAATGCCAATTTTAAAGAACTTAGTTTCATTTGGGCAGTTCAACTGTGCAACCCTGGAGATGGGTATCTAAGGGTTGGGTGATAAGAAGGTTATTGCATGGTGTTGCATTGTGTTTTAAGAAATCCACCTCCCCCCCCCAAAAAAAGCCAAGAATCACAATGGAGAAAAGGCACCTCCACGAATCACCAATGATGAACGAATGCCACGGTCCCACGGTTCCGGGCTGCAAACACCCAAAAAGGAAAGATCCAGCCCTCGAGGTACGCAGAAGCCACCCTGTCGCTCCAACCAGCCACAGCCTCTAACACTTGGATTGAACCGTATTTTACCATTAAAACAGAAATGGATGAGATCTCCAAAAGAGACGCAAAAACGACTTGACACTATGTATACAATCTAATTCAAATCACGGGCCCCTAATCGACATTTAATTGATGCAATAATGTTTGTTCATGATGGTAAATAAACAAAATATATAAACAAGAAACGTCTTTGATGTGTAATGACTGCTTCGCAGCTATTTGGGTCAGAGCAACTGAGCCCTAATGAACAAATGCTTAATAATCGAAATGCATTTCTCTGGTTATTGCCTTATTAAATCAGGATCCAACTCCAGCTGCGGACTGTTCCTTCCACTAGAAAGCAAACGGGCAGGAATGGAAGAGGCTCCCATGGCGGGTCCCAGGTACGCTGTGAGTCAAAAGGAGAGGCTTTTCTCGCTCTACCCCGACAATGTGAAGGAGCTCATCTCCACCCTGCACGCACCTGGGCTTTATGGCGCAAAAACAAAGTCAGTCTCCTTCCCAGGCCTGATTTTCATTAGAAATCCTCTCCCATCACCTGTCTTAGAAGGGAATCCATGCAAATAAAATAATCCACGCCCAGTGCTTCGAGCTGTGCCTGACCACATAGTATGTACACCACAAATGGTTATCGTATGACTATAATCTGAATTTGTCCCTGCTCCGTGATCATGTGTGAAATTCACTCAAGGCCACCTCACTTGAGATTTTTTTTTTCCCCCATAGAAATAAGCCTCGTTTTTTGCAGCCTGTAGTTCATCCACTTCAACCGTGCCCGGGAAAGGGCCACCACTGGCCTGGGCTGTTTATGCTGTGGGAGCTGCTTCCAGCTGGAGCTGTGAACTTCTCGGTCCTTCTCAGGCTCCTGGCAGCTGATGGCATCCTTTTCTGTGTCACCCCTGGCCCTCAGGCTTCCAAGAGGAGAGACCTGAGTTTGCGGCCTCATGTCAGGCAGCCAGATCTCCCCTGGGATGGACAAGCAGGGTCTGTTTCCCAACCATAAAGATTTCCTTGAACCCAGCTCCAAGAGGGCTGAGCCCATAAGTAACTCCTGATATTCCCTCCTTATCTCTGCAGCCTCGAGCCCCTTGCCAGCCCCTCTGTTCCCTCCTTTTCTCTCCCCTTCTTCCCTCTCCACTCCCCTCCTACTCCCCAGCTCAGCCAGCAGTGACTAAGTCGGAGAGTCTGACTGTCCAGGCTAAGCAGGAAACCCAGAAGTAAGCTGCCCAGGTACAGAGACGAGGAAAGGGAGGGGGGAGAGGCAGGGAGGATGACAATGATGAGATAAAGCACAGACCATTCGGTGCCACTGAAACATTTAAGGGAGAGACCAGCCCCCGGGGTGACAGTGGACCAGAGGGCCACTGGAGACAAGGGGCATGTGCTTGATGGTCCCAGGGCGCCATCATGTGGTCAGTCCTCGTCATGACCAGGGCCCTTGTCTAGGGATCCTGTAGTCTGGGCTCCTTCTAAGGGACCTGATGATCCCTAGTGGGGAAATAAAGCTGCGCTCTTCCTTAGAATAAATAAAGAAATAAAGGCCTTCCTTGGACCTCAGGATCCCCACTATCCACCCTCCAGGAGGGATAGAAATAGAATGCAGAGAGGAGAAACAGAAGGCAGAGGTCAAAGCAAAGATTTAGAAGGTGTGCCCAGGGAGTATAAGAAGTCCCCTAGACAGGAGCTGATCTGAAAAGACCAAAAGCTCCTTGGAGAAAGGGTATCTAGAACAAGAAAGACCCATGTGAACAGAAAAGGCACAGAGATGAGGACAGAAAACCACACGGCCTCTGCTGGAGCCCTGGGTTCCCCAAACACCTTGGTCTGGAGAAAGGGAAAGAGCCACATGGGGGAAGGGGACAGATCCCTCTAGGGACTCTTCCTCCCACACTCGCCACCCCCTTCCCCGCATCCCCTTTCCCCTCCTTCTGCACCAACTCCACAGTCTAGGAGAGTACAGCCGAAGGGATGGTAAGAAGTCATAGAGGAGAAAGAGCACCCCCATGGCCCTTCACAGCTCATTACCCCTGCATTTATCCCCCATGCTCCTGCCAGGCCTGTGCTTGGTTGTACTGACGTATTTGTCTTGTTCCAAGTCCATATGCTGTACTTCTGGGAGATCAATATTAAACAGTCAGGCTTGGGAGTCAGACTGCCTGAGAGTCCATCTATATACTTTTACTGGCTGTGTGACCTTGGACAGGCTGCTCAACCTCTCTGAGACACCATTTCCGGATCTGTAAAATGGAGATTACAGTACCTTCCTTCCAGGGTTATCTGGAGGTAAAATGAGATACCATATGTAGTGCTAGATACTTTCATATAGAAGAGCTAATTCAAGTCCTCAAAACATCACAGGGCATCATGGGTACTATCATCCCCCTTCACAGATGCGAAAACTGAGACTCAGAAAAGGTGAAATGACTGGTCAGAGGTCACACTGACATGCGTAGAGGTGGCACTCAAGCCCAAGTGTGTCTGATTTTAAAGGCTGGGTGAGCGTTCATTGGCTATCTCCCCGCATCGGACCACGAGCCTACTGAAAGCTGATAGTTCACTAGGACCTTCTTTGTCCTCCCCTGAACTGAGCTCTGTCACTGGCACGCGGCAGGAGCGCAATGCATAAACATTTATCGATTACCCACGTCAGCCCAGAGTCTCCAGCCACACCATGCTTGCTCAGCCTCCCTGAACCTCCCAGCCTCCTCACAAACAAAAACCCTGTCCTTTCTCCCAGCCTTTGTACGACTTCTTCCCTCTATTGAGAACACCCTTTCCCCTGGAAAAGGAGACCCCAGGCCAAATTTCCCCTGCTCTTCAAGGACCTTCTCTGTCCCTCCAGGCACAGCAAGGCTCCCAGGAGAACAGCCCAGAACTTCAGTAGTGTGTGGATTGTACCACCGCCCCCCCCACCCCGGCACCGGGATCCCCACCAGGCAGAGCTGAGGTGGGCAGAGGCTCTCTCCCTGCAGCTGGGCCCAGGGAGCACTGAGCAGCAGCACGATGAGTCCTTAGTGGGGGTGGGAGAGACGCTGGGGAGAGGAGGGGGGACACAGGAGATGGGGTAAAGAGGGAGGGAGGGGTGAGGAGAAGGGGGGATGGAGGAGGAAAAGAGGAAGGAAGGAGGGAGGGCAGGAGGAAAGAAGGGAAGAAGGAATGGAGGGAGAAAGGGAGAAAGGGAAGGAGGACGGGATGGAGGAAGGGGAGCAAGACTAAGGGAGGGAGACAGCCAGCTGCTCTACTCCTGGCAGTCACTTTACGGGGGCCTCTTTCCTCAGCCCAGAGGAGGCCCCCCGGCCAGCTGGGCAGGCGGCAGCGTGCACCCCTCGATGCCAGCCACCGGGCCCTCACCACGCTTCCTCCCCCACCAGCCCTCTCCTGCACCCGAGGCGAGGCAAGCACCGCCTGACTCTGGATTCTCTCCGAGTCTGCAATTTTCTTCCCGTGCTGGGGCAGCAGTCTCGGGGAGCCGCACACCTGCCACGCCTGTGCTGACACACAGCTTTTCAGAAAAGAAGAGAAAACGAGCCTGGATAATGCGGTGGGCTGGGAACGGGGGTCCTGGCATTGCACAAATGGTGGCCCCCACGGAGGACTCGGGGGTTCTTCTCCCACTAGCCCCCATCCACCCTCATTTCTCCCCCGGCTCCTCCGGCACATGGGAGCAGGTGAAGATGCCAAGGGCATGGGTGCTGGCGGGAACAGACCAACAGAACGAGGGGTGCCCAGGAAAGAAGCCCTCAGCCCCCTGCCAGTGACCAATGTCAGGGCAGCCCCTTTTCTCCACCCCTGCAAACAAACCCTCCAGAAATCTGTACACACACACACACACACACACACACACACACACAAAATGGCAAACAAAGATCAGCAGCACTAGAGCAATTTGACAAAATAAAATGCCCTTTTAAGAGCATTCTATTAGCCTGCTGGTCCCTCTGTGGATGATTTATTTGGGTTTTGTTTCTGCTAAAACAAAGTTGGTGTCATATCTTCCTTGAAGAGATGAGAGAAAGCTTAGTTCCAGCAGCTCTGGGGGGAAAAAAGGAGAATGTACAAGTCTCCAGCCAGCATGCCACGCCAGACCTTCAAACCTCAACCCCAATCAACAAGGATGAGAGAGTAACAAGGAACCATGGCAGCCTTTACTTACGGAGCTGTTAGAACCTGCCTGGCCTCTGAGCCAGAGGCTTCAGTCACTGATGCTCCCACAATCCCAGCAGGACGCTGTTATTCTCATTTCACAGAGGGCCACTCAGAGAAGTGAAGTAACCCATTCAAGGTCACACAGCGGGTAAGGGGTGACTCAGGATATAAACTCAGTCCGCACCCTGATTCTGACTGTTCTTGCCTTTTTCTCTTTTCCTCCGCAAGGAGCCCATTGGTGGGAATTGTCAAAGAGAAGTCTAGGGATAAGGGTGTAACAGGAGTGGGCATGAAGCTAGCAAATACTGCCTGTGGGACATGAGGTCAGGACCCACCGTGAAGTCAGAGGGAAGCAGGGCCCGTGGAGCAGACTTGGGGGCGGGGTGGTGGGGGCCAGCTCAGGCCTTCCCAGATGGAGACAGGGTCAGGAGAAGGGTGTGATGGCCACCTGGAACAGTCCTCTCAGATTTTCTTAGGGGGGCCACCCGAGAACCAATGGCAGTGTGACCTCAGCAGGGTCAGCAGCCGTGGCCCCCCGGGTAGGCCACCCTTCCCCCTGAGGCATGAAATCCTGGCTCCTTTGGGCTAAATTTCCTTTGAAATTGAAATGACAATTTTTTACATTGCACATATGTTGCCTTGGAAGGGGGAGTTATATTAACCCTGGAATAGAAATAAGTTTGGTTTCCTGTGTCATCTGTGATCTGTTGGTAATGACTGCCTGGAGCGGGGACCAGAAAGGGCCTCGGAGCTACAAGATCTGGGCGCCGCAAGATCAATTAGTGATGTCTGCCAGGGATGAGCAGAGAGTCATACATTGGCCAGCCCTGCCTCCGTCTGCTCTTGCCCATTATCTTATCAGAGGAAAGGAAGGAGACAGCACTCAGAGGAGAGGGAGGAGGAGGCTGTCTGTGGCCAGCCAGATCCACCCAGTGACTGAAAGGTGACTCCTGAGTCCCTGTGTCCTAGTGTCACTGGTGTCCCCAACATTCCCTTCATCGAATCTTTTGCTGTGTAAATTAGTCAGAATTCCTTTTCTCCTGCCAGAACCCAAATAAGAACTCTAGGGCGCTCCCTGCTTCCCTCCCCCCTTCAAGACACCATCCGCATGAGAACACAGGCAGCTGCACACAGGGGTCCTAGGAACGGTCTGTGGGAAGGGGGACCACTAAGGAACAAGGAACAATTTCGAATCTGCGGGATGCAATGGTTGCTGAGAGTATATTCGCTGCCTCTGGCCCCCGTCCCCCACTCTCATCTACCTTCGACTCCATTAACATGGAACATCTCCCTTCTCTTCCTCACGGGGCTTCCTGGGAAGTTCAGAGATCCCCCCCAAGCTGAGTATGTCACCAGCTTCTCTCTGCCCTCCCCCACACGGACCTGCCCAGGAGAGGTCCTCACCTGTCTCAACCATGAGGAGCTATGCAAGTTGCTGCCCACGGCAGAGAGCCGCCCACGTGTGAGATGCAGGCGGCCCCTTCCCTAGAAAGCAGAAGTACAACCACACTATTTCTAAATAGCGTCTTCCTGCCTGCCTGCCACACTAGCCTGTCACCTGATGGTAAATCAACATTATTATTATTACTGAGCATGGGGAAGGTGGCCCAGGTGTGACCCCCGTCCCAGAATCTCCTCTCTGCACGGGGTACCTGGTTGTACACTGCAGTCTCCCGCGGCACTTCCCATAATGCAGACGCCTGGGCCCCTTTCCCAGAGACCCCAAGTGGCAGGGAGGGAGAGGGACCTGGCAGCTGCCCGGGCGCTGCTACTGTGAAGTCACAACAGGGAGCCTCGGTCCCCACTGTCATTACCACTCAAAGTAAGAGGCCTGGGGCAGAGATGGCTGTGTGTTCACCAGAACCCACTTCCTCTACGTGGAAGGCATCCAGGTAGATGCTCTTCCCTGGTCCTGCTTGCGACTGGGCACAGCTGAGTAACGGAATTCTGGCCAATGGAATGTGAGTGGAAAAGACGTATACGTTCACCCCTGGTCCGTAGCAACCTCCCACGCGATGCTCTGTACCCTCTTTTCACTGTTTGCCAAGATCCCCAGAGATGGTGGAGCTACTGGGTGGGAGGCCCGGGCCCCTGCATCACCACAGGGAAAGCCACCTGCCAACACCCGGTTGGGCTTCACGGAAGAACCGAGTGTCTGTGCTGTTAAGTGATTGACATTTGGAAGGCTCTCGGTTACAGCATCTAGAATTACGTTAACTCATGTTAAGGTAATTTCCTGTCTGGAGTATGCCCTAGGAGATTGGGCCCAGAATTTCACTGGCTCAGTGGGAGATATTTGGTAATTCCTTGGATGTGGTAAGAGCCCACGCCTCCAGACCCTCATCCTAACACTCTGCTCCATTCATGGGAATTCAGACATGGAGCTTGAGGGCTGGTCTGCACACCGACATCCACCTGACTGAAGCACCTTTCAGGTGTTTTCTGAAGCTTCAGATCGCTCCCTACCCATGACCATCCAACCACAATGGCACTCCCCTGGCTCCCCAGACTCAAGTTCTTTCATGCCCCAGGGTCTTTACACTCACTGTTCCTTCCACTTAGGACACTCTTACCCACATTCTTCTCATGGCTGTCCTGTCATCCCTCAGGTCTCAGCTCAATGTCACCTCCTCAGAGAGGCCTCCTCTCCTACCTTGTCTCAGCTGGCACCCCACCCCCTTACCTCTAGGTCAGCCCCCTATTTATTTTCTTCAGGTCACTGATCTCAATTTCTAATCACACATTTATTTGTTTTCTTCCTCATAGCCTACCTCTCCCAATAGACTAAATGGTCCTCAAGGAGGGAGAGGAAAGGGAGAGATTTTTTCCTCTTGTGACAAGCACGGTTGCTGGGCTCAGAGTAAGGTGGTCCATACTATTTATTCAGTGAACAAATGAAGTCAGCCTAGGGATTCAGGCTTTGCAATGCCTGTTCCCAGTTCTGGAACTCCTGATGGAGTTCCAAGGTCAAGACCACAGCCAGCCCGCCACTGGAGAAGGCACCCACGGCCAGCAGCTGGGGTTTATACAGCAGAGGCAGAGCCAGGACCAGTGCAGTGCATATCTCTGGGGAATGAAGTTCACATCACCAATCAGGGGAAGGGTGCCCCCTGGGGCTATGCGGGGCACAGCCTATGTAACCACACGGGGGCCAGGCTGTCATGCAGTGCTCTGGAAACCTTTGTTCAACCCTTTCCTCAAATAAAATCTTACATGAAAACCAACACATAAAGGTGGAGCTGCTTCTGCTGAAGGAGAATAGTCTGCAAAGCCTGCCCTAGTGACCTTCAGAGCCCTGGAGGGTGAGGAGAACAGGAAAAATGGGCACCGTGGACAGGGCACACAGCCTGTGGTGGTGACAGCATCTTATCTCCCTGCAAGCTGAACTGGGTTTCTGAAGACCCTAAGAGGACACCACCCCTGCCTTGGGCACAAGGCAGGAAGCCTGAACTCCTTCTCCAACCACTCCCAGACCTGATGCACCCAGACCTCTCCTCCCCTCCCCAAGCCAGCATCTCCACCCAGAGGGCAAATGTCTGGGTCTACTTTGCTCGCTCTTACCCCCACTGGATCTTAGAGAGGAGAGAATTTGCATGAAGCTACTGTGAATAAAGGGGAATGTCTCACGGGACAACAAAATACTAAATCCACAGTTCTTTACATCATCACCACCATCATTACCACCATTATCACCATCATCAACCACCATTATCACCATCATCAACCACCATTATCACTATCATCAACTATCATCATCACCATCATCACCACCATCACAACCATCATCACCACCATCACCATCACCACCATCACCACCATCATCACCATCACCATCATCACCATCATCACCATCACCATCACCGTCACCACCATCACCACCATCACCATCATCACCATCACCATCATCACCATCACCATCACCGCCAACATCATCACCATCACCGTCACCACCATCACCATCATCACCATCATCACCATCACTGTCACCACCATCACCATCACCACCATCACCATCACCACCATCACCACCATCACCATCATCACCAACATCATCATTTTTATTATCATCACTATCATCCTCGTTTCTGCAGCTGGTGCAAATTTCTTTCTCCATAAGTTCTATTTTGGGGCATTTGATCTTTGTAGAATACTTTACCTATTTCCCTTTTGCTCTAACATCTTCCCTGCAACATAGAAGATATTCATATTTGTGTACCATTGTCATCCCTCTATTCTTAAAAGAATTCTGCTTAATTCTGAGATCATATCCTTTCCCAGTTTTTGCTATTAAAATATCCTTTCTTTTATGAACTGATAATGATAACGATGATAGTTGTTTTACAAATGTCTTCACTTAGAAAAGACATGATCAACTATGTCAATCTCCCATGGGTGTTCTGTTTGCTTGTTTAATTCTACTGGTCTGTTAAAAGTATAAGTCTGGAAACCAAGACTCTACTGTCTTTTGATGTCCCCCATACCACAATATGGTATTTGAGTGTCACCAAAGAATATAAGCAATAGGGGATCCCAGAGACAGAGCTGATACCTGCTTAGGATGCCCGATGAAAGGAAATAACATTGAAGGTGGCTTCAGAGCAGACTGGAACAGAGCTCTCTGTGCAGTTGCTCAGCCACAAGCTACCTGTAAGGAGCCGGAGTTCCTATGAAACCGCAGGCCAGCCCAGCCCTCTCCTCCCCAGGGCCCCACTGCCTCAGGACCTTTCTCTTCTTGGCCCTCCCACAGAACAAGGGTCCAGCCCATCTCACCCACCTCTGTCCACACCCTGGAAAGCCCCGTGCCATGACAGGTATGTGATTAGCACTGGGTAACTCAGCAGGCAGAACCAGTTCATGTTCCCTGGATGAGTGATACACCGAATCTAAGAATGGGAGGAAGAGACAGAGGGCATAGGATTCTGTGTCTCCTGCTAAAAACTCCGGAGCGGAGCCAGAAGGGTTACCTGGTCATTGCAAGCCCCACTGGGCTGAAAGCAATGAACTATGAACCATACCATAGCATGGTATGAGGTGGCAAACAGGTGTTGGAGGTCCTGGCACCTGCTTCAGGATGCTCGGGGACAGGAGCTGACATCTGAGTCCAGGCCCCGAGGGTTCCGTAGAAGCATGTCCAGGTAAGAAAGGAGTTCTAGGAAGAGGGAACAACCTTGGCAGTGGCCTAGAGACATAAAGAGGCATGTGGAGCTGGTGTCCCACTGGTGGACAGGCTAGGGCGGCCACCAGGGACGATGCTCAGGCCAGGTGCTCCTGGTCACCACCCAAGTGAAGTGTGCAGAAAGGAGGGACTAACCCTATGAAATGGGTATGGATGCACAAAAAGGTTAAAGGACCTACCCAAGACTTCATGATCAGCAACGGAAGAGCCAGGATTTGAACCCAGACTCTGGCGGTCCCACGCTTGACCCCCAAGAATCATACCGGCTAATAACAGGGGTGGTTCTAGACTTTGAGCCACCATTACCATAAGTGCTACAGTGGACTGAGCCCAGGGGGTCACGGAAATACAGAGGAGAGGCTCCGGGGTCAGTCAAATCTCTGCCATGTTGATGCCGTGTGACAAAGAGCCCCACATGTCGGGGGCACACAACAACACTCACACGTCTGTGGTCAGCACGGTTGGCTTCGCTCCTGACTACAGGCTACCTTCAGGTCCACTCCATGTGGCTCTCATTCCGTGCCTAACTGGAGCGTTCTCTTCTCTCAGCAAATAGAAGATGCAGGCGAGGGTTAAGCCGAATAATAGTTACCACCATCCCGAAGCTCCACTCCACCTGTAGTGCCCAAGGCCCCCTTCCCCACTCCTAGTGCTCTCTCTGCTCAGTGCCCCCCGCCACAGCCACCCAATTCCTCCCAATATGCTCCATGCTCCATAAAGATGCCTACACCCTCCACCCAGATCACCCCTTCTCCTTGCCCCTCCCGTGGACCCTGCCCTCCTGCCTAAACTAAAACCGTGCCCTGAAGGCACCCTCAGCAGAAATCACTGCCCAATGGGCTGGCTCTGCTAAACCAAATCCCGGGTCCAGCTGAGAGACACAAGAAAACAGTTTTCTGCATCGCACAGCACCCGACGTTGTCTCCAGCATCCCAAACTCTGACCCCGCACATCCTGACCCTGGTTCCCGGGCCCCAAGGGTCAGTCCCTCCCAGAATGAAGGCTCCAGGACAGGGGAGGGGATGCAGAGAGCCC
This sequence comes from Ursus americanus, assembly GCF_024610735.1. Taxonomy (NCBI): domain Eukaryota; kingdom Metazoa; phylum Chordata; class Mammalia; order Carnivora; family Ursidae; genus Ursus; species Ursus americanus. The sequence continues at coordinate 20,053,455 of NC_142148.1, forward strand.
AGAAGCCACTTGAGAAAATATCAGGTGGGGAAACTTCTTCTCGATCTGGGCACAATGGGAGGAGGGGACGGCGGAGGAAGGGACCCGCTGGCTTCCCGCGTTCTTAATTTGAGGCTCCAAAAGAGAGAAATAATAGCAGCGATAACCATCCCGGGCTGCAGCCGCAGCATTTCCCGCCCGTGCAGGCGGCCGCGAAAGTGCTGACGGGGGCGGCTGACGAGCTGTGTGCATTGTAATTCACACCACAACGGCATCTCCCGGCCTCATGGATTTCTCATTGAAAAATTATGTGATGTCTTTTTGGAAACCCAATACTGAGTTATTGATATCGTGACGGCGGCAGGCTCACCACTGCCAGCTTATTAGCTTTATACTTTCTGAAGGACTTTTTTCCCCCTCTAATTTTCAACTCCGCTTTTCCCTTTTCAGTTTAAATTGGATCACTGTGCTTGAGTGAGCGTCTGTGAGTGTGTGCCTAGGGAGTGGGTATTCTGCGTACCTGGGAGTCGGTGCCCTTAGAAGCATGGCAAGATGTGCGTGTCTATTTGTGTGTTTCTCTGCCCGCATAAGCGAGAGCGTCTAGCCGGGTGTGCACACATCTCTACATGCTTAGCTGGGGCGGGGCGGGGGGCTTCCAACCCTGCATGTGGGCCCGCGGGCAATGTGTGCCTGGTGCGTGCACCTGCATGTGTGCTAGCCATGTGTATATTGGTGCGTCTGCGAGTGTAGTTGCAGGCGTGTGTACGGGTGTGTGTGGAGGTATATACGTAAGGACGGAGGTGCTGTGTGGGTAGGTATATGTGGGGGGAGGTATGAAGACATATCCTCACACCTGAGTGGCCACACGTGTATTTGTTGCAGGTGCGTGTGCAGGTGTGTGTCTAGGGATACATACAGGTGTAGGCGTACACAGGTGTATGTGTAGGTGTGTCTTTTCTTCTGTGTAGCCATGTAAGGGTGGGTGTGTCTGTATGTCTGTTTTCATATGTATGTGGATCTGTTTTTTTTTTTTTTTTTAAGATTTTATTCATTTGAGAGCAAGACAGACAGAGCACAAGCAGGGGGAGCAGCCGGGGGAGAGGGAGAAACAGACTCCCCGCTGAGCTGGGAGCCCAACGTGGAGCTCAATTCCAGGACCCTGACATCATGACCTGAGCCAAAGGCAGATGCTTAACCATCTGAGCCACCCAGGCATCCCTCTGTGGATCCGTTTTCACATGCGTGTTCATCTATGTACACCTATGTGTCTTTGGGTCTATGCGTGTGTTTGTGAGAGGCAGACCTGCCGTGTTGTTGAGAACCCGGGTTCTAGGGTCACAAAGCCTAGGGACCAATACTAGATTCGCCTCTTGCTTTGTGCGACCGTGGACACTTTCCCTAACCTCCCTAGGACTCCACTCCTGCTCGGCTCAGGGAGGATAACGCAGCCTTACCGAACAGCGCTGGCAGGAGGATTAAGTGGGCGGAAGTGCACAACACGTGCAGCACAGCCCTGTGAGAGCTCAGGCCACGTCAGTCATCGCGCCGTGACTCTCGGTGTGTGTCAGAGGGGGCGGCCCCACACCAAGAAGTGGGAAGTCCTGTCACGAGCTCTGACCTGCTGGAGATCCAGGCTGCTCTCTGAATCAGTTTCGTGCCTGGTACCTCCATGCAGGGCCTTCGTACAGACACCTCTGTGGAGCTGACAGCCTCCGTTCACTCTGAACCACACCCTGGGTGTTGGACACGCGCCTGGCCTGTGCAGGGGTGCAAAGGTGAGTCAGGCAGTGTGCAGCCGCTCGGGAGCTTAAGCCAAGAAGAGCATGGTGGGCGAAATATCTAGAATGAAATATACAGGGTGCCAAGGGGCTCTGAGGTTCCACGGAAGCAACTTCACCCCACAGTAGGAGTGGAATACCTTCGTAGAAGCGTTGACTCTCCAGGTGGGCTTCAGGGAGTGAAAAGGATTTCCACAGAAACCCTAGGAGCCCAGGGAGAAGGAGGGGCCTGTGTGTCCCCCTCAAAGCCCTCTCTGGTCCTTGAAGGTGAGCAGACACTGGGCGCTCGAGGGCGGGTGGTCAGCACCCCAACTCTGGGAGCTTGGTGAGGGTACGTCTGAGTTTCAAGATTTATGTGGTCCAGCGAGGAAGAAGGCTCACCCTACATGACTGATGATGGGCCCCTCATCAGTCCAGTGAGGAGCCCCTCCAATTAAACCCAGGAAAAGAAAGAGGGGTGGCATCCATCTAGCTGCACTCAGGGGCACAGAGTCTGCAAAACTTGGCGTCGACTGTATACTGATGGCACACCTCAATTCCCATTTCGAGTTCTCAACAGCCACGTGTGGCGAACGGCCACCATATTTGACAGCGCCATTCCAGCCTTCCAAAAACACAGAGGCCCATTTACTATGCTCACCTGGCAACTTCTCTAGGCAGCCCTAAAATGCCAAATTCCAATATGGGGTGTTGGCCATGCACGGGGGTGGTCACGGACCCAGCTGCCCTCCTGGATAGTAGGAACATATCTTTCCTTCCCTACTGCCAAGGCTGCAGCAGCCAGACAAGACCCAGATTTGGGCCTCAGCCCTGGGGCAGCTGGGTAGAGCCGCAGAATGTGTGGCTGAATGTCAAGGCCAGTGGCTGCATCCAGACAGATGCCTGGTAGGGAAGGGTAGGGAAGGGCAGGGGAGGGCAGGGGAGGGCAGGAGGGGAGAGCTGGCAGCCTGGACCAGACAGCAGCTGAGTCTTGAGCTTGAGATGGCATTTGCAGGGCTGGAGGAAGGAGGGAGAGGTGTGGGGAAGGGAGACACGAAGGAAGGTGTAAAACACCTACTCCCGGTTTCATACAGTTTTCTCACCTGCTCCTCCCGCATCTCTGTGAATCTGCTATTGGCAACTGAAGGCGGGTGCTGGGGGCTATGTGGGGTCTCACCATGACTGGAAGACACGGGCAGCATGGGACGGTGGGGACGCAGACGCACCCTGCCAGGCAACGGAAAGACAGATTCCCACTCTCGATGCCAACAGTGGGTACACCCTGTTGAGAAACACTTCGAGGGGTTAGCTCCCTTTTACAGAAGCGAGGCTCAAGGCTCCACAAGGTCAGGTGAGCTCTAGGCACAGGTAGATGTTCAATAAACAGTTGTGGAGCTGATGAATAAAAATGACTTGGACACTTGACCCCTGGGACAACTCTGCACCCCATCCCTGGTTACCTCCCTGGGGACCCCAGCATCCAGAAGACACCTGGGCCTCTACACTCATGACCCTCATCCCCACTCCACAATTACAATAAACTCTATCTACGGTCTCCTCTCTCCTGCAAGGGTAAAGGGGATGGAGGGAAGAAGTTCTCAACTGGGAATCAGAAAACCTGAGCTCAAATCCCAGCTCCTTAGTTGGGTAGCCTTGGGAAAAACCATCTATCCTTCCATTCATGCCTTCATGCTTTCATTCATTCATTCATTCATTCATTCACTGCATACGCTCATGGGCTTAAGAGCAAGTGCTCTGGAGTGAGACAGCCCCAGTTCAGTCCCTGCTGTGCCACTTACTAGCTGAGTGAATTTGAGAAAGTGCTCTAACCGCTTTGGGCCAACATGTCCTCTCCCATAAGACAGGGAGACCTAGCTCCTCAATGCACTGGAACAAGGATTAAATGCAGTGCCTTTCGCCCAGGGTCCATCTGTCAGTCTCCAGTCAAAGGTTCTTGGGTGAGTGTCCACAGTATACTGTGGGCTAGGGATACAGCATGAATGAGACCAGAACAAACCCACCTCAAGGATCTGTCACTCTCGTGGGTGGTGGGACAACAAAATAGCCACCACAGTGCCCGACTGGTGATAGAAAGTCAGTACCTGCCCCCTCCTCCTGCCCCGATTATCTCCCAGCCACTCTGTGCATCACAGGACAGACCTCCATTGCTTGAAGCCCAAATCGGACCAATGGCAAGCAGAAATCAGGCTCTTTGACATGAACTTGAGAGAGATGTGTTGGGGCCAGGATGCCAACAGGATCCCAAACTCACAAGTACGGTCAACGCTTTGGGATGGACCCCAGACCACAGTCTGTCCACCGCCGCTCAGAACCCAGGGGGGACGGAGCCCCACAGAGCACCAGGACCCCCTTCTCCATCCCCCCACCAGGGTCTTAGCATCGGGGCTCACTTAGCAGGCAGGGGCAGCCAACACCCTCAAGGCTTCCAGAATCAGTGGCTGTTCTCACACGGTGGTAACATAACATAAACACCAATATGGCAAAAGAAAAATGTCCTTTTTCTTGGATTCCTGCTGATACCCCAGATGTGAGCGAGCGCGCGCACACACACACACCATTTTTCTTTTTTTGTCTTTCAAAGAAAGAGAAAGGCCCCAAGCATTCCATTCCAAACCCTTTCCACAAGAAAGGTGTTCTGTGCTGTGCCCCAGTAGGTCTGTGTGACTGAGTTAAAATGCATTCTTTTTTTTTTATTAGATGAATTGCATCATTAAATTACATTATAAAAGCTAAAAATGCACCATTAATTTTCAAAAACAATAGTAAATACATCTCATTTCTAATACATGATTCTGCATTTAATTTTTGCCCGGGGCCTTGCCTTTTTTTTTCCCAGTCTCACTGTCTCCCTTTATGCAGACTATATAAATGGAACTAAATTGCCAAAGAAATTTTTGCCAAATGTCCGTAATGTGAAAATAAATGAATTTCTAATTGGCTGTTGCAAAAAAGAAAAATTACTTTTTGATCTCAGCTCAGCCAAGCAAAAATCTACCTAGCCTGAGTAATAAGACGCAAGCATATTGCAGGCAACGAGCAGAGAGACAAAAGGCCAGCAAAGTGGCTCTCAGAATGCAATTTCTTCTCTCTCCTCCGGCCTCCTCCCAGCCCCCAGGAGCTCTGGGCCTTCACAGGGACCCTGGGACCCGGCCGGAGCGCCACTCAGCGGCAGGGTGAGAAGCTCCTCTGCTCCTTCGCTGGCTCGGCAACCCAGAGCAAGTTACCTGCCCTCTCTCAACCTCCAGTTCCTCAATCATCACGTCTATCTTCCGTGGGCTTGTCTGGAGGTGTCATGGGTTGAATTGTGCACCCCTCCCCCAGCCAAATCCCTGTGGTAAAGCCCTAGCCCCCCAGTATCTCAGAATGTGACGGTGTTTGGAGACAGGGTCTCCAAAGAGGTGGTCAAGTTTACATGAGGACACCAGGGTGGGTCCGAAGCCAACAGCACAGCATCCTCAGAGGAAGGACCCAGACAGGCACAGAGGGAAGACGGCGTGAACAGACCCAGAGAGAAGGCGACCATCTACCCGCCAAGCAGAGAGACCCTTCCCTCACGGCCTCAGAAGGAACCGACCCTGCCAACCTCTTGATTTTGGACTCCAGACTGGGAGAAAATGAGTTTCTGCGATTGAAGGCACTCCCTCTGTGGTCCTTGGTTACAGCAGCCCCAGGAGACAATTGCCGGGGGTTCAGGACGGCGAATGTTGCAGACACACAGCCACAAGCGCAGCCACTGGTCACCCCAGGGCCCTCCCAGCCTGGCCCCGAAAGGAGGAGCGGGGACGGGGCTGAGGTTCCCAAGCATGCCCTCCTCAACAGATGGCTTTGCCTTTGTCCCCAGAACCGCACGTCTCGGGAGCCAGACTCCCCCTTGGCTACATGCTGCCCCCTCTCGGGACCTTCTCCCATCTCACAGCTGAGCCCCACGCCTGACCACATTGCTCCCCTGCCGGGGTCACGTCCTCACTGGAGCCTGAAGCCTAAGCCCCTTGCAGTTGAGGCTTTGGCGACCCGGCCCAGCCGCTCTCCTCCACCCGCCCTCCTGCGTAATACTGTGGCGGGACCAGTATTGAGAAATTCATCTTTGGCATGATCCCTCTTTTCTTTCTCTCTCTCTCTCTCTCTCTCTCTCTTCTTTCTTCCCTCCTTCCTTCCATCTGCCCCCCCTTCCTTCCTTCCTTCTTGCCTTCCTCTTTCTCCTTCTGTGCATTTTGAGCCTGTACCCAGAGCCTTTTGTATGTCCCCGGGATTTTGAGCCTGAGATTTTGAGCCTGGGATTTTGTAGTCCTTGCCCATTGTCGCCCTGGCTTTGACAACAAGCTCAGAGCCATTGGAGAGGTGACCCTAGCCTGGGAGAGAAGAGGGAGTCTCCTCCCAGGCTATGAGGGGGAACTGGGGATGAGGACTCATCACAGCCGCCACCCGCCATAAACCACCAAGGGGACAGCTGGGTCATTCACTGAGCAAGACCCTAGACCCCATGATGAGACCCAACTTGGACACCGATGGGAATCCCCCGTGGGAGAAAGTCATGGGGCTTCAGGGACCTCTGTAAGCCCAGACCAGGAGGACATCCGCTGAGGTGGCTGTGCAGAGAGGAGATCTGAAGGACTGCCCCCTGGATTTTGGTAGGACCCCAGAAGGGCAGGGCCTGGGTTCTAACTGAGATTGAATTTCCTGCCAGTTCAGGGGGCCATGGGGTAAGGATTAGAGTCAGAATTCATTGATTTAAAGAAAAGATTTAACTGGATATCTTCTCCTCCTCTGAGTTTCTGCCACGAGCTTCAAAAAACACATCCCTCTAGGGCCAACCCCAACTGTTCCTCATTCCCTGAACACACAGTTGGTTCTTCCACTCTGCACGGGAGTTCTCTCTGCCTGGAATATGTCCTTTCTCCCTGGTTCCACTTGAAGAACTCCTATTCACCCACGAAGCCCCATCTCCCGTGTCCTCTCTTCTGTGAATGCTTCTCTAGCTGCCCCAGGCTGGGCCAGCCACTCTCCAGACTTCCCAAGGAGATTGTAAAAGGTAGGGTTGAGTTCAAGGTACTCAGTTATTCTGCCTTTCCAGTATGAATTCAAGGATCAGCAATATTCCCCACTTCTACTCCCTCGTCTTTCCCTTCTCTGCCTTCCCAGGCACAGTCATAAAACCCAACCTATTTATACTTTCAGGGAGAAAAAAAAAAAAGACAGGCAAGCTGGACACTGCTGTCATACTCACTTCAGAGAGGAGGAAACCGAGGGTCAGAGAGGTGAAAGGACTTGGCCCGGATGGCACAGCTGGGAGGTGGTGAGCTCAGACTCAGACCCGGGCCATCTGGCCCCAGAGCCCATGCTTGAGACACTTGCACTGCCTCTCTGGAAAATGCCACCATCACACGTGTGTGCGGACAGATCACCCAAGAGTTTTCACCTATGAGGTGGGAGGAGAGCGGGGCGGGGCGGGGGGGGAGGACCAGACAGCACCTGAAAGGGCAGAAGCCACAGAACAGCTCCTGCTCTCAGCCAGAAGTCTGGGGTCCAAACTCCTCTCCAAGGAAGCCCCACCTGGGAGGGGCTCAGAGCACAGGATTCAGGGGTGGGGGGGGTGTCTGTCAGGAACAATACTGCAGGCAGTGGCTCAGAGTTCCCAGGGGCAGATCTGACCAGGGCTGGGCTGGAGAGCAGGATGAGATCTGTAATCAGCAGGCAGGGGACCTACACATGGGGACAAGTCCACAGACCCCTTCCAGCCAGGATGGGCTTGAGGAAGAGTCTAGAAAGGCCGAGTCCCTACCACACGCCTCAGGACTGTTACACCCTCATCCCTGCACTGGGGGGACACCACAGGAAGAGCAAGTGGCGTCTGCAACAGTGAACTTCCATGTACATGTACGAGAACTTTGGATTCCTTCAGAGGGGCCTCTTAGCAGGGCCAGCCCTGAGGGCTCGAGGAGGAGCAGAGCAGAGAAGCAGAGAGACAGACCCGATGGTCCTAAGGCTCCATCCCAATCCGTAGGGCCCGGCTCCCTGCAGCATCGCCTTCCGTCCGGGAGCTCTGTTGTGAGTTCTCTGTCACTTACAATCACTGAGTTCTGTCCATCCCTCCATGCTTGAGTTTCACAGATGCCCTGCTCTAATCCTTGGCCTCCTGGCAACCCCCCATTCCTCAAGCTGACTTGAGGGGTCCATTACTTGCAACACAAGAGCTTCGGGTCAGACAGATCCCAGACCACCCCTTCCTCAGAGCTCCGACCCCGGTCCTGAAAGAGGCTGTCCGCTGACCTTGAGGACCCAGAACGACTCCAGATTTTGAGCCACCAACCAGGCAGTTTGCAAAAATCATCTCTTTTTCTCTTTAGTGTGCATATTAATTACCCTGAAACAGGTGCAAAATCAGCCTCGTTTATTATTTCTTTGAGCCCATAATGGCAGTTGCTGCGAATAAATCCCGTTAACCCAGGGAAAGGATTTATGGCCCCAAATTTACACCAGCCGTTTAATCATAGCACCTTTGCGCAGACAGACTTTCTCGAGAACAATTTGCCCCACAATTTGTCAGTGGGAAAATGGCCTCATATAAACGTTTGGAGGAAATAAATGCTAATCCAAAGCTCAGTCTTTCATTCTCCTAATTGCCCAGGGAATATAAAGGAGACAAACTTATTTACTCACAGCAGGAAGTGAGCTGTAATAAAGCATCACCATTGTGGGCTAAAATCAGTCCCTGACAGGGAGGGGAGGGGGCCTGGGGATTTACACAGCGGGGGCGGGGGGAGTGGGTGGGTGAGGCCACTGGACAGTGAGACAGCCCAGTGCCTCAAAGCCTCCCCTGCATTTTAAAGAGGTAAACCTCTTAAAGCTGAGTTGACTGGAGGCAGATCAATGGCTGGGCTGACATATTGGTCCCTCCTTCAGCCCACCCTGGGCCTCCCTAACCCCCAAGTTGGCTGTAGAAAGGGTTCTGGAGAAAAGGGGCAGGTTAGGCCCCCAAGGTTACCCTGGGACAAAGAAGAGGTAGAAGGTAAGACCATCAGGTGCTTATGAACAGACACTGTGGTGAAGGACAGACCCAGGAGAGTTTGCTGGGGAAGAAAGGGCTCACACCTCTACCTCATTTTTCCTGGGATACACAATGGTCAGAAGGGACAGCCCTCTCTGATCTCTCTCCTCTGCGGGAGCTCAGGGCCCCTGTTTCAGGGTGAGAAAGACTCCCTCTGACCCCATGGCATCATAGCTAGGACTGCTGAGAAGTCCTCCTACAACATAGGATGTGAACCACATATAGGGTGCCATTCTCATGTATTAGTGTGAATGATGCCATCTGGAGTTGTGCAGTGTACAACCTGTGCAACTGTTCAGATACTGTCTTGGGACGAAATATTTAAGAAATGTCTCATTTGTTCTCCTCTCCATCCCCTCCTGTCCTTCCCCGGGCATGAAGTTACCTTCCCAAAGGGCTAAGGACATGAATGCCAGAGTCCCACCTCCAGACTTACACTCTTCCTATCCAGCCTCTAGACTTCTTTCCTTTGTCCTGACCCCATCCCCACTCTCCCAACTCTGATCCAATCATATTGTTGCAGATCATCTTCAGAATGGCAGAGAGTGACCAGATTTGAATTCAACACAGCCACTAACCAGCTGTGTGGCCATGGGCCACTTACTCAACCTTTCTGAGCTTCCACTTCCCCCTCTGTAAAAAGAGAATTATGATATCACCCAGGGTTGCCATGAGAGTAGAGATAATGAATGTTAAGTGCCCTAGCATGTCACAATGCTCACTGGATGGTTATTACTCCGTAGGCAGGGATGAGGGGTCCCTGGGGACCTCTCCACACTCTGCATCAGCAAGGAAGGTGAACAATTCCTAGAGAATAGAAGGACTGTCTCGCAAGAAACCAGACATTGCAAAAGGCAATGAAAGGCTGGGATGAAGATCTTGGTCACTCCGAACAGCAGTGCTCTGGCCCAGGGGAGAAGCCACATCTTCTGAGATGTCGCTCAAGACAAAACAAAAGACCCCTGGGCAATGATGAGCCAGGACCAGGATGGGGGGAGTTAGCTCTGTACTGAGGCGCCCGGAACAGTTTCACGAAGCTCAGACATGGCCAGGGCTGTGGGTGATGGGAGGCTGCCTCCCTCAAGAACCTACGAGGTGCCAAGTACTTCAGTGCTTCTCGTCACAATGGTCAGCAGAGTCATGAGTTTTATTTCTGTCTTTCCCACGAGACAATCATCACCATAAGACCACAGACTTTGTGTCTTGTTCATCACTACATCCCTAATACTTAGCAAAGTGCATGACCTATGACCTATAGCAGGTCTTTGATAAACATCTGCCAAATGAATGAACAAACCCTCTGGGGTAGGGTGTCTTTATTACCATTTGACAGAAATGGCTCAGAGAGGTTAAGTGACTTGTCTAAAGTCACACAGCTATAGAGGGAAGAGAAAGGGGAAATCCTTTATAAGCACCTGTACTGTGTCAGGCATTGCATGGGGTGCTTTCCCTACATCACCCCAATTGCTCTTCACAGCAGCCCCATGAGTAAGACACTCTTGTCCGCATTTCATAAAAAGCAAACTCTGCAGGGAGGTTTTAAGTGGCCAGCCCAAGGTTGCACAACTAGCCCTAGGGCCTTGTGAAAAGCCAACCCCCATTATTCTGTTTCACTCCTCATTACTCTGGCTCCCCATAAAAACTACTCAGGACAACACAATGTGATGTTTTAGTGACAGGAGGGCAAGAAGCTCCTGAGGAAGTGGGAGGCCAGGGCTGGGGTTAAGCCGTGCCAGTGATGGATGGCAGACACCAGCTTGGGAGCGGCTGTGCCTCCTGCTTGACAGAGAGCCATCTTCCTGCTGCAGGGGGGAGAAGGGATGCTAGGGGGAGGCAACTTATGGCCCAGATGGCAGGAAGTGCAGATGACAGTACCCGAGGTCATAGAAGAATTGCTCCAAGCCCAGGAGAAGTGCCCTCCAGGAGATGCTGTGCTCTCCACTAACCACAGGCCAGGGAGGAAAGCATCTAACCCTGGGCTTGATTCTGGATTGGGTTATTGGATAATTTTTTCCCTTGGCTTTTAACTTCTTAAATTACACAAATAATACATAGATACACTCTATTTCAAAAAACAAACGCAGAGATAAATAGAGTAAAAAGATAAAACTCCCTCTCGCCCCAAGCACAATCTCACCCCTCCCCAGAGTTAAACCCTTCCTTTCCGTTTGGTGTGTTTCCTACCAGACTTTTCTCTCTCTTTTGTTCCAGTGATATACACGCACAAGTGCACGTGCGGGCGCACACACACGTACACACGCACATACACATAAATCTATGTAGCCACAGGAAAAGATATGCTATTGTTTTGTGTGCTTATATTTTGACACAGATGAAATCTTACTTCAAGTTGCCATTCAGCAGACTTGCTTTCACAACCTAACGGTATGTCTTGGAGATATTTCCATCCATCCTGATGGAATAGAGCCTTCCCATTGCTCCAGCCGATCTCAGGCACTGTGCAGCGTGGATGTACCATTGCTGATGGAGCCCACCCCTCAATGACAGCACTGTGAATTGTCTCTAATATTTCACTACACCCTAGAATTCACCAACATCACTTCCACCACATTCTGTGACTCCGAGCAGGTCAAGAGGCCAGCGGAGAGTAACAGTGTAGAGTGACCACACAGGAAAATGGACTCTGTTTCTCCACGAGAGGGACAGCCCAACACTGTGTCCATGATCTCAATTTATCAATAGTCCACTCCCTGCCACAATGACTTCCATTCCTCCTGTATTCAAAATATGCTCATTCTTCCAAAAAAATGTCATCCCCCTGTGGCTTCATGCTCAGGCTTGGTGTCCACGGTCTCACCCACTTGTCTGAGTCAGCACAGGCTGTGTAACAAAATACCATAACCTGGCTGCCTTAAGCAACAGAGGCTTGTTGTCTCATAGTTCTAAAGGCTGGAATTCTGAGATCAGGGCACCAGCACCGTCAGGTTCTGGAGAGGGCTCTCTTCCCAGCTTACGGACAGCCACCTCCTTGCTGTGGCCTCAGGTGGCCTGAGCTCAGTGAACACACATGGAAAGAAGGAGGGGTTTTTCCCTCTTCCTCTTCCTAGGAGGCTATCGATCCTATCAGATTAGGAGTGACCTTTATGCCCTCCTTTCACCTGAATTATCTCCTAAAGGCTCCATCTCTAAGTACAGTCACATTGGGGGTTAGGGCTTCCCCATATGAATCTGGGGAGGCAGGATTCAGTCCACAGAACTTCTGAACCAGAGTCACGGGTAGATGAGGCTTATGAGGTGCAGTTCCTCCTGCCCCCAACCAAGGGGGCGGGACATCCACAGTAGACACTCCCAATCAAAAAGGGGAGGAAGAGACTTTGGTTCATAACAGTACTACAGTCTAACCAGGCACGTGTTCCCAATTCCCTCTGCCTCTGGGGGCAGAGAACAGCCCCTGATTAGGGGCCAGTTCGGCTCCCTGAGAGTAATTCCCTAGTCCAAAAGAAGGATGATAAAGAGGAGAATCAAGAGTTCTCTGTGGCCCTTGGCTTTCCTCTCTGAACTCTTGAGTCTCCCCCTCTTTATCCTTCTTCTTCCTCCAGAAGTGGCTGGCATTAGCAGCAGAATAGTTTTCTCAGCCTGCTTCATATTCATAGAAAACCTGGGGACTCAGAGGGCTATTTTCACCTTGAACAACTACGGGCCCTTTAAGTTCAAGCTTGCCATGTTTTCACTGATAAAATTCTCTTGAAAACTTTATGGGTTTCCTATGTAGCTACCGAGGTTCACTCCCATTGAGACAGTTTCTCTCCCCTTCTCGCTCACCTTCCCTCCAGCTCTTTCTCTCTTGCTTTCCCTCTCTCCTTTCCTCTCCTTTGGGGCCATTTTGTGTCACCAAGAGGATTTATCAGTACCACCTTAAATCTTTCAAAACACCTTAACAAGAGGTATTATAGCCACATCACTGATTCTTTTTTTTGAAGATTTTACTTATTTATTTATTTATTTATTTATTTATTTATTAGAGAGAGTGTGAGCACAGCGGGAGGAGCAGAGAGGGACAAGCAGACTCCGCGTTGAGTGCAGAGCCCAATGCGGGGCTCCATCCCGCAACCCTGAGACCATGATGTGAGCAGAAACCAGGAGTCAGATGTCTAACCGACTGAGCTACCCAGGCACCCGGGTCTCTATCTTTAGGGCAGGTCTCATCTCACTTGAATTTTTTACTGGCTGGAGAGACCAGAGAGAAGAGCTAGTTTTGTTTTTCAACACCAGCAAGTCTTTGACCTCCTATATTTCTCTAAGATCTGCTCACAAACCAAGTTGCTCCTTACTGAGCTCATGTCCCTCTTCTCACGTTATCAGATCCAGCTAGGAACAGACAAGCAACCCTCCGTGGTCTTCACACTCTGCCCAGAGACGATCTTAGGTAGACCCAAAGTGCACAAGTACGTTTTCTATCTTCCAAGCTGCCATAGGCAGCAGATATGCCAGTTGTCCCCCGCCCCCCAACGTAACACAAGCTGTCCTTCCTCCAGCCTCCGACAGCCCCTCACCAACCCCGCAGTGTCTGCCCACCATGCAGCCCCTAAGCCAAGGCCAAATGGTTCGGGTGTTTGTTACAGCAATACTCTGTTCCTGTACCAACTTCTGCACCAGTCATCTAATGCTCTGTGACCAGTCATCTCAGAACTGAGTGGTCTAAAATAATAATGACTTATTATTTCTCACAACTCTACAGTTTGACAGATTCCCTTGCTGGTGGTCTTGTCTGGGATGATAGACTCTGTAACAACCTTGACAGCCTGGAGCTCTAAGCCTTGTCATCAGTCTACCAATGTGCCCAGGGATGTAAGCTCGGCCCTTGGGACTAAACAGAGCACAAAAAGGAAAAAAAGACAAGTGCTAGAAGTTTCCTCATTGGTGCAGTAAGAACCACTGGAGATAATGGGATCTGACATCGGGAGATTCATTAACAGAGGGATTCATCAACAGAGGTATAAAGCAAGGAGGTGACAGTTGGCTCTATACTGCCCTTGTCTCACCTAGAACTTGGATTCCAAACTTTAAGAGGTACTTGACCAGACCTGAGTATACTAAGGACACAGCCATACACTGAGAGGAGAGACAATGTTATCCAGGGAGGATCAAATGGCAGAGACTGGTTTGGAGCAGTTCAACCAGGAGAGGAGAGGACTGAGGGGATAAGATCCCATTGCTCTGGACCTTAGCTGCTTTTTTTGGAACTAGTGGGTTAGTTATTTTGCTTTAAGCTAGAATGCACGCAGGCCAGGCTCTGTGCTTTGTACCTGTATCTTTTTATTTAATCCTTATAGCGAGTTGTGTGTCAGCGTTCTGCAAAGAAACAGAACCACAAGGATATGTGTATATATATGGAAATTTATTGGGAGGAACTGGCTCACACAATTATGGAGACCGAGAAATCCCACAATCCACAATCTGCAAACTGGGGGCAGTGGCATAATTCAATCCGAGTCTGAAGGCCTGAGGGCCAGGGGGGCTGATGGTGTGAACCCCAGTCCAAGGACAGGAGAAAATGAGGTAGGATATCCTAGCTTGGACAGTGAGGCTGGAAGAAAAGAGGTAAATTCCTTTCTCTACCTGTTGTTCTATTCAGGCCCTCAACGGACTGGATGATGCCCCCCTACATTGGGGAGGGCCCTCTGCTTCACTCAGTCCACCCGTTCAGGTGCAAACCTCATCTGGAGACATCCTCATAGACACACCCAGAAGCATGTTTAACCTGGGCCCCCGGGGGCCAATGAAGTCAACATAAAATTAACCCCCACACAAGCCCAGGGGATTGAAACTCTGTCCTTTTTCATTTTAAGGGTGAAAAGACTCAGGCACAATGTCTTTTTGGTTTGGGTTCCCCCCAAGGAGACCCTGAAACAGGATCCAAGTGCAAGACTGACATGGGAGGTGATCCCTAGAAACACAACGCATGAGGGAGGAGGTGAAGAAGAGAAGGAAAGGAAAGCAGGAAAGAGAATTACCCAGCAGGTCACAGTGTGGGCAACTGACTCTCAACACGCCAGAGAGACGCACCCACCCTGACACTGGGGGGCTTAGGGGGCCGGGAAGCTGGGGAGCCAGGGGACTGGTCCTCCAACCATCTGCCATCGGCCGAGCGCTGCTCTAGGAACATTGAGGGTTCACTACCTTTTTTTTTAAGATTTTATTTATTAATTTTTAGAGACAGAGCTCGAGAGAGCATGAGCAGGGGGCGCGAGGCAGAGAGAGAGGGAGAGAGAGAATCTCAAGTAGGCTCCAGCATGGAGCCTGATGCGGGGCTCGATCTCACGACCCCCGAGATCATGACCTGAGCGGAAACCAAGAGTCAGAGGCTTCACCGACGGAGCCACCCACACGCCCCAAGGGTCCTCTACTTTTGACTTCCTCTGCACCCTGATCACCCCAAGGCCAGGAAAATGCCCACAGGCAGCGTCAGGTGTTTGCAGAAAGCAGCCTTTGACCTACAAAGGTGCGTATGATCAGGACAGGGGCCAGCAGCGTCTACTGCCAAGAAGCGGCTTGCACGCATCTACCGGCTAGGGTGGGACTGAGAAGGATTTGAATCTGGCTCGGTCAGCCTCCCAAGCACTCCATCTGGCCCACGCTCTTGGGGTATGGAGGTTTCTAGTCCGGGGTGGAGGAGGGCTGGGAGCCACCAGGACCAGGGCTGACCCTCGGGGGGAGACCGCAGTTTGAGAAGTGAGGTCAGAGCATCTCGTTCAGAGCTAGCTCGGGGAAGCCGGGTTCCCAGGGGGCATCCACAGTGAGGGCCAGAGACTTGCATTGAACAGACAGAAGGACAACCCCGTCCTCCCGGTCCGTGGAGGATGCTGGCCATTGCCAGGCCCCAGGTGGCTGCACCTGTCTGGTGTCATCTGCACAGGGGCTCTGAAGACGGACAGTCGCCCTCATCTTGCAGGTAAGGACACTGAAGCTCAGCGAGCCGGTCCAGACTCACAAAGCCGGTAAGCGCCAGAGCTGGAGAGTGAACCCTTTCTTTCATACTGGGAGCCCCTCCAGAGTGCTGTTGTGAGGCCCGGGAATACAGCAGTGAACAGAACCGACAACTCCCTGCCCTCGCGTAGTCCACAGTCCAGTGAGGGAGACAGACCATAGCGAGTAAGTAAATGGGGTATCCGACGGTGACTGGTACTAAAATAGTAATAAGGCGGGGTAAGGGTAATAGTGTGTGGCTCGGGCACAGAGCCTTGCTGTTGGACAAGGAGTGCCCGGGGAAGGCCTCTCTGACACCCGGCCCGCAGGAAGGGAGAGCACTGAGCGGGGATCCGGGAAAGGGCCATGTGGCTTGGGGTACAGCCGGGGCAAAGGCCTAGAGGCCTTTGAGGAAGAACAAGCAAGTCAGTTGGGCATGAGCAGGGGGCACTGGTGGGGGGCAAGGGCAGAGAGGAGACGGGGGAGGTAAGAGGGATCCCGAGGGTCCCAAAGGCAGATCTTGCGGCGACCTGACTTACCCTGGATGAGCCAGGTAGGGGCAATGATCTGACCGCCAGCTTCGCAGGCCTCCTCTGCAGCTCCCCCCCTGTGGGCAGGGTCCTCTTGACCAGGGCTCAGGGGAGCCAGGCCAGGGCAGGAAAGAATGCCCACCTCCTTCCCCAGGCCCCCTGGGCTCCCAGCCCCTTGCGGCTCTCTCTCCACACTCCAGCCCATCGGCCACCCTCCCTTCTCCTCCTCCCTGGAGCCACTCACTTCCCAAGACAAACGGCAGCTTCTTCCTGCCCATCCATCACTGCTCCCGGGCCCATCCATTAGCGGCCGCTCCCCCATCCTGCCCCCAGCCCCACCGTCCTTGCTCAGGGACGGGGTCTATTGATCAGAGGCCCATCTGCCGCTTGTCACATCCTGGCAGCCCTGACAGCAGGAGACAGAGCTGTTGCTGGCTGGGCCAGCCTGAGGCCAAGGGAGAGAGGAAACTGCCCCACCCCCAGGACTGGGGGCTAAGGCCAGGGCCCAGCGGGGAGGGGGGGCTGGAGGCTCAGGGTAAGCCCTCCCCAGCCAGACGCTGTTATCCCGAGTCCGCCAGGCCAAAGTGGAAAGTGACCTCCTAGGGACAGACTTCCAGAGGCGCCCATGCCCCTTTCCACACCTGGGTCTGCCCCAGCCTGGGTGTGCAAGCCAGGAGGGAGCCGAACAACACATTGAGAGCCCTCCCCTCCCAAATCCAGCTCTTCCCAGACTTCTCCGCCTGCCTTAAAGGGCCAGCCCAGACCTGAACATGGTACACTGACCCACCTTCAGATTCCTGCCAGAAGCCTCCTGGACCCCACGGGCCCTCTCGCGAGCTGCCTGGGTCACCTCGCTAGGTGACCAAGCAGAGTGACCTGTAGGGACCTCCTGCGTTCTGGCTTCTGGCTGGATTCAGACTACAGGAGACACTGGCAGGAGAGCTAGAGGCAGGAGGAGAGAGGATAGGGTATTTATTCCCTGGCCCCTGCCCTGAAGGATCCCAGCAGGTAAACATGGGTCCACCCACGGC
This sequence comes from Ursus americanus, assembly GCF_024610735.1. NCBI lineage: Eukaryota > Metazoa > Chordata > Mammalia > Carnivora > Ursidae > Ursus > Ursus americanus. The sequence continues at coordinate 20,070,745 of NC_142148.1, forward strand.
CCTGGCTCCGCTAAGGAGCCCTCTCCACCTAGCCCCCCTGGACAACCACTCCCCTTCACCCCTCCCGTGCAGGTGGCTCCCTCGGCCCGCCTGCCTGAGTGCAAATGGCCCCTTCATTATAGTGCTCTCAGTTAACTGCTTTGAAAGTGCGTCAGGTTCCTGGGTTCCTGCGCTTCACTGTCTCCTAACCCCAAACCCCGGGGTGCATCGTGGACACTCCCCTCCCTCAACCTCTACCCCGACCCCACCACTCTTCTCCCCATACCTCCATCACCCATCTGTCCCCTTCTCAAGGCTGCCCCCCAAGTTCCAGCATCCCCCCGTGTCCCCACACAGCCCCCACACTCCGCTATCACTCCATCTGACTGTGCCAGCCCCTCTGCTACCACATTGCCTGACTCCCCATCACCCACACAGCAAGTGCCCCTTCTCACCCCCATGGGGAGACCTCCTCCATGGGGCCCATGCGACTCCACCCTCCTCTCGAGCACCTCCTCTTTTAAGATGCCCCCATGTTCTCCTGCTTCGGGGCCTTTGCTCATGATAATGCACTCCACTTGGAACGCCTTTCCCACCTTTCCGCATGTATAAAAGTATACCTGCTCTCATTAGAAAATGAGCTGCCAAGGAAGAAAAGGAGACTTTGCCAGGGGAGGAGAGGAAAGTCCCCTTGGGAACGGAAGGGAGTGCTGCTGGGGGAGGCAGCAGGGCCCTCCCTTCCCCTGACCACTGCGGGCTCCTGCACCTGCATCCACACCTGTGGATGGGCCAGTGTGACCCCCAGGCTCCCCAGGCTCCCGGCTTCCTCTCCCTGAGCCCAGCCTCCCAGCCCCTCCCTCCCAGAGCTGTTCCTTGAGCAAACTACAACAGCCACTGCCCTTCCCTTCACACCCTATGTCCCTTGGCTTCAGGTCCACTCCCAGACCCAGGTCCCGCCCATCTCTCCAGTCTCACCTTCCACATGGGGAGTCTGTGAGACCAACAGGTCATGCCCTCTGGGAGCCCACACCCTCCTCCCAGACCATGTTCCAGGTATCTGCGCCCCAGAATTCTCTGCCCAAGTGGCGTCAAGCTCACTGCCACGATCTACACGGGTCTCTCTCCCAGATCCATCCTCAAGACAGACATGCGACGGGGCTGGGGGGCGGCCCCAGAACAGCAGTCTGGGAGTGTGGACAGAGGTCAGATTTGGGGCTGGGGCATCCACACGCATGCAAACAACACTCTTCACTGTGTAATGTTTGTACTCTTGCCCCAGGCCCTACGGGGTGAGTCTGCCCAGGGTCATAGGTTGGGGTCAGCCTCCCCCTTGCCCCCAAAGCTGCTTGCAAGCTCTACCACTCCTCCATCAACATGCAAAGGTCCCCCCACCCTTGTGGTCCTTCACCCGTCTCTGTCACCAGGGCCAGCTATGTACTTGGCAGAGCCCAGTGGCAACTGAAAATGTGGGACCCCTTGTTCAAAAAGCAAGAAAAATGTGACACTAAAAGTACTAAAGTAGAAAACTTTTTCCTTGCTTCCATGGGCTCTCCGTCTCCACCAGTGGTGGTGCTGGGCTTCGCTATTCAATCTCGTACTCCTGCGGGCACAGGGACCCTGGCGAGGCACGTGCAGACCCTCACACACACCTGCACAGCCCACCAGCCACCACGGGCATCGTCCTGCCAGTCGCCGGACCCAGGCACATGCCCTGCTGGGGTGGGGAGCTCAGTCCCCCCTTCTCACAGGCCTGCTGTCTTTGCCCACCCTGGAAATACTGTTGGAGGATATTATTATTATTATTATTACTGCTGGTGTTGTTTGCTGTAGCTCAGTGGTTTCCAACCAGGGGCGGTTCAGTCCCTCAAGTGACATTTGGCAAAGTCTGGAGACATTGCTGGTTGTCCTCCTGCAGGGAGGGGTGCTACCTAGTGAGTAGAGGCCATGGATGTTGCTTAACGGCCTAGTTTGCCAAAGATAGCCCTCCCCCCAACAAAGAATCATTAGGCCTAAAATGTCATTGGTGCAGAGGTTAAAATACTCTGCTAGAGTTCAAACTATTGAAACGTATGTAAACCGGCCCATCTACCAAAGCAGCTCCCACTCCTACAACTCCAGTTTCTACCACAAGGTGGCGCTTGAGTTAGCGCATCTCCATACTGGTGGCTAATTCTGAGCCTAAATTAACATAATTATTCTCCTCTGTTAATGCTTTTCTGTCAAAAGCCATGCCCGTAAAATAGCAAACTCTACTCAAAAATCTATATGGAGCTTTTTCTTCATACAGCATGTTACAGAGCACATCCACCAACATCCTCTCCTTTGTTCCTAAAAACATTTCCACTGCATAGGAATTATTAGTTCCATTTTACAGAGGAGGAAACGGAGGCTTACAGAAGCCGTTCTCTTCTCAAACTAAGTGCCCCCTAATGGTGGTTAGCTGGGACCTTCCTGGCCTTGGAATTTGGTTCTATTGGATTTGAAGCCCCAACAAATTCTAGAATCCAGAAACATCCCAGCCTTCGGGGGATTCACCCAGAGCTGACCCACCCCAGCTTCTCCCTGCCTTTGTGCCCTGCATTCATCCACCAGGGCTGCTGAAGGCTCATCACCTGAACCCGGTGGTCCCCAAAGGTGTCTGCACGTTCCAATACTCAGGGGAGCTTCAGAAAGTTTCGGTGCCTGTGTTCCATCCCAAGATTGTGAGTTCATCTGGAGTGTCTCAAAGATCCCCAAGTGATTCCAATGCACAGGTAAGCCTGGGAAACGCTGCTTTCACTGGCAGCCTTTGAAATAAATACCCTTCTTTTCAAGCATTTCACTATGTCATTAATTTTTCTGAATAGTTGAGGGGAAGGAGCAGGGGGTCTTCCTCGATCTCTGGGACCCACATGCTTACACCTGTTTCCACGGGCGGGCAGCTGGTCCGTCTCTGCCTCATGGTGCAGAAGTGTTCACCCCACACAGACTCAGCCTCTGTCACAGACATGCTTGTCAAGGAAGTTGCTCTTTCCACAAAACTCCTGCACTCTTTCCAAAAAGAATTCTGCACAGAATTTGCACAACAGAGGTTCTCAAACTTGGCTGTATGTGAGCACCACCTGGTTTTCACAAGACCTCGATGCCAGACCAACCCAGCAGAATCCCTAGGGATCGTCAAAGCCACTCCAGGTGATTCAAGGGAAGACCACATTTGAGAACCAGTGGCGGAGACGCGACTGTTCTAAGTGGGGCGCCTGGGCTAACAGCATCAGCATCGCCCAGGAGCTGCTTAGAAGAGCTACAGCTCGGGCCACACCCCACACCTACTGCATTTGGAGCTGCATTTTAACAAGGTATACATCAGAGTTCCAAAAGCACCGCTGTAGAACCGAGAATCAGTCAATGTTCGCACCTGGTACAACCTGCCCCCTTCGCCGCAGCCAGCCAGCCACCAACAGCCTCCACCAGTTCAAGTCCTCCACCTGTCGTCCTCACACCCCGACCCCCTCCTGGAAACATGCCGTTTGGGGACCAGCCATTCTTGGGAGCTCAGGGGAGGGGAGGCATGCCTTCCAAACCCACAGCATTTTCCAGCCACTTTATCTCAATCACTTATTCTCGCTCAGTTTGTCTAGAAATTTATGTCGAGTGTCTTCTATGTACCAAGCTCTGTGTTAGTTGCTGGACGTACCACGGAGATACACCTGTCCTCCAGGTGCTTACTTGCCCTTGGACATTCAGGCAAGACACAAGGGAGCCATCGAATCAACTGCTTAAAAATCACAAGTTCTGGGGACACCTGGGTGGCCCAGTCAGTTAAGTGTCTGCCTTCGGCTCAGGTCATGATCCCAGGGTCCTGGGATAGAGGCCCACACAGACGCCCTGCTCAGTGGGGAGTCTGCTTCTCCCTCTCCTTCTGCCTGCTGTTCCCCCTGCCTGTGCTCTCCTGCTCTCTGTCAAATAAATAAATAAAATCTTTAAAAAATAATTAAAATAAAATAAAAATCCCAGGTTCTGAGGAGTGAAGAGGAAGCGAGACTGGAAGAAAGAATAAAGTGGGGGAGCCCTCTTCACCACTGTTTGGTTTGGCCCAACTCAAATTGATTTTTGCTCAAATACACTCTTTAACAATTTTAAAGGAACAAAAGGGGCACTCACAGCCCCTGAGACAGCGGCCGGCAGGGGCCGCACTGGGTGAGCGAGGGGACCACGGAGCCCATCGGGAGCAGGAACCAGCCTATGGAGCACAGGGCAGGAGAACTGGAGGCAGAGGGCACCCCCACAGACACGAACACAAGTTCGTGTTCTGGAAACAGGAACAAGGCCAGTATGGTTGACACGGAGTGATCTAGGAGGCAGGGGACAAGAAGATTGGAAAGCCAGGCAAAGAACAAGGCCGAAAAAGTGAAGATTTTACCATCATTGCAAATGGAAGCCTCCTCAGGCTTCTGCATTTGGGGGAGCGTGGGGATTTCAGCAACGTCTCAGAAAGCTCCTTTTGGCTGCTGGGGAGTGAACGGGCTGAGCTGGAGGCAACCAATGTCTGGGGGACCAGAGACGGACTTTGAAGCCAGGCCACCTGGGCGCAGGTAGCCTTCTGGTGCCGATGCTGTCCCGTGTGCACGCACGCAAAGCCCAGCGGACCGTGGAGGACAAGGAGGAAACCACGTTTTCAGAGGCTTCGCGGAATATCTGCCATGTTTTTTAAATGCAACGCTAAACAAAGAAAATTGAAAAGGCTGACTCTTTGGAGGCTCTGTTTCTTACCGGAGACAGAGAGCCAGAAACAGCCCATTTGAAGGAGGAGCTCATTTACCTGCAAATAGCGGGGGCAAAACTGCTGCTTCAAAACCCTCCTGAAGGGTCTTTGTCTCCGGTGGCACCCTTCTCCCTCCCTGCAGAATCTCATCTCTGCCCTGCCTCCAGGCAAGGGCACAGGAAGCTCTAATAAGACGGGGCTGCGTTGGTCCAGGGGAACTCTAGCAGGGGCTCCGGCACATGGCAGCACACCCTTCCCGTAGAAGCCCACCCCCGACGGCGCCCCCTGAAGTTTCGTGGCTGGACACTGAGCCGCCGATAAGACATGGGTTCCAGTGGGAGAAGGGGACAGGGAAGCCAGGGCGACAAGCTTGACAACGGGATGGCACAGAGGGGAGAGTCACACCTTGAGATATAAAGAAAGATCTAAAGATCCATGTCTAAAGAAAGTGGACTGTGGGAGGGACTGGAGAGGCTAGCGGTTGGAGAGGGACGAGAGACAGACTTTCTTGACACTGGGTTGAGTCTTGAGAATGTCTAGATGCTGATGGGGAGGATCCCAGAGAATCCTCAATAAATCCAGAGGCATGAGAAAAGTTAGCATATCATCGGGACTTTTTTTTTTTTTTTTTTTTTTGACAAAAAGAGAGAGCATCAGCAGGGGGAGCAGCAGAGGGAGAGGGAAAAGCAGACTCCCCGCTGAGTAGGGAGCCCAACACAGGGCTCGATCCTAGGACCCTGGGATCATGACCTGAGCCAAAGGCAGACGCTTAACTGACTGAGCCACCCAGGTGCCCCTCATCACGACTTTAGTTTGTATTTCTCTGATGACTCGTTTACTAGTCAGTGCTGTCCAGAGAAATAGAACCAATAGGATATGGAGCTACATATAAAACAAGATTTACTATAAGGAACTGGCTCACATGATTATGGAGGCTGACAGGTCCCAAGATCTGCAGTCAGCAAGGTGGAGACCCAAGAGAGCCGGTGTAGTTCTAGTCTAAAGCCAGCAGGCTCAAGACCCAAGAAGAGCCGATATTTCGGTTTGAGTCCAAAGGCAGGGGGAAAAGACATTTCCCAGCTCAGAGGCTGTCAGGCAGAAGTTCTCACCTACTCACGAGAGGGTCAGCCTTTTCATTCCCTTTTTTTTTTTTAAGATTTTATTTATTTATTTGACAGAGAAAGAGACAGCCAGCGAGACAGGGAACATAGGCAGGGGGAGTGGTAGAGGAAGAAGCAGGCTCCCAGCGGAGAAGCCTGATATGGAGCTTGATCCCATAACGCCGGGATGACGCCCTGAGCCGAAGGCAGACGCTTAAGGAGTGCGCCACCCAGGCGCCCCAGCCTTTTCATTCTTTTCAGGCCTTTCAACTGATTGGATGAGGCCCACCCACATTGGGAAACACAATCTGCTTTACTCACTCTACCAATTCAAATCTTAATCTCATCCAGAAACACCCTCCCAGACACATTCCAGAATAATGTTTGACAATACCTGGGCAACCCCATGGCCCAATCAAATTGACATATAAAATTAACCATCACAACTAGTATGGTTGGAAATGTTCTCCTTTGCTTGAGAGGTACTTATATTTATTCTTCAATGAATTATACAGTTTTATCCTTTGCCCATTCTATTAAGTGCCAGTGATTTTCTTCATGCATTTATGGATGTTAACCTTTGCATCACATGTGTCAAAAAAGGTTTTGTCACTTTGACTTTTGACCTTTCCTTGGGGGCTATGTCTTGAAAATATAGGCAAGTAAACCTCTTCAAAGCTAAATCTGTCCATCATCTTTCTTGGCAGTTCTATTCAAGGTCAAGGATAAAACCCTCCTTGGCTAGAGATCAAATAATTCTCTTTTATATACTTTCTTCTAGACTTTTATTGTTTTATTTTTTACTTTCCACCAATTCAACCATCTAGTTTTTATTTTTTGGACTCTAGAATGAGATGAAGTTCTAAATTGACTATTTTCCAAATAACCAGATTTACAGGTAGCATTTACTGAATAATCCATCCCTCTTCTGCTGATATGTGACCCTTCATTTTTCACGGACCCAGTTCTTATTCGGGGCTATCTATTTCATTCCATTGATTTGTCCATCTAGTCTTATGCCAGTAACATACTGGTTTTATTATTGTAGCTTTATAATGCATTTTAATACGTGGTAAGGCCAGCCTTTTTTCCAAATCGATTTAGCTATTCTCATCTTGTCAGTTTTTTTTTTTTAACATGTGTTTTAGAACCCATTTTTATTTCTTTTTTCACTGGTCGTCACAGGGATGTGACTTTGACATTTGTGGGAGGGGGGAGGCAGGCTGTGCTCTGTGCGGACATCGCAAACATGCTCAGTGGCCCCGAGGGGGTCCCTAACATGACTGTTCTCCCCGGCGCTGAGGAGCTGGCGTGGGGCTCACACAGACTCAGAGGGAAATCCAGGCTGTTGGGGCAGAACCGTGTATTCCTTCCCTCCTACTACTTTGGCGTTTCTGCTAAATAAAAGTCCATTTTTATTCTTCGAGAAGCTGAGCAGGAAGATGTTTTACACCCCGGTTCTCACCCGTCATGATCTATGTTCCTTTTACAAACTTATCTCTGGGTTTTTGCTCAGTTTATAAGCTAGGGGCAATCTTTCTTCCCTAAAGCCTCCTTCCGCCACAGTCTGGAGGAACCTTGAGATTTCCTGCCGATGATTTAAAGGACTATAACACTCGCAGGCTAGATTTGTTTTAGTGTCCATAAAACTCAAAAATTTCATAAAACAATTGGTGAAAATAAAATTACCAAAAAATGATATAGTGCCAGCAGACTGTATAATAGTTACGGGAGAAATGGAGACCATGATTCACTGGGGGATAAAAATGACAACGTATTTATTGCAGTGCACTGACAAGAAACTAATTTGTCCCTTTTACTTTTGAGACAGGGCAAGAATTCCGATTTTTCTCTTCTTGCTCCGACTCTGACAGGGGAGCAGAAGGTGGTAGCAAATGGTTCTTGGCTTCAGGGGCTGTGTGTGTGTGTGTGTGTGTGTGTGCGTGTGTACCAAAATGAAGGGTTTCAATAAAAACAAAACAGTGTTTTTTGCCTAACCTTGGCCTAGGTCTCTTTGAGCCTCAAAAAAGTTTCCTTGACCTAAAATATATGTGTGAGTATATGTGTTAATGTGTATGTGTGTGTGTGTGTGTGTGTGTGTACGCATGTGTAGGTGAGTGTATTTGTGTAGTGTGTTGTATCTGGCCGTTATCAACAACAGTTTGAGAAGGGAGGTGGTAGGGGCGCCTGGATGGCACAGTCGTTAAGCGTCTGCCTTTGGCTCAGGGCGTGATCCCGGCGTTATGGGATCGAGCCCCGCATCAGGCTCCTCCGCTGGGAGCCTGCTTCTTCCTCTCCCACTCCCCCTGCTTGTGTTCCCTCTCTCGCTGGCTGTCTCTCTCTCTCTGTCAAATAAATAAATAAAATCTTTTTTAAAAAAAGAGAGAGAAGGGAGATAGTAGAAAAATGAATCTTGTTTTTACCAAGGAGATGTGTGCCCTAAAGAGAAAGGGGAAAAAGAAACATACCAGCAAAAATAAAAGTAAATGAAAACTTAAGCTCAGGGAAAGTGATTAAAATCAGATCAGCGGGTGTTTGAGGGTGAGGTGGTGGGTGGGAGATTGCACGAAGGGGTGGAGGAAACTTCCAGAATCATGGCAATGTCCTCTGTCTTGACTGGGATGAGGGTTACACAGTTGTATACATTTGTCAAAAATCATTGACCTATAAACATAAAATGTATGAGTTGAGGGGCGCCTGGGGGGCTCAGCTGGTTAAGCATCCAACTCTTGGTTTCGGCTCAAGTCATGGTCTCAAGGTGGTGAGATCGAGCCCCAGTTGGGCTCAGTGCTCAGCGGGGAGTCTGCTTGAGATTCTCTCTTCCTCTCCCTCTGCCCCCTCCCTGCCCTCTCTCAGGCACATGCAAGTTCTAAATAAATACATAAATAAATAAAATGTATGAATTTTATCTTATGTAAATTGTATCTCAATAAGGGTTTTTTTTTTTTTTTAAATCCTTAGACTGGAAGACAGGAAAAAAGGGAAGGGAGGTTCTTCCAACCTGATGGATAATGGTTAAACACACCATCTGACACATCGTGGAGCCCAGAGAGTGGTCCCTGAGGGAGGGAGAGGGACCAAACTTAACTCTCCCCAAAGACAGAGTTCACTGTTCAAATTAAGTAAGCTGTGGAGAGCGGCCTCTGGGAAGGTTTTATTATACCCACTTTACAGATGAGGCAGGTGAGGCTCAGAAAGTTCACCTGACTTGCCACAAGTCACACACCTGATAAGAGGCAGTGAAAGAAAGTGACCCAGACTCAGCTACGGGGCCCAAATCATCATCACAATGAAGGGGGGTAGCATTCGCTTACAGTGACTCTGCTGGGCTGATCAGAGCCTTTTCAGAACAGAAAGCACTAACAAAGATTTTGGCAGTGTATGGGGTGCAGGTGAGAGGGAACAGCCCATCGCAGGCCACCCCCTGCTCCCCTGAGTTGGCTCCTCACAGGAAGCCCACCCTCAGCACACTCCACTGGGATGCTGAGGAGACAGAATAAGGGGAACGTGGACAGAGGTGTGGGAGGGAGTGAGGGGACCAGAGGCACAGTGAAGCCGGCAAGAGCCACTCCGGTCCCTGCACGGAGTGGAGAGAAGAGGTGGGGGCAGGGACACGGGAGCACATCCCCACGAGCAGGGCCACGGCTGCAGAGATGAGCAGCCCCTCCAACCCTGGAAGCCAGAGCACGGGGAGCCCCAGAGTCACAGTTCATGGGGATCAGCCTTCCCTGATGCACGGAACAGCAGGGAGATGGATGACAGAGCTGGGGCGAAATGGGCCTTCCCTGGGTCCCTCAGCTCTCCACTTAGGTCTTGATGAAAATAAAGACTTTATTTAGGGGTAAGATACAGGCAGACCAGCCACACAACCGCACGAAGGCTGTTCTGGGCACAGAGGATGTCCTCCAGGGTTCCGACTCAGCCCCGCCCTCTCCAGCTCTCAGACCTAGCCTTACAGAGTCAGAGCTAACCTTCTTGGTACCTTCAGTGGTGAATCCTATGTGTCAACTTGACTGAGCCACAGAGTGCCCAGACACCTAGCCAAACAGTATTCTGGGTGTTTCTCGATGAAATTAACATTTGAACTGGTAAACTGAGTAGAGCTGATTGACCTCCCTAACGGGGGTGGGCCTCATCCAATCAGGTGAAGGCCTGAACAGAACAAAAAGACTGACCTTTCCCCATGTAAGAGAGAATTCTTCCTGACTGCTGGCCTCAGGACTGGGACAGCAGCTTTTTTCCTGCCTTCAGACTCGAACTGAAATATTTTCTCTTCCTGGGTCTTGAGGCTGCTGATCTTCAGACTGGAATGACACCATGGGCTGTCCTGGGGCTCCAGCTTACAGATTCACTCTGCAGATCTTGGAACCTGTCAGCCTCCATAACAGTGTGAACCGACTCCTTATAATAAATCTCTTTATATATTGTATGTATATATCATATGCAAATTAGCCATATATCTGCATCCCATCTCTACTTCTCTGGAGAGCCCTAATACAGTGCTCCTTGGTCATCAGCATGGGAACAGAGCTCAAAGATGTTAACACAAAATTTCCTACTCCAGACAACCAACCAAAGGAAGGTGTCAGGGCCAAACGTGAGGCTTTCTAAGTAGGCGAGCTTCTGATCATGGAAGTCAGGGACGCCAGCCGGGGGGCAGGGATGAGGTGGGGTCTGCCTGCCCACCTGCATTCCCCTTCGCAATGGCTCCAGCACCCCGATCTGATGCAACGTCATGTGATTTGAGCTGGGCTGACCCAGCGCACCCTCCATATGAGCACTGACACATGCCTAGCCAGGCAAAATGCACATTCTGCCTGACCCATGACTGGTCCACACCAACGAGAGTCAGTCCTGGGATAGTTGCTGGAACTACCATGAAAATTTGAAAATATTCTCAGCTCTGGGTTGCTGAACAGTGAAGGTGGAAGTCTAGCGCTGTAGGAGCCAGAGAGGAAAGGAGCAGAGAGGAAAGGAGCACTAAGTGGTGAAGCAGATTCTGATGCCGCTGGTCAAAGCCCTGGATCCAGCTCTTCCTGAAGGTGGACATATCTCTAGATATCTTAGTTATATAAGTCAACAAAATCCTGACAATAGAGAGTTCAAAGCTCGGGAGCAAAGCAAGAACCGGACTGAAGCAAAGGGTGGAAGTGAGGGGCACAGAGGAGGGGGGCAGTCCTGGGAGATGATCTGAATGAGTAGGGGCTGGGGGAGAAGGGTGGAACCTAGCCTGTCCCCCCAGAGTCTCAGGATGCCCAGCATCCAACATCCTAGAGAGAGAGTGTGCAGGGGATTCACGCGTCCACACTTCTCGAAAGCCGCCTCTCTGTAGCCAAGGCTCTGCCTGCCCTTCTGGAAGCTCTGTGCGCAGGTATCAACAGCTCTTGGGAGCCAGCCTCCCACCCCCAGACCAGGGACTAAAGCCACTACACTCGTTAGCCAAATGCCAGGCATGCTCGTCATACTCAGTGAACTTTGCAGAAGAGATGCCATCTCGTTAATTCCTCCGCACTGTCCCCTCCCCCAGCCCCCACAGGACTTCCTCCAGCTTGGCCAACTCAACTTCCCAGAATCCTGCACTTCTCCCCGTCCCCACTGCCTCTCCCTAGCACAAGCCTCTGTCCTCTTTCCCGGGACTATGTCAAGGACCTCCTAACCCGTCTCCCAGCTTCCACTCCGGCCCCTGGTCTCCTTCCCTGCCCCAGCTCCAGGGTGAGCTCTCTGAAATCAAACTGGAAATACGGTGTTTGCCTGTTATACACAGTCCCCTCCCCACTGCTCCCAGAGTGATGTTCGGCATCTCTAATCTGCCTTGACACTCCCAGCATGACCCAGTCCCCGCTGCTGCCCCAGCAGCACCTGTCACCATCCCCTTCCCACCACACCCCAGCACCCCACTGTTCTATTCTCTCTATTGTGGCTTTTTGTTCCATACACTTTTTACTCAAGTACAGCGTACATATGGAAAAGAGCAAAGCTACGTGGGGAGTTTCTAAAGTGACCCATCCATGAAAACAGCACCCGGATGTAAGGGGGAGGGCAGAACACTATCCGTACCCCAAGCCCCTCATATCCTCTTCCAGCCCTACCCCCCACCCTGAGAGTAAACGCATTCCCACTTTCCGGCCATAGGTGACAGCACCTGCTTTTAGAAGCTGACGCTGATGTATTTACGGCATAGCGCCTTCTGTGGCTGGCTTGTCTGGCTCAACGTTAAGTCCACGAGACTCGTCGTGTTGTGTGGACTTCACTTTCACTGCTGTGTAGCACTCCAGTGAATGAACAGGCCACAGTTCACCCATCCTGCTGTTGATAGACGTTAGGATTTTCTTCCGTCTGGGTTACAAAGCTGCTATGAACATCCACGCATGTCTGCGTTTTGACAGACAAAAGCATCTGTTTCTCGTGAGTCCCAGTCCTGGCACAGGAGCTGAGGCCGTCTTGGCCTGGAAAGGAAGCCCTCCCTTTGGACCTCCCAACGCGGGGTCCAGACAGTGTATCCTGAAGCTGGAGGAGGGGCGGGAATCCTCAGGTTCCCAGAGAGGAGCCTTCAGCCAGTGTGAGCCCCAGGAGCTCACTGGTGAGCTCACGAGGGAGGCGTCTGGCTGAGCCATGCCCTGATTTCACACCCACAGGAACTCAGCGATAGATGTTTGTGGACGTAAGCCTCCTAATCGGGGGGTCATTTTTTTGCACAGCAATAGATAACTAACTAGGAATCCTGGTATCCAGAGCTACCCATCCCACGTGTCCATGTGCAGTGCACACAGGCGCCACGTGCAGCTGTCCAAGGGCCCATACAGGCTTTTTATGTATCAGAAGGTGTGTTTCGCCACAACAAGGCTGTGTAACAAATCACGTTGACACACAGGACCTGAAACGACTATTCTTGCTCACAGGGCTATGGGTCCACAGTGCCCACTCATGCACCTGCGGCCAGCGGCCAGGAGGGTAGGGCAGCTCCGCTGGCCTGGGCTGGGCACTCCCATGGGTCTGCAGGGAAGATGGCTATAAGACGGTCCAGGATGGCCTCAGCTGGGGGAACTGGGTTCCTCTGCATCTGGCCTCCAGGGTTCCCTCTGCGTCCAGCAGCCCAGCTCAGGTTCGTGTGGGGACTGTCCTAAGACAGCCAGTGGAAGCTACCAGGCATCTGGAGGGCCAGGCTGAGGACAGGCTTGCTGCCCCTTCCGTGTCACTCTGTTGTCCACAGCAAGCCTCAAGTCTAGCCCGGTTCAAGGGGGTGGGGAAATACACTTGACCTTCTACTAGGAGAAACCGCAGAGTCACACGCGAAGGGCGTGCATTCCAGCCAAAGCGAAGGAGTGAGAACGTTTGTGCAACCTATCCCAGCTACCCAAAGGTGAGGTGTGCGAACCTATTCACCCCCTCAGTCCGCATCTCAGCGGTCTCTGGCTCAGCGGCAGCACCCTGACTTAGGGCCTGTGTTTGGGTTTTCCTAACAATGTATACAGTGTGCTCGCTTGCAGACAAGCATCCGGCCCTCAGCCTCGAGGACAAGCTGTGTGTGAAAGCAGAAGGTAGTCCGCGTACACACAGAGATGTACGGATTTGCTGGATGAAGCCGACGTTACACATGCCAATGGGCACACACAGGCAGGTTTTCCTGGCTTCGTCTGCAGCATGCACCCTCACAGGCTACCACACGAATGCACGCAAGCAGGCACGCCCAGCTTGGAAAGCATGGTAGGAAGGGTACACACACAACCAGACGTACACAGGTGTATGCACACAGCTTCATGAGCCATGCACACCGAGGCCACAATAACCACACACACCCCCACAGGCCTCACGGCTACAAGGGGTCTGCCAGGTCTGCACGCACCGTGCACACATTCCTGCACGAGTCCACATGCACATACACTCCTGGTGGGTGACTCCCGACCGGCGTGTAAACGCACAACAGATCCACACCACCAGATCCAAACTGTTGAATTTGTCTCCATTGGGCTGTTTTCTGCTTCCAGAAAGATGAATGTCCTCCTCTCAAAGATGAGCTGCCGACCCCACAAATCACTGCTCCTCGGCTCCTGTGCCCTCCCACCCCCCGACCCTCCCCCATTACTCATCCAAAGGGAAAATGCAAAGAGTAATAATAATTAGACAAGGACAAATCACTGGGCTGAGTTGGAGATGGTTCCACTCAATAAAGGGCCGTTTCCCCGGCAACCAGGGCAGGTGCTGGGAGGCAGTGGAGGGTTGGGGGGGGGGAGCCCGGGAGGCCCACAGGGGGCGGGTGTGGGGAGCTGCAGGCCAGGGCTCAGTCCCTGCGCATGTCCAGTACAAGTTTCGAGAACCCCAGCTCCAGGGGACCAGGCAAGTCCAACCCCAATCCCAGGCACACTCATAAATTTTTCTTTTGAAGCACACATGCAGTGAAAGAGAGATTGATGAAGGTCTGTCACATCTTATATTCGACATTAAATGGTGCAAATCTCATCATTTTTTTTCAAAAGCTTACCTTTTGCTTCCAAAGAGTTAACATTTTTAAGAAAAATATTTTAAACTATTACTATATGTGCTAGGTGCTTGTTTTTAAAAATGTAAATAATATGAAAGAATATAAAATAAAAAGTAAAGTCTCTCTCCTGTAAGCCCAGCTCTGCTCCCCTGAGACGGAGACCCTAGACCTTTCTACGGGCACGTACATCCTTCAGGGCAGGAGCACAGCCTACCCACACCTAGGATGTGCCGCACACTGTTCCAAGCACTTCCTGTCCATGAGCTCATTTAATACTCCCAATAACCCTACAAGGTAGATACCATTACACCCCTGTTTTTCAGAAAAGAAAGCTGAGGCACAGAGTCCAATGAGTAGCACAACCAGGATCCAAACCCAGGGCATCTGGCCCAGAATCCAGACTTTCATCTACGACACCCCACTGCCTCCTGTAATCCCTAAGACACTAAGCTCCATCCTGTTTTCTATCTTTGTGCAGACAATCCTTGCAAGGATAGAACTGTACTAACTGGAGGGTTAGGGCTCCATGGCTTGCTGGCTTGCTGAGGAGGAGGCAGGGGAGAGGGAGAGGGAGCTGCAACCTGGGGAGGGAGGGCCGGGGAATGCCCGGGATGGGACACTGACCGCCATCCCCAGGGGACCCAGGAAGAGGCCCGCGCCCTGGCTTGGCACAGAGGAGGCTGCCCATCTTCACATGACCATAGCGTTCGAGAATACTGGAAGAGCCCATCTTCCCATTTTGCTGTCCCACATCAGCCTTGGGGGGGGGCGGGTCTCGTACATTCCCAAGGGAGGATGGACAGCCCCCTGAAGGACTGGCTGGGGGCTGTGAACCAGTCCTGTGAGCTGGTTGTTGTCTGTTATGTCTCTCCCTCCCCTCCATTCCCCGCCCCCCTCAGCCCTGCTCTGCCCCAGGAAGCAGGATGACATCCTGAGCTCCCTCCCCAGGCCAGCAGGAGGCCCTGGCAGGAAACCACGGGGCAGCGGGGCAATCAGAAAGGGGTCCCCTCTCCAGCTCCTCCTCTGCCTCTCCTCCATCTTTCTGCTCCTTGCCCCCACCCCCAGTCCCCGCAGGCTCAAGAGGAGCAAGGACACACCCAACGGTGTGACCGCAGGTTCCCGGGGAGTAAAAACCTCACATGTGACAATGGTTTGAGACCACCCACAAAAGAGCCACAGCACAAAAACAGACATACGGTATAGCCATGGCATTGACATGTCACCGGGGCAAGGAGGGAGGAACTGGGGAAAACAAATGTCTCAAGTTTCCTTGCTGAGAAGGACTGCATTAGAGTTGCCGACACAAAACCATGAACTGGGTGGCTTTGAACAACTGAAGTGTCTCCTTTCTCAGTTCTGGAAGCCGGGAGTCTGGAAGCCAGGTGTCAGCAGGACCTCGCTGCTTCTGCCGGTTCTAAGGGAGACTCCTTCCTTGCCTCTCCTGGCATGCCTTAGCAGGGGGCCACATCCCCCCAGCCCCTGCTCCATTGTTCCCTGTGTCTTCATGTCCTTACAAGGGCACCGGTCACTGGATGAGGGCCCACCCCAAGCCAGTATGGCTTGTTATGGACTGAATGTTTGCGTCCCTCAGCAAGTCACACACAGAAGCCCAACCTTCAGTGTGAAGGTGTCAGGAAGCGAGGCCTCTGGAAAGTACTTAGGTCTAGCTTAGGTCAAGAGGGAATTACTGTCCTTATCAGAAAAGGAAGACCAAGTAATCTGTCCACGCCTCTCCGCAAGGAAAGGCCACGTGCATACACAGCCAGAAGGCTGCCATCTACAACCCAAGAAGCGGGTCCTCACCACACACCAAATCTGACAGCACCTTAATCTTGGACTTTTCACCTCTAGAACTTCGAGAAGCAAATGCCTGCTGTTTAACACCCCAAGTCTATGGTCTTTGGTTAGAGCAGCCCAAGTGACTAAGACAGATCTCACCTTAACTCCAGGACATCTGCAAGGACTCTGTTTCCAAATAAGGTCACACTCACAGGTCGGCTTGAACAGATGGGAGTGGGGAGGGGACACAAATCAACCTACGACGGGGCAGTGAGGAAAACCAGTTGAGAAGCGTGGCTCCTACCCACAGCTTCTGGGGGCGCCTACTTCCTCTCCGGTCTCCTGGCCGCATCAGCCTGTGTTGTGACAGCTGTCCTGTGGTCACTGGTGCCTGGCACATGGACAGCCCTTCCTGGTCCCTTTAATCCTGCCCACCTGCCTCTAAATAGTCTCTTCATTAGATTCTCTGAAATGAAACCCTGCTGCTCTTCTGAGCATTTGATGGACATCTCTTTCCTGCCAGGACCTTGCCTCATTTGATTCAATTCCAAAACCCAGCGGTGTGGGGCACTAGGAACGTTCGGGAACTGCGGGTCCGGCTGTAAATGGGTGCAACCACTTTGGAAAACAGTCTGGCTTTGCCTCGTCAAGTTGAAGATATGCAAGACGGTGTGATCCAGATGTCCTTTCCTGGAAACTTGCCCCAGAGAAGTGTGGTCTGTGTACTTCAGGAGACCTGTAATAAGAATGCTCCTGGCAGAACTGTTTGCAACTGCCCCAAACTGAAAAAAAAAAAACCCGTAAGCCCATCAAATGTAAAATGGTTCAATTATAGCCACTGTGTTGTTACGATTATAATATCATATAGCCAGACAATGAAATAACACTCAGCACAGAAAAAGAACCGGGACTACACACAAAAACATGGATGAACCCCCGAAAACACACAGTTAAATAAAGAAGACACAAAAGAATATATATGATGGAATTCCACAGACGTAAAATCCAAAACAGGCCAAACTCGATGATGTTCAAGGATACGTACTTAGGAGAGGAAAATCATAAAGAAAAGCAAGGATCCGACAAGATTTCTGACCGGTCCTCTCCACAAGGGTCAAGGTCATGAAGAACAAGGAAAGACTGAAGAACTGTCACAGACCAGAGGAGATGCGACAACTGAATGCAATGTTGGGTTCTAGGCTGGGTCCCAGAACCAAAGAAGAACATTAGTGGGGAAAGCGTTGAAATCCAAGTGACATCTATAGTTCAGTTGATGGCATTGTTCTGTCGTGATGACCTTCACTGAGTCCACGCACCCTGACCGTGGAAGATGTCTTCAGCAGAGGAAGCTGGGCAAGGGGTATGAAGGAAGTCTCAGTATTCTTTCTGCAATCATCTTGTCAATCTAAAATTATTGCCCAACCTTCGTGCCCTGTTGGTGGGCACGCAAACTGGTGCAGCCACTCTAGAAAACAGAACGGAGCTTCCTCAAGAAGTTAAAAATAAAACTACCCTATGACCCAGGAATCACACTCCTGCGTATTTACCCAAAGAATACAAAAATACTAATTCAAAGGGATATGTGCATCCTGATGTTTACAGCAGCGTTATCTACAATAGCTAAGATAATGGAAGCAGCCCCCATGTTCACCAATAATAAGCAGATAAGGAAAATGTGGTCTATATATACAATGGAATATTACTCAGCCATCAAAAAGAATGAAATCTTGCCATTTGCAGCAACATGGAGGGAGCTAGAGAGTGTTATGCTAAGTGAAAGAAGTCAAATATCATATGATTTCACTTACAGGTGGAATTTAAGAAACAAAGCAAACAAGTAAAGGGGGGAAGAAAAGAGAGAAAGGCAAACCAAGAAACAGATGCTAACCTATACAGAACTGATGGTTCCAGAGGGGAGGTGGATGGGGGGCTGTGGGAAATGGGGGATGGGGATTAAGAAGCGCACTTGTGATGAGCACCGAGTATCCTATGAAAGTGCTGAATCACTACACTGCACACCTGGAACTCATATTATACTATATGTTAACTAACCTGGAATTTAAATAAAAGCTTACGAAAACCAAAAATATGTTCCCCCCAAAAGATTTTTTTTTAAGCAATGACGATTACTATAACACTAAGCATAACAGTTACCTCTTGGAGGAATTGACTCAAGAGAAGAACGTGGGGTGTTAGCAAGGTTTGATTTCCTGCCCCCGGGTGTTGGGGTCCCTGGGTCTTGGGTCCCCGGGTATTTGCTTTAGATGTCTGCTTTACCCTGGACATTTACATATTAAAGGCACTTTTCTGTATATTAGCTATTGCTTGTGACTTTTTTTAATGTTAAAAAAAAAAAACACCGAAGGTTACCATGTCCTGCAGAGACAGGAGAATAGAAGCCCCCCAGCTCACGAAAGAGGAAGGAGCATCGGCGCGGTAAATAAAACCTTTGTCCGGTAGAGAGAGGGCAGGGAGGAGAGCAGGAGGGAGTTAATGCCACCTTCACCTCAAATACGGTGCAAGATCCTCCGGGTGTTTCTGCACAAGCAGGCTCCCGAGACCCCGCCTCATGCGCATCTTCCATGTGGACACCTGCTCAGAACCAGGCTCCCTCCTTCTCCTTCTGAGCGCAGCTAAACCATGATTCAGCCCCCCAACCCCTGGTGGACATGCAGGCTGTCCCCAGTGGCTCACAGGCACAGGCCAGGCTGCATCCCGCGTCCTCACCAACCGCCCTGTACAAGACCTCGGCAGAACTTTCCAGAGACTCCGTTCCCCAAGTGGAACATCTGATCGGGCTCAGAAAGCTGTTGTCAAGTATGAATCAAGATGGGATTTTTTCTGCCCTGGTATTTTTTGGTTTGTTTTGTTTTACTTATTTTTATTGTGAAATATGTATAATGTAACACGTGGCATTTTGACCGCTTCTTGGTATATAAGTCAGTGGCATTTAGGACGTTGGGGTTGTGCCACCATCACCAATAGCCAGCTCCACATGGAACTCTGTACCCATTAAGCAGTAATGCCCCATTCCACTCTCCCAACCCCAACCTCTCGTCCACCTTATGTCTCTGTGATTTTGCCTCTTCTAGATATTTCATAACAGTGGAACACAAAGGACAAATGTCATGTCAGCCCTGTTGCTTTTTGCCCTGGAGGGTTCTCCCCATTCAGGCACCAGCCTGCCCCCAGAGGTGAGTGGAGCAGAACAGAACAGAGCGGGAAATTCTGGCTTTTCAGTTGAAGATGTAAGATTCGGAAGAGTGTATGCTGAGGGAGCTGCTCTTCCTGCAAAGAGGGAATTAAAACCAGGAACACTTGGAGGAGTCGGGGAGATGGAAAGTAAGAAGCTGATGCTGAAGGCCTCCAGGAGAAGGTTTCACGTGGCACCTGCACAGGGTTCGTGCTAAAGATGGGACGGGGAACCAGCACCGGTACCTGGGATGAGACTGCGGATCTGACAGCGGAGATGACCTGGACCCACTTGCCATCTGCACCCCCCATCATGCCCGCAGCAATGGCAGAGGGAGACACACAGCCTAAGGCCGCAACATTCTCACTGCTCTGAATGTCTCTGTGCTTCTGAGAAGGCCAGAGACGTGAGCTGAGACACCATAAGAGGGTCTCAGCTTCATGTGGCAATGAGCAAATGCAGCCAACAAACCCAGGGCAGGCCCACAGGATCTCCCTGGGTAGCATCCTGGGGGTGAGGGCTCACAATCCAGCACGGACCCAGCAAGGACCCAGTACATAAGCACCCACCACCCCCGAGTACCAAGCACCCCCAGGAAGAAGGAGGCAAGAAGAGGAATTTTAATTGGCTGAGAAGGCCCTCGAGTGGTAAGTTTATCTTGAATTAGTTAGATTTCATTACCTGCCAGATGGTGAAAGGGCATGTGTATTTGGAAGGCAGCAGGAGGTACTGAGACAGAAACCAAATTCAATTACAAAATAACAAAAACTTGCATTTCCTGCCCAACTGAGTTTTGAAGACTAAGAATCCCAAACCACCGCTCACATCTTACATCTCAACGGCGTTTCCAAACCACTCTCCATAACAGCTCTGCCCATGCACATTCCCTTAATGAACACACAAGTGTGCTGCTTTCCCACACCCATGCCAACATCACTGCCGATCCGAAAAGTACACTTAAAACAAAATTAAGTGCACTCCTTTCCAACAGAGCAGTCAGTTACACGCACCAGTCCAGGACATTACAAACTCTGCCAACACCAGCTCTTGGCACAGAATGGGAAGAGAATATCAAACCAGTGTTAATGAACTTGGAACCAAGTTCTTGGCTGGGAAAATATTGGGGCTCATTGAGAGATGTTGTCCCTTGGGGGTTTGTGAACATTATGTCCAAGGCAACATCCATACGGGAGACAACTTTATCAGAATAACCGAGAAGGGGCATTGTGGGATGGTCTATGAGGCTCATGGAGGACGGAGCCCTGCAGACCCTCCAGAGTCCAGGAGACACCCCTGCCCACCCAGCAACCAAGCTCAGCATCTTCCTCTGCCACAGACCCATTCTCTCCCAGCCCCACCTTCTCCATCTCTCAGGCCCCCAGACACAAACCTGGGCGTCTACTCTAGGTCCTCTGTCATCAATCAGACTTTTACTTCTTTGCACAAGTGCATATATTCTTAGGGCTGGGGGAGACCTCCAAGTTGTCAAGTTCAACTACATAATAGATGCTTAGACTCCCCCGTGGCCCCTGCAGTGTTGGAAAGCTCCTTCCTTCCCAACACAGCCCATTCCATCCTGAACCCCCTGGGTGTAGAAAGTCCTCATTCGCCATTAGGAGTTGGAAGCCGGGTATCTATAAGTTCCACATTTCTCCAGGAACACATACAGTGCAACTCCCTTTCACAGGCCAAGACTCATTTCCTCCAGAACAGCATCCTACCCCCACCCACATGGGCTTCCTAAGGCTGGCATAACAAATTATCCAAAATGCGATGGTTTAAAAACAAGAGAGAATCATTCTCTCACAGTTCTGGAGGCCAGTCTGATATCAAGGTGTCAGCAGGACTGGTTTCTTCCGGAGGGTCTGAGGGAGAATTTGTTCCATGCTTCTCCAAGCTTCTAGCGGCTGCCGGGAATCTTTCACGTTCCTTGGCTTGTGGCTGCATCACTACAACCTGGGCCACTGTCTTCATGTGCCCTTCTCCTCTGTGTTTCTCCTCCTCTGTTTTCCTCTTCTTATAAGGACACTAGCCGTGGGATTTAGAGCCCACCCAGCTGATCCAGAGTGATCTTATCTTGAGATCCCTACCTTTATTACATCTCCAAAGACCTTTTTCCCAAATAAGGTTATATATTCCTCAGTTCGGGATGCCATTAACAAAATAGTACAGACTGAGTAGCTTATAAACAATAGAAATGTCTTTCTCACAGTTCAGGAAGCTGGAAGCCCAAGATCAGGGTGCTAAGCAAAGTCACGTGAGGGCCCCCTTCCTGAGTTCACAGCCAGCGTCTTTTTGCTGTGTCCTCCCATGCTAGCAAGGGCTGGGGAGCTCTGTGCAGTTTCTTTTATAAGGGCACTGATCCCATTCAGGAGGGCTCTACCCGAATCACCTCGCAAGGGCCCCACCTCCTCATGCCATCACCTTTGGGGGTGAGGATTTCAACATGAACTGTGGGGGGATATAAACATTTAGACCATAGTGGATCACATTCACAAGTTCCAGGAGAACATATCTTTGGGGGCTCCATTGCTCAAGCCAATACATCCTCTCAGTTCTTTATTCTGCCCACAGACAGCCTATCTTCCTGCCTTGCTTCAGACGGCAAAATGTCAAGTCTGTTCTATTCCCTTTGTAATAAAAGTATGCCTACATGTATATATGTGTAGATACACACATATTTTTCACGAAGTTGTCATCATCTTGTTCTGAGTTTACAATCTATATTTACAGTTATATTTGGAAATCATGATTCAGTAGAAACATAAAAAAACAAAAACAAAACCAAATGTCTAAAAAAACAGGCAGAAAATGGTCTCCTTTCTTTATCTCTCTGTCTCTGTATACCCTGGCCTGAAGGAAGCCAAGACCTGAGACTCTGACCGAAGTCTGTTTTACCATTTTAGAATTCCATGAGAGTTGCCTGTGGAAAATGTAGTTAGACATGGTTGGCTTGTAGCCCTTCCCATTCCCAAACTCTTGACAAGTAAGGACAGATGAAAAGATCATAAATGTGAATACAGCATGTGACATATAAAACATAGTGCATGATACACACTGCTGTGTATAACGTATTTATATATAAAATTTTAGCTGGCGATCCATGCAGTGAAAATAAATAATAAATCATAAAGCCAGGTAAGGGGGTTGAGAATGAATTAGGTAAGGCAGGCAGGAGAGACGTCCTGAGAAGGTCACATCTGAACAGAGACCTAAAGGAGTCCAAGTGTGAGCCAAGGAAGCTCCGAGGGACAGCACGTCACACCCTCACACTGAGGGAACAGAAAGTGCAGAGGTCAAATTAGAATGTATCCAGCAATTAACTCGAGATGGTCTTTTAAATGCAGATTCCTGGTCCTGGTCCCTGCCACAGAGATTCCGGTTTAGTAAGTCTGGATGGGACCAGTTACCCCCACGTTCATCAGTACAGGTGGCCCAAGGACCATACTTGGAGAAAATATGGTTTTATATTTCTCCCATTGTTTAGATCCTCAATCATTCCCAATAAATCTGTTCTATGCTTTTATAAAACCCCAAGAGCTTCAGGGTTTAAGACCAACACACGCTAGTTAAAGTCAGCGACGGGAGCACAGAGCTCCTCCCAACACCTTCTTCTGCACCCACACGGCTGTCAGCAATACCCACAGAAGAGGGGACCCATCTGGGGGCTCTGGGATTCAGGTGCCGGGGGCGGGACAGGCTGTAACTGCTTGTGGGTGAAGGGTCTGAATGGTGTGCAGGTCAAACATTCTGCCCCTCACACGGGCGACCTGCTCTCTGAATTCAGGGCAAGATGCAAGGATGGGAAATGCCCCTTCCTCCAGATATAGGCTTGATGTACCTACCGGGTCCCCCGGCATCCACACCGTATTCCTCAAGGACTCTGAAATAACGATGGGGGCAGCAGCGGTAAATCCCAGGCCCACCCCTTATTGACCCCATGACTTAAACAAGCAATTACACCTCTGAGCTTCAAGGAACCCACCCAGAAAATGGAAATAAAAGTAATTCCCATCCCTGAGGGCTGAGGGCTAGTAGGAGAGGACACATGGAAAGCTCTTGGTATAATCTCTGAGCCACAAAGGCATCCCATAAAATGTAACCCTTACAATGTGAACGACTTCATTATTTAACCCAAATAAATCCGGTATGCCCATAAACCCAGTCTGTCTGGCAGCACATTTAACGAAACCCAGTCCGACACTCAGGAGCTTACTGGAGGTCATTCTACTCCTCCTCTGCTCGCATCCCTCAGAGGGGGTGAAAGGATGCCAAAGGCATTACCCAATTGCATCACTTCTTAATATGCCATTTTCACATCCTTTTATCCTTTAACTTCCCCCCCCCCCGGCAGCTCCCTTGGCACCTCTCCCCATCCCCCAATTCCCCTCTCTCAACTCCTGGCCAAAATACTCTTTAACTCCCACCCACACAGCCTTTCCTTCTCCCACTTTTCTCCCCTCCTTCTTCCTTTGCACGTCCACGTCCACGGTCTCTCTACAGCACATCTTAGCCTGTTAGGTATGATTTCCCACTCCCCACTCCCCTCCCCTCGCCCAGTAATAACCATGACTATCATTACAAATGCTGCATCTTCAGAGCTACAGGCCGAGGGAGTGCTGATATTCATGACAACATGAAGAGCTAACCCACAAGCACACAAGCTCCCCCCCGAACGCAAATGGTGTGAGCCACAGTACGTGCACATACAGGCACGCGTGCAAGGCACATCTGCGCATACGTGTGCTGTAACATGCATGTGTGTGCATGTGTGTCGTGTGAACACGGGACGTGCTTACCATGCTGGCTGTAGCACGTGCGTGTGTGCACACACAGGCTGTGTGTAAATGGTGTGTGCCGTAGCGTGTGCAGGCCTGCTTCAAGCCAAGAAATGCTGGCCAAACGGCAGCCAAGCCAGGCCTCCCCCGCCCGTCATTCCTCCCTCCCACTGGCCTCAAGAAACAAAGACAGTTTAGCAAGAACTCCCCAGCTAAGCGGTTTTTTTAAGACCTTCAGCCAGCAGTCGCCTGGCTGAGCTGAACGTCTCACTTTATTAGTGAGTTTGGCCTTGGGTGTCTGGCTGTTTGATCAATCCTGCCGGGGGTCAGTGATATTTCCTCCGGGCCCCCCACCCCCGCCCACGCCTCTCCACGCACCTGACGAACAGCGGTGCCCCTGGACCGCTGATACCTATTGATTTTCCAGCCGGAGGCTGCATCTGCCGCCAGCTGCCATCTCCAGCCCTGTCACCGGACCACTTGGTGACTAACTGATCCCCCCGGGGCCCCTCCCCAGCACCGCCCCCCCCACCAGACCCCACTCCCCTTCCCGTTGGCTCATCCTGCCTGTCTCCATCTGTCTGTGTCCAGCCTCTCCCCCGATTCTCAGGGCTGAGCGCTAGGCACAGACACCAAAGCCAAGGTCTTTTCTCAGTACCCACCAGCTTCTTCGGGCAGCCTGGCTTTGAACCCCAGCTGCATGACCTTGGGCCAGTCGCTTCAACCCTCTTTGCCTCCGTTCATCACTTGTAAAGCGGGGACATATTAGAATGTACGCATCAAGTCTGTAAGGCAGCAGTTGCCAAAGTATGATCTGGGGGTTTCCGCAGTTCCCTGAGACCCTTCCAGAGTGTCCATTACCGTTAAAACTATGTTCGTAATAATACAAAGACGCTATTTGTCTTCTCGCTCTCGATGTAAGGTTTTTTTTTAATACTCAGTGGAGTGATCCGCAGACTACACGACAAGTGAGATCTCAAGAACCTGAATGCAGACACGGATATGAAAACCCAGCTGTTTTCTATGAAGCCTGACATGACAGAGATTTGCAAACACATAAAACAACGCCATGCTGCCTTCTCCCTACATTTCTTGTGTCAGGAAATGCAGTCCTTTTTCATGAGATATTTATGTTAACATGTAAAGGGTTTATTATTGAGATTTTAAATAAATCATAAACAAATATGGTTACAACTTCTCAGTTTTAACTCTTCAAAATGCTATATAATGACACACACAACCGTCCGTAGCAAGGGCTCTGAGATCCTCAGTAATTCTTAAGAGTGTAAGGAGCTCTTGAGACTAAAAAGTTTGAGAATCGCTGATACAAAGAGCTAACAACAGTGCCTGGTCACTGGCAGCACTTGGTAAATTATTATTAGACATAATTATCAGTGGGCGACCATCCCGCTTGAGCTGAGGGTTCTCAGGGGGGCGGCGGGGGGTGGGGCGTTGCCAGAGACCCTTATTGGGGATTTAGTCTCTGCAGCCAAATGGGAGGGAGGGGGCAGGGGCCGTTCCCTCTGCTGGCTTCTAGAACCCTCCTCGCCTGGCACTCACTGGCAGCTTGGAGGTTCAGCGCTACTGCCAAGGGCAGGGAGCACTTGGCTGACCCCAGCCCGGGCACCTGGCGTTGGCTGCTTCTCGCACTGCCTGCGCGCTCAGAGTCACCAAGACGGAGGCTGTTGGTACAAACAGCACAGAGATGTCACCTAACAGCTACCCCCTGTTTAGCAGCGGCCAGGAGTCAGGCACTGTTGTAAGCACTTCAGAAAAGTGCAGTCCTTTGATTCCTGCAACAATCTTACGCCATTGTTCTAAAGTGTACCTGGGACTTTTGTCACAATCGGGTACAGTAAGATGACAAAGACAGCTGCCTTGAAAGAAGAGCCTTTTTACTCACAATTCCCAAGAGGACACCAGGCAGCAGGGCCCCCTGGAGAAGAGCAGAGGAAGCGGGCACCAGGGCAGAGCCTGGGCCAGGGGCTTTGGTGTGGCTTTCACAGAAAGGAATGGGCAAGGCAAGGTAAGCAGTTTAGGACTGGTGAGTCTGAGTAACTTCTGCAGGCTCCGGGCTATTGGGGCTGTCCCTAGTTGGCTGTTACCTGTACTGGCCCTGGAGTGCTGTGGAGCAGGGGAACACTTTGGATTGGTCTGTTTGCATATGAAAGGTATGCTCCAGGCAAACTGTTACTATCTCTAGAAACTGTCTAGCGCTGGGAGAGATATAGTCCCTACCCAGGTCTGCAAAGCCCCAAGGAGTCAAAGCATCCTAACACCCAACAAATAGAAAGCATCACCAACACAGATATGGTATACTATTACTATCATCTTCATTTTAAAGACAGGGAAACTGAGGCAGAGGGTTGCAGAATCAAGCCCAAGGCCCACAGCTGGTAGGTTGGTGACAACAGGAGTTGAACCCAGACCTTGTGGCTCCAATATCAGGCACCTCACCACCATTACCATACACCAGGGACTTTCCCCCCATATGGGGCTGCTCGCTGGCTGCTCTCCAATAGCCCAGGGCCTGGACTGGCATGGAGTCAAGCTGTGGCCACGACCTCAACCTCATGGCCCTGGCACAGATGGACAGGGCTCCAAGACCAGGCTGCAGCTCTGAGTACCATAACCTTGGGCAATGCTTCCTGGTAGGTGGTAGTCCTCCTGTTCCTGGGCGGTGACCTAGGCATTCTGGTCACTCAAGGCCGCAGGGAGGATGGTTGTAATGGACAGAAATGCAACACAGGGCAGCCTCAGATGGTTTGGAAATCCCCCTGGCCCTTCAGATTTACTCTGGCACATCTGTTCCTCCCCCAGGTCCTCAGGTCTGCAAGGATCCTGATGGTCAAGCAGGGAGCTATAAGGATGGCCACCTTCTGTGGCTGGCTTTACAGGCCTCCCCTGCCTGCCCTGACTCCACTCTGAAGGTCCCTGGCCAGCCAAGTCTGTAATTCGAACTCCATAGAGTTTAGCTGACATAATTTGATTTCTGTTATTATTATCATCATATACTTGACCCATAAACTGGGGCGGCTCAAGCCTTCCTCCAGGAGGCGGTCAGGATTGAAGGACCTGGTGGGTCATGCCCAGCCCTGAACACAGTGGGCAGAGGAGCAGGCTATCATGGGCGGTGCAGGGAGGCTCCCTCCATTCCCAGGCACTCAGACCGGGGCCCGGGCAGCTGGGGAGCGTGCATGGTGGGCGGGTGGCGAGCGTGCGCCGGAGGGACACGGGTCTGGTGGGCTCTGGGCACTAGCCGCACGCAGGACCCGGAGCTGGACAGGTTCGTCCCGGCGGCACAAACGCAAAGCGCCAGCGCCCCCTGCCGGCCGCCAAGCTCAGCGCGGCCTCTGCCTGCGCTGGGGGCGCATGAGACACAGCGCTGCCGCAACTCCCGAGCTGCCCTGAGTGCACAGGGAAGCCTTCGCGTGTGAACCCGGCGAGCTGCATCATCCTCGGGCAAGGCCCGTGGCCCTTTGATCCTCAGTGTCCCCGCAATGTTGTCCTCGACGGTGTCCCTTCCTTCCCCCGGGGTCCACTTCCAATCCCACCACTACTCCACCCCATGTACCTGACACTTTGTGCAATTCCAAGCCACAGTGTGCCAACTCCTCTGCTTCAGACTCTGCAGGCAAAATGGCTGTTGCATAAAATACTGCTTTCCCGTGAGAATAAACAGAGCCTGGCAGGTCCAAACTGATGGAACATGGAGAGACCAGGTGAGTGTCACAAACCCCCTAGGAATCACAGGGGATGGAGGCCCAAGCCCTCCACAACAGTTAGCCAGGAAAGGTGGAGGTCATTCTTCCAAGGAAACAGCATTTCAAGGTGGGTTCCATTTCCAGCTCAGGCTTCAGAAGCCCCTGTAGCCGGTCACGGCCTGGGTGTCTCGTGGTAGACTGGCATGGTGCTGCCAAACAATCCACCCCGAAACTCGGTGACGTAAGAATGCCCACAGATTCTGTGGGCCAGGAATTCGGACAGGGCACAGCGGGGATGGCTTGGGGCCTCAGCTGAGCTCAGATGATTTGAAAGGCTGGGACCTGGACGATTTCAGGCTGGAGGATCGCCTTCAAGATGACATCTTCACATGCATCCTCGCCTCACACTGGGATGGCTGGAGCCTCTCCAGCATCGGGCCTCAGACAGTTGGCCTCCTTAGGTGGTCAGCTGGATTTCACCTCCAAATTCAAGATGTGGGTCCCTCCATCCCTGCTGGATAGAAGATGGCTGAGGAAGGATTCCCCAAACCAATGGCAAGAGCTGGGGTTCATGAGGATGGTGCCCTGGGAAGGGGGTGCTTCAGGAGACAGCTCAAAAACCATCATGATTTGGATCAACTCTCTTTTCAAATCCAAGTATTGAAAGGGGACTTGGACTACCTACCTCCATTTTGACCTCAAACTTTCTAATTAAGTTCTCCTTTCCAGCTTGTCTCTTAACTAGGGCAAAAGACCCTGCAGGCAAAGTGTCACCTGATGGGAACTGAAACTATCCCCTCAAGCAAGGAGGACTGCGCAAAGCCAGCAAGACCGTGCCAGACTGACCCCAAGACAATGATGGGCTTGACCTTCGCTGCTCATCTGCATGTACCCACAGACGTTTGTCCCACGTTTTCCTTATATAAACCTGAAAGTATTTTCAGCACTTTGGAGACAATCTTTGAGACGCTAGTCCTCTGTCTTCCCAGTGTTGGCCTCACTGAAATAAATTCCTTTCTTGTTTCTCTACCACTCATTTCTCTGCCTTTGGATTTGGTAAGCAGTAAGTGGCTGAACCTGGTCTGTTTGGGTCCCCCAGAGCCAGGTGCTCTCACACCCCTGTGTCCTGGCTACAGTACTTACGAGGGAAGGTGGGGAATGCAGGAAATAACAAGCTCAAGGCACAAACGAAGAGTTTTTTACACTGTCCCTACCCCTCCATATTTGCTATGCCAGGTTGCCCAAAGCAAGGGACCAAAAGCACCTTCACCCTTCCCTTCAGCCCATTGCCAGGCAGGGACCGCCGGTCTGGGGAATCACCACCACCATATGGCCAGCAGAGGGCGGTGCAGCCCCATTCTGAGGCAGCAGAAGCTGAGCAGATGAGCAGGACTGATGCTCCCTGATGGAACTCAGGGCCATACTGAGGACCCTCCACACCCCTGGCTAAGGATGGGGTGCAGTCTAAATGCGGGATCTTCTAGCAATGCGAGCTTGAGGGGAGCAGGGGCTTGGTTGTGTTCAGGGCCGCATCTCCCAGAGCCTGGGATGCAGAAGATGATCAATACATATTTGAATGTTGGCGTCTGCCTGCGTGTGTAGTTGTCTGATCTGAAAGTTTTCCTAGGTGTGTCAGATATAAGTGTGTGTCTTATCATGTAGGTTTGCTCCTGGAGTATCTGTCCCGGGTGCTACCACTCACCCGGAAATGTCCTGCAGACATGCCTTTGCTCACTCTCTCTCCCGGGGAAGCCCCAGTGTCCCCAAGGCCAGAGAAGCCCCAGTCTAGGCCTCTGTGGACACCTCCAGACATAGCCCTCTCCTCTGCTTGGGCCCTGGCCGCCTCTGCCCATCGTGGGGGGGGGGGGGGGACCTCATCACTTCATCCCAGTCTTCCTGGGGTGTCTTCATATCTCTCATTTAAATAATTAGAGTCCTCCTTGAAGGGAGTGCAGGACCTGAGATCATGGGAGGCTAGGACAGGTGTGGCAGGATGGGGCAGCAGGGGGCCCTCTGGGACACAGTGGGACTGAAGAGCAGAGGCCCTGTCACCGAGGGGCCCTGGGCCCACCACCACCATGGAGCTAAGCCCAGAGCCAGGGCACACATGACTGAGTGAATGCTGTAAGTTACTATTATCCTCAATTTCCAGACAAGGAAACTGAGGTGAAGAGGAGACTGCATCTTGCCAAGGGTCCCCTAGTTATCTTTTTGTGGGGCTGGGGCTTAAACCTGGTCTGCTCCAGATGCAAATGACTCCACTGATACGAAATTCTAGAAAAAGCAAAAGTCATTCATAGTGACAGAAAGCAGAATAGCGATGCCTGAGGCTGGGGGCTGCGGTGGGGTAAAGTTGATGACAGAAGATCAGAGATCATGAGGAAGGTTTTTGGGTGGAAATGTTCTATACGCAATTTAGGTGGTCATTTGTGGTACATATATTTGTCAAAACTCACTGAACTATCCAATTAAAATGAGTGCACTGATCATTTGTAAATTATATTTCAATAAAGGTTTTTGGTCGTTGCTTTTTAAATCCGGGTCTTGTGACTCAGGTTTCAGGGCGCTCACCCCCACCACTCAGGAGACTTCCAGCGGTGGGGTCACTGGTACATATCCTTGTGGCCTGCAAGAATCATTCCCACACCCAGGGGCTGTCTGATCCCACCTGTGCGGGAGACAGGAGAGCAGGCAGGAGAGCCCACTGGGAGGCAGGGCCTTTAATCCCAATTCTGGCTGGAATGATGTACTCATCAATTGGCAAAAACCAAATGTAAAAATTGTACTCCACCTGGACCCACTCAGAACTGGGCCAGGCACTGTCACAGTTCGGGAGAGCTGACCTTGATTTATAAATCTGGGAACAGGAAAACTGCCCCATTTCCCTAGAAGCTGGGTCTCCATGACCCCACTCACTGCTGGGACAGGTCACTGTTCCAGAATCTGCCCTCCTTCTGAGTCTGCAGCCCAAGCCAGGATGATTTATAACACCCATTCCCCAAGCCATAAAGAGCTTAGAGTGAGACTTAAATTTAGTAAGATCCCTGGTGGCCTCTTCGAATTTGCATGTTGCCTCCCTAACCTGGCCCAGATTTCTCCCCCCACCCCCTACAAGGCAATTCTTGGAAAACCTGACACCAGTGCTAATTAAACTGGTTCTAAACGACAAGCATGCCAACAGTCAGATGAGAGGAGCCACACTTCAGGGCAGCAAACACAGCTGAAGTTTACACACTCCTTGGATGATAAAAGATCATCAAGGGATTTTCAGTGCCTTGGCATATCGTGTTCTTTTTAGCCTCATAATGATCCAGGCCAGCTCTGAGAGCAGGAAGGCTCTGGAACCAGAGTGCCAAGAGCTGCAATGAAGGGACGACAGTCCCTGTGGGTTGAAAGCGTACATTTCAACTTAAGGATGCTGACCGGCAGGATGGCCTCCCAATGACGCAATCTTTCCTACAAGTTCCTGTCTTGCAGACATGGATGAACTTTGCCCAGATAAATCACACAAGCTATCACTCATTCCAGTAGTCTGTCCATGCATAAGTCTGGGGACGGCTTTTGCAGCAAATTCGTTTGCCGCTAACTAAAAGGGACCACGGGGCAGCATGGCCCCACCCCACTCTGAGGCCTGCTGCTCCTGCTGGCCTTCGGATTGCCGGTGAGACCCACCGTGGGGGATGCAGAGTATTAGTTAAATGGGTATCACAACGAGAATCTACATTGGAGTAGGGACGCACTGTGACGAGGAACGTAAGCATCAGGACCTCCCATGGTGTTCATCAGAGCATCACATCCGGGAACGAAGCGGCTCCCGCAGGGATAGACGCTGGGAGGCCTACAGCAGGCTCACTGAGATCAACACGCTTAAGTGTGGCCAACCTCACATAACCCCCCCCATCTGGGCCACAGGTAAACCTGCCTCAGACCCTGAACACAAAAGATTACATGCCCTCAGATCCAGGTCTCTGGAAGATGAACACCTGAAGCTCCCCCTTCCATCCTGTCCTGTTCCATTTGTTAATTTTCCTTCACCCCCATTCCTCACTCCCACCCTCCCCCCACCCCCACAGGCAACCCTCTACTGCACATCTGTACACACTTTTGCAAACGTTGGCTTGTTTCTTGTGCGCGTTATCTTCAGTGTCTGTAAATGATACCGTCACATCTACTTCTTACTTTCTTCACTCAGCCATCTTTAAAGTCCATGTTCGTGTGTTGTCTGTGGCTGGAGACCGCTCTGCAGTGCTCTGCGGTGGCTGTCAGCCGTGGACCTTCCCCTGACCACTCCCCCCGTGATGGACTGACTCATCTCCCCACCCCCACCACTGCTACCTCTCCCACCACAGTCACACTGCAGGAGCACCCTTACACGTGCCTGCTTGCGGACCCAGGCGATCATTTTGTTGGGAACATTTACCCAGACATGTACTTTCTGGACTATGGGGCATGCAGACATCATTTAATGAGCAGTGCCTGCTGGATCTCCATGACGGCCACAGCGACACTGCACCACGTGCCCACATCTCTGCCGACACTTGGCATTACCCATCTTTGCGCTTTGGCTGATCTGACGCTGATGGGTGCAAGGCACTCTCTAATTGTTGCTTTAGTTTTTGTTCCTCTGATGATTGAGTTCGAACAGCTCTCCACAGACTTGGTAGACTCAGGCGTCTGCTTCTATGAATTGCTCATTCTCTTTACCCATTTTTTTCTACGGGGGTTGTCTTTTTATTGTTCATTTGTAGGAGCTCCTTGAATATTCTTGGCAGTTAATCCTTTGCTGGTTTCAACCACTGCACACATCTTCTCTCAGCTCCCACACCTACAGTTAGGCCTCTTGCCAACCACGAAAACAAATGAAGCAGACTAAGAGATAACAGAAGGTGGGGAACGGAGAGGAAATGAAGTGGGAAGCAAACTGTCCAGGTGAGTTTAAAACGAGTAATATTAAAATGAGAAAAATAATGGAAGAAAATATTTACAGGACAAAACGAAAAACTTAACTGAGATTTACTTTTGTACCTGAAAGTACAAAATAAAAGCTGGAAACAAATCAGTAAAGCATAAAAAAGATGAACAAGTTAAAATCAAGGTTAAGGTAAAAACACTTTTTTAAAATGAGTATAGAAATGAAGCAGATCCAACACGTCTGTATTCTTTTTCCAATTTCAGGGGGAAAAGGGGAAAAACGCAGAAGCCAGAGAGAGAGAGATTAAAAGGACAAAGCATACGCACAAGCAGAAAGGAAGCGCCAAGAGCTAAGAGCAAGCACAGTATCAGCAGACACCACGCACACCTCACTGGACTTCAAAACAAAAAGAAGGGTAAGGAAAAAGCAAAGGCTAAAATAAGCCAGCTGAAGGCAGCCTGGTCAGTCCTCGGCCAACCCTGCCTGCAGGGCCCCTGGGGACCAGAGGTGAGGGCACGAGGCAGGAAGCCTAAGCTACTCTTAGATTATATAGGTGTTTGTCCCATGAGTCTGGGGCCAGTGAGGAGCCTGGCCTGGACCTCCATGTTCAGAGCCACTGTCAGGGCCACGGTCAGTGGACCAGCCCAGGGAGGAGCTGTGCCGAGACTTTGCCCAGCTCTGGAGATCCTGGGGCACCACCACTGGGCCCTCGCCACCACACTGACTCCCTCGTGAATGTTCCAGTCTCCCTGGCTTGCTCGCTGCCTTCCATGGGGGCCGAGGCCACATATGCCCCGGGGCCAGGGAAAAGTACCACACTGGGATCTCTTCTGCGAGCAGGGAGACAGCCTGTTTGAACAAGCTCATACCACCCAAGAGTGCACAAGGTGGCAGCTCTGTGATTTACCACCCTGGCTTGCCAGAGGGAGCAATGGCCATGAGGACATGGGCACGAGCCCTGCCGTGCACACTCCAGCTACTCACCCCAAGTGGCCGGCTGTGTGTGAAACAGTTGGATTGGCTATTTCCAGGTTCAATGACAGAAAGATTAAACCGACAGGGAATCCAGAGTTCCACCATCCTGTTTCAGCACGAGTTGGAAGGCTGAGGAAAAATCCAGATGAGTCACTGGAGAGTGGAAAATATCTGATCTTATCTAAAGGTGAGGTAAGGGATGTGGGGGCTGAGTCCCGCTAACTTGAATCCTTCCAATTATGTAAAGGCAGGTAGTCTCCCAGCCGCAGAGTTCACTAGAAAGTCAGTTGCTTGGCAAGGCTGATGCACTCTGCCGGAGCTGTGCTGCGCGATGTTCCTGTCGCCAGAAGGCCCGTGGTCTGCGGGGCCCAAACCCGAGCGCTCGCGGCTTCTGGGATTTCATCAACCAGTTTTCATTTTAGTTTTGAATTAGTTTTTAATGGGGAGACTGATGTAGGATTGTTGGAATTTTATTTTTCCAAGGAAAACATTTCCAAAGTACCATCTAATTATCATCACCATTTTCCAAAAGAAAGAACATTAGCACCAGAAAAAAAACAAAAAACAAAAAACAACAACTAAAGGATTGACAGATTAACTTAAGCTTTCCAAAATGCTCACTACTGCATGTTCCTCACCTTAGAAGGGCAGTCAGGAAAACTGTGGTGCCCACCCGCCCCCTGCCCCACAGAACCCCATGAACTCACTGACCAGCCCACTGACACTCAGCCCTATGAAATGCAGCAGAGAACAGGCCAGAAGACCAGGGGACCCCAGACTGAGAGAAAGCAGCACCGGTCACAGGCAGTGCTGACATGGGACCTCAGGAGACGAGCACAGAGCTGGGGCCCATGCATCCCTCCAAGTTCACAGCCAAAGGGAAACATTCAGCTGGGACGAGACAGGGCAGAATGTGAGCACGACCCACATTCACAAGGAAAGGGTCTTGCTGTGGGGAAGCCTCTTCTGGATGCCGCCCTGGCCTCCAACGGCCACCTTGGCCTCTGCGGTCCCTCCCACTGGGTGGTTCTCGTCTGCCTGTGCAGTCACGCGTCACCAGCAGACAGCCCGGGTGCCCAACCATTTGCTGACGGCCAGAGTGAGCGGCACTGGGCCAGGGCCCCTGTGACGGCACCAGCCCACCCTTGGGAGACGAGCTACAGGAAAGAGCTGCCAGCAAAGAAAGCTCCATCTCAGGCCTACAGGACACCACCCCTTCCACCGTGCTCCCAGCACGGGCTCCCCTCCACCCTCCCACTGGAGCACCTGGCTTCAAACGAAGGCACCCGCATGCTGTCTGAATTGCACTAAAAACACCCGACGAAAACCGACGAGGAGCCTGAGGGAACTGGTCCTGGCGGAGCTCCACAGGGACCGTCTCGGGTAGCCCGGCAATCCGGCCGCGCGGAACCAGGCCGGGACGCGACTAGCTGACAAGGCTGTGTGCCTGCTCGCACGCAGGGAGGGGGCCTCCGCCAGGCCAGGACTCTGGGGCTGCAGCCTCTGATGGTGAAGGAACGGCTGCCCCGCAAGAGGTGGAGGCCCAGGGGCAGATATGCCGGGAGCCCGGCACTCGGGCAGAGAGGACGCTGTGCTCCCTCCCGTCTGCGCACACCCCCTCGCCGGCACCATTTGTCTGCGCTCCCCTTTTGCAACTCCAGTCTCTCCGCAGAGGGTGTGGATCCTGTACCCTTTCCTCCTCCCACAGCAGCTTATCACGATCAGCCCTGGTTCTAAATTCAGACTTTATAAAAATAAGTGTTTCTGACCTCTCTACAGAAAGATCCCAATCAGAAACTGGCAAAAATTAGCACCTCTGTAGGACTTTATTTAAACAACATCCCCTGGTTTGCTCCCATGAGCTCCTGAGGGCGTATGGTCGTGCTGATCTTGTGATATGAGGCTTCCCGCGTCCACGGAGAAGCCAGAGCATCAGGTTTCTTAGCTAACATCAGGCCCTCTTGCAGAAGAACTCACTGGACCATCTTAAAATACAGACCACAAGTACCACGGGCGGGAGGGAACACATTTACTTGAGGTACAAAGGTTTACTATTGTTAACAAGTTGTCACTATTATTTACATGTTTACAAAATGGAAATAAAAATGACATACACGTTTGGTGCCAAAAGTGGCACATCCAAACTAAGATCTGTACAAAAATAAAGTTTCAAGCCACGAGTTTTTGAAATAAAGGTCACTGAAACTGTAAGGGGAGAGGGAGAAACCCCGCATCGGGCATGTGCTAAATGCAAACGTCATCCCGGCGAAGCAGCCCTGGGGCGACGATGGAACCAGTGCCTGCTGGGAGGGCCGCCCTGGGTTCTCGCCAAACCCAAGCAAAGAAACAAAAAACAAATATACAAGTTATGTTCCTGAGCTACAGAAGCTTAGAGCCTCTAAACTGTTGTGAATTCCTGCGACAGAGGGTTCCCGCCAGGGTGTGAGCGGATGAGCTCACTAGTGCTCTGCTAGTGGCGGCGGCGGGACGCGGTGTCATACGCGAAGAGAAAGCTAAGCCCACTTGTGAGAGACAGAAATCCTTCCCTAACAAAGAACAGTGCACACGAGTCCTGTCTGCCGGCCACCTGCCACACACGGACAGGGTCATGACGCGGAGGGAAAACAGAAGCTGCTTGGTTGGAGCCCCTGTGCCCGCCAGCCATGCCCCTCAGAGATTCTGGCAGAAACTGCAGTGTGGTCTCATCCGTCCACAGACTCACGCTCATTCACACCCAGCAGCACAGCCGTGGCCCCGCCAAGGAAAGCAAGGGCGGCCCAGCACACCCCCCAAGCACCCCACACAGCGCTCCAGCCCGCCGTGGGCAGCTTCCCTCCCCGTGCCCCACGAAGCTGGGCCAGAACCGTGCACCTGCCGGAAGTGGCATGCTGGGTCAGCGGGGGCACTGCGTGAGTGCTGTGTGAGCAGAGAGCACGGCCCTGCCTACTCCCGCTCTGCCTAGGTGCAGCGCAGCGGGGTGCCCGCCCAGGCACGGATTCCCCCGGGATCCCAGCAAGGAACGCAGATGCCGAGGGGAGGGAAGGAAGGGGCTAACGAACGGGCTGCGGCCCACTTCAGAGCAGCAGAAGACTCCACGTGAGCTGAGGCCAGCTCGCCGCCCAGGGCTGGGGGGCCACAGCATGGAGGAGAGGGCGCCAAGACCCCTGCGGCGGCAGCCGAGCTCCGCTCACTGGTCCTGGACCTTGGCCCTTTTGGCTTTGAGGGACAGGTGCTGCAAGAGAAGAGAAACCATCATCATTAGGGGTCGCTCAGACTGAGAGATTGGAATCAACAGGACCCCCATATCAACAACCATGCCAGCGCTGCCCTCTGGTTCGCACATTCTCGGTACATGCCGTGCCCCTCAGAAAGCAGTGTGGAGGGGAAAAGCCCAAGGAACCAACAAAGGTGATGGCCTTCAGCAAGGCCCAGTAGCCCAGGGCCCAGCCTGCCATGGCCGACCTTGGTCACCCAGGGCTCTGGGAAGGTGTCAATGGGACACACTCTCCCTCTGCCACAGCCCCCAGGACAGCCACAGCCAAACCCCTGTGCTCAGGGGACTGGGCTCGGGCTGGATGTCACCTCACGTTTCTATGAATTTCTTGCAAATGCTCAAGGAAAGGTACCCTCCCCATAGGAACAAGGAGATCCATCATTTCACCAAGCACCTCCACACGCAGGTACATGAGCTCAGGGCCCTGGCCCTCAAGGACCTGCAAGCGCTCATGACGGAAGACACACAAGGAAAAGAACACCTCCTAGCGCCACCCTTTCCTTCCAGAAACATCACTCCCCACCAGTATAAAGAATACAAGATGCATAACATTATAATCACAGGCATCAGATAATAGGATTTAGGGATACAATTATACTTTACATTCTAAGATAAAGCCAGAAATGCTGTCAATCCTAAAGCACGTGTTTAAGGCTGAGTATGTAAACAGAAGCTTTCAATAAAGGACCTCTGTTCACCAACTGACGTATCCCTAGTCCCCCTCAATCATCATAAGCAAACAACCAAGAGATACCCTAACACGCAGTGGGATCTTCACATGAGGAACTCCCAACCTGACTGCTGGTCCCCAACATGCTCAGTGCCCAACCAACACTCGCACACCCACATGGGCTGACACATGACAGCAAGGCCACTGCTGACGGGGAACCATGGGCCCTGAAAGAATGCGGTGTGCAGGAGACCTAACCCACCGTCCAGTACCTGTACCCGCTGATGGAGTGAATGGGACAGAGGTCTCAGTGAGCTGCAGGAAGTGCCTTTCTAACCACATGTGCTGGAGAAAGGACCAGGACAGGTTCTTGCAAAGGCCCTGGTTAAGAGGGTTCTTCCTGGGGCGCCTGGGTGGCACAGCGGTTGGGTGTCTGCCTTCGGCTCAGGGCGTGATCCCGGCGATCTGGGATCGAGCCCCACATCAGGCTCTTCTGCTATGAGCCTGCTTCTTCCTCTCCCACTCCCCCTGCTTGTGTTCCCTCTCTCGCTGGCTGTCTCTATCTCTGTCGAATAAATAAATAAAATCTTTAAAAAAAAAAAAAAAAAAAGAGGGTTCTTCCTAGATCCCAAGGACACCTCTGAGAAGCAGGACACAAAATTAAAGACTGGAAGGCAACTCTCTGAGCAGGCCACCCTGTTCCTGGGGGTCTTGTTGCATTTCCATCATTTCTCTCCTCCCTGCACTTTACCTGAGAGGACCCCTCCAGCTACTGTTAGACACTCCCAGCCCTCACTTGGGAATGGGGCTGATGTCACTGTGCCTGTGCACAGGACCATTTTTGGTGTTCGTTTCTGAGAAGAATGCAGAGTATAAACACAGCCGACTCTGGACCATTTCAGGCCTCCATACAGGGCGAGAGTGACACTCTGAAAACAAGAGCAATGGAAAGTCACCAAATGTGCCAGGAACAGAGCCAGGGACCCTCTGTGGATGAGGGGGAGGCCGCGTGTTCAACAAAGGACCGTCTACCATACATGGGCGGCCAGCGGAGACCTGCAGGGCTATTGGGGAAATCCATTCATTCCGGACAAGTTAACAGTGCAACTACCCTTGGACTGATTAGGTTAAGAAGGGGCCAAGGTTCTTGGGGGGTTTGGGAGCCCTCGTCCATACAATGAAGCTGTGGCACCAGATGACTCGTAAGATCCAGGCATCTTTAAAAATATTCTGATCATAGGCAGTGATCAGAATGGATCAATGAACGGGACAAGAAGCATCTAAAGAGAAGAGACCAATGCAGACATCTGGGATTGTCATTTTCTTCCAACTTCTGGGGCTACTTGCTCTAACTTGGTGGGCCTGAACTGTAGTTTTGAGATGAGAAGGGAAAATGACTCAGCTTCTACGTTAATCCTGTTCTCTAAGGGTCTTAATGGATGTGAGACAACTTCGGGTTCACTCCCCCCCTCAAATGCTCGCCTCCTCCAACTTGAACCACCAGCATTCCACTGAACTGTTCTCTGCTTTCAGCCAGCAGTTCTCCTCACTCCTCCTGGACTTCTGAAGTCTGCTGCTTCCCGCCTGAGAGGTTTTGGGGGAAAGACTCTCTCTCACTTGAGGTTCTTGTCGGCCCAACGCAGCACAGACAACACACTCTGAATGTGTCTTGGTGCCTGCCGCTCACCTGGTTTCTAGCAGAAGCATCTGTATGAGGATATGCAAAGAACTAGACAGGCTTGAAATAGTTTTCATTCGATCGGATACGATTTAAATACTTTAAAAAGGTTTTAAAAGGACAATTTCCTCTGACATTGGAGGGACGAGAAGAGCCTTCCATTTACGGGGTCACACTCAAATGTTTCCAGGAGTCAAGCAAGTGAAGCAAACAAGTGAAACAGGACTGCAGCACCTGGACCGCATCATTCACAGCGAGCAGCCGTTCCTCAGCCCCTGTTGATTGCTGCCAAGCAGTAATACCGGCCCAGCTCCGGCAGGTTTTCTTTCTTTCTTTTTTTAAAAAGATTTTATTTATTTATTTGAGAGAGAGAGAGAGAGAGAGAGACACTAAGAGCAGGGGGAGGGGCAGAAGAACAAGCAGACTCCCCGCTGAGCAGGGAGCCCGACACGGGACTCGATCCCAGGACCCTGAGATCAGGATCTGAGCCAAAGGCAGCCGCTTAATGAACGGAGCCAAACAGGTGCCCCTAGCACTGGCAGACGTACCATTTCTTTTAGGAGGAACCTGAAATCCGTATATACTCTGAAGTCTCCCAATTTTTAAATGCACTTGTTAATCTAAGTTTTGGGTTGAATACACTGCAGTCTGGTTACAGCCCTGATGAAGTAAGAGGTCTGGACTTTCCTTTCTGGGATAAACAGTGGTAAAACTGAACAAACTATCTGAAACCACTGTTTTCAGGCATTGGGCAACAAAGAGCACAGGCAGTAAAAAAAGAAAGAACTTATTCAGACTACAGAATGCAACCAGCAACGCAGCCGACTTCAATCTAACCGTATCAACAACAGCATTAAGAGTGACTGCACTAAACACTCCAATTAAAAACATGACGCAGACCAAACAGAATGAGTCGATGGAAGTTTGTGAACCCTGACTTACCTGTTTTCATGCCAGCCTTCCAAATATAACCAGCACTCAATTACAGATCTTGTTAGAAGAATATGTGGCCTTCCCCACCCTCCCAATGAACAGACGATTTCTGTGTGTGTGAAAATACAGAAAACAAAACTACGCATCTCCTCTACGAGGCTCACTACGCTGCTGGTCCCGCAC
This sequence comes from Ursus americanus, assembly GCF_024610735.1. Lineage (NCBI taxonomy): Eukaryota > Metazoa > Chordata > Mammalia > Carnivora > Ursidae > Ursus > Ursus americanus. The sequence goes on from NC_142148.1 coordinate 20,111,123, forward strand.
GAGGGCCTGCCCCGGCAGCAGAGCACACACAGGAATGCCAACGCCCAGCAGCACCACCGCCGTGCAAACCACCTTGAGTGTAAGCTTGCACACCAGTTTATGTTCTCTGTGGGGCAATCTTCATCAGACAGTATTTGTGCCACTCCTTGTGAACATGGTCCAAAGTGTGATGGAATTTCTTTTAAAGAAAGAGAAGCGGAGGGGGAAAGGAAGAGCCGAAAATACATTCTCTTTTTTGTCTTGTTAAGTTGGAGGGATGTATTTCTAAATGCACTTCACTATGAGCGAACAGTATAGTGCTTCCACCCAGTATGGGGTAGAGATATGGGAGTGGCCTTTCCACCCCACGCACTATTGGGGAGAACAAATTTAGGGCATGAAACTGGAGAATCAATGTGTACTTAAACATACAAAGAGGCAGCTAACAGGTGTTTTGAGGGATAGTCCCCATTCACCCCTACCGTTCCTTGTTGATAGAAGTGTGGAGCCAGCTCCAGCAGCCAAGCGGATTCGATAGCAGTCACGTCTCTCATGTAATACTTGGACGTCTGGATAACTTCGTTGTAGATAACCCTGAAAGCAGGAGAAAACAGGAATCTCCTAAACCTTACGGTGAGAACCCAGAACCGCAGCAAGCAGAGCAGGCGCGTTCCCCCCTTTCCAGGGACCTACTGTGTGCGCCAGGGGCTACACTAAACAAGGGCACCTCAGCCTCATGAGCTGAGTGGTGGGTGACAGTGTGTCCACTTTATAGGGGAGACTCAGTCTGACATGACTTCCAGAACATCTCACTGCTCAGTGCAGGACCCTTCCGGATTCCCAGTCTGCAGAACTCACAACAGAGCACTGACTTTATCAGAAAACGGAGAAAGGGAAGTGAAGTCTTGCCTGATTCTGAAAAGGGATGGAAATTAACTGTAAAGAGACACAAGGCAACGTTTTAGAGAGATGGAAATATTCTACATCTTACTTGGACTATGGGTTACCCGGTGTACACAGCTGTCAGTACGCTCACTGTACAAAAATTATACCACTACTCACAGGGGAAAAGGAGGGGCGGGGGCCGTGCCTGATGCTGAGGTAAGAGACACCAAAGAGCCAAGAAGAAAACTTCAAATCCCCAGATTTCCGAGTGCATGTATCAGACAGACATCAGCTTCTCCGAAGTGCTGACGCAGGGCTCGCCTAACAACTACAAACACCCGGCCACACCGCCACTGTGCGCTCCTGGAAGCCGGCAAATGACCAGCTGCTGAAGGTCGGGCCCAGGAAGAGGGAGAGGCCCTCTGTAGAGGCCGGAGGGGAAGCATGCTCCCTTTGCCACCCTAGGATGATGGGGCTGCTTCAGGACTGGCTCTCTTCAGCCACGCTCTCTTTGCCCTTCAGGGCTCCTTGGGAATGAAGCAGGAAAAAGAAGTCTCCCAAATTAAGCAACTCCCAAATTAGTCACCCCAAAGTCAGCAAACCCTTGGGAAAGACTCTAGAACCGAGGTTTGCTTCCCTTTTGCAGTCACCCTTCATGCTGATGGACATCGGGTGAGATTTCTAAACCCAGAACTGACTAACCAAGTCTCGTTCCGGCTAAGCAGCTTCTGGATCTGCACGGGTTACAGGATAAAGTCTAATTCCTTGGTCTCGGGGAAAGGGTGTCAAGCTTTACCACCCATCAGAACTACCTGGAGGGCTGCTGGACCGCACTCCCAGTTTCTGATTCAGTAGGGCTGGGTGTGGCCTGGACATCTGCATTTCTAACCGGCTTCCGGGTGATGCTGATGCTCGCCTGGAGACCGCACTTTGGAAACCACTACTCCAGGGTGCCAAAGACCTTACAGTGGGCCTTTCTGCCTGCTCATTCTTCTACCATTATCTCCCCTCCCCAGGCCCGCTCTCTCCTCTGCCTTCTCCACTGATCTGTGGGGAAGAACCAGTTGTTTTTAAATTTTCCAATCCACTGTGAGAGCAATATTTTTCTAAAACACAATACAAATGAATTACTAGAAAAATGAGCTTTTAAGAAGACATACAAAAGACAGGCTCCAATTTTTTATTATCAAATTGGGCAGGCAAAAACTTAACCTACTAAAGTGCTATTAAAAGGTCTAACTGGGGCGCATGGGTGGCACAGCGGTTAAGCGTCTGCCTTCGGCTCAGGGCGTGATCCCGGCGTTCTGGGATCGAGCCCCGCATCAGGCTCCTCCGCTAGGAGCCTGCTTCTTCCTCTCCCACTCCCCCTGCTTGTGTTCCCTCTCTCGCTGGCTGTCTCTATCTCTGTCGAATAAATAAATAAAAATCTTTAAAAAAAAAAAAAAAAAAAAGGTCTAACTGCCTCCTCTTGTGTGAATCTCTTCCTTCGCAGGCATGGTCCCAAACTCACTCCATCTCACAGACCGCCTGGGGGTAGCCTGGGCCCACCACACCAGTGACTCCCCACTTCCCAGACAGGAGGGTCCCTCACCTTCCCGTGGCTTCGCTTCTGCTCCTGCCTCAAGTGTGTATTCCCTTCACATCCTTTTCTGCCGGAAAACTCCTATCTGCAGGCCCCAGAGCAAATGTCACCTCCTCCACGAAGCCCACCCTGACTCTCCCTGGCACGTGAGGTGCCAACCTCAGTGCTTTACATCCCCCACACACACCAGGCCCTTCTCCTGAGCTGCTGGCATCTGTCTGACTTTGTGTCGCCATCAGGACTGTGACAGAACCCCAATCCACATCGCTGTGCCCAGTGTAGGGTTTAGCACCTAGTCTGTGCTGAAGATGAAAGCTTGCTGAGTACACGAGTGAGGAGAGGAATATCACCATTTGCGTAAGGAAATCTTTGATAAGAGCAGAACTTCTGTAGATGACTTAGCATAACAAAGTCAACAAACATGTATGGCAGGTGCCATGCCAGACCTGGGGACCCAGGGATGAACAAGAACCAGGCCCTGACTTCCGAGCGGTCACAAGGCTCAGAAGTAGGCGGTGGCTTACCAGCGAGGCGGCTTCTCTGCATAGAGGACCGAGGCAGGGTGGATATGTAATTCATGGTCGTCACGGATAGTCCTTGCAAACAGAAGAATTTTATCTGAAGTCAGTCTGAAATACTTCGAGTGGGACTCTCCCACAGATGTGTTTCATATTATATAAAAATGCACGGAGATGGTACTTCCCTCGAACAAACTATTCTCTCCATCTTCTCTAGTGCCCTGGTTGACCCCTCGCCCACTGCCACCCGAGAAGTCAAGAACAAGTCATACAAAAAACAGCATGTGGCTATTCAGGAAAAACATGGAAAATATACTGCTCTGCCCATGTTCATGTTTATCTTCCGTATATTCTCTCTCAAAACAATTTTCTTAGGGACAGAAATAATACATATAGTTACCTATATAAACTTTTCTATTAAACAAAGTTAAATAATAAATATAAAGGCTATGGGGGACATAGTAATGGGGAAAAAGAAAACTCAGTATTGGACTATCCATTTGTCTGAGATAATATTTCCAAATTTCAACTCAGATTTGATTCAATTTAATTCAAAAAATAATTACCGAGCACACAACTATCGGTAAGGTCAGATCACAAGAGAGCATCAACAGATTGGGAGGCTGCTGCCCAAGCCCTAATTATGGGGTGTTTCTGTGGGGTCCAGGGGCCTGTGTGTCAGGGAAGCGCTTCGAGCACCATGACTGAGCTCATCTCCAGCTCTGTGATAACATCAGCACCCCAGGGTCCTGGCTGTGCTACCAGGTGGCCTGAGCTGATCGACTCAACTTCTGCCTCAAAGGGACTGACTGACCATGAAGCTGACTTCCCCTCAGAAAACAGGAATGTCGTATTCTCTGAGCGGAAAAGGCTAATGACAACATCACATATGAAGGAAATGCGAAGAAGAGCTGGGGAGGAAGCTTTGGGATGGCTCCCGTATGAGAGAACAGATGCACTTTTAGACAGGCTGGGGTGACGCTCTGGGCCAGAATGAGCCGAGGTCCTGAGGTTATTAGGAGGGCATTCGTGACCAGTGATCTTCTGCCCAGGAAGTGGAACTAGAAGAAACGGGCTGTGGTCTGTGGCAGGAGGCACATCCAGCGCATGAAGAAACACTTGCCAACATCCAAAGACAGCAACTATGGCCACAACGTCCCACAGGTCTCTAGAAACAATGAACTGCCGACGGCCGGGGCTGTTTCTCCAGGAAAGATCATCTCTAACAGTCCTTTCTGTTAGTTCTGTTATTCTGTTATTAGAATGGAAATATTTCCAGCCTCCAGGCTTGTAATTACCATCCTTCCACAACACACAGATAAGCTGAATATTTGAGAATCATTTCCATCAAGTAAAGATACTATGCTGAGAGCTACGTAGTTAACCTCAACTCATCTTTGGAAGGAGGCAGGAGATAAAGAAAACCTATTTAACTTAATGTCTGTACTTCCCCGGCAAACCAGCTTTCTATGGGGTTTGGATCATTTTTAAGATTTCTCCTCTAACAAATGACTCCACAAAGTATCGTGTTACCTATAAGCTCCGGTAGAATGAAACCTTGCTGCATTTGCAAAGAATCCCGAAACAATGCACCTCAGGACTGGATCTGGATCACCTGCACAAGGCAGCAAACAGAGTGATAGGTAAGTCCCTTGCCTGCCCTATGCTCTGCATGCTCAGGCCTGTGATGCGAGGCCCCAGCCCAGGCTGCTTTGAGCCGCCTCGCAAACCTCCCCTGAACCAGCCCCAGCCCCACGCCTTCCAGTGGGGACGCCTGCCCTGGCACCATCTACGGCCGTTGAAGGAACCATGCTAGACTGTTTCTTTCACTTGGGATACTCCAACTCCACCAGGCCACAGGGTGATAGGAGCAAGGCCGGGCACCAGAACCCAAGAGAGCACACCACAGGCTGGCCAATGACCCCCAAAACTCCTTTTTAGGAGAAAATCTTAATGTTTCTTCCGTAAGACACAACATTACGTTATTTCTGTAGTTATAAGCTACAGCATGTAATTCTTCACAATTTTTCAACTATCCCGTTTTAACTGGTGTCTGTATTGCTACAGTAAACATCTTCCAAGGATAGAGCCCAACCATTTATTAGATGACTTCCACAGGATATATTCCAAGTGATTATGCAAAGAATAATGTCATGTATGTGGCTTATGACACACCACATTTCATCAAGTCTAAGACTCACTCTTTTCCCCCCTTTAACTCAATGAAATCAGGGCTGCATTTTTTAATTACAACTGGCAGTACTTTCTTCTTAGTGGTACATAAAACAGCGGTGTGCCTTACAAATGATGGCATCTTAGATCCAATGAAATACAGAACGTTGGTAAATAAGTTCCCAAAAGGCGGTATCATTTACAAAGCCATCAACAGAGCATGAGAATGTCAGTTTCACCGCATTCTTACTGGCAATGTTTTGGCAAAAAGGTACCCCTTCTTTTATTATACATTTATGAATTAACTATCTGTATTTCTTCTTTTGTGAGTTTTCTGTTCCTTTGTCCACATATCAACTTGGAAACTAGTATTTTTTCCTAAGCATGTTAAATGAACTCATTCTATGATGAAGTTTTTAATTTTTCATCTCTTATGTCTAAAAATATTTTTACTATTTGCTTTTTAACATCTAGAAATTTTAAATTTGTACATAATTTATTGTTTCCATGATTTTCTCTATTGTTCCTCAGCAAAGAACTGATAAATCTCAAATCTACATTTCTAACCATAATCTGATCCAAGATTCAGTCTCTTCTCTCTAATTGCTACTCAAAAGAAACTTCTACGTAGAACATACATTCTTATTAGGGGGACATGGCTTCCAAAGGGATGAAAATTGGTTCCTCAGGGCAGGGAAGGGGGGTATCTTAGATACTGCAATGGCTGTGGCTCACCAAGGCTCAACCCTGCCTTACAAAATCGTATTTTCCTTCATATTTAATTTCTCTCGTTAAGTTAGGAAGAATTTAAATTTAATGTCACTTTTCTCCTGAGCAAGAGGTTGATAATGAAAAACAGGTTAAGAAACACAGATGGAGAAGGAAGGTTGTCATCCGTCTGTTACGTGACAAGCACTAGATCAGCTTCTCCCCAATTAGCTGCCTCTGGAAGGTTCCCATTTCTATCAATGACACCAACTTTACCCAATCAACCCGGTTTCAACTCTCCTGTCTCCCGTAAGCTTCTTCATTCATCAATATTCTGAGCATCTAATATGGCCCTCACCCCAAGCCCGTCTCCACAGCCTCCCTGCCCCATGCAACCAGGCTGCTGGACTGGACCTGGCCACTCCTCGAAGCCTGCTGTGTAACCTCCCAGGCCCTGCCCCGCTGGAGTCCTTCCTCCCTGTGCTCCTATCATATCTGCCACCTCTGTTTGCCTCGGGTACTGACGGGTCTACTCCTCTAACTTCGAAGAGAACTGAAAACCTCCCACTGTAGCACTCTGTCTACCTGCATCAATCTCTCCCTTCACTTCACTGTTTTCTGAGAGTCAGACTGTCTTGGCCATTTTGTAGTCACTTGCTGTTAGGGTAGAGGCAAAAATAAGGCTGAAACAGCAGGAACGAAACTGCCCGAGTTCGAGTTCTGATCCCAGCACACACTCCGTGTGTGACGTTCAGCAAGTTTCTCTTTGCCTCTTCGCCCACTGATCTCATCTATAGACAGGGACACGAGCAGCATACATTCACTGGATCGGCGTGAGCATTAAATGAACTCACATGTGGAAACACTCGGCACACCGCCGGCCTGCTCCCAGCACTCACGGAATGCTAGCAGGTACTCACGGTGCCGAGGGCGGCAGGGCGCCTGGTGCGTGGCTGGCACTCACTGGGCAATGGCCGAGTGAATGAGCAGAAGAGCCACCCCCTCAAAAGCACTGGTTATGAGCCACACAGATCCGGCTCAGCTGAACCAGCTGTGTTGTCCTCAACTCTACTGAATTTCTCCCTAGGGCTTTAGGACTCATGGATAGTATTACCCACACCTCACAGGGTGGGTGATTAAGTGAGGGGATATTTGTAGAACCCCTGTTATGGTGTAAGAGTGTGTCCTCAATTAATGGTAGTCACAGTCACTGCCAGGAGCCAGAGACCGCGTCCGATGCAGCACTCATGTCTTAGCCTAGGGACTGCTGAGGCTCCACGCATGGGCTTGCAGAGTAATGCCTGCATTTGAACATAAAATGTAATTTATATAGAATAGCCCTAAATACTGTCCACTTAAAAGCAACTTTTCTTGCAAAGCCTACATGGGGAAATTAACTACGTAACATGCGATGATGTGAATGCTAATGATCCCGAAGTCTTGTCAGGGCTTGTCGTTTTTTGTTTTTTCTTCACTAAGAATAGCTCTCAGAAATACAAACGGACCTCCCTGGAAAAAACATGATACTTTTACACGCTCAGCTTTTCACCGACACGGGCAATTCCGTGTGAGCCCGGGGGAGATAAGGAGCACGCCGTGCCGCCTCGCACCAGCCTCGCACCAGCCTCGCACGGACCGTCTGGGAACACAAGTGAACAGCACGAACGGGGCGTCGCTGGGTGTGGGGGTTTGCTCTTACCTTCGCTAGATTTCTTGGGCACTTGAAACTTGACAAGAAGCTTCTTCAACTGCTCTCGCACTGTCGCCGCTCTGACAAGACCCTTGTAATTCAGGAAATGTTCCTGACACCACTGCGAGTTTTTATTGTGCTACAGGGCAACCAGACAGAGGGGGAGTGAGAGAAAGGCGACAGGTTCTCGACCACGGCTACACCGCGAGGCGCACTGTTTCCTCCTCCCTCGCTTGCTTACTCAGTGGGACAAGATCTTCCTGTCCTAATGGGCCCCTTTCTGCCCCCTCTCCCTAAACAGATGCTGACCACCACGTGCACCATCGGACCGCTCTTCCACCTCATTCCCTGTGCCAAAGGGCAAAGGAGCACTAACTGACAAGCAGTTATTTTCAATCTGAAACACCCACCCGAGTGGCGAGTTATCAGAAAGAACCACTTCCCTATGGGTCTTTGTACATCAACTTTCTTTGAGTCCATCATTCCAGAAGACTACAGGCAAGCAAGGACACTTGCCAATTTAGAAATAATTTGCAAATTACTATTATTTATCCCCAACATATGATTTTTCTATCAACAGCACTTAATTTTATTCTACATTCTTAAGTAGGACCATTATGTCAGGTTAAATTACTGCTGTGGGGATGTACTTCTGCAATTCTACTCTAAGCCAGAAAGGAAAGCGTTTTAAATAAGAAAATGTCATCCACAGAAGATTTTCCAAGACGGCGACTATACACGAATGCGGTGTAGACGTGCACCCGCCTTCCGCCGGCAGAGCAAGCTTCAGGGTGTGGACGGCACTCTGCGCTCACACAAATAAATTTTAACTGCCGTAGCTCATAATTCATGATGTCAGTAAGAGAGCAGGCTTTTCTGAAGACTGTTCACTAACTGAATAATCTCCCTTAGATCTCGGGTGAAACAAAAATTTAGTATTTCTTCTCTTCTGAGAGAGTATTTCAGAAACAAATATAAGATACTGAAAATCTGACATATCTAATTTCCCCCTCCCACCCTTTCCTTTACATAAGAGGTTTCTTACAGTTTTCATCATCTTTAGAGCTCTCTTTTCAGCAATTTTTAGTGAGAATTTTAAGCTGTGTTATTTGCTTAGTTTTATAAAACGTTGCGACTATTACAGGAAAACACAATAAAAATTAACACTGCTTATGGCTAAACAGGGTAGGGCATGTGACTAGACCGAGTCCTCCCCACACGTCCCTCTCACGGCCAGGCCCCACTGGAGGAGTGGCGGCTGACACAGTCTCAAACTCACAGAGACCGCTTTGAAGATTCAACTCAACACCACACACTCTTGGCCTCACTTATTTGGCAGAAAATAGAACAGGACTTGCTATTCAGATGTCTGCTAGTGCCAGCCGGCAGCACCGGTGGGTGTGAGACGGTTGCGGGGCGGGGGGGGGGGGGTGCACCGTCAGTGCGGGGCTAGCAGGTCACATCTCCAGGCAGGGGACAGCCAGGAGCAACTCCTGTGTTCTTCCAGGCAAAATCACACCACAGACCCAGATAGGGGCCCCACCCATGGATTGGAAGGACTGGCAATCATCTAATAGAAACATACTGAGGTCTCTTGGCCATTCCTTTATAAATGGACCTTCTGGAAGCCTCACTCCTAGATCACCTTGAGTGGGCTGAGGGGCCTTTTGAGTGGGATCTGTACTTACCTTGATAAATGCTTCGTACACGTTGAGCATGGTGAGATGGTCACCCTCCTCCACAGCAAATTTCCGGTGCACTCGAATCTGGAAGGAATAGAGCACCATCTAGAAGCCGACTGCTATGAGCCTCTGGCACTGGGCGGTAACATGACACGCGGAACAGCTCATGCCTTGCAGAGTCAGAAAGACCCGGTCTGCACCAGCTCTGGCAACCGCCACCTCCTGAAAATCTCAGACTGGTAATGGACCCTTTCTCGGCCTCAACTTCCTTATCTGTAAAAATCGGGATATTAAACCTACCACGAGTGCTGTGGGATGAAGATGATACGCTGTAACGCCTGCCAGAGGTATCAGAGAAACGTTAATGCTCTTGTCTCTCTCCTCCTCTATCCAGTCAATACCATCTCTCTCAGAAGAACCGCCCCCCACAGCCCCCCACAGCCCCCCGCAGCCCCCGGGGGAATGTAAGCTCCAGGAGGGCAGGGGGCCAGCTGTCCAGCATGCGGTAGACACTCTGTATTCGGAGGCTACCACCAGCTGCACAATCCTTTCAGACCCCATCCCTCAGTTCTCCTTTCTGTAAGATCGGGGCAACACCACCCTGCTCTCCCATGAGTTCAAGCAGCTGCACATACGATACCTACATAAGCACACAAATATACTCAGTATCTCTAGAATTTTCTCCTGCCATGCCGGGGCACGACTCCTTACGTCACTAGCGTGCCACCCGGGTCGCTCCCAGAGGAGCCTGAAGGCCAGTTCCCTTATGGGAAGGTCAGCAGGTCACTGTTAAGGCCAGGCACTCCGGACTGTGAAAGGCAATTGCCCCATGGCTGTGCAATCACAAATGAGTTACCTAACCTTTCTGTGCCTCCATCTCTAAAAATGATGAGAAGAGTGTTTACCTCCCAGGGTTACGCGGAAGACACTAGGGAACACGACCACATAAAATGTCTGGTACAATGTCAGGCACACAGCAAACACTCAGAATGCAAGTGGATCCCATCTGCACAGCCCTGTCTCAGTGGTTCCCAGAGAGTTTCAACAAGGGGAGCCCACAGTGAAAAAGACTGGTATGAATGGCTTGGGGAAAAGGCTAGACTTACTGCCTGAGACTTCTGGTTTGAGGGGACCACAAAGATATTCTGGATTTGCATCATGGCTGCAATGCTTAGAATTTCCTGAGAACAGCCAAAATTTCCTATAAAACAAAAAACATGTTTGATTTCAAACAGGTACTGTCAATGAGAGGTGAAAGACATTTTGTTATTTTCCTGACACCACACTACAAACTAAAGTCATATATTTATATTCAGTTTGTTCAAGTTCATAACATATCAACACTTTACTCTGCTGAATGTGATGTCCCATATGAGGCCCAGATGAACGGAGGCCCAGGAGGATTCTGAGAAAGGGGCTGCTACCGCACGCAGCAGCTGGGACATCGAGGACTCTCGCTGCACCACGGCGGGGCCAGAGGAGCCACGTCACTAAGGGCAGGTTCACTCCACACCTGTTTCCTACTCCCATCAAAACAGCTAGAGTCCTGGCCAAAATCCGAGAGGGAAAGGGGGGGCAGGGAGTTTGTGGGTTGTGTCCCTTTTGCAGTCTCTCTCTTCCTAGGCCCTTCTCTGGGGTGGCCTCTCTCCTGACGGGGCTCATCTGACCTGGCAAGACCAAAGGCACGCCCAGACCAGGGAAGCACTCTGTGGGCACCGGCTGCTCACACCGGGGAACAGGGTCTGCAGCCGTCGGTGCTCCAGGGCACTGGACAGTGACAGCGAACTGCAGTGTCCATCCTCCCCACAGCTTCCTGCCTCATGGCCGACACGCTCCCCTACCCCCAAACTTGAGTCCTCTTTCTCAATGTAAGCCTGAGGTCATCTGGGTGTTTCAAAACTAAAGCTAACTCTCACCACACTTAGTCTGAAATACAGCTCTGTAAATTGCTAGTGAACATACAAGTTAGCCAAAAGCAAGAAAAAATTCTTATTTCCTTTTCTGGGAGGGGTGGTGGGTGGGGGGAGAAACACATAAACTATATTCTCTAGATGATTCTGACTTGACCTCTAACTTATGAACTTTCGCCCCTTACTCCTATCCTTGCAAACATCTGAAGGTGTCAGGGAAGTTGGGCCCCTTGTGTGCTGGTGGCAGGAGTACAAAGGGGTGCAGCCTCTGTGGACAATAGTATGGTGAGGCCTCGAAAAATTAAACATAGAATTATTGGATGATCCAGCAATTCCACAGGAAGCAAATACGCAAAAGAAGTGAAAGCAGGGACTCCAAAAGACGCTTGTATGCCAATGGTCAGAGCAGCCTTACTCACGACAGCCAGAAGGTGGAAGCAACGCAAGTGTCCGTCGACAGGTGAACGGTACATACACACAGTGAAATACTGGTCAGCCTTAAAAAGGGGCGTTCTGACATAGGCTACAACACGAATGAACCTTAGCAGACAGTACGTCAAGGGAAATGAATCTGTCACAAAAGGGTAAATATTGTAGGATTCCGCTGAAGGGAGGTTCCCAGAATCATCAAATTCATGAAGACAGAGTAGGAGGGTAGCTGCAGGGCTGGGGGCAGGAGGGAATGGGCAGTTGGTGTTTCACGGGGACAGAGTTCCAGTTTGAAAAGGTAAAGAAGTTCTGGAAATGGATGGTGGTAAGGGCTGACTGACAATGTAAGTGTACTTAATGCCTCAGAACCATACACTTAAAAATGTTAAAATGGTACATTTTATGTATTTTTTACCATAATTAAAAAAAAGAAAAAACTTCCCTGTTTAAAAAAAAATCAGGCATCCATTCTAGGCCCCCAGGAAAACAAACAAAAGTGTTTACTGAATTAGTTAATGGTGAATGACACAGAATCCCCAGTTAACAACAGGCCCCAAATCAGACAGCGTTAGAGGAAAGCTCCTTCACTACTCGGAATATATCGTGCCCTCTTCCGCAGGGTGCACAAAATTCGAAGAACTAACCCTCTGACAGAATCAATGAGAACTATTGCTCTGCACCTACCTGATTCAAGCAGCATTTTTGCAAACATGGGATTCAAAGGAAACTCTGCAATTCTCATGCCAAGCGGTTCAGTTAGGCGACAGTCTTTGTCCAGACCTGCCGTAAGAACAACAGAAATCAGAAGGCGTGTCCCATTGTGTTGGAAGATGTACGGTTATCAGGAGGATAAACGATGAGGTACGCTAGGAAAAGGTGTCCAAAAGATGAATCATGCTGCCAAACTCAATCTTACATCAGAGTGCTGTTACACTGAAAGAAGAAAAGACCCCCTCTGAGCTCCTGAACAGCCAATTTCGAAAAACTGATACTTCTAATAGCTTCTATTCAAGGACTTCATTCTAAGGAAACAGCCCTGCAGCCTGCTCTCACTCTCCACTCCCCTCACCCACCCCAGAGACCGCTCCTCCCAAGTGCAAGTGCAGATGTCCCAGAAGGCCATCCTGAGCCCTCTGCCCTCCCACACTATGAGAGCAATCACAAGGCCAGCGACTGTAAATCTAAATGTCTGCCCAGACCTCTCCTGATGCCAGCACCACAACCGCTCATCCAGCTGCCTGCTGGGCAGTTTACTGAACTGGATGGACTCAATTCCCCACATCCCTCCTCGCCGCTGTGCCACTAGCCAATATTCAGGTATGGGATTCCGGAGATGCTGACTATCGTCTTATTGATATTCAGACTATTCCCAAGGTGTGCCATTAAAATACATGCTGCAGAGCTCAGAGTAAAACAGGAAAGGTAATTTCTCTTCTGTTCCCATATAATCATCTCTTGAAAGGTGATAATTCAGCTTGTAAAACTGTAAACTAAGTTGGGTGGTTCCCCCTGCCTTCTCCAGCTTACTTAGGCAGTAAAGAAATATAAAATGTTTTAGCTTTCATTCTGTTGGATTAGAGGCAAATCAATCCAAATGAAAAACTTCCATGTTTGTCAATGTTCTCTCATATCCGTTAAGATTATCCCAGGAAACCTTGCTTTCAGGGTCCTATTACACCCCTAAGAAAAGGGATGGGAATCTACTCCGGCACACACTCACTCTGGGCGGACCTGATGCAGACCCACCTAAAGGCCTTTTAAATCACTGACGATCTTTTACATGAGTAATTGGTTATTCTTTTGCAGGGAAGTATCACAAAAGGAATGAACGAAGATAGACCACGTATAAAAAATTTAACTCAAAAATGGAGCACAGCCTTACTACATGTAAAAGCTATTAACTATAAAAACTTTTCAAAGAAAACCCAAGAGAGAGCTCCATGCCCAAGGGTTGGGCAACGGTTTCTTAGGTAAGACACCAAAAGCACAAGCAACGAAAGAAGAAATACATACACTGAACTACATGAAAATATAAAACTTTTGCACTACAAACGATACCGTCAAGAAAGACAAAAAGCCAACCCACAGAATGGGAGAAGTATTTACAAATCACAGATCTGATAAGAAACTTATACCCAGAACACATAAAGAACTCCTCCAGCTCGATAATAAAAAGACAGTACCCCAAGTAAAAATGGGCAAAAGATTTGAATAGACATTTCTCCAGAGGACATCGACACGTGGCCAATAGGCACACGAAAAAGTGCTTAACACCATTAGTCATCAAGAAATGCAAATCAGATCCACAAGCTACCACTTCATTCCCACTAGGATCCGTAACACAGAAGACAGATAACAAGTGTTGGCAACTTGCTATCGTGGGAAGCAAGTGGAACCCTCATACCCGACTGGTAGGAATGTCCACCAAGAACTAGCACATAAATGTTTACAGCAGCATTATTTGTATTAGCCAAAAAGGGGAACAACCCAAATGTTCATCAACTGCTCAATGGATAAGGATATTATGTGGCATATCCAATCCATGTAATGCTGTATTATTCAGCAATAAAAAGGAATGAAGTATCAACACATGCTACAACACAGATGAACCTTGAAAACATCGTGTTGAATGAAAGAAGACAATCACAAAAGACCACAGATTATATGACTCTATATGTGTGAGACGTGCCGGCCAGGCAAGTCTACAGAGACAGGGATTAGATCAGGAGTTGCCTGGGCTTGGGAGGAGGGGAAAGGGAGTGGGGAGTGAGCACTCATGGGTACAGGGTTTCTTTCTAAGGTGGTGAAACTCTTCTAAATGTTCTAAACTTGGGGTGATGGTCGCACAACCCTGTGAATATACTAAAAACCCCTGAACCGTACATTTTAAATGGGTAATTGTATGGTATGTGAATTATACCTCAACAAAGATGTTAAAAACAAACAAACAAAACCATCGCAGAGGACAAAACCTCCACCGAAACTTCCTACCAAACCAGACATTATGCTCACTTGGGGCGACACTCACAGAAGACAGGTACTTCCTCAGCAGGTGAATTCAAGGCTACCATGTTCTCTATCTTAAGAGTAAACACTCCATTTTTAAACACGAGAATAGAGGTGTTCCAAAGCATGGTGCTTCCTTGCCCCCAAAGAATTCCACGGGCTGGTCATCGACCCAGTTCTCCACAGGGAACTCCAGGAATGGAATGAGGGAAAGCAGGGAGAGAACACTGAGCCAGAGGTTGCAGGATGGGGTGGAGGGACTGAGAAACAGGCCTGGAGAGGAAACATCTGAAATACTGGTAGGGAATCTTCTAGATGTCTTTTAGGAGTGTGGCTCTAATGATGATTATTAGTAGCTCTTGATATACCTACATGCTTTATAAATTCATTGTCCTAACTGGAATTCATGTACTATTAATCTAATCATGGTCCCACCTTTTTATTTCCATGAAGCTTAAGGGTTGTTAAGAGGATTATATATATATGGGGAGAGAGAACCAGTCCCATCCCTGAAGATACTAAGAGCCCTAACGTGAATACGGCCTAACCAATACCATCTATTAGCAGATCAGAGAACACGTAAGAGACATGCGTACCTCCCAGAGCATAGAGTAACTCCAACGCTTGAACCATCGACTGTGCTGGGGGGGGCTGTAAAAACATAAAAATCCTCCTAAATTAATTTCTTCAGGTAACAGACATAAAATGTGACTATTTCCTGCTCAAATCCGTTCTTCCCTCTTATGTGCCCCATACATCCCAGCCTCCGTGCTTGTATTCATGTTGGCGACCTTGAAACACCCTTCCTCTCCTCAGCATCCTTACTACTACTTGGTCTTCAATCTCAGCTTGATGAAACAAGCCCTCCCTCATGCTCCCCTCCACCAGAAGTGATGGGTCCCTACTTTGAACAACTTCCCTGTTTTCCTACACTCTCATCAGACACTTCTGATTTTTTCCTTCATAGTCTCAACCTTCTACTCCAGCAGCCCTGGTGGGTAACACTGCACCACCCAGAGCCCGGCGTCAGGCCTCGTCCCCAGGGGGCACTGACATACATGGAATCCGAATTTCTGAAAAGAGAAAACACTAGGCAATCTGAACTTAATTTAAGCAAAGCTGCTACTGTGATCTTCAGTCTGATTATCCGGACCCAAATCACATCTCCAGGATTTTCACCCAAACACACTGACTAGTATTTCTCTCTGGCCTCATCTGATTCGGGACTATATGCAAACACGTTAACATAGTTGCAAGGACCGCATATGGATAATTTTAGTTTGTTTTTCTGTATGGTTTTCTGTTTTCACTGTCTTTTGTTTTTTGGTTTTTCTAACCCAGAGAAACTTCACAGTGATTACTTGGGATGGCGGCATAATATTCCAACAAGGTCATACTCCGTAAAATACACAACTGTCTTCCTCCTGGGCAACTGAGTTGTTTTCAGTTCTTTGCTACTTTAACTAACACTGCTAAATAAACAAAATTATATGTGGCCCATGATTTCAACTGTAAAAAAACAAAACAGAACAAAAACCACAGTTTCAGGAGAAAATAATTGGAAGGGAATACATGGAGATGAACGTGTATTTTCCTCATTCTCCAGGTGTCCAAAAGTTTGTGATTTTCATTATTCTATTTAAAAATTTAATATACAATTATACTATAAACATGATCATGCTATATACATTCTTTTTTTTTTTTAAAGATTTTTTTTATTTATTTGACAGAGATAGAGACAGCCAGCGAGAGAGGGAACACAAGCAGGGGGAGTGGGAGAGGAAGAAGCAGGCTCATAGCAGAAGAGCTTGATGTGGGGCTCGATCCCAGATCGCCGGGATCACACCCTGAGCCGAAGGCAGACGCTTAACCGCTGTGCCACCCAGGCGCCCCCATTCTTTTCTTTTTTTGAATTATTTTTTCAGGAGAAATTTCCCTGAGAAGAAATACCAGGCATTTCTACGGCTCATAAAATAATGTTAGAAAGCCATCCAGGACTGAAGAGGAGTATGAAACTGCTTTCCCAACCTGGGTCAGCTTTGGACTTTCTCCTTTTTCTTCCTGTTTGGTCACTTAACTATTTCAATTTGCACTTACTTCTCTTCTAGAGAAGCCAAACACGTTCCAATGTTAGTTTACTATATCTTCAGTGGATATTCACTCCAAATGATGCTTGAAAAACTGCAGTTTTCGAGATGCTGATATGTCATTTTTGCCATTATACGTTTTCCTTTCATCTTAGATGGGAGGCTTTTCTTAAGCTTTTAATTTGCATATACTGTTTATCCTCTCTATAATTTCTTGCATACACCAATAATCAAAGAGTATATTTTTTCCATACTTATGATAAACACACAGTTGTTTGAGAGAGAGACTGATATTTTCTATTCCCTCATTCACCTAGTTCATCATGACATATATGACATGAGGGACTTTATTATCTGAGAATCCAGGCTTGTCACACCACATAACTATGCAGTTGGGACACAACAAGAGTTAAAATGCTAGTCTTCAAATCATAAAAATTCAAGAAGAAAATATGACTGAATGTTTACTAACTGACCTAGAGGTGCGGAAGTGCTTCATAAGGACAGGAATAACCGAAGAAATCACAGAGACAAAGATAGATTTTACTGTGGAAATACTTATAATGTCTGCACATTAAAAAAAAATTATTAAAAAAAAACAGTAAAATACAAATAACTAGAAAAACCATTTGCAAGAAATACTATAGACCGAGGTTAATGTCTTTAATAATTAAAGGACTCTTAAAAATCACAATAACACTAATTCTAACAGATAAATGGCTTAACAATTCAGAAGAAATATAAAGTGGACAATAAATGGGTTTTTTTTTAAACTGTTTTTTTGAGAAATCAAATAAGGTACAGACATTTGTCCTCCTCCATTTCTCCCTCCTGATATTAATCAAATTAGCAAACCTCTAAAAGAAAGTAATGCGGCGTGACCGAGGCACAATGCATGGGGCAGCGCGCGCTGCTGGGGCTTACAGCAATGTGGCCACACATCAAGGATGTACAAAACGACTATGGCTGTTGGACCCAATAATTCCACTCCCGGAAACCAGCCTCAGGAAATAAGCAGAAGGGCGATCGGCCATGAGGACGGCCCCTGCAGCTCTACCACAGTCCTCCTGGCTCCCCCAGCTGTGATACTCCCTCACATAGGCCTCCACACGCTCTGCTGTCCCGGATCTCCCCCCACCCTGACCTGGTGATATCCTACTTGGGTTTCAGGTCTTACTTGGCACAAGACTAACCAGGCTGGGGGCCCTTTCTTTGTCTTTCAGAGCACTGGACCCACACATGGCAATTACCCACTTACTTGTCACGCCCCCCCACCCGGCAGGCAAGAACAGGAATTGCGTCTGCCCTGTCTGGCCCTGCTCCCCCATACCCTGCCCGGGGCCCGGTGCAAAGCAGGCACACAACACATGAGTTAAGTGGAAATTAAAAAAAAATTTTTTTAAAAAGTGATGCATTCTATCTAATGTCCCGACATTCACCCGTGGGCATTCCAGACAGAAGGCAGGACTTACCGACATGAAGTGGAACCTGAGGACGTTGTCGATCCCTAGCGCTTTCAGCTGTAGGATGACAGGCGCCAAATTGCTACGCTGCATCTCAGGGATTGTGCACTGAGGCAGCTTGTCAAAGGCTTCCTCTGAGGATAAGAAATCAGAACTGTTTGGGGTCAAATGCCACAATCAAACTCAATCATTATGCCCATGGGACAGTTTTCCTTCTCTAACAAAAGGCTCGAAGATTCTAGGATCAGAAGCATTATGATATCATGACACAGAGTTGTTTCATATTTAGAAAAGACCATTCTATTTAAAAAAGACCTCAGCAGTTTATATCTTTATAAATTATACATCTTTATATATCTTCATAAAAGTCTGTTCTTTTACTTCAGAATGCTTTTTTAACGTGCTTTTGTCAGCAGAACATGAAACCAAAGCCACAGGTATGTGCTGGATCACGACTGGCACCCGGCACACCACCTCTACGTGGGGCTGCAGTAAGTCTAGAAGGCAAGAACTGTACCTATAAGCAAAGAACAGTCTCAAAGTAAATCACCAAGATGGTAACCAGAATGTAAGAAGTGACCAAATCTTACAAAGAGCAAAAATGGTCCAAAGCTAACTTTTAAAACCAACGAGCCAGGCACGCATCACACTCAGAAACTAATGCTGCCCCAAACAGATGAATGAATGCTTACGTGCCCCATGAGGAACAAAAGCTGACCTCCAACAGGAAAAAGCACCACAAGGCACAGCAGTGCCAAGATGGGAGGGGCAGGAGAGGGGGCGGGGAGGAAGAGACTTCAGAGGCTTTTTCATAAAAGCCTGACAAACAGGGCGCTTGGGGGGGGGGGGCGGGTGAGGGAGGAAGGGATTAAATCACTTTGGTATCTATTCAGAAAGCTTATGGATTATACAGAGAATGCTCCACCCACAAAATCCCTCTCATGTCAGTCAACAGTTTAACTGTGCACACCCTCCTTAAGACGAGGCTGGCCCAAGCTCCATGTAGATCCTAAGGCTTTCGTTGACTAAAGAAAACAACAACAAAAGGTGTCATGAAGAACTCAGCGCTATCACTGAAGAATTTTTTCAAGAAGGCTGTGAGTAAACAGACAACCAATGTTCTGTGGATGGACCGATACAAATGGCCACAGGCACGGGTCTAACTGGGAGGTGCTGAAGAACAGGCAACAGCAGGAAGTTCCAGATGGGATACTCCCTTGGAGTTTCAAGAACATTTTGGGGCTAGCCTTTTGGTAGGATAACCACATTTCCCAGCATACTGCTGACGGAAGGAGAAGCGAAGTTCTCAGATGCCAAGACAACCCTGCTGAGAAGCCACTCACAGGAAGCAGTGGGGCCCAAGAGTTAATGACCTTCAGTTAAACTCTACTGAAGACCAAGTGTGTGATGCCCTGAGCCAGGAGTGGCAGGAGCAGCTTCCAGAAGCTTCCGTGATATGAGAGAGCCGGGACCAAGACCAGAAACAGTCACCTCCAAGGCTGGATCCCAGTGAACAGTCCTCCTGAAGGAGAATGGAGGCTCAGGGAGTAAGGAGCAATCATTACAAAAAGGCACGTGAGGTCACTTCATGAGGGAGCTGTCATTTGAGAGAGGATTCGAAGGATAAAGGGGAATCTGTTGGGCAGAGGAAACAGCCCAAGGAAAGGTATCAAAGATAAGAGATGTGGATGTGGGAAAACAGAAAGTACGTTCAGGAAGAGCAGAGTGCAGCTGGGATGCAGTGTAGGGCAGGTATGTGGATAGGGGGAGAACATAAGCCAGGGAAAGTCCTGGACGGTTCTGGGAAACAGTTCGGAGTCTGAGCAGATAACACCCTGCTCAGGACCACACTCTGTGAAAGCTCATCTGGAAGCCAGTCAGCCAAGAAAGCCTGGAGGCTGGAGGCTAGTACACCCCACTACTATCGCGTGGGCCCTACCCAGCCCCTCTCCACTTAACTGCTCCTGCTAAGGAGGCCAGCGACCTTTCAACCGAATCGACCTGCCTGTCTTCAGTCTGCATTCTGTGATTTTATTTCTTTGGAGCATGAGATAATGCTGGCCATTTCCTCTTTAAAAATAGCCTGAGTTCCTCAAAAAGTTCAACATAGAATTACTGTACGACGACACAACTCCACTCCCAGGTATATGCTCAAGAGAATTAAAAACAGGCACTCAAAACACACATTTTCATAGGAGCAGTTATTCACAAAAGCCGAAAGGTAGAAACAATCAACTGATGTGTAGATCAACTAGTTGTGGTATATCCATCCATGGAATATTATTCAGCATAAAAAAGAACGAAGTACTGGGGCGCCTGGGTGGCTCAGTCAGTTGAGCGTCCAACTCTTGATTTCAGCTCAGGTCATGACCTCAGGGCTGTGAGATGGAGCCCCATGTTGGGCTCTGCGCTGGGCATGGAGCCTGTTTGAGATTCTCTCTCTCCTTCTCCCTCTGCCCCCACCATCCTCCCTCTCCCTCTCTAAAAAAAATTAAAAAAAAAAAAAAAAAAGAATGAAGTACTAATACAACAGAGACGAACCAGGAGAACATTTGGCATTCATTATGCTAAATGAAAGAAGCCAGACACACAAGGCCACATGTTGTATGATCTCATTTATACAAAATATCCCAAACGGATAAACCCATGGAGACAGAACAGAGGAGTGGTTGCCAGGAGGCAGGGACGAGTGCAGAGAAACTGTTTAGGGGGTATGGAGTGAGGGAAATATTCTGAAACTAGACAGAGACAGTGATGCACACTGTGGATATAATTAAATCCCACTGAACGGTTCGATTTAAAATGGTTAACTTTATGTGATATGAATTCCACCTCAATACATTTGTTTTCAAGTATCCTGAAACTTTCTCTTCTAAATTTCCGGATGCACTTTAACCTCGGTTCTCTCTTTCCTCTCCCATCTTTCCTCCTTAGAGCCTTTGGTGGTGGAAGACCCTTACCACCCTGGCCTTGGGCTCTGCCTCCCCCCTCCCATAGACACTCCCCTTACCTGCTTCCTCCCCACCAAGTACACAGACATTCCATTCCCTCTGCCTGGGGCTATCCTTTCCCCTGGAGAACCGCAGGGCGCACTTGGCGGCCAGTAAGATCAGGCACAAATGCTCAGTTGTGAAGTCCTCCCCAGTGGGATAACTCCCTGCTCTCTGCTTCCAAGGCTCACTCCGGAATGGGGACCCTAACATACCGTAATATGACAATCTGTTTGCGGGGCTATCTCCACCACCTGGCTGTCAGCCATGTGCCCATAGACCACATCTCACCTAGCCCGAGATCTCCAAACCCCGGCACAATGGTTGCCCTATGGCTCTGTAAACATTCGCTACAAGAAAGAATAACATCAAGGACTGAACAAGGGTGATGGTTACCAGAAGTAAAGAAGAGACAAATGACAAAACTTCCGGATGTGGGAAGTGAGCATAGATGGATGTTGAACAGAGGAGAGGATTAAAAATGATGTGAAAATTGGGGCGCCTGGGTGGCACAGCGGTTAAGCGTCTGCCTTCGGCTCAGGGCGTGATCCCAGCGTTATGGGATCGAGCCCCACATCAGGCTCTTCTGCTATGAGCCTGCTTCTTCGTCTCCCACTCCCCCTGCTTGTGTTCCCTCTCTAGCTGGCTGTCTCTATCTCTGTCGAATAAAATAAAATAAAATCTTAAAAAAAAAAAAATGATGTGAAAATTAAGTCTGGACAACTAAGGAGAGATCTTGGGGCCACCACCCACCAAAGAGAGGCACAGAGAGAGAGAGAGAGAAGCTCTGGACACATCACTGTCGAAGGCAAAGCTGCCTTCAAGCTGGAGAGAAAGTTCCTGAAGGGCTGAGACCGTCTTTATCATAATTTTATCTTGCTCCTTCAGACCCTAGCACAGTGCCTGGCACAGACCAGGAGCTGAACAACCATCTGCTTTCTCTCAGTGGTCTCAGCACAAGAGTCTGCCATTTTCACTCCACAAAGATGCTCTGAACCAGAGGCAAAGATGGAACCCACTGCAAGGCCCCCCAGGAGTCAGGATTCTTGTTCCTCTCAGAACAAGAAAGCAGCACGTTAAGGTGAGGGAAAGGTAAGAAAGACAGGACCCGAGACACGTGGCCCAGGCTACAGGGAGGTCTATGCCCAGACATTAGGCTGGAACAGGGGGACTCACGGGCCAGCCTCGGCCAATGGGAGCAGTAGCGAAGAAGTGCTCCATTTAGACTGAAGAAAGCAACAGGGGCCAAGGGACATAGGGCCTGGTGAGGGTGTCTGGATTTTATGTGAAGTTCTGCCCACGGGGGGAAACATCTGTGATACTCTCCACTGCTCAGGCTACTACGAGAAAGTCAAAAGCCCTGACGGAACAGCACACTAACCTGTATAAAGGCGGTAACATTTTCCCGAGCGGCTGCGGCCACCACGTCCTGCGCGCTGGTTGGCTGACGCCTGGGACACTGGGACCACCACCAAGCACTCAATGGCCGTCCTGGGATTGTAGGCTCGGAGTTTCACAAAGCCGCAGTCGATCACATACACAACCCCGCTGATTGTAATGGAGGTTTCAGCCACATTGGTGGCCACTATCACCTAAGTCCCCACAGCAAGAAAAGAAAAAAGAGAAGGTACTTGGTTCTTTTCACTTTTAAGAAACTACTCAAAATCCTGAAAGATTTATTAAAATATTTCCAACAGTGTAGAAGCTGTAAGAGGCAGTTTAACATACTGGAAAGAACAGGAGTTTTAGGGTCAGTGTGCCCTGGATCTGAATTCTCCAAGGTGTGACTCTGGACAAGCTGGACTTGTCCAGCTTGCTCAGGGGTGGTTTTTAATCTGGACTGCTGCACAGTCCCTCATCTACAGAATATTCACCCCCGCTTCTGGATTGTGGGGGGCATCAAACACGAAATATCCGTAAAGCAATTACAGCCTGGTGCTTGGCCCATAATAAATACTCAACAAATGTAAGTTTTTGCCTTCTGCACAACTAAAGAATATCACCACGTTGAATATCTTTATTCATTAATTCACTCACATTTAAACTATTTTCTGAAGGTCTGTGCTTTGCAGGCACTGTTCAAAGTACTGCGGATGGTGAACAAGGAAGACAAGGCCCCTGCTCTCCCAGAACCTGCATTCCAGTGTGAGTGTCTGGGTGGAGAAGCAGTGACCATAAACAAGCAGATAACCTCAGAGTGACCAACCGGTGAACAAAATGCAACAGAGCAGTAATATATTATATAGTATTTGAAGCGTTCCCTATGTATTACGTTATAATAGTGGGCTGTGTTACTTTGGATGGCCAGGGAAAGCTTCTCTAAAAGAAGATTTTGAGCTGAGCCCTGAGTAACAAGAGGCAGGCAATGCTCTAGAGATCCAGGCAGAAGAAATAGTTCACAGAAAGGAGAAACAGCCAGGGAGGGCAAAATCCAGAGGAAGGACGAGATGAGGCTGGAGGACAGCAAGGGCCAGACCACGTGCTGTCTCTGGGCCACTGTGAGGTGTTTACATTTTATTTCAAGTGCACCGGGCGCTGTCCCTGTAAGGTTTCAAGAAGCGAGGAACACATATAGATAGATAGCACTTAGAACTAAAGGTACTTTTACATCTATCATCTTATAAAAATCTTCCTACCATTTTTATCTAGTAGACACTTAAGATTTTATACCAGAGAACCACCAATCCAAAGGTTCTTATTTATGGTTCACAGCTGAAAAACTGGGCTCGAGGGTGAGTAACTCTGCCAGGCGCCGAGTAACGCAGGCACAGAGTCCAGGCCGCCTGACTGGTTGGCCACAGCTCACATTTGGCAGGGCCAACTTGAGTTGCTCCAACCCAATGGCCATGAGGCTGCACACCTTCTTCCAAGTGGTCTGAATTGAGAGTGGACCCTCAGACCATCCCTCCCCTGCAGTCCTCTCTGCCACCTGCTGATAAACAGCTACAATAAGCCAGCTTCGGGCCCGTTCTATGCCTTCCTCATCTAATGGGGAGGAAAGCCGAGTAAGGCTCCGGGGGTGATGAGCAGGACGCAGACTGGCTGCCTGCTGGTACCTTCCAACCAGTGCTTCTCACCACACCCTTCCCCGCCCCAATTTCAAGGCTAAATATTTTTAAGCCACACCTTGAATTAATTGATTAAAATTTGGCTCTATAGGCTAGCTGATGCCTAAAACAAATGGTTTAGAAACCATTTGTAGTAACTTATCTATTGTTCCTGACTGATCACAATTCACCTGGACAGTCACTTAAGCCAAGCTAGTATTGTGCGTGGGGCAATACCGAGCAGAGAGAAAAGAGGCAAAGAGAAGTCACTTGCTCTGATAATCACTGTCAGAATGACCCTTGTGTGAGGCAGGTTTAGAAATCTCTACAACATACTATTTACTGTGTGCTTTTACATCTACTGCACAGAAACACAGACCTAAAAGTCTTAAAGAAACCTTCCTGTTAAGCAAGTTTCACTTCAATTAAAAAAAAAAAATATTTCCCAGTGCATAGGGAAGGGGCACCAGCATGACCACAGCTGGCTGCAAACACCCCTGGTCACTGGGTCAGTCTCACCTTTCTGACGCTGCGGGACACCCTTTCAAACACTTTCATTTGCTCAAAGGAAGGTAGTCCCGCGTACATGGGGAGAACCCGGAGGTGTCTCTTCATCCCAGTTCGACCTAGCACCCGAGCCTGCTCGATCAGCATAGACACGACGGTTTCCACTTCTTCCTAAAGACATCCAACCAGGAACCAAAGAAACCGAGATCAATCTGGAGCATGTCATTTTATCAGACTTGAAAGAAAATGAAAGTCGGGATCGGAGTGTTAAGTATGGACGGATTCACGATTTCTAGGGTGACTGCACCCTGCTCGGGGGTGGTTTTTAATCAAATGCTACTGAACAGCAGTGCCTATGGGGTGAAAATTTGCAAGTGTCAGACTCATTACTGAAATCTATGCTATCTGCAGTGAAGAGAAGAGCTCCCGATAAACAAAACCAAAGCCTATCTTACTTGGCTTTCATGTACTGTGGCAAACAAAGCATGTCATACATGTGGACAAGCCGTAACATATGAAATTGCTAGAAGCTTTCCCCAGAAGAGATTACGGTACCGTGGAAAGTGCTGACAGTGGAAAAGATTACGGCTGGAGGACGGTTCTGAACAGTGCTCTTGGGCTTGTTCAGCTGTCCTTCCAGAGATGTGCCCACCTACCACCTCCAGGATGAGCGGTACCGCTGGGAAAGAGGCTTACGGGAGCAACACACACGCACAAAATGTACCCAACGCAATATTTCACTGTGGTAAACAAAACAGCCCACCGACTACATCATTTACTTTGGACTCAACTAATAAATTTAAAATATACTGAACCCTCTACAGATAGAACAGGTGGGAACTAATGATTCCCTGACAACTTGGTCAGCAGATGAATGACATCAATCCAAACAATTTTTTATGCAATTAAGTAAACACAAAATACAATAAAACATGAAATGAATGGCTAAGTAAAGGAACAGGCCCCTGTTTAATTTTGGTGCTGCCTTAACGTGTCTGCTCATCAGAGAAAATTCCAGTGGAATTACCTGTCCAGTCAGAAATGCTAATATGTCTCCATCTCCTTCTGTCTGGTGAATTTTCATCACAGTTTCTACAGTTGATTTGATATAATCTGGAACAGGACTGAAAAGATGTATGAGATAAGTTCATCACTAGGACATGCTCGTTAATTATAGATTAATTACCCTAATAATCTGGCAGCAAAGCTTCATGAAAGTTAGTTTGGGCCTGCCTGGCAGGTAAACAGTATATGATGAATAAAATAAACATTCACTCCCTTTTTTTCTTTTTTTTAAAGGCAGCATTCAAAAGTAATCCATAATTATATGTATACCATGATTCTTAGCTTTATTTGCAAAGAAATAAAAACCCATGCAAACAAATGTGCTATCGTTAGCGTGCGAAGATGCCTGGTCAATGAAAATCGGGGGCTGCGGTCCCAGTGCTAAATCCCACACTCTTTCCCCTTTCCCTCCCGACCACTAGCAGCAGCCTGTCTGAGTACGTTGTTCAGAGCTGATGGATATGCTATCCAGCGAGAAAAACTCCCAAGTCACACCCACAACTCTCTGGATTTATCAACCACTGTACCATCTCCTGGTCTTTCTCCAGTGACTAGGTGGAGAAATTAGGATGGTCTCTTCCTATCTAAGGGGGCTCCTCCCAATCATGTCAACCAGGCCTTCTTGCTAAGATGCAGAGAGCTAAGAACCAAATGATTCGCATCATCAGTGCTGCCCTCACAGGCAGGCAGTCTGGGAAACCCCAGTTCTGAAGACTATCAAGCCTCCTTCCTGTAATCTTGTTACCACTTTGCTCTTTCCAACTGAGCTACTGACCACAGACTCATAGAAATTTGCACATCAGTGTCAAGAGTTTCAACTGCATTCAGTGGTGATACTGAGCAGGGTTCCAGAATATCCTATCAATGACAGGAGACACAAAACATGCTCCACTCAGCAAGCTGGTATATTGCCCTTGGGGCTGCAGGCAGAGACAGTGGCTTCTCATTCCATAACTCAGGCCCAGTTTGCTAATCACCATCATTAAAAATGCAAGTATCCTTAAGGGTTGCATACTTCTAATGGAGTAAATCTGAACAAACCTACTCCTTTGGAGTAAAACTTAGTGCTTGCTGGTTTCCAATTGTAATTTACCTTCTGGTTGGAATCTGAAAAAATGAAAACCTAAATAAAACAGGTGAAAGTTCCCTGACTATTCAGGTGAACACACACACACACACACACACACACACACAAATTCAAGTACCATCAAACCTTTGTAGATAAAAGATATCCACTGGAAATGTTCGCCCTTCTACTGTAAGGATCACACAGGTATCCCTTGTTGGGTCACTGGTTTCATTCTGATTAAAGAAATCTCGAAATTTCTATTAAGAAAAAAAAAAAGAATACTTCATTTCTCTCAAAAAAAAAAAGTTCACAGTAACTCACTGAAAGAAAGAAAATAATAGAAAACTGGCAGAGCAGGGGATGGGTAGTAGAAACTGGATATCTACAACTCAGACTATGGGTTGCAAAGTAACTACTAAAACTCCTATTTTTATTATTGCAATTTTGAGGAATCACATTTCAATGCCAGACTCTTTACTAAGGTTTGAAAAAAAATAATAAAGGTTAGATTTCAAAACTGTATTATTCACTAATGCATCTGGGTCAATGTGTAGTGGTGGTATTACATCTTATTTTTATCCCCTGGATTTTATTCAATAGAAAATTGGGTCGAAAGGTGTGATTAGAATTAAATACAGAGTAAATCAGGTTGATGTGTAGTTTTAATCTGAAAAGCACATATCTGATCACATAAGGTTATCAATTTATAAAGAAAACTTGTATTTCTAGGAACACTAGGTATAGTACTAATATTACAGAGACATATATATATTTACTACAAGCTCCGCAGACTATCGGCAGGGACAGCGTCTTCTCCATCTCCCATGCCCTATAGCAGTTAACACAACCCCTTGTATGGGGTAGGTCATCCACTATACACTTCTCCGGCACTCCCATAGTACCCCGAGAAGAGAAGTAGCTCCTGGCAGCTTCTCCAGTAAAGGTGGCCACGTCTTCTTCAACGGCACTTGACCACCAGACTGGCAGTCTATAGGGAGGCCCGGCACGAGAGCTCTGGCCAAAGATGAGGCAGGGAGATACCACATTCCCTGTTAGGGAATGTGACCCCAGATACACAGAGAAGCTGGCGGGGGAGTGAGTGCCAGAGGGGAAGCGGCTCTGTCAGTGGCAGAGGGACATGGAAATCCTGGTGGGTGGAGTATGCCATCTGAGTCCCACAAAGGATATTCCAGTGCCCCTGAGGCCTGGCTGGGCATCGCTTTCTATTATCCTAGGAGGTCTGGCTATGTAACCCCACGTCCTGCCTCCTTCACTTCCCCGTGTATCTTTACAAACCATGCCGATGCCTGCTCCTGGACACCGGGAGCCCGGGGAGCACTGAGGACTGCATCGAACACAGTGAATGGACACGAAGGAGCACTTCTACAAGAGTCGACTGGACTGAACTACAGAATAATGGGATGCGATATGCTGACCTTCAGGTTGTATCTGAGAAGAGTAAGCACCGAAGTAAAAGTGCTTCATGCCAACAAAAGAACCATGCTGTGCTATGAAGAACCCCGTGGCACCGTTCTTCACTTCCCTTTTGGATCAGTTCAGTTCAATGACTTCAGCCCCCTGTCTTGCATGGGGTGCACAGCACAGGCAAGCTACAAGTGATACACAAACAAGTGAGAAGAGACAGCGCCCCCACACCCTGAGAGTGAATAATCCAGGGGGACAGGCACGTCAAGAACCAATCATAACACAAACCGAGGCAGAACGACCACATGACCAGAAAAAAGCCCCAAGTTACTCAGAGAGAACAAAAGGTCAATGCTGAGCGGCTTCCAGGGAAGGCTTCAGGGAGGCAGCAGTACCCCTGCCAAAGTCTGAATGGGGGAGGAGGACTCCTACTGGCTGGGAAGAAGGGACAACCCTTCCCAGGATGACAGCAGAGTGTAGACTAAGACATAAAGGGGCCACTGACAATGGAGGGAGCCCAGGATCTAGGGCAGGAAAGCCCCGTTCTGAGTTAGTCCTCTCATCTACAAAAGGACAAACTGCCATCTACCCTGGGTGCGACTGCAGTCGGTACCGGTCTGGCCTAGAACGTGTCCTCAGTAAGTGATCGTATTATCACTCTGAAGGGGCCCAAATGTCATGCTTCATGGGCACTTCATTTGCTGGGCAAGACAAGGCAGCGAGCATGGGCATGACGTCATGAGACTGTGTTGCAGATGCCTGGCTCTGGTGGCTGTTTTGGAGGAGGGCAGGGGCAATAAGCGACTGGAGGCAAGCTAATTCAGGAACATACTGGAATAGCTCAGAGGAGAGAATGAAGGCAAACACTGGGCAGGGGCCGGGTGAAAGCAAAGCGTGCAAGAAGTATGAGTGATGGGGCCTGGCAATGGCTGAGTGAGAGCACATGCACGTGCACTCTGGGAAGGATGGGGTTACTTCTTAGTCATGAAGAACACTTCCTAAAGCAAAGGAAGCCATAAGAGAGGGACTGACATAGAGAAGCCAACAGTCACAGGGCAGCAGGACTCACAGGTGTGTGAGTTTAGCTGGCTAACGACCGGCCAGCTGCTAACAACTCCAGCCGGAGCGCAGGAACACAAGACAGCCACAAGCACAAAGCGGTGGCTGAACCAGGGGCCATCGAGGTCGGCAGCCTCGAGGAGGAAGAGCAGCCGGCAAAGGAGTCTGAGGGAGAAGCCTCAGGGAGGCAGGAGGGAGGGGAGATGGCAGGTATCCAGAAGCTGCTGATAGAGAAAGATTTTAAGAACGACTCAGTGAACAGAGCTGAATGTTACCAAAAAGGCAGGCAGAACAGGGAGGATGGCTACGCCTCATTCCTGAAGATGTGGTGAACAGAACAGATCGGTAGTTACTCTTTCAAGAAATAAAATTCAGCATTTACTGAGATCTTTATGCTTAAGATATTTATCTTTTATCTTTACCTGGAAACATAAAATACGCACATACAGACAATTACAGGCTAGAGAGTAAATAAATCTAGCGTCAACAGCGTACGCCTGGTGGGCCAGTGAAGGAGCAGCAGGAGTGAGGTGAAGGGGAGTTCATTTCACCGGGAAAAGGAGAGTGCGAGTCAGGTTTTAAACAGGTGGGCTCACACCGACACAGACACACGGCAAGGAACATAATATGACAAAGAGCAAGACGACAGTCTATGAAACAGAAGGTAAATGACGTGGACATCTGCTGGGCCGTCCTCCCAGCTCACCAGCTTCCTTCGCTGGTAGCTGCTCAGACCTGACCCACAGGAGAGGGCTCCCAGCAGCCATGTCTACCCAACACACCCACCCTGGGCCAACAGCCCTTGCTCCATGCAGATTGGTCCCAAGTGGGTACCTGACCCCAGCTGACCCCCAGTTCCTTCTCTAGGACTCTGGAAAGAGAAATTAGTCTCTCTCCAAGAAGCTAGACAAATGAAAAAAAAAAAAAAAAAACTGTAGGAGTTGTCAGCAACCCTATTTCCCGCCACGTGGATGGAACCAAATAACAGAAAAACAATAGCTTGTGATACAATGGTCAATTAATACTTCATAATTAAGGGCGCCTGGGTGGCTCAGTCAGTTAAGCACCTGCTATCAGCTCAGGTCATGATCCCAGAGTCCTGGGATCGAGCCCTGCATGGAGCTCCTTGCTCAGCGGGCAGCCTGCTTCTCCTCTCCCTCTGCCTGCTGCTCCCCCTGCTTGTGTTCTCTCTCTTTGACAAATAAATAAAATCTCTGAAAACAAAAAAACAAAATAAACCTAATTCCAGAAAGTCTATCTATTCCAACTATTGTAGGCGGAACAGAAAGAAGTTTTTTAAATCTCTGTGCCACACCAAAACGCAATGGAAGGATATTGGAAGCAATACGATATTAACGGTTCTAAGAAAATACTCGGACATGATAATTTTCAAACAAAGTAAAAACTGTTGGTTTTTAAAAGAGAGAAAAGGGGGTGACGAAGGTAAAAAAAAGTAAAACAGAGGAAGACGTTCTGTGCCACGTGGGCATGGAGGCGATGGCAGGAGGTGAGGCTGGGTGGAGCCCTCAAACCAGCGTTCCGGTGGGTGCCATGGCTTAGGGGGGGTGAGAAGTAATTCAAGAGAGCAACAAAGAGCTTTGATCCAAAGGCTATCAAGTGCAAACTGAAGACAACACACTCCTACAGCCTGTGAGAAGGTCCGAGAAACCAGCCAGGCTACACAGGCAGACACCCCTCTTAGCCACACTGAGTTTTTTCTCTCTCCAAGCTGCTCTGCAACCCTGAGGCCCAGGAAACCAGGAGCCAGGAGCCAGGCCCTTTTCCTCTCTCGGCTGGAGACAGAACTGGCCTGCTGACTGGTATCTGCACAACTACTCTTGCCTCTTCTACACAGCACCCACAGCGATCTTTCTAGAACTCAAATATGATCAAGTCACTGCCACACCTCACACTATCCCAGGGCTCCCAACCGGGTGTAGGGTAGATCCTTCCTCCTTTGCTTGGCCTATAAGGCCTTCCATCACCCGATACCTACCAACACCTCCATTTTAATCACCCATTGCTTCCCATTCTATCAAAAATCACTGAACCTAAAGCATCTACTCTGTGCCAGACACTGTTTTAGGTGAAAGGGATAAAATAATGGGTTAAGACATTCAAAGTCCCAATCTTCATGGAGCTTGTATTTTACAAATGGAAGACACACAATAAACAAACACTCGGCTATGCATGTAATGCTAGGTAGAAGTGCTCAACAGAAAAACTGAGCAGAGCAGGACGCTGGAGAGCAGCAGGGCGCTGTTTCCATCAGGGTAGTCAGGATAGGCCTCGCTAACACATGGTCAAGACTGGACTGAAATGAGGGAAAAGCCGTGAGAATGTGTGGGGTGACAACGGTCTAGAGAGAGGGAGCCCCCGGAGCAGAAGCACACTTGGGTTCTTCTGAGGAACAGCAAGGTGAGGCTGGAGCGTAAGGAGCATGGGAGAGACTGGACGGAGAAGAAGTCAGAGAGGTGACAAGAGAGGTAACTCGGGGACAGAGACCATCCCCCACAGGCCCTACGGCAAAGTAAGACTCCAACCTTCACTTGCCTCCCAGTCCTTCAGACACATGGTTTCACGCCCGTGAGGTTCCATGCATATAAGACACCCTTCCCCACCCATGGCCCATCCGGCAGACTTCTGTGCAGCTTTTGAACCCAAATGGGATGTCTGACCTCTATGAAAGCTTCTGGACATCCTCCAGCCAGGTAGACTTAAGCAGCCCCCTCCCTAGCTGTCTCAGCACCTTGACCTACTGATCTGTAAACATTTATTTATGTGTCTGCTTCCCGAGAAGTCAGGGAGGGTTATAAATCACCTGTAGCCAGCACCTCGCTGAGCATGTACGTATATATATTCATATATTCATATTCATATGTACATATTTACATACATATATTTATATATAACTAGTGGTCAAAATTATTTGAGTTTAACTGCTGTTTGAACTAAAATATTAACTGGTAAGGGAGAAAAAATAGTATGAACTGAGCCATAAAAATTATAATGTAAATTACTACACGTATAGGGAAAACTTCAATTACACACAAAAAAATCTAAACCTAAATGCTACAGTCATAAATAAATTTCAGAAATACAACCTCATACTGAAAAAAAGTAATAAAAGGAAACTGCTGTGTGGGGAGAAACACAGTATGTAGAGAAACGAGACAAGTAGGTAATTACGAACTCAATTAATTACAGGCTAATTTCCACCCACAAGCTAAAAAGGAGTATCCTCCGATCATATGGAATCCAGGACATCAGATGGCCCCATAAGGAAGGTAGGCCATTCTGTCAAAGATAAGCTCTCACTAAAGATAACTTCCCAAGGACACGTCCAACAATTCCAGTGCTCAGAGGGGACAGCAGGGGGAGGTGGGAAATGCTCCTACCTCTGCATCCAGAGTGGCTGAAGCTACAATCAGTCGAAGATCCCCTCGCTTTCTCTGAATCTAAAAAAGAAGGCATTAGGAAACAATGAAACAGTGCTATACGTACAGATGCTATCTTTTGGTACCTGCAATATACTTCGGAAAAAATCAGCATGTATTTTGGGGGAGTCAAGGGGGGCTTATAGAAACAAGACTGACCACAGGTTGGTAAATACTAAAGTCATAGGTGAAAAGGTGGTTCGTTATACTGTTCTTTCCAATTGTTTAAATAGCAAAATTTTCCAAAATAAAAAGATTAAAAAAAATGTTTATAGAAAGTTCAAAGGAGCTTTAGGAACTGAATTAGAATTTACCAGAAGTAAAACCATTTCTTCCTGATATTTGGGTCTCTGGATAGTCAGAATCTATGTATACCCAGTTGAAGTATGAAAAAGTACATTAAAAGTAAACAATAAAGGATAACACTGAAACAGAAATACAGACAAAAGATCTTAACGGTTACGCAAAGAAATGATCAACAGGCAGAGAAGAAACGATCATATAAAGTATAACAAAAATATATAATAGCATGACATTACTTTTTCATTTACCGAACTGGCAAAGATTTATTTAAGGCTAATACTCAGGGCTGGCAAAGATTCAGTGAAATAAGCCTCTTATTATACTGCTCCCCAGAGAATAATAAGCAGGTGGGATAATCCGTCGTTAAGTATCAAGAGCAGAAATCTTGTCCCAAAAAATAACATCACGAAAACAACAATGATAACTAACATGTACTGAATGATGTGCTGTTCCCGGGTCTCTGCACACGGCCGTGCGTACACGCGCTGCACAGAGATGTCCGGCTGAGGAGGCTGGGGGCGTTGGAAGTCCAGAACACCCTCCCCTCACCTGGCAAGGGGCTGCCTCCGCGTGTGAGCATCTTGCTCTAATTTGTACACAGGTGGGCCTTCATAGTCTATTTGTGACTCTGGGCCAGGTACCATCCGACGAATTTTACGCCTCACAATAAATGATGACCTAGAACAGCTCTGTCCAAGAGAGCTCCCTCCAATGATGGAGAGGTTCTGTCCAATGCACGAGCCACTAGCCACGTGTGGTTACAGAGCTCTTGAAGTTTAGCCAATGTAACAGAGGAACTGTATTTTCAATTTTATTCTATCTTAATTAACTGAAGCCTAACTGCCGCAGGTGGCTAGCGGCTGCCCAGAAGGAAGCGTAGAGACTTCTATTATCCCCATTTTAGAGAAGAGTAAACTCAGCAGGCAGAACCTGAACCCAGGCAGTCTGACCCGGAGTCCACGCTTTTAATCACCTTGGTCTACCCCTCTTTCTAGACTCCTGTGATTGGGAATATGTCCCAAGGGAGGAAAGGTAAGGCTGAAATAAGGCTGGCCATGAGTTGTGATAGCTGAATCCGGATAATGGGCACAGAGGGGTCATTAAACCCTTCTCTTCCTCTGCAGTATGTCTGAATAAAAAATAAAAAATATTTTTAAAAAAGCAAACAGAAATGCAACAGATTTCATTATAAAGGTTCTCACTGCAATATTTAAGATTTTTTTTAATTATTTATTTGAGAGAGAGAGACAGAGAGTGACAGAGAGCACAGGTGGGGAGGAGAGGAAGAAGCCGATGCGGCACTCCATCCCAGGACCCTGAGATCATGACCT
The DNA here is from genome assembly GCF_024610735.1 of Ursus americanus. Lineage (NCBI taxonomy): Eukaryota > Metazoa > Chordata > Mammalia > Carnivora > Ursidae > Ursus > Ursus americanus. Next base: position 20,145,467 of record NC_142148.1, read on the forward strand.
AAGCCGAAGGCAGATGTTTAACCGACCAAGTCACCCAGGCACCCCACACCGCAATATTGTTTAAAATACTTCAAATCTGGAAGCCATATAAATGCTTAACTATAAGGAAAGAATCAAATACTTTATGGTAGAGTCATATGATTGCACAGACATTATTAAATACAATGTCTTCAAGGACTGTTTAATGACACAGAAAAATGATTTTGATATAGTATTAAGAAAAACAGGTAAGATACAAATTAGTGCACACCGTCCAATCCCTGTTATGCCAAAAAACAGATGCACACAGACACACAAAAAGAAGAAATATACCAATATTCCACCAGTGATTTTCTCTGAATGGGTAGAATTATGCATCGTTTTAATTCTTTTCCTTCATATTTGAGTGGATTTTCCAAACTGCTACAATTACCTTCCTAATCAAGCAATAAAACAAAATGAAAACACAAAAACAAAAGTCTGGCAGCGAAGTCACACCTTTTTCAGCAGGCCAATGGCAATGTCTGTGTACAAGGTCCTCTCGTGGGCTTCATCAAGCATGATGGCACTAAGAAGCAAAGGGAAGACTTGGTGAGCATCGAACAAACCACCCACGTAATCCCGCCCAGATCATCAAAGGGACTTGTGTGTGTCCAGTCCCCATGCGATCACCTTGTATCAAAAGTTGAGCTAAGTAACTCCCTTGACAAGGAGGGAACTATTAAAGCTAATAAAAATGGTGACATCAACGTATCTTGGTGAAGAAAGCCGTATATTTATTGCTACCTTTTAAGAGTTTTATAACCCACAGTGGATTCTAACAGGACCCTAATACCTAATTTTTAAATTACGATATAACACATAATCCCCCAGAGCACATAAAAATCAGAACAAGGCCCCACCACCTGAAGACTGTTAAGCTTCAGGCAACAGCACAGAGACGCGTGATCACAGCTGTGTCGCGTGTGTACCTGGGACTCAAATGTAACGTCCTTCCCCAGAATACCACAGAGGCTGTGTAGGACAATGTCAATGCCAAGAGTAAGGGACAAAGACGCACAAAGAGGGAGATAGTGTAAGTAACTATCTGGACTCTGCATATCACGTGACACAAAACACTGCCCAGTTCTGTGCTGTGATCTGCAGTCACCATCAATCCTGGGACATAACAGAGGCAAGATAAGTAAGACAAGTCAACAGATTATTCAGATAATGACAGGGATTGTAATGTGCCCATTTTTTACTGTTAGTTAATTCTGAGAAAGCATCAGAGGTCCAGCCCAGGTAAAGAGAAAAGCTTTGGGGCAGCTGAAGGCGGTCGCTAAGTCCCAGCTATGAATTACAACCGCTTCTCAATCTACTTGGGGGCTTTCAAAACTTCACGAAAGTTACCATAGGAAAAACATATTTACCTATATCTTGTTAATAATGGATCAACCATCATTTCCCTGACCAACATTCCATCAGTCAGGAACTAAAAAACAAAAACACAAAGTTTTAGAAATAATTCATTTACACCGTACATTAATGATCTTTTCAAAAAAGTGCAAGGGTAACCAAATGCATACAACCCCTTCCCCAGTGTGTGTACGAGACAATTCCCACAAAGGACCATGAGGAAATGCCCCAACGCTTTAGGAATCAAGCAACGGCACTGGTCACAAACAAGACTTCAATCATGGGGTCCGCAGCTGGGGCCTGCAAATCTTCCAGCAGAATGCCACCAGCATTTACTATCTGAACATTGGCTCGGCCCTGTTTCCTCTGGGCCTGCGCTACTGGCACTGCGGACGAACAGGCAGTGAAGACAAATCCTGTCTGCACAAAGGAAGGCCACGAGTCTGAGATCGTTGCTCTTAAAATGTCCCAAAGACAGCAGACCAGCAGCTCTTGAGGCTACTACCGTCAGCGTCGACTGCTATTCCCTTAGAGAGGCTGCACAGGGCTGTGGTTAAGAACAGAGGCCTGGTGTCAGTGCGCTGGGAGCCCAGATTCTCATTCTGCCTCTTACTTACTAGCTGTGTGAGCCTTGGCCAAGTTACCTATCCTCTCTGAGCCTGAGTTCTCATTTGTAAAATGGAAATAATAAAATTATCTACCTCAGAGGGTTATTGTGGGACTTAAGAGAGACAGTACAGGTAAAGTGTTCAGCACAGGACCTGGCACACAGTGTTCAAGAGTATCGGGAGGGGCCTGGGTGGCACAGTCAGTTAAGCAGCCGACTCTTGATTTCAGCTCAGGTCATGATCTCTGGGTCATGGGATCAAGCCCCGTGTCAGGTCCCATGCTGGGCATGGAGCCTGCTTAAGATTCTCTCTCTCTCCCTCTCCCTCTGTCGCTCCCTCTCTCTCTAAAATAAATAAATCTTCAAAAAAAAAAAAGAGTATCAGCTATTATTCTTTAGGATTAATGAATGTTTATAAAATGCTTCAGAAACATGCAGTAACAACACGTTATTACTGCTGCCCAAAATAACTCAGTACTTGAACAAGGTTAACCATCTCCCCTGCACGCTGCAGCTTAGTGTTTTTACTTTTTGTTTCATTTTTAAGAACAGGATATGTTTCCATCCCATTTTTCTTGGGCCTGGTACCAGTTGCCACACATACACACAACAGTGAGGAGGACCTGCCACGAATGACAGGCACCAGTTAAGAGCAGAGAGCCTACAACGATGACCAAATGGAATACAAAAGCTTTTCATGAAAGATTCAAAAACAACCATTTGGTTACATAACCCACTAAAAATTACCTACTTTAAATACAGTTGATGGTACAGGAGAATATTCTCTTTACCCAGCAAAATGGATCTCAAAGGTAACAAAATACAAAAATTTAGAAAATAAGATCCCTATTCTTATAAATCACTACCTTGTCTGGTTCATCTGATTATTTTCAACTTTCCTCTGTGGCAATTGAGAGGAAACTGAGATTCCCATTAAGCAATTTCCATCCCACTGTTTTGCGGTACCATCCGACCCACACGACTCCAGCCCTGGGCTGCAGAGCACGTGCTCTGCTGATGGAACACTGATACCTACGGATACTCACGAGGTCAGCAGCAGCAACTAGGTCAGAGGACACGCAAGTAAAATCCATCATCACGCAAACGTGAAAAAGTCCTAACTTGTGAAAATAATATTTGTGAATTCTAGACTTTATCAATTTATACTGCCTTGTCCCTGTTTTTCAGTCTCTTACAGGCAAGTTTCTGTATTCTGACAGCTATGTGGATTGGTGGAAAAACAATAAAATACATATAAGAAAGGGCAGCCTTGAGTCTTGGCTCTATCACCAACGGTCACATACGTCAAGCAAGTCATTCGACCTCCCGGGCCCTCAAGCTCTTCATCTGTAGAACCAAGGGCTCAACCTTCCTCTCGAGGTCCCTTCTGGGCCATGATTCAAGGACTCTCTGAGACAGCTCCACACCTCCCCACAGACTAAACTCCCTGAGGACAGGGTGATTTCATACACTTTCTGCCCTAGTATCAGGGTCCCAGTTAGCAGTGATGTTACATGTCTTTAATTCCCCCCCAAATAATTTTCTTCCTGGTTTGCAGCAGCAAAAGCAGTGTGAGCACTTCACCTTGATTCTCGTGGCCAGCGGGTCGGTGCAGTCGTCAAAGCGGATGCAGTAACCCACCTCGTGGCCCAGCACTGCACCCCTTTCCTCAGCTACTCTCCCTGCAACCTTTGGGAAGAAAGAGCATGCTGAAAATAGAGACATAGAAATTACTGCACAAGCACATACTACGGAAAAGCTAGTATTTTTTAAAATAAGTATGTGAACACAGCAGAGAATGGGAAGAAAAGGGGCAGGTCATTAGAGAACAAGCGATTTATTCACTTTGTGTCTCATGCCTCCCACAACCGACTTGGGGCAACTTACAATTAATTTATAATGTATCCTATAACAATAAGCAACACAAATGGAATCACATAAAGATGTTACAGATCAGGACCACAGAAATGGCAGATAAAATGCAAAAGAGAAAAGCCAATGAGAAAATTTTAAAACACAGATATGCCTAAATTTTTCAGCTGAGCCACAAATCAGCTCAGCATTTCCTGGCAGTTGAAGCAAACAGTGGAAGAAATGACAAGATTCGCTGCAGTAAAGCTTTCTTAGCTGGGGAAACATTTTCACATCTTTGTGCCTCGAAATAAAGTACCTTCTACTGGACCATGAAGGCGGAAAGACCAAATTCAACATTGGGCCAAGGTCACCTTCTCTTTGGAGGCAGAACATTTCCTGAGCCAGATTACCTAAAACAATTTGCAACAGTGCCCCAGCTACCGAAAGCGTTAAAAGGGGAAATAAAGACAAGAATGCAGGTTAAAAAATGAAAGCAATGAAAAGAGGGAGAAAAGCGGATGAGAAGGTAAATGAAGAATCCAAGCCAACATAATAGTGCAAAAGCAGAAAACAAATACACAATAACATACTATGAAGACCACAAACTACAGATGTATTTTCACTTACCAATACATGACAAATAAAAGGTGAGCACAGGAAAGACAAAACAAAAACCCAACAGCAAGATCTCCTTCTACCCCTAGAAGGCTCTTCAGAGGTTATCAAATTCTAATAGAAAATATTTAAAATGATAAATAAATCGAAGTGGAAGAGCAATAAGAAGAAACTAAAGAGTTGAACATTCATTATATAAACTGCCTAACCGTAAAGAACTAAAGGAAAACCATATGAGAGGCTTCCTGGGGACCTGGCACAGCGCCCCCCATGGGAGGCAGGCAGTTAGTGCCCCCCCTGTCTGCAGGTGAGGCCACCTCTCCGCGGACTCTGTGAGTCCTGAGCCTGGAACGTAGGCTGGCACAGGAGGCGTCCTGAGGCACGTTCCGCTACACCAGGCGTTCCCTGGCCATCGGTGTTTAAGAAACTGAAAAGCAGGTGAGGATTAGAGGCGCTCTGCCTAAGGACTTGGAATTCCAGATCTGGCAGGCCAAAGCAGAACCAATCATTCCGCAGCTGGTCCACAGCACGCAGTCTTTGAAAGCTCCTGAGGAGATCAGAAATCCATCCTACATTGTTGCCCTACCTCTGCCAGTTCTATGTCCTGCCAACCAGGATTTCACCGCGAAAATTTCCTTATTGTTTCAATTTCAACTCTACAGATCATTATACTACAAATCTCAGAAAATGGTACAGACAAAATGTGTACATAGAGCTATGAGGAGTTAATGGGAAAACAGGATTGTAACAATGAGTATAAATGGACCAACCCTCTCCATAAAAATATAATCATTTTATGGATCTAGAAGGTAAAAAGTCCAACATATTTATTCTTATTATTTCGCTGTTTGTATACATTTGCTATTAAACATATTTCATTTTAAACTCTTTTATTTTATTCTTTCATGTATGATCACACCACTGGACATTTGAAAGGTCATATTCTATCGGCTTTCTAACAGATTTTTACCTCTATTATTTAAGTTTTACTCCCGTAACTTCATCAATTGGACTGGGTAAATACTATCTATTTGACTCGGGCAAAGAAATACAGGGAAAGGGAGGCCCAGAGAAAAAGAAAATCCCCTCACTGAGCCCTTACCACCTGCACGTTCTAGGCTCCAAGTTTTCATGAACTGTATCTCACTAAATATGCATGCAGCCCCCTCGTTTTTACAAAAAAAGAAACTGAAATAAGACAGGTTTAGAGCTTGTCCTGAGTCACAGGTCAAGGCAGGGCCTGGTCTGGAAGACAAACCCAGACCCTATGAGCCCAGTGAACATGCTCGTTAGTCTCTCACTGAGATCAAGCAATGGCTCATGCCATCTGTTCTTAGGCTCTGAGACTGTTTTCCGAGTTTAGTCTGCACACAAAGTACTGAGATGTACCATTTCAAACTTGACAGCTCTATTAATACTCCACCGTTAATTTATACACTCTTTGCTCTTTCAAGAGAAGGCATGGAGCTTCATGAAAATTATCCATAGCTACACATTTGGAGCTAAATGCAAAGTGATTAAGAGCAAAGATTCCCAACTACAAACAGGAAAAAGTGCTCTAATTTCTAAGTAACTGAGTCATCTTTCGGTGACATAAAAGGTTAAGTCTAAACACTGCAGTATAGTTTCCCAACTGGTATCTCTATATTTACTTAACACACACAAGACTCAGAAAACATCTATCAGTAATTTCTACCTTGAAGACAATTAGAAGGTGAACTCTGGGGAAAAGGATAACACAATAATGAAAACTTAGTACTGGGCAAAAGTAACGCGAGGCAACAGAATTAATTTCTTGTCCAGGTCAGGATGACCAAATAAAGGCACCCCTCATCTCCTCTGAGAGCTAATTTAAAACACCAAAAGAAGTAAAAATATTAGCAACCAAACCCTACATCTTCGATGAAAGAAGGAAACAGCCACAAGCCCAAACAATAAACTAGGAAGCACGGCTGCCCAATACTGTGAGGTCTGAGTCCAGAAGAGAGGCTCCGGCCTCCCCACAACCCCAGCGCACTGCTGGCTCTCTTAATATAAATGTCACCTCCCTACCAGGCAGGGCAGACAATGCTTACTTTAGGAAGACAAGAAGCAGCAGGGTGTTCAGGCACAGAAGACATAGGAAATGTTTCCAGAGACCCATTTTGAGAGCAAACAATCACGAGGGAGAAAGAACTGAAGGAGAGGCAGGCAGCAAGTATCAAGTCCTAAATCAGACAGCGCACAGCATTTCGTCACGCGCCATTACAGACCTCTGCAATCACTAAGGAGTGCACCTCCAGACCCTCATCCTCAACCTGTCCCAGCAAAAGAGGAGAAGAGATTTGGTGGGCGGCCTTGCACGAGCCAGACCAGCACAACCTCACAACTCCGCAGCCATCAGTGGTTCAACTCAAAGATAAGTAATTATGATCAAAGTCCGAACGCCAGCCCACTGCATTAAAGCTGACCAAGAAGGAAAGAAAGACAGGAAAACAAGCAGTTTAAAAAGAAACTTTAAAAGTATTTTCCAAAGAAACAGCAGAATTCAGTTAAAGGAATCCAGTTTCAAAGAAACCATAAGCTTGAGCTAAAAACAGCTTAAGGCAGAAAGACAAAGTCAAAGGACAGTCAAGGAGACACAAGGTCTGAAATGGACAGGTCAGAAGCCAGTCTGCGGAGGTCCCCCAAAACTCATAGCTCGGATATGACAGACACGTGAGAGGCTTTTCTCAAATTTGAGAACAATCCCCAAATTTATACAATGCTACAAACAACCAGTTATAAAGTTAAAGAAACTTTTCCACAGTGGCAATAATAAAAAGCAAATCTGAATCAACTATGTTAGGGAAACACTAAAATATTGCTCTACTCCCTCCATAAGAAAAGAACAGAAAATCATTCTCACGTGAAGAGGTGACCCATGAGAATGTAGCCAACAACTGCAGGAGAAAAAGATTTACAGAAATGTGTCAGGCAGGTGGTACATGGGTGACTCAGTAGGTTAAGCATCCAACTCTTGATTTAGGCTCAGGTCATGATTTCAGGGTCATGAGATCAAGCCCCACACTGGGCTCTGCACTGAAAACGGAGACTGTTTAAGATTCTCTCCACCACCACCCCCACCACCCCTCTCATGAATTCTCTCTTTAAAAAAAAAAAAAGAAAAAAAAAAAAAAGCAATGTGTCAGGCACATTTGAAATTGTTACAGGTAGTTTCCTGTTACAAAAGAGCAAAGGCACACTTACTCTTTCTACATGTCCCCATTTGTTATGTTACTCTTCTGGATTTTTTTAAATGTTGTCATATTATCAGCTTTTCAATCTGTAATGTATTGTAATATCTCCTCCCATTCTACATATTCACTTCTCTTTTAAAGAAAAAAAAAAAGTGACTCAAAGAAGTGATTATGAGACCCAGGTAGACATATAAAGGAACCAAAACAGGATACCTTTGACTAAAAACAATCATGAACATTGTGAACAGGCTTAGAGACACCTTACAAAAGAAACTGGAAAAGAACAGATGATTCCAGAGATGGTGATAAATACTAAAAACAAAGGAGATTTAATACACACTCAGCTGATGCCCTTAGAAAAAAGAAGAACATATATGAGAAGATATAACAGAAGAAAACCCAAGATTTAAACCTGAAGACTCAAAGTTCTTTCATATTTAAGAAAAAATGAGACTGAACAATCAGCATCAAGATACTTGGCACAAGAACAAGCTTATAAGCATCCAAGCAGGAAAAGGGAGCCAGGAAGGAAGTGGTGAGAGAGCCCGCTGGAACTCAGACTTCTGCACAGTGATCCTCCGTGTCAAAGGGCGGTGCACAACGTCTGCACAGTTCCCAGGGGAAGAGAGGGCAAAGCCAGCGTTTCATAACAAACACCACAACCAAACATTCTCAGGCTACGGCAAAATGAACCATTCAAGGTTAGCAAAACCATGGTAGAGAATTAGTGATGAACACTGCATCTATTTAAACTAGAATTGTTACAGAACATGCACTTATGCCCTTGAAATGAAAGTCATAGCACTGCATCTATAACAAACAGAGGGAGAAATGCAGAAAGAATAAGCACGCCTTTGTTCTTCTGTAACAGGAAACTACCTGTAACAGTTTCAAAAACAAGTCACATCATAAAGCTTTCTATCATCTTGTTTCCTAGTTTTCAAGCTTCCATACATTCTCATGTGGTGAACACATATTTCTCCAAAGTTCAGTAACTACTCCTGTTTCACTTCAGCTTCCCCTTTTGTGAAATTCAACAAAAGCAAATGTATAGCTGGCATCCCATTTCTGTAGAATTACTTCTATCCATCAACGCACCACGCAGCTTCATGTGAACATAACAGCAAAGCTTGGAATGATGTTCACAAATGCTCACAAGGTTTTCTCTGGGTGGTGACATTTTATTTATTTTTTCTTTGTTTTGACTTCCTCTGACTTTATCACTACTTAAGAATTTCTAATGTACAGGTGTCAATTTTACAAAAATAAGCAGGTCGTAGTTCTTTTTCGACTGAAGAATTAAACACTCTAGGAGCCACACCATATTCATTTGGGGATTTGAGGAAACAAGAAAAAAATAAGTCACTGAAACAGAAGACACAGATGGAGTTTTTGCAACATGGAAAAGAAACTCACCGTAACAGCAGCCACTCTTCGAGGCTGGGTCACTCCCACCACTCTTCCTTCCGCGGTCCAGCCGGCTTCTGCAAGGTACTGCAAATAAAACCACACCTAACTATGCATCTGACTCCACTTCTCCACAAACAATTTCTCCCAAGATAACCCTGTATTGTCTTAAAATCACTGAGAAAGTTAGTAACAGCTGGTTTTTATCCCAGCAGACGTTTTAGAGATTATTTTGCAAATGAGGGATCTGAGGCTTGGCAATGTTAAGTAACTTGCTTACATTCACACCAGGGCTGATCATCAAAAGAACCAAGGCCCAAGTTCAACATTCTGACTCCCCAGTCTTACACATTTCAGTACCAGAGCTGCCTGAAGGAATAAACAACTATCCATGGGCCACACGGAGCAGTGCTAAATCTGTAGAACAGAAAATTTTAAAGTAAACACAGAGACATCTCAATGTAAGTATCAACCATACAAAACATTTTAGTCAGATTAAATAAACATAACCAGATTTTGTACATGTGTATATATGCCATTACGTATCAGTACACATAAAATTCAATGGTATGTACTTATCTGATTTATTTATGTATTTATTTGCTATACATATTTATTTGTTATATATTTATTTGATCATATACATTTTTAAAATTCAACATGGATAACAGCTGTTATCAGAGTTACATGTTTATAATGTCCAAACTGTTTCACAATGTATATTTTACAGTAGGAAAAAAATTAAAAATGCTACTACATTCATCTGCTCATTTGTTCAAAAGAAACAACAGAAGAAACTAAAGAGAATGGCTGTCTATGGAGGACTGGGAGGAAAGGAGGAGAAATGAAAACAGAGCAGCAGGGGATGAAGAGGGAATGACAATGCTCCAAGTAGATGTTTCTGGGGAGCTCCGACTCTTAGAGCCAGTCATGCTTCACATTGCTCTTCAAGTGCCCAAAACATAAACAAAACCAACCAAGATGTATGTGAAGGGAAACTAGGAGGAAATACAAACACTACCAAATGGCCCTTTCTGTAGTACAAATGAGTTATGGGATCACACCGAAGGCAGTGGAGAGGACATAACCTAAGTAACTGGAAAACAATGTCTGGACTGGATGCTGGAAAGCCAAAGACAGAGAACCGTGATCTAGTTAGTAAATGTTGGTAAATAACCAAATGGGGGTATAGGTTAGTAATTCTAAAACTATTTTATGTTTATATTAGAATTCAACAAATAAGTTAACATATTGTAAAAACGAGGACTGAGTTACTCACTGTAGGAGAAATTTACAAACAAGGAAAGGCTATAATGAGCCCTATGGTGTTGGATTACAATCAGAAGCATCAGCATAAATTCATGGTTTTTAATACATATACAGATTGATACAGATATACAGATGTGTTTATGTGTGGGGATTAGTAGTCATATATGTATTTCCTAAATCTGCCCACCAAGACTTATAGCAATGACACCTCAGTAGCAATGAGCACCCTAGCACCCAATTCTTGATTTCTAAACACCGTTCTCCAGTAAAGGAACCAGGCCTCCTTGGAGAAGTGTTTGATCCCAGTGCAGGGAAAATATAAGATAAGCCTGAAATGCCCTGTAGTACTAGAAAGTAAGGAAAGATTCAAAAAAAGGATGGAGGGTTTAGGAAAGAACATAGGGCCTAACTAAAGGAGCTCCTAATGATCAAGGTAACAAACTAAAGAAGACAGTACTGGAATTTAAGCCACGGAACAAAAGATAAATCCATGAATCCATACTGATGTACATAAATAACTGAATAAGTAAGTAAATGAGGGAGAAAGAACAGTTCTTCCTTAGAGAAGATGCCATTTAATGAAGGAAAAAGGGAAAGAGAAAAGCATCAAGCAAACCCCGGAGTAAGTGCTGCAGACAAGATCCGCTGAGGGATGCTAAAATTAGGAGGCAAAAGCTTGACGGGAAGGAGAGTATCTACAGTCTGAAAACATCTCCCCCCAAGATATTTACCAACTACCAACAAAGGGCAAGACAGTAACTTTAGAGGCAAAAATCTGGCACCTGAACCAAGGTTAACCTTGACTGTCAGACATGAGCACCTCAAACCCCGTCGACAACGATGCACTGAGGAGGACACACCATTTCTGTGGTATTCTTTCCCAAAATGCACCAGCTCATTCTAACCATGAGAAAACATCACACAAATTCAAACTGAGAGGTGTTCTAGCATATAAATGCCCAGCACTCTTCCAAAATGTCAAGGTCCTGAAGGATGAGGAGGAGAGACTGAGGAAATTCTCCCAGCCTAGAGAAGCATGGGGAGACATAACAACTCACAGCAACATGAGGTCCTGGATCTCGGAACTAGAAAAGGACACGGGTGAGAACACTGAAGAGATGCGTAAGACCTGTGGCCCAGCTGCTGCGCTGTACCAGTGGTGATGCCTGCTTTTGATTACTGCACCAAAGGAAGTGGTGGGAGAGGTTTAAGGGAATTCTGTGTTATTTTTGCAACTGTTCTGTTAGTCCAAAATTAGCTAGAAATAATAGTTTAAAAAAATGACTGTAAGGAACAACATGTTTTAGATAATGTAGGTTTTTGCTATAAAAACTGTAAAGTTTTTCTCTCTTGTATTAAATACACACACAAAACACTACCAACCACACCAATCAACACAAAGCAAAAACAGAACCACAAGAAATATTAGCTGAGATTCACAGACTATGTTATTAGGTGCCAGGAACCGTGTTGAGCAAGGTTGCATGCATTAGCCCATTTAATCCTCACAACAAATCTATGAGGAAGATAAGAGCATCATCAACAATTTAGAGATAAGCAAACAAAGAGATCACATAACTTGTCCAAGGACCTGGGTAAAAATCTAAGAGCTGGGATTTAAGCTTGGCAAACCACAGCCCTGCCACATAACCACACAATTGTACCATCCAAAATAAAACACACATACTTGTAGTCAATCTCTTAGCAACAGTGGTAAGCAACAGAAAAATAATTTCCATAATAATAAACAACCTGCCCATGAAGCCAGTCTCCTCGATACACCTGTGATTCAGACTCCTGCATGCTTACGACTGCTGACAGATGGAAATTTAAAGATGCTGCAAAAGCAGGAATAGTGGCGCTATCAAAAGGCAGTGGATGTCACGCTGAATTCCATCTTCAGTCTTTTTAAGGGTCACCAAATCTGGTGTTCTCATTAAGGAGTGGGGTAAGGAAGCACTCCATCAAAAACAGCACTAATAAAAATTGTAGCAAAGAGCTTGTTTTCATAGTCCATTGTTTTGACAGAGCTCTGGGAAAAAAAATATCATCTGGGTTCCACAAATAGTTTGTGAAATTTCAAAACTGGTGTTTGGTGCTTCAGCATGCAGTACTTTTCCAAGGAAAGACATTATATAAATCCAGCAAGATGGTGCGTTGAGAAAAACCTGCTCCACGTTCTTGCCGTGACCTTCAGCTCCTCAGCCTGTCCAATATTCCTATGCCGTAACTCAAATTAGCATCACAAGAAGTTGTGCTGGTCTCAGAGAAGAAAAGCTGCGTGGTGAGGAAAAAGGGACGATCCTTCCACAAGAGGGGTGGTCGGTATTCAGACCAATAATACAACCAACTATCACAACGACCCAGTCTAGTTCATCAGCAAAGCTTAGGAGATTCACGCTTCACTGTTATTCTCTTGTGCTTTTTGAATTTTGTACCATGTGAATGTATTCAAAAAACACAGTGCTTATAAGGAAACAGTTTCTTAAAAGCAATTAAATTCAAATGTATATGCTCTCTGATCCAGCAACTCCATAACTACTGTATTTATTCTGTAAGTATACCCATACATGTGCAAAATTCTATGCAAATTGACTCACTGCATCTCTGTGATAATACAAAACTGGAAACAACCCAAATGCTTATCAACTGGGAATTGGTAAAATAAATTATGTGCAATCTATGCAACTGAAAAATGATACATTAAGTGGGGGGAAAAAAACAGTACATTAAAGCATGCACAGATGCTACCTATTTGTGTTTTAAAGAGGAGATACACACACACACACACACACACACACTTCTTGTAAATGAAGTTAAGACAATCTCTGAGGAACTAACGACATCAGTTATATCTGCATAAAGGAAATGAGCATCAGAAGACAGGGCAGAAGACAGATCTTTCTCTTTTTATGTCCTTTCGCATCTCTTGAATTTTAAACCATGTGAATCTATTAAATATTCCTCCAAAATTAAAAAAAAATTACCTGTGTTCGCTGCCACATTGCCCAGGCTGGATTCTCAGACCCTGCTCTTTCGTCTCCAGGCCATTCTTTCCCTGGACGCCCCCCTCAGCGGGCGCTCTCTGTTCCCTGACAGCTAAGCCTTGCTGGGGAAAACGACCAGATCGTTTTGCTGTATCGTATCACAGATCCAAATATCTACCACCCACCCCAGTGGGAGGATTCCACACACTGCCACCCCACTGCTACCAGGCCTGGCCATGAAACCTGCCTTGTCCAAAAAAACGTGAACAGAAGTCCCACTTCCAGTCACAAGTTCTAAAACTTGAGCCATCTCCTAATCCTGCCATTCACCCAAAGCCCCACATAAGAGCTGGGCCTCATCCTCGGTCCCAGTGACGTGGAGGAGCCATCTTGGGTCATCAACCCAAGAAGACCACATAATAGGAGGCAGAAATAAACCTTTGTGTTCTTAAGCCACTAAGATTTTCAAGTTCTTTGTTAACGTAACAGTTATGTTGAGCTGACTAAATAACCAAACAGACTTACTCCTAAACAAACTGAGACCATCTCACCTCATGTGGCCCATCTTTCACCCTGTTCTGTGTCCCCTCCTCTACATCGCTGCTCTCTAATGTCTTCAACTGTAAAAGTACCTGCTGTGCAGGGTCACGAGGACTAAACAGATTAATATATGCAAAGTGACCACTTTACAAAGCACTTACTTATCACTTGCTTGATAATGATGATGACGATGGTAATGATTATTACTGCCCTTTGATAATCTCTCAGTAGTTCAACATGGCCGCTGTTCTGTGTCTGTAAGAAGCAAGTAATTTGCTAGGGTCTTGATACCACCTGCACATATGTTTCCCTCCAGGCCACTACATGCTCTGCTGTCCTTTCTCTACTGCTGTCCGTTCCCTTCTCCTTACCTTTCCCTAACTGCACATTAATCACTGGGGATCTTTTAAGAAATGCCTGTGCCTGGGCCACAGCCCAAATCCATTATTGGGTTGGGCAAAAGAAGCTATATTAACTCTTCCTACAAGTTCAAAAATAGAAATAATCTACAGTGTTAGAAGCCAGAATGAGAGACACCCTTGTGTGTTGCACAGGAAGCAGGAAGAGAGGGCAGGAGACCAGAAGGGGACACAAGGGGACTTCTGGGGCTCTGGTAATGTTTGTTACGTTTCTTGATCTGGGTGCTGGCAACACATATGTATTCACTTGTGAAAGTTTATCAAGCTGTACAAATATAAGTACTTTGTGATATACATTTCATAATTCAATAAAAATCTACATTAAAAAGGAAAGAAAAACCTGCAATGACTCTCATCCCTGACCACTTACATATCATTCTACACCCTCCAAGTCAAGGCTCATAAGACACACTCTGACCTCATCCTGTCTTTCCCAGCAATTGCTGAGTCCCAGACACTTCTCACACCCCAGTATCTCTGACCACAACATTCCCTGGATGAGAACATCTTCCTGCCCAGCTCCCACTGGTCGTTCAAAGTCTACTTCAAATGTTATTTTTTTGTACAAGGCCTTTCCCGATCCTTCTGTCCACTGCTGTCCACACCAAACAGGGGTTTGCCTTGTAACGGGGGCTCCTTCCACAGTACCATGTGATTCTTTGGTAGTCCATTTTTATTTACAACTAGAGCAGTATTCATTCATTTCACCCTCCTCTTCAATTGTAAGTACTTGAGGACAAAAGCCAGGCATTATACCTCTTTGAAGGAGTCCCTACTGTTCCTTTCAGAGTAGGGCTATTCAATCATTATTTTGGAATTATAATAAATCAAAGACGACTGTTACTTCAACGCTAATCAATCACAAGAGCCAAAAGTTGAATAAAAAATATCTAGTTGGGTTGAATATTTTCTGACAGAACATCTTTAAAAAGCAAGTTATAGTAAAGAGAGTTCTCAAGTTACAAAACCCTTCCAGCCAAGTGTAAGTGCAAAGACACATTTAAGTATATACTCACTTGCGGGATCTGCGTGCTTTTCCCACATCCTGTCTCTCCAACAATCACCACTGTCTGATAGTTTTCTACCAAGTATAATATATGATTCCTAAGCTGAAAAAGAGAACCGTACATTGTAAAGAGGCATACGTTTTCTCAAAAGACCTAAACAAAGATATTTAAACATTATGAAATGAGCTGTTTGCCAAAGGAAAGTAAATTTTATTTTATTTTATTTTTTTACAGATTTTATTTATTTATTTGAGAGAGAGAGAGACAGCCAGTGAGAGAGGGAACACAAGCGGGGGGAGTGGGAGAGGAAGAAGCAGGCTCCCCGTGGAGGAGCCTGATGTGGGGCTCGATCCCAGAATGCTGGGATCACGCCCTGAGCCGAAGGCAGACGCTTAACGACTGAGCCACCCAGGCGCCCCAGGAAAGTAAATTTTAAAAAGAACTATCAAAATATATTTCCAACTCGCAGACAGTGTTGGTGTCCGTATAAACTGAAACAAGTGCAATTGAGACCAATAATTTACCAAAATATACAATTCACATACTTTTAATTCAAGATTTTTACTTATAAGAAGTTATACTACAGACATACTAAGAATACATATGAACAAGCATACTCACTGAAGTGTTGTTTATAATAGCCAAAAATTCAGTCTAAATGTTCATCAACAGGGTTAAATCAATTACGAAACACTCCAACAATGGAATATACACAGGTGTTAAAAAGAACAAATGTCTACAGGAAACAAACTGAGGGTTGCTTGGGGAGGGGGCAGAGGGATGGGGTGACTGGGTGATGGACATTAAGAAGAGCACGTGATGTAATGAGCACTGGGTATTATATAAGACTGATGAATCACTGAACTCCACCCCTGAAACTAATAATAAACTATGTTAATTAATTGAATTTTTAAAAAAAGAACAAAGGTCTATTTGTACTGATATGGAATGGTCAGCAAGATATGCTAAGAGAGGAACTCAAGGTGCAAAACAGTGTAAAAAATATACTACCATTTGTGTTTTTAAAGAAAGGATACATATATGCTATGTACAAGCTATCTTTGCAGAAAATAAAACAAAACAAAAAACTGGTCATTGTACCGTTTCCATGAGCAGAACAAGGTAGCCGGGGAGCAAGAGTGTGAAGGAGACCTTTACATTTCTTACAAATTATGTATTATCTAATTACAAATTCTTACATTTTTTAACGGGGGGAAAAAAGACAAAAAGAATATGCTTTCACCTCTACCTCTAAATCCAAGTTCGTAATAAAGCACCCATAGGTTACACCTATATTTCAACTGAGCCTTCCTTTACCCATTCGGTGTGAGCAGAAAACTCGAGAGATCATTCCAACATTCTATCTACTTCGCTTCAGACTGTATTTTTGTACCCACATTTGCTGAGAGATGCACCTAATGGTCTGGAAAGCCATGAAGGTATTCCATAAATACCTGACCTGGAATGAAGTAAACCCTGCCGAGTACCCCCACTGACTACTGCTCGGCCCGTGTGAGTGGGCACCGACAACGTGGCGAGGACTGGGAGAGCGAACATGCTGCCGAACTGCCGCACTAAGGTATTGGCTGCTCTGGGTTTTTTAATTTGGTGTTATTTGGGAGCTAAGTATACAGTTCTCACATCTTAGTGTGAAACCCTCTTAGGTTATTTGTCAGAAATGAAAATTCCTAGCCCTATTCCCAGGGTTTCTGATTCAGTAGGCGTCGGATAGGGCCCAGGAATCTGCATTTCTCAAACAACCCCCCCCCCCCAGCAGATCCTGCTGCCGGTGGTCAGCACTAGTGTCTAGACACTTTTCTGTCAGTTGCCTGGACTTGGTGCTTTCTTTCATTTTGGGGAGGGAAAGGTGAAAGGTTTGGGATCTTTGCAGGTATTTTGTGAATGGTAGATCCAACCAATGGGTGGGTGGATGGATAGATGGATGGATGGTAGACAGTCAAGGAAAACTTGAAAGATAATCTTAATAGACAGAAACAGACAAGGCATTCCAGGAAAGGGAAATAACATAAGCAAAAGAAAGAAGATGGAAACAAGCAAACAATACAAACTCTATCCAAGGGCATCATCAAGAGCCCACAGAAGGCTCCAGGTATGGTTTGGAAATGAGTTATGAGACAGGTAGTCCGGGCTTCCCTGCGGAAAGCTGTGCATTCAGAGCGAGGGTCTGGACCTTCCCTGGGGGTCTGGCTGGGCTGTCAGTGCTACACCAGACGAGACTGAACAGGAGAAAACTGAAGGCAGTAACTCACACCTCACATACTAGATATGAAGGGCTGCACATGGAGAAGGTCCAACCTGTGACATTCGAGAGAGACATGACAAGGTTTCCAGTCCGGAGACTGCGAAAATGACAGCAGTGCCCATGTGCGCAAGCAGGGAAATGGAGAAGGGCTGGTATGGAGGAGGGGACTGAGCTTCAGGGAGGCAGCATGTAAGGGAATGAGAGACCATCCTGCATAGCAGTGTCCAGACCACAGCAAGACCGTCAGCCTACGGGAGGCAGTCGAGGAGAAAGCTGCCTTGTAATGGCAGCAGGGAAAAAGGAGTGACTTGAAATGTATTGCCCCTCTAGTCTCAATTTCGGTTTTTAAAGCTACTTTTGGTTTTAAATAGGGGAGGGGTTGGTGAATGGGTCACTTTCACCCTTTTCATCTTCCAGATTTATCTTTAACATCTCATGAGAGCCAATATGCTTAAATTCTGTTTTGGTTTTTACCCATAACCCATACCATTTTAACTTCCATCAATATGTTAAACCTTGATTACTTTTTCATTTGTTTCATTTATCGTATCTTGTACGTTCAGTTGGAGGATGAAGAACAGTCAAGAAAAGGCCAAAATTAAGTACTTGGTGAACAGTAATTATCTTTGTACTTGAACACTTACGATGTATCAGGTACCTTGCTAAATGCTCTACGTGGATTATCTCATCTGGGCCTCGTAACGATACTGTGAGGCAGGTGCTATTGGCCCCATATTACAGATAACAATGCAGAGGCTCAGACGGTGAAGCAAGGCCACACAGCACGAAAACAACGAGGCTTGGGTCTGAGCTCTAAAGTCTAGCCCCAGAATCCTGATACTTCCCCAGCACTCACACTGGGTCCCTCAACAGTGAGGCAGCAACAGTGAACCTATAATCTTATCTCCTGAGGGGCAAACCAGCTTACACTCACACTTACTGGATGAGGTTAACACCGGAGGGAGAAACCCCGAAATGCCAGTGAGTGACTAAAATGTTATGGGTCACATAAAACTCGAATCAAGGTGACTTGCCTAAATTAAGAAAGATTCATTTTGAATCCATTTGGAGAAAGCACATATTAATAGAAGAGGAATTATTAGCACAGTCTAGACAAAGTGACTCCATTAGTGTGAGAACTTGGCAGCTTTCCCTCAGCACCGTCCAGGAGAAAAAGAGAGAGCCACGGGTGCTGGTGGCCACACCGACTCGGGTCATTCCAGGGGCATCACGTGAGGCTGGGAAAGCGCAACACCCTTCATCAGGGGCTGTATGAAAGAAACATTCTTCAGCTCTATCTAAATGGCCTTTGGCCTAGAGCTCACTTCCTGATTACCATCTGGCTTCCCATGTGGTCTTGGCAATACAGAGAAAGTGAGCCCATGGACCATGTCTGCACCGGAGAACTACGGTGACAAACAAACGTATTCTGAATTCTAGTTTATGCGTTGGTCTCTTGTGAGATGAACATACGTCCATTTCGTGAGACCAATGAAAGCAAGTGCTGGATGAGAACACAGTACAGAATAACCACCCAAACCCCGTCACTGCGTCAGTGGGAGTTAACGTCTTCCACAGAATCCTCCTCAGATCTCCAATTAGTCTCGTTTAAAGAAATTCGCCTTTAAAAAGAAAGCTAACATTGGCCATACGCTAGTAATCTGTTGAAGCTGGAGGCATAGTTCATTGTGCTGTTTTCTCTACTCTCCTGTATGTCTGAGTTTGTCCGTAATTGAAAGCCAAGAGGGGGGAAAAGAATGTCATTCCACCTCTTCCAGTTTTTCAATTTGTAACAACATCTACCTAAGAAAATGTTAAGGACTTTCAAGATTCATGTGGTTAAGTAACACACACATATTCTGAAGTTCATCCCCTCGGATAAGGGCGGCTCCGAGCTGTGTCCTACGGAATCGCTAAGAGGAAGAGGCCATGACTGACGTCGGTACCAAGTCTGCGGCCACCGCACACTGCTTCAGGCCGCCCGACCGCGCATGCTTGCTCGGCGTACCTTGAACACTGGCAGCTTCTGCCTCTGCTGCTCTATAGAAAGCGCAGCGTAGGGATTGTAGACCACGGTGGCGGCTGAGTTTTCAGCTAGACTCTGTCTCTCTTCAGAGATGCTCACACCTGGTCCCTCTGTACCTGTAACAGAAATGCTTTTCTCAGCTTCTCTGATGCAACCAATGGACAGAAAAATATGCAGACGTTACAAATTCGAAGGCAAGGATACAACACAAGCCATGCATTGTACCTCAAACTACTAGGAGATACTAACCTTTAACTTCAGGAAAGCATCGAGGAAAGGACCTAGGAGAACACAAAAATCTTCCCTAAAAGCTTCACCGCGGCATCAAGAGCAGAGAGCAGCATCCCACCGGGCTCCCAACTGGCCACACGTAACTGCACTCCAGAGGACAAAGTTTTCAGGTCTGGCCCCGACCTGTTATATTAATTACCACTCATACAAGCGACAGAAACCCAGTGGGAACTGGCTGAGGCACAGGAGTGCTGCTGCTGCAGGACGGCAGCAAGGCCCGGGGACACAGATGCTGCCTTGGCTGGCTCCTTTTCGCATCCCAGCGCCTCTCAACCAGCTCCTCTTGGTCCCTAAGTCTGGCTCCTCAGTAGGAGCTGGAATCAAGGCTGTTCAGGCTCACAACTCCCCACCATCCAGGCACTCACCCGACAAGGACTGAAGGGTGAGATAAACCACAGGGAACACTCCAGATGCTACGCCCTACCCTCGTGGGGCTTACTTGTTCCTTTTACTCCTCCTCCATGCAGGCAGTGGTAATACGTGCTAAGGAGAAAGTAAAAGACTCAGCAAGGGGGTTTGGGAGACCCCTGTGTGTGTGGTCTGGAGGGGGGGAAGGCTCCTCTTCCCCCAGCTTAGGTCCAAAAACCAGCCTGATCCAACCAACCATGGCCAGTGGAGCGGGATGCAGGAGACGGCAGCCCCCATTTGGAATCACAAAACTGGAGTGCTTGGGTGTGAAGTACCATTCCAAGAAACCACTGTGCTGAGCCGAATAAACAACAGCTTTCCATAACAGCTGCTTGGTAAGAACAATGACAAACTGGTGCTCCGCATGGTGAAGAATAGGGAGGCCGTAACCCATCATGCAAAACTCTTCAAGGTACCACGGATTTTAGCCTTTGAAAGAAAATGCCTTAAGAGGAACATGGGTTCAATTTTTATGATCAGCTTTCAGAACTTTTCATGCCAATTTGTTTATGTAGCCCTTGGACAGAACTAAGAGTAATAAGTGACACATGGTTTGGAATTCAAGGCGACACAAGGAAGCTATTTTCAAAAGCTAGAGCTGTTGAGCACTGGGGTGTAATGCTTTTGTGAATCATAAAATAAAATTAAAAAAACCCTCCCTGGAAGTTCAAACACGGGCCACACAGCCTTCTGCTGGGGGCACTACAGGGGTAATTATCATCTCTCAGGACTTCTGAACTCAGAGTCTGATGCCATGTAAAAGCAAAGGGGCTTTATGACAAGCACCTTTAGCCCAGTGATTGTGATTTATTCTGACATTTTTTGGAGGTCCCAAATCTCTTTGACAATCTAATAAAGGCTATGGACTCCCTCTCCTGAAAAACACACCAGAATGTAATGTATCTGGATACAAAATGCTAGTGGTCCCTAGACCCCCTAGAGCTAAGTTTAGAGTCATTGTCACAGATCTCAAATTCCTTTTCATTTCTAGGAACACAGTTGTGTTCCAGAAGTCCAAGATTGCCAAAAAGCGGGTGAGTGGGACACTGATATATTGTTTTTGCCAAAATGCTGACCTTCCTTTCAACAAGATAAAAGACAGAGCAGGACCTGGAACAAAGCCTGAGCTCAAAGAGGCAGGTTTCCTTTCTTCCCTTATTATCGCCACATCTAAATAACTTCTTATAAGCCTTCCCCAAGAAAACGACTGCAAAGAATACCTCATCCTCATCCGCTCTCTTTTTGTTGCAAATTCACTCCTTTTCAAAACACGTTTTAAACCTTTCCAGCCTGTCTTAAAGCAATGTTAGCATTGTTCCTGCAAGGTCTCTTCCTCCCACACCAGGGTTTAATCCACCCCAGTGTCTTCTTCACTTCCCCACCCCTCCCTGTCTCTAGCCTACAGCCAAGTCCACTCAGTACACTCTGTCACGTGATGTTTTATAAGAGCCACTGTCAATCAATAAGGAGTACATCTCCTCCTTACAAAGGACTTCATTCAGCCAAATCAGGACTGCCTCCCCCCTATATACATCCCACGGTCCATTCTGACTGCCTGTGGTTGCCTTTCTCTTGAGAACATTCTCTATACTTAAGGGAGAAACAAGTTTGTAATCCTGCAAACCAGAAATGCCTTCATTTCTCCACATACAAAACAAGGCTGACAACAGCACCCCCCAACCACCCCCACCCAGCATTCCCTCTACTTTCAATTTTTTCAATTCAATTTTTCGATTTGAGTGATGCCCCATTAGTGGGTTATGAAATGAATGTAGCGGGGTCATGACCAGCACTTTTTTTTTTTAACTAATGAACTAGAAACAGAATAGCGTTATCTCCTGCTTTACCCCAAAATATACCCTATCACTTAACACCATCTCACTACTCAATTATTTTGGTTTTCTGGACATTCCTGAGGCACACTTTGCCTTGGTCATGCTGCACCCTTTGCCCAGAGCTCCATACTCCTACCTCTCCAAGGAACAAAACCTTATTCGTGCTTCACAGTTCACCGCGAAAATATCACTATCTGTATGAAGTACTTCTTATCCACATATTCATCTTTCCCTCTCTTCTATGCCTCTGTGTAATTATAATAGTTAATATGTATCTAGTACTAAGAGCTTTACATGTATTCTCATTTAAACCTCAAAACAATCCTTTGGGTAGGTGTTGTTATGCCCAATTTACAGACGAGGTCACTGAGACTCTGAGCACTTAAGTGACTTTGCCAAGTTAGCAAATGGCAGTCAAGGAGAGCTTTACAGTCTGACTCGTAGAACCTATCTCCCTTACCACCACTTCTTCCTGCCTCACGTTAATATCTCTTCTGAAGGATATCTAACTTCACATTATAACTGAGAGAGAGAGGAAAAAAACAATAAATCTTGAGAGCAGAGCAGCGGCCTGGTCATCTGTATTTCCCTCCTGATCACAAGGTTGGGTGTTCAATAAGTACACCTTCAACAAAGGAACTAAATAAAGGAACAGAACTCTTCGAGTAACCCCGTGTTCTTTAACCAAAGTAGTATCCTGTTCTGATTAGCAACAATTCATTTGCGCCTTTATTGTATTTAACACTTTGACCTGTTATTAAAGGTTTGAATAAATAAAATAGAGAATATCTCATTACCTAATTCAATCTTAGTTCTGGCTGCAAATAAAATTCAGGATGGATAACTGGTTAATGATTTGAAATACTGAATAAAACTGTCATTAAGGAACAATCCACAGATTTTTAAAAAGCATTAACACATCCCTTGCTTGGGCTTGTCTCCCACATCACAGTATGTGCATGGTTAGTATCTCAGGACACCACTCTAAAATACCCTTTAAAAGCTTTCCCTGTATTACTTTCTCCATCTTATTTCATTTTTGCTGCAATATACTTTGCACACCCAGACCTGCAGAGGCGCAGGTGGTGGAAAAATGCAAGCTGGTTAACTGTTAAGAAACTTTTGTTTTTCACAAGAAACTGATGAAAGGGGAGGAAGCAAGGCATCTAGCAGGATCTGACAAGTACACATTCAATAAAAGCCTGATTAACAAGGAAACTAAAACACATCAGGCAAAGCATTTTGTGACTAACATTCGTGTTTGCCTGAGAGAGAAAGCGGGTGACAGCCAATACGAAGGAGGGTGGTCACTTTCTGGTAGACACTCAAGATGGGCAAGAATTACCCTAAAACAAAATAAGGCACTTTCCCTTTTTTATGAGCACTTAGTCTGGGTCAGACAAGGCGCCGTGCTCGTTATTCAAGCCTACAGGATAGTTATTATTCTACCGTTTCACAGGTGAGAAGGCTACGGCTCAGAAAAATTAAGTGACTTGCCCAAAGGAACTCTGCTACTATAGGGCACAGGCGAAAAGTCGAACCCAGACAATCCGACTCCACAGCTTGAGCTCTTAAGCCCTGAGCAGCACCGCCCGTCCGGCCCCAGCGTAGCCCCAGGGCGGTAACAAGACACGCGTGGGCGCTTCAGCGTTTCCCCACCGTTAGGCAAGGCAGGCTTCACGAGTGAGGAAAACGAGGCCCGGGGAAGCTGAGACTCGAACAAGGTCACACAGAGAGTTTCTGCTCAGGCAGGGGGCGGACACCAGAATCTGTGGGACCACCGTGGGCGCCTGAGCCGCAGAGCCCACCAGCTCCAAGGCTGCGGTGGCCAGGCCGCCGAGGTCAGGCCTGCGAGCAGGTCCACAGGCCCCAGGGCGCCGGCTGCGGGGCCAAGACCAAAGTCAGGCCGCCGCATCTGCCCAGCGTTTCTCCAAGGGCCTTACCGGGTCGCCAGAACTTCACCGGTCCCACGGGCGCAGCCATGCTGGGGTGAAAGGTCACGAGGGAGACTCCACCCCTCCGTTGAGCGCGGAGGGGCCGGGGGGCGTGGCCCGCGAGGAGGCTCTGCCCAGGCGGTTCCGGCGGAGTTACGGCGGAGTTACGGCCACGCCCCCGTGGCCGCCACCGCGCCCCCCCCCCGAGCCACGTGATCTACGGCCCGGCTCCAGGAGCGCTCCGGCGCCGCCCGCTGACCCACGTGACCAGCCCCGCCATATTGGGAGAAAGGGTACCGTTCTCCGAGGTTCTTAGTGTGGTGTGTGAGGGTTCCAGGTGGCCTTCCTAGCAGCATGGCCTGGGCCGGGTGGCGGCCGTATGCCCCCGGAAGGGCAAGG
Source organism: Ursus americanus (assembly GCF_024610735.1). Lineage (NCBI taxonomy): Eukaryota > Metazoa > Chordata > Mammalia > Carnivora > Ursidae > Ursus > Ursus americanus. The sequence continues at coordinate 20,169,923 of NC_142148.1, forward strand.
TCTGGGAGAAAATTGTTGGTGCGGGAGTCCCGTGGCTGCCAGCGGCACGCGGAGGGCACGGAGATAATGGATCCCAAAGTAACTGCTGAATACTGATTATGTTACAAGCTGTTCCCAGCTTGACTGTTTCTCTTTCAGTCTTTGCCGTATTTTCAAATGAAAGTTAATAGTTATCTCATGGGTTTGCTGGTCCAGTAAATAATTATTGGGAGCCCACTGTACGCCCCGGTACTGCAGTTTCATCCCCTTAATGCAGCGTCTGTCCAAGGTTGGGGCGAGGGTGAACAGTAAATAAATGCTCAATAAACGGTAGTGTTTATTATCATCGGTGAATAAAACAATGGGAAGTGGTATGGAAATCTTCTGGGGCCTTAAGAGTAATGCTGAAAAACTGGGGGGGGAATGGGTTGGAATAAGAGTCTTAGAAATGGGTAGGTCAGTTAGGCGATGGCACTAACCCAGTGTTTCCTCCAATCTGACTGCTTTTAGGATTCCAGGGCTTGGTTAAAAATACAGATTCTAAGCCCTGATCCATTCCTGAGTCAGAATCTCCAGGGGCCTGGCTTGGGAACTTGCATTTTCGGAAGCTCTACGGATGATTCTTCCAATCAACAAGCTAGAGAAAGATTCCACTAATCCAAAAAAGAGGAAATATTTTATGGGGAGGCACCTAATTGGAAGGAAGAGGTTTCGGAATTTATGCATTTTTAGAGCTGCGATGAAAATTCTGCATTCGTTATAAGAAATGGCATACTCGTGGAAAGATCAAGAGCTTTGAAGGTAAGTAGACATGATTTGGAATCCTAATTTTGCCATTTCCTCGGGCCTAGCTGTCATCTAATGTTAGTTGTAAAATGAGGTCTTAAAAGGTTCTGTTAAATGAGATAACATGTAAAACACCTAACAGTGTAAGACATAAGCATTCAGTCAATATTAACTCTTGTTAACTTAAAAAGAGCAAATCCACCAGGGGGGAAAATTGAAATTTACACGCATATATTCATTTTCCAAATATCCCCTTTAATTATAAATATAAAAATATTATAAAATATTATTAAAATAGGGCTCAATACATGATAACCTCTCTGCCAAGAAATCTTCATTCATCTTTACAGTATCTTTATATGGGCCAGTGCTAAGAATATTCCTAATTCACTGGCTTAAGCATTTCCCCTCTAGACTCGGAACCTGTGTGCTGACTTTTGTGGTACCATTTAGTTGACCTATAGTTAATTTGCCTCTACTATTAACATGGGGAGCTTCTTAAGGACAAAGATCATGTCATATTCATACTCAGAACCCAATAACGAAGTACCTGTTGAGTAATGTATATGGGAACACCATGCTTTATACTTAGTTTTAATTCTTCATGGCACTGATCTGTCCTTGTTTTATCATATTTTCAGTAATAGCTGAAGTATAGAAAATGGGGTTTATACATGAATACAAGGGAAAATGAAATAAATGCCACTTTTTATTCTTTCTGTATTTTATAAATTACTCTGACTTATGTGAAGAAGTCTTGTTTACAAAGAGACAGTAGATTGGCCATGCTCAAATTACTGGATCATAATCTTGAAGCTAGAGGAGACTTTAGTCAACATCTAGCCTAAATTCTTTGTTTTATGGGAGAAAAAAACTTTGGCTCATGGAGATTAAAAGGACTTGGTCACACTCAAAGAGCTAATTTTAGTATCAGAACTGAAACTAGAATTCAGCCTTTCTAATTCCCAAGCCAGTAAACCACATAGGCCATTTAAAACCATTAGAGCTTGGCTCTCCTAGATGAGAATTAGTTCATCTGCCTCAGAAAGTTTTCAAAGCCCAACTGTCCTAATGGGTTGTTTTGCTTTCACATACTTTTATTAGAGGAAACACCTAAGTAATAACTAGATGCTGATGGTGTGGTTTTATTGTCACAAACTAGCAGTCGTCTTAATAGACTATCTTATCCTTCCTAATTAACTATTTTTGGAAAGATTGGCCTTAAATAACTACTCTAAAATTAAGACTTGTTTCTTAAGATGACATCCAGAATTTATTTACTTCATTTCCAACAATTCCATGAAAGTTTGATCAGTTTTGTTACACGGGGGTATGTTTTGCCACTTCTGAATGATAATTGGTTTTTCAGAAAGAGAATATTCCTCAAAATTATGCTTCATGGATATATTAAAGAGGTTTCTCTGTGCCTATGGTAGTTAATTGTTCCTTTCCGCCTTGAAACATTTCTAGTCTGACCATCTTAACCATGGTTAGGAAGCATAGGACTTAGGGGTTTTCATCCTAGTACAGGTTAAGGCTTTTATGTAATAAGTGATAGAAAACCCAATGCGTTCTCTCTTATGCAAAAATGGCTCATATAATTTAAAAAGTCTAAGAGTAGTTCAGACTTGAGACACAGCTGCATCGGGACACAGAGGACATAATCAGGACTCCCTTCTGACCATAACATTCTGCGTTCCCCTGACATGAGTGACACATGGCTATGTCCGCTCACGCACCACATCCTTAGCACCAAGCCTCTTTCCAAAAATCCCTGGGAAAAGTATCTAACTGACCACATATCCATCCCTGAACCAATCACCAGGGCTGTGGAATATGACGTGCTGACTGACTTAAACCTAGGTCACCCACTCCACCCCAAGTCAGGTGTGGTCAGCCTCACCAGAACTACATGGGCTAAGAGTTGGAAACAGAATGGTTCCTCAGAGGGAAATCTCAAAGTGAAATCAGCAGAGGTGGAATGAAGGAACCAAAAAGAACAGATGTCCATTACGCCGTCCCTGGATTCATGTGCTAGAACCCTTGGCTTCCTAAGAAGAATCCTGACTGCCCTTGGGTCTCCTCCATGAAGCCAGATCAGAGAGAGCTAGCTATCCTCCAGCCTGAAAAGAAGTAGTCCTAAGCAGAATTGCACGACGCTGGGATTTCCCCCTGGGTCTAGGTGTAGCCCTCTGCAACTTGTAACATCTGTAAACCTGTCTGGTTTGTTGGCTTGCACACAAACGAGCCAAGTTCACAGATGTATTAGCATAAGCAAAAGTGTTACTTAGCCCCAAGGATTTGGGTACAGAGGCGTGGAGATCCACCAGGGAAGAGACTGAGCTACCAGGAGAGTCTCTGTCATGTCCGTCTGAGGAACAAAGCCCATCTAGGCAATTGGATGAGTTGGGGAGGGCCTCAGATCTGCCAGGGGCTTTCAAGATAGGATGACAGTATGGTTTATTGTCCAAATGGGACACTTCTCTGACTGAAAGGGGGCCCTCCCAGGCATAACCTGGAACTCCGCCAGGCAAACTGGGGCATCTTTGTAGGCGTGAGGCACCAGTGAAACTAGCGTAATGATGCTTATGCGAACATATTCAACATAAGGTACATAGTCCCTGCTCACAGAGTATGTCCGAATATAAACTCATTAAAGCTTCAGACAGCGGTCCTGGTGGGCTCAGTGTCTGGGCACACCTCAGAGCATCTGTCGTAGGGTGTATCATCAGGACGTTTCTGTCTGAATACCTCACAGTATCATCTTTATTTCTTTTTAAGTTTATTTAAATCTCTGCACCCAACGTGAGGCTTGAAGCCATGACCCAAGATCACGAGTCACAGGTTCTTCCAACAGAGCCAGCCAGGCGCCCCCATAGTATCATCTTCATAGGAGGATCCTGGTCAGAAATTCTTACCCGATCTTAGTAGCAAGAATTCTTCCTGAACCTGGATTTAATCTCATAGACGCTGCGAATGGTGGATCTGACAAGGTTTCTCTTTCCGCCTCGCCTACTGAGAAGCTGAAAGAGAACCATGTGGTCTACCAGTAGGCTGGTCATCGTGGCATGCACGTGCAGTAACCTCATCCCACTTCACCCTCGGGCTTCTTCCATGTAACTTTTCCTTTACAGGAGCTTCTACCTTAGGTTTTCTTGTAAGTCGCCTCAAGTTCCCTCAGTAAAAGATAAATACTCCCCAGTCCAACTGCCTATGGGGGTGGGGTGGCCCGCTCTTCAGCTGACTCCTTAAGTGTTTCAAAAGAATGTCAACCCTGCAGTCTGATTGGGTTGACCTTGCAGTTGTATGGGTCTCTGATCAAACGAATCAGCGGGGAGAAAACAAGACAACTGAATTTCAACACTATTTGCTGCTGTTGAGAAATTTTTATTAAAGTTGTTTAGGTAGGATCATGGAATTGTGGTTGTTTTTAAAAGTGAGCTGTTTTTTGTTTTGTTTTGATCTTTTACAGATACATACTGAAATATTTACAGCCGAGTTTGCAGTGGCCAAGTCTGACATTGGACATATAAGGGAATAATTCTCTCCCAGGAAGGGGCAACCAACATTTTTTTTTTTAAGATTTTATTTATTTATACTGTATGGTGACTAACAATACAATAAAAAATCATTAAAAAAAAGATTTTATTTATTTGACAGAGAGAGAGAGACAGCCAGCGAGAGAGGGAACACAAGCAGGGGGAGTGGGAGAGGAAGAAGCAGGCTCATAGCGGAGGAGCCTGATGTGGGGCTCGATCCCACAATGCCGGGATCACGCCCTGAGCCGAAGGCAGACGCTTAACTGCTCTGCCACCCAGGCGCCCCAGCAACCAACATTTTTGAACCAAATGGTCTGCCTTACTCACCCTCCCCTACCCTGGGAGCAGGGCCAATAGTGGACATTGTAAACAAGGACCCAGCTCACTCTCATGCCGGTGGTCCTCAGACCTCATCTTGACCAACCATGCCCTGGAATATTCTTTCCACACTCGGGTGCCAGAAAAGCTTTGCTCACTCTGAGAGACCTAGCCATTTTCTTGGGGTCCCATTATTTCTTTTGTTCTAATTTCTAAGCATTGGCAACACCTTCGGAGAATGACGTTAGTGAGATTGTTTACTCTCAGCCCATCGGCAGATTAACTGCCACTACTCAAGGTCCATCCCGTAAAGCCTCCACACTCCCTGCAGACAGACAGTCGTACGACCCAGTACTGGACTCACAGTCCGAAAACCTGTGTTCCATGCCTGTGTCACCGTTTACCAGCCTTGCGACCTAGAATATGCTACTTCATCTGAGTTTTTCTTTCTTTGCTCGATTATTGGGAATAAGCTGTCCCAGCCCTACTTTGTTGCGAGGGTCAAAGACAGAACATAGGAAATGATCTAAATCTGCAAATGGTTTCAACCAACAATATGGTTGTGTGAGGCTTAGGCCCTAACTGTTTACAACTGGACATGAACTTGTTGTCTGGCCGGCTTCACAGCCCAGACTAAGGCACGAACCAGCAAATAACCAGCCCGGGGACCATCAGGGAGGCCCGGTGCACGCATGAAAACCCACAGGCATGCTCATGATCCATCAGCCTGTGCGTGTGTGGCAGAGGACACCCTCCCCTGAGACAGAGCTCTCTTGCTTTGGCCAAATCGGGAGGAGGATGCCATCCTTTCATTCTGCTTTGGTCTGTCCACAAACGAGACTGGACAAAAACAGGATTCCACAGCCACACCAATCCGGATTAGCAGGGTGTAGAAACCAGTCGCATGGCCTGCCACCGGATCAGGAATCTGGGATAATTGTCAGTGTCCTCTTCTGCCCCTACTCCAGGATATGAGATTGCTAAATCCCTGTTAGTACACCCATCTGATGAAATTAGGCCCATGGGGCCACTAGAATTAATATCAGGGGTGAATCCAGGAAGGCACACAAAGGCCATCTTTGGCAGAGAAGCAGCGAACCAAGTTCCATGTCTAAATAGCTCAAGCTTTTTTTTTTTGAAGAAAAGACAAGCAGAGCACATGAAAAGACCTGCCTTTCCTGGCAAGTGCCCTCCTTCAAACTATATAGACAGTAACACCGACTTTCCTATCACTAAGGAGGGCACGACCCTGATACTTATTTTATGTCTTCTAACTTTTAAGTGGATATTTTCTCTTTTAACAGTTCAGATCATCTACTTCCCCATCCCAACACTATAAAAAAATAAGAATAAACCACGCTGCAAAAATAGCTATCACATACATGTACTTGTGACACACTCCTAGGGTTGTAAAGAGAAAAGTGCCAGAGGGGAAAAGTAATACTCGAGCCATCACCACACAAAAGTTGTTTATATTTATTTAATGCTAAAAACACAGATATCCTAAAGAAGAGACAGACAATACGAAAGTTTCTTCTAAACAGGATTTTGATCATAAAAGCCAATAGTTCAAATCCCTAAAACAGAAGAGCACACATACCAAGAAAAACACAAAACATATTTTCTCTCTTACCCGAATTAACCTGAGAACGCCTAAACACTCTCTTTAAGAGATACCAATATTAAAGTCGTGCAAAGAAACTGTAACCCTAGTGTTTCAACCGTAAAACCAACACCTGGTTTATATGTGACAAAAATAAGATAAAGGCATGTAAAATAATGTGCAGCGTATAGAAGTCAGGGAAAATCGGGGTGACCAAAGGTCGGGTGAGCAAGCTGTAAAGCAGGGCGCTCGGAGCACAGGCGCTGAACGCCAAGCGGTCACGGGTAGGAGGGATACAGTGCAGTGTCTCTCACCACCAGCAGATTCACCGACGCTCTGGTCACATTTCCGGGATGAGAACCGAGATAGTTCTCAGTCAGGAACGTTCTCCCGGAGAGCATGGCCAGCACGTGGTTGAGCCGGGACCTGATGCCAGCAAAGTGAAACTGGCGCTCTTGGTTCAGGTTCCTAAAGGAGTCTCGCAAGCACAGATCCAAGTGGGGGGCGCCCCAGAACTTGGTGTGTCCTGCGGGGACAAAGTCAGTGGCTCTGCTGGACCCCTGGGAGCCCAGGGAGCTCGCCACAGAGCCCTGGGAGGACAGAGAGGAGGAAGACCTCAAACTGGAAGATCTCGACACAGACATCCTGGACACTGGCGACCCTTCTTTAGACTGGGTGCCCTGAGAAAAGAGAACATTCTCATCCACATCAGTCTGGGTGGTGGCTGACGTACACCGAACCGCGGTTTGGGAGCTCGCGACCCTGGTGGTGACTGCGGTCTGGGTCCCGGCACACACCGTGGGGACGCTGGCCTGGGTCCCCGCATCACTCACGCTCACTGGTGCTGCCTCCTCTCCCGGCTCCGTCTGAGTGGCGGCATCAGTCATCCTCCCGCCCTCTGGTTTGTCCCTGCGGCTGCTGAAGTCACCCTCGTCACTGACGGCAGAGGACTCCGAATCACCGCACTTGGCCTCTGCCCTGCCCTCAGCGGGCGCCTCGCACCCCAGCTCGGCCTTCTTGGGGGTGCTTGAGAGCCGGGCCAGCCGCAGGCGCAGCAGGCTGCCCAACGTGAGCTCCTTAGACAGGGGCTTCGGGTCGACTAGATGGTCAAACTTGCCACAGATCCGGAAGTCAGACAGCAGCTTGGAGCTGATGGGCTTCGACTGCGCGTACAGGATTCGGAACTCCAGATCGAAGTGTTCGACCACTTGGCCAGACAGGACGACCAAGTTACTGCTATTTAATTTGCCATCCGTCCACGTAAAACTTAGGGATTAAAAACAAACAAAGAGAAGCGGGTAAGGATGCGCAATCTCCTTCCTGTTTACTTACCGTCACACTGAACAGTAAAGCCCAGGTATCCTGCTCCAGGAGGCACAGCTCCGGTGACAGCATACCCACCACGCGGTGTAAATGCAGCCGGCCTTTCCCCGGTGTGTAACATACGTATGCATTAAGAGAAGTAAAAAGGCCAGCTGTTTACCAACACACTAAGACCTGCACCTCCTCAGCAACTAGAAAGGACTTTAAAAATACGTAGGTCAGCGTCCTCATTTCAGAAGTGAGGAAACTAGCTAGTGATGGCACAGTGGGACGCTAGTGGTGGACCCCAGACCAGACCCCCGTCCTTAAGCAGTGCTGGTGCTCTTGTCCTCCAACACCGCCATTTTCCAGGGGAGACAGTGCTGTCATTCCAAGGATGGTGCTGTTGCTCCGAGCGCATTCGAGCTCCCTCGCGGCCGTGTGCCCCTGCCTGTCCAGCATCCCTTCTCCTCCTAGTAATAGAACCCCGGCCACCCCAGCCAAAAGGCTTTCCTTCATGCATCTTCTCCAGTCACAATACGGGTGGACGTATGACCCAGGCTGGCCACCAGAGTACCCCAGCCCCTTGGGTCAGAGATCTACCCAGGGTGAGCACAGCCGGTGCAAACAGAAAGAAAGTGTCTCTCTTTGGGACACGGCTACTAATGGCCATGTAGGTAAGCCTGGATCTTTGCCTTCAAAGGGATAAGCCTGACTGAGAATAAAGATCAGCTAGAGAAAAGCAGAACCAGGGGACAATATTCTGATAAACATATGCCCTCCAGGTCAAGACGAGCTGAAAACCAACTGCATCTTTCCACACTTCCAAGTTATGGGACTCGATAAATTCTCTTTCGCACAAAGTACTTCGAGCTAGCTTTCTGTACTCACAGTCACCCCACTGATAAAGAAGTTTGTATCAAGAATAGGAGGTTTTAAATGAGATCATAAAACACAGTGTCAACTGTCCATGGCAACCAAGAATCCCTGCTGGTGCAAATTCTACCTGGAGAACTGCCTTCAAAGCCTGCAAAGATTCTTTTGAAAACCCTCAATGAGGGTTGAAATTGAAAACCCTCAACCTTGCAAACAAGACACCTACCCAACACCAGGATTATGAAATGCCCTCAACAGACAGAAGCTATCATCCTCATCCTCAATGGTAACATATTTTTTTATGAAGAGTAATGTAATTTTTTATATTTTATATTTTCGAAGAGCCAAAAACCATTTGAGACTAAGTTTGTGTAATATAGATAAACCTATTTTGGATGAAAATCTAGTTTCCTCCAGTTATTTATAAACGTCTTATGAAAGGAGGTCTCAAGGAAGAGTGTGAATTTTGCTCTGAGCAACGACAGTACAGTCTGCAAAGACAGGCATCATGAGTTTCTTGATTTGACTCCCTCAGCTTCCACAACCCTTTCCATGTCCGCCTTTACCCAGGGCTGACACGCCATCATCACCCAGAGTTTCGTGTGTCTTCAAAAAGGAGTATCTCTTTTTTAAACTCAAGACATACCTCATGTAGACCGCTAGACAATCTAACGTACAGACACCCACCATCGGAGCCATGGAAGTTGGCATGGTATATCTTAACTTCTGGAGATTCATGTTAACCACTCATCTCCACCCTCTTCACCGTCCCGGCACCCTATCATAAGGTGCCAGTGCCAAGGTGAGCCTCCAAAGGTGGGGCCAGAAACAGACACCCGGACTTCTTAGACTAAAGCACTAGGTTACAAGGCTTGAAGGAAGGTGGAGGATTGAAGCGTAAGGTGACAGCTTCGGCTCTGGTCTTCGCTAATGCCAAGGCCTGTAACTGCCCTTACCTGCAAGCGAGCAGGGACGAGGGACGGGGGAGGTCAAAGGCCCTAAAAAATAGGATTTGAGACTGCTCCTCTCACTGGGAACCCCTGGTTCGGCCACTGCAGGCCTGGCCCAGGCTGGAATCAGGACTCATTCACTGGGAGTCTCCAGGCAAGTTTCAACGTCTGCACTTTAGTTTTGTGGCCCATAGGGCAGGGGAGGTGACCCCACACCCGACCACTTCCCGCAGGAGGAGGCTTTGACTGATGTACTCACACCCACGGATGCACACCTGTCAGAATGCCTGGCCACAAAGGCTCACATCGAGAGGAAAAAGCAGCTTTTACCTTTTTACAGCATGCCCCTTCTACCAAGGTTAGAGTAGCAAGCACGGGCAGGCTAGAGACTTACCTATAGGAGCCTGTAGCCACTCGAATGCCATCAATCAGTGTGAACTTTTCATGAACCTGCCCAACTATCTTAGTTCCCGACCTTGCATAGTAAGTATTTCCAGTAATGGTCCGAACGGTCATCAGCTGTCAGCGGGGAATGGGAGAACAAGAAAGAAACACAGTCCAGTGAGCAAATGATAAAGAGGGCTTGGTTTACAAGTCCCCAGCAGGCGCGCTAATTGGCAAAGGAGTGGTCCCCAGGCCCCTTGAGGAACAGCATACGGGGCACACGAGCCAGCAGGGCTCACGACTCAAGGAATGAGATCTCACTGAGTCCGTCTTCTTGTGCGCCCTTTGCTCACATGGACTTTTGAGACTCTCGGTCCATGTGTACATGTGCTCAAAAAGAAGACTGTTGGGGCTATGACACGACAGAATCCAAGAAATGATTTTGAAACAAAATGTGGGGGATAAAATCATCAAAGAAAACACGCTAGTAATAAATATCATTTTAACAAAGCCTTAAGGAAGCTAAGCTGCTGTTTCTCCTACTCTTTTATTTAACAGCATCAGTAATGAATAACAGCCCATCCTCACTTACCCCACACCATGAGTGCGGAGATCAGGACAAACCTTCTCTAACACGGGCCTTCTGAGGCTGAAACACTCCTATCACGTGAGGCTTAATCAGCAATGTCACAACTCTCGTAAGAGCGAATGTACCAAAAGGGCACCAGTACACTCGGGGCCCCACAGTGTGTATGTAGGCATAACTCTCCTTGTAAAATGACACTTGGAAACGTATATCCAATGGTATGATTCCATTTATAGAACATTCTCTAAATGACAAAATTATAGAGATGAGGACCAAATTACTGGTTGCCAGGGGTTAAAAATGGGGAGGAGGGCACAGAGAGGGGAGCCGATGGGACCACAATGGTAGCAAGAGGGAGATCATTGTGACAGAACGGTCATGTATCCTGACGGTGGTGGGACGTTCTGTATAGTGATGGCAGTGCTGGGTATGACCACGTGCGATGAAATGGCACAGAACTACAGACACACACTGTACCAACCCCAATTTCCAGGCTTTGATTTTGTACCATAAGTTACACGAGTGTAACCGCTGGGGAAACTGGGTGCAGGACGCATGGAAACCTCCATCTACCTTTGCAACTTCTGTGAATCTGTCATTATTTCAAAATACAAACAAAAGCCAAAACAAAACACTACGGTGTGACGTAACATCACTTCTATGGTCTTACCAAAACACATCATCTGAATTTGGCCATGAGGCAACATCAGACAAACCCAAATTCTACAGAAAACTGGCAAGTGTTCATAAAAAGCATCAAGACCCTAAAAGACAAAGAGAGGAAGAGTTCCAGATGAGAGGATGCTAAGGAGACATGACAACCCAATGCAAGATATGGTCCTGGGTTGGATCCTGGACAAGAAATAGGGCATTCGTGGAATGATCAGTGAAATTGATAAGGTCTGTAAATTAGATAATAGTATTATATCAAATTTACTTCTCAATTTTGAAATCTGCACCAAGGTTTATAAGATGTTAACATTCAGACAGTTTGGGCAAAGAATGTTCAGGAATTCCCTATATCTGGGGGCGCCTGGCTGGCTCAGTTGGTAGAGCCTGTGACTCTTGATATCAGGGTTGTGAGTTCGAGCCCCATGTTGGGCATGGCGCCTACTTAAAAAATAAAAAATAAGTTAAAAAAGAAGGAATTCCTTATTTTTGTAACTCTTGTAAATCAAATTATTTTAAAATAATGTTAAACAAAAAAATTTAGGAACTTCCAAAGAGTTGTACATGTACACGGAGCAAGTGGGGGTGGGGAAGGCGGGGTGTGGGGGTGGGAGGGTGGGGGAGTGTCCCTTCCCGGAGGAGATGCTGATTCCCGATCCAACCTTTAAAGGATCAACATATAATAACAAGCACTAAAAAATATCACTATAGGTACATTTGGGTGTGGTTTTGTCCGTCTTTCCCTTTGGTGTTTATCTGAATGTCCTATAGGCCTCTGTGATTGTGGCCAAAGCACTTTTCAGTGTCTACACACAAATACGGGACCAAGTTCCTACAGAGAGGACACCTGTTCAGAACCAGCCGCAGAGCCAGGTGAGGGTACAGATTCACCAGCAGACGCACCCTGCTGAGAAGCTGCCAGAGAAGATGGTGTTTCTCTAGAACTTAAGACACTAGAAAATTGCTGAAGCCAAAGGTACAGACCTCCTTTTGACTCTTCCCTGGGGCAACAAGCGACAGTGTGCAACCAAGTCGGTCGATAACGCTGGATTTCTGCTGAGGGGATGGAGCCGAGCCAATCTCGCAGTCAGAACTGTGGCCAGAGTGGCTCTGTGATTTCTTGCTGCTGGCATGTGGCCTTAGTTTCAGACAGAGAGCCTCGGTGTTCCACAGCAGCGTCCTGCTTTGCCTCGCCTGGCTCTAGGTAAGAGCCAGCACAGGCTGGATGCTTGGCTACATGAGAACGTGCTTTTTCCACGCCCGACATGCGTTTTCCTGCCCCCACCCCACCTCCTGTTTCAGCTACTGCTGGGTCACGTGGCTGGCTCATTTCATTCCCTCCCTTCCCCTATGTTCATCTGTTTTGTTTCTTAAATTTCACCTATGAGTGAAATTATATGATAGTTGTCTTTCTCTGATTGACTTATTTCGCTTAGCATAATACCCTCCAGTTCCATCCACGTCATTGCAAATGGCAAGATTTCATTTTTTGATGGCTGAGTAATATTCCATTGTGTGTGTGTGTGTGTGTGTGTGTGTGTGTGTGTGTGTGTGTGTATACACCTTCTTTATCCATTCTTCTATTGATGGACATCTGGGCTCTTTCCATAGTTTGGCTATTGTGGGCACTGGGCTGCAGGTGCCCCTTCAGATGACTACATTTGTATCTTTGGGGTAAATATCTAGTAGTGCAATTGCTGGGTCACAGGGTAGCTCTATTTTTAACTTTTTGAGGCACCTCCATACTGTTTTCCAGAGCAGCTGCACCAGCTTGCCTTCCCTGTGGTTTCCTTTCTGTGAGATTTCAGGCAAATGGCTTTGCTCATGGCCTCAGCTGCCTCTCCTGTACTGGTGTCCCCCCCCCACACCCCGAACAGCCCATGTAGGTCGTGGACACTCAGCCATTACCGCTGATCGGGGGGAGACTGGGAACATGAACACAAACCTTCTCCCGCTCTGGATGCACTTTCAGATCCATGCACATATCCAGAAACTGCGAGAGCAAAGCCTGGTCCAGAAGGATGTAGACGGCAACTCCCTGTTTCCGACTTATTTCCTGCAGGTCCCTGAAGATGTCAATGTCCGTGAAAACATCCATCACCACCGCGATCACCTACAGAGGGAGGCAGCAGAGGGAAGAGCAGGCTGTCAGCTCATGGGAACACCAGCTTACAGCTCGCTGTGAGGACTCTGGAGCCCATCTCAGAGCCAGGAAAGGGTCCCTGCCCTACAGCACCCCTTCCCTCCCTTCTTCTGCACTATCGGTTTGCCCCCAACCATGGATACTCCTTCTCCAAAGACACTCAGGCCACTATACCCTACACATGTGGACTTGACCCAGCTGAGCCTCCTGACCAGCGGCCCGCAGCCACTGTCCTCTGCACTGCCCTGGACCAGTCCTTCCTTCTCTCTAACAGCACGGCTCTATTCATGCCTGCCGTTCAATCTTCCACACTCAGCTCCAGTTCACAGCTGCCTCAGCCACGCAGCCCCAGGCAAATTACAGTCATTTCCAAGGTCTGGTCCTGAGTCTGCAAAATAGGTGTGTAGACAGAACTAAATGACTGTGTTACATGAAGTGCAGGGTACAAAAGATCCCTCGAGTATCTGTTCGTTGATTCCCTTCACCAGTCCAGAGAATGAGCTGTCCAGACAGTTCGACCCAGGGAGGCATCTGCCAGCTGCTGGCTTTCCTTGCTGGAGACAGGCCGCTCCAGGCACCAAGCCTCTTGTCATGCCCTCTGCGGTTTTCAGAGTGGGGCCCTCAGTGAAGTCCCGGCAGGGCTGTGGGGGTGTCGAACATGAAGGCTTAGTACAAGTCCCTGAAAACCAGGCCAGAGTCGGGGCCTGGAGCTCAGGAGACAGCTCCCTGAGCCCCCGATAGGAGCAGCCTGGGCTGGAAGGGGGTCTCCCTCCTCCTCACTTCAACTGTGAGAACTTGTGCCTCTTAGGACCACAGTAACTCCTTTTCTGAATGTTAAGGTAATTTATTTATGGGTCTCATGTCTTCTGTGGGAACGGAGCCGCTGGAACAGGATGAATTAGGCTCCGTGGCCCCAGAGGACTCAAGAGGGCACCTGATAGTCACAACACCTTAAAGCAGGTGGGTGTTACATAAGCAACACAGAGACAAAGAGGAGACTCTGTGGTCTTTCTCCAACATCCCAGTCTCACCTACCAGGATGAGGGACCATGAAACACCAGCTCCCGGGAAGTCACTGCTAGGAGGAGTCTGCGAAGACCAATTTCTCTCTCTGGCTGCCTTCCCCCACCCCCACCCCCACCCCCAGTGTTAATGAAGCCCCAGCTGTTGAGCTATTCTTGGCAAAGGATTTAGCTAAAACCCCCTGGACACAATGATTTAAAAAATAAGTGGTTGTTTTTGTTTTTTTTAGGTAGGCTCTATGTCCACCATGGGACTTGAACTCACAACCCTGAGATTGAGAGTTGCATGCTACAGTGACTGAGCCAGCCAGGGCCCCCAGATTAGTGTTCTCTCGGAATTGGTGGCATCGTCAGAAGTTTACAGCCTCCCATGTGGTTTTCTGCGTCCCACGTGGAGTTGTAGCCATCCCCCTAATCCAGGACATCTAACATAGTGGGCAAATGGCAGAAAGGCCTGGGCACCAATCCCAGCTCTGCAGCTCACTAGCTGTGTGACCCTAGGCAAGTTCTTCACCTCTCTGAGCTTCAGTTGCCTCCTCTGGAAGAGATGGCTAGTAATGGCATCTACATCAAAGGGCTGTTGTGCGGATTCCACGAGACAAAGACAGGAGGACTTAGCTCAGGCAGGAAACATGGGCTCCATCACGCAGCTGCACCCCTTCAGAGTCGGCTGCCGGCCGAACCCTGGACTAGGCGGCAAGTCAGCTAGAAAGACTCTGACAGACACCGGACACACCCCTGGCTGCAGTGGACGTGCTACAGGCATGTAAACGTTCACCAGAGGAGAGCAGAGGAGGATTCCTGGAGGCGAGGGCTTTTGAGCTGAATCACAAATAAGGACCAGTTTGGACAGGGGAGTAGGGAAGAGGGCATTCGAGCAGGAAGCCAGGTGGTGGCAGAGGAAGAGGCAGGAAATGATGGAGTAGGGGCCAGTGTGGCCAGACCTGGCTGAGAGGTGTACAGGTGAGCCGGGTCGTGGAGGCCCTGAGTGCCAACCGCAGTCATCACCACACAGGCAATGGAAGGGGGAGGTTTAAGAGGAGTAAGGAGGGGGCGCCTGGGTGGCTCAGTCAGTTAAGTGACTGCCTTCAGTTCAGGTCATGATCCCGGGGTCCTGGGATCAAGCCCTGTGTCAGGCTCTCTGTTCAGCAAGGAGTCTGCTTCTCCCTCTCCCCTTCCCCTCTGCTCATGCTCTCGTGTGCTCTCTCTCTTTCTCAAATGAATAAATTAAAAAATCTTTAAAAAAAAAAAAAAAAAGAAGAAAAGAGTAAGGAGTTCCAGGGGTGCCTGTGTGGCTGTTGGTTAAGCATCCGACTCTTGATTTCGGCTCAGGTCATGATCTCAGAGTTGTGGGATCAAGCCCCATGTCAGGCTCCATGCCCAGCCTAAGATTCTCTTTCTCCCTCTACCCCTCTCATGAAAGAAAGAAAGAAAAGAAAGAAAGAGAAAGAGAAAAAGAAAAGAAAGATAAGGAGTTTGAAGTGGCGAACCCAACAGGAAAGAAGTGGCTGCTAGAAGACAGGTTGGTGTAGGTTGGAGATCTGGCCCCACTTCCCGCAACCCAGAAGGCACTTGGTTCGGCAATGTTTAAGAGGACTAATGACTGAAGGAAGAAAAATCAGGGGTAGGGGCTTCCACGATGGGCCAGGGAGGAAGCAAGGAGGGTTGCAGAGAAGGGTAGGGAAGGGGTCCATGCAGGAACCAGACAATGCACTATGCGGGGGAGGAGGGGCGAGGGGGGTGCGGCAGGGGGAGGCAGAGGCACACTCGCCTCCATGCCATCAGGAAAAAACCAACAAGCTTGAGAGGGAGGCTACAGAAGGCACTGGGAGGCCTTCACAGAGAGTTCGAAAGTACTCAGACAGGGTCGTGTGCAGAACTCACGAGAGAAACTAAAGGAAGACAAATCCAGGGTCAGTCCCTGTCCTCAAGAAACCCAGGCCAATGAGGGACACAGGCGACACCCAGTATGATGGGGCCGATGGACGTGCACCCAGGTTGCCCGTGGGAAGGGACCGAGGAACCATGCCAGGCTGGCTGCCTTAAAAAGGGTTGGAGGGGTGCTGGAGGCAGGGACCCAGGAGCCGGGCCCAGAGTATAAGGCGCCTGCCAAGCTGGACTTTGAGTCACCACTTCACGAAACAATCGTACAAACACCACCTCTGTTAGGTGGTGAGTAAGTATCTGATTTGCTCTTGGTTTCATTGTTTGGTTTTAAAGCCCCTGCCTTTCCTGCGTGCGTTGAAAATAATTGGATTTGAACACTAGGTGTTTAGAAGGTGGAGGGAGGGGGCGCCTGGGTAGCGCAGTCGTTAAAGCGTCTGCCTTCGGCTCAGGGCGTGATCCCAGCGTACTGGGATCGAGTCCCACATCGGGCTCCTCCGCTATGAGCCTGCTTCTTCCTCTCCCACTCCCCCTGCTGTGTATCCCTCTCTCGCTGGCTGTCTCTCTGTCACATAAATAAATAAAATCTTTAAAAAAAAAAAAAAAAAGAAGGTGGAGGGAGGTGTTTCTCCCCGTAACTTCCCCTCCTGTGCCCAACAGCCCCTCCTCTCTCACCAGAGCAGAAGGCTTGCAATGGAGGAACAGCCCTGTGCAGGAAAAGCAATCAGCCTGCCTTCTTTCAAGCCTTCATCCCACTCCCCTATAATCTCCCCCATGCTGGCCCTGTGCAATCAAGTCCTGATAGGCTAAACTAGATCGGAGGCTTCTCGAATTTCTGAAGGGACAGTCTCTTCACTGAGCTCAGCAATGACCTGGACTCCTTCACTGGCCCACCGAGTGCTGGCTTTCTAAGGCCAGACCTGTGTCTGAGGGGTTGGTGTTTCTGCTGCAGGCCGATGGGCCCTGGAAGGACACAACTTGGAACCAGTCATTGCTCCTGCTCCCTGAGGCATCGTGTGGGACGGACAAAGGAGAGACACATCTGGAACGCGGGCATCCTGTGCCCATCAAGCCCCCACACAGTCACCGTGGGCACTGCCCTGTCCCAGCCTGTGCTGCAAAGAGCCCGCCCGGTCTCTTAGGGCTAGAAAGCTCTGCAAAAGGTCACTTTTGAGAGTCTGTTGCAGGTCAACACCCATCTGCAACTGGGTGCCAATCAGTCATTACATGAGACCCAAGGAGGAAACATCCAGCTGCCAAAAGCTGCCACCCGCTACCCCACAGTTCCTGCACCTCTCCAGCCCCATCTAGAGTGACCACCCTGCGTCGAGTCCCACATCACCCTCGAAGGTGACAACCCTCACCCAGTCACTCCAGCTCCCCCTGGATGATTTAAACCAAGGGACACAGTGATCCACAGTTACGCAGCAGCAACCGCTGTGCTATTCTCGGTCTTGGGGACAGGCACAGACCATTTATATTCATTTTCACATGATCTGGAACCTCTTCCATCTGCTTTCTTGCACAAAAGCTCTGAAGAGATATCTAGAGATTTCAAAACCCCAGTAATTATCTCCGGTTTCCTGATGAGAAAAATAAGGCCTGAAGTAGTCAGGTAACTTGTTTACAGTGACACACTGAAGCAGATGCGGGAGCTGGAGTCTCAGCCCGGGTCTGGGCGACTCCAGAGCCGCCTATGAGAAGAGCATCAGATGAAATAGTATTCCAGGCAAGCCTAAGGTTCGGTGTCCAAGGGCCTGAGAGCTTGGAGCGCATCCTGAAAGGATCCGTGGAGCATTTCACAAAGGACACGGGACGAGCCCATCAGAGGACGATTACTAATAACACGAACTAGTTTGCAGAACGAACGTCAAGAAAGCTTGCGGTGCCCTAGCACATCGGTACCTTCTCTCTGCAGGTGGTCCTGCTGACTAACCGAGAATGGACTCAGGCAGGAAACCTCGGGAGCACATTCTGTGGACAGGCTATAGGCGCAGACCTGGACATGGACGCCGGCTTCTCCACTTTGGAGCACCACGTTCCCTCTGACAAGATACCGAAGTTCTGCTGCCTCCTACAGCCTGCAGACCACTGCCCATTCCTCAGGGTCTGCGGTGGGCTCGGTCCAGAGAGAACCCCAGACAGCTCCTGGCCCACAGGAAGCCCTCACACGTCAGCACGTGGATATTATCCCCAATTCCGCCGCTGTCCCTGGGCAGTTCGTTCCACCTGAGCTCAGCGTCCCCACACGAGGTCCCTTCTAGCTCTGCGGTCTGACTCACATGCCGTCCACGGGCGGGGCTGGGCCCTGGCCAGGCACCTGAGCGGCCTCAGAGGGCCACTCATTCCAGCTCTCATTCCAGCTCTTCCCCTGCCAGAAGCAGGACATTCGTGTCAATCACCCCTTCCTACTGCACCGGTCTCCCTCCCTCACCACCCACAGCCAGAAAGCAAGGACACGTGTGCGACATGCCTGGAATTCTACCAAAGGTCTGCGTGCCTTCAAAGATGCCTCGGCCTGCCCAGCGGTCAACAACAGCCCGACAGCTGCATGCTTCCCGCCGACCACAGGACACTCGGCCGCCTTTACTTCAGTTCCCCGGGGCTCCTGCCACTTACGCTTCCCGAGACAGAAGCTTGCAGAGCAAAAGACATCTTTTTCTCCCCATTCGCTACAGGTTTTAATAGAACAGAAATCACATCCTTGAAATTTCTTTAAAAATGTTTAAATAACTTGGTATTATCTTCAGGGTTTACAAATAAAAAGAGTAAATGTCCACAGGGGACCCTAAGTTTGCTCGTGCCTGCTATTGTACAGTTAACCATTTCAGTACCAGGACAGAGGCGCTGGCGTGGGGCCGGTCTGCAGCGGGGCACAGCGCCTCTCCAGAAAGACAGGGAGCAGCGCCCCCCCGCCCCCGCCCCATTGGCCCCGGGCAGCGCATCTCCTCGGTCATGTTCCAGGGTGAAGTACATAGGCCAGCTGGGCTTTTAAAAAGAAAAAGCATCCAGAGGGGTTTTGGGGAATGCAGGGGGTTGTCGTTCTGAGTTATTTTTATGTTACACTTATGTAAAGCATTTACCTGGGTCCAAAGTCCGATCTACAAAACAGGGTGCTCTCAGTGTCCCCTTGCTCCCATCCTCGTCCCTTGTGCCTCCTTTCCCTTCCTCCTTTCTCCGTTACGATAAGGATTTTGTCCGTTCTTGGATGGTCTTCTGCTTTCCTAAATATAAATAAGTATGCCTATGTAGGTACACACACTGTCTGCTATGAACATAACATCTGTTCACTGTAACAACAGATAAAAGGCAGCACGTGACTCACAACGTTCTAGAGCGATGCCGATCAACAGAACCTTCGAGAGCGCGGAAATGTTCTAGCTCTGTGCCAGCCACATGGTAGCCATAGCCACCAGTGGAGACTGAATACTTGAAATACAGCTAATGAGACAGAGAAACTGCATGTTTCATATTTCATTTTAATTCATATAAACTGAAATCGCCAGATGGCTACTGGTGACTTCACTGGTGGGTGCAGCTCTAGACACTTCGTCACAGGAAACAGAACAGGTCCTCGCTCCTTCCTGAGAGCTGCAGGGGACCCCACTCTGTGGACGGGTCAGTTGACTTCGCACTCTACTGAAGGACATTCCCGCTCCTCGGGTCTCTCACTATTGTAAATAGTGCCGCACACAGCCTACTGCACGTGTCTATTCGTGTTTTTGCCAGTGTGTCTCTGGGACAGACACACGGACGTGGAGTTGCTCGGTCGATGGGTAAATACAACGGAGATGTTGCTGGATATTGCCAAATTCCCCTTCACGGGTTCTATCGTTTGCATCAGGATTTTTAAAAAGCCCATATATCTGGTACTTTTTTTGTGAGAGAACTGATCCTATATCCATAAAGGACCCGGGATGATCGGGCAGCCTCTCTGCTGTCTGACAGACGCCAGATGAAAAGAACGAAGGAATAATAGAGCAGAGTGTGGCTGCAGGGCCGAGGGGAGAGGGGTAGGAGTCCCTGTGCGATGGCGACCGAGCTGCAGTATGGGAAGACGACACAGTTCTGAGGCGGACAGCGGCGATGGCTGCACGGTGCGACTACAGTTAATGCCACTTCATGGTAAAATGGTAAATCTGGTGTATTTTATCACAATTTAAAAAAAGAAAGAAAGAAATGGCTAACGATTCCAAAATCCTTCACCTGACACATAAAATCAAAAGGAGAGATAAGTAGCAGCCACACTGTCTGGTGAGCACATCCTAAAATTGTGCATGAGATAGGCCTTCTAGGCCAGTGGTTCTCAACCAGGGGCAATTTCCTTTCCCAGGGGACATTCGGCAACTTCTTTTTTTGTTTTTTAAAGATTTTATTTATTTATTTATTTATTTGACAGAAAGAGAGAGAGAGCGCATAAACAGGGGAGCAGCAGGCAGAGGGAGAGGGAGAAGCCGGCTCCCCACTGAGCAGGGAGCCTGACACAGGGCTCAATCCCAGGACCCTGAGATCATGACCTGAGCTGAAGGCAGACGCTTAAGCAACTGAGCCATGCAGGCACTCCTGGGCAATTTCTTTAAATTGTGGTAAAATACATGATGGATCTGCCATCCTCATTATTTTCGAGTGTATTTTCAATGGCATTAATTACATTCACAATGTTGTGCAATTGTCACCACTATCTGCTTCCAAAACTTTGTCATCACCCCAAACAGAAACTCTGTAACCTCTAAGCAATAGCTCCCTATCTCCCCTTGGGAGACTTTCGAATGTCCCGACTATCGGCAGGAGGATGGTGCTTCTGGCATGTAGTGGGTGGAGGCCAGAGACGCTGCCCAGGGTCCAAGGCGCAGGACAGCCCTCCAGGACAAAGAATTATCTGGTCCAAAATATCAACAGTAGTGATGCTGAGGAAGCCTGCTCTGGGCTGACCGGGGCATCCGGAACAGGACCGATCACGCTGCGGATTCTATCGTAACTCAGAGGAGCATTAAGCAAGATCGGGAGGCCCTAATTCTGATACATCCGCACGCTCGCCAGGGGCCTCCAGCCGATGTCTCAGCGGCCACTCCTCCCGGCAGGACTCTTCGTCAACACAACGACTGCTTCTACTAACGCTCGGGTTATCAAAAGAAGGCTCAAGGGTGCGTCACAGCCCAAGTGCCTCTTTGGAACACAGGCAGCTGGTGAGAACGATGCCTCTGAGGAGTGTGGAACCTCCTGGCAGAACGAGCTCCGCCCAGGAACTCCCATTCAAAACCCAGAAATACCCCAAGGGCCACGGCAGAAAGCCATCGCCCATGGATGGAGGGTGTGCGGCACTTCCAGGGGAGTCTCTCCTCCTGCCTGATCCGCGGGGCCAGAGCCCAGCCACACACTGATTCACATGGCAACGGAGACACAGAACGAATGATTCATGGACAAACCCAGCAGCACAGGGAAAGACTCGGGAGCGCGTGTGTCAGGGAAACAAGTCCTGTTCAGTTCAAAATTATTCTAAAAATTCCTTCGGAAGCCAACCTCTTGGCTCTCCAGTCCAAAGCTCTACTTCCTCCAGCTTTGGAGAAGCGCAGCCGAGCACCAGGTCAGCAGTCAGCCGGCACTCGGAAGCCAGACTGCGCATGCAGGGCGCGGGTTTTTAACGCTGTACCTTACTCGTGTGGCAGAATGCCCACACTTTGAAAGGCGCACAGAAACCGAGCCAATGGAGGGCCCGAGAGGCACAGCCCCAGCCACACCTACTCAGGGACAAGAACTCGCTGAGTGGAAAGGCAGGTGGAGTCGCCCGCACTGTTTCGTCATCTGCCGTCCCGCCAACTGTGCCTGACACCCTGCACGCAGCAGGAAGCCTAGGTGAGGACGACACCTACCCAAAAACCGGCTGTCCGGGCTGCAAAGCTAAGATGCGACACCGCCATTTACCAAGTGACCCCGCTTTCTCGTGCCCGTATCCTGACCACTCCAGCCTTCTTCATGACAAGTGCAGAATATTAGTCCTGTCCTAGCTGTTCTCCTGGTTACAGGATAGGCAACGCGGAGATAAAAAGTCCAAGTCTTCAGAAACTGTTAAGAAACCTTCAGCCTGTTGAAACCTGCCAAGGTGCCAGTCCTCCCACGTGGCAGGGAACGCGCGTGGAATAGTGATTATGAGCGTGGGCTCCGGGGCTAGGCAGGCGGGCTTGAGCCCAGCTTTGCACCCCAACTAACTGTGTGATCTTAGGCAAGTGAAGTGCCAGGAGGGTTAAATGGGAGAATCCCAGTAAAGGGTTAGCACAGAAATGGACCCACTGGAAGTGATCAATCCTACCAGCAGGTGTTTTCACCATCACGACACGGATGCATAATGGCTTCTCTGGCAACTTCTCTGTGCTTCAGCTCCATCGCCTGTGAAGCGGGGATAAATGCACCTGCCTTGGGACTATTTCGAACATTGCTTAGCAGAGAGCACGATCATGTTCTTTTAAATAAAGGGGATGGCCTCAAGGCTAGCATGTCTCAAATCCAATTCCTCTCCCAGTCCCGACTCTCAGCCTTGCTCTCCCTCCTGTAATCTAATTTGGTAGCCTGGCTGCCCACCCAAGCTAAAAAGCCTCTATCCTCCCCAACCCTACCTCTCCGGTCTTCTCCTTCACCTTGCCTAGTCTCCTACCCCTCACTCAACACCCTCCCAGGCCACTGAATGAACAAGTCCTGTCATTAAAACTTATCCCCTGCCCAAGCCCCCAGCACTGCCTTAGCACCCACCCTCTGGGTGGTAGGCCCCTGGGGCCTCCTCCCTACAAGCACCCCCCATGCCAGCCTCCTCAGCCCTCTTGAGCCCATCCTCCCTCATGTCCCCACCAGAGCTACTGCTCAGGAACACCAGTCTGATCATGCACCTCCCTCGAATCCTTCAGTGGCTCCCCATTGCTCTTTAGTGGGAAAGCCTGGCTCCCGTTTCCCCTTCAGCCTCCTCTTCTACCACCAACCCTCGCATACTCTCTGCTCCAGCTGTGAGGAACCTGGCTGCCTCACAGCATGCTGGGTCCTTTCACCCTTCTGGGCCAGTCTCTCCCCTCTGGCCTGGCAAGCCCCAGGCATCCTTCTGGACCCAGCTCCAAGGTCACAACCTTGCCTGATGCTTTCTTTCTTCAACCCTTCCCCTGCTGTCTGTAGCAACCTCCCCACCCATTCCACCAGCAGCCTGTCAACTCTCAAGTGCAAGCAAGCATCATGCCCTTCACCTGTGGCCCTGGGCCCTCGCACAGCATCTGATACACAGTAGGTGCTGAATGAGCAAGCAATTAGGCATCTGGCGGACATAAGGTAATGTACCACCTTTCTCCATTAAAATCGCCCAGGTTCCAAATGCAGAATCTCCAAGATGTGAGTGTGTAGCTGGACTAGGGCACAGAACAGGGCAGGAGGTCCTGCCTTGGAATGCCAGTATTTCAGAATGCCTCCAGGACAAAGGAGAGTCTGAACACCAGCCTCACGCCCCTTTCAAGGCCGGCACGTGAGCCGATAGACAGTTTTCCACCTGGCCTTGGCTCCAGAGCCCCTCCACTACCAATAAAAAGTGCAGCTGGGCAAGAGATTAAGGAATTCCTCCCTCTCTTTCACAGAGACCTGTTCATTACTCTTTTAAGTTCCAAGTGCCCAAATTTTCCTCCTGGAGGTGAGCTCTGGAAATGCACCCCACCATCGTGCTTTTCTTCGTCTTTTTAATCTTCTCAAGGGTCTGCTCTATCCAAAGGGTCGGCATATCCAAAGTACTGCGGCATAACCACCACACCTACTCCCCCAAAGGCAAGGCACTAGTCCACACCACCCTCTACTCAGTGCAACCCCACCGTCAGGAAAACAACAGCCAGCATCAAGAACACTGCTGAGGGAGCGCCTGGGTGGCACAGTGGTTAAGCGTCTGCCTTCGGCTCAGGGCGTGATCCCGGCGTTATGGGACCTAGCCCCACATCAGGCTCCTCTGCTATGAGCCTGCTTCTTCCTCTCCCACTCCCCCTGCTTGTGTTCCCTCTCTCGCTGGCCGTCTCTCTCTCTGTCGAATGAATAAATAAATAAAATCTTAAAAAAAAAAAAAAAGAACACTGCTGAGAGTTGGGAATTGTTCCTGGACTTGGTAATTTCAGCCCGACTTGATGCAGATTTCATAAGCCACAGTCAGACACACTCAGTTACCAGCCTTACGGAGTCTAAGCATGGCCTGGGGCTTTACCTGCCATGTCCTCGGCACAGGTGACAGCCAGGAAGATGGGACCCTGCCAGTAAGCAAGCAAGGTGGCAGCTATGTGTCTGCCACCACACCCACCCTGCCCCCACCCACCTTGTGTGCTGCATTCTTTCTCTCAGACCCCTAGGTACCCAGCACCCTGCTGCAGTCAAGACTTCCCACCTCACCTACACGAAGAGTCAAGACAATAGCACCAAAACCCGCTGTGAAGAGAGATGACCCAAAGTAGGGGTATCTGCATTTTAGGAGGCTACTAACTGGATCAGCCAAACCCCCCCCCCCCCGCCTTCACAGAAAGAAAGAGTAATTTCTCCTCTGGTCTATGGCAGGAGGGAAAGGGGCAGGGTTCTCACTTTGCCACTGGAATGTATATGCTTTCTACAACATAAGACACAGAGCTGTGACTAGCAATAACAGACTCGTAATGCCCCATAGTTGTCGCTGCGTGCAATCTTTCTGGAATTTTTCGCTGGGGAATGCACTTCTTAGGAGATGGGATCCAGTGTTGGCTGACGGCCAGGAAAATTAGCAATCTGGTTTGGTTTTCACTGAAATGTGGAACTGGAAATATTTCTGGTTCCCTCCCCCAGGGGATGTGAGTATCAGGAGTTGGACCTCGGACACAAGTCTCATCCTTGGGGGCCGAGGCTTCTCCCAATGTCTCTGTGACCCGAGGGATGGCACGCAGAGAGTGGGGCGCGTCAGGGGTCCCACCGGGCCACCGGGCCCGCGCTCCCAGCGGGCCTGTTTCGCGTTCCTGAGGGCCTCCCGTCCGCCCCGGGGCCCGAGGTGGGCCGCTCACCTCCCGCGCGGAGCGGAGCTGCTGGCGCAGCGCGTCCTTGCAGCCGTAGGGGCCGCCGGCGCCCACGCCGCGGGGCTGGAAGTGCGCCTCGACGCGCGTGGCGCCGCGATAGGCGCCCCGGTAGAAGGCGGGCCAGCCGAGCTCCAGCAGCGGCGGCTCCAGGTCCGACTGCTCGGGGAAGTAGGTGCCGGACGAGCAGTCGTGCGACGAGCCGAAGGAGTCCTCGGCCCCCGCCGCCGCCGCGCCCTCCTGGCCGGGCCGCTCGGCCGCCCGCAGGATGGCGCGCACCTCGTCGGGGTTCAGGAAGCGGCCCAGGCGCTCGCGCCGCAGGAAGGCCTCGAAGGCGGCGGGGCCGCCCGCCACCAGCTCCTCCAGCGCCAGGCGCCGCGCCTCGCTGTACAGCTCGGCCGGGTTGGGCGGCCCGCACGGCGACAGGCAGGCGGCGGGCAGCTCGTCCAGACCCTCAGGGCGCAGAGCCATAGCGGCGCTCTGACTGGACGGACCACACCGGGCTTGGGAGAGCACGGGCGTGCGCGCCGCTTTATAGGCATCTTTGAATCTAACCGGCCCGCGTCCCGGCCCTCCCATTGGCTGCCACCCCTAACGGCGGAGTCCGGGCGCCCAGCACGCCGCCGCGGCTCCGCCCCCTGACCTGCCATTGGCTGCCCCGCGGCACGGCCCCGCCTCGCGTCTCCGCGAGGGCTGCCGGCGGCGGCCGAGTCTCATCTCCCTCGCGGGTCGCAGCGTGGAATTCAAGCGTGGAGACGCCACGCCTTCTCCGATCAGTAGTTCCCGCTGCGGGCCTGCGGAGAGCCAAACTGTTCAGGGTCAGCTAGAGAAGTGGGTGCGGAGCCCTAATGGCGGTGCTGCCCAGGGCGGCGGCGCAGGCCCCCGAGCCCGAGCTGAAGTCCGAAAGCCGGGCCCCCGCCATCCTAGTGCGCCCCCTGCTGGCCGCGCTGCTCCTGAGCTCTCAGAGCTCAGGTGTGTGACCAGCCCGGTTGCCTTAGTCCCCTGAATTTAAGAAAGGGGGGGTAATCAGAAGGGGGAATGAAGCGAGAGACTATGGACTCTGAGAAACAAACTGAGGGCTTCAGAGGGGAGGGGGTGGGGAATGGGATAGGCTGGTGATGGGTGGTGGGGAGGGCACGTATTGCATGGTGCACTGGGTGTTATAAGCAACTAATCAATCATCGAACTTTACATCAAGAACCAGGGATGTACTGTATGGTGACTAACATAATATAATAAAAAAGTATTATTATAATAAAAAAATAAAATAAATAATTCGTAAATTCTTTCAAAAATACTGGCCCATCATAAGCGTTACTCCTCTGATTACACCTTCAGGTAGCTTTCCCTTTTCTCACTCCATCAGGTTTTTGGCCTGGCGAAACCCTAAGCCTTAAAC
Organism: Ursus americanus; assembly: GCF_024610735.1. Lineage (NCBI taxonomy): Eukaryota > Metazoa > Chordata > Mammalia > Carnivora > Ursidae > Ursus > Ursus americanus. Next base: position 20,196,401 of record NC_142148.1, read on the forward strand.
CCCCCTCTCCACCTACTTTCCACCTGCATCTGGGCAACCTTAGAGTGTTGGGGAAAAGAAAACGCAACCTGTGCCTTAAATTCACCATCTCAAGTGGGTCCTTAAGGTTGCTTTCTAGCCTACATTTCCCTTAGTCATTCTACCTTTTCATCTCTTACTCTTAGAATTGGCTTCCTATTTCACCAAGAAAATAGATGCAGTCAGAGAGAGCTTCCCGCATGCTCCCCCCACATACCTACGCCTCTACACCTCTGTATGCATACTGGGCCTTCTGTTACTACCAAAGAACTGTTCCTGTGCCTAACACCAAGCCTTCCATTTGGGCATTTGCTGCCAGCCCTGCTACTTCTAACCTGTATCCCTACAGCAATTCTTTCCCGGATCGCCAGTTTCCTTTGTTTCCTGGTTCATTCCTATGAGCATACAAACATGCTGGAATATTTTTCATTATTAGATCCACCCTCTCTTGACCTTACATTCCCCTAGAGCTTCCTCTCCATTTTTCTGCTTATTTTTATAACATAAGACCCAAAACCAGTAGGTCTCTAGTTTTCCTCCCATTCCATCTTGAACTGGTCCAAACAGGCTATGCCTCCACTGCTCAGCCAAAACCTCTTGTCAAGATCACCAGGAGCTCCAGCACAGCACTGAATCCAAGAGTCCGTTTTCAGGCCACATTTTCTTTGTGTAAAGGGGAAAACACATGTATAACTGTAAAGTGCTTCTTCATAAACGTGAAAGGGTACCATTATTATTTGGAAACCAGTAAACATTTAAAATTGATGAATGCCCATTGCTGCAAAGATACCTCTATTCTTCCCATCCTCTCCCCACCCCCAGCCTATCCGTGAAGTTTTTCAAGCCTAAGTGGGGTTGCCTTCCATCCATGTGTTTCTGCTCCAATATATATATTGGATATTGAATGCGTGTGTGTGTGCGCGCGCCTGCGCGCACGCGCACGCTCCATGTTATTCCAAAGGGAACATTTGACGAAGCGAAGGTCATTCCCAACCACCCTTCTTTTCTTGAATTCCTCGGGTTTCACCACCCCCAGTCTAGAAAGACATCGGCTCCATGTCTGAGCCCTCCGAGCTCCCTCTGCTTTAGGGGCCTCCCAGGAGAGCCCTCTGTGGTGGGGACAGGGACCAGGAGCCCTCCCCTGCCCTCTGTCCCAGGGATCACCCCTTTGTGAATTCAAATCAGCATGATTCAAGTGAGCTCACAGAAATGACCACAGCCACACTAGCCGGTGTTATTAAAAGGAATTTAATAATCTTAATTAAAAACTCTCAACAGTGAATTCTGTCACAGGCCTTGGCAGCTGGAAGCAACTCCAGGGGCATGCCCCTTTGGGTCGTGGTTGAGCCACGGTCTTGGATCGAGGCCCACCACTGCCACATGGCAAGGAGCTATCTGGAAGTTACTCCGATACAATATCAAAGATCCGCAAGGATTTTTTTTTTAAAAAAGTTTTAAATATATTAGACTCTCTTGATTGCCATTTTTACACAAAGCTGCTGATACAGTATACAGAGTTTTAACTTTTTTTTCACATAAAATACATTTTTCTTAAATGTTCTCTGTACATCAGTGGCTTCTGGTCTGGTGAATTATTGCGGAGGGCTGGGGGCCTGCAGACTTTTCCTCAGTGTGCAGAGCCGGGCCCCGCACTGTGGCGCTCGCAACGCCCATGGGAAGCAGGCCCTGTGGCGAACTGGCCAACAAGAGTCTCCTGTCAAGGAGAGGTCTACAGCTTCTGGCAAAGGGGGTCACTTAGGCAGAGTCAACCACTGACCACATGACCCTTTGCTCCTACGTGCACTGGGGTGGGGGAGGCTGTCCCCAAGCCACCATAGCAAGAGTTAAATACAGTCCTTCCGGGTATCTCATAAAAACTGCCCTTCTGGAAAGTGCCCCAGTATCGTGCTCTCGGAAAGCAACTGGGAGAGAGCTCAAGATCAAAAGGTATCTGACACCAATCACCGAAATGGTCTCCTGTTATTACAAAGCCAGCAAACTGTGGTGGGGGAGGACAGGGGACACCCCCCGGTTAGCCTTCCTAAGCCCACTGAACTTGACCCAACAGTACAGCGCAGTTTAATCGCTGCTGCATATTTGACGGATAATTATATCCTGAGCTCTTCAGTAGAGCTGGGTCTAGGGTTTATTCAATTTCCCTGAGCTCTTGCCAGGAACTCACTATCCGATGATGGCCACCGATTTTCAGTAGTTTGGGGGCACGGGGTGGGAGCAAAGGCCAGAGCTCACAGTGAGCCACATGGCACATGCTTTGGAAGTGGCCTCCTTTCATTGGCCGGAAACTGCCGCCGGACCTGGGTCTCAGAGGGAGCTGAGCATCTGGTAGAAAACTTGCTAGCTTTCTTCCAGTTCCTTGATCCACACCCGCTGGGAGGAGAGGCAGACGCATGGGGAAAGGCTTCGGTGCTAAAGGAGAAGTTCTTGCCTCCCATGATCCACTGGTGGGGCCGGAGGACTCCATAACAATGAGCAAGAGACAAGGAGTTTCAGAACCTGAGATGCATGTGGCAGCAAATTCCAGACTTTCGGTTCTTCTACATACTGACCTCAAACCGCTGTTATACAATACCCCAAAGATGCTGGCCTGAAGGCAGCTATCCCTGAAAGTTCCAGACAGACTTGGAATGGTGTCTCCCTAGAACTCAAGATCCAGCATCTGCATTTAATAGCAAATGTTATTCAGGGACGGCCACGGCAGCAGATTCCCCGCTGAAGGGTTTCGTACTCGAGGGATTCCGGGCGCTAGAAACCAGGTTGGAGCAGGACCAGGATGCGGTCACTCTGTCTCAAGTGAACTGAATGGGCTGCTGCTATCTGCGGTCCTCAAGGGATGAAAACTGTAAAACGCGGTCTCCTCGCCGCCCCCCCCCCCCCCTTATCCGCAGAAGCTAACGCAGTGCCTGGTATGTCTCAGCTGCTCAGTAAACTATGTGAGCAAATAAATGAGTCACCTTGACCCCACCTGGTCCCTCAACACCAAGGAGACCCTTAGGGAAAGCTCCCCAGGTACACGAAGCCCTAATAGGGAATGGCCTACCCCGACGGAAAACGAGAGCTAAAATGCCCATGAGTCTGCAGTTGGCGCCTGTCAGGGAATCAGCTGGGATTCCCGGCCTTCTGAGGGGAGATGGATGGCCCAGGAGGCAATGGGGAAAGGAGGGAATGGCCAGAAGGGCTCAGCGTCGGCAGGAAGTGCCTTCAGTCTCTGGCTCCCGAGCAAACAGATGGGAAACCTGCACGACCCTCCTAGGCTGCTTCTGCTTGCAGCTTACGGTGGCTCAGGAGGAATTCGGGGTCAGTCTGGTCTGAACACTGTTTTAAAGCCAGAGGTTATGTGTATTCGGGATCATCCTCTGCCCTGCTCCAGCCCTAGGCTGACACGATGCAGAGCCTGCCCCACATACCAGGGACGCGGGAGGCATCACGCCTACCCGTCTGCAGTCTCCTGAGCTGCCCCTCCTCCCTCGACTGGATCTGTCCTGGAGTTGGGGTGGGGCTGGCCTGGTGCTGGGACCCTCCCTGCACCCAGGAGCCACCAGGCGCACAGTGACCCCACTGGGCCCTCTGCTCTCTGGTCCAGTTGTCCTGCTCCTGCGAAAGCATCAGCCAGGCCCCTGGGATCCAGCTCCCTCTCTGGGCTATGCGGCCATGGAGGCCCCAGTGGGGACTGGGACTGACATACAGCAGAGCCCATTACTAGAATTGTGGCACAAGGGGGCTCCTCCAGCCCCAGACTCCTGCCTCCCTGCCCCGGCCCAGGTGCCCCTCAGGGAGGATTTCTCACAGGCTCAGAAAGAAGATTAGAAGGAACCCAGAGTTGTCCCCCAATCCCGGAATCTGGACGAGGGGACACCTTCAGAGCTCTAAGGAGGTAGTTTTAGGACAAATAAGAGGCGCGCAGAGCAGGAAACAAACCCGCTGCTGATCAGCACACCAACAGGTTTTGGCTGAGCCTGCGGACAGTACCCAACTCATGGGTCAGCAATTTCAAGGGGCCTCTTGAGAAGATGCAGTGGAGAGGGGGTGGGCGGCCTGCCCTTCTCAGTCTCCCCTCCCCAGCATCAGGGAGATTGGGGCTATGAGACTGTTGGGCCGTGGGAAGGCCCAACTCCAGCCCCACCACCACTCTCCTGAATGCAATACAGGGTGTTGGCCATGGGCACCCTGGATTTGCAGCCTTGGGGTGTCACCACTCCCACGGGAGTAGGTTGGGAGCTCCTCGGCCTGGCAGGATCTCACAAGGGCCACCTGGCAGACTTGTCTCACCAAGCACTCCAGAAAAGGCAAAGCTGGGCCGGGGGTCCTGAGCATTGACTTGGGGAGGAGTGGGGGGCTCCCAGCAGTCCCTCTCTGCTCACTGTGATGGCTCAGGCTGAGGAAGGCTGGCTGACAGAGGCTGGACTGAAGCCACCTGAATATTCCCAGAGATCGCCCAGGGCCCTGGGCTCTGTCACGGCCACCGGAGATGCTTGCAGAAATTAGTAACACCAACTCCCTCTTCTCCCTGGAAAGCCCTTCCAATGCAAGCGCCTCCCTTAGCTCCATGCTTCCAACACCAGTCAGAAAAACCTAGTGATCATGATACTACCCAGGAAAGAAAGCAAGAAAGCAAACTCTGTTATCTCCCACCTGGAGTACTGCAGCCTAAGAAAACCCTTTTATCAAATGCACTTTTGGACACACTGAATTTGTTCCCCCTTCCCTCCAATTTTTGATACTTCCATCCAGAAATAAAATGGGTTTGGATTATTCCAGGAATAGAAGAGCCCGGCTCTCGACCTCAGTCTCTGGGCAGTCCCACAGCTGGCTCCCGGCATGCGCAAGGCTCTGGGGAGCAGGCCACTGCCCATCTCACGGACCCATGTGGGTTCACAGCTCCCTCTGATCCAAGAGCAGACTTCTTGCTCCTTCCAGCTGTGGCTGGTGGCCCAAGCCTCGGTGTGACTCCGGGTCGGACTGCGAGCCTCAGCTTAGCAGGCCCCCCTCCCTCCTAAAGCCACGTTGGCAGTGGGTGACGAAACTGAGTCTTAGCCTCAATCCTTTTGGGAAGAGCCCACAAAATATCAGTCCCACCTGCTTCCCATGAGCCCAGCCGTGTCATTCCTACACATGGTGGAGTGTGTGTGTGTGTGTGTGCACGCGTGTGCACGCGCGCGCGCCTGGTGTGTGATATGCAAGTACTGATCCAGAGAAGCCTTTACCGACAACAGAACTGGAATCCCAGCCCCCCTCCCAAAATCTGACAGCAGGGTGAGTCAGGAAGCCACTACAGGCCTTGTTTCTGATGGCAGACAATGCAGCAGGAAGCGGAACCGTGGGAAGTGGCGATGCTATGGGCCGTTGGGGGAGAGGTGGGGTCAGCATTCCCCTGGAAAGCAGAGCCCACCTCCCCGCAAGCTGCCCTCTGATGTCTCCCTAGCCAGGGCTGCCGGGCGGGCCTGGACTCCAGAGACCCTTCCCCGAAGCTCTCCCTTCTCCGTCACCCAGAGACTAGGAGATGCGGCAGCAGCCGTGGACCTTCTCCTCCATCTCCTCCATGGGGGCCTTGAACTTTAAGAGCGGGGGATCTCCGCTGGTGACCGTGTAATAGACCGAGGTGCCATTGCTGCTATATGGTGAAGTTCTGCCTCCGATCAAGGGGGCCTTGCCTTCGCTGCTGCCCTCGCCCGTCCTGGCCATGCTGCTGCCCAGGTGGGTGCTCAGGAAGGGGTGGCTGAGCAGCTTGGCTGCCGCCCGCTGCCGCTTCAGCTCCAGAAGCGTCTGGGGGCTCTGTTCCTTGTAGCCACTCCAGGGAGGGGTGGCGTCGGCCACGCCGGGATTGCCGTAGGCCATGTTGTAGTCAGGCACCTCATGCACTTTCCAGACGTCCCCGTTGGACAGCGCGTACTGGTAGGTGCTGACCGGAGCCCGGAGGCCATTCTCAACAGGCCCATCCATGTCACTCCGTGGGATCTTGGTAGAGAACTCAGAGAGCAGCACGGGCTTCTCCAGCCGCGGGTTCTGAGGGGGAGAAGGACGACATTACCAGCCGGTTAGAGGATTTGAACTCACTCCCCACTGCATCTCTGCAGAGGGCATTCTTGTCGGGACCTGTCCTCCCTCCGTTTGCCCAACTGGGCTGATAGGACCTGCGTTCTGCTTTGGGGGACTCGCCCATCTAAGTGCTTTGGGAGAGCTGACTGATCCCCATCCTTGCCGCAGGGGCTGGACCATGACCCAGGCCTTGCCAGTCACCAGACTCACAGCAGCAACGGGTTCTTGACTGAAATGAATTCCGTGAAACTCAACCCTGGGACTTAGGCCAGAACAACTGAGACAGAGAAGTTCTGTGCGTGCAGAACTGGAGGGTGGTGGGAATGATGGAGGTGGGGGGCTGGGGAGACTGCACGTCGAAGGGCCTGCTTGACCCTGAAGCTGACGTGAAGGGAGGCCGAAGGAGTTTTTGGTCACTTGTAATCTTTCCTCTGTATTCCCAGCAAATATCTACTCCAAACAGCAGAGATTCTAACCCAGAAATCCCTGGATAACAAGAGCTTTAAAAGGAGCCGCTGCCTAGAAACTAAAAACTAAACTAGAAACTGGAAACTAAAAACTAGAAACTAGAATCTAAAAGACGGCTACATCTGGTATCACACAAATGTAAAGCATAGTAAAACTCACCAAAAATGAAGTCAAAAGACACATTAAAAAAACTGCAACGTACATGACAGGAAAGGGGCTAATTTCCCAAATAAACAACTCCTAAAAGATCATTTTAAAAAGCCCAACTATCTAACAGAAAAAAACCAGCAAAGGAGACCGACGTGCAGTTCACAGCAATGATGATGATGATGATGATGATGATGATGATGATGATGATGATATTATTATTATTAAACATATGCTATTATGTTTATAGCATATAAACACAGGAGAAAATATTCAATCTCACTCATAATTAATGACACAAAAATTAAAGCAACAAAATATCTTTACCTATCACATTGACAAATATTTTTAAAAATGTGTTATGACTCAGTGTCGACAAGAGTGTGGGAAAACAGGCAGGTACGTAAAGTGCTACAATCTCTTTGGAGGACAGTATCCCATCACCCCCCACCCCTCCAAAATTCATTTTTAAGGAAGAATGCATACTTTGCACCAGGAAGCCCATTTCTAGGACTTCATTTCACAGATATACGTTCCCTTAGGGGAGAAAAGCCTGAAAGTCACCATTAGGCAGGAAGGAAATTATGGCAAGTACTTGTTCTGGAATGTTCCACATCTGGTAAAAAGAACGAAGGCAATCTTCCTGTGCTGACTCGTGATTCCAAGAATCTCCATTTCTTAGAAAGATCTCTAAGAAATATACAATTAGGTTAAGACACAGTAAGGTGAGGGGCACTTTCCATAGCAAGCTTCCACGCCTGTGTGTCTGCTCTTTTTGTTTTTAATGGCACCTCTGAGCCATGCAGGCAGACTGATGCCACATTTGGGGCATTTTTTTTTCAGCTTGAATTTCTGTATCTATTTTCTTTGCTTCCGGAATGGTCCTGGAAAAGACCATTCTTCATTACCTACATCAGCACTTCTCTGACTCCAAGTGCGTGTGAGACCCCTGGGGCTCTGGTGGAAAAGCACACACTGAATCGCCAGGTCTGGGCAGGGACTCGAACTCCAGCATTTCTAACAAAGTCCTGATGTTGCTCTGATGAGCACGGATCTAAGACACTAGTTCTCAGCTTCGGACGCGCACTGGAGTCACCGGGGGGGCTAAAAACACATGGACAATGGCCATTTTGAAAAGGCTGCATCGTGGGATTCCCATTCTGTGACACTCTGGAAAAGGCAAAACCATGGGGCCAGGAAAAGATCAGTGGTTGCCAGGGGGTTGGGGAGGGAGGGCCAGGCGGAGCATCAGGGATTTTTAGGGCAGTGGAAGTAATCTGTATGAAGCTGTAATGATGGATATGTGACATCACACACTTGTCAACATCCACAGAATGTCGAACACTGAGGGTAAACTCTAACGTAAACTATGGACTTTGGTTAATGATCATGTATCAATACTGGCTCATCAATGATCACCGACCTACCGCACTAAAGCAAGGTGTTAATACCAGTGGAAGCCGGGCGACGTGACGAAGGGCGTGTGTGGAAACTGTATGTACTTCTATGTATGTCTGCTACAAACTACAACTGCTGCGAAAAGTCAAGTCTATTAATTTTTTTTTTAAACACATCAATACAATGCTTGGGCCCCAAGCCCAAAGATTCAGATTTAATTAGGTTGCAACCTAGACATCAGAATTTAAAAAAACAAAAACAAAAACACCTCCGCAGATGATTTTCTGGTACAGGGAAGTTTGTGAGCCACTGGTGGAAGAGATGGGCCTGTTGCATCACTCCTGAGCCTCGTGCCAGGGAGTAAGTTCTGCGAAAGTAGGTGCCAAAGCCAGCCCTGGGGGCTAACCGGGGGCAGTCTTGGCAGAAACCCGACAAGCCAGCCCTGGGGGCTAACCGGGGGCAGTCTTGGCAGAAACCCGACAAGCCAGCCCTGGGGGCTAACCGGGGGCAGTCTTGGCAGAAACCCGACAAGCCAGCCCTGGGGGCTAACGGGGAGCAGTCTTGGCAGAAACCCGACAAGCCAGCCCTGGGGGCTAACGGGGAGCAGTCTTGGCAGAAACCTGACTTGCGGGTCAGACCAAGCAAACGCTCCCTTAGATGAGCGGTTGTCAAGTTCTTGTGTGCATCAGAATCCCCTGCGGGGCTAGTTAAAACACAGATTGCGGGTAAAACCCAGAGCCCATGGTGCAGGGTTCAGTGCACCTGGGGCGGGGCCAGAGCATTTGCATTTCTAACACGTTCGAGGCGATGCTGCTCCTGCTGGTCCGGGGACCCCACTTTGAGAATGTCCACCTTAGAGACTCTCCCAGCCTTGCCAGTACCTAAAGTCTTGCACGGGGTAGGTCACAAAAGGAAGGAGCTCGGGGCTTCGTAGCTGTGCCCTGCCATCTCCTTGGTTTCCGCCAGGCTGGGACCGGGATCTGGGGCCCTGGACCTTGTCAGTTGTCCTTGGGGCTGGATGGCTGGGTGACTGGCCCGAAGCCCAGAGCTCCTCATTCCTTTTTCTTTGCAAAACAGCCCCTTTGTTTGCCTTCACCTAACTCCCGAACAACCCACAGCGTTGTTGATGAGGACACCGTAGGAGTTAAGGGCAAACTCAGGCCACATCCTCCTGCCCTCTCCCCTGCAGAGCTGATGATTTATGCAGCTCCACACCCGCGAGCACTTCTGGCAGAGTCCTAGGTCTGTGAGATCTGAACAAACACGGGGACAGGTGTGGAGGAGGAGCTGCTTCCGTGAGGATTTCTTTAAGAATCTCAGTCTCTCCCAGAGGTCAATAAGGAAAAGAGAAGCAACCCAACAAAAAAGGGGCAAAAGAACAGACACTGCACAAAAGAAGATAGGCAGACGGCCAATAAGCACATGAAAACGTGTTCCCCATCATCCACCGTCAGGGAGATACAAATTTAAAATGCGAGCTCCCGCAGCAAGCCCGCCAGGATGGCTCGGATGAAAAGGGCTGAGTACATCAGGGACTGGCAAGAAGAGCTCAGTGGGGCTGCTGGGAGAGCAGACAGGTACAGTCGCTCTGGAAGATGGCTTGGCAGTACATCTAGTAGCCTCCCCATGACTCATTCTGCATTCCTGGCTATACGATCCTACAGAAAATAGGGCTTATGCCCACCACGAACCATGTGTAAGAATGTTTTGAGCAGGGGCGCCTGGGTGGCTCCGTCGTTAAGCGTCTGCCTTTGGCTCAGGTCATGATCCCAGAGTCCTGGGATCGAGCCCCACATGGGGCTCCCTGCTCAGCAGGAGGCCTGCTTCTCCCTCTCCCTCTGCCCCTGCTTGTGTTCCTTCTCTCACTGTCTATATCTCTCTGTCAAATAAATAAATAAAATCTTTAAAAAAAAATGTTTTGAGCAGTCTTTATTCAAAATACCCCCAAACCTGCAACAACCCAAGTGTCCACCAACAGGAGAACGGACACATACATTGTAGCATATTTAAACAACAGAACTCTCCAGAGCAAGGAAAAAGAATGAACTACTGCCGTATGCCTGCACAGGGACGGATCTCATGGTCACGAAGGAAGTCAGACACAGAAGACCACAGACCGCCTGGGCCGATTCTATGCAGCTGTGGCCGCAAAACTCATCTTTTGTGCTCCAAGGTAAACAGTGGCTACTTTTAAGGTGGGAGGACCACTGAAAGAGAATCTGGGAGCTTTCTGGGGTGATGGAAATGCTCTACCCATTCACCTAAGGGTATACGTTTATAAAAGTTCACTGAAAAACCCGTTTAAGATTTGGGTACTATTACTCAGCTATCAGAAAGAACGAGTTCTCAACATTTGCTGCAACATGGACGGCACTGGAGGAGATAATGCTAAGTGAAATAAGTCAAGCAGAGAAAGACAACTATCATATGATTTCTCTCATCTATGGGACATAAGAACTAGGATGATCGGTAGGGGAAGAAAGGGATAAAGAAAGGGGGGGTAATCAGAAGGGGGAATGAAACATGAGAGACTATGGACTATGAGAAACAAACTGAGGGCCTCAGAGGGGAGGGGGTGGGGGAATGGGATAGACCGGTGATGGGTAGTAAGGAGGGCACGTATTGCATGGTGCACTGGGTGTTATACACAACTAATGAATCATCGAGCCTTACATCGGAAACCGGGGATGTACTGTATGGTGACTAACATAATATAATAAAAAATCATTAAAAAAAATAATAATAATTAAAAAAAAAAGATTTGGGTACTGTAGGTAAGTTCAACTCACAAAGGAAAGGTGAATAAATGTGATTTAATTTTGGTCTGCAGCTCCTTTCTCCTCGCCCCGAGGCACTAGGCAGAACAAAGCCTCTGCGCTGCCCTCTCTGTCCCCAGCCAGGGCTGCGATTGGGAAACAGAGACACAGACACACACAAGGAAGAAGGCCATGTGGCGAGGGAGGCAGACACTGGAGCCCTGTGAGAAAAGCCGGGGGATGCCTGAGCCACCGGAAGCTAGGAGAGAGGCATGCAACGGATTGCCTTTTGGAGCCCCCAGAAGAAACCAACCCTGTTCACCCTTTGATTTTTAGACTTCTGGCCTCCAGAACTGTGAGAGAATAGATTTCTACGGTTCTGAGCCACCGAGTTTGTGGTCGTGTGATCCAGGGGTTCTAGAAAATCAACATGGCATCCACTTAAGAAAGCAGTTTAAGGGGGCGCTTGAGTGGCGCAGTCGTTAAGCGTCTGCCTTCGGCTCAGGGCGTGATCCCAGCGTTCTGGGATTGAGCCCCACTTTAGGACCTCCGCTGGAAGCCTGCCTCTTCCTCTCCCACTCCCCCTGCTTGTGTTCCCTCTCTCGCTGGCTGTCTCTATCTCTGTCAAATAAATAAATAAAAATCTTTAAAAAAAAAAAAAAAAAAGAAAGAAAGAAAGAAAGAAAGGAAGGAAGGAAGGAAGGAAGGAAGGAAGGAAGGAAGGAAGGAAGGAAGGAAGGAAGGAAGAAAGAAAGAAAAAAAAAGAAAGCAGTTCAAGGCCAGACCACTGGCTACGCATGGAGCGGGCTTCTTAGAGCTCCGACCAGTACCCAACTCAGTTTTTCCAAATATCTCCTCCAACCAGACGTGCTCTGTAAACACAATTCTTAACATCTAGCTCTGTTCCCCCCAAAAAGTTCTAGTGCCCTTAGCGCCCAGGTGGCCGCTGTACTGAGCCTCCTTCTGGGGAGCCCAGAACCAGAGTTGCAGGCGCACAAGCCGGCATGCGGCAGGTGCTTCCTGTCTGTGATGGGACCCTGCTGGGTGCCAAAGCTCCCAGCTCGGACTCTCACGCCCCCGGGGCCACCTCTAAGCTCAGGAGCCACAGCACCAAAGGGGACCCCACTGGTGTACGGGCGCCACCCCCGCTGCCCTCCCTCCGAAGGCTCTGACAGGAAGAGGCCAGGACCAGGCCGGGGCCCTGTCCTCCTCCCCAGACATCAGCCGACACTGAGGCAGGGCGCGAGGCCACTCACTGGGTCCTTATTCTCTTGGTCCGTCCTGGTCTCCCGGATGTCCCCGTTGTAGGTGGCGGTCCGGGGATCCTCTGCCGCGCTCCGCTGCTGCCACAGGATGGCCTCTCCCTCATACTCTTTCCTGTACAGGTTGGTCCTGTCCGACAGGCTGGCTCGACGCACCACCTTCCTGAGGGGAGAGAGGAGGTGCTGGAGGGCTGCGCCCAAGCGCCGCAGGCAGGGGCACCCCCCGGGGACCGCGGCCGGCCTGCCCTGACTCACCCACGGCTCCCCGCGCTGGACGTTCTCCGGCTCAAGGAGGACTTGTGTCTCAGCTGTGACTTCATGATGACGTCATGCTTGTGTTTTAGCTCCAACAGCAGGACTTTGAACTCCTCCTCCTCACACAGGTCTGAAGGGGTAGAGGAGGCTGTTGTGGGGAGCCGTGCAGGGACCCGTGGCCCCCAACGGCCCTCCAGACCACAGGGGCTGCCACCCCAATGCACTGAAAACTCCCAGCATCTTTTGGGGGCATCCAGGGAGGGGAGTAAACAAGGCTGGCCTCACTTCCTGGGCTACACCCCAATCCTTAGAGGACAAGAACAAGAAACCCAGGGCCCATACAATCACAGCTCCTAAGGTTCTCAGCTATGATCAAAAGATCCATCCACCTTCAGTAGTTTCCAAAAGGAGTCATCAACTCTCCAGTGATATAAGAAGTATCAAGAGAAACAAGCAGGTAGTCTATGCAGCCCAAGCCAAAACTTATATATATCTCAAATTGGATATATCTACCCACTCAATCCACTCAATCCACCCAATCCCTTCATTCATCTATCCACCTACTCTCTGACCTAGCCATCCACCCATAGATCCATCCCCTACCCACCCATCCATCCATCATCTGCCCTCCATCCATCCATCCTCCATCATTCATCCATCATCCATCCATCCATCCATCATCCATCATTCATCCTCCATCCATCCATCCATCCATCCATCCTCCATCCATCCATCCATCCTCCATCATCCATCCATCCATCCATCCATCATCCATCCTCCATCCATCCATCCATCATCCATCCTCCATCCATCCATCCATCCATCCAACCACTCATCCATACATTTATCTAACCATCCATCCATCTGTACATTAATCTACTCTTCATTAATTTATTCATTCATTCTTCTACCCTTCCACACACCAATCCACCATCCAGCCAACTCTATATTTACCCAATTATCCCACTATCCACCAAATAATTGATGAGTACCTAAGTGTACTGGGTTGTATGCTGGACTTACCTATTGGCATCTCGTCCATGGATGTCCTAGCACTGAGACTGGCCCCATGGGATACCAATAGCTCTGCCATCTGCATCTGAAACACAGAAAGAAGTCCACGTTCTCCCTGGGGGTCAAAAAGCCTAAGAGGTAGAGAGAGGATCTGACATAAAGAATGATGGGGCAAAGCTGGTTCCCAGGGAAGGCTCTGAACCATGGAGCCAGGGATCCTGGCAACACAGTGGGCTTGACATCTCCTCCAACATGCCTGGGCCATGCCACGGGATAAAAGAAGGAGTCTGCGGTAAATCTAGAGCTGCCAGGTATCTAAGGAGAGACTGCAAAAGCTGCAGTCAGAGTTTTATATCTGGGAAATAAAGGGAGAAATGACGCAAATCAGAAATGTGAGGAATTTTCTAATTGTAAATTTGATTATCTTCTTAGGACACAACTTATTAAATGTTTTCGTAAACTCTCTAGGTCTTTTCCTATCCCACAAACTAGTTGTAGTCAACACCTTAAGTGGGTCTTGTGAACCAACTGCCAGCCCAAAGGACAGCAGGTGGGTCCTGCGTGCCCTCCCTCACAGCCCCAAGCTGACAGTTACCTGTCCCCAGAAGGCAGCCGCGTGCAGGGGCTCCCAGCCATCCCAGTCCTTCACGTCCACGCGCACTCCATGGTCCAGGAGGAGCTCGGCTGCCCGCAGGTATCCATTGGCTCCAGCTATGTGCAGCTGAAGGCGAGGGGAAAGTGAGCCTTCCCTATGGATGCCAGTCCCACTTTCGGAGGTGGGACAGCCCTCTTCCCAACCCAAATCCCAACTCATTTCCGGGGACAGTAGAATGTAATTGAATGAAGCAGAAATCCAGCCACATTGCAAAGTATTATTAAGGCTGCTCTTCACCCTGTGGTTGGTCTGAGGGCCCCTGTGGTTAAGGCAACAGCACTTACTGAGTCCCTACCATGTGCTGAGCTCTGAGGAAGGGGTTCCAGAGGCCCAGCATGGTGGTTTTCAAACGTCTACAAATTCTCTGACACACCTCCCTCCAGAGATGAAGTTTAATTCCTCTTGCCTTGAATGTGGGCCAGAACAAGTGACTGACTCACTTCTAACAAGTAGGATGTTGGTGGTGTGTGATTTCTGAGGTGAGGTCATAAGAGGCATCACTGTTTCTACCTCACGCTCTCTGGGATCAATCACTCCAGGACAAAGCAGCCATCATGCAGTACGGACCCTTAAGCATCCCTAAGGAGAGGCCGTAAGGAGGTGAAACACTGAGGCCTCCTGCCGACAGCCAGCACCAACTGGCCAGCCATGTGAGTGCGCCATCTTGGAAGTGGATCTTCCGCCCTGGTCAAGTCTTCAGATGACTGCAGCCTCCTGAGAGACCCCCAAGCAGAGCTACCCAGCCAAGTTGTTCCCAATTCCCTAACCACAGAAACCATGTGAGATAATAAATATTGATCGTTGCTTCAAGAGGCTAAGTTTTGGGCTCGTTCGTTACACAATAGGCAATCAGTACATCCAATAAAGGAAAGCCTCGTGCTGCGGCCACAACTCTTCTACCTGACACCATTCAAGGCCTCTGGTGACGGACACCACCCTGGGGACCTCACTTGTCGCATCTGATCTCCGGAAAGTACATGAAGCATTTAGCACGTGACAGACACTTAGTAACATTCTCAAAGAGCCGTGAGTAATGACGAGGTCCCCCGTGGGAACGGATGGATGAGGGAGTAAGGCGATAGGCAGAGGTGAGAGCCCAAGGAGGCCAGCAGAAGGCTCGCTGGGAGGAGACCAGAGAGCTCCGGGGGGCTGAGATCTGGGGCAACAGAGCTGCAGGCTGTGGGACAGAGAAGGCTCGGCCCTAGAAAGCAGCCCCTCAAACACAGCCCTGATGGTCAGACGCTGCCTCAGCCTGGGGTCTGGTTGCTATAGGTTCTGGCAAACAGAGGTTTTCCTTTATTTTTCAATTTGCAGAATAAGCCCGGGGTGTGATCTGGTCCAGGCATCCATGGAAATTAGAATAATCATCTGATTTATAAATGTGTGATGTTTGCCAGCTGTGGAGGATGACACCCGGCAGGGCCAGCCAGACATTACAAACTGTGCAGCCTCGTACTTGGAGGGAATAAAAGGGCATGACTGGGATAATGATAGCATTAGTAATAATAATGATACTGTGAACCACTAATATCTACTGAGGGTTTAGAGAATCCCATGTATTCCTCCCAACAGCCTGGTGAGGAAGGGGCTATTAGTTATCCCCACTTTACTGGGAAGGAAGACCCGAGGCCTAGTATGGGTCTGGCCCATGTGGTCTGGGCCACCCCGAGGCCAGCCTCAGTCCAAGAGGAGGAAACCCGTGTGTCTGGAGGGCCCAGCCACAGACCCAAGGGAGCTCCAGCCAGGGTGGGCCCTGCCCCAGGACAGCCTGGCTTTGCCTTTATACTGCAGCGTTCAGTCTCACTACGGGACTCTATCTTTGAGTGCGGGGCTGAGCAGGGACCCAGTTAATAGGAAAGAGTATGAGGCAGAGGGTGGGGCTCAGGAAGCAGGTGGGAGAAGCCCAGTGATTACACCTGAGCCAGCAGGGCAGGCCTGAGGGCCACTGAGGAGTCTTGGTACCGCTGAGCCCTACCTGGTAAGCGCAAGATTTTGAGGCTCCTGAGTGCTCACGGCCAGCATGGACCCCAAGCCAAGGCCAGGGCCCAGCCATCAGTGAAGGGGGTACATGGGCTTCCGAGCCCATGCTCTTGCTTTCAGTTAGAGCCTCAGAAGCAGACCCTCCCCAATACTGGGCTCCATCGCGCTGGAAGAGCCTATGGAGAGAGGCCAAAGTTGCCAATCCCTGACACTGGAGCTGAAAGGATGAGCGGAGCCAATCAGGCAGACCCGAGAGAGAAGAGGGCTCCCTTGTTCTCTGTCTCCAGGGTCTAGGGAAGCATGTGGCACACAGGTGTGTGTGGACAGGATGGATGGATGAACTGACGGATGGATGGATGGATGGGTGGATGGATGACTGGGGGTGTCTGGACTCGGAAGTCAAAGAACCCAGGGGAAAGGCTGTTGCGGCGAGGTTTGGGGAGGCTGCTGAGGGGTGGGAGAAGAGATCCTAAGGCAGGGGAATGGACGGTGCAAAGCAAGGTGGCACGGGCGACTGGGTGGCTGGCAGCTCCAGTCTTTACGTGGGAGACACCCCTACAGGGCGACAACATAATGAGCTTGGACGGACACGTGGAATGTGAGGGGAAGGAGGAACTGGGAGACAGAGCTGGTGGACAGCAGGGCTCCTGACTCCCAGCCCCAGCTGAGACTGGCTGGATTCTCGAAGGCGCTAAGCCCCGCTCTGCTCACTCTGTATTCCAGGGGCAACCCTGACCCCAAAGCCGGTCTGGAGGAGGTTCAAGCCACGGACGGGCCCCAACTGTATCAGCTTAACTTCGACCAGGTGCTGGGCCCCTGCAGTCCCAGCCCGTCTGGGTTCTGGTACTGAGCCCCCCAGCCCCGGCCCACCGGCCCATCTGCTCACCAGTGTGGCGCCCTGGGCATCCACCCAGTCAAGGTCCTGGCCCGCGGCGATCATACAGTGAATGTCTGCAATCATCTGCTGCTCAGGGGCTGCCCGCATCTCGTTGATTCTCTCTTGGGTGATGCCTGCATAGGAAGAGGGGATTGAGACGTCACCCGGGGCCTAGGCCCCACACGGGGAGGGGTGGCGGGGCAGATGGCCGAGGCATGGCTCCTGCTCCGCAGGGTCTGCCGGGCAAGGGAGTAGACAGGCAGGCCCATAGGTCACTGTCTCCCAGGCCCAGTGAAGACACACCCACGGACCAGCCCACAGAACAAGGCCACTCCTGCCTGGTGCCCAGGAGGCACCACAATAGTTTTGGTTACTGTTGCATATTCTGTTCCTCTACATCAGAAATCCCTACCATCCGCCTGTCTGCCTCCACCTGTCTGCCTCCACCCGTCTGCCTCCACCTGTCTGCCTCCACCAGCTCAAATGGCTGGCTCTGCCTCATGCTGTAGACCCGGCCAGGATCACCTCCCTTGCTGACCTCCTCTGACCACCTATCTGACCAGGTGTTCTGGTAGTTCCCCTCGTCCCGTCCACGGCTGGGTCTGCAGCACAGTGCTTCATGAATTTCCATTATGGGAATGAATGAATGAACAAATACATAACTTCTGAGTAGCAAGCTGAGTCAATTGAGGTGGAAGGACCTGGACAGACGTTCTGTAGCCTGAATCTCTGGCTAACAGTCTAAGTGTTCCTGGCGGCTACTAAGTGGTATTTAAGGAGGCGAAAGTGACATGTTCTAATCAAAAGTCCATTAGAGCGAACATTCTGGGACAGAATCTGGGGAATGTCTGTAAACTTGAAAGAAGGGGAAAAAAAATTACAATTTCATTCGCACTAACCTTGAGCTGAAATATCTCATTTCCTTCCATGAGGCCGTAAGCCAAACCCACAACAGAACTAGCAAGGACTATGACTGCCACCAACAGAAAGTGCATGGACCTTCCTAACACGCTATCTTGCTATTTCGGGAACTAATCAAGTTTCGACATAACACATTTGGAAATATTTTGGTAGCTATAGTTTAATATCATTGGGTTCCTTTATCATCAATCCTGTGATTGTAAGGACGGCATTTGAAAACACGATTCCTGAAGAGGGGCCCAGAGATTCACCAGACTGGTACAAAAACAAAGACTATCGACAGAAGACGGACAGGCAGAGCCCGGGTGCCGGGGGGATGGAGGGACCACATCGTGGCTATCACAGCATCCCGGGAAGGAACTCAACGGCAGAGTCCCGGCCGGCCCTCACACTGCGGCCAAGGGTCTGGATTTGAGCTGTCTTTCTGCGCAGACCTTCAGAAATATGTCCACGTGGTGGTGGGGGCGAGCAGGTCTCTGATTGCTACATTTGTTTCCTCTCTGAAGCTCATTTGTGAGCGGAGAACAGCCCACAGCTTGTTTACCCCGGCCCCTGGCAGCCAGCGTGGTGCCTGGCACAGAGCGGGCACCCGCGAATGTTCTTGACTCTTGATTATTTTCCCAAATGGGTATATATCTTTCTTGTGAATGTTTATTGAATTGGATTGTCACAGCTGACGAAGAGGAGACAGGGCCAGCTGAGGCCGCCCGCGTGTGTGGGTGACATGGAGGAGAACAATGCCTCCCTTCTGCACAGCACGGTTTTCCAAGGGTCCTTTTGTGTCCTCATCTTGCTAATCACTGGGCTAACAATCATAATGAGGACCTGTCCCATTTCCTGAGCGCTGAGCACAAGGCAGGCACGTAGCCAGCTCACTGGCGCACTGGTGCCCACGTTAGGGTGTGCCGCCCTGGCCTTACCCTGGTATGCCATGCACGTCTCGATGACATCCAGGGTGGGCTCATCCTCGCAGAGGTCATACGGCATGTTCCCATCCGAGTTGACAGCGAGTAAGTCGGCCCCGCTGCAGAGAGAGGTTGAGAGTGAGGGCGGGGAGGTGTGGCTGGGGTTGGTCTGGCTGCCTCTGCCCTTCAGCCTCTCGTCTGCAGCCCCACTATGCACACCAGCACCCCCTCCCTCTCCCCGGGGCACCCCAGCTAGGACAATGGCTTCAGGACTCAGCTTCTCCCAGGAGAGCTGTCCCAGCAGACCTCCCCCAGCTTCCTGCTCTGTTGGGCCAGCAGGCAGGCACTTGGGGACAAATGTCAAAGTCCTCCCTGGTGACCATAACACAAATAACACGAATGGCTGTATACACATATCATCTCTACTCTTCATACTAGTCCTTTTGGGTTGTTCCTGTTGGCCCATCTCACTCAAGAGGAAACAAAGACTCAGACAAGTTCAGTCGCTTGTCCGAGGTCACACAGCGAGGACGTGGGAGGGTCAAGACTCAAACCCCAGCTCTGTTTCAACCTGTGTCCCATGCAGAAACATCCGCAGCTCTCCCCCACCGTCTCCAAGTCCCATCCCAGAGGCTGACAGAGGCCTGGGGCTCCCTGGCAGAGCCTCCTTTTTGGTCCAGTGGTTTCCGCGTGTGTCCCTGGGCTGCCCTGCACAGTTCCCCGGGCATCCCTGAAATACAGTGCAGCTTCCTGGACTCTACTCCAGACTCAATGAAACAGCCTCTGGGGGTGGGGCTTGGGAGTGGGTACCCTGAACCCACGCCCGCCATGATTCTGGTACAGATCAGCGTTGGGGACCCACCGCACTAGGCCGGCACTGCTCCCTTTCCCTCTAGGCACCATCACTGCTCAGGTGCTCCTGGCAGACTGAGTCACACCCAGGTTCCCATCAGAGGTGTGGGCATGGGCCACCATAAGTCGTCAGGCCAAACGGCCCTGCACTGAGACCTCTCTGTCTCCCCCTTGGGCAAGCTGAGCCACCTCTCTGAGCCTCTACTATCCCCTCCGTCGCCCCCCCCCCCCCAGGCACCTGATGAGCTCCTGCTGCTTTTCCGAGACCTCTGCAAAAGGTCACCTGCTCTTGGCTACTCTTCCTGACTCCCTGCACTCAGATGCTCTCCATGGCCTCCGAGGACCCACTCTGTCTCAGCACCAGCACTGAAATCCCCTGGTTCCCTGCCTGGTCCCTTAGGACTTCTGCCTCCCGGAGTGCCCAGTGCCCAGCGCCCAGCTCAAGTGCCCACCAATTATTAGATGAATTCAATCAAACCCACTTGAAATGGAATGTTGTCTTTTCTATGGGTTTACAGAACCTGAGCAGACTGGAAGGAATTCCAGGGCCAGAAAGGCCCATCAGAACAGCATATACAGAAATGGCCTGATTTCTAGGAAAAACATTGCTCCATGGTGCCCCTCAAAGCAGGTTTTGCCCCAAAGGAAAAGCATGTAAATAGCATTTGGGAGACAGGGCCAAGGAAATACGCTTGCTTTTTTTTTTTTTTTTTTTTCAATAGCAAGAGAAGCCAAAAATGGCAACAAGCCATAAAGAGAGGAGAGGAGAGGAGAGGGGTATAAACTCACGGACTCACAGAGACAGAGAAAAATTTTAAAAAAGGGACTGCTACCCTGATATGAAGCCAGACCAAGCCCCTACAGGGAACGAAATCTACAGGCCCACATCCCTCAGGAACACGATGCCAAAGTTCTCCACAAAACACCAGCAGCCCCAATGCGGCAGCACGTCAAAAGGATCACACACCAAGACCAAAGGGAATCATTCCCGCAATGCAAGGGTGGTCGAGCTTATGTTATGTGTCAATATTTTGGGGGGGAACAGGACCAAGGGAGAGACAGAATGAAGAGAGACAAAGAGGAGTGGGAAAGGCACACAGAGATGGAGGGAGGAGGGGAAGGGGGATGCAGAGGAGGAGAGAGAGAGAGAGGCAGAGACAGAGCTGGAGGGAGGGTGTGGGGAGAAAGAGACACCAGGCACCATGAGAGGCAGAGGAAGTGGAAAAGGAGAGAGAGGAGGGAAACGGAAGGCAGAAACAAAACAAAACCAACAGAGAACCACCAAAGGCAGGGCGGAGGCTGCCCCGGAGGAGAGAGGGCCACGTACTACTGAACGAGGATCTTCACCAGGTTGATGTGGCCGCAGGTGGCCGCTGCATGCAGGGGTGTCCACAGCTCATTGTCCTTGGCATTCACGTTGGCACCATGGGAAAGGAGCAGCTTGACAATCTCCTCAAAGTTGTCGATGCAGCACTGCGGGGGGCAAAGGGGGACAGAGGCAGGGTCAGCTCCTGCAGGGCTGGGAGGCCACAAGAAGGACAGCGGAGCCAAACTGAGTCTGAATCCAGCTGTATGACTTACACGCCGCGTGACCTTGAGCAAGCCGCATAACCTTTCTGAGCCTCAGTTTCCCCACGAGTAAGTTCATAATATTTAAGATACAAATACAAGAGAAACATAAAAGACATGAGGGGCGGCAAAAAGATGCCTTGCAAGTGTTGGAGACATGAAACACAACTTCGGATGAGGCTTTAAAATCTTCTTTTTAATTTCTGAATGCTTTCTTCAAACAAAATTGTGTGGACAACTCTGACTTAGAGAACGGATACATTCCAGGAAGGCTGCTCGGTTGGAGCAGGAGTGGGTGGCAGTGGGATGAGCGGGATATTGGGGGGAGTCCTTCTTCCTGGCGGTCGCCTCCAAAGTGTGGCCCTAGGTCACAGTCTGATACCTCTGACTCAGGGACTTCTGACCCAGGAGCTCCGTCCTCGGGGATGCCCCAAGTAACCAAGCCTCCCCCGCAAAGAACCCACCTTCACATCACCCCTATATCGGGGTCCCACATGATCCAATGAAGGTCAGCCCTGGTGAGACAGAAGGCTCCTCGGCAGCCCCCCAGACAAAGAGCTCTGCCAGCCATTAGAGGCCTCACTCCAGAGAGAGGCGAGGACAGAGGAGGAAGACAGGAAGTCACTTTATAGACCAGGATGGAGATGCCAGCAGGGGACGAAGCAGGGATCTGGGCTACGTACTCCCCATCCAGGTAAGGGCTTGGCCCTCACGCACTGGGAGATGCTGCAGAGTTTTATTCAGAGAAGCAGCATAAGCAGATTAGTTTTTTTCTTTTTAATCTCCCCCTGGGTGCATGTGGAGAACAGACTGCGTGTGAGCACTTTTCGGGGAGGAGAGGAACAGCGAGAAGCTATGTTGAAATCATCCAGTTAAGAGATGATGGTGGCTGAGCCTACAGCAGTATCTGTGACCATAGGGAGAAGTGACTGGATGTCAGCAGAAGAATCAGGGGCACCTTTGGGAGCCCACGACCCTGGGTGTGGGGATGGGATACAGGGCCGTGGCGCCCAACCCCTTCCCCAGCAGAGCCAGGGTTCAGCACCAGAAGGGCATGTGGGGAAGGAGCAGCTGTTTACACAGATGATACCAGAGATCCAGGTTCTCTTTCTGCTCCAGCCGGTCTGGGCTTGGCTGGGTCTAAGGGCGGGGTACAGGTGAGTCAAGGAAGTGTGGCGCTGCCTCAGGTGGTTGAGAGAACCATGCAGTGGTAGAGCATGGCCAGCAGAGGGCGCCAAAGGCACTGGAGTGAGGCCGTGGGGACCTGCAAGGGGCCCCAGGCTGGCTGGCTGTCCTGGGAGGTGGGTCTGAGGAGTCCCTGTCCAAAGGAGGAGCGGCTCAGCCCATGTGTCAGCAGACAGCAGGGCCAGAGAACCCACCCTTAGGGCTGCAGAAAACGTGAGGATGGGGTGGCGGGGGAACTCAGGTTGAAAAGGAGGAGACTGTTCACCCAGAATTGCAAGCTTGTGAGAGGGGTGCCCAGCCTTAAAGACTCGGCCAGAGCAAGGGCTGGGTTGGGGTACACGCTGGGGTGGTTGGTGGTGGTATGGGCAGCTTCGCCCCCGACATTCCCCGAGGTGGGAAATGGCACCTGCCGTTGGATGGCTCCTCCCGCCCCCTCCCTTCCCACATCCATCCTAAATCACTGCCCCCTGGCGAGGCTTCACCGGCTCTCCCTGCCGCCCTGTCGCTCCCCTTCCCAACCCCTCCACCCTCACCAAACCATCCGTCTCAGGTTACAAACCCCGAAGGCTCCCTGTTGCCAAGAGGAGAAGAGCCCCACTCCTTTGCCAGGCCTGTGAAGCTGCTTCTTAATCTGCGGCTCGGTGGGATGGAGCAGCAGTGACAACGGAATGACAGCCCCGCGGGGTGACGGCTGTGAGGGCTTTGGGAGGAGCCACCGGGACCACCCTGTTAACCTCTGGCCGCGAAATGCCTCATTCCCTCCTCAGAACAACATGCCCAGTGCTCGAGCCCCCGTGGCTGGCGGCTACCGCCCTGCCCAGGGCAGAGGCACAGGCCATCCCGCCATCGGAGAAGACCCTACTGCACGGTGCTTCCCTGAGCCTCGGTTTCCTGAGCCAGAAAATGGGGATGATAACATTTCAAAGGGCTGTTGTGAGGATCAACCTAGGCTTCACATGAGCGAAGTGGCTGCACAGACGCAAACAACGTGACAGATTCTAATAACGATAATGCCATCTCGTATTTACGCAGTGTCGGGAGATGCCTCAGGGCTGTGTGTTCACTTAATCCTCACAACAACCCCATGAGGTGGGTACTGGTTATCCTGATTCCACAGATGAGGAAAGAGGCACAGAGAGCTTAAGTAACTTGCCCAAGATCACACAGCTAGAATTAGTGGATGCGGGACACCCTGTGGACAGGAAAAGCAGCCAAAGGACACATGGGAAGCCAGAGGGCGGATGGCTGGGGGCGGGGCTTGCTCCTGGGGCTCCTGAGTGGGGGCAGCGGCCAGTCGTTGTCCATCCTTTCCTGCCCTCGTGGAGACAGGGAGAGGCTCTCCAGTCTGGGGGGTCCAGCAGCCTGGCCTCCCTCCCGCCAGGTTGAATTCAAGTCCACCTGCTCAGAAACTTGGGCCAGGGCACAGGGAGGCTTCCGTGTGTTCATTAAGTCAGCATGCACATATTGAGCACCCACTGTATGCCAGCAAGGGGAAAGACGCTAGGACATACCAATGAGCTAGAGACATGGGCTCTGCCCTCACGAGACTGAGTCTGGGCAGTAGGCGGACATCAAATAGGCTAATGGCTCAAACGGCCACAGGGGGGCGGTGCTCGGAAGGTAAGGATACTACGTCACAGCACAGCTCTCGGGCCCATGCCTCTCACTGGGGAGAACCAGGGCATGTACCCACATGCCATGAGAAAGGCGGTGGGGAGCAGCCAGTGTGTGGACGGAACAGAAAAGCCACGTGACTGGAGCCTGGACAGCCAGGAAGCACGGAGGGCTGGTCAGGGGCCAGGCCTCAAGGGGCCCTGTGGGAAGACCCAGAGGGCTTCGAGTCACATCCGACTTTGGCCTGAACATCCCTGTGGCCACCGCGTGAAGAATGAAACAGGGCAGTGCAACTGAACGCCGGGGACCAACTAGGAGGCTAGCCCTTTGCACTGCTATGACAGCACCTGGTTCATGGCCATAGATCATGGCATGTGACCCAGGCAGGTCACACGGCCTCCCTGGCAATCACCTTTCTCACCAGGGTGGAGGGATGCCTGGTGGGTGCGAATAAACATGCTTCATAAACTTGAAGCTCAAAACAAACTTGCTTTGTTCGTCAAGCCTTTTGCGGGGCAGTGAGGACGCAGTGGACAAAGGCTCCCTGTCCCTAGAGGCCATGTGTGTGCTGTGCGCACGTGTGCACAGGGGCTCCGTGGGCGTGTTTGTAACGGACACACGTCTCTCCCCCAAGTAGAGAAGAGCCTTTCAGATGAGGCAGCTGAGGCTTCCCTTCCCTACCTCTTCCTTGAGGGTCCTGGGCAGGAAAAAGCAGGGAGACTGGGTAATTGTTCAGGTGGGGGGCAGGGATCCGGGGGCCCCGACGAGCCCGGCCTTACCTGGTGCAGAGCTGTCAGTCCATCCTCATTGCACAGATCAGGGCTGACCTTGTTCTTCAGGAAGTAGCGTACTGCAACAGACGGGACAGGAGTGAGCGTCCCGTCATGCACCGGATGCACGGCGATGCGACGGGCCCGGGGAAGACCCACTTTCCCCCAGGTCCTGATGCTAACCGGCTTGTTCACTCTTTTTTTTTTTTTTTAAGATTTTATTTATTTATTTATTTGAGAGAGACAGCCAGCGAGAGAGGGAACACAAGCAGGGGGAGTGGGAGAGGAAGAAGCAGGCTCCCAGCAGAGGAGCCTGATGTGGGGCTCGATCCCAGAACGCTGGGATCACGCCGTGAGCCGAAGGCAGACACTTAATGACTGCGCCACCCCGGCGCCCCTGTTCACTCTTTAGAACAGGCATGGGAGGCAAGTATGAATGGCTCACCTTCGTATGGATGAGAAAACTGCTGTGGGGAAACTAGGAGTGAGTCGGGAAGGGCGAGGAGGCCACCCGTGCCACAGGACAAATACCGGGTCAGCACCCCAGCAGGTGCGGGGCTGGGGGGGGTGGGGAGACGAGCTCTCAGGCGCAGTGGGGGATGGACACAGGCCCTCAGCTCCATCCTCATCAGGCCCAGTTCCTGACACCACAGCCCCATGGCATCCTGGGCCTTCATGTGACCTGGGGTCCACACAAAGGTGAGTTTGAGGCCTCCACCAGCCTTCTGGCAAGAGGCAGCGTCTTCAGGAGACTGGGGTTAGCAGGGGCAGAATCAGCGGAGGGGACAGTCAGGGTCCCTGGAGCGGCCCTGTCCACCGTGCAACCACTAGCCACATTGGGCTATTATTATAGCTTTCGAAACTTAAATTCTTCAAAATTCAAAAGTCACATCCTCAGTCCCTCTGGCCACACTTCAGCTGCTCAAAAGCCACGCATGGCTACCATATTAGAAAGCGCTGAAAGTACTACAGGACAGTGCTTCTTTGGGGTATCATCAATGGAAATTAGCCCCAATGCCGTCAAAGGCCACCCATGGCTCCCCACTGCTCTGGGAACAAAATCCAAAACGCTGACAAAGACACACAAGGTCCGCATGAGGGAATCCCTCCTGAAGGCCTCCACTCTGCACAATCCAGGGGGCACCATTCACACTGCTGTCTATAAGACCGGCACTCCCAAGAGCAGTGCAGCACACAACTTGCTCAGCGGTACACAGCGTTCCTGCCTACCCACCTCTCCAGGCTTTTTTTGTTAAGACTCCAAACATCTTCCACAATAGACTTTTGTCAGGTAGAGTCACCTTACATCCTCTGGCCTCTGAGCTTTTGCATAGCCTGTTCCTACTGCCTGGAAGGGTCAACCATCTATCCGTTCATCCATCTACCCATCCACCAGCCAGCCAGCCCTATTCATGAATCCACCACTAACACACACGCATGCACACACGCGTGTGTACACACACACGCACCTGCCTCACTCCTCAACCTTGAAGTCTCAGCTCCAACTCCCCAGATGAGGGCACTCCCCCTGTTATATACACCCACCAGCTCCCATACATCTCACTTATAGCCTTTCACAACTAGAATTACATAACTGTTTGGATAATTAGGGGCATGGGGTCTCTCTGCGGTAGGACACTAAGCCCCAAGGGGGCAGGACAGTGACCTGGCACTGACTGTTCTTTCTCTAAGGCCTGGCACATGGTAAGTCCTCAGCCACTCTTCCTGGACCGTGACCTAATCAGCAGCCCCCTGGCTCCGCCCCAGGACGCAGCCTCTCCAGCTCTGAGCAAATCAGACCACCCCGCGGTGATGACCCCCATGGTTCACGCCTCTCAAACGCAGCGCTGCCTGCAGGCCCCTCCCAGGATGCCCCAGCAGCTGGTCGCAGCCTCAGGCCTGGGTAAGATTTATGGCAAGGCCACTGATCAGCCAGGCCCAGCGTGCCCATCCGCGGGCCAGAGGGAATGGGGAAGGTTCTGCTCACATGCGGCAAGGGTTCGATCCCATGGAGGGGTGGAGGGTGAACCCGGCTTCCTGTCCCAGAAGACACTCCTTGAGGCAGAAATCACACACCAGCTGCCAAAAGCAGTGTTTGCGTGCAGTCATTATCGGGGTGTTCTCCTTGCTGCACGGGAGCCCCATGTGGAATCCCTCCCATGGCGGGCAGTTATTTCCAGCCCGAAGGTGCGACGAATCACCCCCATCTCTACAGAGCCATTCGTATGCGGGAGCCAAGGCCCCCTTGTAAGTGTGCTGTGCTCCAGCGGGGAGCCTGGCTCCGGACACCTCACCAGAGCCAAGACCCCGCTGCCCATACCCAACACACGACCAGGCTTTCCTGCCTCCGGTTCCGCACGGACAATGATTCCTACACCCATAGTGTCTTCCTACTGAGCCCTTCTTCTGCACCCAGGTCCGCACAAACCGGCTTCTTTCATGGGTCCCCGTCTCTAGTTATTCCCCTCGTGGAGAAGAGGAGACGGAGAGTCTGGGTCACACACAACCAAGCAGAGCAAATCAGACCCAGACTGTTGGCCATGGGGCTGCTCCGCTCTGATCCTGAGGCCCGGAGTGGGAACCAGCACCGCAGGAGCGCTGACGGCTGGTGTGGGGGGAGGGTGACGGCAGAGTGACAGCAGCGGCCTCTGCTTCTGCAAGGATGGGGGCCGGGCCTCCTGCAGACACAGGGGCCCAGGGATCTACATGCAGGACAGAAGAAACACGGCAGGTCCTGGGGGGCGTGGTCAGGTCTTTCAGGACCGTGTGAAATGTGAGCTTGCCTCCTCCCACTTCCTGTTTAAAACCCTCTCATGGCTCCACTTTGCTCCTAGAATGAGGTTCACAGTCCTTCGGTGGGGCTGGCAAACTACGGTACGCGGGCCAAATTCGGCAGGCGACCTGCGTCTGTAGATCAGGTTGTTCACTGCAACACATCCGCGTTCATTTATTTGCATGTGGCCTGAGACTGCTTTCACCCTACAACAGCAGAGACTGTATGGCCCTCCCAGTCTAAAATACTTACTCTCTGGCCCTTTACAGGAAAGGTTTGCAGACCCTGGTCTTCAAGGCCTTGCATGGTGGGGTCCCACCTACACGGTAGCCACCTTGCCCAATTCCAGGGGGGTGTCGCTCTCATCATAGTCTGTGTGAATGGCTTGCCTTGGAGCGGTGCAGTGTGCAGCTTGCTCAGCTGTACCCGGAAGTTGCATCTCCCTACCTCTCCAGGCTCGTCTCATGTTCTCCAAGCACCTTGCACAATGGAGGAAGCTGGCTTGGGGGTGTCTCAGGGGTCAGCTAGGACTCAGGGAGCACAAACACAAGCGGGACACGCTCTCCCCTCTAGCCAGCCGTGTCCACACGTGGGTGCCCACACTTAGGTCAGCTCCCCGCTCCCAAAGCCCCAGCTCCCAATCTTGCCATCGGTGTGTCAGTGTGAGCCATATGTTCTTGCCCATTTGTTCAGCTGGGGCTCTAAGCAAGTTACTCCTCCTCTCTGTACCTCAGTGTCCTCATCTGTAAAACGGGGGTCACTGCAGTGGCTCCTCTGTGGGGCTGCCGTGAGAATTAACTAAGAAAATACCTGAAAGCTACTACCATCATTTATTTTTTTTAAAATACGAATGGGGGGCGCCTGGGTGGCACAGCGGTTAAGCGTCTGCCTTCGGCTCAGGGCGTGATCCCGGCGTTATGGGATCGAGCCCCACATCAGGCTTCTCCGCTATGAGCCTGCTTCTTCCTCTCCCACTCCCCCTGCTGTGTTCCCTCTCTCGCTGGCTGTCTCTATCTCTGTCAAATAAATAAATAAAATCTTTAAAAAAAATTTAAAAAAATAAAATAAAATACGAATGGAAAACAACCACTACGCTCCTGCCTGGTCCTGCCAGGGGCTGGGTGCTGGGGATGTAACCATCGACATCTTTCCTAAGAACGCTTGCCCTGACTCTAGAGAGCTCCGAACACCTGCTGGTTCGAGAACCACAATGCAGTGGTCTCCACTGCCCCCCTCCCCCATGCAAGCAAGGTCCCACTAAGATGGCAAGGAGGTGGCTCCCACCCTCCTCTCCTATATTCCCGCTGCTGGCACCAACCCTGTCCCTCCGCCCACACCTCCCTGGCAATCTGGCTGGAATCTGGGCCAAGCAGGGCCATCTGCTCCCCTCCATCTCCAGCTGTAGCGAGTGAGGCTGAACCGGCCCATCTCGGCAGGAAGCGGGCGGCGGCTGCCTCTGCAGGGAGAAATCATTGCTGATAAGCTTATGGGGTTTTTTTGCCACCTGACCCCCTCTACCCCACAGAGCAGACTGCCTGACCTCGAGCGGGTCACTGACATGCCACCACAGGTGTGGCTCCTGCTCCCAGCCCGTGACGGCCAGACAGAGGTGTCCACCCATTGGAGGTGGACCTCGGGCAATACACGCCTGCCTGGGGCACTCCAGGGCCGAGCTGCTGCCACCTGGCCATGTGACTTGCACAATCATGTTTGTGGGGTACCCTCCTCCCTCCCATCTCACCTCCTTTTCCACCCAGTGCCCAGCAACGAGGCCCACCTTTCCACTGCCTCCAAGGCGCTGCATGGTCTAATCTCTGCCCCTCCCCAAATCCCTCAGTGACTGGGTCAGCCACGCTGCCTTCTTTCATTGCCCAAGTCAAAATGAAACAAAACAAAAACTGGGCTCCTCCAAGCTTTAGGTACACAGTTTCCTGGGCCTGGAGCCCTCCTTCTTCTCACTCTCAGGCCAGCAAACTCCTCTTCAAACTTCAGATTCTAGCTGAAATGTCACCTCCTCTGAGAGGCCTTCCCTGATCACTCCAATCTCAGTCAAGTTGCCTGAGTTGTTCTCTCCCACGGTACCTTGCATTTCTGCATTTCAGCTTCACAGTGGCACCTCTCCCGATTTGTAATTACAGGGTGATTAGTAGTATATAGTAAAGATACAATTCTTTGTTTAGTTTTTTGGGCTCCATGAGGGAGCCTGGCTCCTAGCAGGGGCTCCAGAATTATGTAATGTAGCAAGAGCACCTGAAATCTACTCTCAGCAAATCTCTAGTTCTCGACATGGTGACTGTAGTTAATACTACTACCCCTCTTACTAACTACAGTCACCACGCTGTACATTAGA
Source organism: Ursus americanus (assembly GCF_024610735.1). Taxonomy (NCBI): domain Eukaryota; kingdom Metazoa; phylum Chordata; class Mammalia; order Carnivora; family Ursidae; genus Ursus; species Ursus americanus. The sequence goes on from NC_142148.1 coordinate 20,226,224, forward strand.
GCCTATATGACTACAACTTTGAACGCTTTGACCAACATCTCAGAAAAAAAGGTAACTGTTTAAGGAGATGCATATGCTAATTAGCTTGACTGTATTAGTCATGTCTATATACATATATATAAACACCCTGTTACATACTTTAAATATATACAATTTTTATTAAAAAAATAAAAATTAACAAAAGCAGTATCTATTGTGTGAATGAACAAAGGAAGGAAGGGAGGGAGGAGGGGAAGAATGCTCTGGGGCCCCACAGAGCTGCCTGCTCCTGGGGCCACAAGAAGGTGGGGACATGTGCACAGCCCTGCAGACACCCCACAAGGCGTGTGACTCATGAACTGAAAAGCAACAACGTGGATTTTGTACAGAAATGAAGCAGCAAATCTCTCTCCCGAAGCCTCTACAGGCAATGCAGCCAGATCAGGCAGCTGACTGCAGCAGTCCTGCAGCCCATCCCCAGGCCGAGCACGGGGCACCCATCGTACCCTCCCGCCCAGGATCCCCGATCTGACAACTCTGGCTGTTCTTTGTGCAATCCGGTGCTAACGGTGCTCGGCACTGTGTTAAGCCCTCTGTCTACCCATCCGTTAGTCCTCCTGATCCAGCATGAGGATTAATGACCTGCTATTATTACCTGCCTGCTGTTATTGCCCCAATTCACAGATGGGAAAACTGAGGCTCAGGCTTGAACAAGTGAAATGACTTGCCCAAGGGCACATGTCTGGGAATGGCAGAGCCAGGATTTCCAACCCCAGTTAGCTGCCTCTGAAGGCGGAACACTTAACCACTTGGCTAAAATGGTGCCAAACGAGGGCCGGGAAAGGGAACGTGGGCAGCGGAAAGATGAGGAGGGTGAATGCAGAAGAGAGCCACAGAGACGACAAGAGCTAAGAAAGTCAAGACCATCGCTGCGAGTTCGGCGTTCAGTACTCGATAATGACGGCAGTCATCACAAGGACCTCGCTAGTGCAGTTTGCGGGTCAGGATGTGGGGGTTACAGAGGGTACCACTCAGCCTGAGGCCCTTTGGCAAACAAGCGGCAGCTCTGGGGCCGACAGGAGGCTGAGCACCAACGCTTCCCTCTGTCTGTCTTCTGCTGCACCTCCATTCTAAGCAGACCCCACCCCACTCGATTCCAGGCACGCTGTTGGCCTGCCGCCAGCTGCCACCCCCACCCACCAAGCTGCTCGCCCGCCACGGAAAGCCCTGCCCACATCGATCCCACTTCCTCCTCTTCCTCCGGTCCCAGGTCTGCCTTGCCTAGAGTCTCACAGGGTCCGGCAGGTACAGCCTGGTCAAACCAGTTCCTGTGCCTGCCCTTCAGCTCTCCCCCTCCCCAGGGTGCTCTCGGGGTTGCAGGGGGCCCAGCCTGCCGCTCAGACAATGCCAGAAGGACCGGCGCGCTCAGAAAGGTTGTCCTGGGTCCTCAATGCGGGGCGCCCCCAAAAGCACTCCACTGAGCAATTTCAACCTTTCCACCCACCACTGCTCCGCCCTGGAGCAGAAACAGCCAGAAATAGCTGCTTCCAGGGAAGCCCAGCCGCCTGGGGCTGGGGGTGGAGACTCAGTCAAGTCTGATGGTGACTTCTGCAGTGGCTGGTGTAGCCGGTCCCACTGCTAGGCAGTTCACCCCAGGATCCCGGGCAATGACTCAGCCGTGGTGGGGGGGTGGATGAGGAGGACCCAGGCTTCCCTCCAAGTCACATCCCCAGGCACAGACCCCGGGAGCCAGGCCTCGCTCTTCCCCCGGGGAGCCTCCCTCTGGGGCCCATCTGGAGAAAAAGGGTCAGACAAGTAACAGTGTTGGCAAGGAGGAAGGGACATTGGAACCCACGTATAGTGCTGATGGGCATGTGAAATGGAGCAGCTGCTGTGGGAAAGTCAGGCGGGGGCTCAAAAGTAAATGTAGAGTTAGCATGTGACCCAGTGATTCGGATCCTAGGTATGCACCCAAGAGGCATAAACACAAACGTCCGCACAAAAACTCGTACACAAATGTTTATAGTAGCATTATTTACAGTGGCCCTTAAGTGGAAACACCCAGGTACCCATCCATGGATGAATAAATAAAGGTGGTTTCGTCCTACTGTGGAATATTATGCAGCCACGAAAAAGAACAAAATGCTGACATAGGCTACGCCATGAAAACATCACACTAAGGGAAAGAAGCCAGACACAAAAGGCCACATATTGTAGGATTCCATTTCTAAGAAATTTCCAGAATAAGCAAATCCATAAAGATAGAAAGTGATTCGTGGTTGCCAGGCGCTGAGGGGAAGGGGCCCTGGGATGTGACAGCTAATGGGTACAGGGGTTCATTTAAGGTGATAAAAGTTTTCTGGAACTCGATAGTGGTAACGGTTGTACCACCTTATGAATATACTAAAGGCCACAAATTGCACACTTTAAAAAGGTAAATTTTGGGGTGTGTGAGTGATATCTCAATTTAAAAAAAAAAAAGAAAAGAAAAAGAAAAAGAGGAAGGGGCTCCAAGCTGGCCTTGAGCATCCTGCTGAGAGCTCATTGCCCTGCCAGCCCAGGGGTTCTGTGAGGTCAGCACAGTATCTGTCCCATTCATTACTGTACCCATAGTGCCTGGGACAGCAGCTGGTACACAGTAGGGGTTCGATTCTTACTTAATATAAGGGGAAGGAAGAAGGAGGCCGCTGGCCACCTGGTCCCTTCCGGGCCCTGCAGGATCTGGTCTCTGCCCACCTCTCCCAGCATCTTCCCTCCTAACCACCACAGACCCTTCCAGGACCACCATGCACCACCTTCTCTCTTGACTCTCCAGTCCTTCTCATGGGTTATCTCTCTGCCTGACTCCCTCTGCCTTCACTTCACCTGGTTAATTCTTAACCAGGTCTTGGGTTAAATGTCTCAGCTTAAATGTCACTTCCTCTGTGAAGTCGTCACCCAGGCTGGGTGAGGTACGCTTCTCACGCACTTTCTGTTCCTTCTCCAAAACACTGAACACTGTAATGTATTTGTGTATGAATGTGTCTGTGTCTTTACTAGACTATAAGCTCTGGAGGGTTGGGAGAGTAGGAACCATAAATTTCTTAGCTACTATGACATGGTTTGAGCTCCTGGTCAATATCTGATGACTGCAGCTGTAAAAAGAGCCAGCCTAGTCTCTACCCGAGCCTCAGAACTGGCCAGAGCATCCTTTCTTGGGCCATTCTATGCTTCTTCCCCTGGACAACAAGGCTCCCGGGCCAGGCCACAGACATTTCCATCTCAGAGGCAATCTTCATCCCTTGACTTTATACAAAGAGGCCAGTTTCTCTCTTAGCATTTCTGATACTTTTAAAACTATGAAGACAAGGAGTCCGAGGGCATGCCAGGCATGTACCTATAATCTTTTCCTTTCCAGAATCTCCCTGCCCAGGACACATGGTTGTGCTGGACAGGAGCTGTTGACAGGGACTCACATCAGCTACCCAGACGCCTCTGCACATGTGTAACTTACATATGGTATTAGATGGATGCAGGAAAAGTGATTGTAGACCCTTTAGATATGCAGGCAAATCTTACCTGTCTTCTTATCTGGAGTATCCAGCACCTAGAGTAAGAGCTCAACAAATATTTGTCTAGAGACTTAACAAATAAAAGATTTCTTCTAAGCAAATAAAACTAAAGATACCAGGAAAATCTAAGAAAATATGTATATTATCTATATGAGCAAAACTAAAAAACCCTAATGAATGAAATCAAAGAAAAATAAATGGAGAAATATTCCATGTTCATGGATAGGAAGATTCAATATTGTCAGAGTGTTAGTTCTTCCCAACTTGATCTATAGAGTCAATGCAATCCCAAACAAAATCTCAGCAAGTGATTTTATGAATATTGACAAATTGATACTAAGGTTTATATGAAGAGGCAAAAGACCCAAGGAGAACAAAAGTGGAGGACCGACACTACCTGACCTCAACACTTACTATAAAGCAACAGTAAGCAAGACAGTGTGGTATGGGTGAAAGAACAGACAGACATACCAATGGAACAGAACAGAAAGCCCAGAGATAAACCCACATAAATACGGTCAACTCTCATCCACTGCTGGTGGGAATGGAAATTGGCATAGAAGCTTTTGGTGATTTCTTACAAAACTAAACATACTCTTACCATACAATCCAGTAATCACACTCCCTAGTGACCACTCAAGAGTTGAGAACTACGTCCATATAAGGACCTGCACACAAATGTTCATAATGCTTTATTCAAAATCACCAACAGTTGGAAGTAACCAAGATGTCCTTCGGCAGGCAAGTGGGCAAACCACGGTACTTCCACACAATGGAATATCATTCAGTGCTAAAAAGAAATGAGCTATCAAGTCATGAAAAAACATGGAAGAACCTTAAATGCATATTACTAAGTGAAAGCAGCCAATCTGAAAAGGCTACATGTTGTACAATTCCAACTATACGACATTCTGGGAAAGACAAAACTATGGAGACGGAAAAAAAAATCAGTGGTTGCCAGGGGTTGGGGAGTGGGAGGGATGAATAGGCAGAGCAGAGGGGATTTTTTGGACACTGAACAAAGTCTGTACGATACCATAACGATGGATACACAGCATTATACATTTGTCCAAACCCACAGAACGTACAACACCAAGAGTGAGCCCTAATGTAAACTGCGGGCTTTGCATGATAATATGTCAGTGCTGGTTCATCAGTGGTAACCAAAATACCACGCTGGTGGGGGCTGTTGACGACGGGGGAGACTATGCATGTGTGGTACAGAAAATCTCTGTACCTCCCCTCATTTTTGCTGTAAGCCTACAACTGTTCTCCAAAACTAAAGTCTAAATAAATAAACAGAAAGAAACCAGGGAAACCTGTATACAAAATAAGCTACAGTCAACGCTCATGAAAAATGCATAGTCTTTCTGAAATGTGGAGGTTGGAGAAGAATAACTTCCTAATGTAGCAGTGGATACTTGTGCTGGATTTCTTCAAAGGGAGGGGGAACTGCATTTAACTCATCTAATAAGAGAAGATGTGGGTCTGCAAGGTTTCTTCAAAGACTGCCTGTTTGCACCTCAAACTCAAGGTGAGGGGACTGCGGGTCCAGAAACGTGACCCTCGTGGCTCCCCCATTCCATTTATGAACACATTATATTTTTTTAAAGATTTTATTTATTTATTTGACAGAGAGAGAGGCAGCCAGCGAGAGAAGGAACACAAGCAGGGGGAGTGGGAGAGGAAGAAGCAGGCTCCCAGCGGAGGAGCCTGATGCGGAACTCGATCCCAGGACTCTGGGATCACACCCTGGGCCGAAGGCAGACGCTTAACGACTAAGCCACCCAGGCGCCCCCATTTATGAACACATTAGACCCCAACTGTGCCAGGTCCCTGTTCTTCACTAATTCTGCTTCCAGAACACTCCTAGTACCTCTCCCTGCAGCTTCCCTGCAGATCCAGGAACCTGATCTCCCTTCTGCCGGGCAGCGCCTGGCCACCCGGGAACTCTCCAAGGTACCAGCTCTTTTTCCCCCAGTGGCCCTCCTCTCCCCAAACGCCCTACACTCCTCTTCCTGATTTCCTCCTGTTGCTTCCCCGATCCTGGCTTTCTCACCCCACTCCTCTGTCTACTTATCTCTCCTCGATTTTTAAAAAATTGTCTAATTATTTCATATCTCTGGGCAAGAAAGAGATAAAAATATTCCCAGCCCTCCGGGCAGAGGCTGAATACACATGAACACTGAAATGGCTTCAGAGCCATCGTAATAATATCTAACATTTACTGAATATTTTCCAAGTGTGAGGCACAACGCTCAGATGCTACATGTCTCATCCCAGTTAACCCCCACAATAATCCTATGACTTAGGCGCTATTATCAACTCATTCAACAGGGAACTTACATGATTTGCTCAAGCTCACTTAGCTAATAAGTGCTGAGAACCGATTCTAGTGTGGTTCTCTGCAGGCACAACTGGTGTTTCTGGCATAATTAGTGACAAGGGATTCCTCACCCAGACATAACCAAGAATAAAACCCATTCCTATCAATATTCAGGAAGAGAAAAGTTGCCTACAAAGGGGGAGAGTCCTCCAGCTCCCACCTGCCCATTTGAACACTCTGGTTTCCCTGGTTCCACTCTCCTGTCCCATAATCATGTCCTGCCCTCCCCATGCTTGTCTGCCTGGCTCTCAATTTTCTCCTAAAGATGCTGGGTCTTGCTTCTCTCCCTCAGTGCTGAGTTGCACAGGACAGGGGCAAATCCCACTCTGGGCTTCCACCTGGCTGGCTGAGGAAATTAAACAAGACTTTTGAAATTTTTAAAGGTAACCACCTGAGAAATCAGGATTTGTGTCTTCCATATCCATGGAAAAGATCAAGGAAAATAAGCACCGTATTCACTAAAGTCACAGAATGGAAGAAAGAACATAGAAACACAAACATCGCAAAGCCTGAGGCAAGATGACCAAAAAACCAAACATCTACTACAATAAATGAAATCATCTACCCTCCCCTATAAAGCAGTGAAGATTTGGTTGTCAAAAAGAAAAAAAAACAATGTCAACTCTGTGCTGCTTACAAGAGACACCTCCCAACAAAATAACAGACTAAAAATAAAGGAATGCTCAAATATAAACCAGCCAAATGCAAACACAAAGAAAGCGGGGGTGGCAACATTACTATGATGCAGAATGGAATTCAGGGCAAAAACAGGAGGTAAGCAATTTTAGGTTGATTTAAAAAAAAAGATACTTCAAAATGAAATCATAAACAGAAAACAGATCAGTGTCTGCTGGGGAAGGGGGGGGACCGAGAATGAAGTCATTATCATGAGAAAACCCCGTGAATCACATAATCCACAAAGCAAAATCCAGTAAAACAAAAACCACCCGTATATAAGTCGAAAATACAGTTTTTCCTCGGAATCTCCAGCACATACACACACGAAAGAAAAGAGGAGGGGTGGGGGGAAAGATTTATGGACGAGGATGCCCACAGCAGCATTGTTTAGATACACTGTTTACCACCGAGAATTACCAGAAGCAACCCAAACGTCTACACAATTGGAGACTGATTAGGTAAACTGTGGAACATTCATATGATGGAATATTCTGCGGCTTGTATCTCTGAGGAATTTTTAATGATGTGGCAAATGCCTGATATATAGTGTAGAATGGAAAACAAGAGATCAAAACTGTACGTTCAATGCAATCTTAATTGGAAAGGAAAACTGCATTCCACACAGGCACACACTGCTCCCTGGAAAAAGGAAATTAAGATATGAACTGTGGTTATCAGTGATTTTTATTTTACAGTGGCCACAATTTTCCAAGCATTTAAAAATACGTATGTACTACCTTCCTAACCAGAATTTTCCAGTTTCTCTAAAAAACAAAAACCCTCTATGGAATGCTAGCCAAGTGGTGAGAACTATGTTTCTGGTGAAATTTCTAGGGCAGAAATGAGGTCTCAAGCTGGCTGACCCCGTGAAGGAAATGCTGAAGTGGAGACTCCTATGTTGGGTAGGAAGTTAAATAGGACCAACAATGATACACCCCTTTGTGTGTATCATGCAGGGGTCAGCAAACTCTGGTCCAATGGCTCAGTCGTGCAATTCTGAACTGCTTGCAAGTTAAGAACAGTTTCTATATTTTTTTAACGGTTGGGGAAAAAAATCAAAGAAAAATCATATTTCATGACACAGGAAAATTATATGAAAGCCAAATATCAGTGTCGGTAAATGATGCTGAACTGGAACACAGGCTCATTTGTTTATTTATTGCTTTTGGCTGCTTCCTCCATCAGAACAGAGACGGGATGGCCCACACAGCCTACGCCATTTCTTATCTGGCCCTTTACAGAGCAAACTTGCCGATCTCTGGTGCAGTGCTTTTTGGCTAACAAAGCATGTTGAAAACCACAGTCATTTCCCTCCTACAATAAAAGCCTCGTGGTCCTAGGCAGAAGAGGAAGAACTCAATATACATTCGAGGTAGACCGTTGCATCCTGGCCAGGAGGGGCGTGGGCAGGTCAGGCTCAATGTCTTCACCTGCCAAGAAATGCGGGGCACAGAGCCCTGAGAGCCTGCTGTCACTCCTCACTTCTCTCTCCCCACCGGCGCACCCCCCCTCCTCAGCCCCAATTCAGCCGCCCCAAGCAGCTGAGCTTCCTGTCAAGAGCGTGACCTTCTGAAACCGGGGCGATGGGGGCTGCAGCTGCAGGAAGGAAGGTATTTTTATCCAGACCCTGCTTCCTGTTTGACGGCTGGGGGGTTTCATGTGTTGATGTTTGGTTTTGTCTTTTCTGGTACAGACTCCGCTCCCTGGCCACATCTGAACAGAGCTGTCTCCTAACAGAGCAGCTGCCTGCCACCCAGGCCCACCACCTGGGGCCCCCGTCCTTCGACCTCCCCAGGCCACTGCATGCACAGCCTGCTGTGCAACCTGCAGAAACCAGGGCACCTGGCTGGGCAGGGGGAACACGGGCGTTTCTGCTTCAGGACGTGGAAAAACCACTCTTCGATCAGAGGATAGCTGGCTGGGCCAGGAGGGGAGCAAGTCTGCAGGTTTTCCGGAGCTTCTGGAACCCACTGCTCTTAGCAAGGCCTGGCTTGGGGAGGACCGGGCTGCTGACGGAGGCGGAGTTCGGTCCGGGACTTGGGAATGTCCTCAGCCCTAGGACCTGGGGATCATTTGCTGATGCTCCCAGCAGCAGATGAAAATGGACTGTCCTCAACTGTCCTATCTCCAGGACTCAGCCAGATGTAGGAACAGACAGCAATCACATCATCATCTTACAAGCTGGTGATAACCAAGAGCGAACATGTACTGGGCACTTACTGTATGCCTAGCACTGAGCAGGAACTAGCTCACTGAATCCCCACAACAGCCCTGGGCAGGAGCGGGGCAGCCTCTCTGATCACTCCTATTTTACAAGTGGGGACACTGAGGCACAGGGAGTCTCATCAACTTGCCAGTCAAACCACTCAGCTGGTAAGAGCCTCTAGTGGCCCTGCACTTGAACTCCATGCTTGCTCTGCCAGGACGATTTCAATGCATGTCTTGGAGCTACGCCTGACCCCAAGTCTCAAGAGCTGGGGATCTGCCGCCCAGAACCTTCCTGTTTCCTATTCTGCCAGCACACCCGGTACCAGGCTCTGAGCCAGAGGAACGAATGGGTTAGTCTGACCTTTGCTACAATCATTCCCACCCTTGGAGAGAGGACACCAGAACGTTCCGTCGGGGGACAGGCAAGCCACCTAAGCATGGCACCTGGCATGCAAACACAGGTGTCACGGCTAAGGATTCAGACCCCATTAGCCAGTGATCTGATCCCAGGCATGTCCTTTCCTCTCTCTGAGCTTCAGTACCCCTCCCACCCCGTAAAAGAGGAGTTATAACCTCATGAGGTTATCTGACAGGTAGATCATAAAGTATTGATGATGACGATGACGATGACAGCAGCAACAACAATGACAACATGAGTTAGCCGGCTCTCCCCTCACACAAACCCTCCACAGGAATGTCCTCAAGCTCTCACCCACCAAATGGTGGCTGAGGGCAGTAAGCGTCTTCGGCACTCTTGTGGGTTGACCGCAAGACAGAGCCACAGGGCAGCCTGAGTGTGGCAGCCGGTGTCCGAACGCTGCCCACACAGGCCTTCATCCGAGGCTTCACACCCACTAGGGCTGACTGGCATGGGGCACCATGGGATGGAGTGTGGCTTCGGAGGCTGGGTTGCAAAAGAGAGCGCGGGCTCCATCCCACTCCTCGGATGGCTCACTCTCGGGAAATCAGCTGCCATGTCGGGAGGACGCGCAGGCAGCCCAATGGAAAGACTACTTAGAGAGGACTGAGGCCTCCTGCCCCAGCCGTGCGAGCCATGGCGGAATCAGAACCTGCAGCCCCATTCAAGCCCTCAGGTGACAGGAGCCCTGGTGACATATGACTATAATCTCACGAGAAACCCTGAGCCAGAACCTAGGCCGCCCAGCTGCCCCAACCTGAGCCTCCCCGCCCCCCACAGTCAGCCAGATTTCCGTTAACCAGGGAAAGTCTGCGCTTGAGTCCTACAGCTGACTAAGGGTTTCCATTCCGCACAGCCCCCCGGTGCTGCAAACATGTCAGGCACCTCCTGGGTCTCTTTCTTGTGGTAGGGGCACAGCCCAGGCTTCCCTACTGCCTCAGAATGCACTGGGTCTTGAGGCACGTTCCTGAGCTAAGGTACCCCTGACCTGGCTAGAGAAATGGGGAGGACACTGTCATCCCCTGCCCCCAGCGGCCACCCACAGTTTCCTACATTGCAGACCTGGAGGTGATTCTCTCCCTCTCAAAAGCCTCTCATGGCTCCCCACTGCCTTCACAGTGTCCGTGGGTGAGCCCAGAGGTCCACACAGGGTGTCCCAGCAGCAGCAGCAGCAGGACCAGGGAATTTGTTGGAAATGTAAGTCCGGTGGCTCTACCTCAGACCCACTGGAGCTATGGCTTGACAAGCCCTCCCAGTGATTCGGATGTTCCGGCCTCCTCCGTCATCATTCCTTCCTGTGTCTATTGGGCTCTAGAAACACCCCACTTCCCCACCCTCATCTCCCCTCCACAAATATTCACCAGGCACTAGCTCTGTGCCAGGTGTGGGCACACATCAGTGAACAAGACAGACACCAGCTCCACCCTCCTCCAGTTTGCAATCTGCCCTCCCCTCGGTCTGGAATATTCTTCCCTTCGTCCCTCCAGCCAAATCCCTGCCCAGCCCTGACACCACTGCAGGAGACATTCAGTAATCACGAGTTGAACATTAAATGAGTGAATGAATACAAGACTGAATGCACCACCTCAGCTAAACCTTCCTTGACCTTGACTTGGGCACCCTCACTGGACAGTGTGCCCCTCACCCTGCACAGGGGCCCATAAGGTGCCATGAGCCCTTTGGGGCTGTGAACATAATCCAGACTGAGATGCACTGTGAGTGTAAAAGGCCCTGGACTAGAAGATTTATACAAATATATATGTATATATATATGGAAAAATGTCTCAGTAATTTTTTGTACTGACTGCATGTTGAAAGGATATATCGAGTTAAAGAAAATACATTATACAAGTTAATTTCACCTGTTCCTTTTCCACTTTAATTTGGCTACTCGAAAATTTAAAGTTAATTATGTGGCTCAGATTATTCTTCTATTGACCTGTACTGAGCTAGACTGCATTTAGTCACACGACTATGTGAGCTCCACGAGGGGTATTTCTGTCCATCTGTCCTTCCTCCCTCCCTTCCTCCCTTCCTCTCCACCTCCACCTCCTTCCCCCCTTCCTTCCTTCCCTCTCTCCTTCCTTCCTTCGTCCTTCCCTCCCTGCCTCTGTCTCTCCCTCCTTCCTTCCTTCCTCGCGTCCTCCCTCTTTGCCCCTCCCCTCTCCTTCTTCCCACAAACATTTATTGGCCATCTGCTCTTGTGCTCCCACCATGAGACCTGGCACAAAGTAGGTGCCAACACCATTTGCTGAATGAATAAACCAACACTCAGAAGCAGACTGACCCAGAGATGACCCTAAGGGAGTTTCCCTCCTATTTAATTCCCCATAGCTGCTTGTTTGGGTATAGTTTTCCCATTTCATCCAAAGGAAGCCAACCTCCAAGGATGTCCTTATGTAACTCAGAGCTGGGGTCAGTTCTCCTCTTGGATATGGGGCTCAGGTGTACTCAGGTCCTGGGGCCAGGACTCTGTGCGCAGGACAAATTGTTCTCGAAGCTCCAGAAGGCTGGCCAGAGTGTGGATCTGGGCTTGGAGCTTTAGTGCCAAGCTCTCCAGTGAGGGGAGAGCACTGGGCTGAGTCACGCACTGCCCTCCAACCCCATTCCCCATGAGCTTGGGAGGATGAGGGTGCAGGTAGGTCAGCAAGACTCAAGCTTCCAGGCCTGCTTTGGGGACTGGGTGAGAGTCACTGTGGGTATTACAGGCCTGTGTCCTCAAATCTCGGACTCAGTGCCCCTGACTGCACCCCTCCCCTTCCCCAGCCTCCAGCCCTCCAGTTTGAGAGCTTTACAGGCACTGGGGAGAGCCACGATATCTCAGAGGAGCTGCTCCTTGGGGCTGGGAAGGCAGCAAGAAGGCTGGCATTGGGGTGTGGCTTTTGACGCCCTGGGACCCACCCCCCGCTAACACGAGGTCACAGCCCCGACACCATGGCCCATCGCCAGCAGGAACATCCCTCATGCTCCCACTAGTTTCACACCCTTCCCACCTTAGCGCTGAAGCCCCCTCCCTGCCTCAGGGCCTTTGCTTATGTGACTAGTTCTGCTAGGATGCTCTCCTCCAGCCCAGCCTCCTCTATCTTTCTTCACGGCTGGCTCCTAAGGCCCTTGGAGAGACCTTCCCCAACTGGCCTCCCTAACCACCTCACAGTCCACCAGCAAGGCACCGCAGGGGATTTCGGGGACAAGGGGAGTGAACTGCCACCTATGCCTTCAAGAGTCTTATCTTCCCCTTCAACGTATTCCACGGGCCGTGACACAGTGTTTCAGGCATTCACACTGCACACCTCAAATATCTTCACGTGTAAGCTGAGAGAAAGAACCCTCCCACCAGGAGTCCATGCTGTTATTCCACTTGAATGACATTCTAATACGAGCAAAACTAACTGGGCCACTCACACCCACTAGGGTGGCTTTAATCAGAACGCAGACAAAACAAGTGCTGGCGAGGATGTGGGGAAATTGGAACCCTTGTGTATCGCTGCTGGGAACGTAAAATGGCGCGGCGGTTCTGGAAAACAGCCTGACGGTGCCCTAAAAACGAAAACAGAATTACCGTATGATCCAGCAATTCCACACCGAGGTACATGCCCCAAATCCCTGGAAACAGGAACGCAAACACCTCTACACTCGTGCGCACGGCAGCACTATTCACAATAGCCGAAAACTAGCCAAAAGGTGGGAAACCACCCAAGCGTGTAACATACCTTTGGTCACAAAAGGGAATGAAGTACCGACATGTGCTACAGCAGGGATGAACCTGGAAACGTCATGCTAAGTGAAAGAAGCCGGACTCTAAAGGTTACGTACCATTTATAAGAGAGACCAAAATAGGTAAGCCCATAGAGACAGAAAACAGATTGCTGGTTGCCAGGGGCTGGAGGGAGGGGAGAATGGGAAGGGACTGCTTCATGTGTACAGAACTGCCCTACTGGGGGTTGGAAATGTTCTGGAACTCCACGGAGGTAGTGGTCACATAACACTGTTGAACGTACTAAGTGTCAGACTTGTATCCTCGAAAACAGTTAATTTTATGTTATGTGAATTTCACCTCGAACAAACAAAACAACTAACCTGTAGTGGTTTTTGAAACACCCATCAGAACAGTATGTGCCGGGGGCGGGTAGAGGACTGGCTGGGGAGGTGCACGCGGGAACTTTCCGGAGAGATGGTGATGTTCAAGGCCAGCACCATCCAACAGAAATATAATGTGGGCCACATGTGCAGTTTTTCCAATTTTCCAGTAGCGACATCACAAAATAAATAGGTCTTAATAACAATACATTGTCATCTTAATATATTTTAATCTTAATACTGTATTTTGATCTTACCATCTTTTAATTTTTAATAATACACTTTATTTAACCCACTATATCCAAAATATTATCATCTCAACATGTCATAAATATTTTTAAATTCTGTATCCTGACTGTGGTGCTGGTCACACACATCTCCATCTGTGATTTTAAAAACTGCAGAGCTAAATACACACACACACACACACACACACACACACGCACACACACGCGCACACACACGCACACACACGCGCACACACACACACACACACGGTTGCACGGTTTGATGAGTTGTATCAATGTCAATTTCCTGCTTGTAAGATTACATAACAGTTTTTGCAAAATGTTACCATTGGGGTAAACTGATCAAAGCGTAGAAGGGATCTATTATTTTTTTATCTGCACGTGAACCTAAATTATCTCGAAATAAAAAGGCATGAGTTTTGCTCACTGGAGCAGGGCCTTGGACTCCGGACACAAAAGGGGGAGATGGTGTGGGTGTGCAGCCGCTCACACGGACTTGCCAGGCACCTATGCTTGGCTGAGCCAAACCGGCCCCGGCCCTTGCCTCGGTGGAGGTCACAGGGACGCACGGTAACAAGATAGACGGATGGAACCATGCCACGAGGACGCCTGGCAGGGGCCAGGCCGAGTCAGTGGCTCAGCACCCCCACAAGCCTGCTAAGCGCCAACGGATACAGTCGAAGAATAATGACAGCTGAGAGCTACCACGCTTTGGAACCTTCCTCTATGCTGGACACTGTGCAAAAGCAAGGCTGCATCTTGTCCTCAGTACAACCCTTTTAAGTAAGCGATGCTATTTCTAATTAGCCAAAAGAGGAACTGAGGCACAAAGAGGTTGAGCGATTTGCCCAAGACCACCCAGCAAGCAGCAGAGCGGGCGTGTTGAGCCCAGACGGTCTCGCTCCGAAGCCCTGGGTCTGACCCGTGCACGTTGGTGACGCCCAGGCTGGGTGCTGGTGGATCTTTAACCACCCCCTGGGACCAGCCCCCCTCCACCACTCCCATCAGCACCAGGTTGAATGTTTGAGCATTAATGCACTGGTGAGGTCAGAGGAACCATGACCACAGTGCCCTCTGCCCATCACTGCAGGGGATGGGCCTTAGGGTGGGCTGTCGTGTGTGTGTCCCTCTGGTCCCAGCCTTGCCCCTCCTCAAGTCTCTTTAAAAATAGCAGTTTCAAAAGAAAAACAGAGACAAAATAAAGCAGCAGTTTCTCCATCCACCGATGAACAGATAGACAAAACGCGGCCTATCCACTGGAAGGACTATCATCCAACCACAGAAAAGAGAGAAACGCTGATGCACGTGAACGTGGATGAGCCTTGAAAGGCTGGCACCAGGTGAATGAAGTCAGACATCAAAGTCACATACTGTAGGATTCCATTTACGTGCAATACCCGGAACAAGTAAATCCAGAGATTAAGAAAGCAGACTGGTGCTTCCTGGGGGCTGAGGGGAGTGGACCTGGGGAGTGACTGCTAATGGGAACGAGGTTTCCTTTTGGGATGATGACAATGTTCTGGAACTAGGTAGGGCTGATGGCCGCACAACACTGTGAATGTACTCAATGTCCCTGACTTGTACACTTTGAAACAGTTCGTTTTAGGTTGTGTGAGCTGCACTTCAAATTTTATATATATATATTTTTTAAGATTTTTTTTTATTTATTTATTTGACAGAGACAGAGACAGCCAATGAGAGAGGGACCACAAGCAGGGGGAGTGGGAGAGGAAGAAGCAGGCCCACAGAGGAGGAGCCTGACGTGGGGCTCGAACCCGGAACGCCGGGATCACGCCCTGAGCCGAAGGCAGACGCTTTAACCGCTGTGCCACCCAGGTGCCCCCGCACTTCAAATTTTAAAAAACTCCGTAGGTTCCAGACTTCAGGGCACTTTAACTGCACAGGCATGCCCGGATTCCTGACATAACCAGGGAGAGCTGTGTCTGGGTCAAGGAGGCCCATCCTCCATCCCAGGCTGCCCCCTGCATGCCCGGCTGTACCCTCTCGGTGGGAAAAGACTTTCTCTGCCTCATACCCCAGACGCCCACAGTGTGAGCGGAGTGCAAACAGATTCCTTTGGGCCAGGTTCCGAGAAGCTAACCACAACAGGGGTACCGGTGAGACAACTGCCCGCATTTGTGGGACCCTTCCTAGGTGCCAAGCGCTTCGTATGCCATCCTATTTCGTCCTCATGACAACCGTGAGATTCATGCAGCTGTTACTCCTACTTCTCAGACGAAGGAAAGAGGCCCAGGGATCAAGCTCAGTGCTGACGCTCACCGGGCAGTAAGTGGTAGAACTCACAGGCGCCTCCCTCTTCCAGCTGCACACACACAGCCAACACAGGACCCACGCCTAGGGCTTGGGAGTTCCTCTGTTCTCGGGGGCCCACAGCCTGTGTGATTACTCTCCCTCCAAAACCAGGAGCGGGGGTCAAACCTCACAAGCTTTTGAAACGCAGGTGCTGAAGGCTGCCCTCAAATTAGAGACAGGCTCTGCACAGGCAGACCAAGACCTCACAGAAGCCAGGATACGGACTGACGGCCCTCGTCCGAATCCTGCTCTGCTACTTACTGGCTGTGTGAGCTTGGGGGAAGTCCACAATCTCTCTGAGCCTGACTCCTCATCGGTGAAGTCAAGCCCACATCACAGGCACACAGGTGACGCACAGGAAGGACGTGGCACCGTGCAGGGCGCAGGCTAAGTGCCGCAGGAGAAGCCAGAGCTGGGGCAGGCGCCTAGGCAGAAGGGTGCAGGGAGGCAGAGTGTGCTGGGGGCAGCCGCTACTTCTCCTCGCCTGGGCCCCGCACACCCCAAGCCCTAGGTCACTGTATACTTGCCACGTTGGACCTGGGGTTCTCCTGGGCCTGGACAAGTGTAGGATTTGTCTCACGCCCCCAACTGGAAACTTAGGTCGTTCGGAATCCAGCCTGGCTAAGGGGACAGAGCCCAAGGGACAGAGAGCCCTGTGGGACTAGGGCTGAGGCCACTGGCAGGATTTCAGGCCAACCCAGCCCATTTACTGGTGCTTTCCCAGCCAGAAGGAGGCCACGCTAATTAAGTGGAATGTGCCAGTCTGCAAATCGATTTCTGCGGCTCCAACCCTGAGAGGGGCCCGCAGCTCCCAAAGGGGGTCAGAGACTGTTACTCCGTCAGAGTCACCCAGCTGCTCCGACTTCTTACCTGCATCTCTGCCGGTGCACCTGGGCCCCATGCACTCCCCACCCCGGTGCCTGTGTTCGGGTCACTGACCAAGGTCTTCACCTCCAACGGCCCAGTGCACTCCTCCCTGGAGAGGCGGGTCCCCCGGCTCCACGACAACGCCAGGCTCAGAGTTCCGGGGGTGGGGGCATGGCCAGGTATCACGGCTGGCTCAGGGTCAAGGCACCTGGGGCTGCCAGCCCAGCTCATGGGTAGGGCCTAGCAGAACCTGCCGTGTTCGTCAGTGAGGACAGAAGGAACCAGCCCAAAGTCCAAATGGACGGCAAAAGGGGCATCTTGGGGGTTAAAGATTACCAGCTAGAAGGCCCAGGTTGAGGGGCAGAGCTCAGACAAGGCCTTCAACAGAAGCCATGAGCCGCGGCCCAGATATATGCTGGGGATATCCTAAATGGTAATAAAAGGTCGTGTTTCTCAGGGGCTCGCTCTATGCCAGGAAGTCTGCCCGTGCAGGTGACA
This sequence comes from Ursus americanus, assembly GCF_024610735.1. Taxonomy (NCBI): domain Eukaryota; kingdom Metazoa; phylum Chordata; class Mammalia; order Carnivora; family Ursidae; genus Ursus; species Ursus americanus. The sequence goes on from NC_142148.1 coordinate 20,243,447, forward strand.
CACATTTCCTTATTTAAATCTTGCAGCAGCCTGTCAGTGTCTCCATCTTACAGATGGTAAAACGGAGGCTCAGAGAGATGGAGTGACTTGCTCAAGGCCACAGGAGAGTCAGAGCTGGACCCCAGGCATGGCTGACTGCCAAGTCCTTGCTCTCCACCATTTGCTAATCTGCTTCTTGACTCATGGGGAAATCTCACACAGGGCCCCCGTGGTGGCCCACCAGGCTGCTAGGGCTTCACTCAGCCTTCCATTCAGAGGTGACTCAGTCACACTGGCCTATGATGAGCTCCCTGGGATCCGTGCTGCCAGAGCTGGCTGCCTGTGCCCTGTGGATACCCCAAGCGTCCGGAGGGCCTGACCAGTGGGGATGCAATGAGAGGGAGCCTTATGGATGTATCCACAGGAAACAGTGATGAGTCAGGCCCCCGGAGGACGTGGAGGGCTTTGTAAATCAAAGGAAACTGACTGAAGCTGGAACTTCCAGTGGAGAGTAACCTGAGACCCTGGGGGCAGTGGCTGCTGTCTGGCCAAGCCTCCATTTTGCTGGGAGGGTTGCAAGCTGAGGGTGGGGCTGCTCTCTGTGGACAAGTGGGGAGATGTGAAGAGGCTCTTGGTGGGGGTGAGTATGAGAGCGAGGACTGACAGAGAAGGCCGGGAGACTGGCACAGGGAACTGAGCTGGACGGCAGGGTGCTCTGACCAGGCGCTGCTGTGTTACAATCCTCTCCTCTGTCTCCCCACAAGGCTGTCAGTGCAACCTTCCCACTGAGAAAGCAAAACAGCCACAGTGCCCCCGGCACCGCTCCAGGACCACAGCCCACCCAGGTCCTGGAAGGTCCCTTGTAAAAGGTGTAGGAGGTCCTTACAGGTGGAAGAAGTCCCATGACCTCCTCTGTCCCACATACAGTCTGACCTCTGATTGCTACCGGGGGTGGGGGGACAGCTCAGTGTGGAGATGAGGGCACAAGCCAGAATGTCAATGTCTGAGTTCAGTTCCCAGGTCTGCCACTAACTCGCAGTGTGACTTTGAGCAAGTTACTTTACCTCTCTGTGTGTATGTTCCACAACTGCAGAAACCAGGTAATCACAGAACCTCTCATCAGGTTGTTAGGAGGATTCAATGGGTGAATATTTATGAAGCCCTTCACAGGTCTGGCACAGAGCAAGCGCTACTACATTGGATGCCACTTTAAGCCAGTATGGACCGTGAGTCAGGGCAAGAGTACACAAAGCAAATCTTCCCCACCCTTGCTCTGAACCTAAGCAAAGGCTGCTGACCAGGGCCACCAGCACACAGTAGGTACTCCAAAAATTGTTGGCTGCTAGGGCAGCAGCTGCTGTGTGTTCACCAAACTCTGCTTCTTTAACCTCCTGGGCGCATAGCCAGAATATCTGTCCCCAACTCCCTTGTGGGACACGTAGTCTGGGCCCTGGTCCGTGGAATGAGGGCAGGAGTGGCATAGGTAGAACCCTGTGGAACCCTCCTTTGCAATCCCCACACACTCTCCATTCCTGGCCTGAATGGACAGGACCTGGGGGTCTAGAGTCATACTGCCCGATCTGGTGGCTACAAGCCATATGTGGCCAGGGATGCTTGAAATGTGTCCAGTCCAAACTGACAGACAAACGGGTCAACACACACTGGATTTCAAAGCCTTCTATTAAAAAACCCCAGAATGTAAGGTATTTCATTAAAAGTTTTTATATTGATTGCATGTTGAAATAATATTTTGGATACACTGGGTTGAATAAAATATATTAAGTTTCTTAAAATTAATTTCACCTGTTTGTTTTCACCTTTTTGAATGTGGCTACTAGGACAGTGAAATACGTGGCTTGCATTATATTTCTTTTTTTTTTTTTTTTTTTAAAGATTTTATTTATTTATGTGACAGAGAGACAGCCAGCGAGAGAGGGAACAGAGCAGGCGAGTGAGAGAGGAAGAAGCAGGCTCCTAGCAGAGGAGCCCGATGTGGGACTCGATCCCGGAATGCCGGGATCAGCCCTGGCCAAAAGCAGACGCTTTAACGACTGCGCTACCCAGGCGCCCCTTTTTTTTTTTTTTTTTTTAAAGTGCATTATATTTCTGTTGGACGACGTGGACGTAGAGAGCAGAACCATAGATCAAGGAGCCTGGGGACAGGGTCACCGTGTGGAGGAGTCACCTAAGAGGACCTGTCGGAGTTGTACAACCATCACCACAATCCACTTGAGAACATTTCGGCACCCCGAAAAGAAACCCCATGCCCATTAGCAGTCATCCCCATTCCCTACCTGCTCCTCCGGCCCCAGGTAACCCATAAACACCCACGTCGGACGGTTATGTGTGCAAGCGATAAACTTCAAAATGTTACAGCAATTAGAGCCTTGTTATAGATTAAAGATGGCCACAAATTGTGACCAATGAACTCCTGCCATCAGGAGATGGGGTCTCCATCTCTTCTCCTTAAAACTGAGCGGGCTTGGTAATTCTTCCAGGACTCAAGATACAGGCAGCTTCGACTTCCTAGACCTTGGAACAGGTGCTTTGGGAGCCCTGAGCTACCACCTAAGACGTCTGACCGTGCCGAGGCCGCCATGTTGGACAGGCCACGTGGAGACAGAGATGCCCGGCCAGCTCCAAGATGCCCTAGCCCCCACTACGTACGTCATCCTAGCTAAGGCCCCAGCACAGATGAAATTTCCCTGCTGTGCTCTATCTGAATTCCTGACCCGTGGGAGGGATTTCATTATTTTAATGATTAATAAGATGTTATTGTTTTAATAATAAAATGGGGGTTGTTTTAACCCACTGAGTTTTGGAGTGGGATTTTTTGTTGCTTTTTTTTTAATGTGGCAATAGAGAATCAGGACCCTTCCCTGGTAATAGAGCTCCGCTCCGCATCTCTACTTCCTTACACCTTTCTGGGTCACTTCAGGGATTTGGTCAAGCTCCTTGCCCTCTGCATGGTTTTGCAGACCCCAATCATAGCCCCCTGCTCAAATCTTATGGTGCAAAAAGGGTGGCAGCTAGCAGGCCCATTTCATTTACCCAGGAGATCAGCTTGGTCTTTCCCTCTGCCTCCCTTTCTTTTCCTGTTCGCCAGAAAGCTTTCAAAGACCAGGATTCTCCTCCAAAAATGATCCATTCTGATTCTGCCAAGATCTGGGGATCCCAGAGCTCTTTCAATCAACAGTGGACTTCCCTCCAGCGTAGCCAGCCCTTGGGAATACCCTCCTAACCTTAGGGTGCCACTGTGTCCTCCTTGGAGACTCCCTACCAGCTTCTCCAGATTGCAAGGAACCCCCCCCCAACATCAAAGAAGCCGGGCCTCTGGTGTGACAGCACAAAGGGCCTACTACGGACTGAACTGTGTCCCCCTTCAAATTTATATGTTGAAACCCTAACCCCCAACGTGATGGTATTTGGAGAGGATGCCTTTAGGAGGTCATTGGGTTTGGATGAGGTCATGACGGTGGGGCCTTTGTGGTGGGATTAGTGGCCTTAATGAGAAGAGACACCAGAGGGTTTGCGTATTCTCTCTCTCTCTCTGTCACGGAAGGACACAGTGAGAAGGCGGTCATCCATAAACCAGGAGGATGATTCTCACCAGAAACCAACCGTGCTGGCTCCTTGATCTTGGACTTTCAGCCTCCAGAAACGTGGGAAATACATTTTTATTGTTTAAGCCACCTGGTCTGTGGCATTTTGCTCTGACAGCCCGAGCTGACTAAGACAGAGCCCTCGTGCCTGGCTGAGGTCTCCCAGCCATGGCCACCCAGGAAAGACTTGGGGGATTTTGGCTCCCACTGGCTCTGCCCTGGGAGACACCTTGGTCAAGGCAATAATCGGTCGCTGAGTGCCGTGAGTCAGAAGCTGTTTATTAGCCAGAGCATACCAAGACCAGAATACACTTGCCAAAAATGGAGTTTTAAGAAATCTACAGGGCTGTGTGGGCTTTATGAATATATTTTCAGCTGCAGAGACAAAGATGGTGTATTTGACATGTCCTCAAACCTACTTACCGATCTATCTGTGTAAAATCCAACCCCCTCCATTAATTAGAGCTTAATCTTAAGCTTCTTTTAACGAAAAACAGTTTTACCAACCAAGAGCCTCTGGAGTGAATGGCTTATCTTGAAATCAGCGGCTTATTCAATAAGGCACCACGTCACCTATGACAACGAGATTGCACTGTTTTCATGAAATAAAGAGAACAGTCAGGCTCTTCAGGACCCAAATGTAAATCTTTTTTGAATTAAAACAATTTTCTGAAGCCTCAAGTTATTCCCATATAATGTTTGGCGAGCACCTAGTGTCAGAAAATGTTTTTGAAAATGTCAGCGGGACATGCCCCTTGACATGGCATCTGTCCCCAGACACGCTGGAAAGGACAGAAGAGAGAAGGACAAACTTCCCAAGCCCAGGAGCTTTTCTATTCCTATGGCTCAGCCTATGCAGATGATGGAAATTCACCACGGACTATAAATGTCTAAGTGCAAATGAGGTCTGATTGCCAGTGGTGGGTACACCCTGGGGAAGATGGGCTCTGAATTGTGACTTTATCTAACAGACCTCGTTGGGAATGGCTCTGGAACACAGCTAACAGGTGGCTGCACCTGCCCGCAGGTGGGGGCCACGGGCACTTGGCTTGTTTCTTTCTCAGGCTCTTTGCTCACAAAGGATACTCTATCTGAGCCCTCACTTCCGGCTCAGACCTTGCTAAGTGCTCCTAAAGGATGAATGGGGGAGGATTGGGCTTTTGAAGAGCGAAAAATGCTCCATATGGGTGTAATCCAAGACTGTGCCAAAAGGCTTAGAGTACAGACAGTGCCCGCTCTGCTTCTCACCTGGACAAGGGACTAGATCTTTTTAAGCCTCCGTTCATCCACTTGTAAAGTGGGGCTCTTGATAGTACTTTTTTATGGAGTTGTCAAGAGGCTGAAATGGGACAATGCTGGAGAGACTGACAACACAGTGCCTGGCCTGTAAGGTCCAATGAAAACTGGCAGACAGAATGATGAAGGTGATGATGGGCCAGTGGGGGTTCAGATGTGGGCTCTGCTGGGACATCTGGCAGGCAACCTCACCCATCCTTTGAGGGGCTGAGAGAAGAGAGAGACCCTCCCTGAAGGGAAGAAACTCACACAGCCACACTGCATCCACCCACCACTGCCACAACACCAGCCTTAATCCTGGAGAGCTTCACCCCACTAGCTTGCAGCAGCCTAGATTCAAGCTCATGGATACACACTTAGAGTTTCTTTTTCACCGACAAGACCTAAGAAAGTGGCAAAATGGAGGCGCTTGAAGCAGGGCAGAATGACCCCTACTCCAGGTCTGGGACTCTTCTACTGTCCCACTGCAATAAGTCCAACCTTGTGCCTTACCTTCTTTATCCCGTTACTTTTCTATTCTCCAACTAGTCTTTCATTGCCCAGCTACTCCCTCTCTCCAACTAGTCCCTCCTTGCCCAGCTACTCCCCCTCTCCAGCTACTTACCCATTACCTTAGCTGTTCCTTCACTATCCAACTCTGTGCCACCCGCTCAGATGATCACTCATCGCCCAGCTACTCTGCCACTCCCCAGCTTCTCTTCCATCTTTGTATTATCTAGAGTTCACCCAGTTTGGAACAATCGAGGGAATCTTGGCGTTAGTCAGGACAAACCTGTCCTGGTCTATATATACATATCTCTGCAGGAAATTATGTCTTTCTGGACCAAGTAGCTGATGTTTAGAGATGGAATGCTTCCTGCTTATTATCTTTGAGGCCTTTGGTCTGGGCTACTGGGAGTAGAAAGGCAAAGCCCACACAGTACGGGGCATGGAACACTGGCAGGCAGAGCCAGGATTCCCAGCCACAAGGGAGGAAGGACCCTGGTGGCTTGGGCAGCATGGCTGTGGAGTGGCTCTCCTGGTTCCAGATGTGATGCTAAGACTAGAGGCTCCTCCCCCTCACCAGGGCCCTGCCCATAGCATCCCTGCAGTTTGGGATGCTCTCTTCTAAAAGCCAGGAGAGCTTCATTATGGATCTGATTAAATCATAAGGAATCTCATCCCAGGCTTGCCAGAAAACAAGTTATTTTCAGCATCCGTGGGCAGCAAATGAAGAAGAAAGTCATGAGCCGGAAGGAATGACTGTGTAGAAACCTTGCCCATTCAGAGGAAGGTTGGCCACCATGTCTCTTTGACAAAATGTTAGGTGCCAAGGAACTTAGGAGAAGTTTTGTGAAATAATCTAGGGTATTTCTTTTTAATGACAAGGGAATGGTTCATATTAACTCCAAAAGGTTAGAGAAAGCCATTTATAGAAGCTAATTAGGGTCCTTCCAAAAGAGCTTTTGTAATTATAGATGGGTTTTGAACATTCAAATGGCTTAAGCCAAACAAAACATGTATTTATGGCTGCCTTAAGAGATGACACATGGAAACCAGGAGATCCCAGGCACCTCGAGTCCTACAGTCTCAGTAAATAGTCTGACAGAAGTTCTTAAGGGGGGCAGGCCGTTTCACTTTAGGGAGTCTGAAAGGGCTCTCTAATAGAAGAAGGCTTTAAGTGTTACATCATGTGGGGTGGCCAAAACCTTTCATTTCCCACTTACTTACAATGAAAATTGTTGTAAAATGTTTTCATTTTCATACTAAAGTGTAAATGACTACAATCAGGATATTCTTATATGAACGACTAATAAATAGTCTGGCACTGAGCAAATGGAGATAGAGGAAATAGGGTAGTTATGGTAGTGGGGGTGAGTGGAAGAAGGATAAGAAAGAAAACAGAAGAGATGTTAACCTTGCCACTAGCCCATCATAACCGAGGCTATAACTGCTGGCCAGACTTCATCTCTATGAATCTTCACTCCTCCTATCCCCATAGTCACCATTCTCTCCACTTTACAGATGAGAAATCTAAGCATAAAGACATTAGGTCATTCACCCAAGGCCACAAAATGAAGATGAAAACTTAGTTTTGTCTGACTCCATGCTAACTCTCAAGGTCTATCACCTCTCTGCAAAGCTTCCCAACCTTTCCACCCAGGGCCCCCTTTGATTCGCTTTTCCCTATGCCATCCATGTTTTGAAAGATTTTATCTATTGAACACACTGCGTTTGTGAACTAATAATTCGTTCCATCTGGCTGATGATTATTTTTCTGTTCCTGCTTCTGTTTCAACATTGATCCAGACTTTAACCCCAATTACTGAGGGTTCAACATAATATTATGAAATCACATAAATCACTGTCATGGCTATGCAGCTAATAAGCAATAAAATTAAATAAGCATAAGAGCCATTCCCTGGTGCTGAATGCTGACTGCCACATGGTTTTGGAGTCAATGCAAATCACATACTTGGCACACTCAACCCAGGGTCCGGGGTCCCACAGGGTTTGGCCCACCTGGTACAATCCCAGACATGCAGGTGTATCGACAGCCAATCACAGCATGTGATCAAAACAATATGCCCAGGGTTATCGCATGGGGTTGCTAGAATTCCGGTCTAGAGCAAAGCAAAGTCTAGAGTGTGTGGTAGATTGTTAACCGTAAGAGCCCCACTGACTCAGGCCTTTCCGTACCCATGCTCATGGATACGGAACGGCATGTATAGGCTACTCTGCATTGATCCTGAGCGTGGCCATGTGACTTACTTTGGCCAATGAGACATCAGCAAACATGATGCAGGCAAAGGACCAGATACGTGCCTGGGCGCTGGAGCTTGCCTTCTTGGAACCCTAAGCCCACCAGGCTGGAGGAAGCCCAGCACAAAAGACCATATGAAGGGAGAATCCCAACCATCCCAGCTGAGCCCAGACACTGGCTGACCCAGCAAATAACCACAACCCCACACTGAGCCCAGGTAAGCCCGGCAGAAGTGCCCAGCCAATCCAAGGAAACACTAAGAAGTAAGCAGTTTTGAGCCACTAAGGGTTTCAGGGTGGTTTGTTACACCACGATCGGCAGCCAATCCAGCACAGTTCTTGAGGATGACTCACCTGGAGAATCGCCACTACTACCTTTGGGGGGCCCAGGGAATTGGGGATCCTTGTGCCAAAAAGCCTGTGTCCTCGGGTTTCTCTTGAAGGACTGGGAACGCTGACTCCTCCATCAAGATTTGGGCTTCGTTTAGCTTTTCATGTGTAAAGGACGAAGGTACCACTTGCCTCTCCCCAACTTAGCAGACTTTGTATCTCTTCTCTTAGTTTCCACCTCTGTTCTGGACACAACTGTCTCCACCAACTGGCAGACAGAGGACAGGGCGGTGGGGTCAGCTCTGTTTGTTGGCACAAACACGGGATGGGTGGATGTACTAGAAAATTTAATACTTTGAGCAGATTCTGGAACATTCTTCTATTTGCTAAACCCCAGCCTTCCTCCACAGGGTTATTTAATGACTTTGGCCTTGGTGATTGTTTTAGAAGGGCTTAGGATTTGTTCATTGAAAGAGCTCCTCTGACGGAAATACTGACCCATCTTCTCACTCCATTATAAAGGAAACAGTGGTTCCTAGAAGCCAAGCAAGAATAAGTCATGCCCCAAATATCTCAACTATCTCCCCAGCAGGGTCACTAGACTGAGAAATGTGGAAGACAGGGACTATCTGGACTCCAGTGAGCATTTGACAAGCCTCTCATATATCTCCTTACGTGGGGAAGGGAAATGCTGGCTGGGTGTCATGGTGTTTTGAGTTTGAAAAGTTTCCAGGAGAGTTCCAGTTGGCTGAGTCCCCCAGGATGGCAGCCCATTGGTGACTGACCATGGTTTACCATGATTGACCCTGGTTGATCTACCACAAATGGCTTCTTCGCCCCAGAGTAGTTCCATACAATCTGAGCACAGGACGCTGCTGATAAAACCACAGCACAGTTTCACCTGAGAAAAGGAAGTGTCTTGCACGCCAGAAATTCACTTAAGCATGGTTGACTCATTCTGCGCTGGTAGGCAGACCTGGCTTGGAAGCCAGGTTGTAATCGGGGGATTGCAAGGAGGTACAAAATCATCACATTTAATGGCATTACTGTCAAGATGGGCTGAAGTCTCCTTTTCCATAATCACAATCCCCTTAGCAAGGGGATGGTCATCTTCAAAGCTGTTGGTTACATTGTCCTCTCCCCTGTACAGTATTTACACGGCCTCGCTCGTCAATGATCTCCTAGCCTCCTTTTTCTAGGCATCTGTTCTTGACAAGACTCTCTTTATGACATTATCCACCCTTCAGGATATTAACACTGCGCTGTCTTCAAACTGACTTTGCTAGACTGTGAGCTCCATTACGGCCTGAGCCAGTCTTCTGTTCATGACTGAGCCACTGATGCTGGTCTGAAGATGTCCCAGACTGCGTTCCATGAACATCTGTGCATGAAATTCTACTCTGATCGCTTACATGCTTTGTTATAATTTAATCCTCAGAGAGAAAACTTCTTCCAGGTTTATGTAGGACAGGAAGGCTCTTTTTTTTTTTATAGGAAACTCTTGCTATTTGTCCCCACATACCAACTACAAAAACAGTATAGTTAAATTCATTTCAGTTGAACAACTATCCCTAATGGGTAATGATTGACTGGATACATTCATATGGAGGAGGTCTCTGGGGTTGTGCCCTAGGCTCAGTCTGTGGCCAACGCCTGTTTAACATTTTTATCAGGGATTTGGGTAGGGTCCAGGACTATGGTGTCTGATACAGTGCCTCTAGCCTAGCCACAGGTGATTGCTCAAATGATTTTAAATTAAAGAAAATCAAAACTTCAGTTCCTTAGACTCCTGGTCACATTTTACGTGCTCAAGAGCCACGTGTGACTAGCGGCTCCCATAACGGACAGTGCATTTCCATCATCAGAAAAAGTTCTATTGAACAGCTCTGCAGTAGAAGGCAAACGCCAACTGCATTTGTGAACAGCGTGGAAGAGAAGCTGCTGGTGAATATTTCATCTCAGATGCACGTACTTCATTATGGCCTGCCCATCATCCATTTTCCCTCCTCCTGGTAACCGTATCCCAATTTCCCTTGGGGTGGGTACAATATATATTCAAGTGTCAGCCCACGTGTTTTGGGAGGAGCTGACTTCAGGGGTGGGCATCTGCCTCAGATCAGACCAATCATAGCATTGCACCCCTGCTCTAGCCCCTGTGATTGGCTCAGACGCAGGCATCTTAGCCAATGAGATTCAATTCTGGGACTTGCTGAACCTGGGAGACTGTTGGAAAGAGAAATTATTCCTAATTAAGTCACTGAAAGTGTAGAATATACACTTCGAGCTGCTAACAGTGACCTACTCAGAGACACTTTTGGTAGCCCCCTGGATTCACATGGGCTTAAGTTAGTTTCAGTTGGATTTCCTGTCATGGGTAACACAGATATCTTAACATACCATTCAAAGTCCAAATTATTTGAGCAGGTGGGTAATGAGCTCAAAATTCAACAAGATCAATTTAGTGTCTTGCCTGTGTGTCCAGGATGGCTTCTGGGGTGCCGGTGATGTTCTGTTTCTCAATCTGAGTGAGTACTGGTTACGGAGGCAATGTGCAACATGTGAAAGTGGAACCCGTTTTGCCCTTTTCTGTATGAAGAACATACTTCAACAGATAGCTTTTTAAAAAATCACTTGCATAAGAACAGGATGGGGAAGATGTAAGTTCACTAATGGGACACCCACCACGGGGTTTCAGTTTCTTATAAACTCCAGATGAGTCAAGAGTGGTGGCCCAAAAAGCCAATGGAAATTTGGGCCATACTAACAGACAAACTCAAACAGAATGAGGAAACTGACATTCACCCTGGGGGAGCCAGATCAGGCGCTGGGAAAGCTATAGACAAGGACAGCATGCTCGCGAATCTCCAAGTCACAGCTTATAAAAGTCAGCAAAAGGCACAGGAGTTGTGGGCCTAAGAGAGAAGAGGTGGGAAGACAGGTTATGGGCATGCCAGTCTCACCGAAACACCGGAATGAACAGACAACCTTATCATCTGCAAATAATGTCACTTTCTACACGAAAGCCGCGAAAGAACCTACTGAAAAAAATGAGACAGCAAAATGGCTTTCTACAAAATCAATATATAAAAACTTAAAGCCTTCTTTTCAAGAAACAAACAGGACTTACATAGTAAAACACAAAACAAAACAAAACAAACCCACAACAACAACACAAACCCTATAGCTTTCCCAAAAGACATCAAGGAATAGTTGCTCAGTAGAGACGTGTGCCATTTGCCTGCTTAGAAAAACTCAAGACAATAGTATCTGTTTGGCCTAAATTAATTTTTTAAATTGGGGTGAAATATACAGAAGATACAATTTATCATATTAACCACTCTCTACTGTACAGTGGCATTAATTACATTCCCATTGTTGCGCGACCATCACCAGCATCCATCTCCAACTTTTTTCATCTTTCCAAACGGAAGCTCTATACCCATTAGACAATAACATTCCTTTCTCCCCTCTCCTATCCCTGGCTAAATTTTGGAAGGTGGTTTTTGTTTTTTCAATTTTTTTATGGTGGTAAAATATGCATAAAATTGACCATCAGAATCATTTTTAAGAGTACAGTTCAGTGGTATTAAAGTATTATTATATGTAATACATATCTATATATTATAATAATATTATGAAGAGTATATTCATAATGCTGTGTGCTGTGCGACCATCATTGCCATCCATTTCCAGAGTTCTTTTCATCTCGTAAAACCAAAACTCTATACCCATTTATAATATTAATCAATTTTGGAGGAATCTATTTTTGAGCTATTTTGAGGGAAAACTTGACCGAAGGTTCTTAAATATTACGTGAACAGCTGAAAATAACCAAGAACATTTTGCCAAAGAAGAGCAATTTGAGGAAGGACTCGTTCTATCGTACACTAAGCCACATTAGAAAGCTGGGATCAAAACAGTGTGTAATTGGCATAGAAACAGCTCGTTGGAACACAATAAACAGCTTGGAAAGTTACCCTTCTTCACAGATGAGGCTCGGGAGGACGAGCGTGGCATCGCAAACTCACGGGGAAGGGAGGGAAGCTGGACAACTGGAAACACTCAGGAAACAAAATGGAGATTGGCAGATTTTCACTGACGACTTTACGCTAAAATGAATTCCAGAAGAATTACGTGTTTAATTTATTTACATAAGGCCACAAAAATCTAGAAGAGCATGTAGGTTAATATACACCACTGGATGAGGAAATGCTTTTAGAGCAAGAGTGAGCGAACTTTTTCTGTAAAGGGTGAGAGTGAATATTTTCGTCTTTACAGGTCATATGGTCTCTGTTGCAACTACCTAACCCTGTCGCGGTAGTGGGAAGGCAGCCATAGACAATATGTAAATGGTTAGGTGTGGCTGTGTTCCAATAAAACTTTATTTACAAAAACAGATGGTGGCAAGATTTGGCCTTCAAGCCATAGTTTTAGGGCCCCTGTTTTAGAGGGATAAAAGCAAAGAACAAAATAATGGGGGGGGGCAAATATCATTAGATTTAACTATGGAAAAATGATCTGTGAACAAAGTGGTAAAGCAAACACACACACACACATACACACACACACACACACAGTCTGCAGAGAGCATGTGCACCAGACATGACAACCCACATCCTCCCCTCCATTTTCATGCTCTCGGTCTCCCCTCCTCCTTTCTCTCCTCTGTCACATACAAACCTTACCCGTAATCATTGAAATCAATAAGAAAAAGAAACTAGTAGAAAAAATGGACCAAAAAAAAAAAAAAAAGGACAACTCAGAGAAATAAAGAAACAAATGTCCAGTAAGATTAAGATCAGGTATTCAACCTTAAACTTCTCCGTTATTTGTGAATTAAGACAACAGGACTATCTTCCATGTATTGAATCTCTCAGAACTTTACGCTTTCGGTGTCATTGAGCAGTGTCGATGAGCAAGGCAGAGGTGAGGCCGGCCTGGCACACAGGCTGCAGGGGGGAAAGGAGTATAAACTGACCAAATAAGCATTTCTACCAAAGCCTTGCGGATGTTTATATCTCAAATCTATGCGCCTCGAGGAATCTACCCAAAGTAAATAATCAAAGCTGTGACCAAATATGTTAATACAGTGATAATCACCAGGGCATAATTTATAGTAGCAAAAATTGGAAACAACCTGCAATCCAATCATAGGGGAGTGGTTACGTAAATGGCGGTACATTCAGACAGGGGACTAGGAAGTCGTCATTAACAATCTCTTTTGCAAAGACTATAGTAAGACAATTGAAAACTGTCCACCTCTAAGCCACATGCGGCTCGGCAGACAGACCTTTCTTCTAAACCTGGCTCCTTGCCTAGGCTTCTGAGATGCCACCCTACCCTAGCTGTCTTTCTTCCACCCTGCCAGATAATTATCGGTCTCCTTTGTTCTCTTCTTCTTGGCTCAACATGGAGCTACGGAGGCATCCCAGGGTTTTCTCTGGGTTTGCATTCTTTGCCCATCTACCTTGCTATTACTAGAAGAAAGGAGCCGTTAAGGTTCTTCCACGTCTTAAGTGAAGCGTTATCTCATTGTGGCTTTGATCTGCATTTCCCTAATGATTAGTGATGTTGAGCATCTTTTCACATACCTGTTGGCCATCTGTATGTCTTCTTTGGGAAAATGTCTATTCAGGTCCTCTGCCTATTTTTAATGGGATTATCCTTTTTTTGCTGTTGAGTTGTATGAGTTCCTTACATCTTTTGGATATTAACCCCCTATCTGATATATAGTTTGTGAATACTTTCTCCCACTCTGTAGTTTGCTGCTTCTTTTGCTGACTCCTCCTTTTGCTGGGCAGAAGCTTTTGGGTCCCACCTGTTAATTTTTTCCTTTTATTGCTGCTTGTGCTTTTGGTGTAATATCCCCTCCCCCCCCCCAAAAAAAAGTGAGCTAATATTTTCTAACAGATAATACATTAAAAAAAAAAAAGAAAGAAAGAAAGTAGGCATGGGTAAAAGAACCGTCCAAAATGCACGATCACCAATGGATTTTAATGTAACAAAGTAAGAAAAGCTAAAAATCAATACGGTTTCAGATTCCACATTAAGACTAACCTTCAAGAAGCTACCACCTGTTGAATTTGGTTGCAATAGCAAAGAATATCCATAATGATCCGAAAAGCCAATCAAAATATTCCTCTCTTTTCCAATGACATATCTGTGTGAGGTAAGATTTTCTTCATTCACTTTAACCAAAATAACATAACACAACATATTGAACGCAGAAGCTGATAAGAGAATCCAGCTATCTTCTTTTAAGCCAGACCTTATAAAGATTTGCAAAAGCATAAAACAAGGCTACTCTATATTCTTTTTGTCTTGAAAAATATTAGTATTTCTCATAAAATATTTATGTTCACATGTGCGTTAGTTCTAGAACATGCCCGCACAGTCTCCCTGCTTCAGGGGCGGAGCCTAATTCCTCTGCCCTTGAGTGTGAGCTGGACTTCGTGAATCAGTTCTAAGGAACAGAATGTGGCAGAAGTGATCATATGTGACTTAAAAGTCTAGACCATAAAAAGCAGTGTGGTTTCCTCCTTACTCGATCTCTTGGACCACTCACTCCGAAGAAAGCCTGCCGCCATGTTCGGAAGGCACTCAAACGGCCCTACGAAGAGGCTCATATGGCAAGACTCTGGGGCCTGCTGCCAAGAGCCGCAGGCGTGTGCCATCCTGGGGACAGATTCTCCAGCCCCGACAAATCATGAGGTGATTGCAACCTCATGAGAGATTCTGAGCTAGAACCACCCAGGTCACGTTGCCCCTGGATTCCTGATTCACAGAAACTGGGTGAGACAGTAAATGTTTGTTGTTTTAAGCTGCTGAATTTTGAGCTCCTCTACGACACGGCAATAGATAACTAGTACAACAGATAATGGCTTTATTTTTATGTTTTAATGAGTACACATTTATTTTAATTCCTCAGCCTCAATTTCTAATATGACAAATATCAATAAAGAACCCAATGAAACAAAAGCTCTTAGGAGTTCTCAGTTTTTAACCATATAAAGGGGTCCTGAGACCAAAAAGGACAAGGACTAATGCCCTACGCTCTTTGGAAACTCCCCCTTTATTAAACTTTTCTGAAATCACCCCATGTGAGGGCACCATTTCTTTCCTACCAGGACCCTGAATAACAGAACAATACCAAAACACTGTCAGTAGTTGCTGCTGCTCAAGTTGGGTGTATCTGTGATTTTATTGTCTTAATGGTTTTTTTCCCTGTACTTTAACAATTTTCTACACCAAGGATGAATGATTTTTATAACTAAGAGAAAAGAAGCTTCCCTTTTCAAAATCGTCAGAAGTGAAAGTCAGACCTACGTTTCCTCTGGATGAGTCGACGGTTTAAGCACGGCACGCAGAGCCCAGGTACATCAGTGCACCTGCGGGCCGGGGCGCCGTCTGCGGGGCGCGTGGTGGGGGAGGGTCCAGTAGCCACCGCCCCCACCCCCACAGCCTCAGCCAGAATAGCTCTTTCACCCTCTTTACATATTGAGCTTCTGCATAATTTCACATAAAGAAAAGTTTCCACTGCTTTAAAAAAAAAAAAAAGTTTGAAAAACTTCACCGTGAGAATAACAGTTGAAGAGTTAAAATTAGGCCATGAAGAATCACTCAAACTTTTTTGGGACTGTGAACAGAGTTCCCATAAAGAAAACCCTGCACATTCTGAGAGAAGAACAGAAACCCTGACAACTTAACAAATGTTGGGTGGTTTCAGTGTGGCTTGCTCATGCGGCTGGGGAAAGAGGTTACAGCTTGGGATGAAGAGCTTATGAGGGGCCCCCCAGCGCCCAGGGCCCGAGAGGCTGGCAGGAGCAGCAAGGCCTTCAAGCCCCAAGAGACACAGATCAGAACCACAAGGGAGTGGCTCTCTCATTTCCTAGGGAAAAGCCAAAGCAGGAGATGCCAGGTCTGCCTGGCAATTAAAAGCACAGGCTTTGGAGACATCAGATGTGGGTTTGAGCCCCTGGTCTGACAGCAAAAACCTGTGAGATCTTTGGCAGGTGCCATAGCCTCTCGGAGCTTCGATGTCCTCATCTGTCAATTGAGGTTTGAGAATGCAAAAGGGGGCCGCCATTTTGGAAAACAGGTTAGCATTATCCTAAATGTTAAACCCAAATTTGCCATATGACCCAGCAATTCCAGTCCTAGGTAACCACCCAAGAGAAATAAAAACAGACGTGCAAACAAAGACTTACCACAAATGGAAGCAATTCACAAATGTGAATGGAAAGACAAAATGCAGCATAGCCATACAATGGAATACTACAGGGCCATAAAAGAAGTGAAATCCTGCACATGCCACAACCTGAACGCACCTTGGAAACATTACTCTAAATGAAAGAAGCCAATGGCAAAAGATCACATATTGGATGAGTCCAGGTAAGTGGAACGTTCCAGAAAAGGCAAGGGTATAGAGGCAGAAAACAGATTAGTGGTTGCCTAGGGCTAGGGGCAGGGGTGGGAATCAGGAGTGACTACAAATGGGCACAGTTTCTCTTGGGGGGGGGGTGATGGAACATTCAAAAATTGGGTTGTGCTGATGGGTGCACAGCTCTGTAAATTTACTGAAAATCACTGAATCGCACACTTAAAATGGATGAATTTTGTGACATGTCAATTAAACCTATTTTGATACAGCTGTTTTTTAAAAATGGGATTTGACTCTCTACCTCAGAGGGGCGTCATGAGGATTCACTGAGATAATTTCTGATACAAAGGAAGCACTCAGTAAGTAGCAGTAACAGTGATAAACAGTGTATACAGTAGTATAGATTACATAGTAATCCATAGGAGTAGAGGTTACATAAGCGCAGACCACAGGTAATTCAGAACAGCTACAACTGACAGCCCCCAAGTCTACCCCTGAGCATCAACTTAGCAACGCTTCAACATATAAACTCGTTTTGGCCCCACGACAACTTGCTGAGGCAGCTGTATTATAGCATCCTCATTTTCACAGATGGGGAAACTGAGGCCCCGAGAAGTTGAGTAACTTTGCTGACATTGCACAGCTAGTGCGTGGCAGAGCTGGGATTTGAACCCTGGAGAACGGGCTCTAGCGTCCCTGCTCCTCGCCACGACAGTGCACTGCCCCTCGGTAAACATCGGCTGCGTACTGCCCTACAGCTCTAACTAGTGGTGCAGAAAAGGCTCACAGAATGCTCCCCAAGAAGGTCACTCAAGACCCAACTGCTAGGGTCATAGGAATCCGGGGAAAGAGTGTTCCAGACAGAGGGAACTATATATGCAAAGGTGGGGCGGTAAGAGAACTCAGGGCACATGGGAGGAAGCTGGAGTTGGAGATGGCTGGAGCACGGGGTGATGCCGGGCAGGGGCATGAGAGGGTGGGTTCAGGCAGGTCCAAGGCCAAGGAGGGTCTCTGGTGCCCGGATGTTAGCCTGAAGACAATGCAGTGAGGTCCTCTCCAGCACTGCCCTTCTCTGGGTCGACTCACATTGCCCTGGCAGGTGGAGGAGGCTGACTCAGCCCCTGCTGTGAGCTCAAGGGAGCGGGGGAGCTGCCACCCCCATTCCCAACCCGCTGCGAGCTAACGCCCCTGCAGCCTCCCCAACACTGGCTCCGCCAGCACACAGAAACCATCCCCGCCAGCTGGGAGCAGCGGGCTCTGTCATGCTGCCAGGGAGCCGAGCATAGCCCGGCCAGATTGCCTGCTGACTGATGGAAGCTTCACACCCCAGCCCAAGCCCAGCCACCTGTGGACTCCAGGGGGACCCCTCACCCCACCCACAGCCCGCCACAGCGCACAGTGCTCCGGCCCTCCACCCCCACTGGGCTGCCCCCAGGCCAGGGACCAGCCGAAGGACCAGCACTTTTCTCATTCAAATTTAATACACATACCCTTACATCCAACACTTCCATTTTCCCACATCTGTCCTCGATCAACAGTTACCTGTGTTCACAAAATATTCACTTGGGCAAAAGCAAAACTACTGAAAAATCCTGCATGCCCAGCACTAAGGAACAAGTTCAAAACTTCCGCTGAATCCATGCTACGGAATGCTACAAAGCAGTTAAAAAGAATCATACAGCTCTATTATTCCACGGTACTGGCATGAAAACACCTGCAAGGTATCTTGGTGGAGGAAAAAAAAAAAAAAAAGAAAAAGAAAACTGCAGAATAATGTATCCAACATGTCATCACTTATGTAAAAACAAAACAAACACCAAAAACCCCAACTAGACTCTGTTTCTCCAAGTGGACAAATACACAGGCAAATAAGAAAAATGCCTGGAAGGAAACACATCAGATTAACAGAGAGAAAGAAGAGGTGGAGGGAGGGACTTTCTACTCTGTCTGCTTCTGTGTTGATTTTTACAAGAAGAACGTGTTTGTGCATATTTGGGCTCTTAAAAACTAAGTGTTAAAACGGTCATCACCCTGGTGCAGCATTCAGGGTCACTTGTCAGAGAGCTGTCACATTGAGGGTCTTGTCTCATTCTTGCCACACCCCCTTGAGGACAAGGTTCAAAACTCCATTTTACAGATTAAGAAGCTGGACGCAGGGCAGTGCAACGAGCCGCTCGAGGTCACACGCAAGGCCGAGGGGGCGTGCGGTCCTGGACCCGTGCCGGGTGCTCCTTCTCACCAGTGCGTGTGGGAGGCCGGCAGGGTGTGGGGCCCACGCCGGGGCTGGGGAGGCGCCGATGTTCTGCAGCAGCTGTCAGCCAGCTCACAGAGTCCCTTCGGGAGGGGAACAGGGCTTTGTCAGGGAAGGAGGGAGGAAAAGATGAGTGGCAAAGAAGAGCTGATGAACTGCCGCCCACGACACAAATTAGACATCATTGATGTGCCGCCCACTGAGCGGGATGGGTCTGCCACGTCACCCAGCACCTCACGTGGGAAGCAGCCTCGCAGGGCCGGTCCCCCGAGCCCCACATTTCATGCCTCTCTCCCGGGGGCTGCTCACCCCAGGCTCTCCACTGCGCTCTTTCCAGCTGAGTAGTTCTGGGAATGCTTCTGCTCTGTTCCCAGAGCCCTCTGTGACCAGGGCGGAAGGGGAGTTATGCTTCTCAGAGGGTGCTAGGACCCGAGGGGCAATGTGCGTGAGACCCCACCCTCTCGTGCAGTAAGTGCCACTCCTCTCTCGATGACTGCCTCAGCACCGCATGTCTGGGGAATGTGCAGAGGCAGGAGGCCAGAGGGACCCAGGAAACACGGCTAGCTAGGCCTTTCCGGGGACAGCCGGGAAGGACTCCTCTACAGGGAGGGGACTGGAGGCTGTTGAGGGGAACACAGGACACACACAAACCTCAGCTGCACAATGACCCCTCAGAGCATCCTCAGAGAAGAGAGCTTTGGTCAAACCATGGATCCTCTAATCATTCATATGGTGGGAAACAAACCTTCAAGGCCACGAGGCCAGTGACAAGAGCTTGGATCCTGTGGTTCTGGTCCCAGCTCTGCCACCTTGGTCAAGGTTCTGAACCTCTCTGAGTCTCAGTTTCCCCATCTGTAGAATGGGTGTTTATTATACCTGCCTCTGGGGTGTCATGCTATCTGGGTCAGGGGACGTATAATAACATAATTAAGTAACATGTAACAAGTACAGGGTATCCATAATATCTGGAAACATTATATGAGTGTGTATTTGCGTTCGTGTTTACTTATTAATTCGCTGTATAGAGCGAAAATGTCCTAGACAACGTTGTGTATATTCTTGTTCCCAGACTTTATGGACACTCTACATATAAACAATTATATTTATATATATATATATGATACAAATGTGATATTATACAAATATGTATATAAACATACATTTGTTCTGTAAATACAATGAAATAAAATATAAGAATCACATAATGAAACATACTAATAACCACTCACAGAGTCCGGGGGACCTCGCCTATCCAATAACTTAGCGGTATTAGCTAATTTAATGCTCACAGTAAGCCCTTGAGACGGATACTAGTATTTATCCCCATTTTACGGGGGTGGAAACCAAGGTCCGGGGAGCCCAAATGACTTGCCAACTCGCCAGTCACACCGGGAACAACCAACAAAACCAGCCTCAGAAGCGAGGGCAGTCGAAGTGCAGGTCTGTGCCATTAACCGCGGCCCTACAGCACCCAGGCCGCCGCCGAAGCCCAGTAAACCCCAACAGCACACGCAGCGCCCGGCGCGGCTGGCCTGGCTCACAGGACGGGCTTAAGAAATGCCAGATCCTCCGAGTAGCGAGCTCCTGGAGGAGCAAGACCAGATCCAATTCTAGATGTTCGCCACATCTAGAACAATCACGTGCAAGAAGTGCGACGTGGGGGCACATTCGGAGGAGGGACAGAAGCTTAGTGTGATGTTCATTAGCCAAAGGCTGGAATCCTGATTTCCAAAAGAAAGTCGAAGATCAATTCAGAGCCCGGCCTGGGAACGTGCCCTTGCCAGCCCAGCACGTGCCGGGTCCGCCCGACCCGGGGAGAACCGGGGAGAACCCGGGAGACGGCCCGGCCCAGCGCGCCCCCCTCCTCCGCGCCGCAGACCCCGGGGGCCAGCACCCCACCCCCCCCACCGCGCCCACCCCTCGGCCGGGCAGGAGGCACCCGGGGCGAGAGCCGAGCGGCCCGGGAGCAGAGGGGCCTACCTTCCTCGGCGTCGTTCCTCAGGGAGGCCTCCAGCAGGGCCACGCTGGCCTCGAAGGCCACCTTCTTCCGGCGGCCGCCCGCGCTGCGCTTCCGCTCGTGCTTGCGCTTGCGGTGCTGCAGGTCCTGCTCGTACTGCGCCCACTTCTTCAGCTGCTGGGCCCGGCGCTTCTGGGCGGCGCGCAGCCGCTCCAGCGTGGGCACCTTCTCCAGCAGCTGCAGCTCGGTCAGCAGGTCCACGTGGCTGGCCATGGCCTTGGCGCCTCCCCACACCCTGGCGGGGGCGGGGCGGGGGGCCTAGCACGGGGCGCCGGGGGCCAGGGCGGCGCGGGGGCTCCTGCGGGGCTGGGGCGTCATGGTGGGGCCTGTGCGGGGAGAGAGACACAGATGGACACGCTGGTCAGGCTCAAAACTCCCATCTGAGCGTCGTACTCGCCCCGTGTTCCAAACACTCGCTTTGTCTATTATATTTTCTTTCTTTTTTTTTTTTTTTTTTAAGATAGAATTGACCTATCACATTGCGTAAGTCTAAGGCTTAGGAAGTGTGGATCCGATACACTTATCTATTGCAATATCATTGCCACCGTGGCCTTAGGTTAACACCTTCATCATGCCACAGAATTATTAATTTGGGGGGGTTACATTGTTATTTTATATACAGTTGTTATATTGTTATAACACATAAGGGGTTTGTTGTTATTTTTAAAGGCATTAATGCCATATTTTCAATTTCTCAGTATTTTATTACATGGTAAATTTGACGATAACATCCACATAAGCGAAAGCTCTTGGGCACCCTTAATTTTAAGAGTACAAAGGGGTCCTAAGACCAGAAAGTTTAGTATTGCTGAACTACTGAGACCTAGAAAATCTTAGTTGAAGTTTTCCTCTTTGGATGACCTTAATTTTTTTTTTTTTTAATCACACTTTTTGCTCTCACAGACCCTTAGACGACATGAAGTCAACAAAATTTCAGTCCGGTGCAAACTGGTCCCTGTCTTCATTTGGCACAAACCCTATGGGCTCTCAGACACATGGGGAAAGGGTCTTGGAACAATCACTTCAATCTCTTTAAGCCTGTTTTCCCACCTGTAAAATATTGTCTCCACCTCCCAGAATTGATAGGAATAAAAAGAGCTGGCCAAAAAAGTTATATACCTAATAGCAGAGAGAAAGAGCTTGGAGGGAAAAGAGCAGGGACATGTAAACTCAGCCCATCTGGGACCCCACAGGCAAGGCTGGTGGAGAGTTGTGGGGTGTTGGGCAAGAGAAAGACCGGCACAAGTCTGCATCTGGGTAATACGGAAACGCCTGTTGGTCCCTGGGGGTCAGGACAGCCCTGGGCTTCAAGGAGTGATTGCTGACCTTCTGGGCTCCCTGCTTCACTCCCGGACTGCCCATTCTCAAGAGGCTAAGACCAGGATTCAGCATTAGCCTGCACCCCTGGGAGCTCAGATTGTTCCTCAGGTCCCTCCCAGCTCTGAGACTGGAGGGCAGACAAGCAAATGGGGAAGGAGTTGGCTTGGTCATGCCCAGAGGGCAAAGGTCTTCAGGGTCTGAGTGAACCTGACTTCCAAGGTAAACATAAGCCAAGGCAAGGCTCAGCAAAAAGAACAAGCCAACCGCCTTTGGTTGCTTTTATTTTGTTTTGTTGTGGATACCTTGTAATGCTTTTTAAATTAATTAATTAATTACACTTTTTATTTTGAGATCATTGTAGGTTCACACGCAATTGTAGCAAATAATATGCAGCCTTTGCCTAGTTTATCCCCATGATAACATCCTGCAAAACTATAGTCAATATCACAACCAGGAACCTGATATTGATACAACCTATCAATCTATTCAGAATTCCCTGGTTTTACATGTACTGCTTTGTGTGTGTGTGTGTTTTAGTTTAACACAATTTCATCATATGTGTAGATTCGTGCGTCCACCACCACAGTCAAGATACAAACGGTTCCATCACACAAGGATTCCCTAACCCCTCTCTCTCCAAGCACTCTTGTCCTTGCCCTTGGCAATCAACTGATCCCCATCTCTAGAACTGTGTCACTCCAAAAATGTTATATCAAGAGAACCAGACAGTAGGTAGCCTTTTGGGATTGACTTTTTCACTCAGCGTCATTCCCCTGAGATTCATCCAGGTTGTTGTGTGCACCCATAGTCCGTTCCTCTTTATTGCCGAGTAGTATTCCATTGTGTGAACGTACCACTGTGTGCTTAACATTCACTCGCTGCAGAATGTCTGGGCTGTTTCCAGTTTGGGGCTATTACCTTCATGTGCAGGCTTCATGCGAATATAAGTTTTCACTTTTTTGGAGTAAATGCCCAAGAGTACAACAGCTGGATCATTTGGTAATTATATGATTAGTTTTATAAAAAAAACAAAAAAACAACAAACTGTCAAACTCTGTTTTCCAGAGTGACTGTACCATTTCTCGTTCCCACCAGCAGTGCACGAATGATCCAATTTCTCTGCATTTGGTGGTGTTGCTGTTTTTGTATTTTAGCCATTTAGACAGACACTTTGGTTGCCTTTTTAAAAAGTAAGGAGTTCGGAAGAGTTGAATTCACAACCATCATATCATGACGGTCAGAGCTCACTGGGAGCTAGTGGATCACATGTTGACTTCTCCCCACTTCCTCAAGTGATCTAACATTTAATGGACGCCTGCTCTGTGACAAGCCCTGATTCAGAGATGGATCAGGGACTAGCTCTGCCTTCTAGGAAACCCCTGTCTGTTCATCTGCCTATCAATGTATCTACAAATTCTTTTAATCCCCTTGACAATCTAATGAGGTAGGTACTATCGTCATCCCCATTTCACAGAGAAGGAAACTGAGGCACAGAGAGATTAAGCAGTTTACCCAACAACACCACGTCACAGCTAGAAAATGCAGGGCCAGTCGGCCTGAGGCGATGAGGAAAGCGCTCCAGAGTAGGGGACAGCTGAAACGATGAGTAGGAGTTTGCCAGATGAAAAGGACAGACATGGGCTGAGAGGGAGCTCGCCAATGTTCAAAGGCAGGCAGAGGGACTAGTCACCACGGAGGGAATTCTAGGAACCGACACTCAGAAACGTGGCTTGAGGAGGATGGGGCTGCTCAGCCCAGAACAAACAGAAGTCTTCGGGGCAACAGGGAGCAGTTTGTGGCTAGGCGCCAGACTTAACCAGGAAGCCCCCTGGTCCCCATCATGTTTGGCTGGTTCGTTGGGTGGGCTTTGGACCCCACCATGTTTTACAATATAGTGATGTACTGCTAACATTTAAAACTTGAAGCTTTAATATCCAAAATCAGATGTTCAGGTTTTCCGAGACCATCTCAGCACCTGGCCATGCCGGGCTCCTACGGCAACAATCTGCAAATACAGAGTAAGACTGCCCCCTCCTTACCCCACCTGACCTCCTGCACTAATACCACTTGCTAGCTCCTGAGGTCACCTGAGTTTGCGAGCCCTGTCTTAGGCAGAACGAGACAGCAGTCTCCAAATATCCAGAAACAAAGAGAAGAGAGTCTACGTGTTTCCCCATTGAAGAACAGGACCCTGGTGGAGGGGAAGAGGGCTGTGTACCCAAAAGACAGACACCCAGCCTCCAGAGCAGTCCAGCAAGCAAGTCAGCAAGGGGCTTGTGGTCTCCGGAGTGGCAGATTCTCCATCGTGCGCTGGAGAACACCATTTCCACTTTTGCCAGATTGGCCTGAGTACTCTGTGAGATTGCCTGGGGCCCTAACATTCTGTACACAGTTACTCCTTTTTGCTCTGTTGGGCGTTTACTGATCACCTGCTTAAGTGGGAGGTACCGAAACCCCGCCAAGACTAAAGATAAGAATAAGCATACCAATCACTTACCCTGTTAATTAAAGCCCTTAAACCTTTTCTAAGGACTCCCCAGCCATCATCTCAGCCAAGTGTTTCCCTAAGTGTGGAAAGAGAATCCACTCCGAAGGAATTTTCAAAAGTTTGCGACAAGATTTCACATACCTTGGACTCACAGAAAGAGCAAGTTATGTTCCTCGCTTCTTTTTTAATCTACCAGGTTTTCCCCAGAAGAAAGTGTCAGCTGGGTACTAATAGACCTTAAACATCCATCCTTAGAACCGTGTCACTCTCCCTTGCAAACAAAGAGAAGGCGGGCCTCGGGCTCATAGCCTTGGGCAAGCAAGGGCGTCTGGGATAGAACGCAAAAACATTGTTTTGTTTTCCGTGACTTTGTTTTCACAGTTACTGTTTACTTATGGTGGTGATATAAAATGTCCTTTTTAAATAAATCTACTTCAGTGGAAAACTAACAAGGTGGTAGCCAAAAAATGAACTAATGATGGGATTCAATGTTGGCAAAACTGTAAGGGATTGGCATTGGGGAAATCCACCTGGCTACTGATCCTTGATGACAATCTTATAAGAGAAGCACTCATATGAACTCATGATTTCATCTGACAACTATCTAATGGGCACCTAGCACATGCCGGGAATTCGCTAAGGGCTAGGGTTACAGCAGGGCAGAAGACAGGCACGGACCCGACCAGTGGATGGATGACAAAACAGAGGCACGAGGGAGAGGGGAACATGCTCCAAGGAAACAGAGACTGAACAGTAACTCAAGCCATGGGTGTGATTCCCAGGACAGTACTCCCTCCCCGGGCCCCATAGGAGCAGGCCGCAGGCAGACGGACGGCACTCACTGCAATGCGCTCCTTGGCTAGGGCAGTTTGTTCGGGAGGAAGGAATCAAGGGCAGTTAGTTGCCCAGCCCCCTGGAGCAAGATGAGGACAATGCCTCCCAAGGGCCAGTAAAAGGGGCCAGAGCAGATTTTCCTCTGACTTTGCTCTCTCTGCCACCCCCTCCTGCCTCACCCCTCTGGGTTCCCTGGAGCTGGGGCTCCAGGACAGCTCCCTCTTGACTGCTGGTTTTCAGGTGACCTACTTTCCCCCAATAGACCCACACACCTCCTCCCACCCCCGTCCGAGAAAACCCTGCTTGGTCTAATTAAAGAATTGCCATCGTGCTAACACAGCAGCTGGGCGGCCCCCAAGACGGGGCACCTGCCTGGGTTCTGGGGCAGCCCACAGAAGTCCCGGCCCCCAGGAGCTGTGGCCTGGCCCCCTCTGAGACCCGGGTGCACCTGTGCACACTTCCAGAGGAAACCCTGGATGGTGTTAGGGACGCAGCCCCAACGGTCAGGACCTGGGAGAGCAACATCATCAACACTTACAGGGGATCCCCAAGGAGGAGGACCTCATTCGGAGGAAAACCAGCTCCGTGGAGAGATACTGAGCCCGCTGTTTTGTGGGAACATCCAAACAGACCAGCCCGCAGAGAACTGGGCACGTGGGGCCACGAGTCAGTGCAGCGGCCAGGCTGACGAGGCAGGTGTGGAAATGGTCTGCAGAGGCCAGGTTGAGGTGAGATTATCCAGGAAGTGTGTGTGATATAAGGAGAGAAATCAGAAGCAAGGGGAAATAGGGCAGGGTACTTAATTTTCCCACAAGTGGCTGTATGAGGTCGGGTAGATGAAACAAAATAGCCTGATTGTGGACAGCAGGAAGTCTGAGGCCAAGCCACTTGACCCCAGTGGGCCAGGACAGGCATTTGGGGTGAGCCTTGATTCAGCCTCTGGTTCCTGTCTGACAAAGTCTGAGCTTAATTCTTCTTGGCGCATCCGCTAACCCTTGCTGTCTGCTCAGGGAGAAACCAAGTCAGTGCACAACTAGGGAAGCAGGGGCTGCCCTCCAGAAAGCTGAGCCTCAAGGGGAAAGGGTGAAGAAGAGTGCTGGGGGTGGAGGAGGGACTGGGGAGGACACTCTACAGAACCCCCCCCTCCTCGAAAATGAAAAAGAAGACCATTACAGGAGTGGTGTTTGGGCAATGATATGCCTCCGGGGAAACAGGAAAAGGAAGAAAGGCATGGGTCCACTGAAAGGCACAGTGCGCTGGTGGTCTTTGTAGCTCCCCTAGCATTACTCTGTGCTGGGCCCCCGCTTGGCCAGAACCTGCCAGCAAGGGCCTAAGCCCAGTCCTGCTGCTGGGCTGGGGGGAGGCACATGACCTAAACTGGTCCCAGTCAGTAGCTCTCTTTTCCCATCACCCCTGAAATGGAAGCATGAACCCCAGTTGCAGCAGGAAGCCAGCCTTGAGGTGAAGCCAATACTTGGGAGCCAGAGGAAGGGAAATGGGGTCCTTTCACTTAGGGCTTCTGGACTTCGGTGATCCAAACCAACAAAACCCCCTTTTATTATTCAAGCCAGTTGAATTGAATTTAGTTACCTGTAGCCCAAAGGACCCTAACAGACAGCATGCTGCTTTTCGGGATGCAGGAATGGGGACCCCAGAAGGAAGTGCTTTCTGAAGCACGGCGAGTGGCCTCTTGCGGGGGCACGGTTCCAGGGACCGCCACTCCGCCCCCGGCTGAAGGCCAGCCTTGAGGAAGGGTGGGAAGGCCAAAGCTAGGTTCCGTCAGCAGCCCCCCCACCCCAGGAGGGGAGGAGGGGGGCCGGGGCCTTGAGATGCCTCAATGCCAGGGGAGAAGCTGGCTGACACATCTTTGGACTCGAGCCTAGTGCCTTGAGAAAAACAACACGGAGGAAGGTGAATTCAAATTGAAGAGTCTTTAAAACATGAGTCAGACAGTGTCTCAAAGTTCACACCGTCAAAAGAAAATGTTACGATTTTTTTCTTGTTCTTCAGCTATTCTTCTCCACACAATATTGGCAGCAGCCTAGAGGAAGACCGTGAGTGCTTTCTCCTCGTGCTTCCTGTGCTGCTGAGCACGAGGGGAAGACGAAAACAAAACAAACAGCGCTGGCTTGCCCCCCTCCTCGAGCTCACCTGGGACCCACTTTCTCTCCTAAAGGATATACACCCCCATCCTCCCACAACACACTGCTTTGAATAACAGCATATACCCCCCCTGCCCCAGTATAAAAATGTTTTACTCCTGAGCGAAGAGACTTCTGGGGCCTTTGGTGCTCCAAATATCTGAGGGAGAAATTAGCTTTGTCACCCTCAAGCCCATCCTCATGGGATTTTATGGACTCACTATCCTAGCCCGGCTGGAATGTACCTTCTAGACTTCGAGCACGGTCATTCTACACAGGCATTCTGGTTTTATCTGTTGTGGGACTCAAGCCCCCAACAGCCTGCTCCTCGAGTCTGCCTCTCCCAGCTGTGCTCCTTCATTCAGACCTCTGAGTGGTGGCCCTGCGCTTGGCCCTGACTTGTCATTGTCTCTTGAAGCCCATTTACTATGACCCAATTTGGCAAGGCTTTGAGGGGGATCGGGACAGGGGAGGGTGTCAGGATTCAACACCCACAAGTTCAACAAGAGCAAGGAGGGATCAAGTAATTAGTGCAACTTGAACTTTCTTGGGAAAAGAATCATGTCCAGCACTGGGGATAATCAGAGCCCAGAGGACCTCCGACTGAACTGGCTGGGCCATATTGGCAGTATAGGACCAGGCCTTAACAAAAGTCATGAGCTATTTTCCAAGTCTCTAGAGGGCAGAGCTGGGATCACGGACAAGCACTGAATGAAGAGGTGGGATAAGCCTGGCATGAGGAAAAGCTAATACTGACAATTGAGCAAAGCCCAGCCGTGGCACAATGCTGGGGTCCCCACCACCAGGAACTCCAAGGCCACTCATGAGGCTGCGGACAGAGAAGGTCCTACTACCCATGTGGGCTGGTGAGTGGGACTGGCCCAGTGAGCCTCGATGCTGGCCTGGCCGACAGATCACCTGTATTCGGAGCAAGCACCCTGTCATGTGTATTTGTAGCCCAGAACTTGGTAACCACCCGGCCAGCTGGCCTATAAGGGCTATTCCAAGTAGATACTGGTTGATGATGTTTTGGATTCATTCTTGCCTGTGATGGTGAGACAGCTTTCTCAGGCTCAGCTCCAAGAAAACTTCAAAGGAAACCACAGCTCGAGCAGGTGAAGGAAAACCCATGAACACATCAGTCTTTCACGCTGAGCTTCTCCCCGTGAACCTGAACCCACAGAGAGGCCCACATGCTTGTCGATAAGAATGTCAAGCGTGGGGGAGGCTGCAGGGGCCGGAGGGAAGGTGCCGAGGATGGGGCACACACAAAGAGAGCTGACATGAGGTCTACGAACATTAGTCAGTCACGGTGCTACACCCAACAGCCAGGCTTCTAAAGGAGCTTATGTAACAGCTAAG
Source organism: Ursus americanus (assembly GCF_024610735.1). Taxonomy (NCBI): domain Eukaryota; kingdom Metazoa; phylum Chordata; class Mammalia; order Carnivora; family Ursidae; genus Ursus; species Ursus americanus. The sequence continues at coordinate 20,272,189 of NC_142148.1, forward strand.
CACGGGGAAACAGGAGTCAAATTACACATACTGTTTCTCCAGGCTTGAGTGAGTGTGGTCCACCCCCTCTCTTCGCAAGGAGAGAGAAAACTCCCTTTGCAGCTGGAAGGATCATTTTCCAAAGGAGGCCACCTGTGGCCACAAAACGCCCTCCTGGGTTACGCATTTATCAAACAGGGGATGGCCATTCATACTGGCTAAGCCCAGAGTGGCCTCCGTGTCCTCTGCCTCTCTCTTTCCACATGACATCATGGGCCAAGCTTTCCTCTGTGGCACCAACTCTTGGGTTGGTGATGGCTACTTGGAGCACTGTGAGAGGAGGGGTTCTGGGACCGTGCGTGTGTGTGTGTGTGTGTGTGTGTGTGAGAGAGAGAGAGAGAGAGAGAGACAGGAGGAATGAGCGGTGTGATCGATTAGTAATGTCTGCCATGGGGAAAGCAGTGAGGAGTGGCTCGGACGCAACTCTGCTCTACAACATGCTTGCCTAACCTTGGATTTCAATACTCGCCTGTGCCCCAATGTTCAAAATCCTCTAGTCTTAACACAAACACCTAGACGGTTATCAGCTTGAGTGGCAGGGCCCCTCAAATCCCAATATATCATCCAAACAACAGTACGGAATCCCTGTGGCCTCCATGGTAGACAAGAATCAAGACGATCTCAGGTTCCAGTAGGAATTTCTCTAATAACCCCCTCTCTTCTCTAACAACTTCAGGGGAGTAGGAAGAACTGTACTCCATTCTTCTACCCCTTAAATTGACGAGATCTGGATTCTAGGAAGCAGTATTCGTAGCCAGCTCAAGCAAAGGATGGCAGCTCCCACAGCTGACTGCCACCTGGCTCAGCTAGTCTCTCTTCTGATTGGTCTATGCCTGTGCCATGATGGTTTAGTATTTTTAATATCTTCCCTACTTGAAAAGAAGAGAAACAATGTCAGACAGGGAAGATGGCCCACGGAAGCTTGACTGGTAGCAAGAAGAGGAACCCATGAAGGAGGAAAAACAAACTCTATGCAGAGTGAGGATAACTGATCAAAGCCATAACTTCCCTGACTGTTGGAGCTGTCCCTACTTTTGGAGGCTGGGACAGGATATATATGTACAGTTGACCCCTGAGCAATGCAGGGGGTAGGGGAGCTGACCCCCACACCTTCGAAAATCCTCATATGCCTTTTGACTCTCCAAAAACTTAACGTAATTGCCCACTGCTCACCGGAAGCCTTACAGCTAACATAAGATAACATAAACACACCTTCTGTATGTTATTACGTATTACATCCTGTATCCTTGCAATAAAGTAAGAGAACATGTTAATAAGAAAGTCGTAAGAAAAAATACATTTATAGGACCGTACCGTATGGGAAAAAAATCCAGTTATGCGAACCCATGAGTTCAAACCCATGTTGTTCAAGGGTCAACTGTAATCTCACCCTTACATTTCATAAAACCTGCCTTCCAGACCCCTGTGGGCTCAGCATTCCCTTTCTGGGTAGGCACTTCCACATTTTTACTTTACCCAGTAACTCCTGAGCCAGACTCATCCCAGCCACTGTCCTTTCTCCTCTACTTTCTGAGAGATGAAATTCAGTAGAATAAGCCAGGAAGTCTCCAGATGCTCTGCGTTTGGGTAAAAGACATTTCCGTGCATTATGTAGTCTTTGAAGTTTCTGCGTACTGGGTCCGTGACCTCCCAGGTCACCATGCAGAGAGGAGCAAACTGCAGTGGGGACTGCCCCGACATTACTTCCCCTGCTCTTTGATCTCCAGCCAGAGTTCCTTCACTTTGATTCACTCCCCTCGGCTCCTCGGGAGGGCACAGAACGCCAGGCAGACCTCTGCCTCCCCTCTGACCAGCCATCTTTCCGCTGAACATGGTAAGTTCTCCGTAAGCTGCAGACTCCATCCCATGAGAGTGATGTTACTGTCACAACTGAGTTTGTCTCCTCGTGTTGAAAACTCAGGTTTACTTTGTGGGCCACTGTGGGCCACCCTCAGCGATCCGGGGCCCCAATATCCTTGCCATCCTCCACTCAACACTGTCCCCAGCAAATTACCGGACACCCTCCCAACTTGATACCAGGGACCATCCAGTTACAGCTGGTCTCGGGATTTTTCTTCTGGCAATTTTCTCCCCAATTCGCTTCCAGTTTTTAAAATTTAGAGCCTAGGGCGCCTGGGTGGCACAGCGGTTAAGCGTTTGCCTTCGGGCTCAGGGCGTGATCCCGGCGTTATGGGATCGAGCCCTACATCAGGCTCCTCCGCTATGAGCCTGCTTCTTCCTCTCCCACTCCCCCTGCTTGTGTTCCCTCTCTCGCTGGCTGTCTCTATCTCTGTCGAATAAATAAATAAAATCTTTAAAAAATAAATAAATAAATAAATAAATAAATAAATAAATAAATAAATAAAATTTAGAGCCTCATGCATTTATTCAATAAACAAATATTTATTGCCATCTACTCTGTGCTAGGCAGTAAAATAAGGGGGTTTTGGGGGTTTCTTAATGAACCATTGATCAGAAAGGTTCTGCTTTTAGTAATGGGAGAGACAGTCTTATTGGACCTACAGTCTCACACATAACTATTATAAACTACGCACGCACACACACACACATAACCTATTAGAAGGCACTATGTTCAATTACAAACATACGGAAAATAGAGGGGAGTCAACATTTGAAAGAAAGAAAGGGCGACTTCCATGTTTTTATAGGTTTTTCCCCACGGACAGGCCCCAATTAATGTGCACGGTGGTTACAACTACACTCTTCCTGTCTTGAGCAGTTAGAGGCAGAATTCGGTAACTACACCCAGAAAGTGAGGAGAGGTATCTCAGAAAACAGCCACAGAACAGTAGCCCCAAACTCTGAGCATAAATTCCACCCAAATCCCCCTGAATGGTACATTTATGGGACAAGTTCCCAGCAGCTCAACTCAGGCCAAAGAAACTGAACAAAGATTTTGAGCTGTTGCCCACACAGGGGAAATTGAGTTTCAAGTTTGAGTTCAGTCACGTTAACTGCCTGATAAAACAAAGGAAATCATTACTGTTCCGAGGAACATAATAAAATCAGCAGTCTCTTCAAGTCTCACTCACAATGTTCAGAATGTAATCCAAAATTACTAGAAAAAAAATTTTAAAACAAACAGGAAAAGGTGACCCAAACTCAAGAGGAAAGGCAATCAACAGAGATCTATCCCAAGATGCCCCCAGAGGTTGCAGTTAACAGATAAGTATTTAAAGCAGCTACTGTAACTTTGCTCCAGGGCATAAGGGAAACTAAATGAGCAAACAAAGTATGGGCCACAACGCAGCTCAAAGAAGAGAATGAAAGCTGTCAGATCTGCTCAATCCCCACCAACGCCTTTCTCTGCCTTCACGGGAGTTGTGCTTTCCACCCGGGACAGTCACGTAGGTCTCGCTCATCTTGCCTTCAGTGGCTGTATTTTGAGCACCTTCCAAGTGCCAAGGATCAGGCAAGCTTTGAGGAGCAAAAACACAACACAAAATCTTAAACTCTGGTCCGAAAGACCGATTTTTCATCTGACAACATCCGTATAGACCACTAGCCATTCCCTGAGTCCTCCCCTTCTCTTTCAGGTCTTACATTGGAAGAAGAGAGTGAAGTCCCTCCATGGCCTCTTTCCAGTTTCCAGAACATTCCTGAGGGCCCCACGTGCCCCACATCAAGGACACAGGAATGAGGGGCAGGCTGTCAGGTGTGGTGCACCCCTGTACTCTCCTGCCACAGCAAAAGTACCCTCCACTGGCTGATTACACAGATCAGATCTATACAAAACTCTGGGTACAGACATCAGAGGGAGTCGATGGGGAGGCACTGGCCACTGTAACCCTCCTTATTCAGTTCCACTAAAGGCTGCTTTGTCTTTTCAAAGCCTGTTAGGAAAGCATTTCACAGGGACACCTGGGGGACTCAGTCAGTTGAGCATCTGCCTTCAGCTCAGGTTGAGATCCCAGGGTCCTGGGATCAAACCCCGAGTCAGGCTCCTTGCTCAGGGGGGAGTCTGCTTCTCTTTCTCCCTCTGCCCCTGCTCCTGCTCTCGCTCTCTCTCTCTCTCTCTCTCTCTCTCTCTCAAATAAATAAATCAAATCTTGGGAAACAAAAAAGGAAAGAGGTTCGCAAACTTGGCTACGTGCTGGAATCACAGGGAGATGCTAGAAACATAGATTAAGATCACAGAGCAAGACTACTATATATCCACCGGAATGGCCGGAAAAAAAAACAAAAAACCTTTTAAGACAGAAAATAGCAATTGTTGGCAAGAATTCTTATACACTGGGAATATAAATTGGTACAACCACTTGTAAAAACTGCTCGACAGCTTTAACCTAGCAATTTCATTCCTAGAAATATACCCAACAGAAATTTCTACATACACTCCCCAAAAGGCGAGTCAACAGCACTGTTAGAATGTTAACAGCACGGTTTGTAATTGTGCTAAGGTGTGTAAACTATCCGAAGTGCCCACCAACAATAGTCTAGAAAAGAATTACGGTACAGTCACACAAGGGAACATTGTACGGCAAAGACAATGAACAATTCACAATTACTCACTCGTCAGTAGGGGGACTCTCACAATGTTAACCAAACTAAGCCAAACACACACAACGAAGCATACTATACGGTTCCACGTGTGTGAAATTCAACAGTAGGCAAAATGCTTCTAACATTCATCAGGATCATGGTTTGGGGGTGGAGGAGCTTCTGCAAAGGGACATAAAAGGGGTCGCAGGCTTACTAGTAATATTCTGTTTTTTGAGCAGGATATGGGCTATGTGGGCATGTTCAGTTTGTGAAGGATTCATTCATTTAAGGTCTGCATACTTTCCTATATTTGTTTTACTTTAATAAATCGTTAAAATTAGGAAAAAACACTGATGTGTGGGTCCCACCTCTAATTTAATTGGTTCTGGGTGCAGCCAGGCATTGACATTTTTAAAAGCTCCCCAGTTGAGTTTCATGTACATCCAAGAACCACTGTTAGAACTTGGCAATGCTCCTTACTATTTCTTGGAGCAAAAAGTGCTGCTGTTTCTCCAGAAAAGTCTAAAGCAAGGTGTTTTCTGTAGAACACCAGTAGCTCCAGGGATGGAGAATAGGTGTTACATAGAGAAAGGGTTTCATGATCAAATATGTCATTTAAAAAATTCTAATTATCAGCTTTTGTTGAGCACCTACTGAATTCTTAGAGCAAAGCTGATGCTTTATCGACACCACCACATTTATCACCACAGCAAGCCTGTGGGGAAGGTACTGTTAACCGTCATGTACAGAAGGGTTAACTACAACTCAGTGGGGTTAAGTAATTGCCAAGTTTACACAGCCAGTAGGCAACAGGGCTAGGATTCACATCCACATTGGCCTTGACACCGAAGCCCATGCTTTTTACTCACTGCCCTAATCGGCCTCTTCAGAAGGTGCCTGACTGCAGGACTTACTAGAACTTCTTCTAGGCTAATGCAAGCCGCCGGCTGCCAAGACAGGATGGTGGAATGCAGCATTTCCCAAAGTGGTTCCCTCACCTCCATTCTTCACCTTCCAATCCACCATTCACCCCACTGGCAGAGTGTTCATTCTGAAACTAGGTCTGATCCTGTAGGATTTCCCTCATAAGGAAGGCTTTAATCCTCCCCATTGTCTCCAGAGTCAGGTCCAAACTCCTCAGCCTCACCGTCCAGCCCATCCGGTATCTGGCCTTGACGTTTTAGCTTTCTCTCTGGCCATCCCAACCTCCCTCCCCATCCCCAACCGGCTAACGCTCCATTTTCCAGCTACGCTGAACCAGACTGATGGTTTCACGCCTCCACAATGGTAGCCCCCATATGCTGACGCTCTGCTATGTGCCAGCTACCACACGCAAATTAACTTTAATCCCCACAATCAGCCTTTAAAAACAGATAGGATGATCCCCAATTGGTAGATTAGGACATGGAGGCTCATCTTGACGTGCCCAAAGTCACAATTAGAAAGTGGCAGAACCAGGACTGGGACACAGACTTAGATTTCTCTGCTACGAAGCCCACACAATTTTCACGACACCACATACCCCACTCTCCTCACCTTCATTCATTCTGTTCCATGGGATGGCAATACCCTTCTTTCCCTTTACCCGGCATACTCCTCGTTCTTTGAGAGCTGGTACAAGTGCTGGGATGATGGTATCTCTCATCCCTTAAGTGCTTTCCAGGCACGGTGCTCAACACTCGCCTTGTCTCATTTACACAGTATTGTCTCAATGCTCCTTTTCTTCCCTCCGGGTTGTTCTTTATCTGCCCTGTGCCAAATGGGTTTCTTTCTCCTCCTCTCCAGTTCCAAGGCACGTGACCACTCTCTCCAGCGGTGCTCAACACTTTGTAGTAATTGTTAGTTTCAGATCTGCCTCTTCGCTTGGACCAGATGCTCTCAAAAGGCAAGAGAATACGTCATCCACCTTCACATCCCACCACTCAGCCACCCCCACACGTAGTAGGTATTCCTGGGAGATGGTGGACAGGAGACAGGAGACCCAGAGACTGAAAATTCGCTGAGATTATTCCATCCTTGGGTCATAAGGAGTGATCCTGGCTTGGAACCAGTGCTGGAGAATCAAACCAGACAGAACAGATCAGGCTGATGGGGGACGTGGGGGCATACCGAGGGCCTGGACACAGCCCCCAGGCCCCTGCCTTGCCTTCCACGGAGGGGCAGCATAGGATTGCCCCTGGCTTCACGGTCTCTTTTCAGCTCTGCATGCTGTCCAGTGGGCTCTGTGTGCGCCCATTCTGCATGCCGTCCAGCGGGCTCTGTGTGCGCCCACTCTGCATGCCGTCCAGCGGGCTCTGTGTGCCCCCACTCTGCATGCCGTCCAGGGGGATCCGTGTGCCCCCACTCTGCATGCCGTCCAGCGGGCTCTGTGTGCCCCCACTCTGCATGCCGTCCAGGGGGATCCGTGTGCGCCCACTCTGAATGCCATCCAGCGGGCTCTGTGTGAGCCCACTCTGCATGCCGTCCAGGGGGCTCTGTGTGCGCCCACTCTGCATGCCGTCCAGCGGGCTCTGTGTGCGCCCACTCTGCATGCCGTCCAGCGGGCTCCGTGTGCCCCCACTCTGCATGCCGTCCAGCGGGCTCCGTGTGCGCCCACTCTGCATGCCGTCCAGCGGGCTCCGTGTGCGCCCACTCTGCATGCCGTCCAGCGGGCTCCGTGTGCGCCCACTCTGAATGCCGTCCAGCGGGCTCTGTGTGAGCCCACTCTGCATGCCGTCCAGGGGGCTCTGTGTGCGCCCACTCTGCATGCCGTCCAGCGGGCTCTGTGTGCGCCCACTCTGCATGCCGTCCAGGGGGCTCTGTGTGCGCCCACTCTGCATGCCGTCCAGGGAGCTCTGTGTGCGCCCACTCTGCATGCCGTCCAGCGGGCTCTGTGTGCGCCCACTCTGAATGCCGTCCAGCGGGCTCTGTGTGCGCCCACTCTGAATGCCGTCCAGCGGGCTCTGTGTGCGCCCACTCTGAATGCCGTCCAGCGGGCTCTGTGTGCCCCATCACACTCTGTGTGATCTGTTGTAAAATGATGCTCATGTTCATTGCACAGAAGTTTCAGATCTTCTCAACTGTTCCCTGTGTTGTATTGTTCTTAAGCCGTCCCAAGAGAATGAAGAGATATCAGGACAGTGGTCCAAAGAAAACGCACAGCTAAGGCATGGCTCCCCCCACGTGGGTAGATAAAGTGATCACACCCTTTCTAATTGGTTCTCTTTGAGTAGGAGGCCCCTTTACGAGACAGAGACATCTTCGATGTCCTCTCATTCACTGAACACCCATTCTGTGCATCTGCCCTACAGCGGGCACCGTCCGGAGCTCGCCTCCTTGTGACCCCTGGGGGAACCACCTATTCCTGCCACGCATGGCCAGTCTCTGTGAGGGCCAGGGTTGTGCGTTCAAATCCAGCTTTCTGCTCCTCTGCGCTCACTGTTTCTGGACTAACGTACACATTTGCCCCGGTGTGAGTGATGCGTAATGAGCACTACAAACTCAGCCGGGTTTCTGCACCACCTTCCTTGGACTAATGCGTTTCCATTAGTAAATCCAGAAACCACCAAAGTGCCTGTCTGAAAATCACCTGCCCCCCCCCCACTTCCTAACTGCCCACCTCTTCTGCTCTCCCCACTAGGGGTAAGCTGCAGGATTTGTTTTGCTTCTAACCAAGTCATTTTCTTTTGAAAATGGATTCAAGTACGCCCACCGCTCCCCCCAGGACACAGTATATACTGTATTTTACAAATTCATGCGTGATATTCATGAAGATAGAGTTTACCGAGCAAGAGTTAGCTTAGCTTACGCATTCCTCTGGCACATTTGAACCGCACTGTTTTGTTTTGATTTGATTTTTCCACGTGTCTGCAGGAGACAAGGATCAACTTGAGAGCAGAGACCGGCTTCATTTAATTTGCTCTCTCTAATTCCAAGCACAGGGCCAGGTAAAATGCAGTTCTTGAATATTTACCAATCCTTATGTAGGCACCGTCTAAAAGGTTATAAAATCTGAATTAATGTGGCACCTGACTCAGAAACAGTCTTTTCAATTTATTCCTATCAGACCGGCAAAAATCAAAGTGGTTTGCCACGCGGTGTTGGAGAAGGGGGTGGGGAAAGAGGCATTCGCACACACTGTTGAGGGAATAGAAAGTGGTCTAGACTCTTGGGAGGACAATCTGACGGTGCCCATCAAGTTCAAACTGCAGGGAAATTTCCACAGGGATAACCTCATGCCAGTGGACAAAGAGATAGTCCACACCCGAGGGATACGGCAGCACCAGAGTTGCAGAAGGAAAAAACTGGAAACAATCTTAACTGTCATGAAGAACTAGAAAATCCAATATGACACATGTTTATTACTGCAATATCGCGCAGCCCTCAAGACCGACCTGTGTATCTCTACGTGTCGACATGTGCTCCGATAAATCAGCGGAGAAAGGAGGTTTCACAAGAGTGCTGTAGAGGTGTGTTAAAGAGAAAAAAGGATAGACACGTAAAGGAATATGGGTTTGTATGTATATAAGAAATTTATAGAAAGATTCAAAAAAAAAAAATCCAGGGATTCCTTCTGGGGAAAAGAAATGAGTGGCTGGGGATGAAGGCTGTGGACATTTTACTTTCTGTTTTCCACATTTCTGTGCTGTTTGGATGCTAATAATGATTTTGTATTCTTTTCGTAATTAAAAAGCATAAAATACAGCAATAAAAAAACCAAAAGCTTGGCTTTATATGTGAAAGAAGAAAACTAATGAAATTTGGGAGAAAATCTTCCCTATTTTTTTTATAAGGTAATAGGCAATGTCTATAAGGCAACGTTGGCACTCTGTCCAGTTCATGGGGGAGCCAATGATGTCTACAGACTTCCAGAAGGGAGCCTGGCGACAGGGACAGTCACCAAGAAGGACCAAGAGCCCTGAAGAAAGTAAGTGTGAGCACGCATGCCTTTTACTTGCTCTGGGAGGAGAGGAAATAAGGCCAGTTCTGATTGAGACTCTGAATCAGTCTGGGAGCCAAGAAATTCTGAGAACTCACCAGGCTGGCATGGACATGGGGCCTCCAACCAGGGCCAAGAAGCAAAGGCGAAGGATGCCTAGGTAAGTCACAGACATAAGTAAGTAACCTGGGTGAGCAAAGCAACCCCTGCTCGGCCTCCAGGGACATAAATGACACAGGGCTCTGCACACCTATCCCCTCTGCTCTCAAGCCATCGATCCTCACCCAGGCCAATACTGATGTAATAACTATTGCTAATATGTATCGAGTACGTCCTGTGTGCGGAGCTAAATGGTTAATCACATCATCTCATGCTATTATTATTCTTACTCTACACATGGGGGATTGAGGCTCAGTGAGGTGAAGTGAGTAACTTGCTCAAGATTGGAGGAAGTGGTAGAGGTGGGGAATCAAACCCAGGTCTAACTCCAGGAGCAGCCAAGGTCACTGTGAGCCTTTCCCTGATCTTGGAAAGAAATTGAAAAAGACACTCCTTCAGAGTCGGGACAGCCCCACAAAGCACAACAGCACTTTTGCCCCAAAGGAAAGCCAGAGGGTATAATGATTTAAGTGCAAGGACGCTGAAGCCAGATGTCCTGTATTCAAACCCTGCCTCCAGCACTTAATGGCTGTGTGACCTGGGGTAAGTCACTGAACCTCTCTGTGCCTCACTTTCCTTAGCAGTAAAATCAGGGTAGCAGTAATGCCACCTCTACACTTTGCCAGGAAGACTAAAAGGGCTCAATAAACAGTGCTTGGCTCATAATCAGTACCAAATGTTGACAATTATTATTACTATTATGAAAAAGATGCCCTTCCTTCCAGACAGATGCAACCTGGCAGGGTGCAGAGCCTGGCAAGCGGAGCAGGCTAGGTTTCGGCCCCTCCCTCTGCTGGGTGCCACAGAGCAGTACACAACTCTACAACTTTCCATACCGCGCCTGCTGAGCAAGGCACTTCCATGCGCCGCCGCCGCTTCCTGCTGGCTTCCCCTCCACCAGCCTGGCCCACTTTTTAAAAATACAGATTCCCAGGGCCCGGTGGGTTCTGATACAGGCGGGTTGGGCTAGGACCCAGGAATCTGTATGTTAAACAGGCCCCCAGTGATCAGCTGACCCAGGAACAGCGTGTCCCTGGACGCCCATTGCTGGAAGCACTAGCTGTCCCCCACCCCTCTTCCTGCTTTTGGGAACGTGCATCCTCGCTTCCATGTTTGATCCCAGGCCTGGGCACACAGAAGAGAAGCAATAAACACGTGCCTCTGTGAGCCTGCCAGCACGGCAGATGGCTGGGCCGACAGGCGTAACAAGCGGAATGCCTCTGTGTTTATGCGGGCTACACCAGGGACCCCTCACCTGTAGACGTGGGGTTCCCAGACCTTTGCTACACGAAGTGCAGTTCACAAGCCAGTGGATGGCTCCCCCTTGGGAGCTTGTTAGAAACGCAGACTGGAACGACTCAGACCTACTGAATGGGGTTCTGCATCTTACAGGAACCCCAAGATGATTCGTGAGCACGTTGGAGGCATATGTCCAAGATCCCTTCCCCCATCCGCATTAGTTCTAACTAACCTGTCCAAGCACACTGTGGGGCCAATCTTTTTTTTCAAAGTCCCAGAGAGAGCTCCAGAAAAACAGGCTTTCACAGCCCAGATCCATACTTAGTAGCAGCTGGGGCCCACGGTAAACCTCTGCTCAAACAAGTTACTTATTCCTGAGTCCCCGTTAAAATAAACCATCCCGGTAAATTGAAAAAGAGACAACAATTCCAGCCTCTATAATTCTGGGGCATGAAACATTCCCTTCTTTTGTACAGAGTTGTGACCCCTGCTTCCCTGGCCAAAGCCATCCAAAGACATCAAATGGCCCAAAGAAAACAAGCCACGTCTTCCTGTTGGCCTGGCTTCAAGTTATCGGGCAGATTTCACACTGGAGCTTGACCTCATTAATCCAAGGCCTATCACATTGCTGTAAATGTCAGTGGAAAAATAGCCATTCAGTGGGTTTCCTTCATTCCACCAGAAAGGGAAAAACAGGAAGGCAACAGCAGCTGTGCCCCAGCTTGGCAAATCCCAAGGGCCCAGCTGACAGGGCGTTCCTTGTCAGCACCTACGTTCCCCTGCCCCAGCCTGCTTGTCCAGATAAAGGTGGGTCCCGTATCCACATGAGCAGAATGCACTGGTGACTGTGGCCATGATCATTTGCCCGCCCCCCCCCCCAGCACCTGCTTGGGAAGGAAAATAGCTGGGTCGGAATTTCTTTGGCCGGAATTACCAATTGGCCGTTTACCATTCAGGTTCATCTAAATCTCTTCTGCCCATTCAAAATGTCCTACAAGCCAAACCTCTGGGACTCCAGGGGACACAAGGCCTTCCAAGTCCTCATTCATCCCTTTAAAGCATATCAACTGTCTCCCGTGTACCGGGCTTCACACTGTGCAACTGGGGACACAGAGCTAAATGAATTAGACATAGTCACTGACCTAATGGGGCTCGTGGTCCTGTGCAACTTTTCTCAGCCTCGGCACTGTTGACATCTGGGATCGGGTGGTTCTTTGTGGTAAGGGGCCATCCTGTGCAATGGAAGAAACGGAGCAGCAGCCCTGCCTGGCCCGTGCACACCAGCTGCCAGTAGCAGCCTCCCCCTCTGCACCTCCCCAGTTGTGACAACCAAAAATGTCTCCAGATATTCCCAAAGGGCTCCTAGGGACCAAACTGCTCCCAGGGGAGAACCACTGGTCTAGTGGAGGAGACAGACTAAAAGAGTAATGACCACAAATAACCAGATCATCACAATTATGGTAGGTACCATGGAGGTCAATGTCGTGGATATTACACCAATGTTCTCTATGACACGGAAGCCAGATATTCTTTGTATGATTACAGATCTTTCTGAAAGCGCTGAATAGTGCGTGTGTGTGTGTGTGTGTGTGCAAATATTTGCAGATAAAGAAATTGAGGCTCAAGGAAGTGAAGAAATCGCCCAAGGCCCCAAAGCCACTGGAAGGCAGAACTGAGATTTGAACCTAAAGTCTGCCTCCTATGGAAAAGGAAATTTGAGCCTTTGCCTTCTGAAAACAGGTAGGGCCATGTGATGCTCTGACTAGCCATCATAAAAGGCTCATTCCTTCCTGGGGGTCACAGTGGAACTCAACCACCACCTGCCACATCAATCAAGTTGCAAACTGCCTGCCTCAAGACACATCTGGGGGACCCTGCGGGCCCGAGGAATGCTGCCCTGAACTCTGAGACATGCAGGAACACCTCCTTCCCTTTGCCAAGTGCCTGCCCCCAGGGTCTCCCCAAAAATCGGGGCAGGGAGAGAATGGGGCAGTGTCCAGGTTCCCAGGGCACACCCTACCATGACCCATCTCCAAGGTGCCTACTGTCCAGCATCCAACGGTACACAGTGAAGAAGTCAGACGTTCTGCAATCAGCTTTAGATATTTAGAAGAGGCATGAGTGAAGTGGTACAGGACAGCACATAGCAGCTTCAGAGACCCCCACACAGGAGATCCTGCCACTTATGAGCTGCATGACCTTTAGCAAATTGCCTCACCCTCGGTGTCTCAGTGTCCCCTTCTGTGCAACGGGGATAAATGCATCCACTTCAGTAAGTCACTATGAGGATTCCATGGCAATGCAAGCAAAGACCTTGGACAGTGACTTGGAAAGCACCTGGTACAATATTATAATCAATAAGGAGCCAAATCACAACACTTCCTCCACCCACATCCCCTTCCTTCAGATAAGAAACTGAGTCCCAGGAAGAGAGAAAACAGGTGCAGAAGTAGGAAAAGCATCTCGGGAAGAACGAGAGGCTCTCCATGCTTTCCCGGGAGAAGGAGGAAGGGACAGTTACCGTGTTGGCAGAGAAGCCCAGGCCAGCCCTCCCTCTCATGCAGAAGTTAATCCTAGACTTCCTCCGGTGTGCAGTCAGACAACCCTCCACGGGCAGCAGGGGGCCTGCTTCGGATCAGCGAGTGTTTAATCATTTGGGACCCCTTGGCAGGCTGGCCTCTGCCCACCTCCCTGGCCTCGCCTGCCGCCCCTGCCTCCGTCACGCCCTATGGTGACAGTGCTCCAGCTGCCACTCCTGCCCGCTGCTCTCGGAGACACCGTGCACTTCCGAGCCCCTGTGCATTTGCACAAGCTGCTCTCTCTGCTCAGCCTGCCCGCCCCTCTACTACCCGCCACCTGGAAAATTGTCTCTGAAGGCCTCAACTGTGCTCCCACAGCAAAGTTGGCCCACCTGTTATTGGTCATCATAGACCAGTAATAATAGCAACCAACATGTGCAAAGCTCTGATTAATATCTAAAGGGCCCTGAGCTGAGTATTTCAGCCAGGCATCTGCCCATCACCCCCCAGCGGCAAGGTGCCAGATTCAGGAGTGAAACCTGGGTTTGCCGGCCCGGGGCCACCTGTCCATCCGCCGCTCTACTCTCCACGCCTCTCCTTGCCAGTCAAGCTGTTCTCCCACACTGTCCTTGCTACTGGGTTCCAGGCCGGCCTCTCTCTCGCAGAGGGGGCCCTGAGAGCTGCTTGATTCATCTTGAAATCCCGTCCTAAGCACAAGGTCTAGAATGGGGTAAACATCGCTTGAATGAATCCACAAATCCTGAAAAACAGCAGCCTGATGAGAGAGGCTAGCTCACAGACTTCCTGGGGACAGGCTCATGCTGGACTCCAGATCCCAGGAGTCAGGGCTCCCTGGCCAAGAGGCCTCCCCAGTCCTGAGAGTGAGAGGCAGAAGAGGTCTGACTCCCCCAGACTGGAGGCGGTGGGACCTCTGACAGCCCAGTGCAAAGGAGGAAATGGTGGTGCTGGTGACGATAATCACTTCCTGCATTCCTGCCCACGCCAGGTGCTGTACTAAGCACTTTCTATGCATTACGGTCTCACAGAAGCCTCACAACCCCACGGAGTAGATATTACTATTGCTCCCATTTTACAGATGAGAAAACCAGGACTCAGAGAGGGTAAATAATTTACCTAGCGTCACAGAGCTTTTAAGTATAGAGCTATCATTTGAACCAGACCTGTCTGGTGCCCTTGCTCTTCATACTTCGGAGCTTTCTGTAGGAGGCAGGCTTGTCCAAGCTCTCCTTGAGCCCGTTCTCTAAGATGTGCTCAGGGAAAGAAGGCTATCCTGGTATCTGCTGGAAAAATGCCCGGTGGGACCTACTATACACCAAATGGTTCAAGTCCTGGGTGCAGGCAGGGTGCAGACTGGGGCAGCTAGTTGGGGGAAGGGGACAAGGCTGGGTGGGGTGCCTGAGGGTCCAAGCCCAGCGCATGAACCCAGGAATGCGCCTTCTGCTATCTGCAAAACCAGGCTAGCTGCAACCTCTTTTGGCCAGAGAAAGGGTGCTCTGGGGATGCAGCTGGTTTTGAGAAGATCCCGAGGCCCTAGTTTCCACAGAGCCCAAATGGGCTGGGCAGCAAGGGTCTTGCCTCGGAGGTAAATCCCACCTTCCTGGGTCAGCATCCTCTTCCCCCCAACCTCTCAGGCTCGCAAACAGACTTAGTGGCTAGATTAGAATTTAACCTTCACTCCAGCACCAAGTACCAGAATGAAGTCTGAGCAGACATTGGCCTTGCCTACATGTCCTTCAGTGCATGCAGGGGAGGTCCAGAGAGCAGCAGGAGGCAAGGAGCCCCAACACTCTAACCAGAGAACACTCAGGTGAACATCCCAGTGTGAAGAGATTGAGAGAGGGATAGGAAGGATCAGCTGGTCTTCCTGAAGGAGACATCCCAGGGGCTGGGACCAGGAGAGGGTTCAGAAAGGTTTCAGGGTGAGGGACACTGTTGGGTACACTCCAACTGACGGAAAAGTGCAAAGTTGAATGTCCAGAGTAGCCTGGGTGATATCTTGCCTCCACCATCCTGGTGGCAGGTGGGAGAGAAGGGGCGGGAGGGGCGGGGGGATGTGTGTGGGACTGCCCTGTGCGCAGGCAGGGAGCTGAAAGGACTCACCAGGGCCCACAAGCCGCCTGCAGGCTGGATCTTTAGGACCAGAGCTGAGGGAAGAAGATGTGGAAACTCCCCTGGCCCCTGCAGAACCACCCACCAGGACTCCACTTCTTCTCTCGCCTAAAAGAAGAGACACGCCCCACTCAAAACCATTATGAAAGGCTCCAGGATTTACCTAGAAGCATTCCTCCTGTCCTGCCCCACTGCACCAAGCACTTCCCATGGGGCCCGTCACCACCCCTGCCCACTGCCTGATTATTAGCCCCATTTCCTAGAGGCAACTGAGGCTCCCAGAGGCCAAGTGCCTTGCCCTCCAGCGGAGCGCTAGTCACTGGCTGAGCTAAGAGGCTTTATTACCAGCCTAGGGGGCAGGCCTCCCAGCTGGAGGGGTTTTCCCCCTCGGTGTCTCACCAGCCACGGGAAATGGCAGGGCACACAGGAAAGTACCACGCGGGTTCAGGCGGCTAACGACAGGCCCCTTCCCGGGAGAGCCCTGCGGGAAAGGGCGCCTGGTACCTCAGGGCCCTGGGTCCTCCACAGAGGGCGATTCAGAGGCGGCACCTGGTGCCCGGGGCCGCGGGGAGCTGGTGGGCGCTTCTGACAGCGAGAACAGGGGCCCATTATGTGGAATCCAATCACATGGGCGCGCAAGCAGCTCGGCTTTCGGTTCTGAGAAGCGCTTATGCAGCCACCTCTCTCTCCGCTCCCGAGGTGCCCGGGAGCACCGGGTCCCAGGCTTTGCGCGCGGCCCTCTCGGGAGCACCGGATTCAAAGCTCGCCTAGGCTCAATCATCCGCTCCGGGCTGGGAGCTGCATCATCAGCAGCTCGCCCGAAGCCGGGTCCGGACTGGGGGAGGAGGAGGAGGGAGGGAGTCTGCATCAGGGAAGGAGGCGGGCAGCGGGGGCCTCCCCCTCCCTGCTCTTCACTCGGGGCGGTCTGGGCAGCTCAGCCTGGGCGCTCCGGATGACCTTGGGGAGACCCCTCTGCGCGACCTCCCCAGGGCGGGCTACACGGGTTCTGCCCATCCCAGGCGCTCGGGGGCGCTCCTCCGGCCGGAGTCAGGGCGCGGGACTCGGGAGGAGAGGCGCGCTCCTGACGCGGGGGACCCAGCAGCCCGCGCACGGCGGCCCTTTGGAGAGGCCGGGCGCACCTCTCACCGGGAAGAAGCACGCGGGGTCTCCCGGGTCCAGCCGGCGCTGTCAGCGGGAGCCGGCGGCTGGGCGGGTCCGCACGCGGGGCGCCTGCCCTGGGGACCTTTCCCGCCCCGGGCAGGAGCGCTCCCTGCGGGGACCTGGCGCCACCACGCGAGGGGGCGGCGCCCCCATGCCGGGCCCCGAGGCTGGGCGCCCAGGCTGTTTGATGCTGGTTGGGGCTCCCGCTTCCCGAGATTGACCCCCCCCCGGCAGAAGCAGCCGAAATCCCACAGGCTGCCCCAAGATCGGGCCACGGCGGCCCCAGCCAACAGCCCGCCGGTGCGCCCTCTACCCCGGCCTCTTCGTCGGCGCGCCAGACCCGGAGAACGCCCCCACTCCAGCCCGACTCCCCGGCCTGCGCTTCCGGCACCCGCCGTTCCAGTGCCCCCTCCCCCAATTCCCTCCAGCCGCCGGCCCTTGGCCCACGCGCCCCACACACCCCCAGCCAGACCTTCGGCGGCTGGGACCACCTCCCCGCCGCGATCCTCATCCCCGCCGTGTCCAGCCAGGGAGGGGCGGCGCCGCCGGGGAACTCACCCGCTCTCCCTAGCCCGGCCCCGAGCGGCTCCGGCCCTGGCTCTGTCAGTCCGTCCCCGAGCCGCAGCTGCCCGTGCGGCGACAGAAGCTGGCTGAGCCGGGCCGCCAGCCTCCGCGCCGCCCCTCGGCTCCTCCCCGTAGGCGGGGCCTGAGCTCGCGGGAAGTGGGTGGGCACGCTCACCCGGCTCCTCTGGCTGGCGAGGGAGCTCGTGCAAGGGTCCCGGCGCCCCAGGTCGGTGCGGTTCCTCCTTTGAGCAGCGGGAAATCAAAGGCGATGGGACACCGCCAGTCTTCCCGATGGTCTTCCCCCCTCACTACCAACAAACGCGGAAAGGGGGAAGCCCGGGACTGTATTCTTGCTCCCATTCAACGCAAGGGCGTCATGAAGCCCAGAGGGGAGCAGTACCCTGCCCGAGGACACCCAGAATTAGTACCAGTGCCAGAAAGTCAGGTCTCCTACCTTGAGGGCCTGCGCAGCCTGAATCTGAAGGCTTCCTTGGACGTCGATGGAGGAGCCCAACTAGGCCTTGCCCTGGGGACAGGTTTGTGGGGGCAGGTTCCCCAGCTGAGAAGGCGGAGAGACTAGTGGGAGCTTGGGGGCTGTGGCCTGCAACGTGGCTTCGTATCACTTCCTCTTTCTTAAAAGAAAGGAGGTGAAGCTCAGGAGGAAGGAAGTGGTCGTACCTCTGCTGACGTCTGTCACCGAGGTGTAGATGGGGGCTGCTCTCCGCAGATGTACCGGTGAAGATGAAAAGCAAAACACGACGAGGTGCCTTCTATCCTCGAGTTCAAGCCTCTTTATGGGGCTGAAGGCTCCAGCCCTCTGAGCACCATCTTCCCCGCCCCCCCCCAGGACAATGGATTTAACTATTTTTAAGTTGCCATAGAGAGAGCCCTACTCCCCTTGCCACCCCCCAGGAAGAGAAGAGAAAGTTAACAAAGGGAAAACCCCATACCAAAACATTCTCTGGAATCCACACTCCCTGAACACTGGCTTTAGAACAATAGAATTCTCTCCTCCACAAAGGGCCTTGTTTCCTGAGCTTTCTCAGCCTCAGCTTAGAGCCCTAGGCAGCCCAGGGCCAGCCAGCGGGGGGTGCAGACAAGGTTTAAGTCTGGGGAGTTTTGGGGTGGTGCACAGTTATTTCAACTCCCAGCAGTCTGGTTTAAAGAATTCCTCTGGGTCATCACACACTTGCAATGTTCTTTTGAGGTGGACAGTATAACCTGAGTTTAGTGATTTCCTACTGGCTAAGGAAACTCAGTAACCTTTCTTGAGGAAGTGCAAACCTCAGGGCTGGCCTCGTTCCAGGTCCTCAGGCCCCCCAAGTCCTCCGAAAGCCCCCTCCCTCATTCACCCCCTCGGCTCCCTCTTAGTTCATTAATAATCCAGTTGTGAATGACACTTTCAGTAAGAGCAATTAGGGAGCAGAGCAGGTAGGGAAGACATAAAGTGATGTTTAAAATAACCCAAGGGGATCATTGTTCTCTGCAGAATGCTTCCGTTGATTTGTCATGAGGAGCTGTGGGCTGAGAGGGTGGGAATCCATCTCTCCAAGGCAGGTGTCGAACTTGGAGCCTGTGTTCCTGACATGAAGCCTTGAGGATGGGTCCCAATCCCCATGCTGTACTGTTCATTCACACCTCTCACCGTGTTTGATACCAAAAGTTCAAGTGCACTCAGAATAAGGTGGAGGACTCATGCTTTCTGATTTCAAAACTTACTGCACAGCTACAGTAATCAAGACAGTGCAGTATAGGTAATAAGGACAGACATATTGATTAATGGAATAAAACTGAGAGTCCAGATATAAACCCTTACACTTACAACCAACTGATTTTTAACAAGAGTGAGAACACAGGGGCGCCTGGGTGGCTCAGTCGTTAAGTGTCTGCCTTCAGCTCAGGGCATGATCCCAGCGTTCTGGGATCGAGCCCCACATCAGGCTCCTCTGCTAGGAGCCTGCTTCTTCCTCTCCCACTCCCCCTGCTCTCTCACTGGCTGTCTCTCTCTCTGATAAATAAATAAATAAATAAATAAATAAATAAATAAATAAATAAAATCTTAAAAATAAAAGAGTGAGAACACAATTTAATGAGGGAAAAAATAGTCTTTTCAACAAATGGTGCTGGGACAAACGGATTTCCACCTGTGAAAGAAGGAGGACAGACCCCTACCTCACACCATAGACAGAAATTAACTCAAAACAGACCAAACGGATATGTAAGATCTAAAACTGCAAAACACTCATAAGAAAACATTATCATGAATTGTGACCATGGATTAAGTAACTGTTTTTAAGATATGGCACCTAAAGCATAAGCAACACAGAAAAAAATAGATGAGTCAGACTTGATAAAAAACAAACAAAAAACTCCTGTGCTACAAAAGTTGGGACACCATCAAGAAAGTGAAAAGAGAACTGTTATGGGTTGAATTGTGTCCTCCACCCCCCAAATTTCACATGTGGAAGTCCCAACCCCCACTACCTCAGAATGTAACTGTATTTGGTAATAAGGTCTCCAAAGAGGTGATTAAGTTAAACTGAGGCCCATAGTGTGGGGCCTGAATCCAGTAAGACCAGTGTCCTTATAAGAGGAAGAAAAGACATCAGGGATGTAGACATAGAGGGAAGACCTCGTGAAGACACGTGGAGGAGATAGCCATCTACAAGCCAAGGAGAGGAACCTTGGAAGAAACCAAATCTGCAGACACCTGGATCGTGGACTTCTAGCCTCCAGAACTGTGAGAAAGAAATTTCTGCCGCTTAAGCCACCCAGAATGTGCTGTTTTGTTACACAGCCCTAGCAAACTAATATGCTAACCCACAAGATGGGAGGAAATATTTGCCAACCGTGTATCCGATAAGGTCTTACATCTAGAATATATAAGGAACCCTTACAACTCAATAATAAAAAGGCAGATAACAGGGGCGCCTGGGTGGCACAGCGGTTAAGCGTCTGCCTTCGGCTCAGGGCGTGATCCCGGCGTTATGGGATCGAGCCCCACATCAGGCTCCTCCGCTAGGAGCCTGCTTCTTCCTCTCCCACTCCCCCTGCTTGTGTTCCCTCTCTCGCTGGCTGTCTCTATCTCTGTCGAATAAATAAATAAAATCTTTAAAAAAATAAAAAATAAATAAAAATAAAAAGGCAGATAACAATGAAAAAAATGGACAAAGTGTCTGAAGAGGTAGTTCACCAGGGAAGATATCTGAATGGCCAGGGAGTACTTGAGCAGATGCACGACATCATTAGCTCTCAAGGAAATGTGAATCAAAGCCACAACGAGGCACGATTTCAAACTTAATAGGGTGGCTACAGTCACAAGGACAGGCAATAACAAGTGTTGGCAAGGACGTGAAGAAATGAGAAAGCTCATACGTCGCTGGTGGAAATGTAAAATGGTTTCAAAAGCCGTCTGCCAGGTCCTCACAATGTTCAACAAGAGTTACCAGACGGTCCAGAAATGCCACTGGTAGGTGTGCACCTGAGAGAAATAAAGGCACACCTGCACACAAACGTGTGCGTGACCCTTCAGAGAAGCGTCTTCACACGAGCCCCGAAGTGGAGACCACCCAGATGTCCAGCCAACGTTGGACGGACAAATAAAATGCGGCTCTGCATAGCACGCATCAAAAGGAATGGAGCACTGACACGTGCCACAGCATGCATAAACCTCGAAAACATGGTGCCACGCGCAAGAGGCCAGGCGCAAGACCACAGGTTGCGTGATCCCACTGGTGTGAAATGTCCAGAAGAGGCAAATCTCTAGAGACAGAAAATAGATCAGTGGTTGTCTGGAGTTGGAAGACGGTTTGCGGGGGGCAATTGGAGCATGACTGATAAAGGACACTAGATTCTTCTTGGGGCGATGAAAATGTTTCAAAACTGACGTGGTGATTGGTCGCCTATGAATATACCAGAATCCACTGAATTGTACACTTGAAATGGGTGAATTGTATGGTATACGAATTGTATCGCAATCAAGTTTTCCCTGAAAGAAGCCAACCGGTCCTTTGAAAGCAACACTGACCGTGTCCTCCAAGCCTCTGTCCCCAGGCAGGAACATTCTGAGCTCACCTACAGTCTGTGAGACATTAGGGTACAGTCCAAGGCCAAGGAGCATTCTAACAGATGAGTGGAAATGTTTGAGGACCCAAAAATAAATGGGTTGTCCCCATACATAAAATCTGAAACATCGGTGTTTACAAATACAGAATTAAATATCTCCGATAACTTTTCTGTTACTGGTCAAGTCCGGCTCAAGTGAACTCATCGTTACATACAC
Organism: Ursus americanus; assembly: GCF_024610735.1. Taxonomy (NCBI): domain Eukaryota; kingdom Metazoa; phylum Chordata; class Mammalia; order Carnivora; family Ursidae; genus Ursus; species Ursus americanus. The sequence goes on from NC_142148.1 coordinate 20,293,703, forward strand.
ATGACGCAGAAGGTAGAGCTGGGGCGCATTAGATGGTTGTTATGATGTAAAGCAAGGACTCCTGAAGAAGAAAGGCCCAGAGACTCCTGAGTCTGTGGGAAAATGAGCTAATCCAGCTCAAAGGGATTCATTTTCAAGGTGATCTGAGCCACTGGTTCTTAATGCCACCCAGCGGGCCGGTGTTGGGCCGGCTACATTCATTCATTTAGCAAACACTGAGTCCGATGCCTGGCCCCCAGGGAGCCCTGCTAGGTGGCTGGTGAAGACGTTGGCGGCTGGCCAGGCCCAACAGACGTGCAGCAAGTGCAGCACAGGCTCAGGTGAAAAAGAGCCGGGGCGGGGGTGGGGGGTGGGGGGTGTAGAAAGGCCTTCTGGGTAAGGGTCCTGGCTCCACCGTGAACTCGCTGGGCGGTCATTTCCCCTTCCAGAGGGTCAGTTTCCTGGTTTGCGAAAATCCTTTTGTGCAAGACTTGCATGTGTTTGTGTGTGTGTTTTCCCACGTCCTCGTGCTTTTGAGGGAAGTGACCTTTCTTTGACCTCTTTTTCTTTTGTAAGCTTCCCAAAGAGCACAGTCAGAAACGTGTGCACACAGTGGGAGCCCCATAGAGGTGTAGAGGGGCACCAGATGTTTTCAGCTGGCAGGTGAGCTCAGAACTGCAACACTGGGAGTTTCAGGGTGACGGGGAGAGGGGACAGATGGGTTTTCATTTTTATATTCAGTTTACAGAGAACCCTCGGAACCCAGTGAGTGGCTGTCAACCTTGGCAGGATGTTGGAATCACGGAGGGAGCTTGGGAAAAGGTTGTTGGCCAGGCTCTACCCCAGGGCATTTGAATCCGATTCTGGAGGTGGGGCTCCTACCTTTAGACACAGGCATATACGCACAGATCACAAAAACTCCCCAGGTGAGTTAAAAATGCAATGTGCAGCCAGGCTAAGGATCGCTACTTAAGTCTGTGTTTCTCGAAGTCTGGGAAGCACCGAATTATGCAGGAGAAGGGGAGGAAGAGAGTGTTAAAATGCTGCTTCCCAGGCCTGTCCTTTGCACTTCTTCCTCATTCTTAGGCGTAGTATATGCCTCGGGATATGCACTGTAACTGATTCTAAAGAACAGCAGGTACTAGTTAATGCCTGCAGCTACCAGGATAGTGACCTCTCATGCTCCTGCATCTCTTACCTTGATTTAAGCAGAGTTTCCTGAATTTCCTGAGTAAAAGAATCCCCTGGGGCACTTATTAAAAATACAGATGCCGCTGTGCAGTCACCAATACAATAACAATTGAGGAGGCAAAGGCCATCAACAGATACCAGAGCCACTGAGTAAAAAGTTGCCGGATAAGAGACTATTTACGTGGTTCAAAGGATCACTGTCCCAAATTCTGTACTGATTAAAAAGGGGGAAATGGACTTTTACAATGGAGAGATCCAGAAGTCCCCACCTGAGCCAAATGATCAAACCCAACATGGCCAAGAATGGGACAACCTGACATTGTGTGCGTGCCCTGATGTGATGTAATATGACGTACACGACATCGTCTATGTCATATTCTTGCCAAAAATACTTAACCTGATTTTAGCCATGAGGACAATTTAAACAAATCTAGAATGTGGGCCATTCCACAAGCCTAGACTCTCTTTTAAAAGTTAATTTTTTTAAAGATGGGGAGTTATTCTAGATTAAAAGAGATTAAAGCGACACAGCCAAGAAATATATATAAAGCATGGACCTTGACTGGATCCTGGATTGAAAAAGTAAAGAGCCAAAAAAGAAGTGTGGTAGACCTTTGAGAATTAACTCCGGTCTCTATATTAGATACCATTACTGAATCAACGTTACTACTCTGAGCTACGATCACGGTATTGTGGTTGTGGGGGAAAGGTCCTTCCCTCATTCTTAGGGGCTGCCTGCCAAGGAGAGGGTGAATGAGGAAGAAAGAAGAGCGGAAATGTGCCAAAATGTTCACCATTGGTGAATCTAGGTGAAGGCCATCCAAGGGTTCCTTGTACTTTGCTTTTGATTTCTCTACAAGTTTGATATTTTTCAAAATAACAAAATCTGGACAGTGGGAAGGAGGTTCCTGAGCCCCCATCAGATTCAGTAGGCGTGGAGTGAGGCCCAGGATCTGTGTTTTTAAGGGGTGTCCAGGTGATTTTTCCCTGATGCAGGGCTTCACCATCCGTGGAGACACCCCCTCTGACAACCTGGCCGCCTTTCAGACTCCCCAGTGCCCCGCAGGGAACAGCCATCCCTCTTTCCTCTGCTTGATCTGCTGTTCCCTCTTTCCCTCTTTCCCTGCTGAACTCCCACCCTTCTTTCAGGTCTCAGCCCAAATGTCACTTCCTCAGTGAAGGCTTCCTAGAAGCCTCTCAGTCAGCCCCCTGGGAACACAGCTATAATTTGACCTACCTTTGTCACCCCTGGATTAATGTCTGCTCCCATTAGAGAGTGTTACGGGCAGAATTATGGTCCCATCCCTCCTCCATTCATATGTTGCCGTCTTCACTCTCAGGATCTCAGAATGTGACTACATTTGGGGATAGGACCTTGAAAGAGGCGATGAAGGTAAACGAGGTCATATGGGCAGGCCCTCACCCAATATGGCCAGTGTCCTTAGAGGAAGAGATTAAAGACAGACAAAACACTGTGAAGACACAGGGAGGGGTGCCTGGGTGGCTCAGTCGGTGAAGCATCTGCCTTGGGCTCAGGTCATGATTCCAGGTTCCTGGGATGGAACCCCACATCAGGCTCCCTGCTCTGTGGGAAGTCTGATTCTCCCCTTCTGCCCCTGCCCCTCTCCCTGCTTGTGCACATGCGCTCACTCTCTCTCTCTCTCTCTCTGTCAAATAAATAAATAAAATCTTTAAAAGAAGAAAAGAAGACAATGGGAGAAGACAGCCAGCTGCAAGCCGAAGAGGCCTCAGAAGAACCAACCCTGCTGACACCTTGATCTTGAACTTCCATCGCCCAGAACTGTAAGGAAACAGCTCCCGGTGTGTGTCCCTGGTCAAGGCAGGCCTGACAAGCTGATACAGATGCTGTGCACCACAGACCGGGTCTGTTTTTCCGCCACCGAATTCCCAGGGCCTAACAAAGCCCGGCACGTATGCGCACGGAGAGGATCTGTGGAACGGCTGAAATAACCCTACTTTACAAGATGTTGGAGGGGTTTACGGAGAACCTATCACCGGTCCCAGCACACCGCAGGGTTCAATAAGCAGCTCCGGGAAATGTGGCAATATTTTGGAAAGCAGACAGGTCTAGGTTTCCTTCCCCGTGATTTTTGTTCTGTTGTTGCTACCGTTCTTGGCCTCAACTCTGTGCCCGTCTGGCTGCTGTCACTCTTTGCCTCTGGGGAAGGACAGATGCCATGCAGGGCAAACAAAGTTGCTCTCCAGTCCCAAGTGGTGACACCCACGGCCCGGGTGGCACTTTTCATGTCTTACTGCCTTGTACAGGAGATGAAAGGGCTTTTGGAATTCTAGAAATCTGGGCTGGGAAGATGAAGAGGCACAGCCTGAGTGAGAAGGGCAAATGCTTATCCCCACATAAGAGATTGGCTGGAGAGGTGCTTGGCTTCAGAATCTTGGGGAAATGCAAGGAAAACATCCAGGAGAGAAAAGTTTGACAGCTGTCAGAGAGGCAAAGAAAGTCCTTTCAAGAACTTCTCAAACTCAATACACGAGAAACAAATAAACAAATAAAAAAAAATGGGCAGAAGATATGAACAGACACTTTTCCAATGAAGACATACAAATGGCTAACAGACACATGAAAAAATGTTCAAAATCATTAGCTATCAGGGAAATTCAAATCAAAACCACACTGAGATACCACCTTACGCCAGTTAGAATGGCAAAAATAGACAAGGCAAGAAACAACAATTGTTGGAGAGGATGTGGAGAAAGGGGATCCCTCCTACATTGTTGGTGGGAATGCAAGTTGGTACAGCCACTCTGGAAAACAGTGTGGAGGTCCCTTAAAAAGTTAAAATTGAGCTACCCTATGATCCAGCCATTGCACTACTGGGTATTTACCCCAAAGATACAGACGTAGTGAAGAGAAGGGCCATATGCACCCCAATGTTCATAGCAGCAATGTCCACAATAGCTAAATCGTGGAAGGAGCCGAGATGCCCTTCAACAGATGACTGGATTAAGAAGTTGTGGTCCATATATACAATGGAATATTACTCAGCTATCAGAAAGAACGAATTCTCAACATTTGCTGCAACACGGACGGCACTGGAGGAGATAATGTTAAGTGAAATAAGTCAAGCAGAGAAAGACAAATATCATATGATTTCTCTCATCTATGGGACATAAGAACTAGGATGATCGGTAGGGGAAGAAAGGGATAAAGAAAGGGGGGGTAATCAGAAGGGGGAATGAACCATGAGAGACTATGGACTCTGAGAAACAAACTGAGGGCCTCAGAGGGGAGGGGGGTGGGGGAATGGGATAGACCGGTGATAGGTAGTAAGGAGGGCACGTATTGCGTGGTGCACTGGGTGTTATACGCAACTAATGAATCATCAAGCTTTCCATCGGAAACCGGGGATGGACTGTATGGTGACTAACATAATAAAAAAATCATAAAAAAAAAAAAGAAAGAAAGTCCTTTCAAGTGAAGGACAGGCCAGGGATATGACAGGAACCCCTGGAGCCGGAGGGGGCGGGGGAACCAAACACTGGTACAACCACTTCGATATTTAGCTTTGTTTGGAAAAGTTGGATATGCATGTCCACGTCCTGTGCCCCAGCAACTCCACTTTTAGGAGCACCTGGCCTGGAGAGAGACTCCCACCTGTGTAGGAAAAGAGAAGTCTAAGAATATTTATTGTAGTTTTATTTGTAATAGCAAAAGATGGGCAACATTCTAACTATCCACCAATAGGGGAATTGATACCAATAAGTGAAGGGCTATTTGAATATGGAATGCTAAACAGCAGAGAAAATGAGCTGAAATAAAGCTACCTGTATCAACATAGATAAATCTGGAAAACAAAAGGTGAGTGAGAAAACAAAGCAAGTTGCAAATGGATACTTGCAATGTGATAGTTCTGTATTTAAAAACAGGGTAGCATCCAGTTAGGACACATACACATGCTACAGAAATATGAAACATGGCCCCTGTTCTCCATCTTTCACCTGCTCCGCACCACTGTGGGTTAAGCTATAGAGGTTCCCTTGTCCTCTGACTTCTTGTAGCGTTTAGCCAAAGGGAGGTGCCAGAAAGACTCAGAGTGCTGAAGAAACAAGGCCATGTGAGTTGGCTGTGTCCCTCTACTAGAGACCACGGCTCCTGTTGGTGGCCCTCTCTGTGCTTTGGTAATTGCTCACTCCCCTGGCCTCAGTTTTCCCATTCATAAAATGGGGATGATAAAAATGCCCACTTTCATTGTGTGGACTTGGTGAGTGTAGGCACTTGGTACAGTGCCTGGTAGGTTATAAACCCTCAGGAGAAGGGACACCTGGGTGGCTCAGTCGGTTAAGCATCTGCCTTTGGCTTAGGTCATGGTCCCAGGGTCCTGGGATCGAGTCCTGCATCGGGCTCCCTGCTCAGCCGGGAGTCTGCTTCTCCATCTCCCTCTGCAGCTCCCCTCTGCTCATGCTCTCTCTCTCTCTGACAAATAAATAAATAAAATCTTTAAAAAATTAAAATAAAAAAAAAACCACTCAGTAGAAGTTAGCTATTATTATTAAGCACCCTTTCTCAATGCCTACAAGGAACCACTGCCCTCTTTCTTTTTTCTTTTTTTAAAAGATTTTATTTATTTATTTATTTATTTATTTATTTGAGTGAAAGAGAATATGAGCAAGGCGGGGGGGAGCAGAGGGAGAGCAGACTCCCCGTTGATCAGGGAGCCCGATCCCAGGACCCAGAGATCATGACCTGAGCCGAAGGCAGACGATTAACCTTAATGGAATGAGCCACCCAGGCACCCCCATCGCCTCTTAAACATAAAAATCTCATGGGTTCCTTTAACGTGACTTCAAATTTCAAAATACAAGTCTCTAAGGAATCTCTTATCTGAAACCATGGGGACCAAATGTGCTTTGGAATTCAGGCTTTTGGATTTTATAAATGCAATGTGATGCATGTACTCTAGATCAGTGATTCTCATCCTTAAACAAGAACCAGAATCACTATTAGGGGTCCTTAAAGCACAGGTGGCTAGATCCCATCCCACAGTTTTTGATTCAGTAGGTCTGGGGTGGGGCCTGAGAATTTCCATGTTTGACAGGTTTCCAGTGGACATTGATGCTGCTGGTCTGGGGACCACACTTTGAGAACCAGTGCCCTCTATTATATAATGTCCCTAGAGGAGTCTAGGGCATCAGGCCATATTCAAACTCTAATATTTCTGCTGTGAAATGTTAATGAGAGAGGACACATAGCCTTATGTCAGCTCAGATTAGGTCTAGCTACTGAGCGAGCTTTTATAAACTGATGAAAACCTCTCAGTTTTCAGAGAATTTTGGATTTTAGAAGAAAGTTTAAGAGATTGAGGACTTGTAAATGAAATCTCATGAACAAAGTAAAAAACATACAAAAACCAGTAATGTTAGATTATGCTTTTTAAAACTACACTTGACCCACCACCATCAGGGATTGTGAATGTCTGTGGAATGAAAGAATGAGTGAAAATAAGTTCCTCTTAAAAAGAAAGGGAGTATTATCAACAATAGCCAGACTCTGGAGAGAGCCCAGATATCCACCGACAGACGAATGCATAAAGAAGTTGTATTATATATACACAATGGAATGTTACTCGCCCATCAAAAAGAATGTAATCTTGCCATTTGCAACGACGTGGCTGGAACTAGAGGATATGATGCTGAGTGAAATAAGTCAGTCAGAGAAAGACAAATACCATATGACTTCACTCATAGGTGGAATTTAAGAAAGAAAACAGATGAACATATGGGAAGGGAAAAGAAAAAAAGGAGAGAGGGAAACAAGCTATAATACTTTTTTTTTAAAGCAGACTCCACACCCAGCGTGGAGCCCAATATGGGGCTTGAACTCACGACCCCGAGACCAAGACCCGAGCTGAAATCAAGAGTCGGACCCTTAATCAACTAAACTATCCAGGCACCCCAAGAGACTCTTAATGACAGAGAACAAACAGAGGGTTGGTGGAGGGATATGGGTGGGGATGGGCTGGATGGTTGATGGGTATTAAAGAGGGCATTTGTTGTGATGAGCACTGGGTGTTGAATGTAAGTGATGACTCACTGAATTCTACTCCAGAAGCCAATACTGCACTGTATGTCAATTAAGTAAAATTTAAAATCAGTAAGTAAATAAATAAATAAAACAAAACCAAAAAAAAAAAAAAAAAGGGGGAACAGCGGTTCTTGCATTCTTTCCATTGGCCACCAGGTGGCAGCAACAGCTATGCATCAAGGCTGGGAGTGCACTGGATGGAGAGAGGGGGTCCTTGCCTTTATGGGAGTGAGCCAGGCTCCTGGCAGCTGCTCTAGAAGAGCCTTTGGGAATTCATGGTACTGTGTAACAAACTACCTAAAGACTTGTTGAGGTAAACAACCATTTTATTATGCTCATAAATTCTGTAGGTCCCAAACTTGGGAAGGGCACAGTAGGGACAGCTTGTTTCTGTTCCACCTATATGGGGCATCAGCTGGGAAGACTCGGGGTTGGGGGTGACTCAACAGCTAGGGGCTGGAATCATCTGGAGGCGTCTTCACTCATGTGTGTGCTGACTGGTGCTGGGTGTCAGCTGGGACCTCAGTAAGGTCGTCAACAGGAATGTCTACATGGGGTCTCTCCATGGGGTCCCTCCACGTGAGCTCAGGCTTCCTGCCAACATGGCAGCTTGGCTCAAGTGTGAATGTTTCCACCCAGCTTCAAGGGATGAGAACATGGACCTCCACTACTGGAGGAACGTCAAGGTCACTATAGTAATTTGCTAAGGCTGCCACAACCATATACCACAGACTGAGTGGCTTGAACAATAAAAATGTATTTCCCATAGTTCTAGAGACTAAAAGTCCAAGATCAAAGTGTCAGCAGGTCTGGTTTCTCCTGGGCTTCTCCCCCTAGATTGCAGATGGTGGCCCTCTTGCTGATCTCACCCGGTCTTCCCTCCGTGTCCTCCCCCTTGGGTCTCTGTGTGTCCAAATCTCCTCTTATCAGCACACCAGTCCAACTGGATTAGGGCCCACGCTAACAGCCTCATTTTAACTTAATCACCTTTTTAAAGCCCTTCTCTCCACATTCCAAAATACTAGGGCTAGGGCTTTGACATATGAATTGGAGGGGGACTCAATTCAGCCCATAACAGCCACACTGTTGGAAGAGCATGTGGGATGGGAGAGAGTCCTATGGCCTCTTGGGAAAACACAGTCTGCATGCCCCCCTCCTCCAGTTGCTCCAACGGCATCACAGTTTGGTAAGCCCATCAGACTCGTCCTACCCCCATGTCTTTGAATATGTTCTGTCTGCCCGGGACGCCCTCATCTGCCCTGCTCTAGTAGGCCACTCTCATTCACCCATCCAGAGCTCACTGCTCACCCGGAGCATTCCTGCCCTCTGTCCCCGGTCATCACTGACCATCATTCTATTCACCAGCACTCCTGCCACACTGGCCACAACCACTACCCTTCACGGACCGCTTCTTTGTGCCAAGCTAAGTTCTACTGATCTCATTTAACTCTTACAACAGCCTCTGAGGTCAGTTTTACAGATGAAGAGGCCAAAGCGGGGAAGTTCCTCGCCCAGAGCCATGAACAAGTAAATGGCAGTCAAGACCTGAACTCAGGTCTGCCTGTTCCAGAGCCTGTGTTTGTCACCTCTTGCCCTACTGGGCCTCTGATGGCCTCCTCTGGGCTGCCCCAATCCTGGTTCAACCCTCCTATCAGAGCAACAGTCCCCTGTAATAATTCGGACCGCACCAGCTCCAGCCCCACTTGCTGGTCTTACCTGCTTATGCTCTGGCTGCTCCAAGGAAGGTCCAACTTGAGCTCGTGAGTAGGGGCTGAGGGCCAAGCATGCCTTGCACATGACGTTGTTCATTCCATTGTAATGCTATCACATTAACAGTCTCCCATGAACCACACCTCTCCATATCCGTGCCTTTGTGTGGCCCCCTCCCACGTGGACTTGGGACTTGTCTGAGCGACTTGCCGTGGCAGGTGGGACGTCTGCAAATGGGATACAAGCAGGAGTTCCAAAGGCACGTGTGCACAAGCTTGTCTCTCTTGGAACACTGCCACCTGGTGCAGAACACTGGAGCGGACCCGAGGATGAGAGACCACAGGCAGAGAAGGACCCGGCCACGGGACCTGTCTCGGGGGTCCCAGCTGGGACCTGGAGATCCCGAGGTCATAAGCCAGTGCGCACGTTTGTGTCCCACATGTGCCTTCTTCACTGACCTCTCAATCTCCGGAATTGCCTTTCTTTGCCCAAGTTCACAAAGCTTGTGAGTGGAGAACCCAGAATTCCAGCCCAGATCCGTCCATCTAGAAAGCTACAACAACAGCATCATAATAATTATAATAAATATAATACAAAATAAATTAAAATTATAAAAATAAATATAATGATAAATATACTATTTTATTTTTCTTTTACTTTTTTGCTATAATCCTCTACTTAATATCAAGGGCCTGATAGATTTTAACTTTATGTGATGTACGTTTATCACCATATTATGTTTTCAGGATAGCACACAATTCTAGAATCAGTGATGCTGCCTCCTTGCGTCTCAGTTGTTTATTCTACTATATTAATAGAGCAGTATCCTTCCTGTTTTCTTTCTTCTTTAGTCCCTTCGCTCTCGGCACGTGGTCTCGCCCTTGGTCAGCGTGAGCCTGCAGCAGGAAGAAGTCAGGATCCCAGGCGTCCAGTCCCATCGCACCGCTGTAGTCACGCAAGCACAGTATGGTCCCCGAGAACATTACACAGAACTCCGCTTTTATTTCTCAAATACCACGAAGGGAACACAGACACACAACTCCCAGGAAGACCTACTCAAACCCTCATTTCTCCAGCAGCTGCTCCCCGCACACACCCCCAGGCTTCCCCGTCTGCCCAGCTCCTCTGTCTCTCTCGACCGTCTCTTTCCCATCCTGCTTCCTCACTTTCCTCCAGCCTCTGCAGTGCTGTTTCCCTCTCCCCACTTTCTGGATTCTACATCGCAAGACTTGCTTCATTACCTGTTGACCACATGACACTGGAAAGGTCTATGATTTTCTACATTAATAAACCCACCAGATCATCATTTGGAGCATGGCACTAATAAGAGAGCTCTCGGGGGCTGTGAGATGCAAATCAGTGCTGTTGCTTTATGCCGGCAACAAACAATTAGAAAATATCTTCTTAGGGGCGCCTGCGTGGCGCAGTCGTTATGCGTCTGCCCTCGGCTCAGGGCGTGATCCCAGTGTTCTGGGATCGAGCCCCACATCAGGCTCCTCCGCTGGGAGCCTGCTACTTCCTCTCCCACTCCCCCTGCTTGTGTTCCCTCTCTCGCTGGCTGTCTCTCTCTGTCAAATAACTAAATGAAATCTTTAAAAAATATATCTTCTTAAAAAAGATGCCATTTACAATAGCAATAAAAGCTAAGAGACATCTCGGAATAATAAACCCACATAAGATCTTTATGGAGAAAATTAGAAAACTATAATGCCAGACACTGAAGAAGAACTAAATGTTTCACACTTTAACAAAATAAAAGGTATGCACATGAAATAAAGAGCGTATACAAAATCCATACGAATGCTCAGGGCGCCTGGGTAGCGCAGTCGTTAAGCGTCTGCCTTCAGCTCAGGGCGTGATCCCGGCGTTCCAGGATCGAGCCCCACATCAGGCTCCTCTGCTGGAAGCCTGCTTCTTCCTCTCCCGCTCCCCCTGCTTGTGTTCCCTCTCTCACTGGCTGTCTGTCTCTGTCAAAATAAATAAATAAAAATCTTTAAAAAAAAAACCCATACGAGAAAAAAGGTACATCCCATGTCAAACTAGGTAAATGATATGAATGGGGAATGCAGAGAAAAAATACAAATGACCAGAAACCAAAGAAGTGTTCACTAAAACCACAATGAGATATAATATACTGAGCATTAGAAAAAGATGTTAAAGTTGTAAATATGCAGGATCGATCAGTGTGGAAAATGGGCAGATACCTATAGAAAGTGTATAAACTGGTACTGTTTTTGGACAGTAATTTGACAACATCTGTCAACATTTAAAAAACATCCTTTGGTCTAGCAATTTCATTTGTAGAGTGAATCCTTTCCAAATATGCATGTGTGCAGGGATATTTACTGTAGCATTATTTGTAATGGAATAAATTTAGAATCAGGTCTATTCAAATGCCATCAGAAGTGGAAGAATTAAATAAATCGTGACACGGAACATCATGGAATACGACCCAGATGTCTGAATGAATGAGTTTACTTCACAGAAAAAAAGTGCAGGAAATAATGAATCATGGAACACTACATCAAAAACTAAGGATATACTGTATGGTGACTAACATAACATAATACAAAATTATTACAAAACAGTGCAGGAAATATATCAATAAAACTTTTGACGTCTACTGCGTGATGTGAAGACCTGAATAAAGGAAAAAGGCACTTTTCCATTTGGGGCTAGAAGATTCAATAAGGAAAAGATTCCATCTTTCATCCTTTAATCCATAATTTTAATGGGATGCAAACAAATACTCCAACGGGATTTATTCTGGAATTTCACTGCTTCCAAGGATCATGCAGGAATATAAAAATAAGTCCTTAAAAAGAGAGAGAGACAGAATTCTGGGGAGACAGGCTCTGCTGCATTTTAAAGTATGCAACAAAGTGAGAGTAATAGTTCATTATGAATTCAGGAAGAGACAGAGAGATGAATAGAGCAGATGAGTGAGTCTGGAACTAGACCAAAAAATATAAGGTCACTTAATAAATAATAAAGGTGGCATTTAAATCAGTGGAGAAAAGATAGATTACTTCATAAATACTGCTGGTACAATTGGCTAGTTATCTGAAAAGGAATTCAGCTGGAGCTCCACCATAAACCTACACCAACATAAATCCCAACTGGATAAATAAATCACGGTACACGCGTCAGTAAAATACCACAGAGCAACGGCCGTGAGTATAGAACCACAAGTAAAGGGATGGATCTTAAAGACCATGTTTAGGGATGCAGAATTCAGTGGTAAAACTATAAAGAGTACTGGAAGGAATACTCTAGAAGTTGGTACAGTGGCTTCTTACCAGGGGAAAGGAGCAGATTATGATCAAGAAAGATCATGCTGGGGGTTCCCCGGGGAGGGAGAATGTTCAGTTTCTCGACCACTGTGATTATGCAGGTGTTCATTTTATAACAAGTTGTTAGGCTGTGCACTTATATTTTATGCCATTATTTAGGTAATTTTATTTTATTTTATTTTTTTACATAAAAAGGTTTTAAAGAGGCACACCTGGGTGGCTCAGTCGGTTAAGCATCTGACTCTTGGTTTCAGCTCAGGTCGTGATTTCGTGGTCGTGGGATGGAGCCCTGAGTACAGCCCCGCGTTGGGCTCTGCGCTCAGCGTAGTCAGCTTCAAATTCTCTCTCCCTCTCCCTCCTGCTCACTCTCTCCCTCAAATAAATAAGTAAAATCTTTTTTTAAAAAGGTTTAAAAGAATTAAAAATATGGAAAGAAAACATAAGATTTTTTTTTCCATTAGCTCAGAGTAAGGCTTTGCTAAGTAGGAGATAAACTCCAAAAGCAATTTTAAAAGATGGCTTGATTTGAGACCATAAAGAATTCTGCATGGAAAAACACCCAACAAAGTCAAATGACAGACACCCATGACAGGAAAATGGTTGCAATTCTTATCACATTTCTTGGTATAAAGAGCAGAGGATTAGAGGGTGGTTTTTCAGAATCTTGTGAGTGCATTTTCTGTTAAACACGAGAACAAAGGAAAAAAGAAAATGCAGAAGCTCTCTTTGCACTGATGTGGCATGGTCTCCAAGATACACTCCTGTACTGTGGGTCGTCTGCTACTTTCTGTGGAAAAAGCATATATCTACGTCAGGGATACACAGATCACCTTCTCCTGGAGCTGCTGGTCGTGTTTGTGACAGATACACACGCACATACATTTTTCAAAGATGAGAGAGAAGCCATTGCATATGCAGTGATGTTGCGTTAACATCTGAGACCTATTGTTACACGACAGACAAAACAAGGCTGGATGGGAGTACCAGTACTTTACTTTTTAAATGGGAAACTTCAAACACATGTAAAAGTAGAGACAGAGGGATAATGAACAGGGGTGTGCTATCGCCTCCCCCCCAACAGATGGCTGCTTTTCCTCTGTACCAACCCCCGATTCCCCTCCGCCCCACTTGATTACTCTGGAGCAAATCCCAGGTACATCATTTCATCTGCAAATACTTCAGTAGGGATCTCGATAAGCCTCCCCAACCCCTCTCTCAGCATAACAAGTACATCGGAAAATAAAAACATAGCAATAATTCTTTCATATCATCAACTATCCAGTGTTCACATTTCCCAGATTTTTTCAGAAGTTTAACAGTTGATCCATTACAATCAGGATCCAAGCAAGGTCCAAACTTCATATTTGTGTTGGTTTCAAGTGTCTTTTAATTTACAGGTCTTCCTTCCTTTTATCCCCTTTGCATTGGGGGCAGGGGCAAAGGTTAATTTATAGGTTTCCCCACTAGATCTCTTTTTTTCCCTCTTTGCAACTTACTTGATGGAAGGGGGAAAAAAATAGATCGTTTGTCCTGGAGAGTTCTCTACATTCTGAATTTTGCGGATTGCATCCCCATGGTGTTAGCACGTTTGTGACCGATTTTACTCATTTGCCCCACTCAGGTCCTCCTTCCACCCTTCTCCATGCTGGTCTTTGTGCCCCTGGAGGCTGACCTTTGTGGACGACATCCACCAGGCTCTCTCACCCTCTGGCTCCAGGGTTTGGCCAATAGGGAGCCCTGATGGGTATGGGAGGGAGGGAGAGAGGGAGGAGAGAGAGGTCAGAGTGCTCATTTCCCTGGCCCCTTCCCTGCAAGGCCACATTGGGTTGGCTGTGCTTCTTGACCGAAGCTTGCTTCTTGTTCCTCTCAAGACACAACTCCCTCCCTGTCCAGGTTCTGTAACTTTTCTTTTTACTGGTGAAGGCTCCTCTGCCCCTCCTCCCATTCTTTCCACGCTGCCTTCACCTGGATAAATAACCCCTCTCGGAATTTTCCTAATCGGAGTTCACGACCTGCTTCCGGTTGGGACCCCAATGTATACCATGTTTCTCTGCTCCCAGTATTTCCAGGAAACTGGCAGTTAAATCTGGAGGCCTGGCCAGATTCAGAATAAAAATGTTTTGTAAGAGTACTTCATGAATGGTGTTCAGTATGTTGTGTTGCACCGCAACAGAAGGCACGTATCTGTCCGTTATAAAGACACCTTCAGCTTTCCACCCGATGGCTTCTAGCAGGAGTTGATGATCCCCTTATCAGGAGTTGGACAATGGTGGTACTCACTCTATCATTCTTTCTTCATATCGTAGCTGGAAATCCTCTCTAAAGAAAAACTCCCTTATCATCTGTTTACCACAGGATACAGTTGGTACAGGAAAGGCCAGATCAATGCCTGCTTTTTTCACTTTATATCATTTGCAGAATTATGAGCTGGTTCCTCCAAAGGTAACAGTGATGAATCCGTGGATTTTAATAACTGATGTGCTTTAACCCTTCATTTTTATTCTTCCTGATGCTCCAATGATCTCATTCCTCGGCCAGTGGGAGCCACTTCCAGTGGGTTCCTGAGTTCTTTCAATAGGATCCCAGGAGTCTTTGGGAGTCTTTGATAGTTTCCTTGATTTTTGATGCAACAAGCTAGTCCAGGTTCATCTTGTCTATTTCCTGCCCCAGAACTGGAAGCAGTAATTTCTCTAAGGAGCTCTGGTTCCTGTTAATGAGAAATGGTTCCTTTTAACGAGCCCTGGTTCCTTTTAATGAGAAACCACACTAGGGTTATTCCTTGATACTGGGCTGTTCATTCTTTCCAGATTGTATTTCAGCTAAGACCTTAATACTTTCAGAAAGAAAATACATCGGGGCGCCTGGGTGGCACAGCGGTTGAGTGTCTGCCTTCGGCTCAGGGAGTGATCCCGGCGTTGTGGGATCGAGCCCCACATCAGGCTCCTCTGCTATGAGCCTGCTTCTTCCTCTCCCACTCCCCCTGCTTGTGTTCCCTCTCTCGCTGGCTGTCTCTATCCTGTCGAATAAATAAATAAAATTCAAAAAAAAAAAAAAAAAAGAAAGAAAATACATCATGTGTTCATACTGATACTTATGACACAAAATTAGGATTACAGGACTTTTAATTTTTTATTTTATATATATATATATATTTTTTTTTTCTTCTTGATTTAGAGAGAGAGAGAGAGACAGCATGCACACCGTGGGTGAGGGGCGGAGGGAGAGGAAGAAACAGAATCCTAACCAGGATCTACGCCCAGCACAGAGCCTGATGCAGGGCTCGATCTCACGACCCTGAGATCATGACCTGAGCCAAAATCAAGAGTTGCACATGTACTGACTGAGCCACCCAGGTGCCCCTGATTTTATGTTTTTTATATCTTGTCTCTTATGCCAGAAATCCTGGTTTCTAACAACATTTATATAATTCTTTGCACATATACATATATGCTTATACCTTCAGAATAGCCATACCAATGCCATTACTAACAACGTAATTGCTGAAAACAGCAAGATTTCTTTACGGTCCTTTTTTGTTCTTAGACTTATCCCCCTAAAGATGTACATTCAACCACTGGTGTTGTGAAAAAAGTCACTTAAAATAAAATCACCTAATTAAAGTCACCTCATTCAAGACTTATAAAATAAGACCTGTCTGCGTCAGTAAGCTACCAACCTGATAATTAGGTTCACTTGTTTCACTTTGCTTTTGATTTTTAAGGACTGTGCTCTTATTTTGAATAAAATTTAATTTTATGACTGCATATACCATATATACGATTCCAAAGCCAAATTACAATATTTGTACATTGTACTGTATATCGTTCATTTAAAGTCATAGTCATAGAAGAAAGAATAAGAGGGAAATTACAAAGCTCCTCTGGCCAATACAGACAACAGACAAAGAGTTGTACCTTCATTTTTAAAACAGAAATGTCAAATGAAATGTTATTACTTGGGCGATACATAATTAAGCAAAGCTACTGATTAATTTTTTTTTAATTTTAAAGATGTCACCTTTTTTAAAGGTATTTTTTTTTTCACAGCATATGATTACATTTCTCTGAAACCCAGATGACTTTAAAGAGTCCTTTGTTACAAATAGCATCTGCAGCCAAAATCAGAGCAGGGGAAGAGTCCCACATTTTCTCCGAACAGGCTCTTGGAAACGGCTTTCCGCTGTTCTTGGGAGACTGTCTGCTTTTCCAAACTTTCAGGGGAAGAGGGAACACCTCTTTTTCTTTCTGAGATTGTCTTCACCAGAAATTGTCAGTAAGAGGCTCTCCGTGCTCAAGGAATCCCATTAGACAGCAGCGAATGAACAGAGCAGGCCTGGGAATGCCAACTCAGAATGTGGATTTGAAAAGAGTATTTAGAACTTTTCTGATTCTGCTCCCAGAGCTCACAAGGGGCCGAGGCCGAGGCACGTCACCTTCCCCAGCCACCAGCCCTGCTCTTATCTTCTTCCCCCAAGCAGGCTCCTCTGGAAGCTCTTTTGATTTGTGCCCTTCTCCAAAACTGACCCCGAATTCAGAAAAGAAACTGTGGGATGTTTTGCATTCATGTCTTCTCTGGTGCACCCCCAAAGTGGGGGCACGACTTCAAGGCACCAAAGGGTCTGTCTGCTTGTCCTGTTTCCAGAACCCATGGCTCAGCACACACACAGGGAATGCCAGGATTCACCGGGTGTCCCCAAATTTCCCCATGTACCTCAATAATCTTGTAAGAGCTTCCCTATTGTCAGACCCAGAATGCGGGAAAAGCTGTCAAGGAGAAGAGGACAGATTTTCCTCCTCCTTGGGGGGGCCTTTGTAAATATCTGGTCCGTTTTATTCAGATTCTTATTTGTGTATTTTAGCCATCAGGTGTATCTCCTCACAGTGGCTGAAGGCATGCCTATGACAAAGGCCGACAGAATCACTATCAGCAAAAGGACTTCCTTAATTCATACTGTCAGAATGTGCTATACTGTGAATAGTGACCAGGGCATGATATTGGGGGCCCAATTATAAAGCCTTCTAGATTTAACAATACTTATATGAATCACAGTCCAAAGTATTGCTGGTGTCCCAAGCTGGGGAATGATTAGCAGGTCAACTCCTCCTCCCACAACTAAAGTTAGAGGGTTTCCAGAAGTCTGTCTAGACTGAGAAATGCCCATCAACTTGACTCCCAGGCAATCCCCAGATGGTTGCCCAGGCTGGGAAAGGGCAGGCAGGATCCAATACAGTCCACTCCCAGCCAGGTGGTCATCAAAATGTGACACAGTCTGGAAAGAGCCAAGCAGGTGAATTCGTCTTCCAGACAATTCTTGTTGTCCAGGTTGAAGAATGGCTGCAGGGAGAATCCCACTGCATTTCCTCTGGAAGGTTTCCAAAATGCTGTTTAGCTAGGCACTGGCCAGAGGGAAGCCCCTCCCCCATCCTGTTAGCATTCCTGAGAAGAATGTGCAAGCCCTAAGGCCAAGAAAATGTCTTCCCATTTTCTTGACCGGAAAGAGTCAACGTGCAGGTAGAAGACGATCTTTTTAGATTTCTCCAAAAGACTACTGGCCAAATTTAAAAAATTAAAAATGCATTATGGGGTTTAAAAGTAATAGTAAAGCTCATGATGCCAACAGCAAATCCCCAAAGTGAAAAATGGAGTTCTAAGTGGCAACATTCTGGGGCGCCTGGGTGGCTCAGCTGTTAAGCATCTGCCTTCGGCTCAGGTCATGATCCCAGGGTCCTGGGATCGAGCCCCGCATCGGGGTCTCTGCTCCACTGGGAGCCTGCTTCTTCCTCTCCCACTCCCCCTGCTTGTGTTCCCTCTCTTACTGGCTGTCTCTCTCTCTGTCAAATGAATAAAATAAAATCTTTAAAAAAAAATAAGTGGCAACATTCTTACATTGGTCATGAAGTATTATAGAATTAACCCATGGCAGACTATAATAATGAAGGATGCATATTGCAATTTCTAGAGCAATCACACACACAAAAAAAAGTCAGAGGTGGTAAAATGGGATGCTAAGAGATCACACAGGGCTAAATTATTTGCTTTGGCCAATGAAATCTGAGCACATGTGCTACGTGTCACTTCTGGGTGGGAGCATTCCAGAGCTAGGACTTGACTCTTGATGTTCCTGATCCTTCCCTTCACTGAGATGGCAGAATCCTAAGATGGTGTGCGGTGATTACGTGGAAAAGTGCATCCCCTCTCAAGCTACACACACATGCTGACAATCACTGGACACACAGCATAAGAAATAAACTGTGTGTTGAGGCTCTGAGATTTTGGTATTTGTGGCTACACTTGCATTCCTGGAATAAAATCCATTTGGTCACCATGTATTATCTTTTCATGTGCTGGTGGCTGTTTTTTTTTTTTTTTCTTTAAGATTTATTTATTTGAGAAAGAGAGAGCATGAGTCAGGTGTTGGGGGCAGAGGGAGAAGCAGACTCCCTGCCAAGCAGGGAACCCAAAGTGGGGCTCCATCCCAGGACCCTTAGATCATGGCTTGAGCTGAAAGCAGCCGCCCAACAGACTGAGCCATCCAGGCGCCCCTAGTGGCTTCTGTTTGTAAATAATTGACTTGTATTTCAATGATAACTTTTAAGATTGGGCTATCTATAGTTTTGTGTGTCTGTGTGCAACCGATCAGATTTTGATAGCATTTATGCGTAAAAATAATTTAAAGGATTTCTTTTGTTTTCTGTGCTCTGAAAAAGTTTAAGGGACATTGGAAGTATCCAGTCTTTAAAGGCTGATAGAATTCTGTGAACTTAACTGGACCTGGAGCTTTTTTGAGGGGGCAGCTCTGTGACAATGGTCTTTAGTTTCTGTATGGAAATAGGTCCGTTCGGACTTCATAAAGTTCTGGTAAATTCCATTTTTCTAAAAAAAAATGACGATTTTTATCTGTATTTCCAAATGTATTTGCAAAGAGTTGTACAAAGTAGTTATGATTTTTCTTGTTTTAATAATTATTTCCTTATTATTTCGTGTATTCTTTCCCTATTCTAGTTTCTAGTAGTTTTAAACTGTTGTTGGTCTTTTTTTTAGCAGGTTTTCTAGTATTTCTTTCTTAAATTTTGTTGGTTTTTTTTTCCAAACAAGCTTATTTTACCATTTTTCGTTTTTTTATTATTCAATTTCTTTGGTCAACTTTCTAGTATTAAATTACACAGAGTGCTCTTAGAAAGTCTGATGACATCTAATCTTTCTTGATAGTGCAAGCCATCGTATCTTTTTGCCCAGAGGCCCAGGGGATATATTTGCCTAGGATTTTCTTAGAGTTGACTCTTCTGAGTCCTTCTTCCCAAGCATGCACAGCTGTGTCTTTACAGCTCTCGTATTCTAGCACTTTCTCCTTAGGGGGAAAGTATTACCAAATTACCATTTTAAATATCAATTTTTGTTCCATCGTTTTTCTTCTTTACAATACAAAATTCAGTATGTTGAATTTTCTTCAGCTACGTTCAACTTGAATAGATTTCCTTTGACTCTTTTCCTTATCTGTAACCTTCTCTTATTTTATTTGGTTTTTCCTTTTCTTTCCAGTTGAGTCTCTCTCCCCTTTGTGCATCTTGGACTTAAGTTTCTGAGACCATTTTTCTTTTATATTGTTTTTTTCCTGGGTCCTGTCAGTTCCCATTTCACATCCACTTGGTCCTTTCTACTCAAAGCTTTTCATTTATTTTGTGGTATCCTCACAACGGCATTGCCTAATCATTTTAATTCCTGTTGGAATGCTGCAGTACAGTTTTCTTCTGGCTTTTTTCCCCATGTTTTCTGCTCACAAGTTTGACTTTGAATTTTCTGGGTTTGGTCTTTTCTTGCAGTATCCCCATTAGGACGCTGGTTTTATTAATGCTCATTTTGGGCATGTTAGATGTACCTGAACAACTAGTAGCAGGGGGATATGGGTGAGGAGCAGGGCTGGAGAGAGGGTTTCCGTGGGTCTCCAAGCCTCTCAGGGGCTCCCCCTCCTGGTGCCTCTGCCAGGCCGAGTCTCCTGTATTCCACACATCTGTGGGGTGGAGCTTCCTCTGGTCCTCTGTTGCTGTCTAAGTCTCCAGGCGCCAACCGCTTCCACGCTCCCCCCTACACCACCTTGGATGGCCTGAGGGCTTCCCTCATCCCCAGAAGGGGCGCCTCTCCAGGGCTGTGAGCTCTGGTCCTGAGCACTTTCCAAACCCCTCCTCCCTCCTCTTTCACCGCCGTGACAGCTTATAAGGGGATAGGCCTTTGTTGTCCTCTAGGTCCTGCTAGGGCTAGGATTCCTTTGTCTTGTGGCCAAGTGATCTGCTTCTTTATGGCTAAGAAACTTCCCACCCATACCCAGATTCCTTCCCAGATTTAACCTGGATATCGGTGTCTGTAATAAATGACCACAAACATGATACCTAATGTAACGGAAATTTATTCTCTCACAGATCTGGATACCAAATCAAGGTGTCATCAGGCCATACTCCCTATGACAGCTCTAGGGGAGAATCGTCCCTGGCCTCTTCCAGCTTCTGGTAGCTCCTGGTGTTCCCTGGCTTGTGGCTGCCTGACTCCAGTCTCTGCCTGTGTCTTCACATGGCCTTCTTCCCTGTGTCATTTCTTTAATAAGGACACCAGTCATTGGATTGAGGGCCCACCCTAAATCCAGGCTGATCTCATGTCCAGATCCTTAATTCTATCTGCAAACAGACTATTTCCAAATAAGGTCACATTCGCAGATACTGGGTTATGACGTGGACATGTCGTTTTGGGGGGACACAATTCAACCCACTGCATCACCTTGAATTTTCCTATAGCAAGACTCATCTTGACCTCATGGTGACTTTGATCAGTGAAAATGTGTGCTATGGGAAATGCCTCCTGAGCCCCTGGGATAATTGGATTCCACAGGGCTCCCTGGGCCTAGGAAAGGAAGAGGAGCCCTGATGGGCGAGGGGCAGAGGGAAGAGTGCTTGGGTCTTAGTGGATGCTCACAGACCAAGCGGAAGTGGGAGAATAAAGGAGAGGACATCATGGAGGGAAGGGAACAGAAAGGGAAAGCAGGGAGTAGATCAGTCTACCTGTGGGATTTCCCAAGGCTCAGCAGTCCCTGTCCACCCCTAGGGCTCATCTCAGTCTGAAAGCTCCGGTTTGCCTCAGTGCCTACTCGTGGTTACCACTGGCCTTGATTTTTTGTATTCACTTCCGATTTCTATGATTTTTTATGATAGCTATGATTTTCTCTTTCAGGTTCAGCATTACAACTTTTTGTTTAGTTATACTCAATTTTTTGCCTAACTTTGTAGCAGTTTGGGGGCAGGGGCTCTTCTAAATCAGAAGTCTGCCACGTTGGCAGAAATCTTTAGGTGATTTCATTCACTATCTCATTTAATCCTCCACAGGATAAAAGAAATGATCATTCCCATTTCCTAAATGAAGGAATAACTATGTCATGCTATTCTCCTTATTTCATACTATTTTTTTATTTTTCCTAACAAATCCCTGTTTAATACAAAGTTAATGACATTTTTATTTGTTACCTAAAACCTTCGTTGGAAAAATGCTAGCTGCTAGTTGCCTTATCTGAGACAGATAACGTCTCAGAGCTCTGCAGCTTAACGCAGTGAGAGTTTACTTCCTCACAGAGGGAAGAATTTACAGGGCCTCTGCTCCAGGCAGTCATTTAGGGACCCAGTTCCTTCCACTTCGTGGCTCTGCACTCCTCATAAGCCTAAGATGGCTCCCCATTCAGCAGGTGGTCAGGGAAGGAGGAAAGAGAGGCTTATAGAAGCCAGCCCTGGAAATGATGGGTGTCCTTGTGCCCATATTCCTCCAGCCAGAACGCAAATGGCCACGAGAACCACTGCAAGGGAGGCTCGGAAATGCAGTGCAGCCGTGGGCCCAGGAGGAGAGGAGAATGTACTTTGTGCACAACCAGGATCTCTGCCTACGCCTTTGAATCCTCTGGCATCCTATCATTTTCTAATTTTCTTGTAACAATTTAATGCCAAAGTTCTACAATGACAGATGTCACTTTATTCACTTAGTCCCTTAGGTAGACATAAAATGATCTTTGCGTATTATATTTGTATGAATCTGGTTTCTCTGATTCTTGGTTTAGCCTCGTCTGCACATCTTTGAACACTTACTACACTCTTGTTTCACTTTCTTTTTACCTTCTTTTGTTGGTTCCTTTGGCAAAACTGCTTATTTCCAGAGATGCCACCAGCAGGCATAGGCAGCACAAGCAGGCAGCAGTTAGGGTGCCCCTACCATCGGGGGGAGGGGAGGCCCAATCACTCTGTGGCCACCCAACCTTGAGAGCTGCCCTAACTCAAATCCAGAGCTGGGTGGTCCTAGAGAGCCAGGACAGTCCCTTCTCCAGGCTCTCTCCTGCCACAAGAGCACAAGAGCCCTAAGCTGGGCTACAGGAGTCTGTTTCTTCACAGTTGTCCCTAGAACATTCAGCTGCAGTCATGCCCACCTCTCCAGGAACAACCCCCATGGGGTCGGAGGGGAACATCAGATGCCTCAGTATGGCTGAGAGGAAGTCCTCAGTGTGGGCTCTTGATCTGTTCCTCTCAACAGAACAATCAGACTATTCTCAAATGCTCTCTGGTCACAGATTCAGTCATCCATTAAAAATCCGGTGAGCCCTCAGCACCCTCCGGGTCCAGCACTCAGCTGTGCATACTGCACACTGAATGGAACCCTTCCTGCTCTTGGAAACGTTTTTCTTTAGAGGAGACCGTCCTGGGGGAGAGACAAAGCCCAAGGCACACAGCGAGTGCTCTGCGGGCGGTCTGTGCCAGGCTGAGGGGACGCACCGTAGCCCATGCCTGCCCAGCGTGCTGGGAAGGGAGGAGCAGCCTCCCTGAGGGGAGCCACCATAAGCCCCAAGGCGGCTGCGGAAGGTCAGGCATGCTTAATGTGAGCGGTGAGAGACGAAACCGGAGAGCCCGAGGCTCAGCCCCCGGGCCTGCCTTTCACCGCAGCCCCACAGCTCCTCAGCTCCGGTCTCCAGGAACCCTGAGTAGCCCCAGCTACGTGACTATGTCTGGGCTTACCGGCCCAGCCCGGGGCCTCCCCAGCAGGGCTCGGCCTCCGTGGCCGTGCTGACCTCACCACTGTCCATCAGGCTGTTGAAACTGCTGACTATGGGAGAGAGACCCCCCGACCTACTAGCAGGTAGCGTGCTGCCTCTTGCCGGGAACAGGGTATGAACACCTCCCTCACGTGGAGGTTGGTCCTGCCGCCTTCTTGGCAACTATCCTTTCTTCACAGCTCATGCTTATCACCGTCTCCTCAGTCCTCGGACACTGGGAGCCCCTGGGTTGGCCCGAGTCTTCTACCGTCTCCACCACCACCGCTGCCTGCTCCGGGTCTTTAGTTCCTAACCCAGGGGCTGCAGACCCAGGCCACCGCCCCTGGTAAACTGCATGAGCCAACAGGTTCTAAGGCGGCCTCAGCAGAGGGATGGGCTACAGGCTCCACGGGATTTAAGTGGACAGATTCTGTGACAGGACACTGGCGTCTCAGGGGCCTCTGGGCTCAACTACCAGAGATGTTTCAGAGTTACAGTTCACACCGAGCAATCTCCATAAAAGAGAGGGGTCGTGTGTCCCATTTCAGACGAAGCCGCGAGGGTACGGGACTGAGGCAGCTACAGGATTCACCTTTTCCAGACTCCGTTTCTTCTGAAAGGCCTGAGGGAAGTTGAACAGTCAACAAACTCGTGGGCATAGAAAGAAAAATCCGCAGGAAGGCCTCAGATGGTGCAAAAGTTTCCAGCATAGAAAATATGGACAAAAATTAGACTAAGTCCTCGTATCTGCCCATTCAGAAAGTGGGTACGAAGCAGGTCCCTGATGGAGAAACTTTGTGCCGTTTGGTTACCCTCTTTGGGCCCTTTTTACTTATTTTAAGAGGAAATAATAGGAGGACAACATTTCCAGCTCCTGAGATCTCGTGGGTGACTGCTTGTTATACCAACATTATCTTTTTTATATACTCATGTGAAAGGCCTCCACCTGCTGGGCATTCACACAATTTCTGAACAAAGTCAGAAAAATATCTACACTGACAATATAAATTTTGCAGGATTTTTTAAAATAATTTTTTAAATGAAGAAATAAACTTTTTACATTGTGTACATCCCTGTCCTCCATTCCGTCTTCATTTACCGCTGCGGGAAGCTGACACCACCGCTCATCCTCGGTTCAACGGACACGAGAAAGTCACTTAAAGTCTCTTCCCTGCATGAGCCCCCAAGTGAATGCAGTTCAAAAAGGCAATTTCCAGTGTCCCTTAACTGTTCTCCCCAGGAGAAATCCACCTCACAGCCCAGTGCTGCCAGCAGGCTCAGGATGGACCCAGCTAGCACGGCCATCGTCCATCACACTGGCCACCACGGCCCCAGGCCTCAGACAGCACGCACTACGCCTGTTCGCCAGCACTGCCTCCACTGGCCCCCGAGCCTTTGCCAGAGGCCTGTGTGTCCGAGAAGCGTGAGGCCTGCTTGGGCAGGCGGATGGGGACGTAGATGTTGGATGCACAGTGCTCCTTGAGGTACTCTCCTCCCTTCTCTTCATACTCTTTCCTGGTGATCCAGACTTCATCGTCGTCCAGGTGGTCCAAGGCCCAGTCCCGAGCGCCATACCAGGCGTCCAGCACGGGGTTGGAAGCCAGCTGAACCTGCAACACAAAGAGCACTCAGCAGAGGGCTGTCTCCCCACCTGGGGATCAAGGAGTGAGTGCTCAGCTGGCCCAGCCGCAGCCCCCTACGTGGTAACCCCAGAAATGCACACGTGGGAGGGCCCCAGCGCATAACTGTCTGCACCCTTCAAGCACAGTGGAGCTGAGCTGCCGCAGACTCCCCGAGAGGGCACACAAGAATGCAGAGCGCATCAGACGCGACCTCACTGAATCGACGGCTGCCAGCTATTTCACGAACACCAGACCTGCCACTATGGGGCAAAGAGAGCCCAGCTGCCCCCCTCCTGTTCCAACGCTGTCGGCCACAAGCTGCCAGACGGAGAGAAGAAGTGGAGTGGGCACTCCACCTGGAGGAAAGGCCTTCCCGCCCTGATGCCCACTCTGAGCAGACAGAAGCAGGGGCTAATATGAGGTGGTTCTGGCCATGGTGACCAATGAGCCCCAGGAGCAGAGAGCAGAGAGGAGGGCGTGGGGTGTTGTCCAGGACGCTGCCCGTGCAGTTTCCATCGCTTATTATCGGAGCAAGGCCGTGGTCAGCAGCCCCAGGGGAGCCCCTCGACTCAGCTGACCTGACCAGAGCGGGGAACACCCTCTGTAGCTCAAACCAGGCTTCCTGTTTCCCGGAGTCGCCACCTGCATTCCCACCTCCGTCCTACCTACCTCCCCCAACCACAGGAGCGCCAGGTTGGAGTGGTGGTTTCAGAACTTTCTGAAGTAACAAGCAGGCAACATAAAGTGGAATCAGCATGCACAGATGGAGGAGGATGAAGCAGAGACACACGAAAGTCAGGACACTGACTGACGGGGCTGACGTGGGAGGGGCTTGTGGAAGGGACTGTCAATCAATTAGGATAACAAGAGCCCTTAAGCTCTGGCTGGAGCCAGAGAGAACGAGTGCAAGGCAGTGGGATACTCCTGGCACAGACTCAGTATTCGATAAGCAGTAGCTAGCATTATTACCACTGACACATGGACTACAACAATGGACCACTGAACCGCCATACAAAAGATGCCCTGCAATGTACCTGCTGGCACAGAAAAACAGCAATTGGAAAAACTTTAAATTAAGAAGAAAAAAAAACCAGGTCACAAAACAAGTCATCGACAATCTTTCTTTCTTTCTTTTTTA
Source organism: Ursus americanus (assembly GCF_024610735.1). Classification (NCBI taxonomy): domain Eukaryota; kingdom Metazoa; phylum Chordata; class Mammalia; order Carnivora; family Ursidae; genus Ursus; species Ursus americanus. The sequence continues at coordinate 20,319,747 of NC_142148.1, forward strand.
GTTAAAATCAAATACAAGACAAGAAAATGAACCAAAAGTATATACTTATATATAACTCACAGTGGCTGAACCACAAGTGTTTTGGCTTTTTTCTAGCCTCATTTTGGCTTGTTTAAATTGTCTGAGATTTTAGTAATGTTTTTAAATGTTTTGCTGGGGTTTTTTTGAGCTTGTATTGAGTTTATTCTTCATTTCACTTTCAGAACACAACTATAATATTAAAATGTTTTGTTTAAATAAGAAACCAACAGAAACTTAAAATATGTACAAGTACACATCTCAGGGTCTCCAATGGTTCACGTTTGAGCCGCTGAATACATAACCTAAATGCTGAGTAAGAGGGGTTAATTCCAGCCTGACACGCACTTATCACCTCCGCAGCTCAAAAGGAGCAGCAAAGGTGGAAGGGACGGAAGCTGGGGCTGTGCCACATGAGGCTGAACCAGCGAAAAGACCGCTGGGAAGAGTGATCTGGCAGCATTCCTACAGCTAGTGTTCACAAAGTAATTCACGGGAACGGCTTTTGCGATGATCAAGAAATAGATCTTAAACATCCAATAATACGACGTGTTAGTTATGTCATCACAAGTCAAGCCCGCCAGTGCGCACCCGCGCTCTCCTTCTGTACCGTCACCCCCACCCCTGCCGTCTGGCCCTCCTCCTGCCTCTTCCACTTCTTTCTCAGCCTCCTTCATGGGCACCCCCACCCTCCCAAGGCTCTTAAATGCTGATGTTATGTAAGGCCTAATCATGGACATCACCTATCCTCCAAACAGTGCCCACTAACCCCACAGTTATGCCTTTCTCCGGAGTCCTCAGCAGCTGGCTATGAGTCACCGCTTCCTGGGCATGCCACTGGAAACCCAACTCAACCCGCCCCAGAAGTGGAACTCATTCTCCACCCTCAAGCCTGCTCTTCCTCTCCCATTTCCCAGTCCAGGGAATGTCATATTTGTCCCACCAGTTGCCCCCATCTCGGACTTGGGAATTGTTTTGGGTCCCACACTTCTCTCCCCAAATCCAACCTGTTACTCAGTTCTCACAACTTCACTCCCTTCATCTCTGACGCATGAACTCCCTCCTGTCCTCTCCCAATGCCTATTGCTTATTTCCTGCATAGCTACCCAGTGACCCTGAGCCAAGACCAGGGGCATAACAATTCACAAGACAGTCCATCCTTCCCTAATGGAGGTGGGTCCAGTAAGGAATACAGGGAAGGACAGGGAAGGCTTCTGGCAGATGTCATCAAAGCCAGCCATGAGAGACATGAGTATCAAGCTGGGAAGGGTATTCCAGGCAAAGGGAACCAGAAGGTGCAAACGTCCTGAGGGGAGAAAACATAGCATATTGGGGAACAAAGTAGAGGGAGGAAGGGGGAGTGATGAGGGGCAATACTGGAGTAATTCAAGGTCAGATCACAGGAGACACTGCAAACTGGTAGAACGAGGACTCCATCTGAAGCCTGGGAGCTGCCTCCTAACTGGCCTCCTGCTTCCATATTTCTCCTGATACCCCATTTTCCACAACAGTCAAAAATAGCTTCCTAATATTCAAACTGAATGAAACGATTTCCCTGCTTAGACTCCTTCACGGTCCCATGAAGCCTAAGAGTAACAACAGCTGCGCAGAAAAGAGTTCACCCGCAGGCCTGACTGCTTCAAGGCTGTCCTTGGCTGGCACCTGCGAACTTGGACTTCCGGCGGGCCTCCACCACTGACTGGCAAGAGCAGCTCACTGCTCCTGACGTTTGAAAAATAATGTAGTTTATGCCGAACACCTGCTTCCTTCTGGGAGTCTGGAATCTGGGTATGTGCCAAGCAGCGGGTGCTTACATGATCAGCCCCCGGTAAAAACTCCGGGCACTGAGTCTCTAGCGAGCTTCCCTGGTTGGTGACGTTTCACGTGTGTTGTCACAGCTCACCACTGGGAGAATTAAATGTGTCCTGTGTGACTCCACTGTGTGAGAACTCTGGGAGCTTGTACCTGCGTTCCCCTGGACTTCACCCCATGCACCTTTTCTCTGTACTGATTTTGCTTTGTTTCCTTTCAAATTGTAGCCATGACTATGATTATATGTGAGTATGATATGTGATTATATCGTATATATATATGATTCCTGTGAGTCCTCCTAGCAAATCATGGAATCTGGGGTGGTCCTAGGGACCCCCCCCATACAACAGCTAATGTCTAAGTGTTCCTTTTGCACTGGCTCTATGCTGAGCACTTGACCTGCGCCAGCACAACGTCCTAGTAAGAGGAGCTCTTACTACTCGTTTGTATCATTGACAAAACGAAGGCTTAGCAAAATTCAGTAACGGTGTTGATGGAGTAAGGACCAGAGCCCAGAGCCCACACTGTAAATGTGTAATGTATTGTGCAGCACAGGGGACCAAGGTCAGCCTCTCAGCAGGACGTGTGGGGCCTGCTGACCTCTCTACCCACCCCCCTCCACTCCTCTTTAGCAACCTTATGCTCCAGCCACACTCAACTGCAGCTCACTCCCTCAGCAGGCTTCTGGCCCCCGAGCCTTTGCTCCTGCTAACCCTTCTCTGCAATGCTCCCTCCATCCCACCCCACTCCACCATGTCTAGATGGCACACACCTCCTCATCCTAGGAAGACTCAGTTCCATGGAGCCCTTCCTAAATTCCAAGACGGACAGGTGCCCGTGCCTGGACGTCCAGCACGTTCTGGGCTATCACGGCCTACTCAATTGGCTGCTATCCCTCGGTAGCAAGCTCCTTGCAGCTAGGGGCTGTGTCTAGGACGTCTCGGCATCTGCAAGGTGCCTGGTCCTCGAAGGGGTCTCAGACCATGTTTCTTAGCAATTAGGGATTCGATAAATACACTATGGGGCATCCACACCATACAGAGGGGGAAAAAAGCATTTTGGAAGAATAATGACAAGGGAAAGCACTCATGGCAGGTTAAGAAATGCAGGTTACAAGGCAGGTTACTCTCATGTACAGAGACTCTGTCAAGAGAAGCTTTGCCTGTAGAATGAGGGCCAGGTGAAGAGAATGACTACTCTCAGTGTGTACTCCTTGCAGTCCCTGAATTTTATTAAATTTGTGTTTTTTTCTCAGTTAAAAAAAAAAAACCCAGAGAAATAAATAAAACGTGATTCCCATTCTGCTTCAAAAATTCAACACATTTCAAAGACCAGAAGAAAAGCCCCAACAATGTTAACAGTGGATATTTCTGGATGATGGAACTGGAACATAACTGCCCTCCTCTACACCGTATTTATGACTTTTGTGATCAGAAAATGAATACCTAATGCTCTTTACACAACAGCTGGTTATGTTACAAGCAGTACCTTAAAAGCAGACTGGAAGGGCCTCATCTCCAATAGCTCCTTCTCAATTCTACCTTTCATTCCAGGGTACATCATGTTTCCACCGGTGAGGAAAACGTTCTGAACCAGCACGTCCTGAACGTCCTTTGAGTACCTAGGAGAGAGACGATTCTTTCTGGTACAGACCTACCAACGTAGGATCAGAGGAGAATGCCGATGTAGAAACGTAAGGTCTTGGCACAAAACAGAAAACATCTCCCCAAAGAGTGTTTTTAAAAAGAACTTCCAGGGGCACCTGCGTGGCTCAGTCCATTAAGCGTCCGATTCTTGATTCCAATGCAGGTCATGATCTCAGGGTTGTGAGACCTAGACCCACACTGGGCTCCATGCTGGGCATGGAGCCTGCTTGAGATTCTCTCAACTCCTCCCTCTGCCTCTCCCCACCCTCTAAAAAAAATAAATAAATCTAAAAAAAAACAAAAACCACCTTCCATTTTTTCACTTATGACTTTACAGGATTCATTTCCTTAGTAGGATTAGAAGTTTTGTGTCTTTTAACACATTTTTTTTTAAATTGACTTTATGAAGGACTGATTTCCAAACATTTTTTTTTGTTTGTTTGTTTTTAAGATTTTATTTATTTATTTATTTATTTATTTGACAGAAACAGGCAGCGAGAAAGGGAACACAGCAGGGGGAGTGGGAGAGGAAGAAGCAGGCTCCTAGCAGAGGAGCCTGATGTGGGGCTCGATCCCAGAACGCTGGGATCACGCCCTGAGCCAAAGGCAGACGCTTAACGACTGCGCCACCCAGGCGCCCCTGATTTCCAAACATTTTGATGAAGTCTGACAAATGTATACACCCCAGTAACCATCACCACAATCAAGAAACAGAACATTTCTATCACCCCAAAAAGTCCTGCCTCCCTTTTGCTGGCCCACCTTTCCACTTCCATGCTTTTTTTTCCTTCCTTCCTTCCTTTCTTTCTTTTTTTTTTTTAAAATAACAGCTTTAGCTTATACATGTTTGAGCACTTTCCTGCTAAGACAAAGCTCAAGCCACTCAAACACCGTGGCCGCAATAGCTTTTCTTCCTTGCTAGGGGCCAGTTTTCATCCTGTTTCAACCCACAGCAGCCGGGGAACTACAAATCGTGCTCTCTGCTTGTCCAGCTTGAATTATGAAAACTCACACTGCAGGTAAATGCCTGTATGAATGGGATGGGGGAGGAACATTTTATGGAAGTGCAAACTCTTAAATAAAATGTCTGCCAGAAAAAAAAAAAAACACGTTTATAAGCTCTGCACATTTTTAGGGTACTTAAAAATCACTAGCCTTCAATAATGTCAAGTTTTATATGAAAGCCAATGCGCACATAGTGTGGTGCTGCTTAAACGTCAAAGAATTTCTTAAAGCTCCTCAAGTCAACTGAGCATTTACATTTTTAGAAAAGAATTATAGAGCTCCCACGATGGGCCGGGGCTGGGGAGAGATAAGGAATACCATCGGAGCACAGCAAGTCAATGAAAAGGAGGGCGTGAGGCAGATTTTCAAATGCCCGACCGTCTCATCTACTATTCAGTGCAGAATCTGAGGAAATGGTTCTGGAAAATCGAGGGAAAAGAAGGTTCAGTCTCACCTGTCCAGGATGTACTGAAGGGTCTCTGCTATCCCAGCCTGCTCTTCCCCTATGAGGGACGGCTGGAAGATGATTTCTGGAGCTCGAATTCTTTCTGTCCCAACAAACAGCTGATGATAGGCTGCCAAGTTAAACACGGGCTTTAAAAACCCAAGATTTAGAAGATATTTTTAGGCCACAGTGACAAACATTCCAGCTGCCAGTTCCCTCAAACTGTATTTCTTATGCCAACATAGCCTGTCCTTCGTTCCTGACAGAATAACCTCTCCCCAACTCTCCTGATAGGATAATTCCATTCTCTGCCTTTCTCCCACCTGCGTATTACAAATACCTTCAACTTTGCATCTTGACATGGTCCCCACGTTGCAGGGAAAGAGAGCTCGTGAAGAGCAGCCGCAGAAAAGGACCTGCCAGACCAAGCCTCCCGCCAGCACCCTGCTCAGGAGCCCGGTCCCTGCGCTGCCGGGAAAGCACTCTCCCAAGGCCTCAGACTCGGGTCAGTCTGTCTGGTTGCCATTCGCCATGACAGAAACGTAGGCCCAAATGAGGATTAAGCACAATTACACTGGCTTAAATTTAAACGAAACCGCTAAAGCCAGGCTTCAGATCTAAAGTCCTCACTTACTTGCCTAAATATTTCTACCAAGGCAGACTGTTTCCCACAGGTTCACAATCTTAGCGCTGGAACCCCAATCAATCAGTAGGAAAAGCCCTGACTTCAGATGTTTTAGTATTAGTACCTCAGTCCCCCACCTTTCTGGAAAATAAAACTGGAGATTTTTTTTTTTTGCAAAAATATTCCTCAAGAAGCAGCCTAGACCAGACCGGTCATTTATGTCAGTGGTTTCAAAGCAGAAGCATGGTGCAGGCTACAGGGGCCCGACCTGGACAGTGGTGACTGGCTTCTCCACTTCAGGGGTTTCCTCTGAAAACAAGGGCTCAAAATCATTGATGCTTTCCACATCTTCCAGAGAAGGCTCTAGCTGCTCCAGGTCCGGGGTCTAAGAACAGAAGAAACAGGACAAAACAGCACCTGTAACTTCAGGAGGCCTTCTTCACTCTATCAGTTCACGGTCACGAACAAGAATTGGTGTTTTGCTCAATGTCCTAGAAGTTTTATAAAAACTATGACAAATTTTCTAAACTATTGAAGAAGAAGAGGAGGAGGAAGAGGAAGAATAAAGAAGATGACACGTGAACACAAGGATTAAAAGCCGAAAAAGGCACGGGCTTTGCTCCTGTCCCCTACCTCACACAAACCTCAACAACTCCCACCTTCTCTCTGAAGCCCTCTGGCGGGGCCAGCTGGGGGGGGGGGGAGGCGCGCACATGCTGCCTGCGTCAGGCACACAACCACACGAACAACTCTGGGGGAGAGAGAGTAAGAGTTGATATCCTACAGAGTGGCCCAGACACCAGCAAAATTAAATAAATCTCTTTAACGATTAATAAATTCAAGTGCCAACACTAATGGGCTTTAATAAGCAGTCCCTTATCGGCCGATCCCCTGGGCTGGAGACGTGACTAAGAGCTCCTGAGGTGGCAGAGAGCTTCGGGACTGTGGTGCCCCGCAGAACGGGCTTTCCTCTTCAGCCACAGCGGACCTGGGTGGAACCTACACAGGCTGGCACCACTCCCAGTAGAGGGCTTAGGGTATATTGTAATTTTGACCTCGACAAAAGAATTTGGGCAGGGGGTGGTGTGGTTCTAGGTGATATCTATAGCCATCTGTCATTCCGCCATGTGAAAGGTAGACGAGTTTCACCTTCTGGACGCAAGGGGGAGAAGTTACAGGAAGAAATTCTATGCAAGAACACTCCAACAATGACAGCTGTCATAGAAAGGACTGTCTTATGAGAAGTTGCCTGGGGAGCACACAGCTGACTCTACTACCACCTGGCACGCCCGTGGCGAGGGCCCTCCGTGCGGTACGTGCCCTCGGAGCCTGGCCTTACCCTTGGAGTCTGTGACGTATATAAATCACCAACATAACTCAGCACACTTAAATACAATCTCTAGAACATAGGCACATGTATTGCCAATGTAAATTAGCATTCAAACTTCCTCTTTCTTTTTTAAAGTCTTTTTTATTTTTATTTTTAGAGAGAGAGAGAGAGAGAGACTGCACATGAGTGGGAAGGGGCAGAGGGAGAGGGAGAGAGAAAGAATCCCAAGTAAGCTCCATGCTCAGTGTGAAGCCTGATGTGGGGCTCAATCTCAGGACCCTGAGATCATGACCTGAGCCAAAATCAAGAGCTGGATGCTCAACCGACTGAGCCACCCAGGCACCCCTCAAACGCACCCCTAAACGAGGCAGTGCCCTCCAACACTCCTCCGGCACACACACCAGAACAGTCACAGCCATATAGGGCTTATAGAATGGGGGCCAGTGTATCCTAAATTCTGTTCAGTCTGGAGGATTCTATCATATTTAAGGAGAGACTAAACCCTGGAAAGGACGGGGAACATTCCTTCATCTGAGACTACAGAACACGAAGAGAGGGACTGATTTGTCAATAGGTAATTCAAGGAGGAAAGAGGGTGGGCTGGGAGGCAGGAACCCTAGGAGCTTGCTCTCAGGGAAGGAGGCGAGAGCCATGTGAACACTGACTCTGACTCAGGAGCCCGCAACCCGCGACTTCACAGTCCTCCCTGCAGGGATGACTACTGCACTTCATGGGGGAGGAAACGGGCTCAACAGGGGATCAAGACTTGCCCAAGATCACGTCACACTAGTAAGTGGTGGAAACTTGGCCCAAGACAGATGGCTTAGCTCCAAAGTCTTTGCGCTGCCTCGAGCTGAAATTCTTACACGTCGTGAGTCTGAGTGCAGCAAGACAACGGGCTCTGCAAACGCGGAAAAGAGCTCCCTGAGGTCACGGTGAACAAGAAGACACAAAAGATTTATAAGCGGCAGCAAGGCCAGCTGAGCAAAATGACAGCAGGGGCCCCAACAGGGGCCACAGAGCGTGTGGGAAGGAATGCTTCCCTGGAGGTCTGCGGTCTCCTATCAGAAAGATTCTCATCTCCCAGAAAGAAGCCCCAACCCCGGGAGTGCCCGTGCCTGTTCTGGCTTGGCACTAAACTCAGGGGTCCCAACAGAGGATCAGAAACAGATCGTGCAAATTCTCTCATTTGGTGGCGTCGCCCAGGACGACAAGCAACCAGGAGCAGTGCAGTGTTACAGAAAGAGGCGAGGCTTTAGGGTCACATCAGTCCAGCTCTGAAAGGCAACCAAGATGTCTTTAAGGTCCCAATGGCACAGTCTGAGCCCACTTCCTCCTCTGTAAGCAGGGCGCACCCCTAGGGCAGCGATGGGGTGAGAACTGAACACTTCTTCCTTCCTCTACCTAGGCACTCATTTTGGCCCCTTAGATAATTGTTACAATACCAGGCCGGAGGCACACAATGTCACCTGTGTATTTAAAATAACTACAGATGAAACTTGTGGGTCCTTCCCCCAAATAATAACGAGTAAAGGCCAGCCTTGGACTCCACGGAGTTCTTTCCCACCTTCTGCTCTACTCCCCACACCTCCAACTCGCTCATCCACTCTCCTGACCTCTCTGACCTCCCAGTGATAACCCTCCTCTACCCACCCTGCAGCCCAATCACGGCTGCCACCCTCCACCCCTCCTCTACCTGCTCTGCTGCTCCACCAGCCACTCTCAGATCCTAAAGGGTCCCGCCCAATGCTCTTTCCACTTCTGTTCTGGGGTAGAATGTATTTTTCAAAAACAGTCACAATGATATCTGTCATCCAACATGCTCTTCCTCAAGGGGACTTTGACACTCCCCCATAAAGAGGTGGGGTTTATTTCCTCCCCTTGAATCTTAGCAGGGACCTGTGAGTCTCCAACCAATAGAGTATGGTGTAAGTGCTGTCATGTGACTTCCAATGTGACGTCATACAAGGCCACACAGCTCCCTTTACCTTGACCTCTTGAAACATCAGCTGTCTGGCTACTCTCCCTTGCAGAGCTCCCTCCTGGAAGCCAATTGCACATGGACAGGCCACGTGTGGGTGCTCAGGTCCACCATCTCGCTAAGCATGGCCTTCGAGTCATCCCAGCTCAGATGTCAGCAAACTGAAAAACCCTCCAGGGCTCCCAGTTTCCAGATGTCCAAGTCTCCCCAGCTAAGGCCCCAGGCATCACAGAGCAGAGATCCCTGCTACGCTCTGTCTGAATTCCTGACCCGTCAAATTCATGAGCACAACACAATGATCATGCCACTAAGTCTACAGTGCTTTTCTACATGGCAACAGGTAAGTGAAATACGCTTCTTGTGGGCAAGAGTGGAGAAAGCCCCAGCTGCTGCTGGTGGGCCTGCGGTCCTCTTCAGCTCCCCTGTGCATTCCCCAGAGCAGGTGTCTGCAACCCCTCCCAGCACTTCTCCTCTGCCCGCCTCCTAGTCACCACTGGCGGTTCTCAGCAGCTCATCTCAGGTCCTTCTATTTCTCCCGCATCCCCCTCTCCACCTAACCTCCCATCCTTCCATGCTCCCATGCCATCGCCCATCCGAGGCTGAACCCACCACCCCTGCTCTTACAACACTCCCATTGACCCTGCTGCCCTCTCATCTCTGCTCTTTCTCGGCTCTTCCCCTGGCTTTTCCTCGGCCCCTAGACCCCTAAGCAGCAGCCTTCCCCAGGCATTCTTCTCACTCCCCATGCGATTCTAGCTCTTTCCATGGCTGGGTCTTGGCAAATCCCACCTGAAGTCCCACAGAGACTTTGAAGATAAGGGGCTCAAACCAAAGGCACTACCTCCAGACACGGCCTTTCAGGAGCGCCTCTGTGGAGCCTCAGTGGGACCACCGTGCATCCGCGATCGGGTCGCTTGGGTCTGAACCTCAGCTGCGCTACCCCTAGCTGCGCACGCAGCCTCGGGCAAGTTCCTTCACTCCCCGAAGTCACAGCTTCCTTATCTGTCCCATGGAAATACAACAGTACTTAGAGAATTGTGAAAATTCATCAGGATGACACTTGCAGATGTGCTCAGCACAGGGTCTGGCACATGTCCCACATTCTATTAACAGCCACCACCACTCCTGTCACCACTGCCCCTAAGTGGCACCCAAATCCTTGGACGCTACCTCTGAAGTGTCTCCTCCACCCCCATCCCCATAGCTACTCTCCCACCCCCTCCGTCAGCTCTCTGCTGGATTGCAGCGACACATTTATACTCTGCCTTCCCACCCCCAGCCTCACCTCTCCCTAAACCCCTCATCCTAACCGCCACCAGTTCTTTTCCTAACATCAGGTCTCCTTGGATTACTTCCTTGCTGGGCATCCTCTGAAGGTTGTCTCTGAAGGGTAACACCCAGGCTGCCTGACAAAGCCCTCTGTAGGCTGGCCCCCTGCCTCCCACCCCCCGCTCCATCTCCCACACTGCACACCCGACCTGCCGGGCTCCCTGCACGCGTGCTACTTTGCACCAAACCTCTCAATCCATAACGTCCTTCCCTCCTCACTTGCTACCTACTGAAATCATACCATCTTCCAGGGCCCGGCTCACATATTCTAATCCTTTCTCAAAGCTTCATCTCAGTTCCCACACACATCGACCATCACCCCAGGTAAGCTTCATTACAGTCAGCTAAGTGTGATTCGATAGCCTTATTTTTTTAGGCACCAAGGAGTGCACGAAATGTGCCTTAATCTGCATCGCGAGTCCCCAGCGTACCATGCCTACCGCTGAGTGGTGAGCCCTGGGATATACCCTTCAATTTCCCTGGACTGGAGGACTGTAAAATGTTCGAGTTTCAAAAGGCTTCCTCAGCTATAGCAGAAACGTCAGCATCCACCTCCACCGAGCTGTATTCAGAAGCATGCCACTGTGAAGATGATGTCTAAGCTTCACTAAAAATAATAAAAAGATATTTTACTTATCCTAATTCGTATGATTCACAGAGAAACAAAGCTACTAATTTCAAAGCAGACAACGGGCTACAGAGATCCCACAGAGAACAGACTCCTTGACCACGGCTGGCTTCTCTCTCTCTACGGTTCGCCAGAGTCCGCACGTGCACTATGTGGCACTCAGGAACACAAACAGGCATCCTGTTGGAACTGAACGGAATGACAGCTTGCCGAAGCACATCCGAGAAGATGCAGCACGGTTCCCTGGAACGATACTGATTGAGCGGCGTAAGAACAAGCAGAGGCCAGGGGCGCCTGGCTGGCTCAGTCAGTGAAGCGTCTGCCTTCAACTCAGGTCATGGTCCTGGGGTCCTGGGATCGAGCCCCACACTGGGCTCCCTGCTCCGTGGGGAGTCTGCTTCTCCTGCTTCTGCCTCTGCCACTCCCTTGCTTGTTCTCTCTCTCTCAAATAAACAAATAAAAAAAAAGAACAGGTGGAGGCCAGCTCTGATCTTGGCTAATCAGGCAAGAGAACTTTCTACGTCAACCTCACTGTGTTCTCCAACAAGCGACGGTGCTCTAAAACTGCTCCCCCCACCAACCACTGCTGTGTTTACAGTGACGGAAGGCCAACATCCTCTAGTCTAACTACTTCTTAGAGTGCTGACAAAGCCTACTCCTTTACAACATCCTCGTCACAGTACCTGCAGAATAGCAAGGGCCAGGATGGCCTGGTCTATTGGGAAAAAAATGGATTTTTAGAAAACGCTGTGAGTTTAAAATTTTGCTGGATTAATCCAATTTAGCCCTTACTGCCTGGATGGCATTTCAATGTGAACTTTGATCCACATAAACCCATCCCCTCCACGCTAAATGAATTACATTGTTAGAAAACACTATATATACCGTTTGACAGGTAGAACTAGCCTGCCACTGCTGGGGTCACATTTATCCCACGAAAGTTACCATAACTGACCCTAATGACTAACAATCACCCTCAATAAATACTGACCCTCAACATCTTGGGGACAGACCAACTCATCAAATTCAGTGTACACAGAGAAACTACTGGAAGCCCAACATTTCAAAACCTCCCCCAGCCCAGAAAGATTTGAATACGTATCCGCAGGGCACAGAACGAGTAGGGACTTAATAAGTACCTGCTAAATGTATGAAAGCATGGCTGAATCACAGCCTGTAACACATGCAGAAAAACGAACAAAGAGAAGGAAAAACTAGCTCCTCAGTTGCTCAGGAATCACATTTTACAGTCGTTTGGGCTTTTCTTTTTAAATCTGAAATCCCTCGCCTGCCCGCCTGCCCGTGGCTTAGCGGCACATCTCTGGTATAAAGATGCTGATGTCCTACTGGCGCATTAAGCACGATGAAAACTGAACACGGGTGAATAAATAACAAAGGCAACACGGGTCTGGATCCCAGTATCCAGCTGAGATCCGAAGCACAACCGGGAAACTGGGGGAGGCGAGCGAGGACAGGCACACCGGCTCTGCGAGGCTGACCTGGGATGCCACACCAGAGTAAGACAGCAGTCACGGCCCCTCGCCCCCACCTCAGCCATCCCAGAAGCCATGTCCAGGAAGCCTGACTGGGGGTCTGTCTGATGCATGCCCTGGCCGGCGGCTGGCCGCAGGAGTCCCAGCTGTGGGAGAGCTGGAGATGGGGCTGAGCACAGCAGGCGTGTGAGGGAGCCTCCAGCGGAGAGCCGGAGCAAGAACAGGCTTCTGCCGAGCCAAAGACACATCTGTAGTCAGTGGCAAGCAGCCGCACCGTGCCCGGCACCAAACTGGATTTTCCCATGGGACTGTTTTTCTAAAAGTACATGTTTTAGAATTTACAGAAAGTTGATTGAAAAACAAAAAGCCACCAAGCTAGACTGGTTAATCCTGGCCTAGAAGGGTCACAAGGCAAGGAACAAGTCCTTCGTCTTAGAACTCCAGAGCGGACAGATTCAGGAACAATGCCATATTATTAACTCTTTCTTCCTTTCTAAAGCCAGCGAGCCAACTCATGAGTACGGGCGTGCAGCGCCCAGTGTGAGGGTGTGTGCCACCTAGGGCCCTAACTCAGCCCTGCCACCTGCCTTTACACCACATCACCACTTAGTAACAGGGCAGAGAACACCAAAGAGCTTATTCAAAGAGTTACTTCTAGTGATAAAAGGCTGATCTTAAATCAACACATGGCTATTTTATTAAGCATGTCTACTAGCTACTGTAAAAAATCCATCAACTGTTATGAAGCATGATGCCTGTCCTTAGGGAACATCAAGACGGAAAGGAAGTAAGTGAAACAACAAGCACAATTTATTTAAGAAAATATCAGAAAAGAGTAGAAGGGAGCACGTGACTGCAAATAACCATCGAAGGAGAATGTCTGGATTTAAGAGGGCACCACACGGCTGGTCTGTGAATGCTCTTTCTACTCTACACACAGTTCCCCCTCCCAGGGGGGCCAGAGGTCTACAGGTCAAAGCCCTTGGGTCAGCACAAAGTCAGGGCCATCTCTGCCCCGCGCCTGTCCCCGTGGACGGCACTCACCATGCTGCTTTCCCAACTGTGGTCACGTCTCTTTGATGTCAGCCTTCTCCAGACACCCTGCCCACCCTCAGGCTGAAGGACCCTGCGGGACCCCACTCCCAAGGCCCTTGGCACCTCTGGCTTGCTGTCCACCACGTCCACCTCGAGGGTGACTTCTGCTTGGAGGATTTTCTGCTTCGCCTGCTCCACGGCCGAGCTGAGCTTCTGGATGTAGGACTGCAGCTCTTCCGGGGAGTCCATGTTCAGCTCCACCAGAGCTTTGTGAAACTGATCCATCTGGCCATCCTCTAGAAGTTCCTGAAACCCGAGTAGTCGCAAGTCATCTTCGAAGATGACAGCACAAACATAAACAGGAAGGAAAGAGAAGTAGCTTGGAAGCCACACGGAAAAACGACAGCAGGAGGGGGCTCCCAGCACTCCCCTAGCCTGCCCCTCCACAAAATCTCACCTCCCACCCGCGGTTCACACGCCGCCCTCCTCCCCGGCTGTCTCTAGGCTGCATCGTATCACAGTCCCAGCACCACCTGAGTAGGCAAAACTAATCTATGGTGACAGGTGTCAGAAACGTCGTTACCTTTTGAGTGGGGAGACGTGGGAAGGTTGCTGGCTAACAGGGGATATGCAGGAGGTTTCTGGGAGCTGGGAGTGCTCTGGATGGCAGACACGTGGGGTGTTTCACGTTATGAAAATCCATCGAGTTACACACTTGAGATCTGTGCACTTTGTAGCACGTGTGCTACACTTCAATTAAAAAGTTATAAAACAAAGCAGATGATAGGCCAAAGTAAGTCCGAGAAGCCAAAGTCCACAGCTCTCTCAGAGACACCTGCTGCTCTGTACACGGTACGGGTCCTCTGTGCTGAGGAGCCCCACCCTGAGCACCCCTGGCTCCTTCTGGACCCCAAGGGGGACTCAGACGGTCACTGCACTTCCGGGCCGAGGAAGAAGATGTAGGAAGAAGCCTTTCTGGGACTGCCTTGTGCAAAGGCTGGAGCCCCCACCGGGATGTGCACATACCTGCACGTACAGCAGTCTGTCCAGCCGCTCCTGGTCCAGCTGCAGCTTCTCCTCCCGCCGGCGGGCGTTGAGCTCCTGCAGGCGCCGCAGCTGCTGCTGCCGCCTTTCCTGCTTCTCCTCCGAGCTCAGAGTGCTGCCGAGGAGCTTGCTGGAAAACGGGAGCTGCATCTTGTGGACGTTGTTTTCGTAATAATCAGGGCACCGCCATTTCTGCAGTTCTTTGGGGAAATAATTTTGGAAGTTAGAAAATGGAAACACTATCAGCACAGACATTAAAAAGTCACTACCAGGGTTCCAGATCCAGGTAAGATGGAGAAAGCACGATCCACCCAATCTCTAACTCCACCCAGCAGACCAAATGCAGCTGTACCACCTGGACGTGATGCCCACAGATCTGTTCTCAAAGAATTGCTATGTAAACTTCGCCAGACGGACGTGATAGCAGAAGGAAACGTGGAACGTCAGGAATGAAGGAAGAGAAAAAGAAAAGATGAAAACCTCGTTCAACGTGATGGACTAACCTCCTCCTGAGTTCTCTAAAATACGGTTGACAATTCAAAGTAAAAAACCATCACAATGTCCACCGGGTTTCCAACACATGTACGTCTGATACATAAGACAACCCAGAATAAAGGAGGAAGGAGAAAGGAGCCTCTGGGGTGCTAACATTGCCACATTCCTCTTGAAGTAGTAAAACAGATTCTAAAAACACTGCAAAAAGTCTGTCGACTATAACCTCAGGGCAACCACTAAAAAACTACATAGAAAGACAGAGTAAAAACACAATAGATAGGGATGCCTGGGTGGCTCAGTCCGTTAAGCGTCTGCCTTCGGCTCAGGTCACGGTCCCAGGGCCCTGGGATGGAGCCCGGCATCCGGTTATTGCACGGCAAGGAGCCTGGCTCTCTCTCTGCCTGCCGCTGCCCCTGCTCGTGCTTGTGCGTGCGCACACGCACTCACTCTCTCTGACAAATAAATAAAATCTCTAAAAAAATAAAATAAAATAAAAACACAATAGATAAATTAAAATACCAATACCAAAACAAAATTTTTAAATATTCAAATAACCCAGAAGAAGGCAGGAGAAACAGGGACAAAGAGAATAACAGACGACAAATAATAAAATGGTAGAACTAAATCCAACATATGAATAATTAATTTTAAATCATCTTACCAGACTAGTTAGAAACACAGTGAATTAAAAAAAAAAACCCAACTATTAAGAAACTCACTTTGAATATAATGCTATAAATAGATTAAAAGGAAGGAAAGACCATTCCATGCAAGCACTCAGCAAAAGAAAGTATTAATGTCCCAATAGACATCAAAGCCAAGAAAATTGCAAGGGATAAAAAGGGATACTGTATAATGATAAAAGGTCAATTCGTCAAGATAACATAAGAATCCTAAATACATACCTAACAAAAGCACTTTAGATACTTAAAAGCAAAAACTGACAGAAATGAAAGGAGAAAAATTAAAAATTTACAATCATCCCTTGAGACTTCAAAACTCTTAATAAAATCAACAGAGCTAGAGCCTGGAAAAGGAACAGGGACACAGAAGAAGTGAGCACCACCATCAACCAGTGAACCTAAACATCATAGAATACTCCACCCAACAGCACAGTCCATGTTCTTTTCAAGTATAAATGCAACATTCGCCAAAGGAGACCATGCCTGGGTCATAAAACAAAGCTTCACAAGCTCCACTGATACCACACACAGTTTTTTGACATAGTGAAATTAAACTAGAAATAAGTCACAGAAGTACAAGAGTATTTCCAAATACTTGACTATAAGACAACACCTTCCCTTCTTTTTTTAACTTTCAGCTTTCCACATCAACGATTTATTAAAATATCAAGTTGGATTTAACCCTTAAAACCTGAAGGTTTAATTTTTTTAAATTAAGGTTTTAATTCCAGTAGAGTTAACATATAGCGTTAGTTTCAGGCGTGCATTATAATGATTCAACAATTCCATACGTCAGCTGGTGCTCATCACAAGTGCACTCCTTGATCCCCATCACCTATTTCACCCATCCCCCCACCTTCCTGCTCTCTGGTAACCATTGTTTGCTCTTGATAGGTAAGAGTCTGTTTCTTGGTTTGCCGCGCTTTTTTTTTCCTTGTTCATTTGTTTCTTAAACTCTACATATGAGTGAAATCATATGATTTGTCTTTCTCTGACTTATTTAACTTAGCATAATACTCCAGCTCATCGCATGTCGTTGCAAATGACATTTCATTCATTTTTATGGCTGATAACATTCCATCGAGGGGGGTGTGTGTGTATGTATATACACATATATATCTCACATCTTCTCTGTCCATTCATCTATCAGTGGACACTGGGCTGCTTCCCTATCTTGGCTATTGTAAATAATGCTGCTATAAACATAGGATACGTATACCCCTTTGAATCAGTGTTTTGTATTCTTGGGGTAAATACCCAGTAGTGTGATTACTGAATCATTGGTGGTTCTACTTTTAACTTTTTGAGGAACGTCCATACTGTTTTCCAGAGTGGCTGCACTAGTTTGCATTCCCACCAACAGTATAAGAGGGTTCCTTTTTCTCCACATCCCGGCCAACACTTGTTTCTTCTGTTTTTGATTTTAGCCATTCTGAGTGGTGTCAGATGGTATCTCCTTGTGGTTTTGATTTGCATTTCCTTGATGGCGAGCGATGCTGAGCATCTTTTCACGTGTCTCTTGACCATCTGTATGTCTTCTCTGGAGAAATGCTTGTTCATGCCTTCTGCCCATTTTTTAATTGGATTATTTGTTTTTTGGGTGTTAAGTTGTATCAGTTCTTTATATATTTTGGATATTAACCCTTCACTGGATGTGTCATTTGCAAGTATCTTCTCCCATTCCATAGGTTGTCTTTTAGTTTTGTTGATGGTTTCCTTCACTGTGCAGAAGCCTTTTAATTTTGATGTAGTCCCAATAAAACAACACATTTCTAAATAATCAATGGTTCACAAAAAGAAATCTTGAGGGAAATTAGAAAATATCTGAACTCAATAAAAATGAAAATATATCGAAATCTGTATACTGTAGATAAAGCAATGCTGAAGAGGAAATTTGCAGCATTAAATGCTTACATTAAAAAGAATGGTCTCATAATAATCTGAACTTCCACCTTAAGAATTTAGAAAAAAGAGAGCAAACTAAACCTAAAGCAAGTAGAAGGAAGGAAATAATAAGACATCACTGAGATTACCTAAACAGTCCCAGTCTATTAAATTGAATCCACAGTTAAAAGTCTTCAGAAAAAGAAATCCCCAGGCTCAAACGGTTCCACTGGAGAATTCTATCAAACATTTAAAGAAAAAATATACTAATTATCTGCATACTCTTTTCCAGAAAATAGAAAGGGGGGGGTGCCTGGGCGGCGCAGTCGGTTAAGCATCCGACTCTTGGTTTCGGCTCAGGTCATGATTTCAGAGATGGAGTCCCACATCAGGCTCAAAAGCTGAGCACAGAGCCTCCTTAAGACTCTCTCTCCCTCTCCCTCTGCCCCCTTCCCCAACAAATTAATAAAAAAAAAAAAAAAAAAAAGGATGGAACACTTTCCAGCTAATTTAACAAGACCAGTATCACCATGATACCAAGAGCAGACAAAGACCATGTAAGAAAACTATAGATCAACATCCCTCGTGAAAATAGACATAAAACTCCATAAAATATTATCAACTCAAAGCAACATATAAAAAGAATAATATACCTGAAAAAGTGGGTCTATCACCCCACCCAATCAAGGCTAGTTCAATACCCAAAAGCAACCACTATAATCTCCCATATGACTAGTCCAAGGCAGAAACACCAGGATCGTATCACTGGTGTAGAAAACACATTCCACAAAATTCAAAATCCATTCAGGATAAAAATGCTCAGTAAAACTAGGAACAGAAGGGCATTTCCTCGGCTTGATAAAGGACATCTGCAAAAAACTTCACACTAACATCAGACACTTAATAGTGAAAAACTACATCCCCCCACCACCCCAAAAAGAGGAACTGGGCACGAGACAAGGATGCCCACTATCACCATTCCTATTCAACACTGTACTGGAAGTCCCAGCCAGTACAATAAGGCAAGATAAAGAAAAAAAGGCAAACAGATTGGAAAGGAACAAATAAAACTGTCCCTATTTACAGATGACACGTCTACACAGAAATTCCCAAGGAATCTACAAAAAAACTAAAATAAATTTAGCAAAGTCACAGGATGTAAGGTCAACACATAAAAATTAACTGCATTTCTATACATTAACAATGAGCAAGTAGAAGCTGAAATGAAACAAGCAAAGAAAGACTTAGGCATAAATCTAACAGAACCTGTACACGATTGGTATGTTGAAAACTACAAAATGCTGCCGAAAGCAAGCAGTAAAGACCTAGGTAAAGGGAAAGACCTCCTACACGTTCATATGTCACTTCTCCCCGGCACAGATTTAATACTATATCTTGATTTAATATTGTATTTGAATTTTTATTTAAAATGTTGTTTCATATCCAATCTAATCCAGATTTCAGATACTTCCAATCAAAATTCCAACAGAACATTTTTGTAGATATGAACAAGCTAATCCTAACATCTATATGGAAAGGCAAAGGAAGTAAAATAGCCAAAACCCTTTTGAAAAAGAACCCACGTACATAAGTTATCAGTTTATTGAATAGTTTAAGTAAAAAAGAGAAGGAAGAGGGGATACTAAAAAGCGGAAGAGTCATCCTGGGAACAGTTTTAGGAACACCCTCGATGTACAGTATCTACAAGCCGCAGGCAAATGCCCTCTTTGTTACCTTCCACGTAATCTTCAGCAACATAGCTGTGCTCGTGCAGGATCTCCTCCATGCGGCTGAGAGTGATGGCTGCCAGGTGCCCGGGGTACTTCAGCTGCAGGAGGCGCTGGAGGTAGCCAGCTGCTTGGCTGCCTCCCAGATTGATGCGTTTGCAGTTTTTAGCATCTAACCTACAATCGAGGAATGGAAAACAGCACTGACATTTTGGCAACATGGAAGAAAGAACAGGGAACACTTTGCTGGGAGTTTGGGGGAAGGATAACAATCCAGATGAACAAAGAAGAAACGGACCTGCTGAGGGAACAGAAAACTTTACAGAGGAAGGGACTCTAAAGCTCCCTTGATTCAGCCTCTTACACAATGCAGGAAGTCCTAGTCCACACCCAGACACAGGGCATCTAACATCCAGCAAGAGTCTCAGAAGGAAAGAAGGTTCAATGGGAAGACCGTGCACTCTGAATTCAGACCCTTAAGTCACTTGTCAGGCATTTTTCAAACTGTGGTCCTTGTAGAATTAGGTGGGGGAAATGTTAAACATGCCAATTCTCAGGACTCATTTGCTTTGGGGTAGGCCTAGGAATACACATCTTAACAAGCTTCCCAGCTAAGTGCAGCACAGGCTGAACCCCTCCCCTAGACACTCCCCTTCTCCTGATGCATACACATTAAGTAAGCACACGCATACTGGCTTAGTGCAATCCTAAAAGGACCAGGTTCCTTTCACATGATGCGAAGGGGAAGAGAACCAGAATAACGCTTTTCTTAATGTGAGGAATTTAGAGGAGCAGAGCACTGGGAATTTGCTGCATACTGAAATGTTGTTGCTATATCACGCCTCACCAGCAGATGTCAGCACAGAGCACGACAGGCTCCACTGCGAACATTTCTTAGCTTCAGGTAAAATAGTTTTCTCTCAATATGCTATAAAAATCACTTAATGTTATTTTTAATTTCCACATATTCTGTTTACATAAAATAGAAAATTCCATATATCAGGAGTGTTTGGTAATGTGTAAAAGAAGTATTATCTTCATAAATTTTTGTAGAAACTTCAAGAGAAATGACCACTTTATGTCTCAATAAATTCAACATTTGACTTAAGCATTCAGACTCTTTTATAATTCACAAAGTGCCATCATCTACATTATCTCATTTCATCCTCAGGGTAGCCCCCCAAAAACAGTTTTTTCCCAATTTTACATGTTAAGAAACTATGTGAAGTGCGCAAATAACCTCACCCTCGGCAGGGCTGCGAACCCAGGCATTCAACTCCAAAGCCAGAGCTCGGCTCCCTACTTACACACCCTCTTTATGCAGTAAGAAACCTTCTCAGGAGAGCATGATGCTGGCCTAGTCTCTTCTCAGACAAAAAGTCCAACTATAAAATGAAAACACATTTAGGGGCGCCTGGGTGGCTCAGTCAGTTAAGTGTCTGCCTTCAGCTGGGGTCATGATCCCAGAATCCTGGGATGGAACCCCCGAGTCAGGCTTCCTGCTCAGTGGGGAGCCTGCTTCTCCCTCTCCCACTTCCCCTGCTTGTGCTCTATCTCTGACAAACAAATAAAATCTAAAACAAAACAAAACCAGGTTTAAAAATGACAGAAACTACCCTCACCTTTTATCCAACTTGGAAATATTTAATAAGTATCTATATTATGTGCCAGGCACTGTACCTAAAAACAAAAAAAAATGGTCTAAACAATCATGATGAAGGAGCTTTAAATAAAAAAATAACCTCGTAGACCATTTACATTATTCAGGTAATTGATTCAAAACATTTTTATGGAGCATCTACTACCTGCTGGTACTCTGTTAGCTATCTTGCCATAAATCAAAATAGTAAAATTCTAGAATTATAGATTTGGACCTCGAAGACCGTCTACTGCAACTCCCTCCAGGAGGTCACAAAGGATGGAAGGGGAATTAACTTCACCGAAGTCACATAGTGAAGTATGTCAGCGCCAAGCCCAGAGGCTAGTTCACAGTTTAATACTTGTTCTTTCCACTTCTTCTTTCAAGTGGGCACCCAAAAAATGTTTCCCGAATGCTTCTCAAAACAGCACTCAAACGCTGCCAGTGCTACTCACCTCCCTTCTAAGATGGGTAAAATATGTGTACATTGGTATCCAGAGGAAATGATGAGCCCACTGGAAGTCAAGTTCTTTGGCTTATTGTGGTAGAAGCTGAAGAGGCTGTCTACTCCATAGGCAACCTTAGGAATCCCATAGCACTCAAAGAGCAGCTCAGACATCATTTGTCGAGAATACAGTGGGTTGCACACAGCTTCTGTCAAAACTATAGGATGATCGACACAGCCCTACTTTGAAAGAAAAGGGAGAACAGATGAGAGAGGGAGAACAAAAGAATACTTTTTTTAAAGCATAAAAGAAACCAAAGTCCTACTGTAAAGACTGAATTTGCTTTTGGTCTCCAATCAAAAACCTGACCAGAAGCAACTGTAAAACACTCTTCTTGTCTTTACTGGAGACTGTCTTAGAAAATATGAAAGTAGGGTCAATTTAAGGTTATTAAGTCAAGCCCCAACCAAACTGTCAGCAAATCATGTTGGCTCGATCTTCAATTTACCTCCAGAATCCAACTGCTTCTAACACATCCCCCTCCCCTGACCTCCTTCACCTAAGTCACCACCACCTCTCACTTAGGTTATTGCAACAGCGTCCTAACTGGTCTCCTGGTCTACCCTATGACCCATGCCAGTCCATTCTTCATATAGCAGCTATAGTGATCCTTTTGGAACAGAAGTCATGGCCCGCCTCTGCTCAACACCCTGCCGTGGCTCCTCATTTCACTCAAGTAAAGGCAAATGTGATTTCCTCCTCCACTTACTACTCTCCTCTCACTCTGGCTGCTCTCAGCATTAGGGCACACTCCTGCCCCAGGGCCTTTTCACAGGCTGTTCCCTCTGTTTGGAATACTATTTGCTCAGACATTCACATGGCTTACTCCCACAATCACCTCCTTCAATCCCTGCTAGGACATCACCTTCTCCCTGAGTCCTACCCTGACCATCTGAAAAAATGTAATCCTCTCCTCTCCTCCTACCATGCCTTAGAATCTACAACTTAATTCTATCGTTTATTGTCTGCCTTTTCATACTAGAATGTCTTTCCCTTCCTGTGCTCCACAGCACAGGATATTTTGTGTTACATTCATGGATGTATTCCAAACGCCTAGAAAAGTGCCTGATACAGAGTAGGTGCTCAATACAGATTAGTTAATAAATGAATTTGATTAAAAAAAAAAAAAAACGAGCGCCTGGGTGGCTCAGTCGTTAAGCGTCTGCCTTCAGCTCAGGGCGTGATCCCGGCGGTCTGGGATCGAGCCCCACATCAGGCTCCTCCGCTGGGAGTCTGCTTTTTCCTCTCCCACTCCCCCTGCTTGTGTTCCTTCTCTCGCTGGCTGTCTCTCTCTCTCTCTCTGTCAAGTAAATAAATAAAACCTTAAAAAAAAAACAACAACCGAGCACCTATGCCCGAATGTACGCTGCAAGAGAGAAGAACCGTTGTTTTGTTCACTCCTGTACTCCAAGAGCCTAGCCCAGGGCTTACACATGTTGAGCGCTTAAGATTTACTCGACTGCCTAAATGAATGACTAAATGACAATGAAAGCTATCGTAGTGACTACGTCCTCACCGAGAGTGGAGCCGCGACCTCACCCCTCCCCTCAAGCCCAACCCACCTCCCCCCCCCCCCGCTTCACCTGTGAGGAGACACCCAGGTGCTGGAAGCTGTAGTCCAGCAGCAGCTCCTGCAGCTCCAAGTTGACCGGTACGTTGCGGTCGAAGGGTGAGCGCAGCATCCAGCGCAGCGGCTCCAGGCTGCCCAGCGCGTTGCCCACCTGCGGGCCCGCCGCGCCCCGAGCCCCGCCACGCCCGCGGGCGCACACAGCGCGGAACTGCAGGCGCGGCTCGGGGCCCGGATCCGGCCCGGGGCATGCCCAGCCGGCGCGGGCCTGGAACGACCCGTTGTCCAGCACGAGTGGCACCGGCAGTGGCCCGTGTGCCACCGGGCCGGCCTCCAGCACTGGGTCTGGCGCGGCGCGGGCATCGCGAAATGGGAAGACGTTCGCCACCGGCCCGGCAGCACCGGCCGCCGCCATCTTGGAGCGCGCACGCTGTGCCCGCCTCTCGCCGCAGCGCCCGCCCAGAGGACGCTAAGCCCCGCCCCCACCGTAGCACCCGCACCGACGGCACGAGACTCCGCCCCGTGAGTGATGAGAGCCCCGCCCCCAATCCCCAGCCTCCTCCCCTCGCTATGCCCGGCCCCCCTTTTCGCGTGATTCGCCCCTAGGGACCCAAGCCGCCTTTGAGATCGCTAGGCCCCGCCCATCCTGGCCTCGAAGTCCCGCCTTTGCTTTACCTCGGCCCACCATCCGGTCTGGCCACGCCCCTTCGCTCTAGCCGGGACGCCGGCCAGTAAGCCCCGCCCCGTCTGTGTAACACCACCAGGCCCCGCCCCTTCCTGGCCTTCAGAACTGGGCGCTAAACTATTCTGGGCCCGCCTTTTCGCCTAGCCA
This sequence comes from Ursus americanus, assembly GCF_024610735.1. Classification (NCBI taxonomy): domain Eukaryota; kingdom Metazoa; phylum Chordata; class Mammalia; order Carnivora; family Ursidae; genus Ursus; species Ursus americanus. The sequence continues at coordinate 20,343,471 of NC_142148.1, forward strand.
CACCCCGTTTTCCGGGTAGCTCACCCTCAACCGCCCTTGGCTCCTCCTCCACAGGGTTTTGACGCCCTTAGCCTGATTGTCGGGGAAACTCAAAACTCTGGGGTATTGACAGTGTTCAATTTCTTGACCAGCGCTTGCTACGGACTTTAACGTTGTGAAAATTCATCACACTATCCACTTACGATTTGTGCACTTTTCTGTGTGTAATATTTTGTAATACAGTAAAGAGTGTTTTCATAGTTTTATTATTATTTATTATTTATTTATTAACTCCCACAGACTGTGCCCTCTCACTGAGATCTCAAAGACTGAGAAAAGGACTAATCAATCCTCAATATGTTTATTCTCTCTTCCTTTTACTGGTATAACTCCCACGCAAGGTCATCTAATATGATTATATGACTAAATTCTGGCCAATGGGGGTGGAAGTGGAGATATGACACCCCCCCTCCCTGTTTTAGCTCTAAAAGGATTAGGCAAGTTCTCCCCTACCCGATTGCCCCCAGCTAGGGGGGTACAAAATTTAGAGCAGCTGCCTTGACTCTACACTTCCAGTTTTGGAACATGTGACTTTGAGAGAAAAAAAAGCAAGTTAATTATAAAAAATGGCTCTGCATAAACTTTTTTAGCAAAAGATAAGACCTTAAACCTTTCTCAGAATCTCTGCGAACACTTCTGGCAAGAATGAGAACCAGCCTAGCGGCAAAATCAGATTAAGAGTGTTGCCTTCCAACACAAACCCATTGTCTCAGATATCTGAAAGCACCCAACCTTGAGCTGAGAAAGCAGGAATAAGCAGAACACAGAGAACAGTAAATATTAAGTGAATGTAAGTTTAAGGACTACATCTGTGTATACTAACATGGACAAGATTTATTTTTAAAAGAAAGAAGTGAAGGCCATATAGTGTACAGTGAACTCCCTTTACAAAAGAGAGGTGACAAATACACATGGTTTTGCTTGTATTTTCATACAGATAGAGAGAAAACGAATGCAAGTTTCCTCGAAAAGGAAGGAGCCAAGGTGGAAGGATCCGGTGTGGGAAACTTTTTCACTGCGTACTTTAAAACATTTTTAGCCATGTGAATGTATTACTTTTTTCAGGGGGAAAAAAAAGCACTATGTATAAGTAAGGTAGACAGGATTCTTGATCCCAGTTCTTCACTCCCATATAATAATAGAAGATTAGAATCCATACCACCTGCCACATAATTTTGTAGGGCCTCTCACTATAGGTGTTGATACTGGGCTTGGCCATGTGGCTTGCTTTTAGCCAGGGATAACCAAATGTGATCTGAGCAGAGACTTTAAATGTGCTTTGTGTTGGGGCGCCTGGGTGGCGCAGTCGTTAAAGCGTCTGCCTTCGGCTCAGGGCGTGATCCCGGCGTACCGGGATCGAGTCCCACATCGGGCTCCTCTGCTGTGAGCCTGCTTCTTCCTCTCCCACTCCCCCTGCTGTGTTCCCTCTCTCGCTGGCTGTCTCTCTGTCACATAAATAAATAAAATCTTTAAAAAAAAAAAATGTGCTTTGTGGTTTAGACTGCCCTCTTGCACTCCTGCTGCTGGTCATGAGAAGAACATGCCCTAGGTCTAAAGATGGGAGACCCCTGGAGCAGACCGGAACACAAACTGCAGCCTGGAGCCAAGTCCAGCTGACCTGCAACCTAAAGTTGACCTGCGCTGTGGACCCATGAACAACAACAACAAAACTGTATGTCCTTATAATCTGCTGAAATTCTGGGTTGCCATGCAGCATTATTGCAGGAGAACACTGACAGCTACACTAGACCAATGCTGTCCAATAGTACTTTCTGCCATGATGGAAATGTCCTACAGTCTGCAATGTCTAATGCATGAACCACATGTGAAGAATGCAACTAAGAAGCTGATTTTATTTTATTTTATTTTACATTTTAATTTAAATTTAAATAACCATAGGTAGCTAGTGGCTACTCTGTTGCACAACCTAGCACTAGTCAAAATCTATGGCTGTGATTATTTGCCCATGGAAATGACGAGAAGAAAATAGATCAGAAGGCTTCTGTATTAGTTTCCTAGGGCTGGCATCATAAAATACCACTAACTGGAATGGCTGAAAACAACAGAAATTTATTCTCTCATAGTTCTGGATGCCAGAGTCCCAAATCAAGGTGTTGGCAGAGCAGTGCTCTCTCTGAAGACTCTAAGGGAGAATTTGTTCCATGCCTTTATCTTATATTTGGTGTTGCTTGTAGTCCTTGGCTTGCCCACACATCACTCGCCTCTCTGCCTTCCCGGTCACCTGGCATTCTCCCTCTTCTTATAAGGACACCAATCATATCAGATTAAGGGCCCGTCCCACTTCAATATGACCTTATCTTAACTAATTACATCTGTACACCCTGTTTCCATCCCACCCACAGAGTGTTGTTGGAAGCTGCTGGAAGTGTAAAGCTCCTCCCCTGCCCCCCCCCCAACCTTGAGCTTGCCCCTCAGCACTGCTGGGTGTTTCTGGCTAGAGGCCTCTCCTCTCCTAGTCCCCGCAGGCTGCCACAACAGGCAGAGATGGCACCCACAGCATCACTGTGGGATCAGTCTCTGCCAGCCTCTTGAACAGACTCAATCCAAACCTGTAGGAAATAGAGCTCATCTCCCAAGCCCCTACCTCACTGAGATTAGCATGAGGCAAGTGAAACATTTAGGAGAGCAAAATTTAAGAATGTGCAAAGAAATTCAATTAGATATATAATAAGCTATTTTCAAGATCAAAATTCAAAACAACTATAATGTTCAAAATAACATGAACAAAATAATAACATTTGAAATCAAGACCGGATCATTGCTGATATTTCCTTTTGCTTCAGAGTGAAGTGCTGCTACTGGTCCTATGCTCCTGAATGTCACTGTTACTGATCCTGCATGCTTCAGCAATAGGGAAATACACTGATGTCTGCAACTTTGAAATGCATTTTGTAAAAAAGTGGATTGCTAGATGGATAGATATGGGAGAGCTATTTCAGCATTGTAAAAATGTTAATTGTTCAGTCTAGGTGGTGGGCATATGGGCTGTCAGTGCAGAGTTCTTTTACCTTTTCTGTATGTTTGAAATTTTTCATAATGTTGAAAAGGAAAAAATTAAAGAGCGAGAAGGACAACCAAGGCTGGCTCTCTGGGGTCAAACCAGCTCCCTCTACTGAATCCCTGCATGTCCAGGTCTGAGTTTTCCATCACACCCTCACTGGTAGTGAAGACTAAGCCCTCTAGGTGGTCGGCCCCCTCTTTGACTGAAGCCTCTCTCTGGTCCTTGCCCTTGAGATCCTTTATCTCCACCAACAGAGTCAAGGATCCTCCCAACTTCCTGACTGGTCCCCAGGAGCCTGTTTGGCTCTCTCCCACCCTCCCAAGTCCCTAAGGCAGAACTGATCGGTCCCTGGGGTAAAACATGTCATTTAATGAAACATGTTCCACGACAGAGCATCCTTCTATATTTGAGGGGAAAACAATCAAAAGCCCATTTTGAAATATGGAGGATCTGAAAATAAAGCACTAGAGATAAACAGTGATTATCATCTGGGGGAGGCGGGGGGGGGAAAGAAAGAGTTTACCCAAATTTTGCAGAAAAAGTTTTTGCAGGAAAGAGTTTACCCAAATTCTAAAAGTGGAGAGCCTTCTTTGAGGGCCAGCAGCCTGCACTCTCACCGCTGGGGGGCGGGGCAGGGCCATCTCAGGAGGGGGTGGCAATGACTCCTGGGTTCCTCTCGGGGTAAGGGTCTTGGTTCCGGGCCAGTGGCCCAAGGTGGTGAGCCAGGTACAGCAAAGCCGGCTGCCGTGGATGCCGGAGGGGACCACTTATCAGTACCCGCGCTAAGAACTGCTGGGTACTGAAGGGCACCCTGGGGGAGGGGGCGGAGGTGGATTCTCCCCACCCCCTCCTCAATTGAAGATTCATTAGGCCAGGCCTAAGGGCTCCCTCGGACTCAGAAAGTGCCCTCCCCGCAGACCCAAAGCACAACTAGAGTGCTTCCTCTCAACTTCTACCCACGCACTTTGGTGTGTTGGGGGCAGGTATGCAGAGATGGGTCCCAGCTACCTGCTCCCTATCCCCCCCCCCACCCCCGCAGCCTGAATGTGAGTCTGGAATGGATGTACTACAAGGGTGCGTGTAGAAGGCTGGCTCCCCTGCCCCGTCACCCTCAGGACCTCAGGACCTCAGGGCTGACCAGGGCTCCTGCGAGCTGAGCACAAAGCTCGGAGCGGAACACGGGGGAGTGGATCTAGGCAAGTCCATGGAGGTGGCAGCCACTGCGTTCAGAACCTGCCTGCTGTCTCATTTGTCCTTCTAAAGACGGGAGGATGGAGCTGGTGCATGTGATGCTCCGACTTTCCCTTTCACTGCAGCAGTCTGGGCTTTTTCTGAAGACTACAGACTGCCATGAGACTCAGAGCACATCCCAGGGTCGGTGGACCAGCGCACCGGCCCAGGAGAAGTGGCAGGCAGGGCAGGGGGGAGGGTCAGCTTCCAGGCCTGGGAGACATCGGAAAGCCTAGGGAAGCTGGAAACTGAGGATCCTCTGGGCAGCTCTGGATCCTGGACACGAAACAATTGCGGCAAAGGGGTATTAGGCGGCTGACAGCTGGACATCTCAAATGGCCCGTTTAAATCGTCAGAACCTGGGGCAGCAGAGGGGACCGGATCTTATCTCTCTTCTGCTCAATGGCTGCAGAACCAAAGTGGTGAGAGGTCACCTCTGTCGCAGGCACACCCACACGGATGCTTTGGGCACGCGAGCACACACACACACACACACACACACAGGCACACACATTCATCTAGGCTCTCACAAGACACAGATGTAGCCTTCCCCCCACCTCACACGCAGATCTTTATACCTCCTACACATGCGCTAGAGGCACCCACAGCCATTGCGGAGGGTAGGGAGAATGGACATTGTTCTTAGGCATTTTCGCAGTTCTTCCTCGTGCACAGATCACATCTAGAGAAATCGCTCCAAACTAGTCCTCTGCCTTGGTGGCAGAGACCAGAAACCTCCCGCATGGCTTCTCTCGCAGTGAGGACCCTAGGAATGGCCCAGCCTTCCCACATTCCTGGACCCCATCTTTTAAGTCTGACTATGACCCTCTCCAAAGGGTCTGGAACGGGCGCCCTGAGGGGGATCCGCACCAAAAAAGGACTGGATCCTCTAGGTAATTGAAAATAAAAAATCTCAAACAGGCTGCTCAAGAAGAGGGAGATTGGGACCCAGATAGCTTGGGCTGTTGATTCTAAACAGCCAGCTTTCTTCACTTTGGCCATGTAAACCTCAGCTTGGACTTGAGTGGGGTTCTCCTGGGTGAGAGATACCTGGGAGGCCTGGTTGGCCCCTGGACTGGGGAGCCTGGGGAGATACAAATCTGCTGCTGATTTCCTTTGTAGTTCTCTTCACAGTCCACAGCCAAGTGTGGATTTCTGCATGCCCTTGTTTATTGTCTCCCCACCACCCAGGATTGAAGGTTGAGAGAGTGCCCGGAATTCTCAGATGGATCCAACACCCAGGAAGGATTCAGAACAAATCTTGTCCTGGTGGCTATAGGGCCGAGGCTATGATGAAACTGCTGGGAGTACAGTCTGCTCCTTCCCTTGCCTCCTGCAAACACCTAGAGAGCGTCCTCTTACTGCAAACCATCCTCCTCACTCCCCAGGGCTCTCCCAGGACCCTTTACCTCCAGGTGCTCCTCCACCTACACCTGCCTCACCAGGCCTGGCCAGAGCCGGTTCCCCTGCGGTCCATCGCTTTGGGATCCCCCCACCCCCGCGCAAAAACGCAGAACTCACAGGAGGCGCGGGCCCCTTTGTTTCTTCTTTATTTGCGGATATAATTATGTACCGCACTCTAAATTAGAGATAGATTTTTTTTCTGATATACATTTCATCTTATTCACCACGAGCACACCACACGCACAGTAGAACAGTTCCACAACCTGATAAATTGCACAAGATGAGTTTGGATTCCTGAAAACTGGCAGGCAAGCCGGCCCTGCCTCGGCTTCTTGTCTCCCCGCTTCGCCGAAGGAAATCGCCCACCCGAAACGGATTTCCCGGCAAGCCTTTCCCTCTGCAGGGTTGAAATGTCTCTGGAATGGGAAGCGCTCTTGCTGAAAATGGCTGGACGCCGCAGATTCCGAGCACTGGATGGCTGTGAAATGTCCCCCCAAGGTCAAGTTTCTGCGCCTGCGAGCTGTGCCCCCCTCCCTCCCTTCCCACCCGCCTCGGTGACAGGGACCAAAGGGTTGGGGTCCCTCCGGGAAGGACAGAGAGCCCGGCCCACAAATTCGCCCCCGCCTCCCCAGACACTAGGGTGTTGTGGAAAAGAAAGGACAACAGAAACGCAGACGCGATGGGTTGTGGATTCCTATCCCCTCCCACCCCACCCCCCATCCCCGATAATCAGAAACTAGGAACCAGAGATGTTTAAAGCTTGGCTTCCCAAGCGCGACGGCAGGGCGCACAGGGCTGGTGGGGGTGGGTGGGGAGGGTGGGAAGAGCGCGGGAGACCCGGAGCCCTGGCTCCCTAGTCCTCCGCGTTGGTTCGGTAGGCCTCGATGAGGCCCTCCAGCGAGTGCACGAAGCCGGACACACTGCAGATGCCCCCGATGACGAAGATGGCGACGTCGAAGAAGACTTGGTGCCACAGCAGCTTGCGCCAGAGCAGACGCAGGTGGAAGAGGCTGGGCAGCAGGAAGCAGAGGCCGGCGCCCGTGAGGCTGCCGGTGAGGCCCATGAGCAGCGCGAAGTGCGGCACGTAGATGGCCATGAGCAGCGTGAAGACGACGAGCGCGCAGCGCAGCGTCAGGCCCCACGATTTGAGGCGCCCGTCGCCGCCGTAGCAGGCGGGGAAGAAGGCGCGGCTGCCTTCCTGGAAGAGCGACTTCTCCAGCACCTCGACAGCAGCGAAGAAGGGCAGCGGGTAGGACAACAGCGCTTTGGCCACCAGGAAGATGTTTACCACGGCACGGATGGAACCAGGCAGGTTATCCGTGATGACCTCCTTGGTCTCGTCGGCCCAGGTGAGGTAGGCGACCAGCGCGAAGAGGCCTTTGAGCACGCAGGCTGCGATGTGCGTCCAGTTCATCATGCAGTGGAACTCGCTGGGCTGCTGCATGTTGCCCTCCAGCGAAGGCAGGAAGATCTGGGACGTGTAGCTGAACACGATGATGCCAATGGAGATGGGGAACTTCTTGACATCGATATAGAACTTGACCTTCTCCCAGGCCCAGTCGCGTGCCCGCGAGAGGCAGTAGGCGATGACCAGGATGTTGATGACGAAGTGAGCCAAAGTGCACAGCAGGCTGAACTTGGACACCGCCTTGAGGTTCTTAAGGAAGGCGCAGGGCAGCAGCACGGCGGTGGCGATAATGGACCAGGACTTCTGCGACACGGGCAGCCCTGGGAAGCTGTTGTACATGAGGTTGCCGCTGACCACCACGTACAGGATGCAAGTCATCACCAGCTCGATGATCTGCGCTACGTTCACCACGCGGCCTCCCAGCGTGGGGAAGCGCGGAGCGCAGCACGCGTTGGCTATGGCTACATACGAGTCCCGCACCCGCACCACCTCGCCGTCCTCGTTCTCCTCGTACAGGCAGGCGATGAGGATCTTGCCGGTGTAGCAGCACACCACGGCGGCGAAGATGATGAGAAACAACCCCAGGTAGCCGCCGTGCAGGATGGCGTAGGGCAGGCCCAGCACGAACATGCCCTGCGGAGCGGAAAGGTAACCAGACCCGGGCGCTCAGCGGCCGCTGCCTTGCCAGAGGGGACCTAGGGGCGTGGCTTAAGGCTGTAGCCGCAAGGGGGCGCTAAGTGGAGTGAGAACGGGGCTTAAGCCACCGCGAGTAGAGGTTAAGAGTAGGCTGGAATGGGGGTGCACCGAGGCCTAATGGGGGAAGCCCGGGCGTCTAGTCAGAGATGGAGAGGGAGGTGTTCAAGGCCGCAACTGAGAGGGAAAGGTGCGCCTACGGCTGGGAGGTGCGGAGGAGGCTGAGTGTGGGGTCAAGCCACAAGGAGGGAATGGTGTATGGAGAAGGGGCTGGAGGGGTCGTGGATAGAAAAGGGCACTGAGAAAGGTAGAGAGCTGAGCCTGAGCCATTAGGAAAAGGGGGCACAGGATTTAAGGTGGGGCTGGAATGGGGTACAAGGAAGCTAATGAGGGTCTATGGCCGACTGGAGAAGGGAACGCGAAAGCGGCAGTGGGAGGGCAAAGAGCTAAGGTAGGTCAGAAGAGGGGCTGAGGGTGTGCGAACGCGAAGCAAAGGGAAGCAAGAACGGCGGGAATGTGAGGATGCTCGCAAAGGCTTTGGGAAGTTGAGGCCAAAGGCGCGCGGAGTGGGAGTCCTAGGGCAAGGCCTCAGTAGGGTGGGAGAAACTGGGGCGGGCCTAAGGAAGGGGCTGCGAGTGGTAGACGCAAGCAGGATAAGGGGCCTCCGGGGAGAGCGCGAGCGGGTGAGAATCTAAATCAAGGAGGAGTCAAGCGGCGGACTCAGGCGAGCGGACCGTGGAACGAGGGTTCAGAATCTACAAAGGGAAGAAAAGCTAACGAAATCCGGGGTTTCCGCGGCTTCCAGGCCTCCAGGCTCCCTCTCTGGCCTCCCTCCGGGCTTACGGAACGGGGCCTTCAAAGACACCCCTGGCGAAGGTGCGGGTGGCAGTGAGGCGGTCGCAGTCCCTTGCCCGTGTTTCTGCACGGCCGCCTCGCAAGGCCCGGGAGCGGGAGGCGCCTTGGGTCGGACCACTTAGTGCGCAGGGTCCTGCGAAGCCTGAGTCCCCGAAGCAACCCCGCCGCGTCCTTCCGCTCCCGGGAGATCCATGTTGTGCGCCCCAACGACCGTGCGCTCCGGGACAGCAGGGAGACCAAGCCACAGGGCCCGAGGGCTCCTTGGGCTGAGGCCTCCTTCTCCCCTCAAGCCACGGCCTGCCCGCCTTCGCCAGCTCCTGGGGTCGTTGTGCAGACTCCAAACCCGCTCCCGGCGGAGTCCGGCGCCGCCTGGTGGGGAGTGGGGCGTTGCCAGTAGGGTGAAGGGGTGGCAGGCCTGGAGACCAGAGGCTGTTCAGAGAATCTGCGGGCGGCTTCTCCAGGGTCACACGCGGAGAAGCTGGTGGCCTCTTTGCGGCGTAGCCGGGATTTCGGGCGAAAGGGGTGAGTCTATGCACTGGGAGCACTGAGGTACCACAGACTAATTGTGTTTGTGTGGGCACATCACGTATGTGCTTACGTTTGTGTGCACCGAAGAGGGCTGCACCTGAGAAAGTGGGCTGGGTGTGTTCGCATGAATCTGTGCTTGCGTGCCTGTGTATGTCCAAACAGGTTCGTGTGTGTGGTATGTACAGGTACGTGATTGTGTGGGGGTGTATGAAGGTGCATTTGAGGATAATCCTGTGGTCTATATATAGATGCATGCCGTGTGCACCTGTGCCCGCGTTTTTTCGTGCGGGAGGGGGGATGTGAGCAAGTGTGTCTGTGCCTGTGTCTGGGGAGGAGACTCCCAGCTCAGCAATCTCCCTCTCTCCTTTCCTCCTGAACATGCAGCTGTGAATCCATTCCGGACTCCCAGGCGACACCGTTCCCTCCAATCCTGATTTTCTTTCTCCCGCTCCCCTCCTCCCGTTTCCCTCCCGTTTGCAGGGTCTCGGGGCAAGTGCCTCAGACCAAACCTCAGCCTAGCAGTCCCGCGCCTGGGGCCGCTGGAGGGAGTGCGGATCCGGGTGGGAGACACAGCTTGCAGGGTTGTAGATCCCCCCCGCAGGGCTGGGAGGGAGGGGGCAAGGTGAGATCTTGGGTGAGGGAGGGGCTCTCTCGGCTGAGAGCGCCCGGAGACTCGCACGCGGGCAGAGCCCGGTGCTCCGGAGCTAGAGGAGGTGGAGGGCGGGGGCAAGCAGAGCAGGGAATCCCGCGCTCACCTGGATAGCGTTGGTCACGTTCCAGCCCGCCTCCCACGCGGTGATCTTGGGTTTGTCGTGGCCCCCGAATTCGCCACCAGCCCCCACATTCTGGTCTTTGGAGCCCGAGGGTGGCAGGGGCGCGCCACCGCCGCGCTGGTAATGGATGTCTCCCTCGACGGGCGGTTCGGCGCCCTCGTCCCCGCAGGGCTCACCCTCGGTTTTCAGGATGTCCATCTGCAGGCCCTGACGGTGCTCAAAGTCGAGGTCGTCGCAATGAGCAAAACCCACCGCTTCCTCGTCGGTGGCCGCCTGAAAACCCATCCTGGCGAACATGCCGCTCACCTTGGCCTGGGACTTGTTGGACACGGATGTGGCCACGTTGGACAGCTTGCTGCGGAGAAGGGTGGCCATGGCGGCGGCGGGGTCCGTGGAAAGGACAGAAGGGGCTGGGGACGCGGGGGACGCGCGGCAAGGCGGCGAGGGCCAGGGGGGCGCGAGGCCGCTATCTTCGCTCGCTTTCCCCGCAGCGCCCCAGGGCGCTCTGGCTCATGACCCCCTCGGCTGGCGTTTGAGGCTCGCTCGGAGCCCACCCTGCGGGCAGCGGGGCTGGCGGGCAGCGGGGCTGGCGGAGCGGCGGTGGCGAGTGCACTGCGGAGCTGCCGCGGGGCGCGCGCTGGGCTGCGGAGGGCGGCGGCGGCGGCGGCGTCAGAGCTGCTACGCGAGGCTGGTGCGGCGCCCCCACCCGTGCGCAGCCCAATGCGCTCCCGCCCCTCGGAATCAGGCGGGGGGCGGGCGTTGGGGAAGGGGAAACACCCGAAGGCGGGGGGTGGGGGGAGGAGGGGAGCCAGAAGAGACAAGGGGCGCGAAGGGACGCCGGGGAATTGAGATGGGGGCCGGCGAAGGGCGCCCGCGGGATGGCAAGGAGAGAGAGCGCACACGGAGGGGGCTCGGAGGGCAAAGTGGGGGCTGGAGTGCTGCATTTCTGGGGGAGGTGCTAAGCTCGGATCCTAGCCCTTCCCACCTCGCCGCCGCAGGGAGGGAGGGGGCCGGGACGTGCTGATTCTCGCGGTCCCGCGGCCGCGACTACCGCCTCCAGAGTCCGGGAGCCTTTCGGTCCCAGAGCCTCTGGCCAAGGACTGGTCTGGACGTCCAGAAAGGCAGCAGGACAGTTACCTGTCTCAGGCGGCGCGGGCCGTCTGGGCGTCGATCTTTACCCATCACTCACACTGAGACCTGGCCGCAAGCCCCCCTAGGAGGCAGAAGTGTCGGTTCTGGACCGCTCTCAAGAATGCTCAGCCTGGCCTCGGTCACTGGGCTGTCTCAGCCCGTCCAGGGACGCCGCGATGGAAGCGATTCTGCGGTTCGCTCGCCACTGACCGCTCTCCAAATGTGTGCAGAATGGAGGCGAAAGGTTGGCCTTTCACTTTCTTTTCGTTTGGGAGTCTGGAAGGAGGCAGGACTTCGTAAGGGCCTCTCTCGATAGTGTCGTGGCTGGTCTGCGAATGTCCACGCCGCAGAGGGGCGCAGCCGGTGTCCCGCCCGGAGCAAAGGAGGGCTTGCCGCGCGGGCCCAGGGCGCGGAGGTGCGCGGTGCGCTTGCCGCCGTGGTGAAAACCTAGACCGTTTGTGTTGAGTAGGTGCGTATGTGCGCGCGCGAGTAAGACAGCCACCCCGAGACAAAGACCGATACTGTATCAGATACTGCTACGGGCCGAATCTGAGTGGACTCGGAGGGTGAGATTTGGTAACCGTGTTTATTCCGTCAGTGTGTGGTTTCCTGCCCATTTGAGCCTGTGCGTGCGCAGGGCTTGTGTGTTGGATTCTGTGGATAAGTGTTCCCGAATGGGTTGCCTGCGCTTTTGCCTGTGTGAGCCCTTTTGTAGTGTCTCCCTGAGTGTCCACCTCTCGGTAGGGGTCCCTGCCTGTGTTCCCAGCTGGGCTCCCGCCGGGACACCTCTTGAACCAGAGCAGTAAACCGCCGCTTTGCGACCTGGCCTAGGTGGAGGACTGGCGGCTGTGACTAGGGTGATAGGGGTAGGGAGAAACTGAGGGAAACGAAAAGAAAGGGATCCCCTGTCTCCCCCTCTCAAGGCTCTGTCTCTCTGAGAACCCCAGTCTCCCCCTCCCCTGTAGTATTTCTAGATTAGCTCACGTCAGCGCACAAGTAGGGCGGCCTGAGGGCTTTGACCAGCGAATGGGAGCTGCCAGGACAAGACAGGCTTCCCCCCTACTCCCTGCACCCGCCCCCCCCAGTGCCTCACAGTCCTCAGCAGCCTCCTCTGCAGATAGGGAACCTCCGCCACATTGGACAGAGATGCTCTTGAACCCTCCCCAGGTACCCCTTTAAATTCCCCCCAGCCTGCTTGCCAGAAACCAAGACAGAAACCCATCCCGCAAGTAACCTTCAAAATCCGTCCCCCTGCACCAGCTGCTATGACGGGAAAACCTTTCCATAGAGCCTGACCCCAAACACAGACCCTCCAAGTCATGATACACTCAGAACAAAGAGAACAAAAATGCTTCCTCTCCAAGCACAGATCATCTCCTCCAGAGAGGCTTGAAATAGAACTGATCTCCCATCCCAGAGGTTTGCCCTATTACAGAGACCCTCCTCCATCCCCATCCCCAGAAGCTGGGGGGAGAGGATCCCTTTTCCTGCAGACTCCTACAGACAAAGGTCTTCACCTGCTAATCCTCAAACCTTTTCTGTTCCTGGTGAAATTCTTTAGTTTCACACAAGGTGATCCGGGCAGAAACTAGCCAGTCCCTAGTGCCTGCCTCTAGCCCGTACAGACCAGACCTGAAGGCGGCCATCGATGCCTTCTTTGACAAGTGAAGCAATGCCATGTATGTATCAGCTGGTCACTGCTGACTTACGTGTGGATTTTATGAGAGTCCAAAATGCTTACCCTTGCTTTCCTTTTCCCTTATGATGTTCGCTGCTGGATGACCCATGAGGGCCTGTGAAGTTCTTTCATTAGTGAGAAATGGGGCCATTCATTCATTCAGCAAACCTTCTCACTGCCCTACTGTGCACGTGACTGTCTTCCCACTGTTGTGGGAACCACCAGGACAAGGCGAGCATAGTCCCTGTCTAGGCTGCCCGCTACAATTCTTGGGTCTATGGAGACATCAAAGAGCACGTAGTCCAATCATCTTTTCTGTGATGCTTAAACCACCCCTAAAACACCCCTTCTTGTAAAGACAAGCACACATAGGCCTGGCAGTGAGGTGTCCTGTTCAAGGTCACCCAGAGTCCAGGAGAGAGCCGGGCTAGGCCCCAGGAATCCTGATGCTTCTCCTGTGCCTTCCCTTCCATGACCTTCTCTGTCCTTCCATCTCCCCTCCCTGGCTGTCTGGTGTTTGGCCACCACACGGTCAAGGTCAAGAGACGACATTCAAAGCAGACACCCATCCCTCTGGCAGTCCTCAGATGCCAGCAGTTGGAGGAGGAAAGCCTCTATATCTTTCTTTTCCTGATAATTGCCGTAAATGCCTCTTCCCAGGCCAGGGTGGCAAGCTCCCAAGCAGCCTTCCCTTATTGGAAAATTCTATTCCCTCATGGACTAGCTGTGTGACATTGGACTACTTAACTTTTCTTAGCTTCTACTTCCTCGTCACTAAAATACGAAAATAATAGTAACAGCCTCATTTGGTTCTTGAACGGATTCCGTGAGTCTTGTATGTAAAATGCCTAGCAGTGAATGCTCAGTGCCCGGCACATGGTAGCTATTCTCCTATCGTTGTTGCTGCTGCCATACCGAATGGCCGTGTCTCATTGTTCAGAGGAAAGTGAACGTGCAAGAAAAAGCCCCGTGATGTGTGTGAAAGTCAGAGTGAGTTGGCATGTGCACTCTTCTGTCTTTGCTTCGCCTCCCTGTCCTCACCCCTTCCAGGGAAAGGAATGGAGGTCAGGACTTGGGCAGAGGGCAGAGGACCTGGCAGGCAGCCCCAGGAAGCAAAGAGGACAACCTGCCTAGCTGGTAATGAGCTGGGCATGCTCTAGAGAAGGCATCAACCTCCAGATTCTCCTGATAAGCTCCTCAAAGGCACCCCTCTGGAGAGAGGAATTTGCAGCAGCATGGCCTCCTGCGTTGAAACACATATACACATACTCTCACACGCAGAGAATGACAAGGCAACTGACAGATGGACAGAGAAGCGAGCGCCAGTGCCCAGATTCAAGAACACTGGCAGAAAATTACACTAGGCAGCGCACCCAGGTCAAGGACAGGCCAGCACACAGACACGCAGAAGATCTGAACCCTGCCACACAGAGAAACCAGGACAGACACCCCTAGATCGAGCCCCATGGGTATTGTCACCTACATAACAGACTTAGACACACGGCAGTACAGGACAGGCATGCACTCAGAGAGTTAGTCACACAGTGACAGACACCCAGACACAGACCACCCATACACATATCACACCCAGAATAGTCAGGCACCCCCACCCCCATGCAAGAATGTAACCCTTATAGGATTACTGAAGGGGAACAGAAGGGAGAACAAAGGGAGGAAAGGGGCAGAGGAGACATACATAGGAACATGCTAGAAGAGGGAAGAGGGAGACAGAGAAGGACATGCCAGGCAGAGGCACTAGCCAGCAGGGCACAAAGGATACAGAGGTGCCATAGCCTTCCTCTTAGCCTGGGCCAGAACCCAGCTCCAAATGGGAGCTGGGAGGGTGTGTGGGGAGGGAGCAGGAGCCATCCCTGCTGCCCACCCTGGGAGTGGGGGAGGAGGCTCTCCTCTCAGGGCCACACAAGGTCCCACAGTCTTGAAGGGATTGGGGGGGGGTCCCAGGAATCCTGCCAAGCCCCATGAAGTGAGGACAGTATTCTGGATCAATCCTGAAGTCTGGGCCCAGGTGGAATGCGCACCCCTCTCACAACATGAGATCGGTTTCTGTTTTTGATGCTTTCAGGACCCAAGGGGTTAAAAGCCTGGCAAATGGAGATGGAGGCCACTTTTGGGGGGAATAAATAGGGTTAAATAGAACTGGGCTTATCTCCCAGAGCAGACAGCAACATGGGGGGGTGGGGCAGGGAGCCCTTGAATTAATGGCCTGGAAAGCCAACATCATGAGCAACATTTTGGGGCTGAATGATCACAGACAGACACCCACCCCCCCCCTTCATTTTCCAGAGCAAGTTCTGTCGGTGAGCCTTTTCCTGCTGAGGGGACAGATGCTGGCTTTATAAATCATCCTCCCTCCCTCAAGCTGGGGCATTGGTGAGGTTTTCCTGCAGCTGGAGAAAGCCATAACTACCTTGCCCCAAATCAGAACTCAATTTCCTGATGCTGTGTCTGTGGGCACAAGGGAGGAGAGGGGGCCAGCAGGGCTGAGGGCTCCAAGTGGGCAGCCCGTGCCTAGAACAAAGACCCTGATTCTTCCCCCCTTTGGTGTGACAAATCAGGTGAGACCATTGGGGGTGTAGGTGCTGCCTCTGATAGCTCAGGGTACAAGAAATTAAAATATATTAATGACTAAATATGAGTGGTTTTCCTTGCTAAATTAGCACCCCATCTCTGAAGGCATATAGACAGAGGCTGGATGCCTATCAGGGACAATGTCCAGGGGAGTCCTGTCTCAGGGCAAGGGAGGCTGGATTTGATAACTTCTGGGCTTCTAGATTCAGACCTTCTCTGCAGATGGCTCTGAGAAAAGGCCAGGGAGCAGGGGACGTGGGGACCCAGCCTGGCTCTCAGCAGCCTTGGAAACCAGAAAAAGCTGCCTACAACAGAAGAAGGAATGCTGGACCAGAGTTGGTGGGCTAGAGCAATGGTTTCTGCCCCTTTCTGAGAACACAGCCTCCTGTTATGCTGGGAGGCAGGGAACACAGCGACCTCACTCCCCACTGCGTCCCCAGCACACAGTAGACACTCACAAAACCATTTGCCCCCCTGAACTTTTAGTGTAATTGGCTGAGGAAATGCACATACACAGTGACCACAATTCAGCTCTGAATTTTGGGTTCCATAGCCCCGTCTACACAGATTTGTCTTCTACACCCACATCACCTCGTACAGGGTTGAAAGCTAGTCATACATACATGTGCAAGATGTGATCTTTGTTCAGAATGGGCTTGGGGTGCACACCCAGATTCAGGGACTCCTTTCGAGAGCACTTAGGAATCTGTGGGTCACTGGTTCCAGCGACTGGGAGAGACCACTGTGGGGGAGGCTCTGACTCTGTGAGCTCCAGGGCTGTAAAGGGGCTGGGGAGGGGGCGGTCTGACCTCCTGGATCCTCCAACCTTGCTTGTTCTCTCTGCCACTTGAGGACACAGTGACAAGCTGGCCATCTGCAGGCCAGGAAGAGTGCTCCCCAGAAACCGAGCCTGCCAGACCTTGATCTGGGCCATGAGTCACTGGAACCGTGAGAAAGTGAACTTCTGTTGGGTGAGCGACCCAGTCTGTTTTGTTATGGCGTTCCAGCTAGCTTAGACACTGAGTGCCTCTGCCAGCCCCTGACCAGCACTAGCTTAGTGGGCAAAGATTTTTCTAGGTCACAATCCCTTTGGACGTCTGATGAGCTGAAGGTCCTCTTTCCAGATGCATACACGTGTCACACAGAGTTTCACATCCTCTATAGCCTGTCCATGATGACTCCATGGCCTCTAGCTTAAGAGCCCAACCTGTAAGTTTCTCTTCCAGCTGTGCTGACAGCTGGAGCCAGGTGAAATGTCCACGTTACTATTTAACGAGTGTTTATTCTACGCATGTTCTTTCATGATTGTCTTACAGCGTCTCTGTGAGCTTGGGTCGGTTTCATGTCCATTTACAAGATGAGGACACCGGAGTATAGAGAGGTTAGGTAACTTGCCCAAGGTCTCCCAGCTAGGGTGTGGGGGATCCAGGATTCAAACTCAGGTTCAGAGCTGTCCTTATAACCTCAGCACTCTAGGTGAGTCCTCCTGGTAGGGCTTGGACCCTGGGCTCTGGGGAGGGGCTACAATATAGATCTGGCTCCCACTGGCCAGAGAGCTCTCCATGCACTGACTGGTGTATATGTCTACTCTGGCCACGCTCTTCTCCCCGCCCCCTCCCCCCCCCTGCTATACAGGCAACTCCCCTGGGGCAGGGAGATGGGGAGGCACAGAGCAGACACATAGTAGGTGCTCAGAAGAGCTTGTGGATTTCACCAACGCCTGGGTGCGGTCTGGCCTCAGAGGGCTGCACCCTGTGTCCTGGGCTTTCCAGCCTCCAGAGAGCATGACTCTTCCCACAGGATGGCTTAGCCAAGCACAGTTGATAAAGGCTCCTGGGGCATCAATTGTTTCCTAACCTGGGATGTGTGAGCTCTCACCCAGAATTGGTTCATTTTATATTATGTTATTATTATTATTTTTTAAGATTTTACTTTTAAATCATCTCTACACCCAGTGTGGAGCTTCAACTCACAATCCTGAGATCAAGAGTCACACGCTCTACCCACTGAGCCGGCCAGGTGCCCCTGTATTATATTATTTTATATCTAAAAAATCTACCAGCGGACTCTGAGTCTCCCGGATGACCAAAGTGCTGTAATTGTCATTGGCCTCATGACAAAAGACCAGAGAGGGGCTAAATGCTGAAGCATACAGAACCATACTCATTGTGTAAGTAGCAATTTAATTTCACCTGTACATCATCCATCACATGAAATTAATTGGGTTATTTTGAATCTTTTTATTTTGTAGCTTTGTTTGTATCCCACTGGCACATTGTCTTAGCTTTTCTCGTTGTATAGAGCTAAAAGGATAAGCATTTCTACCTAGCTCTGTGTTTGTGCGTATTTCAGTAAATTGTAATAAAGATAACTCATGAATTGTTGGGAAGGGGCTGTGATTTTTTTTTCCCCTTTAAAGTGGCTGGAGTATGACTCAAGTGTGAGCGGCATGCATTTAATTCATTCTGACCAAGTAGAAAATAAGCTTCGCACATTGGTGCCCCACACGCAGCCCCTGCCACCTGGATGGGTCCCCATCCTCCGTTTGGCTCCCCCACTGCTGCCTTCGAGGGGAAATATGACAGCGTAATGAACAGTTGTACGACGTGCTATAAAAAGGCAATTAAGGGAACTATTGGACTGGGACAAGCCAGCGTGACCTGGTTAATAGCTCTGAGCGGGAGCTGGGCCGTGGGGAGGAGGGGTGGGAGGAGGGGGAGGGGGCTTGCTGTTCTACAGTCGGGCTGAGGCTGCTGGCCCACTGCCTGCCATGCACCCGGGGCACCCAGGCTGGCCTTACGACCAATGGGTCCAAGGACAGCTTGAGGGGGATGTTGGTTTGGAGCTCAGCTCTGGAGTCTCCTCTGCCACCCCTGGTTGAGTGACCCTGGGCAGGTGGTTCAGGGTCTCTCAGCCTCAGTTTACCCATCTATAAACAGGAATAAAAATGATTGTCCTAGAACTACGTCCTGGCAGTGGGAAGCAGGGGTGGCGCGCGTTCACTGTTAAACTCGTCAGCTCTCAGAAACGCACGCGGAGTCCCAAGGAAGATGGGAGAGAGGCTTTCGCTGTGTTTTCAAGTAGGATCTTTCAATTCAACACAACCTGTGGCTGTGGGGTTTGTGTGCTATTCTAATCAGCTCCCCCAGTCTCTGCAGGACGGAAGTTCTGGGAGTTCTTTGATCAGAACTCCT
Organism: Ursus americanus; assembly: GCF_024610735.1. Taxonomy (NCBI): domain Eukaryota; kingdom Metazoa; phylum Chordata; class Mammalia; order Carnivora; family Ursidae; genus Ursus; species Ursus americanus. The sequence continues at coordinate 20,362,015 of NC_142148.1, forward strand.
GGAGTCCTCATGTGGCCATCCACCATGAAACGACCCCTTCCCCCTTCCGTTTGGACCCTCTATCTTATCTCCTCAGGCCATCAGTCTTTGTTCTCTCCAAATTCTTCCATTTCTGAACCATCTTTGGCCTGTGCCAACCTTCAGGACGGAGACGGAGAGAAACACTTCCTGCCCCATGCAAGTGTCTGTTGCGCTCTCCTAAACAGTGTTGGTGGGAAGATTAGTGAACCGTAACCTGACAAATAGGCAAAGAAGCATCTGGCACATAGTAAATGCTCAGTAAATGCTAGCTAGCTATTCTTTTTAAAAATATTTTTATTTATTTGAGAGAGAGAGAGAGCATGCGCACAAGCAGGGGGGAGGGGCAGAGGGAGAGGGACAAGCACACTCCCCACTGAGAAGGGAGCCCAATGCGGGACTCGATCCCAGGACCCAGGGACCATGACCAGAGCCGAAGGCAGACGCCTAACCGACTGAGCCACCCAGGTACCCAAAGCTAGCTATTCTAGTTGTTGTTGTCACAACTGGAAAATCTCTGGGTTTATATTTAACACCTTGCACAGTGCCTGACACACAGTAGGTGCTCAATAATGAATGAAACCTCACTTGGTTCCATGCTTTACGATCTGTGAGCCTGCATGATCTCCTCCCTGAGCCTCCGTTACTCATTAGTCTGCCAAGGATATGATCCTACCTCACGGTCAGAGATGTGCCTTTTAAACTGTGAAGTCCTGCCCACTGTGGGAACTGTTCTGTTCATCTCCACCTTCACCCCCACTCGTCTGTGCCTGGCACTGGGGTCTGAGAGCCTGGGGGCGGGCCGGCTCAACCCCCCACCACAGGCATTTATCCTGAAATAGAAAACCAGCAGAGCATATTGGTCTGCGTGGCCCCCATTTCCTCCTCCCCACAGCCACAGATGGAAGTGGCATTGAAAGCCAGCCCAGGGACAAAGGAGCAATCAGGAGTCATTACGGCTCATTTGGAGGAGGGGGCTTGGTGATTGGCTGAGAAGCACCAGCTATTTCCTCACTCAAGATGAAGAGGGTCTGCAGCAGGCAGGCGGCTGGAAACCCAGCCCCTCAGCTCCCTCCCTCCAGCGCCTGGCCCAGAGCCGGAGCTCCAAGCTCCAGAGGCTCCGAAGGCGGGGCTCAGAAGGGGGCTCAGAAGGGGGCTCAGCGGTCCAGGGAGGAAGCTGCATCCAGGCCTAGGCAATGCCATCCGCAGCCACCGAAGGTTCCTCTATGGGCGCGATGCTTACGGCAGAGTCTGGCCTTCTCCGTCGTCCAGCCACCCTCACTGGCAGAGTCCAAACTCCCTCCCCACCACTCACAGTCTAGGAGGCCCTGTGAATTCCGACCCAGGCCTGCCTTAACAGCCTCCCATCCAGCAGGTCAGTGGGAGCTCTTTGCTCCTGCTACAGGGAGGGACCTCTTCCCACCCCTGCTCCCACTCACCCTCATTCTGTGGTTCAGAAACCACACTTAAACCAGGCAGGGCCGAATTCAAATCCAATCTCCACCATTTTGTAGCTGTGTAACCAGGAGACTCACTTCACCCAACACAGCCTCATCTGTTTAATAGGGATAATCAGCCCTCCCTCTACGGTGGCAGAAAGGATTACCTCAAAGGATCGAAAGCATCTAAAAGAGCATCCTTCATGGATATTAGCTAATATTATTATGCATTCTTAGGTCACTGTTTGGATGTCACCTCCTCCTGGAAGCCCTCTTGGATTCTCCAAGACTGGGTTTGTCCCTCCCAGGTATTCCCTCTGCACTTGGCCCTGGCCTGCTGCACGTACATGCAGGTGTGACTGGGTCTTACTCGTCCTTGCATCCTGGTGCTCAGCAGAGCCTGTCATGGACGAGGCCCCTCACAGGCCTCTGGACAAACCACTGTGCTGATAGCCAGGACCACATGGGGCTGCCAAGCACCCGCGGCCCCCAAGAGCCTGGACCAGAGAAGATGGGGCTGAATCCCCAAGCCTCCTTGCTGTATGCTTCAGCCTCCCCGTCTCCCTGTGCCAGCCCCCAGACCATCGCCCAGACAGCACTGCTGTGGGAGCGCCTTCCACCCTCCTCTTCCGCTCACAAGTCTGTCTCGTCTAACATCTAACGGGGCTTTCCGGGACTACCCAGCTCGCAGTAGTGTGTGAAAAATAAAACCTGCCCCTGTTCCCTGCCACAGGCCCTCTCTCCGGGTGAGTCTGTGTCCTCCTAATTAGAGTGATAATAGCTACCAGTTAGCAGAGACTTATTTTTTCCATCCAAGGGGCTAAATGTGTTATCTCATTTATCCGCAACCTCAGCCCCTAGCTTAGGTCCAAAGGGGGCATTCCTGGAAGCATGTTGGGGTCTCAGGTAACGACAGAAGGGAAGGAAGCGACAGGGCCTCAGGAGAGCTGGGACCGGGGACCCCTCTCCGATTCCCACATCTGTGTCCTCAACACGTCACCCTTGTGTTCTGACTGACTCTCCATGTGGAGGGAAACAGGACTGCCGACAGCTCCTACGATGCCCGTATCCTAGCAGTGGCCAGCGGAGTGGGACTGGCTGCTGCTCAAAGCTTGGCTTGAAAAGTCCCAGGCAGCTGGAGACATGCGCCTACCTCCTGTCGAGGTTGATGCGAGGACTCAGTGGGATGATGTGCGTAAAATCGCGAGCCTTTTAGGAAGGGCTCATGAAGTGGCAGCTGGGGTTAGCATGGGTTTGGTTGTTAGTAGCGGCAGAATTACCAGCGTGGACCCCGCTCAGCCCCAGAGGATGCGGCAGTCCCAGGTGGGTCTGTGAGCCTGGAGCCAGGCCATGTGGGTCTGTTCTGAGCATGAGCAAACCCTGCTCTGAAAACCGTGCCCCAGACCCAGCCTGTCACCGCAGCGAGGGGTTTGACCAGGCTCCAGGTCAGGTTCAAAGGATGGGACTCTGAAGGAGCCTGCGGGAGGCCTCCCTCTGGCCTCGATCCTTCCAGCTGCAGACCAAGGCTGGGGTTTTCCTCTTAGGGACACACAGACTGGGCTATGTCGTCAACGTGAAGGTCACTGAAGGGTCAGGAGGCCTCCTCCAAGCCAAGATGTAAAAGCCAAATGAATGTGCTTACCGAAGGGCCTCTAGTAGAGGGTGTCCGTCGATGTCAGAAATTCCAAGGCCATATGACTTCTCTCCGTGGGGTCTCTGAGTCTAGATCCCATAGACATGGAAAGATCCTGGTGCCGGGACAGCCAGACCCAGCTGCTGGCCTCCTTCCTTTGGCTCCTGCATCAATCTGACCTCAGGTGTGGGTGCTGCAGACGTCCCCCTCCCCGTCCTCCCAGCTCATGGTGCTGGGCTCAGCCCCCGGGGCCCTCAGTGCTCCGTGCTGCATAAAAGCATTCGTGCTCCTTCCACATTGGACGATTATAAATGTAGCCCTGATGTCAGCGGGGTGCTCCCTGCCTCTGGAGATCCGGGAGAGGGTGTCCACACAGGACTGTCCCCTACCCAATTACTGGCTGGTGGCTCTTTCCTGCTACCCAGCAGGGGAGTGTGGGAAGAGGTGCAATGAAGGCAGAAACAAAGCTTCCTTCTTTTTGCTCCTGGGTCTCTTGTATTCAGGCCTTTGAGCTTCTCCCCTTCCTCTTCACCAGGACAGCCTCTGGGCCCCCCCAAATTCTTTCCTGCCGCCTGTCACCCCACAGAAGGGTGCAGAGGCTACAAGAGAGATGTGGAGTGTAGGGAAATGATTTCAGAAAGCCCGGAGCTCCTGGGAATTCACCTAATACTTTCTGGTCCAAGATCAATAGGTTAGGAGATCTCTAAGCCCTTAATTAAACTAAGTCCTTGGGAAGATAACTAGGCATCCCTTGCCTCCCCTGGCGTCAAGCAAGGGGTGACTCTTGTATGTTTCCTTGCAGCAGAAATTTCCTTTTTTTCCTTTTCTTAATTTTTTCCACATGTCTCAGAAACAAATGTATATATGTTATATGTGTTATATATATATAATATTTATTATATATAACATATAACAGAATATAATAACTATATATAATATATATATATATATAAAATATATATATAATGAAGTCCCTGTAGCTTCTGTCACCCACCTACCCACTTTCCAATTCTCCCAAACCACCGTTACCGGTTTCTTTCTTTTTTTTTTCTTTTTGAATTTATTTATTATTTATTTGACAGAGATAGAGACAGCCAGCGAGAGAGGGAACACAAGCAGGGGGAGTGGGAGAGGAAGAAGCAGGCTCCCAGTGGAGCAGGGAGGCTGATGTGGGGCTCAATTCCAGGACCCTGGGATCACGCCCTGAGCCAAAGGCAGACGCTTCACCCCTGAGCCACCCAGGCGCCCCCCGTTACTGGTCTCTTAAGTACCTTCCATTTGCCTGCACAACATGTCCAAGTATATAAACAAGTACGAGTATGTGTCTTATTGTCCTCTACCCCTTTTTAAAACACAGAGGAGCATATTGTACATTCTGTTGTGTGCATTGGTTTTTTTTCATCTAATTTGTCTTTGGAGAGCTTTCACATCAGAATATGGAGATTATGCAGTATGCTAAAGGAGCCGAGAATAGACAGCACTGTCTAATCATTTCTCCTTCCCTCTTTTCTTGATACTTAATAGCTTCCCCCGAATAGATATGCCATTCACTCTTTTTTCCGTTCATTCATCTGTTCCTTTATACGGCATTCGCAGACTCCCTGTTCAGTGCTGGGCCTCATGCAGGGTGCTGGGGTGACTTGAGTGAATTCTCTCAGCCCCCCACCCCAGGGCTCTGAGGCCAGGGGAGCCAGGACACCCCCAGCAAGCCATGCGTGGGGGAGGGGACAATCCCTGGCTCTCTTTAGTTGTGTGTGACTTCTCTCTGTGTGCCTTGATCTGGCCTGGGCTGTGCTCTTTTCTTCCCTTGACTGCACCATGGCTCTGCGCTCTCCAGGCTGCCCATCTGGACGTCCAGGAGAGCCAAGTTCCCTCGTTCTGGGGCAATCATTTTGCAACCAGGTTGGGCGATTTCTAACAATCTGCGGCAGGAATGTGTGTAGAAGTTTACTAAAAGCAAATTCACCATCAGAATGTACGTGGCTCATCTGGAAACAGACAAAAATTCCTGTTATGTTCATAATACAAAGCACGGGAAGTGAGAGCCAAGTGAAGGGTCAGCTGGTGAGAGATAATAAACAAGGCAGAGCGAGAAGATTCAGAACGTCCCTGAAATCTTGTAAATGACAAGTGCTTGAGTTTCTCAGGCCTGTCATATGCGTAGGGTGCACACAGTACCTATTACGACCCACCCTGTGCATCGAGCGCATTTGCTGTTTTAAAGTTGTCGCAGAACAAGGTATAAGAGCGTCTACCTTTTCAAGCCACACAGCTCCCATTCATTGAGTGCTTCCCTCTCAGACACTGTCCTAGCAACCCTATAAGGCAGGGGTGACCATCATCACCCCTTTGTAGATGAGGCACAGAGAGGGTGAGTAACTGGCCCAGGGCCAATGAGTACTGAGGGACATGAATGGGTCTCGCGCTCCAGAGCCTGTGCTCCAACCACGACATTATCCCAGCCCCCCGAGAGCCCACTTCACTTCTCTGGGCCTCAGCCTTCCTTAGCTATGAAAGAGGGGTATCCCAGCTGTAAAAGAGAGCTAAAAAAATTCCACCAAAGACTTTCTTGAATGTTTGAAGGGAGAATGCTTTAAAGGACGTAGGACATCACTCAATACACTGCAGCTAATATTATCAGAGACTAATACTAACAACACTCCTGTATTCAGGCTGCCGGGAAAGGACCGCTTCTGAGCAGGGCCCTGAGAAGGCTGTGCCTGCAGCCAAGAGGCTGAGACAGGGAGGAAGAAGGCATCAGGAGAAGCTCATTGTTTTAATAAACTCACCTCTATGTCCCAGCCCCTCCCTGGCTCCCCAGAGCTCACCCTCTGCTGAGCGGACCCGGGGTCCCTCTGGGCAGGGGAGTCTGTTTGAGTCCCATTTCCATTACACACTTGGCTGAACAGAGTGGGAAGGGGAGCCCGCAGCCGCCAGGCAGTAATTAATTGCCTATTTGGCCGCCTGCTGTCTCCTGGATGGGGGATGCAGGATGGCTCCACCTGGGCCGGGGGTGGCTGACTGCTGGGAAGTGTCCCTGCTCAGCCTGCCCCAACTGTCCCCTCTGAATCCATGCCCAGCCATTTGGGGAGGGATCATGACCGAGTAGAGGCCCTTTCTGTCCACTTGTGGTCCTGGCCAGTGGGACTAACGAGGGCCTCGGGGTATCTGTCTGGGGGGTTTCTTGAAGGTAGTAAGGGTCACTTTGTTTTAACCTCTGAGGTGCGGCCCTAATGAAGGGAAAAGCATCCTGAACTCAGAGTTTTAGGACCCTGGGTTTTCATACTGGCACTTCCACCCTTTGGCCGCATGACTTTGGGCAAGGCCTCTGCTATCTCTGAGCATGCGTCCTCCTCTGGGAAACAGGGTGGAGGTAGGCAATCACACGCACTCTTTGGACCTCCGGCATCCATTGTCTTGGAGAATCACCTGCTCCCCACCCCATTTCATAATCATCCTTAGTACATACAGTACAGCCGGGGCCCGCCCTGTGGACCCCAGGGTCAGAGAGGTGACCCGGGCCTAGACATCAGCATTCTCTGTGGAGCTTTTTTTCAAGCATGTTGGAGAAAAAAAAAAAATCCTCTGTTAGTGACAACCTAAAGAAGCCTGCCTAAAACAATGACCTCTCTTTGGAGGTTGAAGGAGTAAGCTATGGAAGGAAGGTTGCTGATAGTACTTGCAAGCCTCAAGCCACCATGAACGTCTGTGAATAGGGTCATCATCACCACCATTACCATCATCATCATCACCATCATCGTCCTTGCTGTTGCCTGGGACCAAAGACCTTTCCTCAAACGCAAATGGATTTTCCAACCCTTTGGCCGTGGTTTGCAGGAGCCCTGGATTCTGAAGCTAAGTGTATGTCGGTGGGAAGGGTTATCTGATCCGCTAGTGATGTCTGCCCCGGGTGTAGGAGGGGATCACAGATGTCCTGGTCATGCTTTCTTCCCCATTCCTGGGTTGGAGGTGGATGTTCAACGTTAAGTGACACCTCTGGTGTTAGAAGCCAGCTCAGGACCTCAAACTACAAACCAGACTGGGCCCAGAGGGTACTGGGGTGAGTTTTTCCAGTCACAGCCAGAGCCATGGGAGTCTTTCCTGCACCAACAGTTGGGAGCATGGCTTGGATGTGAGAGGAGAATTAAAGACCTCCAGGAAGGTGCTATGTTCTTAAGACTTGGAGTGCTTCTGGGCCAAAGAACTGGCAGGAAGCTCAAAGCCGATGACCAGAGCTATGTAGTCTGGGGGTCTATAGTTGACGCCCCCTCTAGCCTGGGTGGTACCCTACCTGCCCAGGCACTGCTGGTTGATGGATAGCTCACCCACCATCCTCAGCTTGGAGTTTGCATTTTGGTCAAGAGATGGGAAACTGCTAGCGGACCCAGAAACTGTCCCCCGGAGCTGGACATGAGGTTGGAGGTGGCCGAGGGAAGGTGGGCAGGGCATCAACAGCCCGCTACCATTCCCCACTCCAGGCCATCAGCAAGCCGCTCCACTGCCCTCTTCTGAGCCCAGACACAGCTTCACACTCTGTCTGATCGTGGTGCCCTGGGCAGCCAGCTGTTCATTGGGGCGGCATTCACAAGGAAACGTACTTGTTCTTCAAGTGAAGACCCGTGCACCTGAGAGTCACACCCTGAGCCCCCACTTTCCAGCACTGGGGGAAAGGCTGGAATGGTACTGTGTATATTAAGAAGTGCTGGGCATTGAAATGACCCCAGAACAAAGCCCAAACACTCTACGCAGAGGGGCTGACCTTTGAGCAGCTGGGTCTCATCATGGGGGGGGGGTCTATTCTCACGCAGTACATTCCTGCAGGAAATTGCCAGAGCAGATGGTGGGGCTGCCCTAGGGAGACAGGCTGGGTTTACGAAAGAGCAACAGCAGCCGACAGTGCGGACACCGCTTCCAAGCAGCCTGAGCGGAGGAATTCCATCCAGATGGAGCTGGAAAGAAGGCTGATCCCCAGGGCAGGGGCTAAGAAGGCGGCCCTGGAAGGTGCCCTTGAGTGGAACTGCTGGGGGTTACAACCTGTGGCCACAGCAACAATGTTGGGGAAGTAGAGATTTCTAAGGATCCATCAGATTGATCAGGCACATCGAAGACCCGAAGGGAAGCAGCTATTCTGAGAGAACCTTCACTCATTCCCCAGGGGGCGGAGGGGGCAGCCCTGGCTCCCTCCAAAAGCAGGGGAGGGTCTCAGCCAGCCAGTGGGAGAGGAAGCTTGGGATTCCCCTCCCTCTCTCCCACCTGCTCAGCTCCATCTAGCACCCCTTGATTCCTCATGCTGAGGAGCTTTGGGGTTTCTTCCCCTCACCTGTATTAGGTTGAAATCCCCAAGAAGCCAACCCTGAGACAAGGAATGTGGGTGCCAGTAGCTTACATGGCAAGTGATTCCAGGAAGCACCAGCAGGAGAGCAAGAGAGAGAGTGGGAAGGGAAAAGAGCCCTAAAGAAATGGGAGAGATGGTTAGTGAGCAGGTTTTGCTGCGGACAAGTGCAGTTCAGTCCCACCGGGGACCTCTGGGAGACGGAGCAGAACTCGCCTCCAATTATACTGATTGTACCACCTGAGGAATGAGGGAGCCGGGCATTTATGTCCACTCCCATGCATCCTGGGTGGAGAGCTCCTGGGGGGGGGACTAACTCCCAGGCTCCCAGGGGCTTGGGCTACCCGGTACACAGGCTTGGGTGAAGAGTCCATAGGACTGGGCACAGACTGGACTGGAGGAGTGCTTGGGAGATACAGGCAGGGACCAAGGACACCTGCTACGCTGTGGTCTCCAGCTCTTCCCCCCCTCCCTCCTTGTCTCCTCTTGTTTTCCTCCTCCTCTGCTCTAGATCCTTGCTGTACCTCATGGTCTCAGTACTTTTTCCTGGGGTTCCTGGAATCCAGGGTTTCTTAAAGTATGGTCCTGACTACCTGGGATTCTTGTTAAAAATGTAGACACCACGGCCCTGCCCAGCCCTCCTAAATCAGAATCTTTGGTTATGGGTCTAGGAACCTCACGGAAATAAATATCTCAAGCGATTCTAATGCGTGTAGAAGCTGCTAGTCTAACCCCACTACGTCACAGTGGCAACAGGGATTTGCTGGTCAGTTCTGGAATCTTCGGACCTGCCCTTGCAGCCCCCCACTGGCCACTGCCTCCTCGGGCTTGGTGGCCACTGCCTGACTTGTCCCCAGGTTCTTCCCCCATCCAGCTGCTGGGTTGGCTGCCTCTTGGATGTTGCTTTTGCTTTTACCGGATGCTTCCTAGGATTTAGGGTTGGACTTATACCCAACAGCTGAGGAGAAGAGGTGCCCCACCCCATCGAGCATCCGTTCACATTGGCCACGTCTGGCCAGACGCTCCTCAGGGTGACCCCTGGTCTACTGGGAAGGGAAATCAGAGATTTAGATCCTTCTGTTCACGCCAGCAATCGCAATAAAGCATGCTGCCAAAACACAGTGCCTCACAGTGGCAACCTGACCTCACGGCTTGTAGCCCAACACCCAGTTCACGGAGTTACAAGCAGTCACAGCGTTGTTCAAGTACTTTTGTATATGACCAGATGGCACAATATAGCTACGTACGGGCTCAGGGACAGTTTTACGGTGCGTGTGCAAACAAACACACGCACACAGAGGAGACGTCTCACAGCGCACCACCAAATCACACACAGGGACGTACCATCTCAACACCCAGCGCACAAACTGCCACCGCATGTAAAAAGACACTTGAGTCTTATGGTGACGTAGCCACACATCACACAGTAGGGTTGCACAGCAAGATGGTGTTGCGTGTGCGTGCATGCGTGCGCACACACACACACACACAGTAACTCAGTTCACAGTAGCTAGCACATGTAGATTCTTAAATACTGGCAAAAAGAAATCCACACAGGGCACAGCCCCAGAGAAGCCCATGGTCACGGTCATGGTCATAACTTAACAACATACCCTGTTGAAATAACAGAGCTTGTTACAGCTGGGGTACAGACAGGCACTACACACAGCCCAACCCAATGGATTCAGCCACAGGCGGGGAGTGGGGGGGTGGTTTGCAGTGGAGACTGGCCGGGAGGGGAAAGGTTGGCTTTGTTTGAACAGATGTCTCGGGTAAAGGAGCACTGGTGTTATTTAGCTGCTTTGATGAGCTAATGGATTCCAGTAGCTCCAGAGCCTGGGGGGTTCATTAGTGGCCCCAAGAGCAATTGCTGCTCCTTCGCACTCCTCCACCCTCACTGATTTCTCACTTCCTTGCTAGGCAGCCAGCCTCCATTCCCAAAGCAATGTCCTATTTGAACAAGAAGGGCAGAAGCCGAGCAAATATTTATGTCTTCAGGCCTCCCTTGGCACTCCCTGGGATAGGGGTTTCTTTCTGGGATTGAGAACAAGTCTTTGCCAGACAGATTCTGCTCTGCTTGGCCTGGGCAGTAGGCAGGGGTTCAGAGGGTTTTGTCCGGGACCCTTCATGTCGCCCTGGGATGGCCCTGCTCTCTCTCTCCCTGCACTCCCCATGCTGCCTCCCCTTGATTCACAACCAGCCTCTCCTAAGACTGGTCTACACCTGCTGCCTCACACCCAGGCATTCCAGACCCACTGGAATCCGGCTGCCACTCACCACTCTCCCTAACTGCTTCCTCCAAGGGCCGCAATGTCATCTTCTTTCTCCTCAACCACTTGGTGGCCTGTGAAGCTTTTGGCCAAATTCTCTCCTCCCTTGTCTGATTCCCAATGTACACCCAGCCCTGGCTTCTTTCCCTGCCTCTTTGCTTGTCTCTTCCTTCCCAAGGGCTTCCTTTGTCCTTACATGCCTGTGCTCCCCAGCTCCCCTTCACTGCTCCCACAGAACTTGGGAACTCCCACAGCCCAAGCCGCCGATGCCCCCTTCTGCTGGGATGGGGGCATCCCATCCATTCTGTCACGGATGGCAGTCAAGAGCACGTACTCCCTAGATTACCTTAGTCAAACCCTTCCTTTGACATTTGCTAATCGTGTGGCCTTGGGGAAGTTACTTTGCTTCTGCATGCCTCGGTTTTCTCATTTGTAAACTGGGGGCTATGTTGACTTCCTCCTCATAGGTCTTTTTAATGGTTAAATGAGGTAATACATGTATGGTGTTTAGGACAGTGCGCAGATGTAGTGACTGCCCCATAAGGGTTGGCTGTTACATACCCAACATGGTGGTAACTTACACACTGCGTTTGTAACAAAAGAAAAATGCACTTTACTAGCTACTCTCATGGAGCTGGAATGCAAAGGGAAATGAACAATCAAACACCCACACATGTTCCCCAAAGTACAGGCAGATATGACTGAGAAACTCCCAACTTCTGAGCAAGCATGGTGGCTTCCCCCTTGGGAACATCTCCCACTGTGGTAAATAGCCCCCAAGACGCCCCCAGTGATGATCGCCTCCCGGAATTCATGCCCTGGTGCAGGTCCCTCTCACACTGGATAGCGTTGACCTGCATGACCCATGGGGTATTGTGGACATGGTGACACCTGACTAGGTCAGAAAAGACATCACAGGTACCACTTCACTTCCTCTTGGATCACTGGCTCTGGAGGAAGCCAGTCACCATGTTGTGAGGGCATGTGGGCAGCCCTAGGGAGAGTCCTGCGTAGGGAAGGACCGGGGCCTTTCACTAACAGCCAGGGCCAATCTGTCATTAAGTCCCTTTGGAAGTGGATCCTTGGGTTCAGTCAAGCCCTCAGATGACAGCTGACTTCTTGACTGCAATTTCTTGAGAGGCTCAAATCAGAACCACTTGGCTAAATTAATCCTGAATTCTTAACTCACAGAAACTATGAGAGGTAAGAAATATTTGTTGTTGTTTTAAACTGCCAAGTTTGGGGTAATTTATTTTTACCTAGCAATAGGTAACACGCTCCCATTTTCCCATTCAGCATTCTTGGGAACTGACAAAGGAAGAGAGATTACGTTATTATGCCCATTGGAGAGAGTGAACAATGCCTGCTTCATTTTCATTCATATCTCTGTTCTTCTGATCAGATTCTTGAACTCTCCCCTTACCCTCTGCGCCCTGACGTGAGGCAAGGTTGGTGTATGGACTGAAGGCAACATAAGATCAGCAATTCTCAGGCCAGAAAGTTGAAAATGTCCGTGGAGTTCATCTAATCCACAAGCTCTTTTTTTTTTTTTATTAATAATGATTTTTTATTATATTATGTTAGTCACCATATAGTACATCCCCGGTTTTCGATGTAAGGCTCGATGATTCATTAGTTGTGTATAACACCCAGTGCACCATGCAATATGTGCCCTCCTTACTACCCATCACCGGTCTATCCCATTCCCCCACCCCCCTCCCCTCTGTAGCCCTCAGTTTGTTTCTCATAGTCCATAGTCTCTCATGTTTCATTCCCCCTTCTGATTACCCCCCCGTTCTTTATCCCTTTCTTCCCCTACTGATCATTCTAGTTCTTATGTTCCATAGATGAGAGAAATCATATGATAGTTGTCTTTCTCTGCTTGACTTATTTCACTAAGCATTATCTCCTCCAGTGCCGTCCATGTTGTAGCAAATGTTGAGAACTCATTCTTTCTGATTGCTGAGTAATATTCCATTGTATATATGGACCACAACTTCTTAATCCAGTCATCTGTTGCAGGGCATCTCGGCTCCTTCCACGATTTAGCTATTGTGGACATTGCTGCTATGAACATTGGGGTGCATATGGCCCTTCTCTTCACTACGTCTGTATCTTTGGGGTAAACACCCAGTAGTGCAATGGCTGGATCATAGGGTAGCTCAATTTTTAACTTTTTAAGGGACCTCCACACGGTTTTCCAGAGTAATCCACAAGCTCTTAACTGGGCTTTGTGGAGTCTGTGAACTTTTTCTGAAATTGTCGGTGGAATGCATTTGCAAGGGGACTTCTCCGGGGAGAGAGTCCAAAGCTTCAGCACAATTTCTGAAGGTGTCAGGACGTGAAAATATCTGGAACCCCTGACCCAGTGCAGCATCTGAGACCGCCCAGCAAGACCACGGAGAGGCAAGATTAGAATCCACATGTTGGGGGATGGTCTCTTCCGTTCTTACATCACATACAGCGTAACCTCATTGTTCAGAATTAATAGACCTAATGGCCTCTGGTTTGTTTTGTTTTGTTTTGTTTTTGCAGAGATTCAGAAAACAAGGTCATCAGACTAGAGAGATTCAGGAAAGTTTTCATAGGGGAAGCTTAAGAATGAGGTAACGGTTGAGACAGTCCCTGGGGAACAGAAAAAGGAATGTAAGCATATAGAAGGACTTCTGGCAACAATGACGGTCCAGAGAATGTTGGAAACCAGAAATTTTTTAGGAACACTCAGCATCCCAAACATAAGAGCCAAGAGTGAATTGGATTGGATTAAAATTCTGGGACTTTAGAGGAGAATTAATGTCTATTTACTCGCCATCGTCTCTCTAGAACCTAGCCCTCTGCCTGAGCATATTACATGCTCAATAACGATGTGTTGGATAAACAAATGAATGAGTGAGTGAATAAATGAAGGCGGTAGGAGGACAAGAGAGCCATTGACAGAAAGATGTTTCATATGATGAATCAAGGGATCTTAACCAGGTAGAAAGGCTATCGTGCAAGCGGAGGGCAGGTATGCTAGTAAAAAAAAAAAAAAAAAAAAAGAAAAAAAAGTAAGTGGTGAGAAACTGAAGATCTTAGTGATGTTGGAGAGAAGGCAGAGTGGAATTAGAGAACTGAGAACAGTTTAATATTTCAAAGACGGGAAGGTCATGGGTGAATTCAAAGTCTAGAATATATCTGTGGGTACAAACAGAAAGGGTGAGGGGGTGGAGGTAACTGGAGCTGAGAGGTCAACTCCAGGATGTTGGATGGTCACCCATAATGACATCAACGATATTCATTAGTATTAAAATATGGGCTAGATAAATGCAATCCTTTGCATACATCCCTCACTGGCAGCAGGTGAAAAAGCAGAGTGAGGTGTAGAGATGTACATAAACCATCAGCAAAAGGACAAGAGGGAGAACAACTGAGTGACAGAAATGGAAGGAAAGAAAGCAGGAGGGCATCACAGAGGTGAGCCTAGAGGCTGGACCAAGGAGCAGTCACATCATAGACATGGAAGAAGAGGAGCAGAAAGAACAGAGTCACCCAGAGACACCCAGGCTGAGACCCAGCTCTGCTCCATGGGCCTGTTTAGTGGAGGGTAAATCTCAGACCTCCCTCCTCCACTAGAACTTCACACCACCTGGTAGATCTGATAGTCACACATTACTAACCCAATTTACGGGGGAAAAACTGAGACCAGGTAGCGAAGTGACTTGTCTATGATCCCTAAGATCACTCATCAAAGCTGGGCCAGAGAAGGGACCAAGAACCCAGGCAGGCTGACTCTCCACTTCTTGGCTGCTGTGACCTGGTAGGGAAAGGAGTGTGCAGGAATGGGGGAAGGGTAGAGCAGAACCAGGGCTGCAGAATCCATCCCCAAACCAGGATGCAGGTGTGGGGTCAGCAGCTTTGCTCTGGTGGGGGTGGATGGGGGTGGGATGGGAAGACACCAAAAATGCTACTAACAGTTCCCCCATGCCCACCCTCCTCATTCGTCCAGAGTCCAAGTTTGGCCTCAGGTTTGTCTCTGAGGCTGACTTGAGTGGTCTGATCGTGGAGAAGGCTGTTAATGTGGAATCTGTGGTCTGGGTAAACCATCTGGAGGAAGATCTGTCTATTTTCTACACACACACACACACACACACACACACACACAAACACATACACTCTCTCAGCAGGCTCTGTGGGGCAGGGAGGTAAGAAAGAAACCTCTTGTCTGTTATCATCCGTTAACACCTGGGCTCTAGAGATAACATGATTAACTCCAGAAAACAGGGGTCGGAAGGTGGGTGTGTAATAGGGGCCAGGGTTCCTGAGTGACAGGAGGGAGCTCTGGGGGCCTGCTGGGAAGAGGGAGCCCAGGAGAGTTGTTAGGGTCAGGCAAGCTTTAGCTCTTGCTGCTTTGCCCTATAGGCTCTGTGCAGGCCCCTCCCTAGATGGAGTGGTTGCTCATTGTTCCCTTATCTCTGGGAGCCAGTGACAGCCTAGCCTCCAATGCTGCTGATCACATGGCATTGTTATCATCCTGTGCCTGTCCTGGCCAGGGCTGTGGGGCTGTTGATTTCTGATGAACAGCACCTGAGCGCCAAAGGAAATCTGTTCTTGGTCTTATCTCCAGCCTGTGTATCCTGCTTGGGCTCCACGTTCATGGTCCCAGTGGAGCCATCACTGTGCCAAAGCAGTCCCTAGGGTACCCAGATAAGGCACTAGCTCTTTGTGCTCTGAGCTCTAAAGTCAATGACTGTGGGGAGGGGCAACACCTAGGCTGACATCTCCAGTCCAGGTCAGTGTCTCTGGACATCTTTTTTTTTTTTTAAAGATTTTATTTATTTATTTGACAGAGATAGAGACAGCCAGCGAGAGAGGGAACACAAGCAGGGGGAGTGGGAGAGGAAGAAGCAGGCTCATAGCGGAGGAGCCTGATGTGGGGCTCGATCCCATAATGCCAGGATCACGCCCTGAGCTGAAGGCAGACGCTTAACCGCTGTGCCACCCAGGCGCCCCTCTGGACATCTTTCTGGGGCTACTGTGGCAGTCCCGGCCACACCAAAGGTACAGAACTTAGCTTGGGAAATGTCCCAGCTTCAATACTCCCTAGCTGTGTGGAATTATACGTATTTTGATTTGCATACATAGTTTCCTTCCCCAGCTGAAAATGGGAGAAAAAAATGAGTCAGTTCCAAGGAATGGCACATTGTTAGGCTTTCCACTAAGAGGTGGAGGGAAGGAAGAAAGCGAGGGAGGGAGGAAAAAGTGAGGGAGGGAAAGGAGAGAGAATGGTGAAAAGAAAGGAGAATTCTTTTGCAGGGCAAATAATGGTGTGTTATTTCTGGGTCTGTACTTTTCAACTTGCCCAGTGGTTGAAGAAAAGACTATTTGGCCAAGGCAAGGTGAGTGAGAGTAAAAGTTCTCTGACCATAGACAAGAAGGACTTGGGGCGACTAGGTATTCCACACCAATAGTTGCCAGAGAAGGAATCTGAAGGAAGGGATGACAATCATAAGTTAATTTACTGTGCCTTGTTCTGTGCTAAGTTCTTTATATGCTACGACTCACATAATCCACCAAGCAACCTTGGAAAGTAGGTGCTATCATGTCCCCAATACTACAAATGAGGAAACAGAATATGATCATTTTCTCTACCTAATTTTCTTTGGAAAGTCAAGAAGGGTTTCACTGTCTTGTAGCATACTCCTATCTGAGTGCTGAACTCGAGTTCCACACTGAGGATGGAACTACAGGTGGAGATAACAAAGCATCTGTTAGGGGAGCTTGACAATGGGCAAGATGAGGGTAGGTGGATGGCAAATGGGAGAAGGTTTGGGTAGCCAAACCAGGATAAATGAGAATTGTCACATACTCTGAGTCAGAGATCCTCCCTAATGCTTCATGCACATAGAAATTCTCAAGAACATAATTCCTGGTGGTCTGGTAGGTCTGACTTTTCCGATTTAATAAGCCAGAGAATGTAGAGGGATATTTTGAAGAGAAAAATCAATTAATAGGTAGTGTGTGCCCAAGAGTGCAAGCTTTGCAGACAGACCCAGGTTCAGATTCTGGCTCAATGATTCCTTAGTTGTTTGACCTTGGACAAGTTGCTTCAGTGCCTTCCATCTGGGGAAAGTTAAGTTTGAGAGATCTGTTTAACCCCCCAAGTTGACAAGTCAAGTATGCCATTGGATGTACAAGGATGGACATCAGAATCTAGAATGGGGCTAGAAAATAAACATAGAAGCCATGGTAATGAATGAGTTCCATGGGGGAGGTTGGGAGAGAGAGATATATTACTTTGGACAAGTTGTTTAACTATCCTGTGTCTCAGTTTCTTTGTCCTAAAAATAGGGATGATAATAAGCTCATTGGATTGTGCAGAGGGCTAGATTGAGCTAACACCTGTTCTAGCACTTAAAGTCTGGTAAATCCTCAATATGGAGAACAATGCTATTGTTCTTCATTCAGCACTTCAAGACAGGTGTAATCTTCTCCACTCTACAGACAAGGCGACTGAATCTCAGAGAGTCCAAGGTCTTACGGCTGATAAGCTGCACATCAATGTCTACATGCAAAGTCCATGCCATACTGCCACTACCTTTGTGGAGGAATACCATATGAACACATTTTTTAAAATACAAAGGGTGAGCTGTATGAGTCTGGCTACAAAGGACAAGGCTGACCCTCCAAATACTGGTGATAGGAGACTCTGGGCTCAGTAGAAGGCATGGTTGGGTGAAAACTACCATGATCCTTTAAGGGTAAGTTCTTAGGAAAACCCCCAAGTTATGTGCACACCCACCTCCCTATCTCACATATTTGCATGCCTCCTGGGCAGTCAATGTTTTCAGTGATTCCAGCTCCTCCCAATTCCAGAAGCCAATGAAGCAATGCCCATGCAAGAAGTGACTTAAAGCCAGTCCCATTTGCCTTCTCAGATGAGCCAGTGAGGCAGAAAATTGGGACAATAAAGAGAGTTAATGACAGGCCTCCCCAGCTGGCTGAGCTGGCCCTTGGGGAGAAGGAGTCAATGAGCTCTCACCATTGCTGTGCTGGCTTCTCGATTTCTTCATCTTCTCACTCCAGCAGAGCCCCCTGCCTGCCTTGCTTGCTGCCTTGGACATTGATTGCAAGAGCTCATGCAGGGAAATGAGACCATGCAGGCTCTGGGGTATCTCTAGGTCAGTGGCAGGAGATGAAGCAGGGGGAGGCAACTTGACTGTCTTGGCAAATGATTGTGCAACTTCCCTAGCTCCTCAAAAAAGGATCTCCCTCAGGAATCCTGTGGAGATAATATACAACGAGAGTCCCTGGAATTTGTGGTTGATAATGCCATTAACAATAACTAACTGATGCGGGGGGGTTATTTTGTCAGGCACTATGCCAAGTGTATTATATGCAGTACCTCATTTAGTCTTTGCAACAGCCTTCCAGAGCTGGTATTATTAGTATTCCCATTTTACAGATGAGGAGACTGAGCTCAGAGAAGTGACAATATTTCCCTAAGGTCATACAACATGTATTTGGTAGATTTGGGATTCAGACCCAGTTCAGTATTACTCCAAACTCGAGGCTAGATTGCCTCCCTCTTTACAGTTTGCTATGTAAGGCAAAGAGTCCGTTTCATTAATTTATTCAAACATTAGCCAGCCTGGCCAGGTAATGGTCACTAAGCTAGGTGTCTATTACTTCCCTACTGGCACTATGTTTTTAGCAGTAAAACCTCGGGTTGTGCCTTCTCTTGATACCAGCTGAATCATATGGTTGACATTTTGAGTTTGCAGTCAACTAGCCACTTCAAATATTTTTTGTATGAACTGGGATCAAGTCAGTATTGCCTGGTCTGAATTCACACAAAGTACAATTGTCTCAGGAGTCTTTAGTACCATAGGGATTTGGCATTCCTCCTCCTAAGTAGTCTAAAATAGACATATTACATTTGATTGGATTTCACTTATTTCTGCTTTTTTTTAAATCAAGGTAAATAATACATGGTAAAGTGCACTAATCTCACGTATTTTTCCAGCTTAATTAATCTCCACCCAGATCAAAATAGATAATTTTTCCCCTGTAAGATTCCCAGTCAAGTCCTTTACCCTAGAATGATCTCTATGGGTTTCACTTTTTTTTTATAATGATTTTTTATTATATTATGTTAGTCACCATACAGTACATTCCCGGTTTTCGATGTAAGGCTCGATGATTCATTAGTTGTGTATAACACCCAGTGCACCATGCAATATGTGCCCTCCTTACTACCCATCACCGGCCTATCCCATTCCCCCACCCCCCTCCCCTCTGTAGCCCTCATGGGTTTCACTTTTTACTTTAAATATCCACTCTAGCTAATTATCAACTTTTGCAAAATGAGACTTAAAAGTGTAATAGGATCTTTTCATCCCAAAAATTAAAACTGTTCACCTTTTCCTTTTTTTCAATTGTTTCTAAGCTTTGACAAATCCATTTTCCTCCTGAGATTTGATAACTTTTTGATTTTATGTTTTCTGTTTTAAAAATACTTTATATGTTTGTATTATTTATATTTAAGTATTTAATTCATTTGGAACTTAACATGATGACTGCTCTAATATGAAAGTCAAAATAGATTTTTTCCTAACCAATTGTCCTTATACCATTTATTGATTAACTGCTCCCCTCCAAATTGATCTTGGAGAGTTTTTAAAATTATAAACATAAATTCTGATATGTAACACATTTCTCATACTCAATTGGGATGCTAACGATGCCCACATCACAAAATGAGAATAAACATTAGATTATGAGGGATCAAGTAGGTATAGCATCTGTCACAGACACAGTTCTGGCGCCTAGTGGATTCTTAATAAGTGCTAATTCTATCCCTTTCCACTCACTCCCATAGACACTCACTTCATCCATATTCAAGGCTCTGTAACCACCAAAAGAGGAAGAACTTTCTAAAAAGACTATCCAACAGGCTGATCCTGGAGGTCAGATGTGCACCCATCTGTTATGTTAGATGACCTCTGATTAGGATGTTTATAGAGATTCTATTTATTTCCATAGGGCTTTCATGATGAATCAATTACTTCCAAATGCCAGTTTTGAAACTGATGCCAGTGTATGGTGAAATTTTCTGTGGCTCTTAGTTAAATGAGAAGAATAAGGACAATGAATTGCATTTTTACAGAGTCACTTTAAATAACTGGTTTTCATTGTGATTATGGCTTTCCTGCATTTTCAGTTTTAAAACTCCTGTTTTCTGTCAGAAGACGGAGAGAGTAAGTGATAGCTGATGTTCTTAGATGTCTTTACTTTGAATTGCCTTTGGTTGTTTTAAAATTTTACTGGTTCACGAAATCTTTAAATCTTCGAATAATATCAACATCAAGGTTTACTGAAAAATATACAGAATAAAATCCAATGATTCTGGGTTGACATTTTTTTCCCATTCCTCAAAGCACTACCCAGTATGCACAGTAGGTGATCAGTAATTTTTGTAGATTGAATGAATGAATGGTATTGCAGTATAACATCTGGCAGTGTATTTGTCATTGGTTGGAAAGAAACTGATGAAAGAGGCCAAATC